>NC_136424.1:254012552-255275052 GCF_052625555.1 Lactuca saligna
CAAGACAAAACAACTTAGAATTTTAGTATTTTTAGTATAGATACAGTAAAACAAAGAAAAAGAAAAAACTTTTTATAAATCTATATGCCAATCGATTTAAAAAAATGGTTTTTTACCTAATAAACGTGTTGAAGGTCCAAATAGGTCAATAGCGTCAGCGTCAACAACCATTGAATAGAATGGATTCTTCAACCTGCAGCCAACCTTCCTGTCTGAATCATTCCGCTTTCCTAAAAAAATCAACATTTGTACTCTCTTCTTCAACAGGGCTTCCATTCCAACTCAAACTGTAACAAATGGTAAGAATTCAAATCCAACACCTGCTCTATTCGATCCAGCAGCTGAATTTCTACTACAATCGATGCTGAAGTTCTATTCTTCCTTCCTCTCTCATTTTTTTTTTTCCATCAACACATTTGATTTGAATGTAAAACCATAATCGAAGCTGAAAACTTCAATTATGCTGGTTAGTTCTTTAATTCTTTTGAATCGATATCGTTTTTGCCTTTTTTTTTCAAGTTTAGTTTTGATCCAGACCTGCAAATTGGTATTTGCTCGATTTCAATTTTGTTTCCAACCGATTATGTAGTATCTGATTATATACTTCAAGTTTACGATGGAATTCGTGAATTGCGATGAGCAAAAGTTAACTTATTCGATTGTGTGAACAAGTAAATTTCTACTTGAATTTTCTAATTTGGGAACATTGCAATAAATATAGTCCATGATATCATCATCTTTATCTTTGCTTCGACTCAAAGAATTCACCTAATTTACAATTGTTTGTTCAACAGCCTCAGAAGAAAAGCTATTTTAGCAATTTCGTCTGCAAATGAAGAAGGAAGCGAACCATATAATAGCATATTCTCATAATCAACCCAGATCAACAAGTTCAATTCACTTCCGCTTTGAAGAAATCGATAGCAATGGAATCTATTCTTATCAACTTCATCATACTTTTACTCATAGTAACTACATCAGAGGGGGTTCCTAGAAACGAAATGATCCAATTATCATGCAATAATCAGATAGAAAACAACCCAGTACTCTTCAGTTCAAACTTCATCCAAACAGCGGATAAGATCGGGACCCAAGTACAATCTTCTCTTCTCGGAACAGCAAATTCAGGCACAGGACCCGATGGTAATTTCGGGCTTTCTCAATGCTATGGCGATCTTTCTACAAGCGATTGCATCATCTGCTATGATTCAGCACATTATCTTGTCTCCCGTTGCTTTCCTTACACTGGCGCTAGGGTTTATCTCGATGGCTGTTTTATGCGATTCCAGAACTACAGTTTCTTCGATGAGTATTCTGGACCTAACGACACTGCTGTTTGTGGGAATACCACAAAGAATAGTAACCCGTTTCAAGATTCAGTAAGACAAGCTGTTTTGAAATCTGTAACCGATGCGTTGACTAATGTTGACTATTTTGCAAGAGAAGTTACAGTTTCTGCGAATGGAAATGAATCAGTTTATGTAATGGCACAATGCTGGAAGACATTGAATTCAAGCTCTTGTAGGAGTTGTTTAGACACTGCATCTAATTTGATGTTGCAGTGTTTACCATGGTCTGAAGGGCGTGCATTGAATACAGGGTGTTTTATGAGGTATTCTGATGTCAATTTTCTCAATCCTGTTGCATCAAGAAGCAGCAATAGAGGTAATTTAATCAGTTGTTGTTCTTCTTAACTTGATAATTTTAAACACTTGGTAGTTAATACAATCTTTTTTTTTTTTCCAAACAATACAAACTGATTTTAACAGCTTTAACTTGCAATAAACACTTTAAATGCAGATCCAACCACCCCAAATGCATTAATGAATACTACTCATTATTAAAGGTCCACCATGGGATAAAATTAAACATAAATATTATTGATTGATTTTTTCAGGGAGGATAATAGCTATTATCACAGCTTCAGTTAGTTCCATATTGATTCTTGTTGTTGCTTTGTTAATTGGCTTATATATATGGAGAAGAAGAGTTATAGAAAAAAAAAGAACAGGTTCATATGATGCCAAAAAACTAGCAAAAATTCTTACAGATAGTAGCTTGAATTTTAAATACTCCACTATCGAAAAAGCCACAGGAAATTGGAATGATTCCAATAAACTTGGCCAAGGTGGCTTTGGAATTGTCTACAAGGTAAATTTTTATAAACTTTTTTCTTTTAATATAAAATCAACACATTATAATAAAAATTCCTACACTGTGTTAACATCATGAAATTTTTTAGGGTGTTCTTCCGGATGGAAGAGAAATAGCTGTGAAGAGGCTTTTCTTCAACAATAAATTTAGAGCAGCGGATTTTTATAATGAAGTTAACATGATTAGCAGTGTTGAACATAAAAACCTTGTGAGGTTGTTAGGATGCAGTTGTTCAGGACCCGAAAGTTTTCTTGTATACGAGTTTCTACCCAACATGAGCCTCGATCACTTTATCTTTGGTAAAAAAAAAAAAAAAACGATAATTTAAAATAATCGTTAAATAGTGCAAGACTGACTTTTAAAAAGATTTAAATAATTGAATTTGTGGACTATTGTAGATGCGATAAAAGGGAAGGAACTAAATTGGGAGAAGAGGTTCGAAATTATTATTGGCACAACTGAAGGTCTAGTCTACCTTCATGAAAATACAAAGATCCGAATTATTCATAGAGATATTAAAGCTGCTAATATTTTATTGGACTCGAGGCTTCGTGCTAAAATAGCTGATTTTGGGTTAGCCAGATCTTTTCAACAAGATATGACTCACATCAGTACTGCTATTGCTGGAACACTGTACGTAATATAAAGGCTATGTTTGATGTATTAACTGAAAAGCTAGCTGATATCTGAAAAACTAGTTGTTAAAAATAAAGGTTAAGTTTGACATACTAATTGAAAAGCTAGCTGATAGCTGAAAAACTAGTTGCTAACGCTGTGTTTGGCGCGCCACAACTAGCTTATTTTTCGAGCTTTTTTAAATTGTCATGTTTGACAAGCCAACAAATAGCTGATAAGCTAGCTTTTTAAAAAGCTACTTTGAGTAGCGTTTTAAGCTAGCTTGTTGGAAATGACATAAAAGAACATTTTAAATGAATGTGTTTCTATAATTAATTAGGGGTATATTTGGAATACTTTAAACAAGCTCCTAAAAAGCTAGTTTAAGTAGCTTATAAGCTACTTTTTGGCTTAACAAACATGACAACATAAAAAAGCTCGAAAAATAAGCTAGCTGTGACACGTCAAACATAACCAAAATCTCATCTTCTTGCTTATTCCTACAAGGACATTGTAGTCATTTTACAATTACCCTTTTGATTTTACCAGAGGATATATGGCTCCGGAGTATTTGGCGTTTGGTCAGTTAACCGAAAAGGCGGATGTGTATAGTTATGGTGTGTTGTTGCTCGAGGTAGTTACTGGAATGCAAAACAATAGAAGCAAAAACTCAGAAGATTCAGATAGTTTAGTATCAATTGTAAGTATAAAACTTCACAAAACTCAGTTTAATTCCAACATTCCACTTTTCTAATCTCTTGTTGAAACAGGCATGGACACATTTCCAACAAGGTACAGTGGAGGAAATACTTGATCCAAACCTAATGTTTAATAACACGTACCCGAAACATAGTTTCAAAAAGGAGGCTATAAAAGTTGTACATGTAGGACTCTTATGCACACAAGAAGCTCCATCATTAAGACCTTCCATATCAATGGCACTAAAAATGCTTGTAAAAGATGATGAACCCTTACCTACCCCCTCTAATCCCCCATTTATCGATAGAAATGAATTTAATGAAATTGATGAGAAACTACAACGTTTCCATGATGATGATGATTTAGGGTCGGTTGCTACTGTTTCCCATAGTCGTTTCTTGCCAAGGTAAAAGATTTAGGAGAAGAGAGGAGTCTAAGGGTAGCATTGTGTGTACAAAAGAGGATAAAAATGGATATGGATTTAGAGGAAATCGGATCAAAATGTGGGTAGTGATTGTGTTGGATATCGGGTCATGAGTTATCAATATGTATATCTTGCAAATTTTGATCTTTGTAAATTTAAAGACCGGTTCGTGTGTTTATGTAAGAGATGTCAAGCTATGATATTAGTTTCATGGCAATGGTATATATTTATAAAATTAGACCCGATTTGAAAATGCTTTTGAAACACCATGTTTAGTTATAAAGAAAAACGGAAAATGCCATATAGATTTTTGCATAAACCATGAGGGATGTCTCAATCGATTCTAGGATATGTATAAACATAAATATATGTCATTAAATAGAAGTAAATAAAAACTCTTTAAATCCTTAAGCTAATATGTTAGGTTGAGAAAAGGAAAAGTAAGTGAATAACATGTCGGTGGTTAATATATTTCCGTAGTTTCCCAAAAAAAAAAAAAAAGTTAATAGCATGGCTAATATCTAGTATTAAATGATCTCTTATAATGGTTATACAATGAAAGCAGTTAATAGTATAATTAAGAATTAATTGGGTTAAAAGAAACATTGGTTTGCTTTGGAAAAGCCAATCTTGACTTGCTTAGACAAGGAAAGAAAGTCCATTGTTGGTCCCAGATAATGGATTAGATAGTAAAATAACATCGGATATGGTGAACCTAAAATCTCTCTGTCTAATAAACAAAATCATATGTCCACGTGTCACTTCAAAACATCAAGATTCTGCCAAAGTTAAATACCGATTTTACCTTTTCTTTGTTTCACATAGAATTCAATATCAAATCCATATAACGCCCTGTTTTGCTTCAATTTTTATCCGTGATAACAGCTGTATACATTAACTCAAAGTCATTACTTACCCGATTAATCGCATGTTATTATGGAATCCGATTTCGTATATAAGGTATGATATCAATCATATCGATTACATTTAATTAAAACTATTATGTCAATTTGATCATATTCTACTCAATATATACTTGAAACATATGATATCAATCGTTCCTTTACAGCATCATGTTTCCAAGGTTTTGCATCATCGAGAATTGAGTTATCAGATATTATATCACAGAGTTCAATCCTTTCGGTAAGTTTCTGCTTCTCAATGTGTATATGTATTTACTTTCTTGAAGTAAATTGTATTTTGTAAGCCCCTGTCTCCCACTCATAGACAGAACATGGCAAATTTTATTTGGCGTATTGGACTTTGATCGGAATGAATACGATTAAAACGATAATTGTTGTCCCTTCCCAACATATAATACAATGTGGAATTTTATACGTACGATTTACCATATATACCCCTACCCCTGCCATTGTTGTCGCATGCTACTGCTGCTATTTATGTTGTTTAACCTATGATGTTCGTAAATGTTTAAGGTGGTTGATCGGTCATTGCTTCTAAAATTTTGAACTTGATTAGTGATCTGGATTACTTCAAAATTAGCAAACTGCTAAACACTATAATTATACAATTGCATGCGCCATCAATAGAGGATCACTTGACAAGTCTCTGTAAAATTTGAAAAATAATCAAGAAAAATCAAAATCCCTTTATAATCGATAAGACAAGGAATTAATAATTTAGGGACTTACCTTTTATTGTTGTTGAAAAGCACAAAGGAAATAGGCTGGAGGTGTGAGGTTCAACAACTGCCGGAGTATGTAGACACATGTACCAATATTGTAAAAGAAAATAAAGCAAGAGCTAAAAATGTAAAACGAAAAGATATAAATGTTCGAAACCAAAAAACTATTATATGAAGTTAAGACTTAAGAGTGTTGAAGAATATAAAGCTACACGTTGTGGGGTCATTGAGTTTGAATAAATGCTTAAAGACTTTTTTATTAGCGATATATATATATATATATATATATATATATATATATATATATATATATATATATATATATATATATATATATATATATATATATATATATATATATATATATATATATATATATAGGGAAAAGTGAATATTCCCTTAAGGGTATATAAGCTTACATACCCAAACTCACTATACTATATCGTTTTGTATCATATAATATATTCTAATTGTCAAATGTTCTTATAATTTAACTTCTAACTTGATTAATTCCAAAATTTTTGTAAATTTCACATTTATCTTCCTCTTATATAATTTTCACTTTCAACTACACTATATATAGCCGAGTAGGTGTTCGGCAAAAAAATGTGATGTAAGAGAAAGATAATAGCGAAATTTCAAAAATATTGAAAGTAAATCTAATTAAGCGTTGGAGTTTAAGAATATTATAATGAATATATCGAACAAAACGATATATTATGGTGTGTTTTGGTACCTAAGTTTATATAACTTTGAGGTATATTCACTTTTGCTATATATATATATATATATATATATATATATATATATATATATATATATATATATATATATATATATATATATATATATATATATATATTCTAAACACACCATATTCTAACTACACGATGATTTGATATGCATAAGTGAATGTCAAACTCAAATTTTGACAGATTGTATATTAATTTTATTATTAATTTTTTTTTAATTATAACCTTTATATATGTAGAAATGTTTACTTTAACCCTTATTGTTTTATATTCATGTTATTTTTTTATGACACTTGTTTAATTTTCCATGATCTTATATATTGTTAGCCGTTTTTTAACTTTATTTTGATAAAAAATTCAATTGGATGTAACATTAGGTACACGCTTGATAGGAATATATTAAACACATATATTATATTAAACACGTTTGATTTTAAAAAGTATCAAAAAATATGAATTTTGATATATATATATATATATATATATATATATATATATATATATATATATATATATATATATATTAAAAAAAATAAACTTTAACTTTTCAACAAAGAAAGAAAATAAAGTAAGTTTTTTAAAAAAAAAACATATTTTATATATAAATATGGATTTCTATGGAAAGATGATGAAAAATCACTAACAATGGTATATTCGGTTTTTTTTTTTTTTTTTTTTTTTAATAAAAAATATAGTCTAAAATAATTAAACTAAAAAAAGAAAGTGAGTTTTGTTATAATTCTGTGCATGTGCGTCCATTATAAAAATCTACAACCTTTCCTTTTGTTGTTGATCGCTTTAAGTTTCGATGTTTTGGATTAATTCCTTGGCTCATTGATTATAATGGTTCTCTATTGAAGTTTATCACACACACACACACACACACACACACACACACACATATATATATATATATATATATATATATATATATATATATATATATAGAGAGAGAGAGAGAGAGAGAGAGTCAAGATCAAATAAGAAAGAAATTTTTGGTAGGAAGGTAAGAAGTTTTTTTTTTCTATTTATTTTTTCCGCGAACAAACAAAATGAATCATTAAATGATTCATTTGTAAGATGATTCACAAGAATTTTTTTTTTTCAAAAAAACATCTCGATGATTCATTTATATAATGATTTTGTTGTTATTCACTAAAATTATCATAAAAGTGAATTTTTTCTTGTGAATCATCTTACAAATGAATCATCTAGTGATTCATTTTTTTTGTTCGTCAAAAAAATATGTAGAAAAAATTTCTTACCTTCCTACCAAAAAAAAATTCTTACCGGATCTATATATATATATATATATATATATATATATATATATATATATATATATATATATATATATATATATATATATATATGAGTGTTGAATCGAGAACATTTCTTATTGCGAGAACATTTGAGAACAAATTTAGACTTTCCAATATTTTTAAATTAAAATCATCAAATAATATTAATATAAATAAATAAAATAAGTAAAGAAATTAAAAAATCCACTGACTAACATTACTTGCCACCCAAACAACACCACTCATAACAAATATTATTTTGAATGGTTAATCTGAAAATTATAATCAATTCCCAAAATTTATAAAATAACCTAATTATATTGAATAGGTATATAAGATAATCACAACTTACTAAAATCACTAAATTAATATTTGTATTGGCATAAAAATTGAGAAGCTAATTAAATTGTTACAAAATTCCTCATTTAGCCCATATAAATCCCATAAGCTGCCAAGTTAGGTCAAAATACTCTGATTCTAGATCGGGAAACAGATCTAGTGTTCCGATGAAACAGATTGCAAAACAAGATCTTATAATCGGTTGAACGAGAACGAGATCTAGTGGTTCAGTACCACGAAAGGCAGAAAGGCAGAAGAGGTCATTTCTGGGGGTGGGAGGCTGGGGAGGTGAGGAACACGAGGATCCATAAAAGTGAAGAGTGGTTCCAACGACGTTACAGTGGTTCTGATGGTGTTATGGTGGTTTCAGAGGCGGTGATAATAATGATGATCCGATTTACACAGAGGTGGAGGAGAGAGAAAGCACGTGTGAGAGAGAAAGAGAATGAATTAGGTATCATGTACAATTTATTAAAATTTAAACATTTAAAATTACTAGTTTAAATTTATAGTCGTAAATTATTCTCATTTGTTCTCAAAATAACAAATGTTTTCATTTGAACACTTATATATATATATATATATATATATATATATATATATATATATATATATATATATATATATATATATATATGTTTGTGTGTGAGAAAATTTGTTTAAATCATATGTTTTGAATATATTATTAAAAAAAATAAAAAAAGAATTTTTTTAAAGTAAAAAAATTTAAAACGAAAGGGGTAATATAGATTATTTTTATAAGTTATAGGGGTATTAAATGAAAATATTTAACAAGTGTAATGGATTGGACAGATTGAATGTGAAAGTAAAACAATTGACTTTTATGCAGTACACGAATTTATTCGTGTATATAGGAGAACCCTATATATATATATATATATATATATATATATATATATATATATATATATATATATATATATATATATATATATATATATATATATATATATATATAATAAAAAAGTCTTTGAGCATTTATTCAATCTCAATGATCCCCACAACGTGTATATATATATATATATATATATATATATATATATATATATATATATATATATATATATATATATATATATATATATATATATATATATATATATATATATATATATATATATAATAAAAGTCGAAAAATTACCAATTAAGGCATTGTACTTTATTTTCATGTTATAAGTATGTTCAAAGGATGAAAATGCCCTCGCCAATATATATATATATATATATATATATATATATATATATATATATATATATGCAATAAAAGAAGGAAACAAATATGTTTTTAATCAGTACATGACAAAAAAATGGTATGTGCAAAGGACGAAAATGCCCTCGCCAACCTTATAGAAGATAACTTTATAAAGCTTGTATCGTATCATGTAGTTCCATGTGATATGTCTATCTATTGATGGTGTAAAGGAAAGAAACAAATATGTTTTTAAAGAGTTTTATTATCGATAAATATATGCAATAAAATTCGAAAAATTTACCAATTAAGGCATTGTACTTTTCTTTTTCCTGTTATAAGTATTTTTTCTCTATGAAAAAAATGTATCAAATATGAAGAAATTAAATAGAATGGTAAATTCTAGGGGTAGAATGGTAGATGCACCAGATGTGACACCAATTGTTACATGACCCTTGGGAAACCAGTTCTCTTTTTCAACCAATTCAACATTCTGTTGCAATCAGAGTAGTTGTTAACACATACTTATGTAATCATATCTTCCCGTTTATTAAGCACTACAAAGTACAAAACAGTACAGGACAAAAAAATGGTATGTTCAAAGGACGAAAATGCCCTCGCCAACCTTATAGACATAAAGAAGCCATATCGAGATAAGACCATGAATTTACCAATCAAATAAAATATCCAAATTAATTTACTTTATACGGGCTTACAAAGGCTATAATACTTAAGTTATCCCAAATCTTATTTGTTAAACTCTTGGGTGAATCATTGTAAATTGTTGCGTTTCAATACTTGAAAATGGTTTATTTTAATAGTCCAGGGACATAATGGTAACTTTCTGTACATGGGTATATAGTTTGTATTTTTATGTCTTTCAGTTTTGTTTTATTTGTTTGAATGTTTGAATATACTTTATTGCATTATTGAGCTTGTATCGTATCATGTAGTTCCATGGGATATGTGTGTCTATTAATGGTGTAAGAGAAAAAAACAATTATGTTTTTAAAGAGTTTTATTAGCAATATATATATATGCAATAAAATTCGGAAAAAATTACCAATTAAGGCAATGTACTTTTCTTTTTCATCTTATAAGTATGTTCAAAGTACGAAAATGCCATCGCCAACATATATATATATATATATATATATATATATATATATATATATATATATATATATGTACACACACACACAATAAAAGAAGGAAGCAAAAATGTTTTTAAACAATACTAGACAAAAAAAAATGGTATGGGCAAAGGATGAAAATGCCCTCGCCAACCTTATAGAAGATAACTTTATAAAGCTTGTGTTGTATCATGTAGTTCCAACCTTGACCCAAAATTGCAGCTTCATCTAGCCTCTGTATCACTATTATAGGGATTTTTAGTCGAACTTACTTTGATCTCAAATACCCTAAATAGCACATCCTCCACTACCTACACATACAATATAAATTTCAATTACTGCCTCACACTTTTAGAAAAATGAAAAAGCAGCCATTAGTGTTTTAGTTTACCTGCTATAAAAAGTGTTCAAGTAGCCATAAAACTTTGGATCTTTTGCATTTTTTTGGTTTCTAAATAAAACCAACTCCAAATTGAAAAGTACAACTTTCCTTTTGTTTGATACCGTTTGGTTCCTTTTTTTGGGGTTTTTTTTTTGTGGGTTTTTTTTTTGGGTATTTTTGGGGTTTTTTTTTTTTTTTTTTTTTTTCAATTTGGATTTGCAGTTTTTTTGTGTGTTTAAACCATACTGATGGCGAGAGTAGAGTATCTTACTATAAACCAAAAAATGAACACACATATTTATGTTTATAAAATGAGGGTATTACATTGTACATCAACAAATATATAGTTTACATGTATACACTACAAAGAGACAAAAAAGGACAAAAATGCCCTCCACCAGACATCAAAACAAAAGTCACTCCACCAGTTGATAAATGACGAAAATGCCTTCGCTAACCTTATAGAAGATAACTTTAGAAAGCTTGTGTGGTATCATTTAGTTCTATGGGATGTAATAAATGCAGCCTAAATTACATACCACACCACTATTTTAGTTGATGTCACGATCCTCTGCAATCTCTTAGGGTATTTGATACAGTTGTACATCTTTAAATTACATACCACTATTTTAGGGATTTTGAGTCGAAATTTCTTAAAATAAATCAGTTTTCATAAAAACAGTGGTGTTATTAATGATTTTAAGTCAAATGACCAACTTAGAATCAAAGTGAAAGTATATTCTTTCACCTACAAATCGATAGAAAACAACGCCCTGTTTTGTTTCACTTTTTAATAAAAGATTACAATTGTACATACTAACTCAAATTCATTACATATCCGATTAAGAGCATCTTATTATCAAATCCGATTTCATATATAAGGTATGATATCAATGATATCAATTACATTTAATTTTAATTATTAGGTTAATTTGATCATATTCTGCTCTATATAAATTTATAAATGCTTCGTAGTTTTTAAATTCAAACAATTGTGTTTATTTATTTTTTTATTACATTTTTTTATATTTTATTTTTTATATATCATTGTAATTTATATTATTCATTGTGTTTCTCTTTAGCATCTATTCAAATTTAAATACTTTTTTACAAATATATATTAATATTAATTTTAAATAATCAATAAGAAGGCTGTTAAACAAACTTAACTATTATTAATGATATAATTTTTTTATAAATTTTTTACCCGTGGTTTCCACGGGTTATAACTTAGTCTTTGTTAATAACGTTTTCAAAAAACAAAAAGAATAAAATGAGACACGGTTTCTTAGCACACTCTAATCTCTATATGAAAGACAAACCAATTTCCCACGCAAATCCTCATAACACTGAATTCCATAATTATATCTGATAAATATTACATAAATACTAAAAACAAAGATAAAATATATTCATTAACAAACAAGAAGACTTTGTAGTCGGTACATATCTTGACTTAAGGACTTGTTATCTTTATCTCTAATTCAAACTTCAAATAGCCATGATCTTCAATATCTTCATATAGCTAAGACTAACTTATTAGCCTCTGGTCATATAGGTCTTCACTTGGAAATAAGAACTATGTGATTGTAAGTTGTCCTCTCGAAGGTAGCTTAATTAGGCTGCCAAGTTGCATAAGTTGTGTCTTGGTCACCGCATGCTAACTACTTTCTTAAGATAGATCTTATTCTGCTCGGTCTGGCTACACATGGAAACTTATGTACAATGTTCTTGAACATCATCAAATCAAAATGTTCAATCCTAACGATATCCTCCAATTTGATGATGGAAAAACTAGTTATAATATTTGCAAAATAAAAAATACTAGTCTATACTATTGGAATCCTAAGTTGTGTAGGACTTGGAGTCCAAGTAAAGTTGAAGCTTAAACAAGTTGGTTTAAGTTTCCTTGTCTTATTCTAAAAGTCGGTAGTGTAGGAATATATATATATATATATATATATATATATATATATATATATGTGTGTGTGTGTGTGTGTGTGTGTGTGGATAGATATCGAGGCATGATATTATGCAGAAAACAATATTGAGTTTTTAGAGTTATATTTTCTCAATAAAATTGGAGAGTTATTTCACTTTGTTTTGTGCTATTTTGATTTGAATTGGTATCAGAGCTTGAGTCAAGAAACTGTGACATCAAATTTCTCACAAATTTCTTACATGTTGACAGGCTAGGTCAACATGGATGATGCAGGAGGCGATGGAGGACCTGCTCCGGTGATTGTGAAAGAAATCGAATCGACTTCAGTTCAATGTCCCATGCTTAATTCCACAAATTACACAGTTTGGTCCCTGCGTGTGAAGATTGTCTTAAGACTTCATAAAGCATGGAGTGTAATGGGGTTTTTGTATCAGACAATCCCTGAATCTTTGATTATGTAGATCAGTGATGTGGATTCGGAAAAAGCACTCTGGGATGCGATTAAAGCTCGTCATGTTGGGGCCGATCGTGTGAAGGAAGCTCGCCTGCAAACCCTAACTGCCGAGTTCGATCGACTCAAGATGTCAGAGTCGGGGTCAATTGACGCGTATGCCGGAAAATTGTCCGGTATCGCATCGAAATCAGCAGCTTTTGGAGAAACCATTGATGAATCCAAGTTGGTAAAGAAGTTTATGAAAACTCTACCCTGATCGAAATTCATCCAAATCGTTGCCTCTCTTGTACATTCTTGGACCTAAAGACGGTGGCATTTGAAGATGTCGTCGGAAGGCTCTAAGGCTTACGAAGAGAGAATTAAGGAGGAGGATGTAAGTGAGGCAAAAAAGTCGAAGGTAATGTTTGCGAAGAAGACAACTAGTTCTCATAGCGGAGCTAAAGGAAATTGGAAGGGAACGAGTGGATCAAATGGGCATTATCAGACAAACGGGTCAATTGGTTCAAATGGACACGGGTCAAGTGGTTCAACCCAATGCAAATACAAACGACCCAATAATACTATCCCAAATTCAAATAAACCCAACAACACTAATGATCCAAACTAGAAAAATAAGAATAAAAAGGATCGTTCAAAAATTATCTGTTACCAGTGTGATAAGTCGGGTCACTTTGCGTCTCAATGTCTGGACTGAATTAAAAAATTAAAAGAGAGTAATTTTAATGAATTTGACGATACTGACGAGCCCGCATTTTTACACGAGATCGTGTTTTTGAATGAAGAAAAGGTGATACCGTCTCGATATGAATCATAAGACAACGAGGTGTGGTATTTTGATAACGAGGCAAGCAATCACAAGATGGGAAACCGGTCATTTTTCTCCGAGCTTGATGAAGGTATAACCATGAAGGTTAAATTTGGAGATAATTCGTGCGTAAAAATCAAGGGAAAATGTTATATACTTTTCCAAGGCAAAAGGGGTCAACAAAGGCTGATGACGGAGATTTACTACATACCGGATCTTAAGAACAATATTATTAGTCTCGGACAAGCAACTGAGCCGGGTGTAATATTCGAATGAAAGACAACTATTTAACCATGCACGATGCCAATAATTGCTTATTAATGAAAGTACAAAGAACTCCAAACTGCCTTTATAAAATAAAATTACAAATTGGAGTTCCTATTTGCCTTCATTCGAGACTAAGTGAAGGTACATGACGATGGCATGCAAGACTTAGGCACATCAATTTCGATTCAATGAAAAAGATGTCCAAAAAGGATCTAGTCAAAGGGTTGCCCCGATTTGATCATGAGAATCAATTGTGTGAGTCTTGCTTGGTGGGCAAGCAAAGAAGAAAGCCATTCCCAACTATGACGACATACAAAGCAAAATAACCATTGGAACTAGTTCATAGTGATTTATGCGGTCCGATCACGCCGGCAACCAATGGTCAAAATAGGTAAATTTTTACACTAATTGATGATTTTTCATGATTTATGTGGATTTATCTCATAAAAGAAAAGAGTGAGGCGTTTACACACTTCAAAAAATTCAAATCTTTGATGGAGAATGAAATTAGAAAGCCTTTGAAAGTGTTTAGAAGTGATCGAGGAGGTGAGTTTACTTCTCTTAAGTTTAATTCTTTTTGTGACCAAAACGGGGTCAAACGCCACCTTACCGCCTGATATGTGCATATTTAGTGTGTATTAAGTATAGTTTTTTATTCATATATTAGCTAAATTATTGCATATTATGGACAAAAGGTACTTAAAAGTGTTAAATTATGTTTTTCAGTCCAAAGATGAAGCTCGAAAGCGAAAGGAAGCAAGAGAAGCGGTTAGGAGCTCAAGAGTGGAATGAAGAAGGAAAACACCATAAAAAGGCTTCTACTCATCGAGTCGAGTCTGGACTCGACGAGTCCAGTCGCGGAATCAGAAGGATAATGATTCGGAAGTCAAGATAGTTATCGCAATACGGAGAATGTGAGAGGGACTCGACGAGTCACCATATGACTCGACGAGTCGGAACGCATATATAAAGATAACTCCACAAATCGAGAGGGGAGAATTCTGGGAAGTTTCAGAAGTGCTTAGCTGCGAATAAGAAGCCAGAAGAACCCTAGAAGTCGACCAAGGAAGCTAGAATCCAATTCTGGGAGTAATTAAGGCATAATTTCATCATTCTACTTATTTCTTTTGTTTTGTCAACATGATTAAGCAACTTGAACTTATTTGTTTGCTGTTATTTACCTTAGTTATGAACTAAATTCTTTAGACTTCTGTTTGGGAATACAAAGTTGACGATATGGTTTGATTGATTGGTAGGATTAATTCCAAGTTGGTGAATTTTTGTTATTTTAGCTTGCTAAAGAACCTTGTGTATGAGTGATAATTGATTTTCTGTTAATAGGAAGATAATTGATTAGCATGAACATCTATTGATTATCAACCTCATATGATATGTGACCACTATATCATATGTCTAGAATTAATGAATATGAAACTAGGATTAATAAGGAGATCGAATAAATTCATGTGCAAGCTTGTAAGATGACCATCAAGCAAGAGGTTAATTAAGAATAATGAATTAATTAGCTATTGCAAGTCTAACTTAACCCGAATAATTAATCTAGTAAATATAATTAAATTAAGTAATTGGCCACTGTTTGAGTTAGTCTATTTGCTAAGGATGAGGGTAGTGAACATGAACCTAATCACTTGAATCGGTAACCAACGAAAGAATTAATCCATTGCACCATTACCTTAAAATCAACCATAAAGTTAACTGAGTTGAACTAAACAGAAGTTTCTTTCCCATTATTGAATCTAGTTAAATTGTCATTTTCTAGTCTTTAATTAGTTTTAGTTAGTAAGTTTCTAGTCTTGTAAAACTAGAGAAAAACCTCTATTTTCTTAATCAAACTTAGATAGAATTAGTTTTTAATTTAATTTGTCGTTCCTTGTGTTCGATACCCTGCTTATTTAGCTATACCACAATTGATAGGTTCACTGCCTTTTGTGTGTTATTTGATAATTAAAGTAGGATTAAAACTAGTTGGTTTTACACACATCAAGTTTTTGGCGCCGTTGCCGGGGAACGGTTCTAAAATTAGCATTAAAATTCTAATTCAATCGATCCTTTGTGTAAGATTCATCTTACACAAAGTTAATTTCTTTTTAATTTTTGTTTAAGTTTTTAAGTAAAAAAAAAAAAACCCGCTGATTTTAACTTGAACTCGCCGAGTGCATTCGCCCCGACTAGGCGAGTACAACGCTAAATCAGATTTAAATTTTTGTTCTTTATTACGCGTTTTTTTTTTTTTTTTTTTTTTTTGTTTACAGTTGGTTCATGACCCGAGGATCTGCTACACCTCTGGTTCCCCCTCTTGAAGATCCGGAAACCGCATTAAGAAGAAACAAGGGCAAAACCGTTGGAGAAACCGCTTCTTCAAAGAACTCACCACTCAAAAACCTCAAATCCGTTTTTAGCAAGAAAAGGAGCAGCAAATCAGGAGCATCCAGTGCATCATTCACAATCGAAGACCCGATCCCAAAAGACACCGACTACGAGACCGAGGAATAAAGCGAGCACACATCCGAGTTTGAAGAAGATTTAGCCACCGCTATGGCTAATATAGACAAAATCCCCATGGGGGAGTGGAAAAAGAGAATGCGTGATGACACTGGCCCGGGACTTGTGCAACCCGCAATTCCCGCTACCACTACGTTCAAACTCAAGGGCCATATTCTCGCTCAACTCAAGGAGATACCTTTTCACGGGAGAGATCATGAAGACGCCTATAAGCACTTGGATGAAGTAAATGATGTGGCGGATTACTTCAATGTACCCAATGTGCCCCGCGAGATCCAGCTACTACGCATGCTTCCTGTCACATTTAAAGGAGCTGCAAAGGATTGGTTGAAATCACTCCCTCCCGGATCGGTTACCACTTGGGCCAAGATGAAAGAAGATTTCATAGATCATTTTTGCCCACCTTCCAAGATAGCCAAGCTAATGAAAGCCATTGCCAACTTCGAGCAACAACCCGGAGAATCTCTTTATGAAGCTTGGGAAAGATACAAGAGCCTACTTAGAAATTGCCCCCACCGTGATCTTAATAGCCAACAAGAGGTCTCTATCTTTTATGATGGAGTCAATGTCACCACAAGGCAACTACTCGATTCACAAGGCCCGCTCACCCGAAAACCACCTCCGGAAAAAAAGGAGTTAATTGAAGAATTCTCCAGGCACTCTAGAGAATACCACAACCCGAGGAATGAAGTGAGTCGTGGAGCAGTAAACTCGGTAAACGATGGCATGGCGGCGGTAATAGCTAAACTCGATAGCCTAGACCGAAGAATGACGAAAATGGATCAAACGATCCATGCTATTAGAGTTGGATGCGAAAATTGTGGCGGCCCCCATCTTACCAAGGATTGTGATCGAGACGAGAATGGAAATAAAAAGGCTCAAGTATTCTATTCGAGTGGCGATAGATACGATGAAGACTGGAGGAAACCCAAGAAGGAATGGCTCTCATATGAAGAGTATAAAAAGGCTAAGGAGGAGAAATACAAACAGAGGGAGAGGGGATATTATCAAAAGGAAGATCCGGTGACGGAAAAGAAGGCGAATTTAGAAGATATACTTACAAGGTTCATAACCGCGTCCGAGAAAAGACATAATGATCATGATGTGGCAATGCAAGAAACCAGAAACATGTTGAGGAATCAGCAAGCTTCCATTCTCAACATTGAGAAACAGCTGGGACAACTTGCACATCAAGTGAACGAAAGAAGACCGGGCCAACTTCCAAGCGACACCGAGCCCAATCCAAGAAATGAGAACGTGAGCGCAATAACTTCTAGAAGTGAAGAAAAATGCACAGAAGCACTAAGGATCTCCAAGAAGAAGGAAGACAAGGTAGAAGAACCGGAGCCAGCTAAACCTGACCCGACTCGCCGAGTCACTCCTGTGGACTCGATGAGTCCATGCGAAAAAGAGAAACCCATCAATTCTTCGAAACCTTATAAGCCTCCACTGCCATACCCAACCAAAGCCATGCCTGCAGAAAAAGTTGAAGCATACAGAATCTTCATGAATCATGTTAACGCTCTACAAGTTAATGTGTCATTCGTGGAAACAATACTTCAAACGCCTAAATACTTCAACTTGCTTAAGGGCCTTTTTGCTGCTAGGAAGGATTTGGCTGAAGTTGCAGAAGTCTTGATGAGTGAACTACCTAAAAAGAAGGGTGATCCCGGAAATATGGTGATTCCGTGCCAATTTGGTAATGAGATCTTCACACGAGCATTGGCTGACTCGGGGGCAAGCATCAATATGATGCCTTTGTCATTCTATAAGAAGATGAATCTACCATAACCAAAACCAGTGCATATGAAGATCCATTTGGCGGACAAGACAATAATCCATCCAAAAGGCGTTTGCGAAGATCTCCTTATAAAAGTTGACAAGTTCATATTCCCAGTAGACTTCGTGGTTGTTGATATGGAAGAAGACCTCGAAATTCCAATTATTTTGGCGAGATCCTTCTTGAACACCGCGTGTGCCTTAATTGATATAAGTGAGTCTACATTGACATTAAGAGTGGGTGATGAGGCTGTGAAGTTTAAAGCTATTCCAGAAAGCAAGCAAGAAGAGAAGAAGATTGAAGAAGTCTCAATGATCCAATTGGATGATGAGATATTAGAAAAAGAGCTTGCACATTTGATGAAGGAAGATCCAAGCAAGTTTGTGATACACTCTGAAGAAGAAGGAGATGTTAAAAAGGACTTGGAAGAATTGGAAAAGCTACTGGAAGGAGCCCACTCAGAAGAAACCCAAGATTCTAGGGAATTCGTACCGACTCACCGAGTCACTCTAGTGGACTCGACGAGTCCAGTCGATTTGGGCAAACACTTGTCCGACTTAGATCTGCTTGCTACTAGTTCTTCACATACCTTGGATTTCAGTAATATACAGGAGTTTTTAGAAGAACAAACAGCAGAAAAGGGAAAGGAAAGGGGAGTTCAATACGCTAATGTTGCATGTCTTGATACGGTCAAATTCGAGGAAGGGTTAAGCACGGGAAAGGATGCAGGAATTAAGGAAAGGAAGGAGGAAGCTGATCACCAATTCACCACTAAACCTAGAGCACAGACCATCATGGAATGTGAAGTTATTAAATTTAAAGAGAAGGAGGTTCAAGAGACGGTGAAAAAGAAGGGGGTGAAGAAGAAAAAGAGGAAAAGGGAAGCCCAAGCAGCTAAAGATGAAGCAATGAAAAGAAAAAGAGATGAATTAAAAAGGGCTTACAAGAAGAAGATCCATGCTTACAAGACCAAGTACAAATCACAAAAAGTTAGGCGTGCGTTCCCGATGCTCGAAGATGACAAAACGTAGATGGGAAGGAGTCTAGCTCATGACTCCTCAAAAAGAAGCGCTTGGTGGGAGGCAACCCGTTATATAGAGTTTGCTTTTTTTTACTTTTCAGTTTTCTTTTTATTTTTCTTTTTATTTTCCCTTCGTTTTTATTCTTAATCTTCCAAATCATCGGGCATGTCTGCTTGAGAGTGTGCATAGCCTAAGTGTGGGGTGAAATGATTCATAATAAACAGAAAAATTTTGAAAATTATACAAATTTTTAAATGACTCGCCGAGTCTGACCATGACTCGACGAGTCTACATGAATTTCAGAAAAGCATTTGACTTCGCGACCAGACTCGCTGAGTCTGACCACGACTCGACGAGTTGGTCTTATTTACAGAAAAAAATAATTTCAAAATTAATTTTACATTGGGTAAGTAGGGTTTTAACCCTAAAGAATCAGTTTCACATCTACACTCGTCGACAGGCCGCTATTTGCATTTTCTCTCTCAAGCATTCATCAAGTTCTTCCAAAATTCTCAAGCTCAATCCAAAAAGGTATCAAATTTCTTCCTATTTTATGTTAAGAGCATGATTATAAGGCAATCCAAGGTAGATATTGCATGAAAAACCCGTTTTTGAGAAGTTCTAAATTTCTAGGGTTTTGATTTCTCATGAATTAAGTTGTTTTGAATGCTTATATTGGCCTTAATACATCAATACTAAGTGTTGAGACAAAACCCTTGAAAGAATTTACAGGTTTAATGGTCCAATTTTATGAGACCCGTCGACCGACTCGTGCAGGTTGCGCGACTCGCCGAGTCGGGCATGGACTCGACGAGTCCAGTCGAGTAACAGATGCAAGCCAGTTTTTAATTATATTATGTGTTTTTTGGGTTTTGTTTATTTGTTTTGCAGAAATCATGTTCAGAAGGGGACAATCTTCAAGGGGTAGCCAAGGGGAGTTTCCATGGCTAAACTTCCCGCAAATTGAATCCGCTTCACAATGAGGAAGTGGAAGAAGAAGCTCTCCGACATTAAGAAGAAGGAGGTGTATGTGCCGAACATAATTGATTGGGAGTGGCTGCAAAGTGTTAGATATGAAGAAGAATTAGCTCCTTACCTTTTGAAGGAGTTCCAACATGAAGGCGAGACAATGATCTGCGATGGGTGGAGCCGGGTCTTTCGCATACAAGAGCCGGTCCATTTAGAGCTTTGCTTGGAGTTTTTCTCCACGGTATCTTTTACCGGGGGAGTGGATGTGTATCACCCGGCAAGCTTTACTTTTTGTCTTGAGGGCGAGTATCGTCAATGCTCGGTGGTGGACCTTGCCTGCCGACTAGGGATCTATGATCAACCCTTGGTGTCAACAAACATCTTTCGGGCCTTTTTGGCGAACACTCATATGGTGTTCCCCGATGGAATTACAAGCACGGGTTGGTGGAATACCATAGGAAATAAAGTTTACATCCCGAAGTCTGCACAAGAAGGGAGCATCCGATCCCCAACTCACCGCCTTATTTCCTCCACCATCAACCAAAGGAAAGACGATGACAAGGTCTCCAACCTTGACGTTTTCTACTTATGGAGCATAATTACACCCAACGTCTTTTGCAACATCCCTTGGTGTATAGCTTCATACCTTTCGGAGGGTGCGGTCAAAGATCGCAAAACCTCCCGTATCAATGGTGGAATGTTTGTCACCCGATTGGCTAATTCATTCGGGTTGATGAACCGCGGTGCTTGGAACTTCATGACATTGATCCCAACACCCCCGTTTAATCCCATTCTCTTCCGAAGAGCACGGATAATTGAAGAATATGGTGGTGGCCATTACGCCATCCCAAATGATGACCCCGTTGTTGGTCCCGAAGCACTGGGAAGGAAGGTAAGATCACGAAGAGAGCGGGATGTGGAGGACGAGCCGCCAGTGATTCCGGTCGAGAATGAAGACATACCAATGGATTGGTACAATGTAGAGATGAGGCGGATGCAGGATCAAATGGTGAGGGGGCTGAACTTTAGCAACCAATCCCACATACGACTTTTTGACCACTTCAATATCCCACATATTGATGGTGGGAATTACCCATTCATTCCATCTTGGGATGAGAGGATTGGTGCGCGACGAAGTGGAGCCAGGGGAAGTGGAGCCGCCAATGATGATGAGGAGGATGAAGATTGATTTTGATATTTTTGTGTTTTTAATCAAACAATTTTAATTTTTTTTGTTTTGTTTTATTTGGTGTGTATGCTTTGAGATTTTATTATGTTTAATGGTTGTTTGCTTTAGTTATTTTTCAGGATTGAATTATGATTGCTTGCTTAGGATGGTTTAGAGATATAACGCATGGATGTTTTCGCGAGTGAGAGCGAGTCAAGGAAGCGAGTTTTTAACGTCAAAGTGTCGAGTCCGGTCCTAGGGGTATGAGCAATTGAGTCCGAATGTGAGGAAGAGTTAAAGAAGTTTTTAGAGGCTAAAACAGTTGCAAAATACCAAGATTTTTCGTTCAGTGGCCAACTCGTCGAGTGCACTAAGCTGACTCGACGAGTCGCCTTGTATTTCCACAAATTCTGAGAAGGCGCGCTGCTACTCGACGAGTCCACCATATGACTCGACGAGTCGTTCAATTTCTATGCCGAAAGACTGCTGATTTGATGCTGATACTTATACCACTTGCGTCCTTATTTTTCCATTTCCATTCTTGAAGATTTTACACCGATTTTCGCATATTTGGAGCGGCCCACACGAGACGAAACACCCAAGACATGGATGGGATGTTCCCATGTCTAAAGTTGATTGAAGTTGGAGCTTACATGAGAGTGATCAACCTATCCACTGCTATCCCAGGGGAGTTTGTTCCAATTCCCTCTTTATTTTTATGTTTTTATGCATCATATGCAATGAGGGCATTGCATCATATAAGTGTGGGGTAGGGGGTTGGTTACATAATAGTTACATAATAGTCAAATTAAAAAAAAAATTGCATACCAAAAGTATTATTTAGGATTTAATTTAGAAAATTTTGGTAAAGTAAATTAGGATTCCATGTTAGAATTGTGTTAATAATTGCATGAAGACCCAAATGTTTAGTTGAGCCTATATACGTTCTAGTGCATTGTGGCTCCCTTATTTCAGTGAAATCATGAGACAAAAACACGACCTTGCTCAGCCTGAGGGATGCAATATGTTTAGCAGCCTAAACCTGAAATGTATCCAGGAAAGTTTTTATCATTAGCCAATAAAGGTTGAGATTGAGCACCCCTGCTTAAGCATGTAGGGATTTGAGTGACAAAAGTGAGGTATACATGTAAAAAAAGAAAAAAGAGAGAATTACAAGAAAAATTGTAAGAATTTTGGAGCAAATGAAATGAAGATCTAAAGATCAAAATTCCAAGAAATCCAAAAAGTTGAAGATACCAAAAGTCAATACAAGTTGGTGAATTCAAAGATATCAAAGATCAAATTATCAAGAAAGTGAAGAATTCAAAGAATTCCATAGTGGTATCGAAAAGTTGTAATTCTAGAATATGTATGCTTGGGTTGCTCAATTAAAAATACCTTGAGGGTAAAGAGGTTTTCTGAGGATGGATTCGGAGGGTTACATAAAATGAGCATAGTTCGGGGTGAGTGGGCGAATGTTTATGAGGATTGTGAGTATTTGGAATATGGGGGGTTCTTTAGGAAAAAGTTTAGACACAAATGCATGCGTTGCGGTCTTGGCATAATGGCTGGGTTAGATTGGAGTTATTATATATGATTCTAATGTGTTAAAATTCAGTTTTGCTTGAGGGCAAGCAAAAGACAAGTGTGGGGTATTTTGATATGTGCATATTTAGTGTGTATTAAGTATAGTTTTTTATTCATATATTAGCTAAATTATTGCATATTATGGACAAAAGGTACTTAAAAGTGTTAAATTATGTTTTTCAGTCCAAAGATGAAGCTCGGAAGCGAAAGGAAGCAAGAGAAGCGGTTAGGAGCTCAAGAGTGGAATGAAGAAGGAAAACACCATAAAAAGGCTTCTACTCGTCGAGTCGAGCCTGGACTCGACGAGTCCGGTCGCGGAATCAGAAGGATAATGATTCGGAAGTCAAGATAGTTATCGCAATACGGAGAATGTGAGAGGGACTCGACGAGTCACCATATGACTCGACGAGTCGGAACGCATATATAAAGATAACTCCACAAATCGAGAGGGGAGAATTCTGGGAAGTTTCAGAAGTGCTTAGCTGCGAATAAGAAGCCAGAAGAAATCTAGAAGTCGACCAAGGAAGCTAGAATCCAATTCCGGGAGTAATTAAGGCATAATTTCATCATTCTACTTATTTCTTTTGTTTTGTCAACATGATTAAGCAACTTGAAGTTATTTGTTTGCTGTTATTTACCTTAGTTATGAACTAAATTCTTTAGACTTCTGTTTGGGAATACAAAGTTGACGATATGGTTTGATTGATTGGTAGGATTAATTCCAAGTTGGTGAATTTTTGTTATTTTAGCTTGCTAAAGAACCTTGTGTATGAATGATAATTGATTTTCTGTTAATAGGAAGATAATTGATTAGCATGAACATCTATTGATTATCAACCTCATATGATATGTGACCACTATATCATATGTCTAGAATTAATGAATATGAAACTAGGATTAATAAGGAGATCGAATAAATTCATGTGCAAGCTTGTAAGATGACCATCAAGCAAGAGGTTAATTAAGAATAATGAATTAATTAGCTATTGCAAGTCTAACTTAACCCGAATAATTAATCTAGTAAATATAATTAAATTAAGCAATTGGCCACTGTTTGAGTTAGTCTATTTGCTAAGGATGAGGGTAGTGAACATGAACCTAATCACTTGAATCAGTAACCAACGAAAGAATTAATCCATTGCACCATTACCTTAAAATCAACCATAAAGTTAACTGAGTTGAACTAAACAAAAGTTTCTTTCCCATTATTGAATCTAGTTAAATTGTCATTTTCTAGTCTTTAATTAGTTTTAGTTAGTAAGTTTCTAGTCTTGTAAAACTAGAGAAAAACCCCTATTTTCTTAATCAAACTTAGATAGAATTAGTTTTTAATTTAATTTGCCGTTCCCTGTGTTCGATACCCTGCTTATTTAGCTATACCACAATTGATAGGTTCACTGCCTTTTGTGTGTTATTTGATAATTAAAGTAGGATTAAAACTAGTTGGTTTTACACACATCACCGCCCCATACTCTCCACAAAAAAACATAATTGTGAAACGAAGAAACCGAACACTAATGAACATGACACGAAGTATAATGAAGGCAATGCATGTTCCAAACTACTTATGGGAAGAAGCGGTAAATCACTCTACAAATCTGATCAATCGAGTTTACACAAGAGTCCTTGGTGATACGACTCCATACGAAAAGTTGTATAGTCAATTTGAAGTAAAGATAGATTATCACAATCAATTTCCATTTCTTCTATTTCACTCATGCTATCTAAATGAGCAAAATTTAGTTCATGGGCATTTTCGATCAAAGTTGCATATTTCATAATTTTATGTTGTTCATTGATTGTGAGTCTATCGTTGACTTTTTCAGAAGATAAGAATTTCACAGTCGGAACAATTCCATATAGATAAGTATTATTTGGAATACTTTATGAAGAGACTAGATTTTCGTATCCATAAGAAATTTCATCCACATTTTCTTTCTTTAATTCGATAAATGGAACAAGTTTGCGATGTTCTTTAGTGATATTAGAATAACGATGCAATCTTTCTCATTATGCATAAAGTTTCTTAAAGGTATCGAAAAAAAATATTTCTTTGTTTTAAAAGTACATTAAGTTATACTCTCAAGAGATCCATACCATCAGTTAGACTTTCAAGTTTTCTACTTAACTTCTCAATAAAAACATTTTTCTCTTCCAACTTATTCCTAGTTACTCTATAAATCTCATCATTTGCCTCTTACACACCACTATTCGCATATAAAAGAAGTTTATTCATGAACATACAATCATTCTCCATCTCAGTTATGTAACATTAGTTTTTCCGATTCTCAATATGTGTTTCATTCATTATAATTTTGGTGGAATTTTCAGTTTCACAGCACGACCTTGGGGTGGTCACGGAGTGAGTATTTAAATGAAGGTCACAACGTGACATTTAATGTTCACAACGCAACATAGATGATGAGTGAAACCCGAATTCTCAGCCTTTGTTTCCTATTTAAAGGCTCTAACCCGTAGGGTTTGCCTCATTTATGAACCTATACTCCCTGAAAATGTCATTTGCCTTAATCCTAACCCTTTTAATGCTTCGTGAGCTCATTTGGTGTCTTTAGTGTGTTCATGAAGAAGGTGATGATATTTCATGCAAGAAAAAGAAGTTTCCCAACCAAGTTTCACCATTCTTTTTATCTTATAGACCTAGAGAGGTATAAAGTCTCAACTTTTGTGCTTGTACTCTTTAGATCCAAGTTATAAATGACTTTATGGTCATTTTGGTCCTAAAACCCTTGAATTCTTGGAATTTTATTGTAACGTCCCCATTTTTAACATAATTTTTTCATTTTTATTTGTTCAAATATATCATTAATTATATTAAGCAGAAAACATGATGTGAATATGTGTGTGTACAATCGATCCTTGCCCTTCCCATGATCCACAGGAGTACTTAAAAAGATTTATAATTAATTGGGTAAGCACGAAGCTTAGTGAGTTCCCAAAAATACTATACGAAACAATACATATACAATGCATACACATAATGACTCACGACCTTTCGCCGATCCACCAATAAAACACATAATGGCCTTCAGCATTATGCTAGTCCGCCCCTAGGCCTTTAGCATAAAGCTGGTCCACCCCTTGGGCCTTCAGCATAATGTTGGTATGCCTGAGTCTATTGTCCTTCAGCGCGAGGCTGGTCCACCCTCAATTCCACATAATTTATCAGCACATATATAGTAGACAAACAATCCACCATAACAGGAAACTAACTAAGCTGGTTTATGATTGGGCCATTTTGGTTTAATATAAAATGCTTTAATTTTTTTAATTTGATGTTTGATAACCCAAGAATGACCCTACTTTGATTGAATGTTGAATAAACGCGTAGGGAATCAAAATTGAAGGAATTGAGTGAAACCTACAAGAAAAACGAGTAAAAGGAAGCTAATAAGCACAGGGGACGAATTGCTAAAGTGAAGAAGAAAAATGTTGCTGTGAAATTTAACCATTCTTCAATGTTTGAATCATATCTCAAAATCTCCGATTCACTTGAATCAAGACATTTAAAAAACTAGACAAAACTTCCTATAATAGGAGTTTTTTCATCTCAAAATCTAAATAATATTATTCATTATTTCAAATTTTTTTTGGGCATTCATCGAAAAGAGATATGTGCTTTGAATTTGACCGATTGATATATAGGTAAACACTATTTTTTGATTATTTATCCATTCTGATTTTTGCTTATTTCTGTATTTTTTTTTTCTAAATTCATCGGTTCGATAACTTGTAATAGAACTGATTCGTGAGAGAAATATTAGATTACATAGAATCGACGAATGAGATGGGTTCATTAACAATTCAGAGATGAAAAAATGGAAAAAAAAATCATTCACTCCTCTTTTGTATCTTACATCTATAGTATTTTTGCTCGTTTGGTGTTTCTGTTCATTCTAAAATTTTCATCAACAAACTGAGCATATAAGTTGAAGCAGGACCGTCAGACGTCAAAGACTTCCCCAAGGACGTCAACCCGTTTTACAAACTTTTTCAATTTAAATCAAGGATAACAAAGGGCATACATAGGCATCCTATATCATGTCAAGGACTCCCTCTATGATGCTGACATAGAAAAAAGGTCTGAAAATCAGAATTCCAGAACCTATTTGAAGGGGGTATGTGCCACGTATTGTATACGCCCAACATACCCATTATGTACGCCCCGCATATGCAGATTTCCAAGCCTATAAATAGAAGGCGTTTCTCACTAAAAAACTCACACCTTCTCAACCATTTTTCTCTTAAACACCCCTAAACCCTCTATTCTTTCCCCTAGCGCCTCCTAGGTGTTAGAAGTGAGTCCCAGAGTGTCATAAAGGCCCCAAGAAGAAGAGTTTTCGGCTCAGAAGTTCTGCCCGCACAGAGCCCGGTTCCTCGCTAAACCCCCTTATAAGTGAGTTATGTTTACCATACTTTAAGTATAACTTATGTTTAAGTTCATT
The DNA here is from genome assembly GCF_052625555.1 of Lactuca saligna. Taxonomy (NCBI): domain Eukaryota; kingdom Viridiplantae; phylum Streptophyta; class Magnoliopsida; order Asterales; family Asteraceae; genus Lactuca; species Lactuca saligna. The sequence goes on from NC_136424.1 coordinate 254,040,187, forward strand.
ATCGTTATTATGAACCTATAAACAAGATTTTTCAGTGATTGCAATTCATTACACTGATTTATCTACTTATGGGGATGATGTCTAGGCTGTAATTTAATGAGGTGTTTAAAGTGAGATTTCCAAACAGTATACTTTGTATACCAAACGGACCCTACCTCCGATATGATCCTACTTGGTTGTTCCTTAATTTATAGATCATGAAGTAGACTTTGAGTGAATGATAAATCTATACTAATAATCCGTCGCAATAAATATTAGACTTAAATTTTATTGATAATAATACTAGGTTTTGTCGACGGAAAAGACAATTGTTAGAAGCGAGACGCTGCCTAAATTTCAAGTCATCACTTTAACAAGTGAGTGCATAGTTACTTTCAACTTACACAGAGATATGAAATCTTTAATATAAATTACATGTTATATGTGTTTATTATCTATGTTCCTTATATCTATGTTAGATGAACGATTTATACATATTTTATTTGATTTAAACTGTATCTGTATTTTATACCTATAAATATGTAGGATAAAGATGGGTAGATGAAAAAGATTATGAAAGATGAAATAAAATGATGAGGTGCCTCGATGTTAAAGCTGATCTTGTCATCTAGCGGAGTATAAATGACGACCACAGACTAGTCTAGACAGTCCAGTGGAACACGCTGGTAGGCTCACAACCTGTAGATGTTTTTGCTCTACGTGTTCACCAGGGGTACTCCATCCCCTTCATGGTTGCCTTACTGGCATATATTGCTGAGGAATCCCCGCAATATTGTATGTCCCGATGAGATTCTTAGGATAGGTCCCTTAAATTAGATACTTTAGGGACAAAAAGTGAGGATAACGAGAACGGAGAATCGGGTTGAATGATTTGATGAAATTAAAGAATTAATTATTATGGGTTGAAAATTTTATGTGCTCACCAGGCTCCCAAGCTTGACCCACTCAGTTTCTTGTATTATAAGTAGTGGCATGAGAGCACATGCGTGATGATTGGATGAGAGATCCATGGATTAGAGGCCGTTAGAATAATAGATGTTTGTAAGGCTTGTACTATTTCTATTTATGCTTATGACTTTTATTGATGATGACATGCCAAATATTTTAATATAATTAAAATATATTTCTTCGAAAATGCTTTGATCATATTTTTTAGAACAAATTCCGCAATATTATTCTAAAAATGATACTCTAATTTTAAATAAAGTATAAACAAATCGGTCTTTTCTGGCCGTGAAATTGGATATGTCAGATATTGTATTGAATTGTTACATGAATTTGGTATGCTTGGCCGCAAACCTATAAGAACTCCTTTAGATTTGAATGTTGTTTCTAATAACGGTATTGATGAAAGGATGTTTTGTTGGAAAATATAATTGGATATCAAAGGTTAATAGGAAAACTTTTTTACTTAACTATCACTAGGTTTGATATTCTGATATTTCTTTTATTGTAGAAACTCTTATCTGGTACATGCATAGCCCTAGAATGTCTCATTTGGTTGTTGCTTTTAGGGTTTATGGGTTTTGAAGTTAATCCTGGAAAGGGAGTTAATGTTGCCAAAAATGGTAGTTTTCAATTAAGTGCCTATGTTGATGATGACTAGGCTAAGTGTTTGTCCAGTAGAAGAAGTGTAAGAACCTGAAATTTAGAGTAAGTTAACTTTTAGTCAAATATTAACTAAAGGGAAATTTGGTTATTTATAATAAAGAGATTAGAAAATGAAATTGAAACTTCATAAAAATGGACAAGATAAGTTTGAGTCACTTATAAGATGTTAGGTGAGTAAGTTCAAGAGAAACAAATGCATGAGAAGATGCATTTTTAGTCAAAAGGGTAAAACATAATTTTATGCTCTTTGTGCCACGTTTGTAACTTAACAGATTATGACTCGTATTAAGTGTAAGATCCCTATTTTTCAGAACAAAAAAATCGTTTCTTTATGCTTTATAATCATAATATTTTTGTTTGCGGAAAATCGCAGTACAATAAAACATTTTAGGAAAACTTGTTTTGTTTTATTAAAATATCTTTGAGTAAATAAGTTTTTTCAAAATAGAAAAACTATAAGGATGTTATAATCAATATATTACATTATTACAATGTAAAGACCTAATAGTCCTGGATATTATTGAAAGTTGTCTCTTAATCACTTGACATCCTAAACAAGCTCCAGCTTTTAACCCTATTATCTGTGATGCATATAATTTGAGTGGGTCAGGTTGGGAAAGATGGTGAGACACATAAGGTTTTCAATCCCACAATATTATTATGAAAATAATTTATAATTATCAAACTTACACAACCAACTATCACCAAACAATATAGATATATCCCATAACTTAGATATCTATATAACATTACACCTCTATATATATACCCATCCAAACTGATTCTTACAAATCTAAGTCCACGATTATTACAAAGAACCAATTCACATAATGAATCATTTAGGGATATGGCTTGACTAGACATCTAGGGACTTCCTTGGTTGCTATAAGTCATAAAGGCACTTAAGCCATCAGAGTATATGTTGATTATGGGATCTCCTTTTCATCTACATCTGTGGGTTATAAATCGACACTAGCAACGTAATTCACAAAACTATCGAGAATGTCAAGTGTTGTCATCCTACTCTGTTAGATGACCATACATACTTTTTAGTTGCCTGATTGGACCCAACATATCTGGCTATCGAAAGGAATACTATTTTATACTCCGTTACGTAAACTACACATCGACACCTGATAGTGTTACAAAAGAAATTGTTACTCTTCATTCTTGTCACACACACCCTTAATGTGATGCTACCTAATATTCAAACTTAATTGAACTCAACATCCTTATTTCATTACTAGGTATGTCTATAATGCTTATAATCAAATTCTAAAAGCATTTTCCTATTTATACCAAATTATTGTAATAGAGTATATGACTATTCGGTCATCCAACTTAACTGGATTTAAGTAATCTTTATACGTCTTAGTTTAGAACTTTGACGAGACTACAATCCTTGTAGTCGACCTTTAATATTAACTCTTGTTTACACGACATCTATCATAACTTAATGTATATTCTTCACACAGAGTATCAAATATTTTAACATGTAGTAATCTTTTAAGTAATAATACTTATTTTTAAAATCATCACGCAATAATATCATATAAACATTTTAACAAATAATTAACCATAACTAGTTCATATGATATGTGCATATTTAGTTATATATTTTGTTTAATATCTTAATACTTTTTGGCTAATTTGTCTCAATTATTGAACAAAAGGTACTTAATTGTGTTTAAATTATATTTTCAGCCTAAAAGACATGCTCAAGTTAAAAAGGAAGCGGGATTAGCAAACAGAAGCTCAGGAAATAAAGAAAGAAGAAAATAAAGCTAAAAGGGTGAAGAACTCGACGATTTGGCCATCAACTCGTTGATTAGATACGAATACTCGCGAACCTTTGAAGACTTTCTGTACACGGGTTTTAAGTGACGAACTCATCAAAACGGTTGGAGGGACTCAACAAGTCGTCCCTGTTTTCAGAAAACTATATATATGACATATTTTTTTGATACTAAGACTTTTTTCTGGATCTTTTGGCGGCTTAGCTGCGAATTGAAGGTTATTGAAGCTCTGGAATTCGAAGATCAACCCTAGAGATCGATTCGAAAGAGATCAAAGGCAACATACATTCTCTTTTCCCTACTCTATTGCACAAAATTATGTTTTTAGTAATGGATTTCGTTTTTGAGATACAGTTTGTTGTATATAGGAGCTAAAACTCATCACTTGTATTTAGGGTAGATTAGCTTGTTAATATGGATTGATTTTATGGCGTGGATTATTTGATTTGGTGAAATCGTTTTGTTAAGCTTGTAAACGATCCTTATGTGTTGACAGCAACTATTTTTTTGTTAATTATCGAGTCTATTAAGCTGCATGAACATCCTCTTAATTGCTTGCTGCATATGATTTATGTGAAAACAATATTATATGCCTAGTATTAGTGAACATGAACCTAGGATTAATAAGAAGATAGGTTAGTCAATGTGTGAGCTTGTATGATGAACAAACATACAAGATGTTGATTGAATTAGTAATTTAATTAGCTACAACTACAAGTCTTACTTAACCCGAATCAAAATACTAGGAAATTCATTAGTTTAACCAATTGACAACTGTTTAAATTAATTTTTTTTCTAAGGATTAGTAATAGTGAACATGAATCTAATCACATTATTCGGTAGCCAATGACAAAATAATCCATTGCAGTTGCCATAAAATCAACTGTAGAAACAAGTGAGTCGAACCTAAACAAAAGTCTCTTTTATTATTGAATCTAGTTATCTTTTGTTTCCTTTAGCTGTTAATTGTTTTTTTTAGTATTAGTTAACTATTTAAGTTTCTAGTCTTGCAAAACTAGAGAAAACCCTTCTTTTTATTGTTTGTTTTTAATTAGATAATTCGAGTAGTTAGTTTAACTGTTACTGTTCCCTGTGTTCGATACCCTGCTTGCTTAAACTTTATTGCTAGATGATAGGTACACTGCCTTTCGTGTGTTTATTTGTGTTTGAAGTAGTTGGATTAAAACTAGTGCATTTTTACACACTCATCATACAATGCATGTTATAAAATACAAATTTAACAAATATTCCAAATAATGAACATCTAATTTCACATAGAAACTTTTAACAAATATTTAATGCTTTTTAATAACTACTGGTATTACTAAGTGTTAGTGTCTGTTTGCATTTATAAAGTTAAATCATTACAACATTTTCTCATATTTAACAGTTATATCAAAAGAAATATTGACTTATAGCTGATAAGAAATAACAAGGTAAGATTGTATCAGAGGTAGGATCAGTTTGATATATAAAGATATATATTGTTTGGAAAATCCACTTAAAACACATCACTGATCTAGCATTGTCATCATTCATATAAGTAGATCGATTAGTATAATGATTGGTATTACTAATAAATATTATGTATAAGTTTATGATAATGTTTGCAAACATAACTATAAGTTATACTTGAAGCACGGTAAGCATAATTCAACTTACAAGTTGTTTGAAGAAACACTGGAGATTACATGGGCCTAACTTCAAAACTGAAATCTGTATTTATTAGGGCTCTATGACACTCTAGATATTCGCTACTAACACTTAAGAAGTACTAGAGTCGGGCTTGGGACCTCGAAAAACTTCAAGAGTGTTTGGAAAGGAATTGGCACCAAATTATGCAAGAAAATGTTTCTATTTATAAGAAAAATTAAGGGGGCATATCGTGCCTAGGTGCACCACATCCTCAACATGTGTCGCCATCATATCAGTTTTCTTAGGGAGGAAGGGTGGAAGGAGATTCTTCCACTTGTTGGCCATCTGGGGTGCCACATGTCAAAATTTCGTCAGCCCATTTCTATTATTTTTCGAAAATTCATAACTTTCACATATGAGCTCAATTTTTATGATCTTTATACCTATGTGTAGCTATCGATGGGTAATACAAATTTCATTTTAGACTTCGTCGGCAATTTTTGAATTCATTTTTTGTTTTACAATCTGAGAATGTCTAGGCTATAAATAAGGATGAAAATTCATAACTTCTTCATACGGGCTCTGTTTTCAACTTTCTTTATATTGTTGACTTCATATTGAAGATTGCTACAAATTTTATTTATATTTTTTAGGCTAAAAAACAAACAATTTTTATTTCCATTTATATGTAGCACACTGTTGTACCGTGTCGCAGTAGAAACTTTGAAAAATTATAACTTTGTCATACGAAGTCAGATTTTGGAATTCTTTATATCAACTCATTCCTATTGACGTGAACTTTGACTTTAATTACATCACTTTGGCTAAACAACAACCTATCTCCAATTCACTTTTTATGACACATCTTGTCGTATCGGTTTGAATGTGAAACTTAGATAAATCATAACTTTGTAATACGAAGTCACATTTGGGCGTTCTTAATGCCCATGAGATCTTCATCACGACTACTAAAAGTTTTGTTAAGATTATTTATTCTAAATATTTTTTTATATATTTATTTGATCATTTAAAGATAAATTCTATAATAAGGTTTTCTAAAAATATTATACACTAAAAATATTTGTTTAGCAAACAATAATTTTTTAATAGATCGTAATTTGTACGAAGCATGATTAACATATTCAGGGATTTTATTTATTCGATTAAATGTATAATTATTATTATTATACCTTAAACGTTTAGCCTGAATATATGAGTGTTATAATGATCTCTCACTTAGGATGATTATGTACTGGAATCATACAACAACAAAACAACTCTAAATAATGAATCATCAAGTTGCCCCTCGATCCCCTAGTATGGATTTATCTTAGTACTTGTTTCCACAAAATACTATCTCACCGTGTTATACACGAAATAATATTTTAAGTTCCTTTATGACATCGTAACAGCATGTCGACCTAATTCCATAACATTATCTCTATTGTTTAAGGTTTCATTTAAGCGTCCTTGTTATGTCAAATTCCTCACATGACCATTTTTCCTTATCCAAAATTGACAAAGTTCACAAATTTAACTGTTCTATGCCCCTTTCGGGTTTCGACTTTGTCTTACTACAACAGTTTTCACATTGTTACCAACATAAGTATTTTCAAGATGATCAACAAATAGTCTCAAATCAAAATCTTTACTTATTCTTGAAAACGAGTCTACAAAATCATTATCTATCGACCAATTCTTTACATATGTGATACCTAGGAAAGTATACTTTTATTTCTTAGTGAATTCTAACCCACGACATATTGTGTTTCTACACACTCTTGGAGCACTTGATGATAAGATCTAAGGTAAGATCGTTCCATTTACCCATATATAGGTAAAGGTCTCAAGTTCCAGCATCATATTTGGTGTCTTTTTCATACTTTCCAACCAAAACATTCATATTGAAAATTACTACAACTTTTATTTAGACTGTTTTGGCTAACAATCAACCAATTTTTATTTCGATTTCTATGTCGCACACTGTTGTACTGTATCACAATCGAAACTTTGAAAAATCATAATTTTCTCATACGAAATCAAAATTTAGCATTCTTTATATTGATGTATTCCTACTAAAGAGTGCTTCAACTTTCATTTACATCACCTTTGCTAAAAACAACCTATCTTCGGTTCACTTTTTATAATGCATCTTTCCTTATGGGTTTGAATGCATAAATCATAACTTTCTAATATGTAGTTAAATTTGGGCGTGCTTTATATCCACGAGTTCATCATCACGACTTCTCAGGTTCCTGTTAAGATTATTTATCCTAAAGAATCTTTTATTTTTAATGTTTATTTTATCATTTAACAATAAATTCTCTATTAAGGGTTACTATAAATAATATACACTAAAAGGATTTGTTTATATATCGTGCAAACTGTAATTATTTAATAGCTTGTAATGCATACAATGCACGATTACCCTATTGAAGGGTTTTATTTATTCGATTAAATGTATAATAATTATTATTATACCTTAAACGTCTAGTCTGAATTTACATTAATTCAATGACAAGTTACTAATAAGATGTATAGAGTATGTTCCAACCTTCGCGCAGATATAAATAACATCAAAAACAGGTAAGAAACGGAGAAGATATGAAGGTGAGAATTTGGGACAAAAATTTCCCTAAGCTGGAATGGAATACGCCATGGAATTGTTGTCAAGTAGTAATCACGGCATGGTAATTTGATAACAACGGCACGACGAGGGATGAAAGTGGTCCAAGCATCATCTTCTTTATAAGAGAGAAATGGTATTATACTTTTCCCCGTGGAATGGTTTATAGACCACCATAGGGCGGTGACTAAGGTAGGATTCCATGGAGAAAGTATACCATGGTGTGGAAATAAGATTGCCACGACATGACATTCATTTACGCAGCCTTTAACTGAGATCAAAGTGGTTGAATCAATGCAACAAGTAAGCAATTGCGATGTGGTTTCAAGAGTTTAATCGAGGTTCTAACCTGGTAGAGCCTCATGCCAAATCAAACCCCCCCCCCCCCCCCCCCAATTAATGAAGAGGTAGATGCTAATGATTTTGGAGTTGGAATGAAGGCAAGATGAGATAGAGATAGAGCTTGATAAGGATTTTGATCCTCTCATAGTTAAGACCTAAGAGTAAGAAGATGGATCCAAGATGCATCAGTTGAAGAGAGGAGCCAAAGTGGGACAGTTAGTTTTCACTAACTGATAAGGTAAGTTATTAATCTCAATCATAATCTCTCTCTCTCTCTCTCTCTCTCTCTCTCTCTCTCTCTCTTTCTCTCTCTGTCTTTCTTTCTCTTTATATATATATATGTGTGTGTGTGTGTGTGTGTTGGAGCTTAGGGTACTAAGTGAATGTCCCAAAGCAATGAGATTAAGATAAATGAAGAATATGTGTGTAAGAGCATGTACCAGAGCATGTATACGTATTAAGAGTATGTAAAAAGTATAAACAAGATACATATAGAAGAGCATGTATGTAACAAAGAATATGTTGGTTTAGAAGAGAATGGTATTTTATAATACCCAAGAGATAGAAGAAATAGTTAGAAGATGATTATATGCAATATAATCAAAAGAGTATGTAATTATGTCTAGCTATCATTAGTATTGTGTAGAATGTTATATGATACTATACATAGATAAAGAAGAGGTACTTAATAATTTAAGTACCAGTAGAGAAGGAATTAATGGTCTCTTGATGAGACAGGAGATTGATATTCCTTTGGGAACAAAACATAAAGGTTCTTTTGTGACCGAGAAATAGAAATTCCTACAGGATTAAGAGTAAGGTTCCTATGGGAATAAGAGTATAGTTCTTTCGGGGATAAGGGATAGAAGATTCATATAGGAACAAAATTAAGGTTCCTATAAGAACAAGAGTAAGGTTCCTACGAGAACAAGAGATAAAAAGGTTCTTACGGAAACAAGAGTAAGATTCTTACGGGTACAAAAAATAGAAGGTTTCTTCGGGGAAAAAAGTAAGGTTCCTATGGGGACAAGAGATAAAAGTTTCCTTTGGGGTTGAGAGCATGGTTCCTTCAGGGACAAGAGATGCATACTTCCTTCAAGAATAGCATAGTGGTTCCTACGGGGACAAGGAGTATGATTCCTCCAGGAATAGAGTACAGGTTCCTATAAGGACAAAGAATATTATTCCTTCAGGAATAGAGTAAAGGTTAATACAGGGACAAAGAGTATGATTCCTTCATTAATGATATTATGTAATATATACCTATAGGGAAAGAGATAGATGATTTCCTATATGGAAATAGATAAATGATTCTTGCGAGAATCTAGATTAAGTATGTAGAGAAAGGTTCATTGAGAGGAACAAGAAAATGTAATCCGTGATGGATTAAGATTGAGGAATCTACAAGGGATTCAAGAGAAAGCAGAATTAGTAAGGATCCATGAGGGATCATCAGATAGTGAACTAAGGCTAGATGAGCATGCCTAGTAATGAAAGAGGGATGTTGCTCCCTTAGAGTAGAGTAAGAGTAGAGATAAAGAAGAAAAGAGATATAGTCAAGGTTAGAGTATGTATATAGTATGAGAAGATCTTGTTTAGAGGCTAAGAGAAGAGTATGAGAAGTATTTGTTAAGAGGCTAAGGTAAGAGTATGAGAAAATAACTAGTTTACACACACACACACACACACACAGAGAGAGAGAGAGAGAGAGAGAGAGAGAGAGAGAGAAATGAAAGAATGAGCTGAATAACAATGTATTCTCTTAGATGACAGAGTATGAGAAAGAGAAAAGAAAAAAGATAGATAAGAAAACATAGAAGAATAAATCGTCAGACACGTCGTGTCTGATACTGCATAGACGTTTATGTTTTAAAGGTTCAGGTAGTAGCAGTCATTGTACCAGAAAAAAAGACAGGATCACAATGAAGATTTATATAGTAGGTTGATATTATGCATTTTTGTTGTGGTTGTAATTTGTATGTAAGAATTTGTTGTAAGCTCGTGATTTTTCTTGGGAATTAAAATGTTTTAATTAGAGTAGAATTCCGTAATGTATGTAAAACTCTGATAATTTCCATAGATTATAAGTGTAAATCTGAGTAGTTACAAGAAGTATGACATGCTTTTTTTTTGTTTATATTAGAAATACTACAGTTTCTTGGAAAAGCTAGAAACAAAATACCTTTCCAAGGTCTTCCAAAAAATCATAATTTAGAACTTTGGTTACAATTTCATGTGAATTATGTGGATTTTGAAATTGTGTTTTGATTTAGGTGTTAGGAGTCTTATGCTTGTTGGTGTTTATTGTGATAACGAATAAACTATTAAACTGGCTTTAAATCCAGTATTTCACGAAAAACTAAACATATTAAACTAGATTTTCATTTTGTTCGTGATACAAAATCGCTTCAGAAAATCAAAGGGCTGATATTTTTACTAAATTTATAACTTCAACTCAAAACAATTGTTTTTATTCTGAGTTAGATTTTTTTATTCATTTCAAGTATAAAATTTAAAAATTCCTTTATGACTATCTTGATAACGGGTGTTGAAAGAATAAAAGTTCGTTGTTATTAAGTTGGAAGATTATCATAAAAGATTGTTTGAAATGTTGTGTCTATTATTTATATGCAGGTGGTAGTTTATGGAGGACTGAATATGCTTAAATTTAAAATTAAAGGACTATAGCTCGTTTAATAGATTCTTCATTTGGACATGCGGGTCTAGATTGGGTCGGATCTTGGGTTTAGTATAGGTTAAACCGATGTTTGACCTATGGTGATTGTTCGATGTATTCAATGTTGTTTTAGCTCTTGTTTGTTCATTGTTCAGTCTTTGAGCTCTCTATATTTTCTCTCTTGTTTTGTTCTTCGTTGTCTTGTAGCAGAAATTAGGGTTTCACAGTTTTGTATAGATTCGTTTGTTATCTCTTGTAATCTAGATTTATACTTTGTGTTCATCGGAGCATGAGTGTCATTGTAGTGAGCTTTGTTGTGTAAGTTGTATGTAAATCAAATGGATCTTATTTTCATAATAAAAATCTATTGATGTTGTAATAGATTTGTGTTTTTCATCATCAATAAAAAAAATCAAACTTGTTATAAATAACAAAAATACTAATTTTCATTTATTTCTAATCATTTCTTTATATACAATCCAATCTTTATTTTTAAGCCTACGATCCTTAATTATCAAAAATTAACAATTTTAATTTCTCTTCTTTGAACTCTAGAAATGGCAACGTGCAACTGCTCCTGTGTTCTCTAAAAAATAAATCAACATTCAATAAAGATTGTCATCAACCCTTGTTAATTGTCATTGTAAAAGTAATGACTAATAAAATAAAGGTCTGAGTTGAAATTTATCTTTTCATAGGAAATATATATGTATTTATTTTATGAGTTAAAATGTTGAAGATGATTAAAGACATTTGTTATATATAATTATAAACTGAGTTAATAATAATAAAAAAATTAAGTAATTATTCATAAAATAGACAAAGAAAGATATTTGAAATAGTTTATAAAGATTACAGGAAAGGAAAGATAAGAAGAAAATCAAAATTCCTATCATATGAATATTGTTCTTAGTATTAAAAGCTTTAGATGATGTTTGAGCCTTTGATATATATATATATATATATATATATATATATATATATATATATATATATATATATATATATATATATATATATATATATATATATATATATATATAAATTAAAGGTTAGGTTCATGTGAGATGACCTAATTTTGTGAGATCATGAGACGCAATCCTAGCCATTCATTTGGTAGATAAAAAAAAAACATTTTTAAAATGCAAAATAATTGAAATTTTTTGAATTTTTTTAAAATATTATTTTCGAAATTTATATTTTCCAAAAAAAAATAACAAAAACCAAAAAAATATGAAAAAATACATTTTTTTTTACATATTCTAGTAGAATAAATAGATTATTCTACATATCTGAGAAATCTAGTATAATATTCTAACATTCTAAAAAACACATTAGAATATTTACAGTGTAATATTTTATTAGAATATTTCACGTATTTAAAAAGAAACGGTAATTTTTGTATTTTTATTTTTATTTTTTTAGGTAATTAAAGTTCCAAAAATAATAATTAAAAACAGAAATTTTTGGATTTTTTCTTTTAGTTTGCATTTTAAAATTATTTTTAGATTTGCTCTCACGGTATCACAAAATTAGCATGGTCTCAAATGAACCTGAACATATATATATATATATATATATATATATATATATATATATATATATATATATATATATATATATATATATATATATATATATATATATATATATGGATTTTTCTATTATAAAGTATAATTTTTTTAATTAGCGTTGCTATTTAGCACATCTATAATGCACATGTTCTTTTATGAGTCTATAAAAGAAAAAATTAAAATTAAAATAGAATAATAAATCTATATATAAGTTTAATAATTAATTTAGAAATCATAAATAAATTTAAACTATAAGAAAATAAATATAAATTACATTATAGTAATAAATAAATTTAAATTGGTTATATATATATATATATATATATATATATATATATATATATATATATATATATATATATATATATATATATATATATCTTTACTATCTTATAAAAGAAATCTAACTATTTCTAAAAATAGATTGATTATAATAATAATATTTTTTTAAGATGTCCAAATGATGAAGCTGATAGTACAAGTAATCATTAATAAAATAATATTAAATTTTAACCATATTTTGAATTCAAATATTTATCATCAAATCTCCTTATATTTCTCAACAATTTGATATGGTTTCCTCAAAAATCTCGGATTCATTCAAATTTTGAACCCTTTTAGATATCCTTAAATTTAGCATGTTGATTCAAATATCCCTCCAATCGCATATACCTCTTTGCTCCCTCCTCTACTATAAAGTCTACCGTGCATGAACAAAAAATGACTTCATTTCCCAAATAACACCATAGTTTGATTATTTTGTCTTCGACGTGTACTTTCTTTTGTAACATAACATTTTTGTAGAGGAAACATATCACTAAAAGAATTTACATGCCCCGCCGCTTTGCGCGGGTGCACTGCTAGTGTATATATATATATATATATATATATATATATATATATATATATATATATATATATATATATATATATATATATATATATATTAAAATTGTCAATCCTTAAACTTGCTAAAGATTTGACAGTTTTAGTCCTTTGATTATGGATAAGATTGCAGTTGTGTCTTCTTTTATGGGGCATTTTTTTGTAGTTTTCTATTTGCTCCTTCTAATTGATTTATTAATTTTTTTTTCCTATCGTGTTTCTGGAATGTGTATTCCACCACCGCCAAGCTTCTGACACAACATATACGTGGGTTCTTCCCTTTTCTTTTCTTCTGCATCTCCTTGCTTACTCACCCTTAATTGCATCTCTTCCCACCGCCATTGTTTCGTAGAGCTTCCACCGCTTCTTTTTCATTTTGCATCCCTTCAATGCGATTCTTACCCTTTTCGTTTTAATTCTGTAATCGCCGGTGTGAGGTCTGATTTTTGCCTCTTCGATTTTACCCCAACCGATTCATCGATCTTCACATCAGACGAACCCATCCCCACCTCCAATTGCTTCGCTTTTCTGTACCGACATCGACTTAGGTTCAGAGGAAGACCGACAAACGGAGTCGTTTGACGATGCGATGTATCACTCCACCATCGCTTACGTGTGTTTCTTGTGCGACAGATGCAGAAGCGACAGGTAGGTGAGCAAGATGGAGAGTCGGGTGTCTCCTTCACTTAGACGACAGCTGAAACACTCAGGCACACATATATGTGTTGCTTCAAAATCCACCAGTGTCGCTTCTGCAACCCACGACCATCATCACATCAGGTTTAATTTTGGATTGATTAAAGTCCAAAACCCCCACTTCCGAACTTGTGCTTCAAATCTTACAGTCTAATAATCCATGATCGATGGGTCTGAAATCAGTTTATGTTTCTTTTGCGTTCATAGATCGATTTTAGGTTCTAGACGTCTCCCTTATCAATCCAAACTTCACAAATTGAATGTTTCGGGATTCAGGTAGGGTTGAGCACTCAAATTTTATAATTCCATGCTTTGTCTATTTCAATTTTTGGGTTAATCACTTAATTGGTTATTGACCTGCCCTCTTTACTGTGCAGTATGATGCTGGATACAGACCCGATGAGGATGAAAGCAAAGAAAACAACGACTCCTACTGATTACGTGAGTTTCTTACCATTTTTAATTAGGTATATTAGATTAGATTATTTCCCCAAGTTTGTTTGTTCATAGGCGAGCTCTCTAACAGGCGCTAAATCAATAATATGTTATGATAAGACACTCCCATCTTTCTTCTGGGATTTTTTCTTGTGCCTACTGTAAGAGATAAATTAACCATTTAATTTTCATGATTTTTTTATCTTGACAAAAATATTTATTAATCCCAGAAATATAAACTAAGTGTATGTGTATATGTTTGTGTTTTGTTTTGGTTTTTGATGTTGCAAATGTGATTCTTATGCAGGTTCTTACAAACTCTCATTCATTGTGTGTTGCATAACAAGCTTCATATTTATATAGGTTTTATTTGATAAAAGTAAATATGTTACTAGAATTGCAACTAATATCATCAGAATTGGGAAAGATGGCTCGAAAAGGATAATTTTCTTTAACGTTTCTCTCCTATTTTGTGGACAAATATGGGTATTAATATTATATTATTACTATTGGACCATAAGGATCAAGATAGGAACAAACATAGTTGGTAAGGTAACAATCCTAACCATTTGTTTCCTAATGTAGATAATTCTATTTTTTTTTTTTCTTTTTTTATGTTTTTCTTTTTGTAAGTAGAAAGAAAGTTTTAAGAATACATCATGATTTCATAATTGCATCACCTGTTTGTGTCATTATAAACACAATCTTGCAACATTTTATCATGTAGATGTTGGTTTTAAGAGAAATTGATGGAATGGTCGTTAAGTTATAAGGCTTTCTTCCCACCTTTGTCTCTTTTTATGTTATTTTGTTTGTATGTGCTAAATTATAAATCAACTAAGTAATTGGGTCTTATATTACTGAAAAACAAGACTTGATCATTTAGGTAAAATTATATTCAAACATTTTTTATTAAATTTCTTAGGTTGTAGGTGAGAAGAAAGCTCATAATAACATAAATGATGAGGTAGAACCAATTGATCACTATGTCCATAACAGTTGGAAGAACTTGAGCATACTGAGGTTTGTTTTTATTTTCCATTGTAATGACTAATATAGGTGTAAGCTATTAGACTCTAATTTCAAATGTATATTGGGCTAAATGCCCTTTTTCATGTTTCTGAGTGATTTTTTTTAGTGATAGTCATGTAAAATAATGAAGTTTTTGCTATTTTTAAAGCCTGTGTAATAAGAAATGTCCAGGCTTATGATTCTGATGATTAAAATCACGTTTTCCTTAATGTTCATCATTTTTCAGTTGAAGATTAGGTTTTTCTTATTGGCTTCTAATAAAACTTAAGGATAGACTGGTGACCGGCCTCTTTTCATTTGGGTCAATTAGTCCTTAGAGTTTTTGTAACCATAACAAGGGTATTTTTGTAATTTTGTTCTTTTGGTGCTTGTAGATAATTTCTTTTAATGAAGAACAACAGCATCAATCTCAACACAACTTAAATGAATTTCTTTTTTGCTTCAATTTCAGTATGGCTTGCTCAATCAAGGAGTGGAATGGAAAATCCTCATAAATATGTTTTTATCGCTGCTCATTCAAGGGTTGAAGATAGGGATTTCTCAAATGATGATAAAAAAGATGCAGAACATTTTGCAGCTGCTAATGGTGAGGAAGATATGGTCAGTGAGGTTTTGTTGGATGTTTCGTCTATATAATAATCAAATCTTTTTTGTGTTTTTGAATGATATTATTAATAATCTATGCAGCAATTTTGTTTGGTATTTGTATTTACGACTTATTCATTCAGTTTTTCTCATCAATTGAGGTTAATCTCCTTAAAAATCATATATATATATATATATATATATATATATATATATATATATATATATATATATATATATATATATATATTTTTGTGTTTTTTTATGACATTGTTTGATGCTTCCTCTTTTGAATCACGTTGGACTCAATGATCCAAAAATTCGATATATTTTGTGTTTTCTTATGATATTATTGATAGTTTATGCATGAGTTTTGGATATTTTTTTAATCACTCTTTTTGATGAAATTTTGGGAATTTTCTTGAATTGTCACGGAATGGAATCTCAATACTTGAGATTGAAACGATATTTTTGCAAGAAGTTTCAGATCTTAACAATTAGGGAGCAGAATTCTCATATTGCCCTTTTCATAAATTTAGTCTTATTAGATGTGTTGTTGTGATGGGAGTAATAAACAAAAATAACAACAAATCTACAAAAAACTACATTTGCATGGGTCTCTACACTAATATCTAATAAATTTTATATCTACTTCCTAAGTTTTGCCTCTATATACATTGTTGTGCTATTGTTTCTTATACATTAAGCAAATTTATCCATTTTAGATTTTCTTCTCAATTTTGAACTAAATTAGGTTTTGGGTTGAACTGAATGGCCTTTGGCTGTACAGATGACTGATGAGGCCAAATTGAATCCCATAAATCTCACCAATGACATCATCCCACGTGTCATGCCATATCTTTATAACTCTGCTAAGACGTATGGTATGTAATGTATACACATGAGCAGTGATAGTAGATCTTATTTGTTGAGTTTTTCAAAGAAATTTTTTTACAAAAGTTTTTAACTGAATTTTTTTTTTGTCACAAATTCCATTCATGTTTATACAAGTTTTAAAAATGTTCAGATTTTATAATTAGTTTTCAGAATAGTAAATCTTGACCAATGAAATCCATTAGCATGTCTTTCCAAATTTTATATGCTGATCACATCTATGTGTCACATACATGATGTTATTTCAAAGACCAAAGTACAATCAGCATAACTATAGATTTTATGTGGTACCTTTGCATTTAAATTTTCCATATGAGTTTAGATTACACATATTATATGCAAAAGTGAAAAGCATCATATAGGCATAGTTAAAAAAGCTGTTCGTTTGACCTGAAACTCAAACAGTAAGATCCCGAATATAAATTAAAGGCTACGATCTATATTAATTTTGTTCAACAATGCGTAATCTGATCTTTCAAACAATATGTATTAAGTCCTTTGGATATTTGTATTCAGGTAAAGGTAAAGGAAAAAATTTATATACATGGATGGGCCCATGACCTTTTGTGCACGTAACAAAACCTGCACTAAGACGACTGATTTTGGCAAATTATTCTCAATTTCAAAAACTAGATGGAGGAAATTCGTTGGCAAAGTTGCTACTAAGTGGGTTAGCAGATGTTGAAGCTGATCAATGGGCAAAACATAGAAAGATTATAAATCATGCATTCCATGTGAAAAAGCTTAAGGTTCATCTTCTTTATGGATTACCATAGCAAAAGTGTCAATATGTAACTAAAATTAATAAACCACTGATTCCATTAATGCTCCTTTTTGTAGCATATGGTACCGGCCTTTTACATTAGTTGCAGTGATATGATCAACAAATGGGAAGTATTAACAAAAGAAAGATCATGTGCAGTGGATGTACAACATTTCGTAGTAGCTATGAAGAAGGAAGAAAGATATTTGAACTTTAAAAAGAACAAACATAGTTAGTTATGAAGGGTTTACAATCGGTAAGTGCACTAATTTCCATTAATAATTTTGGTTTTTAGCATCTTAATCATTCCAAAAAAATCATGCAAAACCGTTTGCTTAAGGAAGAGGAGGAGCGAAAACGCCATTTTTGTTTCTGTGATGATGATTCCGTGGGGTGTCAGCCATGATCACATGTGGCGATATTGCGTCCCTCGAGAGGGAGCCTCTGGTAAGTTAATGTGACTTAATACTAGATATAATTTTAATTTTTTGTTGGAGAATACCAACATGCTTTACTATTGCTACCAAATGAGCAATATATTTTACTTTTTATCAATAATATAATTGTTTTCACATACATGAATAAAGTCTTTTTCTTTTTCAAATTTTCTAGAGTTGAGTGGATGACCATTTTACTCTTATGTCTAAGAATTTAACGCTCCAACATTACAACAATTTGCAATGAGACTATGAGTCAATCTCTCATCAGTTGTACATTTGAAAGATATTGAAATATTTTTCAGCAAATATATTCAGATAAAAGAATAAGATTGATTTTTATTGGGAGAATTTCATATATGCCCCTCTTAAACTTCAAAATATCATATTTGCCCAGTTTAATTTTTCAATATCATATTTACCCTTCATAAACCTTCAAAATATCATATTTGCCCAAATCATTTTTATAATGTTTTTAATATTTTATAATTATTCTTTATACCTTAGAATTATTATAATAATTAAAAATATTAACCATATGATCCTTACGTCTATGATAATGGAATTAATAATTATATTTAAGTAATTTTACTCTAAAACTTTGTAGTTTTAAATTTGGTTATTTAAAATTGGTTAAATGATAGCTTAAACTTTTTTAATTTCAGTTGAAAAAGTAGTTTTTAGGATGATATTGGCCATGCACACTTTTATTACATTAATAAACTTCAATTCTTCATAAAATCCAACTACAGTTTTAGTGTCCTGTGGTATACGGATGGCTAAAAGAGTGATTAGCCATGGTTCAAAAATGGAGATCATGTCTGATTTGGAATTGGAAGACGAATGCTATGAAGAGATATTGGTCACGGATGATAGGTTAAAAGGGTTGGATGCATTTTCTGAGAAGCGGAAACCATAGTACAAACGCGGATGAAATTAACGTATTTTGGTTTATTGATATTGGCAACGTACTTTAGTTTTTTTTCTTTGATAAGGTGTATAAGTTTTTTTGATAGGTACTATGGGCGGATGGTTGTCTTACTTTAACATGGAGTTGCAGAGAGAGAACTTGGTCTTTTCAATAACTAGGAGGGGAAGTGATGATGGCAGGAAGGGAAATAGGGGTAAATTAGTCATTTGAGGATAGGAAGGGTTTTTTGTAACTAGGATGGGAGGTGATGATGGCAGGAAGGAAAATAGAGGTAAATTGGTCGTTTAAGGATCACCGATTGTATTATTGCTTTTGTAACTTAGGATTAGACTTTTAATTCTTATACAATTGATTAAAATTCAATTTTTTTTAACTATATATGTCACCCATAATAGCAACATACTTACATTTCGATACCAATATCAACAATGGTCATCAAATCACCAACAATATACTGAGCATCCTGTCGGTTTTTTTTTTATTTTTATTTATTTTTTATTTTTTATTTTATACTTTAGTAGCGAATCCAACCCCCGGGAAGCGGGGTTTCCTTATGTAGTTTTAATTATTCATCTATGTAATAATATAAATAGTAATTGATACAAACTGTTTTAGTAGTTTTAGATAGACTACACAGTTTTTTAATCCATAACGAATGCGTATAATTAAACATAGTTGATATATAAAATTCGGTGATTAATTTAAAAATTCATAAATAATTATTGGTAGAGGGAAATGTTTAAAATGTCATTTCAAAATACGGTTCAGTAAATATCCACGTATCAATTATGTTTGAGAATACTTTTTAAGTTACAAAAACTGTCGTATCCATTTGGGAATTATATTGGTCGAAAATATATAAATATTTTTATTATCAATCATGTAAAAGATATAAAAAAATTAAATATTATTATAAATACATTAAAAAATATTAATTATCTTAATTATTTATTTATGTAATAATATCAACGGAAATTTACACGGTTAGTTCCGGTGGTTTTAAATCGATTCCAACCCAATCATAGCCCAATAGACCCAAAACTAAGTCCTTAGATCAATTAGGGCTTCATTAGGCCCATGAGGGTTTTATAAGGCGGGCACCACCTACAACTACCTCGGGTAGTGGTGGTCGACGGCGGCTCACAGCGGCGGCCACCACCTCACGGTGGTGGTTAGGGTTCTAGTCCAATTGAGTCCAAGCATCCAAAAAAACAACTAAATGCAAGCAAAAACACTCTGCCATCCAACACGACGGTTGGTGGCGGCAGCCACCACCCTACGGTGGTGGTTTTGAGTTTCTTTTCTTTCTTCTACTTTCTAATTACATTTTACAATGTTTTAACCCAAAATAAACACACACACTAATAGATAAACACACACACAACCACCCGTGTGGTTGCCAACGGTGGTAGATGGTGGCAACCACCACTTCACGATGGTGGTGGTGGCTGTTCTTCGAGAATTCCGGCCAAACAACACACAACACCACTTCATTGCGATAGACACACACACACAGAGAATATACCCGAACTGGTGACAACTTTGTCTTCAACGGAAATAGGCGGCAACACCACCAGAGTTAAGATACAACACTGAAGAGATAGCGACGATAGAAGGAGGATGGTGCTGTTTCAATGGCGGAGCTGCAACGACAGAAGGTAGATGTGACATCCCTACTTTCACGGTCAGAAAAGACCGATTTTGTTTATGCTTTATAAAAATCAGAATACATCTTTTAATAAAAATGTTGCGGAATTTGTTCCCAGTAAAACATGATAAATACGTTATCAAAACATTTACAAAGAAAAGTATTTTTAATTCCTTTTAAAACATTTGGGATGTCGTCGTCAATACAGAAACATAAGCATAAACAAAACTTACATTTATTTACACTAGTGATCCACATCTCTTTAATCTCATAGTGTAATGTGACATCATCTCAATACCTGTAATATAAATAAACTGAGTGGGTCAGGTTGGGAAACCTGTTGACTACATAGGGTTTTTAACCCACAATAATATAATTATTATGTTTAAACAACCAAACAATCAACCCAATTACTCATCCACATTATCTTCTTTACTCTTAAGGATCTATCCTAAGAGTCATCTATCCCGCATTCGTTCATTCTGAAGTCCTTTGCTTCCAGAGTTATAAGACTGGCACTAAATCCATAGCTTCCAATGCTCGTTTGTAAAGCACTAATTCCATAGCTGATGGGTACTAAATCCATAGTTACCAGTGTTTATCTAATAGGTACTAAGTCCATAGCTACCAATTCGTAACAAGTACTAAGTCCATAGCTACCAGTGTTTGTCCAATAGGCACTATGTCCATAGCTGTCGATGTTATTTGTTACGGACTAAGTCTATAGCTGCCAATGTTTACTCATATCATTTTTTATCTCTCATCATTCGTCTACCCATCTCATACCCAACATACTTGTATATTTAAAATACGTATACAGTTCAAATCATTTAAAACATGTATAAAAAAAACGTTCATCCAGCATAGACAGCAAGTATTCAGATAATATGCACACATAGCACGTAGTTTATATAAAATACTTCATATCTATGTGTAAGATGAAATAACTATGCACTCACCTGAGAAGGTGGTGACTCGGTACTCGGACAACGCTTCTTTTACTTTTAAATAATTAGCTTCGATGAAACCTAGTATTATTACCACTAGATTTTAGTCTAATATTTACCATGACTAATTATTAGTCTTATTATTATTATTATATAAGCGTTTAAAGAATACTTTCCAACCACTATGTACAGACAGGGGCCATACATAAAACACCGCAGGGCAGGACCATTTTGGCGTATAGCACTTCTGAAATCCAAGAACCCTATGCGGCCCTTTAAACCAGATTCCCCGTACCGTGAGTAGTTAAAAAGATATTATAACGACACTTATACAAGTCATAGTAATAGCTAAAATATTTATTATAAATTTATAGTAACAATAGTAATTTTAAATATAAACTATATTTAAAATAGGGTAAGCATAACTTACTTACAAGGGGATTTTAGCTAGGAGTCGGGCTCTGCAGGGGTAGAACTTCGTCGCTGAATCTTTCTAAGAAAGATTCATGCAGCGCTTCAGTGCTCATCTTACTATACTAAAACTATAGAAAGAGAAGTTGAATCATGAGGGACCGAAATGCTCGGGGTGATAAGGAGAGAAAGACTCTTGAATCAAGAGAATGGTGCAAGAAATATGAGAGGCCAAAGCTCTTATTTATACTAATTGAATTTTCAGAAACTACCCTCCATAATTACTTAATGACCTTTTAGTTATATAAACAACTAAACACCCCTCTATAATACTATTTTAAATGGATTTAATGATATTTGTACTAAACTAATGTCGAAAGAACTCAACATTAGTCTTATAATGACCGCATCGTCGATACCTTTCTAATGATATATACATATGTATATATATGTGTACGTATATATGATTTATAGTTTATATTAATACGTAAATATGCTATTGTAATTTGTAACTCGTTCATACGAACTCCATTTTTGACGTTCTGTATAGACAAAATTGCAAGAATGGTCCCTGTGGTATGTCAAAACTTTCAACTTTGGTGCAAAATGGGTTTGGCTCGCAAGGATGGTCCAATAGTTTTGTTTTGTTGCGAGTATAGTCCAAAAATTTTAAAACTTTTTATGATGACGGATTTTCCCTTGGTATTTTCCCTTTTTTCAATTTTTTTATTACAAATGTCAAAAAAAGAAAAAGAAAAAAAAATCTCTCTCTCTCTCTCTCTCTCTCTCTCTCTCTTTCTCTCTCCTCTCTCGCTCTCTACCTCTCTCTCTCTCTCCAGTTTCAATACCCAAAGATTCAATACACCATCATCTTCTTCAATACCCTCGTCTTCTTCATAAAACCTAACTCCTCACCATCATCTCTCCTTCCAGCCACCATAAATCAACCACCAACACCACGATCAAAAATCAAAGTTTGTGCAATCATCCTTACTCATGCTCAAATCAAATATATATCAAAATCCCACCATTATCTCCTCACTGCCCCTTTCTTATAGATCTGAAATTTTGCTCACATTTGCAACGGGTATCTAGATTTCAAGAAGGTTTTCTGAATCGTTTCATTCTTCAAAATCCGATTTTATTCTTATTATCTGTAATCAATCGATGGAGGTTTTCTATTAAACGGGTTCATCTACCCTTTGATCTCTATGAATCGGTGATTAGGGAAGGGTCGGGTATCGGAAGCCACCAAATCTAACACCAAATATTGATTTTGTTTCTAAATACATACACAAACAAATTTCTGATGTTGTTTCTAGAACTCAAGAACAACACAGCTTTTTGGGGGGAATGTTCCAGAATAACCCTTGATTTTCTATGTTGTTTTTGTTTCTAGAACCAAAAAAAACACAGAAAAAAATTGAAGCTGTAATATATACCCAGATATGGAGTGGTTATACAGATTTGTACATGATGTTCGATTACATGACTGAAACTCTAATTGAAAGAAACGAATTGAATATACCTTTTATTGTTTCCAGAATGGTCTCTTGCGGTCTGCTAAAACCCAAAAAGTGAAGCTTTTTCATCCTAAGAAGTATGTGTGTGTGTGTGTTTTGTTATAATGATTGTTTGTGTGTTTTTTTTGTTTCTTTGGATCATTCATTCTCAGATTATGTATAATCGAACAAGAGATAGAGAAAAACGATAAACATATGGTGATGGGATTTTGTTTGATTCTATATCTGCAAGTTTGAAGCAAGAAGAAAACTCTCAATTTGTAGGTTTGAATCAAGAAGAAAATTGATGGTGTTTGATTTTGGAGGTGTGAAAGTGATAGAGACAGAGATGGTGTTCAGGAAGAAAACACCTTCTATTTGCAGGTGAAGGTGATGGAGATGGGTTCGATTGCTGAGAGAGAGAGAGAGAGAGAGAGAGAGAGAGAGAGAGAGAGAGAGAGAGAGAGAGAGAGAGAGAGAAAGAGAGAGAGAGAGAGAGGGAGAGAAAGAGGGAGAGAAAGAGAAAGAGAGAGATTTTTTTAATTATTTTTTAATTGTTGTAATAAAAGAAAAATGGTAAATAAAATAATAAGGGGCAAATCCGTCATTATAAAAAAGTTCATAGGAAATTGGACTAAACTCGGAACAAAACGAACTATTGGACCATCCTTGCAAGCCAAACCCATATTGGACAAAAGATGCTAGTTTTGACATACCACAGGGACCATTCTTGACATACTCTACAACTTTCGTTTAGACTCCATCGGATAATTTTGAATTTATTTTTAAAGTCATATTTTTAACAGGCTGGGACAGGATTGGTCCGTTAAAATCTCATAACTTCTTCATCCGATGTCCATTTTCTTCTGTCTTTTTATCGTTACACTACTAATAACGAGATCTTCGATTCTCGTTTCGGTTGTGTTGGCTAAAAATTGCTCGATCTAATACTCGAACTTCGGGCTGTACACTGCTAAACCAAAACTTCGAAAAATCTTAACTTCCTCATACGAAGTCAGATTTGGGTGTTCTTTTTATGGACGTTCTTAGGTATACATATTCTACGATTTTCATTTAGATTAATAAGGCTAAAAGTCGCTCTATCATAAATTCACTATTTACGTCTTCGCTGTGCCGTGCCGTTTCCGTCGCTAAACTTCGACAGGTCATAACTTCTTCGTTATAACTCGGATTTCGGCGCTCTTTATATGTACAAAACCCTTGAGACATATTCTACAACTTGGTTAAGATTATTTAGTATCTCTAAATTGACTAGCCCGGATCTACGGTTGTTACAATTATCTCCCCCTTAGGATGATTACGTCCCAGAATCATCAACGAAACAAGACTCACATGATGAATCCATACGTTATCTCACCTTACTATACTAAAACTATAGAAAGAGAAGTTGAATCATGAGGGACCGAAATGCTCGGGGTGATAAGGAGAGAAAGACTCTTGAATCAAGAGAATGGTGCAAGAAATATGAGAGGCCAAAGCTCTTATTTATACTAATTGAATTTTTAGAAACTACCCTCCATAATTACTTAATGACCTTTTAGTTATATAAACAACTAAACACCCCTCTATAATACTATTTTAAATGGATTTAATGATATTTGTACTAAACTAATGTCGAAAGAACTCAACATTAGTCTTATAATGACCGCATCGTCCATACTTTTCTAATGATATATACATATGTATATATATGTGTACGTATATATGATTTATAGTTTATATTAATACGTAAATATGCTATTGTAATTTGTAACTCGTTCATACGAACTCCATTTTTGACGTTCTGTATAGACAAAATTGCAAGAATGGTCCCTGTGGTATGTCAAAACTTTCAACTTTGGTGCAAAATGGGTTTGGCTCGCAAGGATGGTCCAATAGTTTTGTTTTGTTGCGAGTATAGTCCAAAAATTTTAAAACTTTTTATGATGACGGATTTTCCCTTGGTATTTTCCCTTTTTTCAATTTTTTTATTACAAATGTCAAAAAAAGAAAAAGAAAAAAAAAATCTCTCTCTCTCTCTCTCTCTCTCTCTTTCTCTCTCCTCTCTCGCTCTCTACCCCTCTCTCTCTCTCTCTCCAGTTTCAATACCCAAAGATTCAATACACCATCATCTTCTTCAATACCCTCGTCTTCTTCATAAAACCTAACTCCTCACCATCATCTCTCCTTCCAGCCACCATAAATCAACCACCAACACCACGATCAAAAATCAAAGTTTGTGCAATCATCCTTACTCATGCTCAAATCAAATATATATCAAAATCCCACCATTATCTCCTCACTGCCCCTTTCTTATAGATCTGAAATTTCGCTCACATTTGCAACGGGTATCTAGATTTCAAGAAGGTTTTCTGAATCGTTTCATTCTTCAAAATCCGATTTTATTCTTATTATCTGTAATCAATCGATGGAGGTTTTCTATTAAACGGGTTCATCTACCCTTTGATCTCTATGAATCGGTGATTAGGGAAGGGTCGGGTACCGGAAGCCACCAAATCTAACACCAAATATTGATTTTGTTTCTAAATACATACACAAACAAATTTCTGATGTTGTTTCTAGAACTCAAGAACAACACAACTTTTTGGGGGGAATGTTCCAGAATAACCCTTGATTTTCTATGTTGTTTTTGTTTCTAGAACCAAAAAAACACAGAAAAAAATTGAAGCTGTAATATATACCCAGATATGGAGTGGTTATACAGATTTGTACATGATGTTCGATTACATGACTGAAACTCTAATTGAAAGAAACGAATTGAATATACCTTTTATTGTTTCCAGAATGGTCTCTTGCGGTCTGCTAAAACCCAAAAAGTGAAGCTTTTTCATCCTAAGAAGTATGTGTGTGTGTGTGTTTTGTTATAATGATTGTTTGTGTGTTTTTTTTGTTTCTTTGGATCATTCATTCTCAGATTATGTATAATCGAACAAGAGATAGAGAAAAACGATAAACATATGGTGATGGGATTTTGTTTGATTCTATATCTGCAAGTTTGAAGCAAGAAGAAAACTCTCAATTTGTAGGTTTGAATCAAGAAGAAAATTGATGGTGTTTGATTTTGGAGGTGTGAAAGTGATAGAGACAGAGATGGTGTTCAGGAAGAAAACACCTTCTATTTGCAGGTGAAGGTGATGGAGATGGGTTCGATTGCTAAGAGAGAGAGAGAGAGAGAGCGAGAGAGAGAGAGAGGGAGAGAAAGAGGGAGAGAAAGAGAAAGAGAGAGATTTTTTTAATTATTTTTTAATTGTTGTAATAAAAGAAAAATGGTAAATAAAATAATAAGGGGCAAATCCGTCATTATAAAAAAGTTCATAGGAAATTGGACTAAACTCGGAACAAAACGAACTATTGGACCATCCTTGCAAGCCAAACCCATATTGGACAAAAGCTGCTAGTTTTGACATACCACAGGGACCATTCTTGACATACTCTACAACTTTCGTTTAGACTCCATCGGATAATTTTGAATTTATTTTTAAAGTCATATTTTTAACAGGCTGGGACAGGATTGGTCCGTTAAAATCTCATAACTTCTTCATCCGATGTCCATTTTCTTCTGTCTTTTTATCGTTACACTACTAATAACGAGATCTTCGATTCTCGTTTCGGTTGTGTTGGCTAAAAATTGCTCGATCTAATACTCGAACTTCGGGCTGTACACTGCTAAACCAAAACTTCGAAAAATCTTAACTTCCTCATACGAAGTCAGATTTGGGTGTTCTTTTTATGGACGTTCTTAGGTATACATATTCTACGATTTTCATTTAGATTAATAAGGCTAAAAGTCGCTCTATCATAAATTCACTATTTACGTCTTCGCTGTGCCGTGCCGTTTCCGTCGCTAAACTTCGACAGGTCATAACTTCTTCGTTATAACTCGGATTTCGGCGCTCTTTATATGTACAAAACCCTTGAGACATATTCTACAACTTGGTTAAGATTATTTAGTATCTCTAAATTGACTAGCCCGGATCTACGGTTGTTACAATTATCTCCCCCTTAGGATGATTACGTCCCAGAATCATCAACGAAACAAGACTCACATGATGAATCCATACGTTATCTCTTCGTCCTAAGTAATAACCGTAACTTTGATGTTTCTTCGAATGAGTATCTATCTATAAGACTTCCTGACTGCAGGCCGTGCCCGATCATGGACCCGATCTCTATCTCATGTTAGACTTCCAATCATGATCTTTATGTCGCAATCTCAATCTTTATTGGAGACTCATTTTTTTAACAAAATTGAGATAAGTGTCTTCCTTCGATTATCATAATAGACTAATGGGTCATGTTCTAATGACCTCTCATCGTATGATGCATCGCTTAGACTCAGGTCTTTTAGAGTCAAATTCCAGAACAAACTATACCTTCATTCATGTTCTAACCACATCTTAAAAGATAGCATTTCTAGCTACAAGAAACCGTCGCGATACCTCTACCGATCACTTCAATTATCTTTTACTTCAATCCTATGGCTTAAGTCAGATGTTACATCGAACTTGGTTCTCTGAACCACATAACATACTCAACGTAGTCGGAGTCAAATTGATATGACCACTAGGGTCGGAATATCAACAATCTTTTTAGTCATTACCGAAACGATGGTAATGACATACTTGAATAAAACGGTATCAATTATTAGCTTCTTGGTAACCTTGCGACTTTCCCTGATCCAAGCATGAGTCTTGTGCTTCCGGTAATATATGCATCTACTACCTTTCACACCTACTCAAACTCGTCCCAAGTATTGTCTCATAGTTTTCCGTGTCACCATACAAGAAAATCACATAAGAGTTTAACACATAAGATAGCAAAACGAAGGCTTCATTATTTCTTGAAACTATTACATAGGTGTTCAAGTTCACCCTAGACTACGCCTCTAATAGGCTACATCATATTGTTCTATCTCTTAGGCTACCTCATAACTCGGTCTTCGGGTATGGATTCCTCATCCTTGGTTCCTTGCATGGTTTTTTGCCTTGTCAAGGATCATGTGGAATGCCCTTGGCCTTGGTGGTATGTTTGGCTTTGCTACTTCGTTTTTTTCTTTGGGAAATTTCTTGACAGGTGCCCCTTGCCTCCACATCCATAGCATACCTTATCATTATGTGTGCAGTCCTTGGAATAGTGACCATTCCTTCCACACTTGTAACAAGTTACTTCTTCGTTGCACTTCCCACAATGCTTCTTCTTGCATTTATCACACCATCTCGCCTCACCTCCTTCTCCTCCTCCAAGCTTTGAGAATTTTCTCTCCTTGTTGGACCTTGAAGATCCTTCAAACTTCCGCTTCTCTCCTGCCTTATCTTTTTCTAGACCCTTTTCTCTTATCTGGGTCTCTACATTCTTTGCTACCCTAATAGTTGTTTTCAAGGTAGTTGCCATTTTGACCATTGGGCCAAAGTCAGTGGGCAATCTTTTAGAAAATCTATCAATCTTGGAGAGTTCAGTAGGAACCAAGTAGGGAAATAGCTTCATCCTCTCGGTGAATGCGGTGGCATACTCATCAACACTCATCTTCCCTTTCTTCGGGTTCTGAAAATCGTTGTTCAGGTCTATCAGATCTATCTCTGAGCATTACTGCATTTTCAACTGTTCCAAAAACTCTTCACATGACATCCTTAGGGATTCTCCCCGTGGCATCGTATCTGCCAGTAGCTTCCACCAACTCAAGACTCCTGTTTTCAGCTGTCTTATTGCGAAGACAATCTTCTGTTTCTTGCTACAGTTGCAGCTCTCAAACACCATCTCCATCTCGGAGATCCAATCCATAATCTCAACCGGCTTTGGGCATCCTGAGAGACTTGGTGGTTTCGCACCCAAGGATTCTTGTACATTCGCCCATCCTTGTCGTTTCTCATTTCCGGGCCATCCCTTCATTCACCTTGAGTCCCCACTTAACTCACTTGGCGGCTGTAGTTCCCTTCCTCCGATTGCTCGGGAATCAGTTTGGGTTGCTTAATGGGCATAGTAGGTTCGTCCCTATTCAACATCTACCTCATTTCTTCCCTTTGTTCAGCTAACATAGCCCGAACCATGGCTTGTACTCCAACCATGGTGATTGGCACGGGTACATATTCTACTACGACAGGTATTTGCTGAATCACCGGGGGTTGATTCTTATTCCCATTTGCATTCCCAGCTCCACTGCGGGTTCTTTCCATTTTGATCTATACACCGAATAAGGTGAATCTAGATCTTAATATAGGATTGACGTTTAAATCATCCTTATCACCCTGAAACGTTTATATGCTAGTTCTAATATCGTATTTGTACGTTTAGAATCCTAAACACATAAAGTTTCCAGATCCGGTTGGCAACATACCATAGATCTGATCAAACTATAGCATAAAGCATAACAAATCATTTAGCACGTAAAAGAAATTTAGGTATCATTCCTAAAATAAGCTAGTGCTTGTGTCTATTCAGGTGTATTACCTAAATCTGTTAGACACACTCCTCATAATTATAACTTAGCATTCTAAGTTTAAGTTTAGAAATTTCCTACAAATTCCTAGTTCGCTTAAACTAATGCTCTAATACCAACTGTGACATCCCCATTTTCATGGCCAGAAAAGACCAATTTTGTTTATGCTTTATAAAAATCAGAGTACCTCTTTAATAAAAATGTTGCGGAATTTGTTCCCAGTAAAACATGATAAATACGTTATCAAAGCATTTCCGAAGAAAAGTATTTTTAATTCGTTTTAAAACATTTGGGATGTCATCGTCAATACAGAAACATAAACATAAACATAACTTACATTTACTTACACTAGTGATCTACATTTCTTTAATCTCTCAGTGTAATGTGACTTCATTTCAACACCTATAATATAAATAAACTGAGTGGGTCGGGTTGGGAAACCTGGTGACTACATAGGGTTTTCAACCCACAATAATATAATTATTATGTTTAAACAATCAAAAAATCGACCCAATTACCCAACCCCATTATCTTCTTTACTCTTAAGGATCTATCCTAAGAGTCATCTATCCCGAATTCGTTCATTCTGAAGTCCTTTGCTTACAGAGTTATAGGACTGACACTAAATCCATAGCTGCCAATGCTCTTTCGTAAATCACTAATTCCATAGCTGCTGGGTACTAAATCCATAGCTACAAGTGTTTATCTAATAAGTACTACGTCCACAGCTACCAATTTCTAACAAGTACTAAATCCATAGCTACCAGTGTTTATCCAATAGGCACTAAGTCCATAGCTGCCGATGTTATTTGTTAGGCACTAAGTCTATAGCTGCCAATGTTTACTCACATCATCTTTTATCTCTGATCATTCGTCTACCCATCTCATACCCAACATACTTGTATATTTAAAATATGTATGCAGTTCAAATCATTTAAAACATGTATAAAAAAAACGTTTATCCAGTAGCAAGTATTCAGATAATATGCACACATAGCACATAGTTTATATAAAAGACTTCATATCTATGTGTAAGATGAAAGTAACTATCCACTCACCTGAGAAAGTGGTGACTCGGTACTCAGACAGCGCTTTGTTTACTTTAAAATAATTGCCTTCGACGAAACCTAGTATTATTACCACTAGATTTTAGTCTAATATTTACCATGATTAATTATTAGTCTTATTATTATTATTATTATTATTATTATTATTATTATTATTATTATTATTATTATTATTATTATTATTATTATTATTATTATTATTATTATTATTATTATATAAGTGTTTAAAGAATACCTTCCAACCACTATGTACAGACAGGGGCCATACATAAAACACCGGAGGGCAGGACCATTTTGGCGTATAGCACTTCTGAATTCCAACAACCTTATGCGGACCTTTAAACTAGATTCCCCGTACCACGAGTAGTTAAAAAGATATTATAACGATACTTATATAAGTCATAATAATAACTCAAATATTTATTATAAATTTATAGTAACAATAGTAATTTTAAATATAAACTTTATTTAAAATAGGGTAAGCATAACTTACTTACAAGGGGATTTTAGCTAGGAGTCGGGCTCTGCAGGGGTAGAACTTCGTCGCTGAATCTTTCTAAGAAAGATTCGTGCAGCGCTTCAGCGCTCACCTTACTATACTAAAACTATAGAAAGAGAAATTGAATCACGAGGGACCGAAATGCTCGGGGTGATAAGGAGAGAAAGACTCTTGAATCAAGAGAATGGTGCAAGAAATTTGAGAGACCAAGGCTCTTATTTATACTAATTGAATTTTCAAAAACTACCCTCCATAATTACTTAATGACCTTTTAGATATATAAACAACTAAACACCCCTCTATAATACTATTTTAAATGCATATAATGATATTTGTACTAAACTAATGTCGAAATAACTCAACATTAGTGTTATAATGACCGCATCGTCGATACCTTTCTAATGATATATATATATATATATATATATATATATATATATATATATATATATATGTGTGTGTGTGTGTGTGTGTGTGTACGTATATATGATTTATACTTTACATTAATACGCAAATATGCTATTATAATTTGTAACTCGTTCATACGAACTCCGATTTTGACGTTCTTTATATCCATGCGTAGGTGGAGACGTACTCTACAACTTTCGTTTAGACTCCGTCGGCTAATTTTGAATTTATTTTTAAAGTTATATTTTTAACAGGCCGAGACAGGATTGGTCCGTTAAAATCTCATAACTTCTTCATCCAATGTCCATTTTCGTCTGTCTGTTTATCGTTACGCTACTAATAATGAGATCTTCGATTCTCATTTAGGTTGTTTCGCTTAAAAACCGCTCGATCTAATACTCGAACTTCGGGCTGTACACCACTAAGTCGAAACTTTGAAAAATCATAATTTCCTCATACAAAGTCAGATTTGGGCGTTCTTTTTATGGATGTTCTCAGGTTAACATATTCTACGAATTTCATTTAGATTACTAAGGCTAAAAGTCTCTCTATCATAAATTCACTATTTACGTCTTCGCGGTGCCGTGGCGTTTCCATCGCTAAACTTCGACAGGTCATAACTTCTTCGTTATACCTTGGATTTCGGCGCTCTTTATATGTATGGAACCCTTGAGACATATTCTACAACTTGGTTAAGATTATTTATTCTAAATAATCTTTTGTCAAAAAGTCGTTTTTGACCCCTTGTATCTCTAAATTGACTAGCCCGGATCTTCGGGTGTTACAGTAGAAGAAGATGATAACGGAAGGGAGGTGGTAGCCGACTCCAATCAAAGCCTCAAGGTTCGGTCTCGGCAGCCCAAGACATTCGGCATCAGCAATGTGGCGACATTCAGTGGTCAACAACCTCAACAGAGGTGGTGGTGTGGCGCCGAAGGACGCGAGGCTGAAGGTGGCGGTTTGAAGCGGGTGAGTGATGGGATATATACCCCGATCTCCCAAACTTACTTCCAAATTTACTATTTACACCACTGCTTCCATAATTCCTCTGAAATTCGATCCCTAATTTACCAAACGGCCCCTTAGCCTCCAAAATCTCTTCAAATGAAGTCCCAGAAGTTACCATTTAGTCCTTGCCTTCAATAATACTTACAAATTAAGTCCAGATTTTACACTTTTATCCCCAATCTCTAAAATTGTGACAATTAGCTCCTCAAGACCAACACCTTGCTATATAATTATTTATTTTAGGGCTACTATAAATTAATTAATTAATTAATTTATTTACTTAATAAATGGGGTGTTACAATGCTCCTCCACTTAAATTAGATTTCATCCTCGAAATCATTCCTTAACATTCCTTACACGTCTGAAATCCGCTGTCTCGAGATGGTCTAAATCCTTGACATACCACTCATAATGAATCATTAATCCTGGATCCCGCTGTGGGTGACTTAGCATTACAGAACAATCTGTTAAGCGTACTATACATGAAATCCTAAAACATCATTACTACTTGAGACCCAAAAATGTCTGAAGCACTGATCTGTCTGAAACACCAAACTGCCTGAAACAACATGCTGCTACATGGCTACTTTCCAAAATCTACCGCAACCTTCCTGGCCTCAACTTATTTGTCAGTCATCTGGAATACCGGATTCCGGCCCGGCTGCTGAGCTAAAGAAACTCCCACACAGTTGTCCCTACATGACTTTCGAACACAATCCTCTTCTGTCAATAATTACCACTAGTTATCTCATCACTGCAGCTTTAACGATTTTATGATCTAACTGCTCGAGTCCATACTTTGGATCCTGACATCACCCAATCCCGATTCTAAAAGTGAATGCTACATGACTAAGGGTAGCCTTATATCACAAATGATCTTAAACGGTCCATCACTTCCTTGATCCCTTGACTGCAATGACGTTCCTACAGTCTTATCACTGGCTCAAACATGTCAATTTCATTTGGGGAAAACCGGAAACCAATCTGTGGATTTGTCATGCCCTCACTGTTGCACACGAACTGGTGGGTACCACTATTCCTTCCACGTTCTAACAACACGTTCATGCTATCTACTAATCTAGTGAATGCTACGACTACACCCGTAGACCTACAACACTCTAGCACTATCTGCCAACCTTGTGAATGATACGGATACACCCACAGACTCACCACACTTTAACACTATCTAGCTGCTAGTGAATGCTACGACTACACCCGCAGACTTACAACACTTTCTCACACTATTTGGTTGCTAGTGAATTCTACGACTACACCCGCAGACTTACAACATTTTCTCACACTATCTGCCTGCTAGTGAATGCTACGACTACACCCGCAGACTTACAACACTCTAACACTATATAGCTGCTAGTGAATGCTACGGCTACACCTGCATACTTAGAACACTCAAACACTATCTAGATACTAGTGAATGCTACGGCTACACCTGCAGACTTACAACACTTTCTCAGTTGCGGATTACTAATCCGAACACATCCAACGTCAAGCATACACATAACCTAACATCCCAAACGAACTCATGTCCTGACTGAGATCCCCAACCTGATTCCCTACGACATGTTATCACGTGACCCTGCTGCATCAATACTGCGCCCACACCCGTGATTGAAGCATCACAACAAACCATGAAATCATCTACACCGTCTCTCAGGATGAGAATCGGTTCCTCACACAACCACTGTTGGAGAGTCTCAAAGGCTGTCTGCTGCTTAGGCCCTCAACAAAAGGCCACTTACTTCTTGGTCAGTTGGGTCAAATGAACAACAATCTTAGAGAAATCCCAAGTAAATCTCTGTATTAACCTACTAGACCTAAGAAACTCCAAATCTCAGTTGGAGACCTTGGAATCTCCAACTGCATCACATTCTCTATCTTGTCCGGATCGACTAGTATACCCTTATGGTTGACAGTGTGCCCAAGAAATTGCACCTCACACAACCAGAACTCACATTTGGAGAACCTTGCAAAAAGTCTCTCCCTCCTCAGAGTCTCTAGCAGTTCCCTCGGGTGCTCCTTGTGTTACTCCTCAGTCTTGGAATAAACCAAGATGATGTCGTACTCTCCCATTTCTGCAAGTGTTGCACCGAATCTGGCCCTACAGGCCTCTCAAAAGCTGATCTGAAATCTTGGGTCTCCTCCCGAGACCCTTCAATATTAGCAACCGATCTAGTTCCCTCTTCTCAATGTGATCCAAGTCAATACCTCGTTGTCGTGCTCTAGAAGTCATATCATAGAGGGTCTCGCACCCCGAGATACTCACGATCTCCCTACTATCATTCTGAGTATGTCCTAATACCTTACCTTTTTCGTTTCCTCATCTGTTGCACACTGCGGTACCAAATAAACTCTTTCCTGAGACTTGGTAGTGATCCCTTCCACAGTCTTAGTCGTCTGCTGGAGATCCAACAACTCTTGCACCAACTGTTACGCCTTACTTGCCGGGCAACTCCACCCGAAATCTAGTTAAAAAGTTATCCCATGACATAGCATCGACTACATCATCACCCAAATCACTACCAACCTCTTCCAATCAATCACGTGCTCTGTCCTTTAGGAGACAAGAAGTAAGTTGGATCTTATCCCCTTTCGAGACATCAGCTGGTACGAAAAGCATTGGCAACATCTTGTAACTATCTACTGCTAGCAATGGGGTCCCTATCCCCATGATAATCTGGAGCTTCACAAGCTATGAACTCCCGAAACATCAACGTACGCGTCCTTAACTGACTGTTATATCAGTGCAGAATGCAATCAGCCTCTCGTCACAAATCTCTAAAATGCTCTCCTTGATCATATCGAAGATCACAAGGATCTGATAAGCGATACTATACGTACTCTCAGATGGAATGAACTCCCTCATCTGACCATCAAGCTGCCCGGCTCCATAGTCCAAGCCTGATCCCTCGTCGGTACCAGAACTACCATCTGGTTACCACGTAGCGGTTACTATACTCAGAAATATACCATCACAATCACCATAAAACTCATCATAACTTAAGGGATCTCACACGCCACAAGTTCCCTGGATTCATCTCAGCCTTCCTTGATTCAAGTATGGATTATCTGTTTTCAATAGTATGGGCCCATACTACCTTCCACATCTATCAGTACTTTCCTCAAGAATTGCCTTGATTCCACCAAGTCCCTTTTACTGCTACTGCTCTCTGCTACTCTCATCCTAGGCTTGCCCTAAGGTAATCAGCAACCCACTCTCTCTTATTAGCTGCATAAGGAGTCCCTACTATCTCCCCTAAATTAGCTCATGAATACTATTACATATCACTAAGACTAGATAATTCTTCAAATGAGAGATCCCACCTTACAACGGTTAGACTCAAACAAGAGTTGCACAATAGAGCTAGACCTAACCTTCTGAAATTATTTAGTCCTTGCAATATGTAACTTAAAATATTTACTTACTAGTTAGTAAAAGATAACTAGAACTCCTAAAAGCACAAAGCAAGCAACATTCGAGCATTGAGTAAACATAATCAAGCATATCTCAATCATGCCATCATACTAACTAACATGTACTAGCATGCAGTTTGTAAAGCTGATACACATATAACAGGCATATAAGACATCTTTTTTTATCCTTAGCTCTAATCTAGCATGAAGTTCTCATAATGCTAATACACATATAATAGGAATATAAGGCATCCTTCCTAGATCCTTAGTCCTACTCTAGCATGCAGTTCTCATAACATATCATAACATAAACTTGTATGGGTAATTTGGGAGTACTTACTTGAGCTCGGCTGATTGCATGCACCACACCCTTTTCCCTTTTTCAAAAACTCTTTTCTTTTCTCAAATTCCTTTTATAAACATGGTGTTTCTTTTGAAAACTTCTATACCAATTCCTTAGTATGAGTTAAGACATACCCGAAAGTGTACCTGCATCCCTTAAACCAAGGCTCTGATACCAACTTGAAACATCCCAAAAATACGGTCCAAAAATTTCATTTTTAAATCATTATTAAAACCATAATTATCATCACCGTAGTATTAAATCATAAACCATGTATCTCAAAATTTCATAATATTTGTCAGCATATCAAAATCTTATATCAAAATCAGAGTAAATCTCCGAGGCTGGAAAACTATGGTGTGTGCCATGCGATCATCCCGAGCCCTTCCCTTTGCTAGCTGAAGTACCTGAAACCAAACTGAAAATTGTAAGCACGAAGCTTAGTGAGCAACCCTAAACTACCACATACCATACACATATATCATATAACAGATAACACAACTATGAGACACCGCCCAGCTACATCGGGACGAACCCGACATCGGACTCCTAGTCGGCATCGAGCTCACCTCGACATCAGACCAAGTTTGGCATCAGGATCACCTCGCCATCGGTCTTACCCCGACACATACAAAACATATCATATATCACAAACACATAACATAATCATATAACATGTAACCTAACTTTGGGACACCGCCCAACTACATTGTGACGAACCCAACATCGGCTTACCCGCCATCGGACTCCTGCTCGACATCGGGCTTACCTCGACACATACATCATATCATATCTCATAAACACATAACATAAGCATATAACATACATCAGGGTTACCCTGGTGTCGGACCGAAGCCCAGAACACATAACAACTAACATATAAGCTAACATGCATCGGGCTTGCCCCATCATCGGACCTAGGCTTGGAACACATAACACATAACATGCATGAATCACACAGACATCAATCATACATATACACTTCTTGGGACTGCCCCAACATCAGACTGAAGTCCAGAGCATAATCTCAAGGTTTGGCCTCGGCGGCCCAAGACATCCGACAACAGCGCTGTGGCGGCATTCGGTGGTTGACAACCTTAATAGAGTTGGTGGTGCGGTGCCGGAGGACGAGAGGGTGAAGGTGGCGGCTGGAACCATTGTACCTAGGGCTAGGGTTTTAAGTGGGAGGGGTGACAAGTTATATACCCCGATCCCCCAAACTTACTTCCATATTGACAAGTTTATCCCCTAACTTCCCTTTTTCTTTCAATCTTAGCCCAAAATTTACTATTTACACCCTTGCTTCCATAATTCCAATCAAATTCGATCCCTAATTTACCAAACGACCTGTTAGCCTCCAAAATCTCTTCAAATGAAGTCCCAGAAATTACCATTTAGTCCCTGCCTTCAATAATACTTACAAATTAAGTTTGAATTTTACACTTTTAACCCCCAATCTCTAAAATTGTGACAATTAGCTCCTTGAGGCTAACACCTTGCTATATAATTATTTATTTTAGGGCTAGTATAGATTTATTTATTTATTTACTTAATAAACGGGGTGTTACAGTAGGTATGCCCCATGTGTCGCTGTTCATATATCAACCACCAATGTTCAACCCATTCGTACAACAAACTCAAGGTCCAATCCCAGAAGGGTCTCAGCCACAAGTCATAGGCATGCAGACCTCCATCAACCAAGGATCCAACTCCTATGGATGTGACGTCCATTTCTCAACAAGACCACAATTTACCGCTTTCATGGCGACTGCTCAACCATTCAACCTGTTTGCATAATAGTGCACAGGAGCAAACCCATACACAGTTCACCCAACGGGGAAATATGCATTTCAACAACTTGGGTCACATCCAGAATTGCAAAAATATCAACCGTACATATTTCTGGCAACCATCTACAACCATATGTACGCAAACCCCTACCATGTGCAACAACATATGGCTTATGGTGGTATGTTGTACTCGTACATGGATAACCCCATGCAAAGTATAAGCTCTAATTTCATCCATGAACTGTTATAATACGAGATTCCACACACTGTGATGATACTGAACATGCCAAAATACGACAACACTTCTGACCCAAATGACCACATCGACAAGTACGAGTGGATGATGACATCTATTAAGATGGATTGTCGCTTCACCGACACCTATTTTCCTTGCACCCTAACAGGAAACACTGGAAAACGGTTCAAGTCTTTGAGACCAGTTAGTATTTCGAATTCTAAGCAACTGAAGTTCCTTTTCCTCAACAAATTCATGCAAATCAGGACAGCCAAAGAGGATGCCAAATCTTTAATAGCGAGTAAACAAATAGAAGGAGAGTCGATTCGTGCCTACTACGATCGATTCACGTTAGCTACCTTGCACATCCTAGGACATGAAGAGTTTTTGGTGACGGGCACCTTCCCTCAAGGTCTGCTTCCGGGGCCCTTATCTAAGAAGATGTAAGTGATAGTCCCCAGATCTAGGGATGAGCTCAAGTTCTGAGTGGCTAATACCCGAGAAAACATGAAGGAGAAGAGCAAAAGGAGGACAATATCAAAGTCGTAGCCAAAACTTACATCAAATAGGAGGAGGCAACATTCCAACCAAGTTCAACTTAGTAGGAGAGGCATGAGGGTAACCAACATAAAGACAATCGCTACTCTAGACACATGTCAAGGAGGTACATGCCGTTTAACAAAGATGACAATAGGAATGATCATAAAGATATTCATGCAATCAACAAAACTCCATCAAAGGAGAGGAAGGACATGGCCAAGTTCTGCGAGTACCACAAGAGCAAAACTCTTGATAGCACTGAATGCACGGTGTTGAAAAGGCTGATAGATGAGAAGCAGTTGGTTGGAAACATAGTTAACATCGTAAATAGAGCTCATAACAAAATTTGATGAAGACCAAAACCATCCTAGTAATCATAAATACGGGGGAAAGGGGCTTGATAAGAGGCCATAGATACCAACCATCGTTGGGCCTCACCCATGCATCAATTGTTAAGGCCAACAAACCAACATGACGATATACAATTAAAACATGCTTAACATAGCGTTTTCAACGAGTGATCCCATAACAGAACATTGGGATCCAAATGACCCATTACACATCATAAGGTTCATTAGTCAAAAACGTGTTAAACATGTGTACATTGATAATGGAATCAGGTCCAATGTAATCTATGAGCACTGCCTTCAGCGGTTGCCAATCGAGTGGAAAAAGTACCTCCAACAACCACAACATGGCTTGATAGTTGGGTTTACTGGTCATGGCATTTGGCCCGCAGGCACAATCATGCTCCCATTTACACTAGTCAATCATGATTGGACAGAGCAGATAACAAGATTACTCGAGTTTTGGGTCGTTGACTGTCCGACAGAAGATAATATCCTACTGGGCCGAACCGCACTCTTTGAACTATAAGCGATTCCATCCACCATTCATGGAATTCTCAAGTTTAGCACAAGAGATGGGTTAGCAATAGTTGTAGCAACAAGGACAGATAATGAATGCAGTACACAACAAGAAACAAAGCAGGAAATCTGATTGTGTCAAAGTCAAAGTTTTCAGAAAATGGAGAAATAACAGAGGAGATTAGCAGTGACAACAACACTAGCCAGCGAGTAAAGGAAATGGGACATAGATGAATTCAAACAACTTGAAACATCCCAGTCATGAAAAGAAGCAAACACTGATCTGAAGATAGTACAACCAGAACCTAGAGCAAAAATCACAAGACAGGGGAAAGCCTACGCGCGGGCAGGAGCACCAGTCTAGCCCGCAATCAGTGGCCAAGCCATGCCCAGGAAAAGAATGATTTAAGACTTGAATCAACTCTTCACCATTCTTGAAGATGAAAAAAAACCCCTTTGGGATGAAGAAGCCAGACACTGGTAACAATACAGATAGAAATGGAGCATCAATTACTCTAGCATACAAGCTCCACTGTAGACGAGAACCAAGCAGGGTCTCTGGTGATAACAAAAAAACCTTGAATAACCGTGTGAAACACAAGATTAACTGGCATGTATAGAAAAGGGAAAGTGACATTCTCACCCAGTCATGGGGAGACACTCCCAAGGTCACAACGCATATTGAAGTGCATATCAGATGAAACCCTCGTTGTTCCCCTAGATGAGATTGAGTTGAACGAGAATCTACTATTCGTCGAAGAGACAGTTGAAATTCATGGATAGAGAGGTAAAGCGTACAAAACAAAGCCGCATTCCGATTGTGAAGGTTCGATGGAATGCAAATCGCGGACCGGAATTCACATGGGAATGTGAAGATCAAATGATGCGAAAATATCCTCACCTTTTCTGTAGTGCTAAGAATAGCTCTCAAAGGAATTTCGGGACAAAATTCCCTCTAACGGGGGGATGATGTCGCAACTAGTATTATAGGGCTAGGAAATTCTGTCCATGTTTAATTAACTTCTAGCATTTCTTGTAACCTCAATGTTAATACAATGCAAGTGGCTCGTTCAAAATGATGATTCAAGTCAAAACTCACTCGTGAAGCCCTAAACCTAATTCATTATACTACATTCAGTCCACTTTGGGTTTGTAATCCTAGCTTCTCGCTTCAAACCTCTTATTGGACTAGGATTCCTTTATTGGGCCGAGTGGGCCAATAACCCATCAACTTGGTTTTTTTGGGCCAAGAATCCACATTTAGACCCTAGCTGGACCCACATTCATTAAGCATTAGTATTTTGGACTATAAGATCCTTCATGGGCCTTATTAGGCCGAAAAGCACTTACTTTGTCTCTATGGACGAAAACCCACTCATTTAACCACATTGGGCCAAAAACCCATTTCTTTTACCTCCTTTGGGCCGTA
Organism: Lactuca saligna; assembly: GCF_052625555.1. NCBI lineage: Eukaryota > Viridiplantae > Streptophyta > Magnoliopsida > Asterales > Asteraceae > Lactuca > Lactuca saligna. Next base: position 254,081,682 of record NC_136424.1, read on the forward strand.
AGCTCCTACTGGGCCCTAATGGGCCAAAAATTTTCTTGTTGGGCTACATACTTTCGGTTGCTATCCAATTCAAGCCCAATATTTATTCTTTCTCTCTTCCCCCTTGATAAATCAAAGAATCGAGTAAGTAACAAATCAAAGTATGTAAGAATGCAATATTGAAAACGGATGTAAATATGATCTTGTTTTCAGCTCTATTACGCTTTCAAATGTTACAGAGTACAAAGATAGGTTTCTATAAAAGCAACTCTTATCTAAATCTAGTAAATGTCCCTATTTATAAGAAACACAAATCATAGAAAAAAAATACTAAATCATTGACACTAAGCTTCGTATAAAAGCACCTTAGTAAAATACATTACAAAACATATTGTAACCCCCGTAGATCCAGGCTAGTCAATTTAGAGATAATAGGGGTCGAAAATGACTTTTTGACAAAAGATTATTTTCAATAAATAATCTTAAACAAGTTGCAGAATATATCTCAAGTGTTTTGTACATATAAAGAGCGCCGAAATCTGAGTTATAACGAAGAAGTTATGACTCGTTGAAGTTTCGCGATGGAACCGACACGACACCGGGAAGACGTAAATAGTGAGTTTATGATAGAGCGAATTTTAGCCTTAGTAATCTAAATGAAAGTCATAGAATATGTTAAGCTAAGAGCATCCATAAAAAAGAACGCCCAAATCTGACTTCGTATGAGGAAGTTATGATTTTTCGAAATTTCAGCTTAGCAGTTTACGACTCGAAACTCAAATTTTAGTTCGATCGGTTTTTGGCCTATGCAAACTAAATAAGATTTGAAGATCTCATTAATAGGAACTCAACGATAAAAAGATAGATGAAAATGGAGTCTATATGAAGGAGTTACGAATTCTTCGCGATCATTTAACAGTCTAATCTCCTCCTATTGCTAAATTTAAGATCGATCGAGAATTAGCCGACAAAGTCAAAATGAAAGTTGTAGATATTATTTTTACCTATCGGTGGATATAAAGAACGTCGAAAACGGAGGTCGTATGCGAAAGTTATGAATTTTTGAAAATTGGCTGATTTCTACCCTGTGTGCGATGCCACGTATCAGCACCAGAAGAAACCTTGGAGCCTACGCAACACCATGACGTGGTGACACCCTATAGAGCCTATAAATAGAGGTTCTAGGTGAAGCTCATTCCTCACTCCTTCAATCACTTATTTCTCTCTCTAAAACCTCTCTCTAACCCCCCAAACTGCCCAAAAAGCCTAGGGAATCCCCTAGCACGAGGTGGAAGCCTTGGAGCGCCCGACGGATATGAAAAAAAAAGAGCCTTCAGCTCAGAAACTCTGCTTCAGCGGAGCCCGGTTTTGAGAAAAACCCACTGTAAGTGAGCTACGCCTATCCTATCTTTAGTATAGCTTATGTTTAAATATAGTAACATTATTAGGACCTTCAAATAATTATTTGGGCTATTATTATGAGTTATATAAGAGTGTTGCTTACCGCTTATATAATAGTAGTAATAGCTAGACTATTAATTAGTCATGGTTAACATTAGACTAAACCCTAGTGGTATTGATACTAGGTTTTGTCGAGGAAAATTGTTTTGAAATAACGAAGCGTTATCCGAGTACAGAGTCACCACCTAATCAGGTGAGTGCATAATTAATTTCATCTTACACATAGATACAAAGTATTTTATATAAACTACGTGGTATGTGTGCATATTACTTGAATACTTGTTTTTTATGCTGGATGAACGATTTTATATATGTTTTAAATGATTTAAAATGTATACGTATTTTATATCTAAAAAATATGTTAGGTAGAACATGGGTAGATTAAAGATGAGATAAATGATTAGCGATAAGAGATGAGATGAATGATGAGTGATGATATAAAAGATGTAAAATATGGTGAGAAGCGATGACCTAAGCGATGACCCAAGCGATGGCCCTGTCATTTAGCAGAGTATGGATGACAACCCTGGACTATTTTAGACAGTCCAGTGGAACACTAGCAGGCTCGCAACCTGTAGGTGTTGTGAACGATGTGTTCACCGGTGTACTCTAAAAACCCATTGCCATGTATTGCGAGTGGACTCTCGAAAATGATATTGTCAATAAACAAAATAACCTTAGCAGCTATGCTCAAAGGACAATACTGGCAGCTGCGCCTCGTATAGAATGTCACAATTCTGGCAGTTGCGCCTAAGTGATAGAACTAGCAGATGTACTTGATAGTTGTGTCATTGACAACGCTGGAATTCGTATCTATTCCTTAGGATAATCCTTACGAATGAATGAATGAGAAATAGTTGATTCTTAGGGTAGACCCTTAAGAGTAAAGAAGATAATGGGGATGGGTAATTGGGTTAACTGTTTGATGATTAAACATAATAATTATATTATTGGGGGTTGAAAACCCTATGTACTTACCAAGTTTCCCAACCTAACCCACTTTGTTTATTTATATCACAGGTGTTGATATGAAGTCACATTACACTAAGAGATTAAGGAGATATAAATCACTAGTGATAATCAATGTAAGTTCTGTTTATGCTTATGTTTCTGTATTGACGATGACATCCCAAATGATTTAAAGTAAATAAAAATACTTCTCTTCGGAAATTCTTTGATAATGTATTTATCATGTTTTACTGGGAACAAATTCCGCAACATTTTCATTAAAAGAAGTAATCTGATTTTTATAAAGCATAAACATAATCAGTCTTTTCTAGCGTGAAAATGGTGATGTCACATATCTGAAGGGGAACATGACAGGCTTCGACTAATTAAAACATACTTTGACTATTACAATCTCCCCCTTTGTAATAATAGTCGAACTCCTTAGTTTGTGAGAAGATGAATGGAATACATCATCACCCTTCGTATTTCCATGTACCATGAAATAATCTTCTTAAGCTCCTTATTATCTCCTTCATTGTTCTTCTTGCAATGATTCATACGAACAATCAAGTTTGTATATTAAGACGTTGAATACCTCTCCACTTCGCTTGCATGGAACAAGAAATGTTTTGCTTCTCCAGCTTTGTCTTTTCCTGCAAAGACCAACCCAAAAGGTTTTAAGTAGATCTCTCCATCTGCATATTTCTTCAAATCAGTTTGGGTCTTCGTAGGTGCCATAGGAGCTTTTATTCAAACATTTAGCAGTTGCTAATTCAACATCAGTTAGTGCCAAGCACTCATAGTAATTCTTAATGAAAATATTGATGTGAGTAACCCCAAGGTTGAATTCATATGGTTAAGTATTTTGAAGATACGAAAAAGATTTATATTTCAAAATCAATGCAACTTGTATAAGATCATACAAGTTCATTAATGGAAAATTTGCAATAGTGAAATCACAAATATTTCCATTTGCCTGGCCACAACGTACTTAATATTTTGGACTATTTTTTCAAATACCACATCCTTCTTTATACTTATGACCTTCTTAATCTTCACCAATGACCAGACATCCTCAGTAGATTTGGCAAGAACATCATGAAATTGAATCTTCATGTGAGTACCTTCATCTTTTAGTTTGAAATTTCCTTCTGCTTTGAATTGAGGCATGATAAACATCATCTCATTCACTGGAAAGTCTAACTGGCCTGCATCAGTATTCGTTACAACATAACTCTGCTTCGGTTTCTTTTCGAACGAATACATATGATTATATGCAACCTTGGCTTCGATTGTTTCATAATTATAATGTTTGGATGGATCACCTTTATCCAAACCTGGAGGATCACTTGCAAGCTGATTCATTATGCTTTGGACCAACCTCAACTTTTCAACTTCTGCTTCAACTTCAGCTTTTTTTTTCCTCCTTTGACTTTTCCACAACAATGGATTTTCCTTTATCTTTCGAAGCATCATCTTTCACATTTGGCTTCTTATTGCTCCCACCAGCAGCATCACCAATAACAACTCCTTTTGTGATAGGCCTTGAAATTGGCATTGTAGTGACCGCAATTGAAGTAACTAGCCCAACAGATGACATTATTGGCTTTGTTGTTAGGATCTTCGTAGTAATCACCTTTCCCACAACTTTTTCATCTGCATGCGAAGCTTCACTAGCAGCCTTCACATCTTCTACCTTTCTTTCTCCCACTTGCACCCTTGTAGAAACAGGTGGGGCATCTGCTGTTGGTAAAAGGCTCGAAATTCTAGAAAGAGGGGCCAATTGCTTGTGTAGAGTAGCTTCAAATCGAGTGAATTTTTTAGACAAAAATTCAGGAGTTAGTAGAGAATATGAAACTGGTTTGATAGATAAGTCATTGAGCTCCTTCAACAGATTGATTACTTCTAGAAAATTTTTACTTTCCGTTGCAGAAAGTTGAGTAAGTTGAGGACTCCTGCTTTCGTACAACTTGACAAATCTGGTAACATCATCACAAATAATGTCAATCGTTTGATTGAGAGATGCATAATCCTGTTGAACACTAACAATCTTTCTTTGCATATCTTTACGAAGCTCACGAATCTGCAAATTGACATCTTCACAGACTTTCTTGACATCTTCAACGAACAAAATGTGTCGGTCCTTCGCTAGTTTCTTCAAATCTTTTACTTCTCCCAAAAATGTCGAATTTTGAGAATTCACTCGTAGCTCATTGTTTTGATCAACCTTCTCCAAAATTCTTGATTCTGATTCACTAACCATCCCAGAGACTTTATTCACCACCTTTGCTTCGAACATTTGCAACATCGTATCAACTTCCAAACTTGAAACCGATGAACCACCCCCCAAATCAGCTTAAGCTTGAAGTATGGATTTCAACTTTGTATTTAAAATCTTAAATTGTTTCATTGTCATCAACATATGATATGGAAAATCTACTTCTTCATTATCAAACTCCAAGTCCTCAAAGATTCCTCCAAAACCCTCATTATCAGTGTTGGTTTCCATAAAAATTGAGTCTTTAGCAGGGGAATTGGTTTTGGGTGGATCAGTAGATTGAGAAGAAAAAAATGGAAGTAAAGGGTTGATTGATAATATTTTTGAATGTGGGTGAGTCTGTGGTTGAGGTAATCTGTGTGAGTTGTAGAGGTAATGAAACAATAACATCATGATTACCTTGAGCTTCTGTCTCCGCATCTCCGTCACCCATGTTGACATTTACATCGATATGAGATACGTTTTCATTGATGTATGAAGTTCGTGCCTCCTCATGAGATGACTTGGCAAATGAATCTTTGGGTGGTATGACCATTGTCTGCTCAGGAGTTGAACTTTCCTTGTTAAGATTTGCTTCAGGTGTTTCAAGAATTCGTTCATCTTCATCTTTTGTGGATGTGGTTGTTATAACAAGCTTTCGTGTCTTCTTCTTCTTCTCTCTTTGAGAAATTTGTTTGGCCATATCTTCAGCCATTCGTTTCTTAGACAATGGAGAAATCGGAGCTGGTATTTCACGAAAAATGACACCCTGATTAGTAAGATGAGTCTTTCTTACCACATTAAGAGTTGGAGACTTGTGAGTATGCTTAGACTTCATTTTTATTCTTCAAAAAACACCAGTCTTCGAAGGAATAACCTCTTTCTCTTGAGTATCTTCAACATTAGTCTCAATTGGAATAGTCACATCAGCAGATACTTCTTTTTATCACTTTAACTTCACTAGGCTTCTTCTTTGGAGACTTCTTTGTCGTGGTTTCAGAAACAAGCTTTTCAGAAGAACCTCGTTCATTCTTTTTCGAACGTTTAGACTTCTTCTCTTCCCTTGTCAACAATATCCCTGTTTGAACAATAGGATCAATGTTTTTCAAATATGCCACCAAAACAACATTCGTAGGATCAACACGCTTCAACATAGCATCTGGAATACGAGCAAAAAATAGAAACTTGTCTGCATCATCAGTCATATTCTTCGGATAATGGTATATTAAGAATCCTTTTCTTCCTCAAAACTCACCAAAATCCCTTCCTTCTCATAGAAGTGTTGCAAAATCAAACTCCAATACCTTGCACACAAAATTCCTTGAATTGAATTCGTGTTCTCAACATGCTTTTGGAATTCCTTCCAAAGTTGTGTAGAATACTCCACCGGTATATCATAGTATAGCCCAGCAACCATGGCATATACTTCCATCCTTTGTTATTCGAGTCCAACAGTGTGACCAGTCAGACATCTTAGAAAAAATTCCAAAAAGAAAGTTCCAAATGCATGGAAGACCAAATTTCTTGAAATCATTGATCTTTGTAAGTTGGGGTTGATGACCCATCTTGTTGAACATATGTACGATTTAGGGAAATTGAAGATCAGTGTCGGGTGGAGAATTTGGGATTTCCAGTATTTGACAAAATAGCTTCTTAGAGAGTCTAACCTTCTTATCGTTCACCAGGTTGATTGTGATAATATCCAAAGATTTGCTGTATGTAGCAGTTGATCATGCTTGAGATAACCAGGAAGAGGAACAACAAAATATTAGAACATAGCTTTGGATAGAACAGAACTTTGTAAAGCGACAATCAACATCTTGAGTTCTTCTGGATAAGTAGAAACATTAGCCTCTATTTGGTAGTTAGTTCCTTAAATCTTCATGATTGGTTGTGAAGTAACATCTTCAGTTTTGTTGGCCGGAACATCAGTTTGAGTAGCCATGATTAGGGTTGGAAAATCTTGTGAAGAACAGTTGAATTTTTCAGAAAGAATTTTGGGAATTTTTCTTTTGAAAGCGTAAACTGATAACAAACCCTTGAATCCCCTTTTATATGTAACCGTGGAGTTTGAATTTGAAGCGGCATGTGTATTTAATGATATCTGACATGGCACCTTGAAAATCGGACCACTACCCTATAAAAGTAGCCACGCGTGAAAAAGTAACAGTCACGTCTCCTTGGAACCCGGACCGAATACCATGTGTCACCATAAAATAGGCTGTTTTGTTTTCCCCAATAGAATTGTAACTGTCAGAACCCTTCGAATGGAAGTAAGGATCTTTTAATTTTGGGTTTTAAAGTAAAGTCATTTGCCAGATGTTCAAAATCATCAACCTAAGTTGGTGTTACTCAGAACCTCAAGGATTTCTTGAGTGTGGTGTTCCAAAAATTAGATGAGAAGCAAAAATAAGAAAATTTTGGAAGTCTTTATGTCGATCAATTATTTGACACAAAAGCAGTATAAACCCCGGGAAAAGGTTACTTCATTAATCATAAAGAGAGATGATCAACTGCTTGTGTATGTTCTCGTGAAATACAATCGAATACTTGTAGAGAAGTATCAAAGAGTTTCTTTTATTAGGAAGCATGGGTAGCTATAAGAATTTCAATACATATCAACCTAAACATAAGGTGAGAAATTGTAACAGAAATTACTTGTATGACCAGTGTAGTCAGTGACAAGTTTTCTTTGACAAAACAATCTTAAGTAACTTTGAATTTTGAAGTAAACTCACACGGAAATCATATTCATGGAAAAAATTTGTGCTAGATCTTGTTTGGTAACAAACATCGTGGGTTTCGAATGTTTGATCAAGACCACTCATACGAAATGAATATGATTTGAAGTTTCGAATTTAAGTACTAAAACAAATGTTTCGTGAAAATCTAGAACAAAGTTCCCCGTTAATTCCTTAAAAGTTTAGAAAATTGGGTTTCACTTTCATCACGGTCTCATGATGTCAGATCATAAACAAAGAATTTTGATATGTCTAAGTCTCGATTAGTTTGATCAAAGATCTCTTGGACATATGTCTTCGTGTGTGATCATGTAAGAACTTTCAGATGAAAAAGATTGGTGTAAGACACGAAATGTACCTCTGTTATATTTGGACAAAATAGTAAACTCTTAACTCATGTGAGAAGAGTAAGGTAGGTCAGGAGACTAATATGAATACAAGCCTGATTGGGAAGAAATTTTTGTATGAAAGATTTCATTAAGGCTTTCGTACACTCATATTGAGTTAATGAAGGCTTTGGTCAACATGTTGTAGAATGCTTCTAGGGACAAGTTAACTAATTCAAAGTATTCGACAATTTAGTTGACCCTAGAAGTGCAAGCTGTGACAACCCGAAGTTCGTTCCTTCGTCATAACCCGATACGTCATTAAAAATCCATCGTATTAAATTCGTCCCGTTAACCTTTGCGTTAAATTAATTTTATCGCGACTTTTATTTTGATTTCGTAAATGTCGGGATGTGTCATAATCATTTAAATATTTTCCATATTTTGTTTGGAAAATTATTATTTTCATCTAAATCGTGATTACGACAAATTTATCCGGTTCGACCAAAAGCACCGTCTAACGGTAGTATCGGGTAGAATTCCTCCAGGCCACAAACTCAACCCCTATATAAGGGATTAAGTGACATCATTTTGAGGCTTTTACTCTCTCTCTAAAAAATTTCTCTCACTACTCTCTCTCTCTCTAAAATCCGAAACTTAGCCAAAATCATCCAAAACCAGCTCCAAATCACTAAGGTAACTTCCCTAACTCATGAATTAGCATCTTAGACCTTCAAATTCGAGATTTTTATGAGGATCAGGACCATTAGCATGAGTTTACGGTCCTAGAACATCCCTAGGCCGTGAACTCATGAAAATGGGGTTTTAGTGCCATAAAACCCTTCCAAAACACTTCTAGGGCTTAGATTCGACTTAGAAACTTGCATGCATGGACTAAGGACCCCAAAATCATAATATTTGATGTATGAACATGAGTTTACTGCACAAGAAAATTCTTGGACCGTAAACCCCCATGCATGAACCATAAACTTCTTTTAAGGTGTTTAAAATGCCCTTAAACACCACCACAAGCTTCAAAACGTGTCTTGGACCCTCTACTCCATCATTTGAAGCACCAAATCATACAAGAAGGGACCAAACATGAATTTATGGTCCAAGAACAATCTTGGACCGTAAACCCTCAATCTTAGACCTTAAACACCTTTTTGGGTGTTAGTTTTCCCTAAACACCTTCAATGAACTTCGATGAGTGCTTATATCCTTAGAACCGTTCTAGAAATGCACCAAAACATCATCAAATGGGATAAACTTGAGTTTACGGCCCAAGAACATTCTTGGACCATAAACCCACCTCCTGAGGCTGTAGAAACCCCTCAAGGGGTGTTAAGGTGCCTTTAACTCCTTGAATAGCTTGGTGTTGGACCTAGAATCGCATGTGATTAACCTACAAACACCAACACCCATGAATCTTAGACAAACATGAGTTTAATATTGTAAACTCATGTGTTTAAGGTAGTAAACTCCCCAAGAACATCTTCATACACCGTAAACCCTTTTATGAGTTTACTCTTGAGGAGTAAACTCCATATCCGAGCCTTATACGTCCTTAGATGTCACCCGGGTCACTCCAAACACTTGATTTGAAGTGTTTTCGCATCTTGGAGTGTATAATCAAATCTAATTAGTGATTTAAAGTCTAATTAGATACATTTGTATATCATTTCATATTACATAGGAACCTCACACGTTATCAAGTGCCGATCCAATACTTAGCATCCAATTCGACACGCTTCTCGACCGATGAGTTCATACCCCTACACTTTTTCAAATGTTTTTCACTGTTTTCAGGGGGGAATACAAGCAAAAGTACAAGGAAATCTTGTACTCAAACTTATTCTTTTCAGTTCAAATGTTTTTATTCAATATGTTTCTAATATCAAAAACTGTGTTAATCAAATAGTTCTAATTACGAAGTTAGCTTTCAAACTGATCGTAGATTTCTTTATAGAGTGTTACAAATCTAAATTATATTTCACATTCTACGAATAATTCATACTAATCATCAATTAGAACTATTAAGAATATGAATACGAAAGTACAACTAGGAACAGAACGAATATGAAAGTATAACTAGGAATAGAACGAATACGAAAGTACAACTAGGAACAGAACGAATATGAAAGTATAACTAGGAATACGAATACGAATACGAATGCGAATACGAATAGTATTAGGATTAGGAATATGAATACAAATGCGAATACGAATTCGAATTCGAATACGAATACGAATAGTATTAGGATTAGGAGTAGGAATACGAATACGAATATGAAAATGAATACGAATACGAATATAAAATACAAATATGAATATGATTAAGATAGGAATATGAATGCGAATATGAATACAAATACGAATAGTATTAGGATTAGGAGTAAGAATACGAATACGAATAGGAATACAAATATCAATACGAATACGAATATAAAATACGAATATGAATAGGATTAAGAACAGGAATACAAATACGAAGACACGCTTATAGGTACATTCAAGTGTAACACAATTAGGATATCAGAATACCTAGCTAATATACCAAGTATGAAAAACAATCAAACATTACATTGGGATTCAATAACCTAACTTACTTTTAGGATAATATAGGATTTTCCTGGGATAACATTTGAACATAACTAGAACCGTGTAACATAACAGATAACTAAAGTTTACATATAAGAAAATATGGGATTTTCTTGGATAACAAACTTTTTCGGAAAACCAAAGGGAACTTGTACATTTTCAGAAAAACAAACATCTTATGAACTCACCAGCTTTATGCTGATTTTCAAACTGCTTGTATCCTCAGGTCCATATTAGACAGGTACCCGAGATCTTTTGGAGAAGTCTGAGCGTACAGAAGACTCGTCTCTACTTTTGTTCATATGTTATATGTATAACACTTGTAACCCTTTACTTTTGAACAGATGTAAATTCTAATATGTAATGTAATGGTTGTTTACTCTGCTTACTATGTACATTGGATTTGATACTCAATGTGGAGTCCGCCCCGGAAATGTTTCCGCCTTAGGTTTTCGGGGTGTGACAGATTGGTATCAGAGCCCTTGTTTATAGTGAACTAGTATACTAAACCTTACATGGTATAAGACTATAAACACTAAAGAGCCTAAGTGCTCTGAACTAAAGTATACCTCAAAATATAAGTATTTTCAAAAGCGTACAAAGTATCCCCAAGCATCGAAATCCGTAACTACAAGTAGAACAGAACATAAGTAAATGGGTGTTGTACGCTGTGGTTAAACCTGGGCAGTTATGTAGTTGTGTCTAGGATCAATATAGCCTGGCCAACTATATTCATTCGAGACATGGCCAACATGTGCTTGGGAGTGACTGTGGTGTGCGGCATGCCTAAAACTTACCCAATACCCAAACAATGAGCCGTCGTTGTAGCGAGAGAAGAAATACTATGGGAGTATTTCTCGATCCAAATCCGTTATAGAAATCCTCATTTCAGCATTGTTGCTCAATCATTCCTTTTGCGATAATTTATCTGCTTTGATAACTCTTTCCTGCTTTATCGCTTAAATAGAATTCTATGTTTGTCATAAAGAGATATCCCTTGTTTCATATCTCTTGATTCAATCCAGAGGACTTACCATCCTATCTTTCCTGATCTTTTTGGATCAAGATACCTCCAAGAAAGAGACCCAGCTCAAAGACCAACAACAATACTCCTCCACCACCACCTTCTCCTCAAATCGATCTGGCAACACTTCAAGCAGTTTTTACTGCCGTATTGACAGCAGCCATGTCACAAACGAACCCCGATAGTTCTGGAGGTTGTCCCTAGCCTCAAAACCAGGAAGGTAGCCAGGGACAACGAAAGGAGTGTTCCTATAAAGACTTTATGAATGCAAAAACCACATTTTTTGATGGCACAGGAGGTGTCATTGCTCTAACTCGGTGGTTAGAGAAGATCGAATCTATCTTCGAGATCTGTGCTTGTTCGGAATCCAACAAGGTGTAATTTGCCGCCTTCACTCTCACCAATAAAGCTCTGACTTGGTGGAACGGCCGAGTCAAATCCCTAACTTTACTTGTAGCCAATTCTATGGGTTGGGAAGTTATGAAGGAACTTCTGCACGCAGAGTATTTCCCTCGGGGTGAAATTCAGAAGTTGGTGCATGAACTCTGGAACCTGAAGATGAAAGGTTCTGATATCCCCGCTTACACTTCAAGGTTTGACGACTTGGCACTTCTTTGTCCAGGAATGGTTATCCCGGAAAGCAAAATGGTAGATAGGTTCATCTGGGGGTTGACCCAGCCAACCAAAGGGAACATTTTAGCTGCGAAGCCGAATACATATGACAGCGCCAAATGCCTAGCGTAAATCTTGATCGACCATAGTGAGGACGTAGAGGAAGCAGCCACCACTCCTGAGCCGACTGATAGAAGTGGTGAGAAAAGAAAGTTTTGGGAGGCAAGAGAGAAATGTCAGCCTTCACCGGAATTCTCGAAGAAACAACAGATAGTGGCAGTCCACGCTGCCACTACTCCTGCCACTGTTTCTGTCATCTGTTCTTTAGCTCAAGCACCTGTCACCAGATATGCCGGTGTTCTTCCGTGGTGTAACCAGTTCAGTTACCATCACCGCATCCCCGGTCCCTGTCGTGTGAAATTTTGCAAAAATTGTGTCCAAGAGGGTCACCTTGCGCGAAGTTGCAAAATACCAACAAATCAAGCTTCCGGAGTGGGCATCAGTCAGGCCTGTTTTGGTTGCGATAAAGTCGGGCATTATAAGAGAAACTGCCCCAATATAGCTACAACTGGCAACACTGGAAGAGTCCTAGCTATAGGAAAAGGTGAGACAGCCACCGATGCCACCATTGCCTCAGGTATACTCCTCTTGGACAACCCTTCTGTTTGCAATCCTTTTCAATTCTAATACTAAAAGGTGAACTGTTAGCTATTCATTCGAACATCTTCATAAACATAGCCCTCAACTAATAACCGAAACATTTACCATCAATATAGTTAACAGTGAGAAAGAAGGCACGTCACATTCTGAAACGCGCATCCCGAGGTAGATAGAACTTTTCGAAATCCCTATTAGGGTTGATCCCGTAACCTATGAACTTCGACTACCCTCAGGACTTACAGCATCCCTCCGGTATTTCACATCTCTGTTCTTAAGAAGTACCTTCCTGATGAAACCATAGTACTCCCTTCGATGAGACCGAAATCAACGAAAGCCTAAGCCTCATGGTATGAGCCAATCGAAATCATAGAGCGAGAGATTAAATGTATGAAGCAAGCTGTCTCCCGATAAGTAAAAGGTTCCACGAAATGCCATGCGAGAATCCGAATTCAGTTGGAAGCGTGATGATCCGATAGAACAAAAGTATTCGTATCTCCTTTCCAATTCCGCGAGTCGCATCTTTGAATTTCGGGACGAAATTCTCTCTAACGGGGGGATAATGTGACAACCCGAAGTTCGTTCCGTCGTCGTAACCCGATACGTCATTAAAAATCTGTCGTATTAAATTCGTCGTGTTAACCTTTGCGTTAAATTAATTTTATCGAGACTTTTATTTTGATTTCGTAAATGTCGGGATGTGTCATAATTATTAAAATATTTTCCATATTTGTTTGGAAAATTATTATTTTCATCTAAATCGTGATTACGGCAAATTTATCCGGTTCGGCCAAAAGCACCGTCTAACGGCAGTATCAGGTAGAATTCCTCCGGGCCACAAACTCAACCTTATATAAGGGATTAAGTGACATCATTTTGAAGCTTTTACTCTCTCTCTAAAAACTTTCTCTCACTACTCTCTCTCTCTAAAATCCGAAACTTAGCCAAAATCATCCAAAACCAGCTCCAAATCACTAAGGTAACTTCCCTAACTCATGAATTAGCATCTTAGACCTTCAAATTCGAGATTTTTATGAGGATTAGGACCATTAGAATGAGTTTACGGTCCTACAACATCCCTAGGCCGTGAACTCATGAAAATGGGGTTTTAGTGCCATAAAACCCTTCCAAAACACTTCTAGGGCTTAGATTCGACTTAGAAACTTGCATGCATGGACTAAGGACCCCAAAATCATGATATTTGATGTATGAACATGAGTTTACTGCCCAAGAAACTTCTTGGACCGTAAACCCCCTTGCATGAACCATAAACTTCTTTTAAGGTGTTTAAAATGCCCTTAAACACCACCACAAGCTTCAAAACGTGTCTTGGACCCTCTACTCCATCATTTGAAGCACCAAATCATAAAAGAAGGGACCAAACATGAGTTTATGGTCCAAGAACATGCTTGGACCGTAAACCTTCAATCTTAGACCTTAAACACCTTTTTGGGTGTTAGTTTTCCCTAAACACCTTCAATGAACTTCGATGAGTGCTTATATCCTTAGAACCCTTCTAGAAATGCACCAAAACATCATCAAATGGGATAAACTTGAGTTTACAGCCCAAGAACATTCTTGGACCATAAACCCACCTCCTTAGGCTGTAAAAACCCCTCAAGGGGTGTTAAGGTGCCTTTAACCCCTTGAATAGCTTGGTTTTGGACCTAGAATCGCATGTGATTAACCTACAAACACCAACACCCATGAATCTTAGACAAACATGAGTTTACGATTGTAAAATCATGTGTTTAAGGTAGTAAACTCCCCAAGAGCATCTTCATACACCGTAAACCCTTTTATGAGTTTACTCTTGAGGAGTAAACTCCATATCCGAGCCTTATACGTCCCTAGATGTCACCCGGGTCACTCCAAACACTTGATTTGAAGTGTTTTCGCATCTTGGAGTGTATAATCAAATCTAATTAGTGATTTAAAGTCTAATTAGATACATTTGTATATCATTTCATATTACATAGGAACCTCACACGTTATCAAGTGCCGATCCAATACTTAGCATCCAATTCGACACGCTTCTCGACCGATGAGTTCATACCCCTACACTTTTTCAAATGTTTTTCACTGTTTTCAGGGGGGAATACAAGCAAAAGTACAAGGAAATCTTGTACTCAAACTTATTCTTTTCAGTTCAAATGTTTTTATTCAATACGTTTCTAATATCAAAAACTGTGTTAATCAAATAGTTCTAATTACGAAGTTAGCTTTCAAACTGATCGTAGATTTCTTTATAGAGTGTTACAAATCTAAATTATATTTCACATTCTACGAATAATTCATACTAATCATCAATTAGAACTATTAAGAATATGAATACGAAAGTACAACTAGGAACAGAACGAATATGAAAGTATAACTAGGAATAGAACGAATACGAAAGTACAACTAGGAACAGAACGAATATGAAAGTATAACTAGGAATACGAATACGAATACGAATGCGAATACGAATAGTATTAGGATTAGGAGTACGAATACGAATGCGAATACGAATACAAATACGAATACGAATTCGAATACGTATACGAATACGAATAGTATTAGGATTAGGAGTAGGAATACGAATACGAATGTGAATATGAATACGAATATGAATATAAAATACAAATATGAATATGATTAAGATAGGAATACGAATGCGAATACGAATGCGAATATGAATACGAATACGAATAGTATTAGGATTAGGAGTAAGAATACGAATACGAATAGGAATACAAATATCAATACGAATACGAATATAAAATACGAATATGAATAGGATTAAGAACAGGAATACAAATACGAAGACACGCTTATAGGTACATTCAAGTGTAACACAATTAGGATATCAGAATACCTAGCTTAAATACCAAGTATGAAAAACAATCAAACATTACATTGAGATTCAATAACCTAACTTACTTTTAGGATAATATAGGATTTTCTTGGGATAACATTTGAACATAACTAGAACCGTGTAACATAACAGATAACTAAAGTTTACATATAAGAAAATATGGGATTTTCTTGGATAACAAACTTTTTCGGAAAACCAAAGGGAACTTGTACATTTTCAAAAAAACAAACATCTTATGAACTCACCAGCTTTATGCTGATTTTCAAACTGCTTGTATCCTCAGGTCCATATTAGACAGGTACCCGAGATCTTTTGGAGAAGTCTGAGCGTACAGAAGACTCGTCTCTACTTTTGTTCATATGTTATATGTATAACACTTGTAACACTTTACTTTTGAATAGATGTAAATTCTAATATGTAATGTAATGGTTGTTTACTCTACTTACTATGTACATTGGATTTGATACTCAACGTGGAGTCCGCCCCGTAAATGTTTCCGCCTTAGGTTTTCGGGGTGTGACAGATTGGTATCAGAGCCCTTGTTTATAGTGAACTAGTATACTAAACCTTACATGGTATAAGACTATAAACACTAAAGGGCCTAAGTGCTCTGAACTAAAGTATACCTCAAAATATAAGTATTTTCAAAAGCGTACAAAGTATCCCCAAGCATCGAAATCCGTAACTACAAGTAGAACAGAACATAAGTAAATGGGTGTTGTACGCTGTGGTTAAACCTGGGCAGTTATGTAGTTGTGTCTAGGATCAATATAGCCTGGCCAACTATATTCATTCGAGACATGGCCAACATGTGCTTGGGAGTGACTGTGGTGTGCGGCATGCCTAAAACTTACCCAATACCTAAACAATGAGCCATCGTTGTAGCGAGACAAGAAATACTATGGGAGTATTTCTCAATCCAAATCTTTTATAGAAATCCTCATTTCAGCATTGCTCCTCAATCATTCCTTTAGTGATAATCTATCTGCTTTGATAAATCTTTCCTGCTTTATCGCTTAAATAGAATTCTATGTTTGTCATAAAGAGATATCCCTTGTTTCATATCTCTTGATTCAATCCAGAGGACTTACCATCCTATCTTTCCTGATCTTTTTAGATCAAGATGCCACAATCCTCCTCCACCACCACCTTCTCCTCAAATCGATCTGGCAACACTTCAAGCAGTTTTTACTACCGCATTAACAGCAGCCATGTTACAAACGAACCCCGAGAGATCAGGAAGTTGTCCCTAGCCTCAAAACCAGGAAGGTAGCCAGGGACACGGAAAGGAGTGTTCCTATAAAGACTTTATGAACGCAAAACCCGCATTTTTTTGATGGCACAGGAGGTGTCATTGCTCTAACTCGGTGGTTAGAGAAGATCGAATCTATCTTCGAGATCTGTGCTTGTTCGGAATCCAACAAGGTGTAATTTGCCACCTACACTCTCACCAATAAAGCTTTGACTTGGTGGAACAGCCAAGTCAAATCCCTAGCTTTACTTGTAGCCAATTCTATGGGTTGGGAAGTTATGAAGGAACTTCTGCACGCAGAGTATTGTCCTCGGGGTGAAATTCAGAAGTTGGAGCATGAACTCTGGAACCTGAAGATGAAAGGTTCCGATATCGCCGCTTACACTTCAAGGTTTGACGACTTGGCACTTCTTTTTCCGGGAATGGTTACCCCGAAAAGCAAAATGGTAGAGAGGTTCATCTGGGGGTTGACCCAGCCAACCAAAGTGAACATTTTAGCTGCGAAGCCGGATACATACGACAACGCCAAATGCCTAGCGCAAATCTTGATCGACCATAGTGAGGACGTAGAGGAAGTAGCCACCACTCCTGAACCGACTGATAGAAGTGGTGAGAAAAGAAAGTTTTGGGAGGCAAGAGAGAAATGTCAGCCTTCACCGGAATTCTCGAAGAAACAACAGATAGTCGCAGTCCACGCTGTCATTACTCCTGCCACTGTTTCTGTCATCTGTTCTTTAGCTCAAGCACCTGTCACCAGATATGCCGGTGTTCTTCCGTGGTGTAACCAGTTCAGTTACCGTCACCGCATCCCCGCTCCCTGTCGTGTGAAATTTTGCAAAAATTGTGTCCAAGAGGGTCACCTTGCGCGAAGTTGCAAAATACCAACAAATCAAGCTTCCGGAGTGGGCATCAGTCAGGCCTGTTTTGGTTGCGCTAAAGTCGGGCATTATAAGAGAAACTGCCCCAATATAGCTACAACTGGCAACACTGGAAGAGTCCTAGCTATAGGAAAAGGTGAGACAGCCACCGATGCCACCATTGCCTCAGGTATACTCCTCTTCGACAACCCTTCTGTTTGCAATCCTTTTCAATTCTAATACTAAAAGGTGAACTATTAGCTATTCATTCGGACATCTTCATAAACATAGCCCTCAACTAATAACCAAAACGTTTACCATCGATATAGTTAACAGTGAGAAAGAAGGCACGTCACATTCTGAAACGTGCATCCCGAGGTAGATAGAACTTTTCGAAATCCCTATTAGGGTTGATCCCGTAACCTATGAACTTCGACTACCCTCAGGACTTAGCAGCATCCATCCGGTATTTCACATCTATGTTCTTAAGAAGTACCTACCTGATGAAACCATAGTACTCCCTTCGATGAGACCGAAATCAACGAAAGCCTAAGCCTTATGGTAAGAGCCAATCGAAATCATAGAGTGAGAGATTAAATGTATAAAGCAAGCCGTCTCCCGACAAGTGAAAGGTTCCACGAAATGCCATGCGAGAATCCGAATTCACTTGGAAGCGTGATGATCCGATAGAACAAAAGTATTTGTATCTTCTTTCCAATTCCGCGAGTAGCATCTTTGAATTTCGGGACAAAATTCTCTCTAACGGGGGGATAATGTGACAACCCGAAGTTCGTTCCGTCGTCGTAATCCGATACGTCATTAAAAATCTGTCGTATTAAATTCGTTGTGTTAACCTTTGCGTTAAATTAATTTTATCGAGACTTTTATTTTGATTTCGTAAATGTCGGGATGTGTCATAATCATTAAAATATTTTCCATATTTGTTTGTAAAATTATTATTTTCATCTAAATCGTGATTACGGCAAATTTATCCGGTTCGGCCAAAAGCACCGTCTAACGGCAGTATCGGGTAGAATTCCTCCGGGCCACAAACTCAACCTTATATAAGGGATTAAGTGACATCATTTTGAGGCTTTTACTCTCTCTCTAAAAACTTTCTGTCACTACTCTCTCTCTCTAAAATCCAAAACTTAGCCAAAATCATCCAAAACAAGCTCCAAATCACTAAGGTAACTTCCCTAACTCATGAATTAGCATCTTAGACCTTCAAATTCTAGATTTTTATGAGGATTAGGACCATTTGCATGAGTTTATGGTCCTAGAACATCCCTAGGCCGTGAACTCATGAAAATGGGGTTTTAGTGCCATAAAACCCTTCCAAAACACTTCTAGGGCTTAGATTCGACTTAGAAACTTGCATGCATGGACTAAGGACCCCAAAATCACGATATTTGATGTATGAACATGAGTTTACTGCCCATGAAACTTCTTGGACCGTAAACCCCCATGCATGAACCATAAACTCCTTTTAAGGTGTTAAAAATGCCCTTAAACACCACCACAAGCTTCAAAACGTGTCTAGGACCCTCTACTCCATCATTTGAAGCACCAAATCATACAAGAAGGGACCAAACATGAATTTATGGTCCAAGAACATGATTGGACCGTAAACCCTCAATCTTAGACCTTAAACACCTTTTTGGGTGTTAGTTTGCCCCTAAACACCTTTAATGAACTTCCATGAGTGCTTATATCCTTAGAACCCTTCTAAAAATGCACCAAAACATCATCAAATGGGATAAACTCGAGTTTATGTCCCAAGAACATTCTTGGACCATAAACCCACCTCCTTAGGCTATAAAAACCCCTCAAGGGGTGTTAAGGTGCCTTTAACCCTTTGAATAGCTTCGTTTTGGACTTAGAATCGCATGTGATTAACCTACAAACACCAACACCCATGAATCTTAGACAAACATGAGTTTACGATTGTAATCTCATGTGTTTAAGGTAGTAAACTCCCCAAGAACATCTTCATAGACCGTAAACCCTTTTATGAGTTTACTCTTGAGGAGTAAACTCCATATCCAAGCCTTATACGTCCCTAGATGTCACCCGGGTCACTCCAAAAACTTGATTTGAAGTGTTTTCGCATCTTGGAGTGTATAATCAAATCTAATTAGTGATTTAAAGTCTAATTAGATACATTTGTATATCATGTCATATTACATAGGAACCTCACACGTTATCAAGTGCCGATCCAATACTTAGCATCCAATTCGAGACGCTTCTCGACCGATGAGTTCATACCCCTACACTTTTTCAAATGTTTTTCACTGTTTTCAGGGGGGAATACAAGCAAAAGTACAAGGAAATCTTGTACTCAAACTTATTCTTTTCAGTTCAAATGTTTTTATTCTATACGTTTCTAATATCGAAAACTGTGTTAATCAAATAGTTCTAATTACGAAGTTAGCTTTCAAACTGATCATAGATTTCTTTATAGAGTGTTACAAATCTAAATTATATTTCACATTCTACGAATAATTCATACTAATCATCAATTAGAACTATTAAGAATATGAATACGAAAGTACAACTAGGAACATAACGAATATGAAAGTATAACTAGGAATAGAACGAATACGAAAGTACAACTAGGAACAGAAAGAATATGAAAGTATAGCTAGGAATACGAATACGAATACGAATGCGAATACGAATACAAATACGAATAGTATTAGGATTAGGAGTAGGAATACGAATGCGAATACGAATACAAATACGAATGCGAATACGAATACAAATACGAATAGTAGTAGGATTAGGAATAAGAGTACGAATAAGAATGTGAATACGAATGCGAATATGAATACGAATACGAATATAAAATACGAATATGAATATGATTAAGAATAGGAATACGGATGCGAATATGAATACGAATACGAATAGTATTAGGATTACGAGTAAGAATACGAATACGAATAGGAATACAAATATGAATACGAATATGAATATAAAATACGAATATGAATATGATTAAGAACATGAATACGAATACGAAGACACGCTTATAGGTACATTCAAGTGTAACACAATTAGGATATCATAATACCTAGCTAGTATACCAAGTATGAAAACCAATCAAACATTACATTGGGATTCAATAACCTAACTTACTTTTAGGAAAATATAGGATTTTCCTGGGATAACAGTTGAACATAACTAGAACCGTGTAACATAACAGATAAATAAAGTTTACATATAAGAAAATATGGGATTTTCTTGGATAACAAACTTTTTCGGAAAACCAAAGGGAACTTGTACATTTTCAGAAAAACAAACATCTTATGAACTCACCAGCTTTATGCTGATTTTCAAACTGCTTGTATTCTCAGGTCCATATTAGACAGGTACCCGAGATCTTTTGGAGATGATGGAGCGTACAGAAGACTCGTCTCTACTTTTGTTTATATGATATATGTATAACACTTGTAACACTTTACTTTTGAACATATGTAAATTCTAATATGTAATGTAATGGTTGTTTACTCTGCTTACTATGTACATTGGATTTGATACTCAATGTGGAGTCCGCCCCAGAAATTTTTCCGCCTTAGGTTTTCGGGGTGTGACACAAGCATTCCCCAAGATGAATCATCATGAATATCTGCAACAAAATACTAAAAAGAAATGAAAAACAAAATATTTTTGTTGTTTTTTTATTTTTTGAAAATTAAATGACAAAACAAATGAATTTTTTTTTGGAGTTTTATGTTTTTTGAAAATAAAAGACAAAACAAAAGAAATTTTTTTTTTTGTTGTTTTTGTGTTTTTCGAAAATAAAATGACAAAAAATCAAAAATCTTTTTGTTGTTTTTGTGTTTTTCGAAAATAAAATGAAAAAAAAAATTACTTGTTTCAAATACACGATATTTAATCACCCCTGAAAAGTGACAAATTTACGAATCTGAAGGGGTCAAAGCGTTGACTATGAACAGTAACCTATTAATGTTGAATGACATAGTTTTATCTTTTATTCAATGCCTCTGAATCGTTCCTGGTCAACCATCATTCTCCCTTTTCGCATGGAACAGAATTTGCATTGATCATTCCAAGTCCTTCTAAAATTCTTACAAAGGATTTTTCATCTAAAGGTTTCGTGAAAATATCAGCTAACTAATCGGTTGTTTTCACAAAATGTACGTCAATATTTCCCTACTGCACATGATCAGTGATGAAATGATAACGAAGAGCTATATGTTTAGTCTTCGAATGCTGCACAGGATTATGACAAATTCTTATTGCACTTTGAGAATCACAATATAATGGAATCTTTTTCATATTAATTGCATAATCATGTAATTGACTTTGGATCCATATAATTTGTGATGTGCAAGCAACAATAGCCACATATTCTACTTCAGCAGTTGAAATTGATACACACGTTTCCTTTTTCGACTGCCAACTCACCAACTTGTCATCAAGCAATTGACATGCTCCACTTGTGGTATTTCTATTAATATTACAACAACCTAAGTCTGCAATAGAATAAGCTTGAACAAAGAAACCAGTTTTCGAAGGATACCATAATCCTAATGAAATTGTTCCCTTAATATAACAAAAGATGTTCTTCACAGCAGTGAGATGTGGTTCTCATGGATTTGATTGATACCTAACACAATTACACACAGAAAACATGATATCAGGTATACTTGATGTAAGATAAAGTAATGAAACAATCATGCTCCTGTAAGGAGTTAGGTCAACATTAGGTTTATCTAACGAAGGTGTCATCTTTATGTCAGTTGCTATAGGAACTTGTAACTTTGTGCTATTCGTCAATCCAAACTTCTCTAGCAGATTCTTTGTATATTTTTCCTGGTTAATAAAAATTCCTTCTCTGCTTTGACGAATATTTAGACCAAGAAAATTATTTATCTTTCCCATCACGCTCATTTCAAACTTACTTTTCATAAGATCTTCAAATTCTTTAGACAAGGCAGGGTCAATTGAGCCAAAAATAATATAATCAACATAAATTTGAACAAGCATTAGATGTTTCCCAACTTTATTACGAAATAAAGTAGGGTCAACCAATCTTTGTTTAAATTTAGATTGCTTCAAGAAAGAGATAATAGTTGCATACCATGCTTGTGGTGCTTGTTTTAACCCATAAACTACCCTA
The DNA here is from genome assembly GCF_052625555.1 of Lactuca saligna. Classification (NCBI taxonomy): domain Eukaryota; kingdom Viridiplantae; phylum Streptophyta; class Magnoliopsida; order Asterales; family Asteraceae; genus Lactuca; species Lactuca saligna. The sequence goes on from NC_136424.1 coordinate 254,104,403, forward strand.
TCTAAGATATATATATATATATATATATATATATATATATATATATATATATATATATATATATATATATATATATATATATATATATATATATATATATATATATATATATGCTCAGGATGTTCTTTGTTAATAAAACTTGGGGATTGTTCCACGTAAATTGTTTCTTCAAGCTCTCCGTTTAAAAATGCACACTTCACGTCCATTTGATAAACATCAAAGTCTTTGTGAGCTGCATAAGCCTGAAATATACGAATAGCCGCGAGTCTTGCGACAGGGGCAAAAGTTTCTTCATAGTCAATTCCTTCTTGTTGTGAGTATCCTTTAACAAAAAGTCTGGCTTTGTTTCAAATGATATTTCCATCTTTGTCGTTTTGTTTTTGAAAATCTATTTTAACCCGACAATTGAAACATTTTCAGGTTTAGGAATCTATCTCCAAACCTTGTTTCGTTCAAATTCAGACAATTCAGATTGCATTGCAACAACCGAATTTGAGTGTTCCATTGCAACCTTAATTGTGTTTGGCGCGATTTTAGAGATGAAAACTTTAAACATGCAAAATTCTTGATGAGTATTTAATACCTCATTCTTTGCAAGAATTTGAGCTCTCGTTAATACTCCCTCTTGTGGATTCCCAATTACTTGTTCCTTCGAATGATCTCTTGTCCATTTTTCCATTGGTGGATAAGCTTGATCAAAATCTAAAGGTGCATCTTCGTATAAATCATCATTCTCTGAACCTGCAATTGAACATTCATCATTAAAATCATGAAAATTTTCATTATTTAATGAATGCTCCCCCTCAACATCAGAATCCAATCTCTCATTCTCCCCCTCGAAAGAATGCTCCACTTCAACTAAATTATTCGAATCCAAGTGCTCCCCCTCCACTAGATTATTTTGCATACTTTCGCCTATCTCTGGAGGATTTGATGTTGAATCATCAGTAAGCTTCGTTAGTTTAGAGATATGATTATCATTTTCTTTAAGTTCAACATCAACAGCATGATCTGAAATACCAAAAATTAAATCATAATCAACATCCAATGTTTGTGAAGTTTCAGATTCATTTTGTATTTCTTTAAGAATAGGATGATTTTCAAAATGCGTGTTAGTTTGTTTGATATAGTAATCATCAAATGTAAGATTTAAAATTTCTTCCACTTTTCGTGTTCTTTTGTTCAACACGCAATATGCAACTGAATTATGTGAATATCTCAAGAAAATCCCTTCATCTATTTTAGCTTGAAATTTCGAAAGATTATCCTTAAGATTCATAATGAAGCACATGCATCTGAAAACATGGAAAATTTTCACATTAGGTTTTTGATTGTTGAGAATTTCGTATGGAGTAATATTAAAACGACGATGGATGAAAAATCTGTTTTGAGTAAAACATGTGGTGGATATTGCTTCAGCCCAAAGGTATTATGGAAGATTCGCATATGCAAACATTGTTCGTGCTACTTCACATAGAGATCTATTCCTTCGTTCAACTGCACCATTTTGTTGTGGTGTATATGGAGACGAGAAATTATGCGAAATTCCTTTATCCACCAAAAATGAATCAAGAACGTTGTTCTTAAATTCAGTTCCATGATCACTCTTGATTTTTCGAACATTCTTCTTTAATGTTATTTCCATCCTTTTGATAAAATCAATCATGATTTGTGCACCTTTGGATTTAAGCCTGAGAAAATAAACCCACGTGAATCTTGAAAAATCATAAACAATAACTAAAATATACCGTTTCTTGTTGAGTGTTGAAACCGTCGATGGAGCACACAAATCAATATGTAATAGTTCCAGTGGTTCAACAATTTTCGAATTGATTGCGATCGGATGACCTTGTTTATGTTGCTTTCCAACTTCACAAGCTACACATAAAGAATCACTCTCACATTTAAGTATAGGTAAACCTCTTACCAAATCTTGTACAACAAGTTTGTTGATTTTTCAAAAGTTGAGATGTGAAAGTCTTCGATGCCAAAGCCAATTTATGTCTGATGTAGCTTTCGAAAGAAGGCATACAGAAGGTTTTCCTACTATTGGATTGATGTCCAATGTGAACATGTCACGTTTCCTTTTTGATTTGAGTAAAACTTCTTTTGTGTTGACATTCAAAATAATGCTTCCCTCTTCATTGAAAAGTACTTGATTGCCAGTGCCCACAACAAGTTGTGAAACACTTATCTAGTTATGTTGAAGACCTTCAACATAAGCAACATGATTAACTGTGAATTGACCATTTGTGATTTTCCCATATCCTTTGACTTGACACTTATGATTATTACCAAATTTCAAAACTCCTCCATTCTTTAAACTTCGAAAATCTCGTAAATTCTCCTTCTTCCCAGCCATGTGACGAGAACAACCACTATCAATGTACCATTTGTTATCATATTGCTCATCACATAGTACCTGCAATCAATGAAAGAATTTAGATACCTAAGACTTTTTGGGTCCTTGGAAATTAGATTTAAATATCAAATGTAAGGAAGAACTTTTAACCTAATCACAAACTGTGGTTTTGAGGAAGGAAATCAACATTTGGTTTTGTAAGAAAAGATTGAGCATGTGTTGTATTAATAGTCAATTTGAAATGTTACATCATAATCAAGATGTTTAACTTCATTTTATACTAAGATTTTAACTCATAAACCCTCATTTTCTTGATTCAAGCTTCCTAAAGCTCCTTAAGTTCGAAAACTCTTCCTAAGAACCATCAAATAATAAGGTAGTTATTTAATTTATCTCCATGTAACCAAATTATGACCTCCATGCAAGAACCACCCTACCTTCTATCTCTTCTCTCCTTATTCTTAGCCGAGACCACTTCCCACCTCACTCACTTCTCATTCCAACTCTCACTTACATCTCCTTTCCTCTCTAGACCTTAAAAAACTCCTCCATTCTCCTTTAATAAATTATGAGGTGGTATGTGTGTCACAACTAGGAATTTTGATGTTGTGTAACAAAAACAACGATAACAAATGTGAACCAAAAATGCGAAAGCATGTATGATGCTTATTCAATAACAACAAAACCTCCATCAAACACTTTATACAAGCATATCAAATAGTCAACAAAGAATTGGAAACCCTATAAATCCCGGTTTAAGTCTATTTTAATCTAGGACTTCCTTATTTGGCCTAATGGGCCAATAAGTTTCCAATTTGACTATTTTGGGCTTATAACTCTTAAATGGGCTCTAATTGGATCCACTCCCATTTATTTTAATATTTTGGGCCATATTGGGCCTAGAATGAAATAAAATACCCTAATGGACCTTATTGGGCCATAACTAACCTAATTAGCCATAATGGGCCATAAAAACTTATACTTGACTTATTAGGGTTGTGAACCCTCTCCCAAGACCAATTGGGGCAAAACTCACCTAATTGGGCCATAAAATGGACTTAAGCACCAAAAAGACCCAATTTCTTTTCTTTTTCTCCTCTTCTCGGTCCAACTACACAAATGAGGGGGGAGAGTTGACTTCTACTTGCCACTTTCTTATTATATTTTGGTTCTCCATGCAATATCTTCCAAGCAACCATCCTCTAAACACTCTCTCTTCTCCTCTCCTTTCTACTCTCGGCTGAGAGCACAAGAGAAAGACACACACACACACACACAATTCAGTCAAACACTCTCAAAGTAACACTCTTACTTGTTCATTCAAAAATTTCGAAGATTAAGAGCTTTCCAAGGAGTTTCTTCCAAAAAAAATCAACATTTAAGTTAAGTTGGTGTTTAAATCCATGATCTAACTACTTCATTTCATTAAAAATATCCTCCTAATTCTATTCAAACTCATGATCACCATCTTAGAAACCTCTAAGTTCGAGATCTTCCAAGAAGGCTTGCTAGGACCAAATTTTCTTCATCTCTTCCTTCTAAATCAAAAACAACAAGAAAAGGTGAGTTCATACCCCTCTCTTTTCGGTTTTTACAAGTTTTATGGGGGAGAATACAAGTAAAATGTGTAGATATATGTGTATGTTTGTGCTATGTATGATTTTATGCATATATGTATGATTGTAAGTGTTTATGTGGTAAATATGCAACAAAAAGAGAAGAAATCGCAAGATCTATGACATAAGAAGGAAAATAAACATGATCTAAGGTATACCACACTAAACAAGTCAAGAAAAATACCCTCCAAGAATTAAAATACACATATTGTAACATAAAACAAATTTTGGGGCTTAAATTGTCAAATAAACAAAAGTTGGGGGAAAAGTTGCTATACATAGTTTTCTTGAGGCTCAAAAGAGTCAAAATAGTTAAAATAAATGTTTTTGTGCCAATTATGCTCTTCTAAGGACTTGAAATGTAAATAATAGCTCAATGGGCCAATTTTTGTGTTTTTCGGCCCATTAAGCCCAAAGTTGCGAAAAATCTGATTTTAAAGGGCTAAAATGAAAATTTTCTCAAAACAGTGGGTAAAAAGGTAAACAAAATTATTTCAAGGGTTAAAATGTGTTTCTTTACCAAAAAGGACCAAAAATGTAAACGTTTTGGTTTTTGGGCCAAAATTGTAAAAGTTGCAAAAGTTTGGGCTATGACCGAAAAATACTTTTCTGGAAGGGATGAAACTATCAAAGAATAAATTTTGGGCTAAAAATATCAATTGAGTAAGTCTATGGGTCAAAAATGACAAGAAAATGGTTTTTATGGCCTAAAATGTCTTGTTTTTTTTGTAAGGGACTAAAATTGTCATTTTTATCAAGGAAGGGCTGAAATGGTCAGACCAATATTTTGAGTCAATTATTTTATTATTGAGATAATTGGGTCAAAAATACCAAACCACAACTTATGAAAAATGGCAAGATGAATGTACATAAATTTCCAAATATCGTTATAAATGACAATTAGTCTCATAACAATACAAATTTAATAATTGTTCAATTAAACATTCTGACGACTATACTATACCTAAAACAAGTAAACATTAAATTCTTTGGGCTTGAAAGTTTCCAAACATGCTTATTGGGCCTTTGTGACCCATTAACATGATTTTTGGGCCCAAGGGATAATTATAAATGTTATTGGGCCTTCTATGACCCAATTTCATATTTAAGGGACCCTCAATGGTTTTTAAGTGCTATTGGGCCTTAGTGGCCCATTAGCATTGCTAGTAATGTCCAAGTAATCAAATGCGAAATGGGCCAACATATCCTTCGTATACCCATCAACCTAACATAACTCACGAAGGTATCAGGGCTTGTATTCCTCTTCTCCTCGTTTTTAGGCCTATGCGTAATCAAAGTAAACAAATACAGGTCGATAATCAATAGTAATCAAAGTCAATTGGGATTTAGTGAGTAATAACGGGTGGCACCAACATGTGTCGGTCGTAGTCCGTAGTTATAATCAAAGTCTCCTGGAGGGAGAGCGAGAGTTTGTGTATAGATCTATACGGGGGTGACTCCCCCACACCTCAGTTGTTCGCTACAGTTAGGCTTGGCTAGTCTAGGGTGACAAAATCTTAAGATCAATTCTGGTGTTCACCAGAGTGCCAAGACATACAAACTAGTCATTATCATGCATGGTTATAATGACTCACATAAATAAATCCAATACAAAGCAAGTAATCAAGGTAATTTAGAATCATTCACGTGATGGATAACCATTCAAACCGTTATATGATATTTTTATTTTTAAAACATCCGGTTTTCCGAGGAAGTTCAAAATTTTCACTTGTACGTTTAATACAAAGTTTTTTAATTATACATGTTTTGAAATCATCATGCATATATTTACGGATCTTCACACCTTTCTATAAACAATGGTCTTTTCAGAAAATATCGGATTTTCTGGGTTGTTTTCCTTCAAACTACACAAAGCATTTTCATATCAAATCTGCTTATGAACTCACCAACATTCCTTATGTTGACAAGTTTTCAAAATAACTTATATTCTCAGGTAACAGGTAAGCTAAGGAATAAGTACCAAGTATGTTAGCGTGTTTTGCTTTTGAAAACTATCAAAAAATTTATGTATAAATTTGAAATGTTAAAACAATGTACTTGATATGAACAATGTCAGTTGTAATATATTGATGCATGGTGATGTTTATATTATGATTCATGTATATTCATTGTGATGATATTCAATTTAAGTCACACGAGCCCTCAAACGTTTCCGCCATCTGGTTCGGGGGTGTGCCAGCTTGGTATCAGAACTCTGTTTATAGTGAACTATCATATCTAACCACACATTGATATGCAACTATAAACCAAAGAGGGACAAAACAACTTTGAACAAAACAAAACAAATAAACACAACGATAAAACACTCCTACTCGCAAGACACAGGAAAATTAACATAATACCAAATCAAACAAGATAATGCTAGCATCTCGGTTAAGCCGGGACTGTTCATAGTCGTATTAAGGAGTGAATGTAGCCTGATCAAATACATTTCCTCTGAGGTACAACTGTCGCATGCCCCGAGGAAATCACGATGGTAGGTAAACCTAAGGACATACCCCTTTATTACCAAGAAGAGAACATCAACTCGATTTATACAATAGTTAAAACATCTTAGGAGTAATAATAGTTTATTCATAAACCTCCTCTCAGTCGCTATGGAAAGGGAGCACCAGGGTATTCAGTTTTATCAGGCCCTAGTGGCCCACGGGATGATCAAGGACGAGCCCGAGGGAGATCAGGGAGAAGCACACGACATTGGGCCTGACGAGTACACAAACACTGACTACGAGTTTGATGAGACCGATGATGAGATGGAGGAATAACAAGACTTAGGCGAGGACTCTGCCACATCACTTGTCAGCGAGGCACAGCAGGACCACCCCGCCCCACTAGGAAATCCCGCAAGGGAGAATCGCTCTCCAGAAGCTGAGATTTCTGCTCTGCGGCAACAACTATTTGCCATGGAAGAACGAGCAGTGCAAGCTGAGCAGGAGAGGGATGAAGTCATTGGAGAAATGACTAAGATGGCCCAGTTGTTGGCACAACACTTCAAAATATGCCTCAACGACCAACCCACGGAAACCCTGGGATAACCCCACTCGAAGTCAACTCAGTTGCATTCCAAGCAGCTGTATCTGCTGCGGTCACTGCAGCCATGGCGCAAATCCACCAAGGGAACAATGGTGGAGTCAATGGACAAGGGGCTGGAAGTTCAAACAACGGGATGAATCAAGGACCTACCAAGGCATGCTCCTACAAATATTTCACCAATACCAAGCCACAAACCTTTAATGGCATTGGGGGAATGTTAACTCTGAAAAGATGGATCGAGAAGATGGAATCAGTGTTCGAGATATGCGAATGCCCTGAGGAAATGAAGGTGAAGTTTTTTGCATGCACTTTCGTTGATCAAGCTCTCACTTGGTTGAACGGACACATAGAAGCCATGACTCTTCCCGTAGCCAACTCTATGCCTTGGGTGGAGATGAAAGAAATGATGATGGCCGAGTACTGCCCGTGAGGCAAAATTCAGAAGATGGAACAAGAGTTGTGGAATCTCACCGTCCGAAATTCCAACATTGACGCATACATATCAAGGTTTAGCGAACTGTATCTATTTTCCCCTGACATGATTACTTCGGAGGGAAAGAAAATCTAATGATTCATCTAGGGATTAACCTCCCTAATCCAAGGAAATGTCATAGCAGCAAATCCCGAAAACCTTCAACAGTGCCAAGAGATTGGCCAAGAAACTGTATGACCACAACAACAAGAAGGGAGAGAAGCCGATGGAGGCTGAAAGCAAGAAGGAGAGTGAAAACAATAAGGGAAAGAATAACAAGAGGAAGGGACGTTAAGGCTCAGAATCATCCAAGAAGCAACAAACAGTGATAGCTAATGCTACAACCACCCAAATTCCCTCCCCACCACATGCTCCAGTCTTAGCTGCTCCAAGTGCTCTTAGGCAGTATTCTTGAACTCTTCCAAAGTGCAACAAGTGCAGTCTCCATCATAATGGAGAATGCAGAGAGATGCATTGCACCAGCTATAATCGAAAGGGTCACACAGCAAAATATTGCAGGACCTATCTTCCCCAGAACCAACAGCAACAAAACAACAACAACAACAACAACAACAACAACAACAACAACAACTGCAACAACAACAACAACAACATCAACAACAACAACAACAACTACAACACCAACAACAACGACAACAATGCAGGACTGAGCCACACCTGCTATAGATGTGGAAAGACTGAGCATTTCTGTCGAAACTGCCCCAACAACAACAACAACCCTGGGAATGGAGGAACAGGAAGAGTGCTGACCATGGGTCAGGGAGAAGCGGTTCAGGATCCTGCTGTTGTCACCAATACGTTTCTCCTAAACCAAACTTATGCATGCATCCTATTTTATACCGGAGCATAATGAAGCTTTGTGAGCAATAAATTGTTAAAACAACAACCCCAGAAGCTTAATGAAACCTTAACGGTGGAAATGGCAAATGGGAAAACAGAATCCACTGAGCAAATCTATATCGGATGTACTGTAGCCTTAAACCAACATGTCTTTCGAATAAACTTAATGCATGATTCCATTAGGAGTTTTGATGTGATTATTGGCTTGGATTGGTTAAGCCCCCACCATGCTGAGATTATGTGTCACGAGAAGGCCGTTCGCCTTCACCTTCCGAATTGAAAAACCCTAATTATATATGGAGAAAAACCTAGCACAAACCTTCGTCTTATATCGTGCATTAAGGCACACAAGTATCTGCGAAAGAAGGATGTGACGTTTCTGGCCCATATAGTGGATAAATCCAAGGAAGAGGTCAACATTCAAGACATTCCAGTAGCTTGTGAGTTCCCAAATGTCTTTTCTGAAGATTTTCAGGGATACACCCAGAAAGACAAGTCGAGTTTCGAATTGATCTTGTGCCAGGAGCTACTCCCATTGCCAAATCGCCTTACAGATTGGCTCCTGTGGAGATGCAAGAATTATCCAGCCAGCTCAACGAACTTTTGGACAAAGGATTCATCCAAACCAGTTTCTCACCATGGGGAGCTCCAGTTCTCTTTGTTAAGAAGGAAGATGGATCTTTTAGGATGTGCATTGACTACAGGGAACTAAATATGCTCACTATCAAAAATCGCTATCCACTCCCGTGAATCAACGATCTATTTGACTCACTTCAAGGTGCAAGCTATTTCTCTAAGATAGATCTGCGATCTGGGTACCATCAACTCAAGGTCCGAGAAGAGGACATCCCCAAAACTACTTTCCAAACTCGTTATGGACATTATGAATTTTTCGTAATGCCCTTCGGTCTAACGAATGACCCTGCCGTATTCATGGACCTAATGAATCAAATCTACCGACCATTCCTTAACAACTTTGTTATTGTTTTCATTGACGACATTCTAGTTTACTCTCGAAACGAAGAGGAGCACGACCAACATCTCTGACAAATCCTGGAAACCCTGCGAACCCAGAAACTATACGTAAAACTCTCTAAGTGTGAGTTCTGGCTCTGTAGTGTGAACTTTTTGGGTCATGTTGTTAGTCAAGAAGGGATACATGTGGATCCTTCTAAGGTCAAAGCCATTGAAGGATGGGAGACCCCAATGACACCCACAAAAATTCATCAACTTTTAGGTCTAGCAGGTTATTACAAGAGGTTCATTCAAAACTTCTCTAAGAGAGCCAAACCACTTACCATGCTTACACAAAAGGGTGTTCCCTTTGAATGGACAGATAAGGAAGAGGTTGCCTTTCGAACTCTAAAACAAGCACTCTGCAGTGCACCAATACTCTCACTACCAGAAGGAACAGAGGACTTTGTAGTTTACTGCGATGCATCGAATCAGGGTCTATGTTGCGTACTTATGCAGCATGGGAAGGTGATAGCTTATGCATCCCGTCAACTAAAGACACATGAGGTGAATTATACAACCCACGATCTGGAATTGGGAGTTGTGGTCTTCGCCTTGAAAATTTGGAGGCATTACTTTTATGGTACAAAGTGCACCATTTTCACAGACCACAAGAGCCTCGAACACAACCTAAATTAAAAAGAGTTGAACATGAGGCAATGAAGACGGGTTAAGCTACTAAATGATTATGAGTGTGAAATCAAGTACCACCCAGGCAAGGCTAACGTGGTAGCTGATGCTTTGAGTTAGAAAGAATACTCGAATTGTCGTGTGAAAACTCTTTCGATAACCATCCAATACCACTTGACCTCGCAAATCAGAATAGACTAGTCAGATGCTATGAAGGCAGAAAACAGAACGAGTGAAGCGTTATGTGGAATGGAAAAGAATCTCGAAGTGAAAGAGGGCGGGGCATATTATTTGATGAACCGCATTTGGGTCCCTAAACTTGCGGGATTCAAAGAGGTACTCATGAATGAAGCCCACAAGACATGATACTCCATCCATCCGGGTTCAGACAAAATGTACTTGGATATTAAGCAACACTATTGGTGGCCCAACATGAAGGTAGAGATTGCCACCTATGTTAGCAAATGCCTTACTTGTGCTAAAGTGAAGGTGGAATATCAGAAGCCCTCGGGATTATTGCAGCAACCAGTAATTCTTGAGTGTAAATGGGAAAGGATTACTATGTACTTTGTGACCAAATTACCCAAGTCAACAGATGGATTGGACACCATATGGGTAATAGTCGACAGATTGACGAAATCCGCTCATTTCCTGCCTATAAAAGAATCCTACAAGACGGAGAGTTTGATGAGGATATACTCCAAGGAAATTGTGAGACTCCATGGAGTGCCAGTATCTATCATCTCAGATAGAGATAGTAGATTCACTTCACGCTTTTGGCAATCACTTCAAAAAGCACTGGGAACACATCTCTACATGAGCATTGCTTATCATCCGCAAACGGATGGTCAAAGCGAGCGAACCATCCAAAGGCTTGCAGACATGCTTCGCGCATGTGTGATAGACTTTGGAAAGTCGTGGGATACCTACTTACCCTTCATCGAATTCTCATACAACAACAGTTATCACACGAGCATCAAGGTTGCTCCTTTCGATGCGTTGTATGGATGTAAATATAGATCACCGTTGTGTTGGGATGAGGTAGGTGACACCTAGTTAGCGAGAGGACTAACATGAGGCAATGTGTTAACAGGACCGAAGATCATACGTGAAACAACGGAAAAGATAGTTCAAATTAGAGCTCGACTGCAAGCATCACGCGACAGATAGAAGAGCTACACTGATAAGCGGCGAAAGCCCTTGGAGTTTCAAGTCGGGGATCGGGTGTTATTGAAAGTCTCTCCCTTGAAAGGGGTTATTCGTTTTGGAAAATGGGGAAAACTGAATCCATGATATATTGGACCTTTCGAGATTCTTGCCCGAATTAGTCTAGTGGCGTATAGACTGCAGCTACCCACTAAGCTCAGCAGTGTACACCCTGTATTCCATGTTTCAAATTTGAAAAAGTGTTTATTCGATGAAACCCTCGTCATTCCCCTTGAAGAAAAAGATATCAACAAGAATCTCCTGTTCGTCGAAGAACCAGTCGAAATCATGGACAGGGAGGTGAAGCGTATTAAGAAAAGTCACATTCTAATTGTGAAGGTATGGTGGAACGCGAAGCATGGGCCAGAATTCACATTGGAACATGAAGACACAATGAAGCAAAAGTACCCTCACCTATTCTCACATTCTCAAATCTAACTTTCAAAAGAACTTTTGGATGAAATTCCCTCTAACGGGGGGATGGTGTCACAACTAGGAATTTTGATGCTTTGTAACAACAACAATGATAACAAATGTGAACCAAAAATGTGAAAGCATGTATGATGCTTATTCAGTAACAACAAAACCTCCATCAAACACTTTATACAAGCATATCAAATAGTCAACATAGAATTGGAAACCCCTAGAAATCCCGATTTAAGTCCATTTTAAACTAGGACTTCCTTATTTGGCCTAATGGGCCAATAAGTTTCCAATTTGACTATTTTGGGCTTAAAACTCTTAAATGGGCTCCAATTGGACCCACTCCCATTTATTTTAATATTTTGGGCCATATTGGTCCTAGAATGAAATAAAATACCCTAATGGACCCTATTGGGCCATAACTAAGCTAATTAGCCATAATGGGCCATAAAAACTTATACTTGATTTATTAGGGCCGTGAACCCTCTCCCAAGACCAATTAGGGCAAAAATCACCTAATTGGGCTATAAAATGGACTTAAGCACCAAAAAGACCCAATTTCTTTTCTTTTTCTCCTCTTCTCGGCCCAACTACACAAATGAGGGGGGAGAGTTGACTTTCACTTGCCACCTCCTTATTATATTATGGTTCTCAATGCAATATCTCATATTTCCAAGCAACCATCATATCAACACTCTCTCTTCTCCTCTCCTTTCTACTCTCAGCCGACAACATAACAGAAAGACACACACACACACGCACACACACACAATTCACTCAAACACTCTCAAAGAAACACTTTTACTTGTTCATTCAAAAATTTCAAAGATTAAGAGCTTTTCAAGGAGTTTCTTCCACAAAAATCAATATTTAACGTAAGTTGGTGTTTAAATCCATGATCTAACTACTTCATTTCATCAAAAATCTCCTCCTAATTCTATTCAAACTCATGATCACCATCTTAGAAACCTCTATGTTCGAGATCTTCCAAAAAGGCTTGCTAGGACCAAATTTTCTTCATCTCTTCCTTCTAAATCGAAAACAACTAGAAAAAGTGAGTTCATACCCCTCTCTTTTTGGTTTTTACAAGTTTTATAGGGGAGAATACAAGTAAAATGTGTAGATCTATGTGTATGTGTGTGCTATGTATGATTTTATGCATGTATGTATGATTGTAAGTGTTTATGTGGTAAATATGCCACAAAAAGAGACGAAATCTCAAGATCTATAACATAAGAAGGAAAACAAACATGATCTAAGGTATACCACACTAAACAAGTCAAAAAAAATACCCTCTAAGAATTAAAATAGACATATTGTAACATAAAACAAATTTTGGGGCTTAAATTGTCAAATAAACAAAAGTATGTGAAAAGTTGCTATACACGGTTTTCTTGTGGGTCAAAAGATTCAAAATAGTTAAAATAAATGTTTTTGTGACAAGTATGCTCTTCCAAGGACTTGAAATGTAAATAATAGCTCAATGGGCCACTTTTTGCGCTTTTCGGCCCATTAAGCCCAAAGTTGCGAAAAATCTGATTTTAAAGGGCTAAAATGATTTTTTTTTTCTTTTCAAAACAGGGGGTAAAAAGGTAAAAAAAAAACTTTTTCAAGGGTTAAAATGCGTTTCTTTACTAAAAAGGACCAAAAATGTAAACTTTTTGGATTTTGGGCCAAATTTGTAAAAGTTGTAAAAGTTTGGGCTATGACCGAAAAATACATTTCTGGAAGGGCTGAAACTATAAAAGAATAAATTTTGGGCCAAAAATATCAATTGAGTAAGTCTATGGGTCAAAAATGACAAGAAAATGGAAGGCGTGAAATGTAAATAATAACTTGAATCTATGATGTATTCAAAGATATGAGTGATGTTCCATACACATTAGATTATCTCACACACACTAATCTTCTCTCTAGTTTATCTCTCTACAATATGCTCTACTTTTCTAGCCCCTTTTCTCTCAAGCACTCCTTACATATATATATATATATATATATATATATATATATATATATATATATATATATATATATATATATATATATATATATATATATATATATATATATATATATATATATATATATATATATATGAGACGGTTGCCCGTACACACGGCCGTAAACACTGAGTTGTTTACGGTCCTAGACATAAAAATACATTTTCCTTGAAAAGCAAAGTATAAACCATAATTTTGAACCAACAATCTCCCCTTGGTTTATAGCTATCTTTTCTAATAGACCCAACAAACTCCCCCTAAAAAGGTAGCCAACTTTTTTTTTCAATCTTCATTTGGAGTTTGACTTCAGCTTTAATCTTCGATATCTTTATGACTTCAAGATGAACATATGAATCTTTAATAAATGACTTCATCATGAGCAGTAGGGCATTTCTTCAAAATTTGACTCTTAACACACATTAGGTGAGGAGGCTTCTTGATAAGATTCTTGAAAGATAGCGCTTTCAGCTTGAAAATCTTTAGAGAGAACTAATATTCTCGATCACATCAGTAGGTTCATAGATAGCAGAAAATTGATTGAGGAGGCTTCATTTCAATCCGTTGCATAATCTTTAATTACAGATTCACCTTGCTTCTAGGGTTGTCAATTTGAATGTTGAAAGAATGATCTACATTTCTTGCTCCTTCGAATGAGAATTCTTCGATGCTCACTGATGAAGCTTCGGCTCAGAAAATCTCGATATAGTCTCCATGAGTCTCATCTACACCTGAATTCACTTTTCAAGACAAAACAAAACTAAAAGAAAACTTAAAACAAATTTTTTGGATTTTTCATATTTTCTAAACAAGAAATAAAACAAAAATAACACTATTTTTGGCTTTTTAATTTTCTGATTTTTGTTTGATTTTTAAATTTTCTGATTTTTGTTTGTTTGTTTTTTTTTTTTTAAATTCTCCCGCTAAATTTGTTCATAGAGGAAAACTATGAACAAATTTAACAAAAACACAAATATTTGGGATCAAAGTTGTGAGACAGTCTTAACTTTGTTTATCAGTACCTTTACCTTCATGAATAGATCTGGTCAATTGCCAGTATTGTGGTCTACTTAAACACGAAGAATATTGACAAACTTTTCCAATTATACCATTTAGCTGACGACGACCACGGGTATTGTTGTCCACTTAAATTAAGCAACGAGATCTACAGACAACCTCTTAAACGGTTCAATTTTAGTTACACTAGAACGTGTTCCCCACTTCCCGATATACCCTGGTTATCAAGAACTTCCAAAGCACTCCTTACTTTAGGTGAGTAAAATAATATTAAAAAGGAAGACAGATTCCCGAGAAACCCGAGAAATCCGCTTTCTCGAGTAGAAGTTTTGCTCGGTTTTCGTCTCGCTTTCTTCAATCAATAAAGTGAGTTCATACCACTTTAATCTACACTTTCAAATGCTTTATAAATGCTTTTTATACACTTTTAAAGGGGGAGAATACAAGTAAACACATGGTTATCCCCGTGTTAAAGACATAAATCTTTGTTATACTTTTTGGTTACAAAATCAATCACATGTGATTTACAACTAACATACAATTGGACTTACTACACTTTTAGCCGTTTCACCAAACAGAGTACTTCAAATAGCTTTATCAAACGTTTTTACATGTTAAAACACTTTTAGAAAGTGTCTTACAAACTGTATGTTTCCTTTTTGAATCTGTTATAGTTCTGCTTCAAACAAAGGTTCCTTTATACTTAAATTGTTTTTGTCAAAAAAATACTTCCAAACCGTTTTATAAACTGACATCAAGTTGATCTTTTCTTAGGTATTAATCTTTTTCAAAGATTTTATAAAACTCCTTATAGGCTTTTATATTGTCAATTGCATGCCTGTATAGGTATAGTTGTATAAATAATGTTTAATAGACGTAGGAAGGCTAACCAGCTTTATTTCCTTTTCCCCGTTGGGATGTGGTCTGGTAGGGTATCGGGTATCCGTCCGAAGGTCGTTGAACTATCAGTTATATATTATGTATACATATAGAGACATAAAAGTTTTCCTCAGTCGGTTCAGTACCTTTGGGTAGCAAAGGCATACTTCGGGTTATACACGTATATGTTAGTAACTATTATAGGTATAGTTAGGATATACCACTTACTATTCCAAGTATAGGGAAATCACACAAGAGTCAGTTCATTCATGAGTCTATACTAGTACATTACATGATACATGAGTACATTACATGATACATGAGCACGTTTACATAGATACGTTTACATGAGTACTTTTACATGAATACCATTACATAAATACTTTTACATAGATACTATATGATAAGATACTATTACATATTATTAGTGTAGATATTATTAGATTAGATCTGTCGATCCTAGTACCAAAGGGTACTATAAGGGGTTAACCACTCCTAATCCCTCAATTAGCTATAGAGGTAAATGCACATCTACGAATGTCTATGGTTGATACTATTACATGTATACTTTAAGGGACTAACTATTCCTACACCCAGCTGTTAGCTACAAAGGTAAATGTACATCTACGGATGCCTTAAGTTAACACTGTTAGTTATCCCAGTACAAAAGGATAATACTTAGGTCATTATATTATTTCTTCCTTTACTTTGTGATGCATTCACATGATCGACGAGGTAGGATATATTTGATATAGATAACTAATTTCCTTATTACATTTATAATGTGACTCATACGCATAAACGATGAGGTATACTATAGTTTTATACTAATAGTTTAAAACAGGGAAAAACCATCACATTTACAGAGAAGCTTACCTTAAAAAAATAGTAGGGTCTTGGTAGAAGACTTCTTTTATAGGGATCATAGGGATTTCTAGGGTTACTCAAACGCTTTCCATTACTTACAAACCTTTACATACTTATACGAACTTTCTTTCAAAACAATGTCAAGACTTTCATTACAAGTTTTATAAATCAAGAAACAGTAATACTTATGAATTCACCAGCTTTAGTGCTGATACTCGCTTTCAAAATAACTTGTATTCTCAGGTCACAAATAGACAGGTACGACGACCAGGCTTTGTGAAGACGGAGCAGTCCAGACTCGTCTTATTTTATGATTGTTCATTTTATCGTTGTATATTATGAAAGAACACACTTGTAATTACAATTATAATATTAATGCACTGGATGATGTTGTTGCTTGTTTACTACTTTACATTGTTGTGATACATTACATGACGTCCTCCGCCCCAGAACGTTTCCGCCGTTCTCGGTTTTGGGGTGTGACAGATTGGTATCAAAGCATTGTTTATAGCGAATTAAGTATATCAACCCATAAAAGATATACTAACTATAAATACAATGGGATTAAAAATACTCTGACCAAGAGTTTACGCTTTTAAATAATAAAATACTTGATTGAGTATGTGTGCATGCATTCATACTAAAATCCGTGTCACAATGACAAGAACAAAAGTATTACGATTGTCGAATATCACAGGTAAGCTAGGGGATGTATGGTCAGTCCTAGGAATGGCATAGCCTGATCAACTATGCTGGTCTGAGGAGTGATTAGAACATGCCCAAGAATGATTGTGATGTGTCAACAAGTCTAAAAACTTAGCAACACTACCACAATGAGAACATTATAACCGAACCTAAGTCTAAAATACTATAAGAGTATTTTGTGTTAATATAATTACTTACTTGAGAAATAAAAAGGATCTTCATTACTAAGTTGATGGTTGCTAAGTGGATACACTAAGGTTATATGTAACTAGGATGTCATAGACTTAGAATCGGTGAAATTTTGCTTTACCACTATTCCTTGTGAATTTGGAGTTAAGGTCACTTATTCGAAGGCCTATCCTTTTTTAATTACATATAACTGGTATGAACTTTACAAATAGTGATGTAACTAATGAAGATTATCTAATAATTATTTTCTTACCCCAATCCTCGCATAGATAACATGGCTGGAATCCATCCCCACGGCAACCCGTACTTCCCGAACCAAGGCAATGCTGGATGGTTCAAAGAAGAACCAGAGAATGATCATCCAATCCCTTTTCAATGATCACCATGCTGAAGACCTTTCGGATGATGATAACTCCGAACTTGAGGATGAGAACCTACCCCCGGTAGCTCCCAATTCAAATCCTAACCCTCGTCCAGCTCTTCATGGCCCGACGCCTCCTTAGGTAGAATGCTTGGAAACATGGAGTGAAGAGCAAGATCAACCTATGCCATTTAAAGGAGACTGAAGCTTCTACAACGTAAACGAAGGCAGCTCAACAGACAGAGTTCTACAAATCCTAATCCGTAGAGTTGCCTGAAATGAAATTCAGGGCAGGACGACTTTTCAATGTATCGAAGAGGTTAATGCCAATGCAAGAATGAATACCATTCACACCAATCGCCTTGATCACGAGTGAGAGATCTGAGAGAAACCATGAAACCCTGCTACGAACACTAGCTGAAACCCGAGCCAAAGTCATAGAACTCCAAGTACGCCAGAGGGTTGTACAAGAGATACCTGCTTGATATGGAACGTCAACTAATCGAACTAAGGGTTCACCATAGGGGTGACCGTCACCAGTAGGAGATACCTTACTTCCTTCTTTGTTTTAAAGAACCGTGTTCCTGTCTATGTTATGTGTAGTACTTTCTATGTGACTATCTTGTACTGTAAGTACTTGTAGTTAGGACTTTATGCTGTCAAAGACTTTTCTACTCCGAATAAGATGTAAGACCTTCTATAAAGTTACTTTTCCCGAACCTATTACCTCTTAAACATAGATTATATGGACAGTCGTCTAACTTCTGTGTTACTCTTTGTTCAAATACCTTCATTATACTATCGTTGGAGTCTATCTGAAACCCCATCTAGTTAAGTTGTTGGACTATGGTAGTTTAACTCCGGAATCATTTTCAAGCCTCTTTTAAAGGTTGGATCATATTATCCACCAACCTATAATACCTCGGTTTGAACGACAAATGTCTGAAGACCATTCTACAAACATACTTCTACTCTGAACTAGGACTGCATCATAGGGATATAGGTCAAACCATCATAAACATACTTCTAATCTGTACTAGGACTGCATCATAGGGATGTAGGTCAAACCTTCAAGAACATACTTCTACTCTTTACTTAAGCGATCGAAGTACATGTAGGTTCAACCATACTCACTCACAAATTCATTTTTATTTCCGTGTAACAGAATCATGTCGCCAAAGAAAAACGACCAACCCATCAACCAAACACCAATTCTTTAGATTGATGCAACTACCTTTCAAGCTGGAGTCCCGGCTGCCGTGTCAGCTGTTCTGACCCACCTTAACGCTAACAACGCGAATGTTAGCGGGATTTTTAACAATAATTCCAATCCAAGTAACAATCAAATCCCTCAACGACCAACAAACTACCACAACACCCCGAATCCCAAGCCCAAGAATAGCAAACGAAAGTTATGGGCTAAAGCTAAAGGCAAATCACCCAAAGGGGCGAGCAAAAGACAACAAACGGTGGCAGCCTTCGCAGCCACGACATCTGTACCCCCTACTACCATCCCTTTTGGTATCCCAATTGCCCCTAACCCAGCCAGACAGTATGTTGGAAACCTACCAAATTGCAATAAGTGCAGCTTCCATCACCTAGGTAGTTGTTGTCTGTTACACTGCAAGACATGCAACAAGAACGGACAAAGTCCCGCTTCTGCATGACTCGGATCCAACACATTACTTCAACAACCAATGTTGAAATTTCCCGGATATGCCATCTATGTGGCGTGATGGGACACTTCAAGAGGGACTGCCCAACAGAGAAGAATGACAGTGGAACAGGAGGAGTTTGACCTCAGAATGGAAAAAGGCAATGAAGGACCTGACTATAATAGGGGTTCACTTCCAATCGTCAGTATTAAGTATGTGTTAAACACGTTTAAAAATAGTGCAACTAAATTGACTAGCTCTTAGTTTAACATATTCTACGACTTTTGTTTAGATCGCTAAGGCTAAATCTCACTCTATCGTAAATTCACTATTTACGCTTCCCGGTATCGTACTGGTTCCGTCGCGAAACTTCAACGGGTCATATCTAAATAATCTTTTGTCAAAAAGTCGTTTTCGACCCCTATTGCCTCTAAATTGACTAGCTCGGATCTACGGGCGTTACAATTATCTCCCCCTTAGGATGATTACGTCCCGGAATCATCAACGAAACAGGGCTCGTATAATGACTCCATACGTCATTTATTCATCCTAGGTAATATTTTATAACTTCCATATTCCTTCAAGTCTATCTCTTAGACTCATTGACTGTAAGCAGTACTTAATCGTGCGCCTGCTCTCTACCTCAGGTTAGACTCCAAATTATGATCTATCATCATGTGTCGCACTTTTAGACTCAGGTCTCTTAGAGTTAAATCCTAAAACAGACTATGCCTTCCTTCATGTTCTAATGTGATATAATCACACCTTAACATGTAGCATTTCTAGAACCAACTTCTTTAACAACGAGCGCGATACTTCTATTGATCGCTTTGATTTCAATTGTTTGGTTTAAATCGAACGCTACATCAAACTTGGTTCTCTGAACTACGTAACCTACTCATCGTAGTCGGACTCAATGTGATATGACTACTAGGGTCGGGATAACAACAATCTTTTTAGTCATTACCGAAACAATGGTAACGACATACTTGAATAAAAAAATCAATTACTAGCTACTTGGTAACCTTGTGACTTTCCCTGATCCAAGTGTGAGTCCTGTGCTTCCGGTAGTATAGGCCTCCACTACCATTCACACCTACTCATACTCGTCCCAAGTATTGTCCCACAGTTTCCCAAGTCACCATACAAGAAAATCACATAACATTTTAACACATCAGATAACAAAACGAAGGTTTTATTATTTCTTGAAACTATTTCACAGGTGTTTAAGTTCACCCTAGACTATGCCTCTAATAGGCTACATCATACAAAATTATGGCTACTGCATAACTTGATCTTCGGATATGAAGTCCTCATCCTTGATTCCTTGCACGGTTTTCTGCTTCGTCGAGGATCATGTGGAATGCCCTTGGCCTCGGTGGCGTTTTTGGTCTTGCTGTTTATTTTTCCCTGGGCAGTCCCTAGAAATATGCCCTTCTTTGTTACATCCATAAGACACCTTCTTGTTGGATGCACACTTGCTGGTGTAATGCCTTATCTTTCCACATTTGTAGCAAGTCACCTCCTCGCTACATTTCCCGAAGTGCTTCTTTTTATACTTCTCGCACCACTTGGTTTCACCTCCTCCTCCTTCTTCAGTCTTTGAGAATTTCTTTTCCTTGTTGGATTTTGAAGATCCTTCATGCTTCCTTTTCTCGCCACCTTCAGCTCTCTCCAGACCTTTTTCCCTAATTTGGGTCTCAACATTCCTGGCTGCCCAGATGGCTCCTTTCAAAGTGGTTGCTTGCTTGACCATTGGTCCAAAGTCTGCTGGTAATCCATGGGCAAACTTATTGACCTTGGAGAGCTCAGTTGGAACTAGATAAGGAACAAGCTTCATTTTCTCTGTAAAACTTGCAGCATACTCGATGACACTCATCTTTCCATTCTTTAGATTCTGAAACTCGTTGTTGATCTCCAGAAGATCCTGCTCAGAGCAGTACTGCATTTTTAACTGCACCAGAAAATCCTCCCATGACATCTTGCTCGCTTCTCCTTTGGGCATCGAATCGGCTAGTAGCTTCCACCAGCTTAGTACTCCAGATTTCAACAAAGGAACTGCGAGAGCTGTCTTCTGCCTGTTGCTACACTCGCAACTCTCAAACATCGTCTCCATCTCAGAGATCCAGTTCATGGCTTCCACCGGCGTCGGGCTTCCAGATAGACTCGGTGGTTTCGACGCCATGAAATCCTTGTATTTGCATCCACGTCCATCATTTCCTCCATCGGTGGGTTGGCTTGACCAACAGTCCCACTGTAGTTTCCCTCCTCAGTCTACCCTTCGTTCAACTCGAGCTGTTCAATCTGTATGGTCACTTCCTCTCAATTTTGCTGGAGCAAACGTCTGGTTTCCTCCATTTGACGATCCAACATTGCCTGGATCATCGCTTGCACTCTGGCCATTGTTATTGGCTCAGCAGCGGCTACCACAACCGGTATTTGCTCAATCACTGGGGGTTGGTTTCGGTTCCTATTTGTATTCACATTTCCGCTATGGGTTCTTGCCATCTTGATCTATACACCGAATAAGGTGAATCTAGATCTTTATTTAGGATTGACGTTTAAATCATCCTTATCACTCCGAAACGTTTATATGCTAGTTCTAATATCGTATTCGTACGTTTAGAATCCTAAACACATAAGGTTTCCAGATCCGGTCAGCAACAGACCATAGATCTGATCAAACTATAGCATAGCAAATCATTTACCACATAAAAGTAATTTAGGCATCATTCCTAAATTAAGCTAGTGCTCACACCTCAAAATCATTGCTTAGCATTCTAAGTTTAAGTCTAGAAATAAATCCATATTCCTAGTTCGCTTAAACTAATGCTCTGATACCAATTGTGACATCCCTATTTTCACGGCCAGAAAAGACCGATTTTGTTTATGCTTTATAAAAATCAGAGTTCTTCTTTTAATAAAAATGTTGCGGAATTTGTTCCCAGAAAAACATGATAAATACGTTATTAAAACATTTTCGAAGAAACATATTTTATTCGTTTCAAAACGTTTGGGATGTCATCATTAATACAGAAACATAAGCATAAACAGAACTTACATTTATTTACACTAGTGATCTACATCTCTTTAAATCTCTCAGTGTAATGTGACTTCATATCAACACCTATGATATAAATAAACTGAGTGGGTCAGGTTGGGAAACCCGGTGAGTACACAGGGTTTTCAACCCACAATAATATAATTATTATGTTTAAACAATCAAGCAATTAAACCCAATTACCCATCCCCGTTATCTTCTTTACTCTTAAGGATCTACCCTAAGAATCAGCTATTCCTCGTTCATTCATTCCTAAGGATTATCCTAAGGAATCGACACAAAGTCCATCATTGCCACGGTTTACGCAACGGGCACTAAGTCTGCATAGTCGCCAGGGTTTAGGCATCAAGTCTACATGATCACCAAGGTTTAGGCATCAAGTCTGCATGATCACCAGAGTTTAGAGTACACCGGGTGAACACATCGTTCACAACACCTACAGGTTGCGAGCCTGCTAGTGTTCCACTGGACTGTCTAGAATAGTCTGTGGTTGTCATCCATACTCTACTGAATGACGGGGCCATCATTTGGGAAAAAGGCTTCTCACATCCTCCACCTCTCACCCTCACCTCGTGGTCTATACCACCTCTCAATTCATCATTCAACTCATATTCCATCTATTATATCTACCCGTGTTTACCCTAACATTATCGTAGATATAAAACACATATACAGTTTAAATCATTTAAAACATGTATAAAATCGTTCATTTAGCATAGACAACAAGTACTCAGATAATATGCACACATAGCACGTAATTTATATAAAATACTTCATATCTATGTGTAAGATGAAAGTAACTATGCACTCACTTGAAAGGTGGTGACTTAGTACTCGAGCAGCGCTTCGATACTCTCAAAACAATTTCCTTCGATAAAACCTAGTACCAATACCACTAGGGTTTAGTCTAACGATAATCGCGACAAATTAATTAGTCTGACTATTATTATTATTATATAAGCGTTAATAACACTCAATATAACTCAGAATAATAGCCCAAATAATTATTTTAAGGACCTAATAACATTCCTATAATTATTTGAAAGCTATATTAAAAACTGCGTAACCGTAGCATACTTACAACGAATTTTATCGAAAACCGGAACTTTATATGGAGCAACGTTTTGAAACCGAAAGACCCTTTTCTCAGGACTCCGGAAGCCTCGGGGCTTCCCTCAGGGGCTAGGGGTTTTATCTAGGGCTTAGGGGGGGGGGGGGGGTTAGAAACCCTAGAAAGAGAAAGATTTTAGAGAGAGAATCAGAAATGGTGTGTTTTGCTCGGCAAACCTCGCTTCTATTTATATCTTCAGCAGGCTTGGTTACGCTGGGCATAGTTCCGAGGTACGCTGGGCGTAGATCACATTGGGCTACCAGATGGCTTCGTACGAGACACGCGCCGGACATCGGCTGGAGCTACGCGACTTCTTGTGGACCGAGGGTGGCAGCTGTACGCGGCGCGCACTCAGCTTCGAACGCTGGGCGAAAGCGAGACTTCGTGGCGATCATCGGATGCGAGGCGTGATTAGCAAGCAACGGTCCAGATCATGCCACGTCATCGATTTTAGCAACAGACTTCGCAAATTTCACTCTTGATTTCTAAAAATCGTAACATTGACATACGAGCTCTGTTTTTTATGTTCTTTATATCCACGCGAAGGTGGGAACATACTCTACAATTTTCGTTTAGACTCCGTCGGCTAATTTTGGCTCAATTTTTAATTTTATATTTTTAACAGACCGGGACAGGATTGGTCCGTTAAATCCTCATAACTTCTTCACCCGACGTCCATTTTCACCCATCTTTTTCTCGTTACGCTACTCTTAACGAGATCTTCGATTCTCATTTAGGTTGTGTTGGCTAAAAACCGTTCAATCTAATATTCGAATTTCGGGTTGTACACTGCTAATCCCAAACTTCGAAAAATCATAACTTCTTCATACGAAGTCAGATTTGGGCGTTCTTTTTATCGATCTTCTTAGTTTAACATATTCTACAACTTTTTTTTAGATCGCTAAGGCTAAATCTCGCTCTATCGTAAATTCAGTATTTACGCTTCCCGGTATCGTACGGGTTCCGTCGCGAAACTTCAACGGGTCATAACTTTTTCGTTATAACTCGGATTTTGGCGTTCTTTATATGTGCGGAAACCTTGTGACATATTCTACAACTTGGTTAAGATTATTTATTCTAAATAATCTTTTGTCGATAAGTCGTTTTCGAACCCTATTGCCTCTAAATTGACTAGCCCGGAGCTACGGGCGTTACAGTACATTACATGATACATGAGCACGTTTACATAGATACGCTTACATGAGTAATTTTACATGAATACCATTACATAAATACTTTTACATAGATACTATATGATAAGATACTATTACATATTATTAGTGTAGATATTATTAGATTAGATATGTCGATCCTAGTACCAAAGGATACTATAAACGTTTAACCACTCTTAATCCCTCAGTTAGCTACAGAGGTAAATGCACATCTACGAATGTATACGGTTGATACTATTACATGTATACTTTAAGGGACTAACTATTCCTACACCCAGCTGTTAGCTACAGAGGTAAATGTACATCTACAGATGTCTTAAGTTAACACTGTTAGTTATCACAATACAAAAGGATAATACTTAGGTCATTATATTATTTCTTCCTTTACTTTGTGACACATTCACATGATCGACGAGGTAGGATATATTTGATATAGATAACTAATTTCCTTATTACCTTTATAATGTGACTCATACACATAAACGATGAGGTATACTATAGTTTTATACTAATAGTTTAAAACAGGGAAAAACCATCACATTTACAGATATGCTTACCTTAAAAAAAATAGTAGGGTCTTGGTAGAAGACTTCTTTTATAGGGATCATAGGGATTTCTAGGGTTATTCAAACGCTTTCCATTACTTACAAACCTTTACATACTTATACGAACTTCTTTCAAAACAATGTCAAGACTCTCATTACAAGGTTTACAAATCAAGTGTGACACCCCAAAACCAAGAACGGCGGAAACGTTCTGGGGCGGAGGACGTCATGTAAGTATCACAACACAGTAAATCTAAATAAGCAAACAACATCATCAATTGCATTAGATATATAATTTTAATACAAGCGTGTTCTGTACAGTATAGACACCAAAAATAATGTATATCAAAATAATAAGATGAGTCTTGAATGCGCTCCATCTTCTCAAAAGCTGGCCTCGGTACCTGTCTACTGATGACCTGAGAATACAAATTATTTTGAAAGAGTTTATCAGCATTAAGCTGGTGAGTTCATAAGTATTTTAGTGTCGATATTTGTCATCCAAAAATGTTTGAACATGTATAAAGTATAAGTTTGTAAAATGTATGTAAAGGTTTGCAATTGTTTGTAAAAGTTTGAATCTCTCAGAAAAACCTATATTTTCTATTAAAGTAGCCTTCTACCAAGGCTTAACTGCTTTGTATGCTCGTTTGATGTAAAAGTGTGTAATTTCCCAAATGTAACTATCATTTAACAAAATATAGTTTGTACATAAACGTTTAAGTGAGGTTATCACTGAAAATATGTAATGTGTAAATCATTGTAGTACAGTAGCCTTGTATTATAAGAACTACTGTTGTATTAACTACCTTAAACCAGATTTATATTAAGGCATTACGTGATAAATTGCACCATACTATCGACTAGTAACAATTACAAATGAATGGTCGTAATAACGGAATGACGTTTGGCACCCGTAGACCTAGCTGTAGCTAGCAACAAGGTGTAGGATTGTCAATCCAGTATAGATCTATACGCAAACTCACGCTCTCCCTCCAAGAGAATTCTGGCTACAACTCGAGCCATGACAGTTAAGTCATGCTCCGATTTAAATCACAATAATAAAGTATTCATGTATATGTACTATTTCTCATTCTTGTATAGTTGTATATGTATTGTTTCTAGCATCGTTGTATATGTATTGTTTCTAGCATCATTGTATATGTATTGTTTCTAGTATATGTATATGTATTGTTTCTAGCATCATTGTATATGTATTGTTTCTAGTATATGTATATGTATTGTTTCTAGCATCATTGTATATGTATTGTTTCTAGTATATGTATATGTATTGTTTCTAGCATGATTGTATATGTATTGTTTCTAGTATATGTATATGTATTGTGTTACCCCGATGGTAACTAAGTATTGATGTACTGATAAATATGAATATGGAAGTACTTTTATGTCTATACATGTATATATGATATATAACTAATATTGAAACGACCTTCGGATGGTCACCCGAAATCCCACCAGACCACATCTCAGTGCGCGAAAAGGAAATAGGACGGATGGCCTTCCTAAGCCCTTTAAACATTACTTATATATATATATATATATATATATATATATATATATATATATATATATATATACATATATGGGCATGCAATTTATAAGAAGTAAAACAAAGTTTAATAAAAGCATTTGATAAGTAAAAAGATTTTGTAAAACATTTGAAGTGAAACAGTTTGATAAACAGTTGAACAGTGATAAAATCATTGGTTTTCTAGTTATTAATCACATGTGATTAATGCAATCACATGTGATTGATGTAATAACTATAAGTATTTGACTTGTATTCCCCCCCCCCCATAAAGTATTTATAACATTTAAAAGTATTTCAAAGGTTGATTAAAGGGGTATAAACTCACTTGTGGTGAGTAGATTGAATTGATGTATCGGGTACTGTGCTAAGTGTCAAACGGAGACTTGTTCACACGTTCGAGCCTAGTTATCATATAATAAGCATATATATAACTAATTAGCCACATAATAACTTAACAAAGTAAGTTAACACAATTAGGAACATGTATACACTTTGTATAAGTATTATAGGTCCTAATGGTTGCATCTAAGTTGATACGGGACAAGGCAAAAGGGTTTGAAACATCAAATGGCCTTGCGTAAGAGTTCAACACCCAACAAACCCCACCCTTTGGAGTTTACAACCGTAAACTCATGGGTTTATGGCCGTGAACTCCTCATATGGTGGTTTTGGGTGTTTTAAAGTGTTATCTTGATCCAAGAACACTCCTAGCTTTGTTGGAATAATACATGAAGTAGTCTAAGGCCCTAGAATGCTCCATAGGGGATTTTACGGCCTATAGTCCATATACCCTAGAGTTTACGGCCGTAAACTCCTATGGGTGATGGCTTTTAATTCATTTGAGGCACTTGCACATCAAGGATGGCTTCCATGATTTTATCTAAGGCTAATGGGGACAAGATGCACACATTTGTGTCATTACTTGGAGTTTACAGCCCAAGATATGTTCCTTGGCCGTAAACTCCTTTTAAGGAGTGATTATGTTGTCTTTTTTTCTCCATTCAAGTCCCATGTGTTCAAGGTAAATTGTCTTAAGCCTTAGGGGTGTTTGAAGTGCTTTTAACCCTTGGAAAAGGGGTTTACGGCCCAAGAAATGTTCTTGGCCGTAAACTCCTATAAACTTATGATTTTGAAGTGTTTTGATGTCTAAAATAGTCACAAGCATATGAGGGTTAAAGACCTTAGGCTTAAGGGGTGAGTTAGGGCACATTTGTCCCTTGGAAATGGGGTTTATGGCCCAAGAAACCCTTGGCCGTAAACTCCCAAAGTCTTGTGATCTTGGATGATTTTGGACATGTAACAATGTTATAAAGCACATAACAAACATTAAAACACATTAAGGAAAGTAGACTCACAATCCGGGATGAAAACCCGAAGATCTGTCAGAGAGAATTGGCTTTTCTCTAGTTGGAATTGTAAATAATGAATTAATTAAATTCAGAAATCTATTTATAGTCCTGGAATATTTTGACTGAAAATATTTTTATTCTGGAAGTCGGACTATAACATTATGAAGCTTAAAATGTTCAAGTTTCACAATTATAGGAGCATCCACTCTCCTGATACGTCCAGAAACGTAAACCCTAATGTACACAAACTTGTTCGGACAAGTCTGAAATTTACAGAAACTGGACTAGCTTCTATTGAATAGATAATGTTCGTACAAATGGAAATTTCGGGTTGTCACATCATCCCCCCGTTAGAAGGAATTTCGTCCCGAAATTAGAATTTAAGCAAATAAGAAGTTACAAATAACTAAGCGAAAAGATGTGGATATTTCAGTTTCATCTGGTCCTCGCGTTCCCAAGTGAATTCTAGTCCTCGCTTGGCGTTCCAGCGAACCTTCACGATAGGGATACGGCTTTGCTTCGTCTGCTTGACCTCACGGTCCAGGATCTCTACAGGTTCTTCCACGAAGTTGAGGCTCTCGTTGATCTCGATCTCGTCGAGTGGGATTACGAGAGTCTCGTCGGACAGACACTTTTTCAAGTTAGATACGTGGAATGTAGAATGTACGTTACGAAGTGTGTCGGGTAGATCAAGTTTGTAAGCTACGGGGCCGACTCTTGCGAGAATCTCGAAAGGCCCTATGTACCTAGGATTAAGCTTCCCACGCTTACCGAAGCGTATCAAGCCCTTCCAGGGTGAGACTTTGAGAAGGACTCGGTCTCCCACCTGAAATTCCAAAGGTTTTCTGCGTTTATCAGCGTAGCTCTTTTGTCGGTCTCTAGAGGCTTTCAATCGTTCACGGATCTGAACGATCTTCTCTATTGTTTCCCGAATGATTTCCGGACCAGTGAGAGTACTGACGGAAGCTTGCCCTCTAGCTAATTGGGTATCACCCACCTCAGCCCAGCACAGAGGGGATCTGCACTTTCGGCCGTAGAGAGCTTCAAATGGTGCTGCTTTTATGCTCGTGTGATAACTGTTGTTGTAGGAAAATTCGACGAGGGGTAAATGAGTATCCCACGCTTTTCCAAAGTCAATTACACAAGCACGCAACATATCTTCTAAAGTCTGGATTGTCCTCTCACTCTGTCCGTCAGTCTATGGATGGTAGGATGTGCTCATGTCCAGCCTTGTTCCTAGGGAATGTTGCAGTGATTGCCAGAATCTTGAGGTGAACCTACTATCTCGATCGGAGATAATGGATATAGGCACACCATGTAGTCGTACTATTTCCCTAATGTATGTTCTCGTAAGTTTCTCCATCTTGTCGGTTTCTTTGATAGGCAGGAAGTGTGCAGACTTGGTCAATCTATCAACGATGACCCATATGGTATCAAGTCCACCCGTTGTCTTGTGCAACTTGGTTATGAAATCCATAGTGATCCGCTCCCACTTCCATTCTGGAATCTCTGGTTGTTGCATTAAACCAGAGGGCTTCTGGTACTCGACCTTTACCTTTGCACAAGTAAGGCATTTACTTACGAAGGTAGCAATCTCTGCTTTCATATTAGGCCACCAGTATAGCTTTTTAAGATCCAGATACATCTTATCTGAACCTGGGTGGACGGAATACCGAGTGTTGTGCGCCTCGGTCATGACTAAGTCTTGGAAACCACCGTGTTTCGGTGTCCAGATCCGATCCATGAAGTATAAGGCTCCGTCACCCTTGGCTTCTAAATTCTTGTCCATTCCTCTAAGGGATTCACTCGTCACATTTTCAGGTTTCATGGCTTCAAGTTGTGCCGCTTGAATTTGGTTAGACAAGTGTGAATGGATGGTTATTGATAATGACTTGACCTTGCGACCAGAATATTCTTTCCGACTCAGGGCGTCTGCTACTACGTTGGCTTTACCCGGATGATAACGAATATCGCATTCGTAATCACTGAGTAGCTCGACCCACCGTCGTTGTCTCATGTTGAGCTCCTTCTGATCGAATATGTGTTGTAAACTCTTGTGGTCGGTAAAGATAGTGCTCTTCGTTCCATACAAGTAATGTCTCCAAATCTTCAGAGCAAACACCACTGCTCCCAGTTCAAGATCGTGTGTCGTATAGTTAACTTCGTGTGTCTTCAACTGTCGGGAGGCGTAGGCGATGACCTTACCTCGTTGCATCAGAACACACCCGAGCCCTTGGTTCGATGCATCGCAATAGACTACGAAGTCCTCTATCCCTTCGGGGAGAGATAGTATTGGCGCGGTGCACAAGGCTCGTTTGAGCGTTTTGAATGCTCTCTCTTGTTTCTCTTCCCAGTCAAAGGCCACGCCTTTCTGGGTCAAGGTTGTAAGAGGTTTCACTATTCGGGAGAAGTTTTGGATGGGTCCACGTGGATTCCCTCTTCGCTTACCACGTGTCCTAAGAATTCGACTCTTCGGATCCAAAATTCACATTTCGAGAACTTCGCATAAAGTTTCTCCGTTTGTAAAGTTCCTAAAACTAGTCGTAGGTGATCGCCATGCTCTTCCTTACTTCGGGAGTAGATCAGGATGTCGTGAATGAAAACGATGACGAACTGATCCAAGTAAGGTCGGCATACTCTGTTCATCAGGTCCATGAAAACTGCTGGCGTATTGGTCAATCCGAATGGCATCACCACGAACTCGTAGTGTCCATAACGAGTTCGGAAGGCTGTCTTGGGAACATCCTCCTCTAGCACTCGTAACTGGTGATATCCGGATCTTAGATCAATTTTGGAAAAATAGTTCGCCCCTTGCAGTTGGTCAAATAGATCGTCTATGCGAGGCAGAGGGTAACGATTTTTGACCGTCAGTTTGTTGAGTTCTCTGTAGTTGATACACATACGGAATGATCCGTCTTTCTTCTTAACGAACAAGACCGGTGCTCCCCAAGGTGAGAAGCTTGGTCTTATGAAGCCCTTGCAGAGCAATTCGTTAAGTTGACCAGATAATTCCTGCATCTCCGCTGGTGCTAATCGGTAGGGCGACTTGGCTACTGGGGTAGCTCCTGGGACTAAGTCGATTCGGAACTCGACCTGTCGTTGCGGAGGTAATCCAGGTAGTTCTTCTGGGAAAATGTCGGGAAAGTCTCTCACTACTGGAATGTTCTTGATTTCTTTCGTTTCGAGGTTCGTGTCGACGACGTGAGTAAGGAATGTGTGGTATTGTTTGCGCAGATATTTTTGTGCTTGAATACTTGATATAATGCGAAGACTCGCACCAGGTTTGTCGCCGTAGACTATAAGAGTTTCGTTAAACGGAAGGTTTAGTCGGACTGCTTTCTCGAAGCACATGATGTCGGCGCGATGAAGACTCAACCAATCCATGCCGATGATAACGTCGAAGCTTTTTATTGAGACCGGCATGAGGTTGATTGGGAATGAATGGTTATCTAGGGTTAGGATACATCCTAATTATATGCTACTGGTGTTTTCTGTTTTGCCGTTAGCCATTTCTACTGTGAATTGTTCTTTAAGTGCGTGTGGTTGTGGTTTAAGCATGCGAGCAAATTTGTGGTTTACGAAGCTTCGCTCCGCTCCATTATCGAACAGAATGCATGCATAGGAGTTATCGAGGAGGAACGTACCAGTCACCACTGTCGGGTCAGCGACTGCTTCCCCGTGGCCTATAGCTAGTACCCTCCCTGCTCCTCCAACATTTCTCGCTTTGGGGCAATCCCTCTTATAGTGGCCTGTTTCGCCACATCCATAGCAAGTTGGGCTCGCGCCAGAGCCAGGGACTTGCGTGATCGGTTGTGCCGGGAATTTACAGAAACGGACGGTGTGTCCTTTCCTGTTGCAGTTAGAGCACTGCATTTCACGGCAGGGGCCATTGTGGTGGAAGTTGCATTTGTTGCACTTCGGCAAACTTCCAGCATACTGCTTCATCGGAGCAGTAGCAGCAGGGGTTACCGCGGCATGTACTGCCACAATTTGCTGCTTCTTGGCAGCTCGCTGCCTCTTCTTGTCATCCCAGAACTTTCGCTTGGTGTCAGCGGGTTTGGATGGTTCTGAGATGGCTAGGGTTGTTGTGGTTGCAGGGGTTTTGACACCATGGTTAATGAGTCGTTGTGCTAGTCGCTTGGCACTGTCGAAGGTAGCGGGGTTTGATGATAGAACATGCCCCTGATAGGAGGAACTAGCCCCCATATGTACCTTTCAATCTTCTTCCCTTCAGTGGGAACCATATTAGGGCAGAGGGCCACCAGTTCGCTAAACCGGGCAGTGTAAGCGATAATGTTGGTGCCCTTCATGGTCAGGCTCCAAAGCTCCTGTTCCAGTTTCTGGATCTCGCCCCTCGGGCAGTATTCCTCAATCATGAGGTCTTTCATCGTATCCCAGCCTATGTCGTTGGCCACGACGAGAGTTAGAGATTTAACGTGGCTGTTCCACCACATCAGTGCCTTCCCTTCGAAGGTGCATGCGGCATATTTGACTTTGCTCGCAGCAGGGCAAGAACAAATTTTGAAGACTGATTCAGTCTTCTCAAACCATTGCGAGAGAGCAATGACTCCGCCGGTCCCATGGAAGGGTTTTGGCTTACAGTTGGTGAAATCCTTGTAAGAGCACTCTCTCGAGCGCACAGGAGTTTCAACCGGAATGGAGTTAACCGGGGTTCCACCTCTGCTGGCATCAGTAGAGTGATACTGTGCCATGGCAGTTGCCACTGCTGCAGCTACGGCAACATTTAGGGCTGTTGTATCAATGACCGGAGGTGGTGTAGGTGTAGGGTTATTCCGGGTAGATTTGCGAGGAGGCATCTTTCAACTATAAGTTTATAAAGATGAGAAAAGTGGTAAGAATCAATTTGTAAGTAATGTGCGAATGACACATGGACTAACTAACCATAGCCCAACAATTGAATGAGTGTTTGTGTTCATAACCAGAAAGATGTGTAGGAAAACCCAAATGTAATGATTCTTCCCACAGTGTAAGTAGTTGTCAATAATACTGGTATTACTGATGTAACGAGTTCAATGAAAATTGACCTAACAGTAGGTCTTACATCATACCATACAGAAAGTTTGACAGTTCTTAGATTCCTAATTAGAGTACTAAAAGTTAGGAATATTTTACAGATAAGTGCTACTTAGAGCACAGATGTTAAAAGGCTAATCCTTAACCCAAAAGATAATGATGTACTAGACATCATCTAACGGCGATGAGTATTCCTCGGGAGAACCCTGAGGTCTCTCATTTGACGTACCACCTCTTGAAGGTGTCGCTCATGAGCCCTTTGACGAGCTCGAAGTTCCATGACTTCAGCTTGAGAGGCAACCAGACGTTGCTGTAGAGTTTCATTGGTTCTTCGGGTCCGTTCCATATCTTCTTCGAGACGGCGAATGCGGACTGTGTAGACACCAGAGTTGGCATCAATCTCCATGACCCGGTCGATGGCTGCTCGACCTTGCTCGACATTACGAGCTATTCTACGGATAAGGACAGGTAGAGCTCGGTCAGCAGAGCCGCCATCGCTGACGTTGTAAAAGGTTCGGTCCCCAAAGTATGGTAAGGGTTGACCTTGTTCGTCACTCCAGCGATTCAAGTTATCTACCCACAAGGGAGTGGGACCTAGAAAAGCTGGTCGAGGGTTGTTGTTCGGGGCTTGACCTATTGGAGGTAGGTTGTTGACTTCAGGCTCAGAGTCTGATCTATCTGAGAAGCCTTCAGCTTGATGATCATCCAACGGGATTGGGTGTTCATCGTCAGACTCTGCTTTGAGCCATCCTACGTTGCCTTCATTTGGAAAGTACGGGTCGCCGTGATGGAATCCAGCCATTTAAATCTACGCGAGAAGAGAGGTATAAAGATATAGTATACAAGTAGTTGGTAGTACAAAATACACCTATAGTATTTTAAGTTTTAGGTTCTATTGAATCTTCTTGTGGTATTGTTAGTAAGTTTTTAGACTTGTTAACACATCACAACCATTCTAGGGCATATGCTAATCACTCCTCGGACCAGCATAGTTGATCAGGCTATGCCATTCCCAGGACTAACCATATATCCCCGAGCTTACCTGTGATATTTAACAATCGTAATACTTTTGTTCTTGTCGTTGTGACACTGGTTTTAGTATGAATGTAGACTAGTATACTTAATTAAATATTTTAGTATTTTAAGTATAGACTCTTGGTCAGAGTGTTTTAATCCCAAATGGGTTTATAGTTTAGTATATCTTTTATGGGTTGATACACTTGATTCACTATAAACAATGCTCTAATACCAATCTGTCACACCCCAAAACCAAGAACGGCGGAAACGTTCTGGGGCGGAGGACATCGTGTAAAGTATCACAACACAGTAAATGTAAATAAGCAAAAAACATCATCCATTGCATTAAATATATAATTTTAATACAAGCGTGTTCTGTACATTTTAGACACCAAAAATAATGTGTAGAAAATTATAATAAGATGAGTCTTGGATGTGCTCCATCTTCTCAAAAGCTGGCCTCGGTACCTGTCTACTGATGTCGGTATTTGTCATCATTCAACTCATATTCCATCTATTATATCTACCCATGTTTACCCCAACATTATCGTAGATATAAAATACATATACAGATTTAAATCATTTAAAACATGTATAAAATCGTTCATTTAGCATAGATAACAAGTACTTAGATAATATGCACACATAGCACGTAATTTATATAAAATACTTCATATCTATGTGTAAGATGAAAGTAACTATGCACTCACTTGAAAGGTCGTGACTTAGTACTCGAGCAGCGCTTCGATACTCTCAAAACAATTTCCTTCGATAAAACCTAGTACCAATACCACTAGGGTTTAGTCTAACGATAATCGCGACAAATTAATTAGTCTGACTATTATTATTATTATATAAGCGTTAATAACACTCAATATAACTCAGAATAATAGCCCAAATAATTATTTTAAGGACCTAATAACATTCCTAAAATTATTTGAAAGCTATATTAAAAATTGCGTAACCGTAGCATACTTACAATGAATTTTAGCGAAAACCGGAACTTTATATGGAGCAACGTTTTGAAACCGAAAGACCCTTTTTCTCAGGACTCCAGAAGCCTTGGGGCTTCCCTCGGGGGCTAGGGGTTTTATCTAGGGCTTAGGGGGGGTTAGAAACCCTAGAAAGAGAAAGATTTTAGAGAGAGAATCAGAAATGGTGTGTTTTGCTCGGCAAACCTCGCTTCTATTTATATCCTCAGCAGGCTCGGTTACGCTGGGCATAGTTCTGAGGTACGCTGGGCGTAGTTTCGAGGTACGCTGGGCGTAGATCGCATTGGGCTACCAGATGGCTTCGTACGAGACACGCGCCGGACATCGGCTGGAGCTACGCGGCTTCTTGTGGACCGAGGGTGGCAGCTGTACGCGGCGCGTACTCAGCTTCGGACGCTGGGCGTAAGCGAGACTTCGTGGCGATCATCGGATGCAAGGCGTGATCAGCAAGCAACGGTCCAGATCATGCCACGTCATCGATTTTAGCAACAGACTTCGCAAATTTCACTCTTGATTTCTAAAAATCGTAACTTTGACATACGAGCTCTGTTTTTTATGTTCTTTATATCCACGCGAAGGTGGGAACATACTCTACAATTTTCGTTTAGACTCCGTCGGCTAATTTTGGCTCGATTTTTAATTTTATATTTTTAACAGACCGGGATAGGATTGGTCCGTTAAATCCTCATAACTTCTTCACCCGACGTCCATTTTCACCCATCTTTTTCTCGTTACACTACTCTTAACGAGATCTTCGATTCTCATTTAGGTTGTGTTGGCTAAAAACCGTTCAATCTAATATTCGAATTTCGGGTTGTACACTGCTAATCCCAAACTTCGAAAAATCATAACTTCTTCATACGAAGTCAGATTTGGGCGTTCTTTTTATCGATTTTCTTAGTTTAACATATTCTACGACTTTTGTTTAGATCGCTAAGGCTAAATCTCGCTCTATCGTAAATTTAGTATTTACGCTTCCCGGTATCGTACGGGTTCCGTCGCGAAACTTCAACGGGTCATAACTTCTTCGTTATAACTCGGATTTTGGCGTTCTTTATATGTACGGAAACCTTGTGACATATTCTACAACATGGTTAAGATTATTTATTCTAAATAATCTTTTGTCGAAAAGTCGTTTTCGAACCCTATTGCCTCTAAATTGACTAGCCCGGAGCTACGGGCGTTACAGTACATTACATGATACATGAGCACGTTTACATAGATACGCTTACATGAGTAATTTTACATGAATACCATTACATAAATACTTTTACATAGATACTATATGATAAGATACTATTACATATTATTAGTGTAGATATTATTAGATTAGATATGTCGATCCTAGTACCAAAGGATACTATAAACGGTTAACCACTCTTAATCCCTCAGTTAGCTACAGAGGTAAATGCACATCTACGAATGTATACGGTTGATACTATTACATGTATACTTTAAGGGACTAACTATTCCTACACCCAGCTGTTAGCTACAGAGGTAAATGTACATCTACAGATGTCTTAAGTTAACACTGTTAGTTATCACAATACAAAAGGATAATACTTAGGTCATTATATTATTTCTTCCTTTACTTTGTGACACATTCACATGATCGACGAGGTAGGATATATTTGATATAGATAACTAATTTCCTTATTACCTTTATAATGTGACTCATACACATAAACGATGAGGTATACTATAGTTTTATACTAATAGTTTAAAACAGGGAAAAACCATCACATTTACAGAGATGCTTACCTTAAAAAAAATAGTAGGGTCTTGGTAGAAGACTTCTTTTATAGGGATCATAGGGATTTCTAGGGTTATTCAAACGCTTTCCATTACTTACAAACCTTTACATACTTATACGAACTTCTTTCAAAACAATGTCAAGACTTTCATTACAAGGTTTACAAATCAAGTGTCACACCCCCAAAACCAAGAACGGCGGAAACATTCTGGGGCGGAGGACGTCATGTAAGTATCACAACACAGTAAATGTAAATAAGCAAACAACATAATCAATTGCATTAAATATATAATTTTAATACAAGCGTGTTCTGTACAGTATAGACACCAAAAATAACGTATATCAAAATAATAAGATGAGTCTTGAATGCGCTCCATCTTCTCAAAAGCTGGCCACGGTACCTGTCTACTGATGACCTGAGAATACAAGTTATTTTGAAAGAGTTTATCAGCATTAAGCTGGTGAGTTCATAAGTAATTTAGTGTCGGTATTTGTCATCCAAAAATGTTTGAACATGTATAAAGTATAAGTTTGTAAAATGTATGTAAAGGTTTGCAATTGTTTGTAAAAGTTTGAATCTCTCAGAAAAACCTATATTTTCTATTAAACTAGCCTTCTACCTAGGCTTAACTGCTTTGTATGCTCGTTTGATGTAAAAGTGTGTAATTTCCCAAATGTAACTATCATTTAACAAAATATAGTTTGTACATAAACGTTTAAGTGAGGTTATCACTAAAAATATGTAATGGGTAAATCATTGTAGTACATTAGCCTTGTATTATAAGAACTACTGTTGTACTAACTACCTTAAACCGGATTTATATTAAGGCATTACGTGATAAATTGCACCATACTATCAACTAGTAACAACGACAAATGAATGGTCGTAATAACGGAATGACGTTTGGCACCCGCAGACCTGCAGGTCCGGCTGTAGCTAGCAGAAAGGTGTAGGATTGTCAATCCAGTATAGATCTATACGCAAACTCACGCTCTCCCTCCAAGAGAATTCTGGCTACAACTCAAGCCATGACAGTTAAGTCATGCTCCGATTTAAATCACAATAATAAAGTATTCATGTATATGTACTGTTTCTCGTTCTAGTACAGTTGTATATGTATTGTTTCTAGCATCATTGTATATGTATTGTTTCTAGCATCATTGTATATGTATTGTTTCTAGCATCATTGTATATGTATTGTTTCTAGCATCATTGTATATGTATTGTTTCTAGTATATGTATATGTATTGTTTCTAGCATCATTGTATATGTATTGTTTCTAGTATATGTATATGTATTGTTTCTAGCATCATTGTATATGTATTGTTTCTAGTATATGTATATGTATTGTGTTACCCCGATGGTAACTAACTATTGATGTACTGATAAATATGAATATGGAAGTACTTTTATGTCTATACATGTATATATGATATATAACTAATATTGAAACGACCTTCGGATGGTCACCCGAAATCCCACCAGACCACATCTCAGTGCGCGAAAAGGAAATAGGGCGGATGGCCTTCCTAAGCCCTTTAAACATTACTTATATATATATATATATATATATATATATATATATATATATATATATATATGGGCATGAAATTTATAAGAAGTAAAACAAAGTTTAATAAAAGCATTTGATAAGTAAAAAGAGTTTGTAAAACATTTGAAGTGAAACAGTTTGATAAACAGTTGAATAGTGATAAAATCATTAGTTTTCTAGTTATTAATCACATGTGATTAATGCAATCACGTGTGATTGATGTAATAACTATAAGTATTTGACTTGTATTCCCCCCCATAAAGTATTTAAAACATTTAAAAGTATTTTAAAGGTTGATTAAAGGGGTATAAAGTCACTAGTAGATTGAATTGATGTATCGGGTACCGTGCTAAGTGTCAAACGGAGACTTGTTCACACGTTCGAGCCTAGTTATCATATAATAAGCATATGTATAACTAATTAGCCACATAATAACTTAACAAAGTGAGTTAACACAATTAGGAACATGTATACACTTTGTATAAGTGTTATAGGTCCTAATGGTTGCATCTAAGTTGATACGGGACAAGGCAAAAGGGTTTGAAACATCAAATGGCCTTGCATAAGAGTTCACCACCCAACAAACCTCACCCTTTGTAGTTTACGGCCGTAAACTCATGGGTTTATGGTCGTGAACTCCTCATATGGTGGTTTTGGGTGTTTTAAAGTGTTATCTTGATCCAAGAACACTCCTAGCTTTGTTGGAATAATACATGAAGTAGTTTAAGGCCCTCGAATGCTCCATAGGGGAGTTTACGGCCTA
The DNA here is from genome assembly GCF_052625555.1 of Lactuca saligna. NCBI lineage: Eukaryota > Viridiplantae > Streptophyta > Magnoliopsida > Asterales > Asteraceae > Lactuca > Lactuca saligna. The sequence goes on from NC_136424.1 coordinate 254,143,613, forward strand.
TAGTCCATATACCCTAGAGTTTATGGCCGTAAAATCCTATGGGTGATGGCTTTTAATTCATTTGAGGCACTTGCACATCAAGGATGGCTTCCATGATTTTATCTAAGGCTAATGGGGACAAGATGCACACATTTGTGTCATTACTTGGAGTTTACGGCCCAAGATATGTTCCTTGTCCATAAACTCCTTTTAAGGAGTGATTATGTTGTCTTTTGTTCTCCATTCAAGTCCCATGTGTTCAAGGTAAATTGTCTTAAGCCTTAGGGGTGTTTGAAGTGCTTTTAACCCTTGGAAAAGGGGTTTACGGCCCAAGAAATGTTCTTCGCCGTAAACTCCTATAAACTTATGATTTTGAAGTGTTTTGATGTCTAAAATAGTCACAAGCATATGAGGGTTAAAGACCTTAGGCTTAAGGGGTGAGTTAGCGCACATTTGTCCCTTGGAAATGGGGTTTACGGCCCAAGAAACCCTTGGCCGTAAACTCCCAAAGTCTTGTGATCTTGGATGATTTTGGACATGTAACAATGTTATAAAGCACATAACAAACATTAAAACACATTAAGGAAAGTAGACTCACAATCCGGGATGAAAACCCGAAGATCCGTCAGAGAGAATTGGCTTTTCTCTAGTTGGAATTGTAAATAATGAATTAATTAAATTCAGAAATCTATTTATAGTCCTGGAATATTTTGACAGAAAATATTTTTATTCCGGAAGTCGGACTATAACATTATGAAACTTAAAATGTTCAAGTTTCACAATTACAGGAGCATCCACTCTCCTGATACGTCCAGAAACGTAAACCCTAATGTACACAAACTTGTTCGGACAAGTCTGAAATTTACAGAAACTGGACTAGCTTCTATTGAATAGATAATGTTCGTACAAATGGAAATTTCGGGTTGTCACATCAAGACACAGTAATACTTATGAATTCACCAGCTTTATTGCTGATACTCGCTTTCAAAATAACTTGTATTCTCAGGTCACAAATAGACAGGTTCGATGACCAGGCTTTGTGAAGACGGAGCAGTCCAAACTTGTCTTATTTTCTGATTGCTCATTTTATTGTTGTATATTATGAAAGAACACACTTGTAATTACAATTATACTATTAATGAAATGGATGATGTTGTTGCTTGTTTACTACTTTAGATTGTTGTGATACATTACGTGACGTCCTCCGCCCCAGAACGTTTCCTCCGTTCTCGGTTTTGGGGTGTGACACATCAGAACCCCCAGTTAACATATCAGAACTAGAATTAAGGACATAAGTCCGTACACCAAGGAAAAGTTAAGCCACAATTCTAGATGCATATTAATTTAGTGTATCCAGTGGGTTCCCATGTTTATCTCACTGCCCTATCTACCCGAGCGTCGTATGGTCAGTCCAAAAAATCCTATCTAAATCCACATTGACAAATCCTTCATGCATACCAGCACATTGATCACAGAGTCTAGAAAATTCTACTTTGGTACCTTACACGGATTCAGATTGCCTGTTATCACATGATTATTTCACTTCCTAGCACATAACCTACATACAGATACTATCAGCAACATATTTTTTGATTTTTTCTAATTATCTAATGTTTTTGGATTTTGAGATTTTTTTAAAAATTTTTTGTTTGGTTTTTGTGTTTATTTCTCCCCCTAAATTTGTGCATGGGTGAGAATGAAAATAACATGCGCAAATTTAAACTAACCTAAAAAAATTTAGTCCTCAAAACGGATCATTTTCAAAAAGCTCACAAGCACATCGAATCGAGCTTTGTTAAACTGCTTTGTGAATAGATTCACCACATTATTAGTAGCGGGAACCTGTTCCAGTCGAATGAGCGAACGCTCATGACAATCTCTGATGAAATGAAAATTTGATGTCAATGTGCTTCGTTTTCGAGTGCTGAACTGGATTTTTAGCAATCTGAATTGTAGTCACATTATCACTTGTAAGTCCTCAATCTGCTTATGTATCAATCAGATCCATTTGATGGTGCGGAATCCCAATCAAACGGATGATGCCAGATCAAACTAGAAGAGAAGGAGAAGAAGAATAACTTGAAACTATGATGTATTCAAAGATATGAGTGATACTCCATACACATTAGATTCTCTCACACACACTAATCTTCTCTCTAGTTTCTCTATCTACAATATGCTCTCCTTTTCTAGCCCCTTTTCTCTCAAGCACTCCTTACCCTATATATATATATATATATATATATATATATATATATATATATATATATATATATATATATATATATATATATATATATATATAAGACAGTTGGTCGTACACGGGTTTACGGTCGTACACCCGTGTACGACCGTACACATAGCCGTAAACATTAATATGGTCGTAAACACTGAGTTGTTTATGGTCCTAGACATAAAAATACATTTTCCTAGAAAAGCAAAGTAAAAACCATAATTTTGACCCAACAGTCCTCATAAGAGGCGAAATTCATTGTATGTGCCCAAGCTTTTTGGTGGTATTACGGATGTTCTTGGTGATGGGTTTTCTGCGTCGGGGTGGAAAGAGATAGTAGTGGTGCCTAATTATTCAAAGATGTCACCTTCTCCATTTATTGACTTGCTCACGGCTGATGTCGGTGCATGTTCTGTCCTTGGAGGTGCATTGGGCATGTCAGGAGGCTTTCCTCGATCGGACATACCTTACATGGTTGAAAAAATGAGGATTGTGTCCCATCCCTTAGCTTCTGAAGCTTACGTTCCAGTCTGGGTAGTTACAAAAGACTCATTACTTTCGGAAGACATTATCGCTCAGGAGTAGAGTTATTGTGTCCATCCTCCGGCCACATTGAAGTTGCTTGCAGCCCAATCGAGCGCATGCATGGCCAACGACCTTCGGTACGTAGCTGCTCAAACTTCTGTCCTTATCGTTGCTACCGCTGAACGGGTTTGCCTCCATGGCATAAATGAAACTCAACTAAAAACTTCACAAGATGTTGTTGCTAGCTTGAAAGGGGAACTCCGTGATTCAGAGGCAGAACGTCGAAGGCTATCTGAGCAATATTGCATTGTTTCCTATGAGAAGGTTGCTTTCAAAGATCATGTGGCCACTCTGGACGACCAAGTTAAGTGAATTGAAAATCAAGTGAGTTCTCTAGCTCGAGAGAAGGGTGTTCTGACAAGGGATGTTACACCCCAGAACCAGACGACGGAAACGTCCGAGGCGGGTGACTTTATCTCGTAATATCATCACAGTGTATATAATTGAATCATAGACAACTAGCATGGCATGGGGAACTTTGAAACATAAAAGCTAGTAGGAGAACATACCTTTCTTATTGCTTGGATTCCTTAAGAACCTTGTGAGCCTAGCAACTCAAGTGTGATGCCTAAAATGTTTCACACAACACCACAACCCTTGGAATAACTTTAAGAGAAGTTCATTAACACTCAAAATCAGTTAGCCCTCTTGTTCTTCACTTAGTGGCTGATTTTGCTAGCCATGGAGCTTCTTATATAGTGTGCCTCATGTAGGGTTACTCAATGTAAACCCTAATGTGCATGGCTTTTCATATTCCATGATCAATGGGTTCATAACCTCCATGGACTATCTATGGAGCACCTTATGGGTTTTAGCCTAATTCAGTAAACCATGGATCATTAGCCCACTATACAAGAATGGATGATTTACACAATCAACCCCATATATCTAATTAGTATATTTTTTATCACTTAATTAATTCCAAATTAATTCTTGATCAATACTAATTAAATAATATTATTAATCTATTAGAACTTATAATATATTAATAAACCTTAAGTGTCCTTTCTCTCATTTAGTTTATCCAAGTGTTGCAATGCCATGCAACCCAAATGGACCATGCCAACCGGGTCAAGTACATCCCTGAAATAGTTATGAACTTAGACACCTAATCCAACTGGGATTATGACATTTTGTGGATATGGGGACTTGACGAGTTGGTGGACCCACTCGGCGAGTCGAGTCAACCAGATGTTGACTTTGCCTAGATGATTGACTATTGACCAAGGTGTTGACCATGACCTTTGTCTTGGACTTGAGTTGACCCTTGTAAGGGTTACGAGTATGAATTGATAAGTTAGAAAAGTTGTTGTGTAGAGATTGAGGATTCGAGGAGAGTTGGTTTTCATACCGAGATCAGTATAGACACTACACGACTTTGAGGTGAGTTTTCTCCTAGTAGGAGTGGGTCTACGACCACAGTGTCGGCCCACAAGTAAGAGTGTTGGATAGATGATTGTCTTTGTGATAATTATCTAGGATTGATATGAGATATGATTATTGTGTCTGATATGATTATTGTGCTTGATATGTTTATTGTGCTTAATATGTGTTAGTAGTAGTAGAGGTGAAATAATCCCTGGTTACCAGTTGAAAGATGCTGAAGCGGAGGGTAGCTTCGAGTTACTGGTTAAAATATACTGAAGGGGAGGTTAGTTCTTGGTTACCGTTTGAAAGATACTGAGGAGGAGCCCTGGTTATGCCCGACAGTTACCGGTTGAAAGATATCGAAGATTATGCATTATTTGGTATGGGTATGATGGGGAAAATCACTAAGCTTTGTGCTTATGACTTTTAGTTTTGGTTTCAGGTACCTCTTCATCTAAGGGGAAGGAGCTGGCGGGGTAGCAGCGCATCACACATTTACACATGATATTTTGCATTTGAGAAACCTGGGATTGTACTCTGATATTATATTATTTACTAATATGGTCTTGAGACTTGTGATTTGTGACTTTATGTTTGAAAGGATTTCAATGCTTTTTTCCATTAACTATTTTTACAAGTAATATATTTTAAAACAAAAATTTTTGGGTCTCGATTTTGGGATGTTACACTATGTATCTTAAGGGTATGCAAACCAAATTCAATCATATTGATAGAAGTGGGGATCCTAGCCTTCCAAAAAGGCACTTTACTGTGTTCTGATCACAATGTTGACCGATGTCCACTAAGAAGCTTGCTGAACTTTGTAAAGAGGCCAAAAAATCAATGAATTGGTTTGTATTAAACAACTGTGATGAGGATGAGCTGAAAGGATATATATCGTATGTTTTTTGATCTAGTAACTACTTTTTCGATTGTGTTATGATATCTTCAATCTATTCTAATTGTTTTGTCTCACATCCAGCAAATTCGAATCAAAACCTCTTGAAAGTGATTTGAAAACAGAATTTCCTCCGTGGTTCAAAAGAAAGGTAAATGACTTATATTCTAATTTATAATATAAAACTAATTTATATTATTACTTAAACGTACAATATTATATTTCCTTATACATTTATCATCTCGAAAGAGAATCATCATCAGAATGTACTAACGAAGTAAAGGCGTTGGCACATGATCCGTTAGATGCAACTTATTAAACTACCTGCATAGTAAACGGTGTTTGATTTGTTGTGATTAGCCTTGATCTCCAATGTACTACTCAAAATAATGGCATTCTTACATTAGGAATAGACAGTACACCATTCTATGGTCAACTGGAGGACATCATAGAGTTGTACAATTTACATGGTTACTCGGTTTTACTCTTTCGTGGTAAATGGTTCAATATGTCATTAAGTAACAGAGGTTTAATTAGTAAAAATAATATGGTTGTTATTGATACCAGTCATGAATGGTATGTCGGTAAACATGGTATCATGATCAACAATATATTTTAGCCACTCAAGCTAAAATAGTGTTTTATCTCGAATATCCTACTCGAAACAATAAGTGGAGAGTTGTGGAAGATGTTCATCGTCGAAAAGTTTGGGATCATCCAAGTATCGGTGTTAATAAGATATATGTGGTGAATGACACTCGATCAATTGATTTTTCCTTGGCTGTCGTCTTACGTGATGATGATGATGATACATACTCTCTTGACGGTGATGATATGTACTCTTTAGATAACGATGACGATGGTGAATCAAGTGTGGCTCCTACTATAAACGATTATAGTTTCTTTAATGATGACGATGATTGTGGTGATACGTACTCTTCAGATAATGATGACGATTTCATAAACGATGACGAATTCATTAATGATGATGTTGTACATGTATATTGTTCTAGTGATGTTCTGATTGATGGTATGTTACGGTTGTTATACATTTTGATTACTTAAAATTGTTTATTAGTTTTCTTAAAGTATGTTTAGTATATTTTCTAATATTTGTTAAACGGATGGCTACACATGTTACCGGGGGGGGGGGGGGGGGGGGAGGAGGAGGAGGAGATGGCAAGAACCGACCTCCACACGAGCGCGCAGGAAAGATATCGGTGGGTTGTCAATCTTGTAAGTTACACGAAATTCTTAAATATATTGGATTTATTTTTAAAGTTTTAAATTTCTAAATTTTTAATTCTATTTGTCAATGTACCAAACCTAACACGTCGTGACACGTTGGTGTGGAAAGGGAAGATGCTTAAATATGCGAAATGCAAAAAAGTTCAATGGCGGTGGTAAAAAACCTTTACCCATGGAAGTTGATAGCGATGGGGGGACCTATAAATTCATAAATCAAAATGGAAAAATGTTGAAAACGTTTATCTCAAATTTTCTGGCGGATCATGTACTACTCCATTATAGGATTTGGAGGCGTGTTACTTTCCATTACTATGAAACTATGTATCCTCATATTGAAGTAAGTACAAAATACTCTTTATATGTGAAAAAATTTATACTTTTTAAATATTTTTATACAAATTAAATTTGTGTTTTTATTGCAGTCATTTTTTGATCTTGATATGTACCGGGGTACATATATGTGGGAAGCCATTCGAGCGACTGCCAAAGAGCTTATATAGATCACAAACATCAAGTAAAAAATTATTTTAATAGGGTTTGACGGATATATTGATGTAGAAGGGGCAAGACAATGTCCACCAGATGAAATAGACGACGCAGCATGGAATAATATGATTGATCTTCTTTTTTTGGATGAGCGTTATCGGAAGCAGTGTGATAAATGTAATGAAAGTAGGTCCAACCTTCCGTATACGAGTGCACATGGAAGTGGATCATATGAAAACAGACGTTGCGAGGAGGTAATTAAATTTATTTGTATTATATAAAATTTTAATTAACACTTATATAAATATTTTTTTAATTGTTTTTGGCTTGTTATAGAAAGCAAAAGAAAGTCGGAGTTAGTGTTCACCGCATCTGAAAGAAACTTAGGTAGGTAATAAACAAAGTTAATACGTTATTTGATAAATATGTTGTTGTTGTTATTATTATTATTATTATTATTATTATTATTATTATTATTATTATTATAGTTATTTTAAGGTATATTATTATTATTTTAGTGTATAAATTTAGTTATTTGTTTTAATTAATGTGTATTTATTGTTTTCTTTATTTTAGGAAAATATTCAATGAGAGAAGATGTTGATGCAAGAAGGTCTTACAAAGAATGAAAAGTTAAATGAAGAACATTGTCTCACTCGTGCCTCGGTGAGAGATGCAGACATATTCGCATTGTTGGAAGGAAATCAAGCATCAATAATAATTTATTTCCTAATGAACATACCAAGCGTTCTAAAGCTTCCACATCTCAAACTTCAGATAATTCCCAAGTTGTTGCATTAACCCAACAAATGCAATACATGCAACAATAAATGTTATATATGTAACAAGAGAAATTAAATATCCTCCTACTTTTTGTTCCTACATATCCTCCTACCAAATGAAATGGTGACATGTGTAATATTTAATGTTCATTTAATGAAATTTAATGTTATTTTAGGATACTGATATGACACATGTCATCATTTAAATGGGTAGAAGGATTGGTATGATCAAAAGATAGGAGAATATTTAATTTCTCATGCAAAAAATGTATAATAACACCTTCGTGTCGGTCATTCTTAACTTCCAACCACAACCATTGTCACATTTCCAATGCAATTCAAATACACCAACCAACAAGCTTGAGGAGAAGGAGAAAAAGGACAACAATGAGAACATGGGCGACTATAAGAATGAGAACAATGAAGATTATGATTGATATTTTATGTTTTTTTTAACAATGTTTTTTGAATACTTGTTTGGATTTGTTATGGTTATTAAGTACTTGAAATTATTTTGCTATGTAGTAGAGTTCTTTTAAGTTTTAATGGTTTGTTATGGTTATTAAATATTTGATATTTATATATACGTACAGTTTGAATTTGTTTTAAAAAACAGGTTTGGTATATATAACAAAACCTGGGAAAGTACTAAAAAAACTAAACATACAACATGTCATCGGTATAGCTTTATAACTGTAATAACCGTTTCACTTTTACCGATGACATGTCGTCTCTATTACTAGAATGGAAGTCGTCTGCCACCTTCTTTTCCAAACGATATGTGCTTTGAATTTGACCAATTAAGATATAGGTAAACATTATTTTTTGATTATTTATCCATTCAAAATTTTCGCCTATTTCTTGATTTTTTTTAAATTCATAGGTTCAATAACTTGTAATAGAACTAATGAGGGAGAGAAATATTAGATTACATAGAGTCCACGAATGAGATAGGTTCATTAACAATTCAGAGATGAGAAAATGAAAAAAAATAAAAGCATTCACTCCTCTTTTATATCTTGCATCTATAGTATTTTTGCCTTGGTGGATTTCACTCTCATTCAAAAAAGTATGGAATCCTGGGTTGTAGTGTTTGTGTTTCGACGCTAAGTATTTATGCGGTGATGTAATAGTTAGGGTTAACAAATGTAACTTGTTTTGAAGTAATAAAAAGGAATTATTTGAGTATTATGTGAATTTATGTGCTTTATACTTGTTTATAATAATATAATAAATTAAGAATGAAAATAAGCATAAAAAATAAATGTTAGATAAAACCAATATCTATGAAGAAATTTGTAGTGGTTATGACAAGGATTCCGGAGATATAAAGAACGCCGAAATCCGATGTTATAACAAAAAAGTTATGACCTGTTGAAGTTTCGCGACAAAACTGACATGACGCTGTGTGATGTAAAAAGTGAGTTTGTGATAAATTGCTTTTTAGCCTTAGCGATCTAAAAGAAATTCGTAGTATACTTTAGATCAAGAGCGTGAATAAAAAGAACATTCAAATCTGACTTCGTATGAGAAAGTTATGAATTTTCTAATATTTGGCATAGTAGTGTGCAGCCCGGAGTTCGAATTTTAGACCGAACGATTATTAGCCAACACAACCTAAACGAGAATCGAAGATCTCGTTAATAGGAGCTCAACAATAAAAAGACAGATGAAAACGGACATCGAACAACAAAGTTCTGAATTTTAACGGACTTTTCTTGTCCCAGCCTGTTAAAAATATAACTTTATAAATACAGTCAAAATTAACCGACAGAGTTTAAACGGAAATTATAGAGTACCTATCTACCTATGCGTGGATATAAATAACATTGAAAACGGAGCTCTTATGTGAGAGTTACGAAATTTTGAAGTCGGGATGGTGATTTGCGAGATTGTCTGAGGAACACCGTGCGTAGAGAAAGGGAATGCCTCGTGTTCGGATACTAGGCTTCAGAAGCTCCACATCGCTCCATACGATGATCGACACGCAGATAAACGAACGTACTGCGTACCCTCGTATACCCTGCGTACTGAGGTACGTGCAATGTACCAACGAAGTTATGTGTAGCGTAGACCGAGGCTTCAACGTATATAAGGAGGTGCGAGGTCAGCCGATTTTCTCACATCTTTAACCTCTTCTTTCTCTCTCTATTCTCTCTCTCTCTCTCTCTCTCTCTCTCTCTCTAAACCTCCCAAACATCCCCAAGCCTAGGAAACTTTCTTATCACTAGAAGAAAGCCTCGGAGCACCCAAAGGCTCCGAGAAAAAGAGTTTTTCGGTTCGGAACTCTACCCGCGCAGAGCCCGGTTTTTAGCAAAACCGATGTTTCATCAAAGGAAATTATTTTAAGAAGCGAAGCACCGTCCGATCACCACCTTATCAAGTGACTACATAGTCACTTTCATCTTACACATATATATGAATTATTTTATATAAATTAAGTGCTATGTGTGCATATTGTCTGTTTACCTAAGATCTATGTTGGATGAAAGATCTAAACTTTTTCTTTTTAGATCTAAACTTTTTCTCTTCAGATCTAAACTATATATCTATTTTATACTTTGAGATTTATGTTGGATGAAAGATTTAAACTTTGTTTTTTCAGATCTAGACTAAATATGTATTTTATATCTACAAATATGTTGGGTAGAACATGGGTAGATGAAATAGTTTACATGTGATGAAATAAGATGATGAGAGGCCTCGATATTGACGATGATCTAGTCATCTAGCAGAGTATAGATGATGACCACAGACTTTTCTGGACATTCTAGTGGAACGCTAGCAGACTCGCAACATGTAGGTGTTTATTTGAACTGAGTATTCATCAGATGTACTCCATCTCCCCATGGTTGCCTTATTTGATATAAATTACTGAGGAACCCCCAAAGCAGTGTTGTTACCCCGATGAAATCCTTAGTCTAGGTCCCTTATACTAGATGCTTTAGGGACGTAAAGTGAGGATAACGGGAATGGGTAATCAGGTTTGTTTGGTTTGATGATGTAGCACCTGGTTCTTGGTACATAACTCTTTTGTCACACCCCAAAACTGGAACGGCGGAAACATTCTGGGGTGGATGACGTCATATCAAGTATCACAACATATGTAGTATAGTAATCAAAGTACAACAACCATTGCATTAATAGTAATAGTTTTACATAAGTTACATTTCATAGAGACAACAAAGTAATACAGAAACTAGTATAGATGCAGCTCGGTTCAAGGCTGACTTCGCAAAAGCTCCTGAGTGTACCTGTCTATCGTTGACCTGAGAATACAAGTTATTTTGAAAGCGAGTATCAGCATTTTTATAAATGCTGGTGAGTTCATAAGTATTTAGTGTCATTTGTGTAAGTAAGCATTTTTATTCAAAATAACTTTATGAAAAGTAGTAGTTTAGAATCTACGGTGTATTAGCGTCCTTTCCAGAAAATCCTATATTTTCTAAATAAAAGCAGTTTTCTACCACAACACTATAGAGTTATGTTTTTAAAGAGTAAATTTTCCCCGAAATACTATCATTATCAGAAAACGGTATTTACTTTAAAGGAATAATGAGAAAATCACAAGTAAAAATACCAAGGGAAAAATATCATATGCCTTAGCAGTAATACTGCTGACTAAGGCAAAAGAAATCATAGACTCCAGGAAAATATCTAATGAATGATACGCCTGGCTCAGTCTAACAAAAGGAAGCACAGACTCCAGACAATATTGAATGAACGATACAGCTAGCAAAGTCTAAAACCAGGAAATACAGACTTCAGACAGTGTCAAATGAATGACACAACTAGCAAAGTCTAAAACAAGGAAATACAGACTTCAGACAGTGTCAAATGAACGACACAGCTAGCAAAGTCTAAAACAAGGAAATACAGTGATAAATCTTGTTACCTTAAGGCCATGAATTATAAGGTAAACATGCAGATACTCGTAACCATACTGATTGACAGTAGAGAAGTTGACGCCCTGCAAGTGTCGGAATGAATGTGACATTTGTCACCCCTTGGATTGGTCAGCCGGGGACTGTAGCTAGCAGTCAGGGTGTGGGAGTGTCAGTCCTGTATAGATCACAATGCCTGCTCTCTCTACAGGAGACTCTGGTTACCAACTTGACAATGGGGAAATCCGTGTCCAGAGGATGCATCTCGTATTCTGAATTCTAATACAGGTACTGGACTAATGATAGAGACTCATGAATGAACTGACTCCTTTGGAATTCCCGTACTAGAAAAAGTAAATAGAACCTCCTAACTATTCCTATAATAGTTACTAGTGTCTCTGGTCTAGGAATGGTGACTAGAAGGTTGCCCTTGCTACCCAAGGGAAATGAACTGGTCGATGGAAACCTTTATGTCTATACATGTATACATAATATATAACTAATGTTTGAACAACCTTCGAACAGATAACCGATACCCACCAGACCACAGCCCAACGAGGAAAAGGAAATAGGGCGAACTAGCCTTCCTAAGTCTTTCAAACATTATTTATATAATGTTTACAAATACAAGCATGCATTTAATGAATGATCTATGAATGATGAATGGAAGGATGCCCTTGCTATCCAAGGGAAGTAAACTGGTCGATGAAAACCTTTATGTCTATACATGCATACATGATATATAACTAATGTTTAAACAACATTCGGAAGGATAACCGATACCCACCAGACCACATCCCAACGAGGAAAAGGAAATAGGGCGAACTAGCCTTCCTAAGTCTTTTAAACATTATTTATACAACTATACCAATACAGACATACAATTTAATGAAATAAAAGCATAGAAGAAAACTCTTATGAAAACTTTGGAAAAACCTTTACACATAAGAAATTTACGACTTGATGTTACTTTGTAAAACAAGTTTTGAAAATCTTTGGAATCCTTTGAAAAACCTTGCATACTTTATTAAGAGTTGAAAACATAATTTGGAAACCTTTAAGCTGGATAAACAGTTTAATATGCAAAATCAATTTTGTTGTACAGTTATTAATCACATTGGATTTATCTAATAACTGTATAGTTCAACTTGTATTCCCCCCTATAAAAGCAGTAAAATCATTTAAAAGGTCAATTCAGGGGTATGAACTCACCTGTCATGGGCGATTCGGATGAATGGGCGGTATAGGATGCTAAGTGTCAAGTGAGGACTTGACCACACACGCGAATCCTATTTAACATGTAATGATACATTTAAGTATCCAATTAGTCATTTAATAACTAATTAAGCAAGTAAAGATGTCCTCCTTCATGAAAACACTTTGCTACAAGTGCTAGGAGTACCAAGGGTTGCATATAGGGAGTGTATGGACTCACATTGGAGTTTACTCTTCAAATGATGGTCCTTATGGGTGTTTATGGTTTCAAGACCACTTCCCCCATGAGTTTACAGCCGTAAACTCATGGTAGAGGTGTCATGGGATGTTTAAAGGTCTTATCTCACTCATTGAATCATGCTAGAGTCGAATCAAGGGCTAAGGAAGTGATTTGGGGATCAAAATGGACACAATAGGGAGTTTACGGTCATTTGACCACTCCTTGGGGAGTTTACGGCCATAAACACATGAGTTTACAGTCGTAAACTCATGTTAGTCCATTTCTTTTGTGCTCCGGTGGTTCTAGGCTATGTAGGCAAGGTTCTAGTTACTTTTATGAGCATAGGAAGGCGTTAAAGGCACTTAAACACCTTGGAAAGGTGTTTACGGTTTTAGGGAACCTTCCCAAACCGTAAACTCAAGTGTTGCTCATTTGGGCATGTTTTGGTGCATCACATGAAGGAATACAAGGTTCTAGGCACTCATGGAAGCTTTTGGAGGTGTTTAAGGGGTAATTTAACACTCAAAAAGGTGTTTATGGTCCTTGAAGATGGGTTTATGGTCCAAGAATGTTCTTGGGCTGTAAACTCATGTTTACTCCCCAAAAATCGAGATTTTGGTGTTCTAAGTCCTTTCATGTAAGCCCCTAAGTCATAACTAAGCATTAGAAGTGGTTTGGAAGGGTTTTTGGGCATCAAAACCCTCTTCCAATGTGTTTACGGTTTTGGGATGTTCCTAAAATGTAAACTCTTGTTCTTGGAGGTTTTGGATGTTTAAGCCACGAATTTGCAAGTGTGATAAGCTAAACAACATGTTAGGAAGGTTAACTTACTGTTTTGAAGCTCGAAGGGGTGATTTTTGACCAAAACCCGACTTGTAGAGAGAGAAAGTAGAGAGAGGAAGTGTCTAAGGTGTGAAAAAGGTTGGGATGAAACCCACTCAACCCTTATGTAGGGTTGAGTTTACAGTCTGGGTGGGGATCCACCCAAAACCAACCGCAAACGTGGTTTTTCACGACTTCCGTTAAACACAGCAAATTTTAAATTATACCTCCTTATTTTTTGGTTCGCTTGACGAATATTATTTAAAATATTCCAACGGGCTTAAATCCGGCCAAAAATATTTTTGGGATAAATTTGGCTAATTTTTGAAGTGCTTAATTACATCATTAAAACTAACGGAAATTTTGAGTTGTCACGCCTTTTTATTTTTATCTAAGTGTTTTGCATTTTTGGCCTTGGACTCGGCGAGTTGAAGGACCAACTCACCGAGTGGAAGCGGGACGGGATGCGGGATTTAAGTGATGGACTCGGTGAATAGGGTCCCGAACTCGACGAGTAGGCCCGGGCTGCACAAAAACCCTAATATGAGGGTTTGAACACTATTTAAACATCTCATTCAGTCACCCATCGTCCTATTTGCTCCCATAAGGCCCCCATAGCGAACCCCAATCATGTGAGTGAAGATCTAAGGCCTTTTGAGTGATTTTGGTGCTTTTGTGATCTAAGAAAGGAAGGAAACACTTGAAGAAACAAGAAGAGGCTAGAGGGATCCGAGTTTGAGCATCTTCCACAGTGCATTTGAGGTATAAAGCTTATACCTTGCTCATTATTATTATAGATCTGTTCTTAAATGAGGTTAGGGCTTCTACGATCCATTTTGGCTACCAACCATGAGTGCAAGCATGGTTGAGGGCTAGAGTTTCGGATCCAAGGTTCTTGAGGGACCCTAAGGCAGAAAGCAACTGTTTTAGAACCCATGGAAAGCCTCATGCATTTTGGGAGTTCCTTTTTGAGCCATTTGGGCTCATTCTTCAATGCATGCATGTAAAGTTTGTAACTTTACGTGATAGATCGAGCCTAGGGGCTTGGATCTATCTTTTGGTCAAAGGTTGTACATCAGAAATCGAGGATTTAGGGTGTGGATGTTATCGACTCGGCGAGTCCAAGGCATAAAGTCATATATTTGTTGAGGGTCTAAAGAACTCAGCTGGGTGTTAGAAGGACTGTAGAAGGTCAGAAGGAGCGACCCAACGCTTTGAACTTATCCTTAGACTTGTAATTGATGGGACTCGACGAGTGCTAGAACAGACTCTACTAGTCCAAGACAATCTCCTTAAGATTGAAGATGAACTCGACGAGTTGTTCATACAACTCTGCGAGTCGAGGTCAACTCGATGAGTCGAGGTCAGGACATGTTCATCAGATGAGGGTAAACTCGACGAGTTTTTCATACAACTCGGTGAGTCAAACGAAGGATCATTCGATGTTCTTATAGAAGAGGAACTCGTCGAGTCATCGCCAAACTCGACGAGTCGAGTCATGGATGAGGTCGTGTAAAGGGATAGGGACTCGACGAGTTGACGGCCCAACTCGGCGAGTCGGGTCTACTTGAAGTTGACTTTGACTTGGACTTGATTGGGGGTAAAATAGTCATTTTACCCTAAGAGTAGATGTCAGTTTCTGACTAAGTCTTTTGTGGAGATTGTAGCCAGAGGATTTCCAGAGCAACAACAGGCAGAGACTTCCCACACGGATTATCAGCAGCTACTTGTTCGAGGTGAGTTACCTTCCAGTAGCGGTGGGTCTACGACCATAATGTCGGCCCACCAGCAGGAATTGTGTGTTAGATGATTGTCTTTGTGATATCATATAGGTTTGCTACTACCTGATATGTTATATGCTGGCATGATATGTTATATGCGATAGTAGTAGAGTTCGATTGTTAGGACCGAAGGGTAGGTCAGGCACCCCAGATATGTCGGACAGTATGTGAGGATATATTTATATGCTGACATGATATGTTATACGTGATAGTGGTAGTAGGGGGAATAGTCCCGAAGTTCGATTGTTAGGACCGAAGGGCAGTTCGGACACCCCAGATACGTCTGATAGTATGTTATGTTATGATATATGTGATAGTAGCAGTAGACGGGTGGAACAGTCCCCGAGGGTTGGTTGTTAGGACCGACAGGTAGGTCAGCACCCCAAAATGGCTTGCACGGGTAGGACAGCACCCCTGAATTGCCACATGGGTAGGTCGGCACCCCAGAATGGCCGTATGGGTAGGTCGGCACGCCAAAATGGCCGTACCGGGCAGGTCGGGCAACCCATAATTGCCCGGTAGTATATATGTTATGTGACTGTATGGTATGTTGTACGATGGGGAAACTCACTAAACTTCATGCTTACAGTTTATAGTTTTGGTTTTAGGTACCTCTTCAGCGAAGGGGAAGGAGCTGGCGCGGTAGCGGCACATCAGACACACACATGTTGGTTTTCCGCACTAGAGTTTCTTGGGATTGTACTCTAACATTATTCTTACTTTTGTGAATGGTATCAGACATGAGTTGTGGTTTTTATGAAAAGTTATGTTTAGATGGTGTTTTCTTATAAATAATTTTACTAGTTGATTAATTAAAAATGGAATTTTTGGTCGTGAAATTTGGATCGTTACAAGTTGGTATCAGAGCCCTGGTTTGAGGGATTCGGACACACCTTCGGGGGTGTCTTGACTCAAACCAAGGGATTAAAAGATATTTACAAAGAAAATGATTTTCTAAAAGCTAAGTTAAAGAGTTTTAAGAAAGATCAAGATGTGTGATGTGCGCGACTGGCCGAGCTCAAGTAAGTTTTCCCCAAAGTACCCATACAATGTTTATATTATGTTTATCAATTTTAGTAGAACAACATGCTAGAATAGGACTAAGGACCTAGGAATGATGCCTTATGTGCCTGCTTAATGTGCTTTAGCTTATGAGGATTGCATGCTAGTATTAAGTAGACAATGATAGGATATCCTGTTCAGGTTACGCCTGGTAGTATGAGCTCAGCATTGTCTGCTAGTACAGTTTCTCACTATGAGAACAGATTTGCTTAAGTAGTTTTCCAGTGTCCGAATGATGCTTTCTTTGTGCTTTGTGGGACTCTGAATGATGGGAGTTAGCTAGTAGGTGAATGCGTCACGCCACATGTGATCAGGATTGAATAATCTCAAAGTGTTGGATTTGACCCTATTGCGCAACTCTTGTTTGAGTCTAACTGTTGTGGGGACGAGTCTTTTACTCAAAGGGTTATTCGAGCCTGATTACATGTGATGATATTCAGGTAATGGCTAATTGGCATTACTAGGAGGCCTTCACCAGCTGAGGGCCGGTTTGGGTGGAGTTAGAGATTTTCCCTAGGGTAAGCCTATGATAAGAATAGCAGAGATCAACAAGGGAAAAAAGGGACTTGGTGGAGTCGAGGCAGTCCATAAGGAAGGTATGGATAGATGTGGAAGGTGGTATGGGCTCGTACTACTAAAAGCAGAGGATCCATACCCGAATTGAGGAAGGATGAGACAAGACCGGGGAAATTGAAGTGGACGTGATTCCTCGAGATGTATCAGTATCACTAACGGTTGTCATTATGTATTGCAGAATTGTGGTACTACGTCCGAGACCAGCAGTTGGCAGCTCGGGGGAGGGATCGGGTTTGGGTTCAGGCTCCGAACTAGTGGATGGGAGACTACGCGAGTTCATCGCGTCCGAGATCACTAGAGGCATCCTTGATGCGACCCCGGTTATCTTTGGGTCGATCAAGGAAGGGATTGTCGAGTTGATGGAGGATCGCCTCAGGGCGTTCAGGAGTGACATAGCGACCAGCCAGTCAGGATGCCTCACACTATCCTTTAAGGACTTCAGGGGCAGTGGTGCGTCGGATTTCCATGGGGCGAAGGACCCCATTGCTGCTAGACGATGGATTGCCGACATTGAGTTTGCACAGCTGACCAGCTTCTGCCCCGAGGGGTCGAAGGTGAGATATGTAGCAGGGTGCCTGAGAGACAGAGCTTGGGATTGGTGTGAGTCTGTTAGTGACTCATTGGGAGCCTCGGTTGTTGAGGCTATGACCTGGTCAGACTTTGTGACCAGATTCAGGGCGAAGTTTGCGCCAGCTGTGGAGCTTCAGCAGCTGGCCAGGGAGTTATTGGACCTGAGACAGACCACGGAGACTGTAGCGGAGATCACTGCCAAGTTCCGGGAGATGGCATTGCTGGTGCCCCAGTATGCGGGAGATGAGGATATGAGGAGGACCCGCTACCATGACATGTTGCGAGCTGATATTCGGGAGCATGTTAGTTTCTCAGCTTGCCCTACCCTGGATTCCATGATTGCCAGGGCAAGGTAGAGGGAGATCAATCTGGAGCATATCCGAAAGAGAAAGATAAACGAGGGGCAAACGACTGGGGCTTCGGGGAAGAATCCCAAGGGATCAGATGGTAGGTCAAAAGGCCAGTCAGGATAGGGCCACTGCAGGAAATGCGGCAGGCCACATCAGGGGGCGTGTAGATTGGGATCGTCGGGCTGCTACAAGTGCAGCAAGACGGGGCACTTCAGCAGGGATGGTACCCTCCCTGAACCTACTATTCATACATTAGAGTTGTTGTGTTTCCACTTCAACTAGAGGGGCCAAAAGAAGGCTAATTGTCCCCAGTTGATAGTAGCAGCGGTGTTAGTGAAGGCGCCAGCTCCAGCGACCCTGCGGATTACTGATGGCCAGCAGGGCAATGCAGAGGCTCCAGTGGTGAGGAGCCGGGCTTTCCAGTTGACTACAGAGGAGGCACGCGTCGCACTGAATGTGGTGATGCGTATGATTCTTTTTCCTTGATCTGTGTATACGATATTATTGATGTTGATATGTGCCCTGTGTATACATATTTAGGATCGTTCCATGTGAACGGTATCCCGATGCGGGTGTTGTTTGATTCCGGTGCCACTCGATCTTTTGTTTCTCTTGTGCTCAGCATGAGGTTTTCTGAGCCTTCGAGCATGTTAGATTTCCCTTTAGAGGTAGAGATTGCTAATGACCGGTTGTGCGAGCATCGGCGGTATTTCGAGATTGTGTGTTGAGATTATTCGAGGAACATTACCTGGTAGACCTGGTTCGTATTCCTTTGAGGGGAAACAGCGTGATTATAGGCATGGATTGGTTGAGCCCAAATAGGGCAGTGATAGATTGGCAGTTGGTGCGGATCAGGACCCTGAGTGGGGGAGAGTTGATAGTTCAGGGCGAGAGGCTATAACGAGGACCAATTGTGTGTTCAGCAACGAGAGCTAGGTGTTACCTTCATCAGGGTTGCACAGGATATGTCGCTTATGTCCTGGACACCCGGGAGGCGGGTAAGGCGACAGTGGTCAATGTGCCTATGTGCGAGAATTTACGGACGCATTCCCCGAGGAGTTTCCAGGGATACCTCCGGAGAGGCAGGTGGAGTTTAGGATCAACCTAGTCCTTGGTGCGCCTCCGATAGCCAAGGCACCATATCGGTTGGCTCCTCCTAATATGCAGGAGTTGTCTATACAGCTGTAGGAGTTGTTATACAAGGGATTCATTAGACCGATTAGTTCTCCCTGGGGAGCCCCGATTTTGTTTGTGAAGAAGAAGGATGGATCGTATCGGATGTGTATAGATTATCAGAAGCTGAACAAGTTAATGGTGAAGAACTGTTACCCACTCCCGAGGATTGATGACCTCTTTGACTAGCTACATGGAGCATCTTGGTTCTCCGAGATTGATCTGTGTTCAGGATATCATCAGATGAGATTCAGAGAGGAGGATGTACAGAAGATTGCGTTCCGGACGCGCTATGGCCACTATGAGTTTGTGGTGATGCCCTTCGGGCTCACAGATGCTCCTGCTGCGTTCATGGACCTCATGAACCACATGTGTAGACCGATGTTAGACCGATTTGTGATAGTGTTTATTGATGATATCTTGGTTTTCTCCAAGACACAGGAGGAGCACGAGGAGCATCTTCAAAAGGTTTTGGAGACTTTAAGGAGGGATAACTTGTATGCTAAGTTCTCTTAGTCTGAGTTCTGGTTGTGCGAGGTGCAGTTCCATGGGCACCTCATCAACCAGAAAGGGATTTCGGTGGACCCGGCCAAAGTGGAGGCCGTGATGAGATGGGAGGTTCTGAAGTCTCCATCTAAGATTCGGAGTTTCCTAGGATTAGCTTGCTACTATCGGAGATTCATCCAAGATTTCTCCAAGATAGTCGTACCCCTGACCAGGCTAACAAGGAAGGTCGTGGTCTTTCTTTGGGGGCCTGAGCAGCAGGACGCATTCGAGACACTGAGACAGATATTGTGTGAGGCGCCAATCTTAGCCCTGCCGGAGGGCATGGAGGATCTTGTTGTGTACTGTGATGCGCCCATCTCGGGTTTGGGCCCAGTACTGATGCAGAGAGGGCATATCATCGCCTACACGTCGAGGCAGCTGAAGCCTCACAAGGCAAATTAACCGACGCATGATTTGTAGCTGGGGGATGTTGTATTCGCCCTCAAGATTTGGCGTCATTACCTCTATGGGGTTCGCTGTACCATTTACACGTACCACAAGAATTTGAGGTACCTTATGGATCAGCCGAATCTAAACATGAGGCAGCATTGGTGGTTGGACATGGTGAATGATTACGATTGCGAGATCCTTTACCATCCGAGGAAGGCCAATGTTGTAACCGACACTCTTAGCTGCAAGGCAGCACCGATTAGGGATATATGTCTGAGGGTGACAGTGGTGACTCCGTTGTTGGAGTGGATTCGGGAGGCCCAACAGGAGGCCATGAAGGAGCAACATCGGAAGAGCGAGCGGATAGTGGGGCAGGTTTCCTCCTTCAACTATGACAAACCGGGGATTACTAACACTACAGCGTAGGGTGTGGGTTCCGTACCACGGGGGTGTGCGCCAGGTTCTGATGGAGGAGGCACACAAATCTCGATTCTCCATTCATCCCGGGGCGACGAAGATGTATAGGGATCTTCGTCCGGACTATTGGTGGCCCTGCATGAAGCGGGATGTGGCATGGTACGTGGAGCGGTGCTTCACCTGCAGGAAGGTCAAGGCCGAGCATCAGAGAACTCACGGCAAGATGCAGCCGTCGGATATTCCGTTGTGGAAATGGGAAGACATCACGATGGATTTTACCACAAAGCTTCCCAGGACCGCGCGCGGAGTGGATTTGATTTGGGTCATCGTCGATCGATTGACCAAGAGTGCCCATTTTATCCCGATTCAGGAGAACATTTCGGCTGAAAAGTTGGCCGACATCTATATCAGGGAGGTGGTGGCGCGGTACGGGGTTCCAGTTTTGGTGATTTCAGACAGGGATCTGCGGTTCACTTACATGTTTTGGAAGAAGTTTCATGATGAGTTGGGTACTCGTCTGGACTTTAGCACCGCCTTTCACCCGTAGACGAATGGTCAGAGCGAGCGGACCATCCAGACTCTGGAGGATATGATGCGAGCATGCGTATTAGACTTCGGAGGTAGTTGGGATACCTACCTTCCATTGGCAGAGTTCTCCTATAACAATAGTTATCATGCGAGCATTGACCGCCCTCCCTTCGAGATGTTGTATGGGAGGAGGTACAGGACCCCGATATGTTGGGGCAAGGTTGGGCAGAGGGTAATGGGGATCACTAAAGTAGTGCTCAAGATGACATAGAGGATTTAGAAGGTCCGAAGCAGGCTTCAGACTGCTCAGAGTTGGCAGAGAAGCTATGCCGATAAGTGCCGATCAGACCTGGAGTTCCAGGTCGGAAATATGGTTCTCCTGAAGGTATCGCCATGGAAGGGCGTTATCCGATTCAGGAAATAGGGAACACTGGGCCACAGGTACATTGGACCGTTCAGGGTTATAGCCCGGGTGGGCAAGGTGGCTTATAGGTTGGATCAGCCAGCCGAAATCGGTCAGATCCACAACACTTTTCACGTTTCCCAGCTGCGAAAGTGCCTGGTGGACGACTCAGCAGTGGTGCCCTTAGAGGACATTCAGGTTGATGGCAGCATAAATTAC
Source organism: Lactuca saligna (assembly GCF_052625555.1). NCBI lineage: Eukaryota > Viridiplantae > Streptophyta > Magnoliopsida > Asterales > Asteraceae > Lactuca > Lactuca saligna. Next base: position 254,165,348 of record NC_136424.1, read on the forward strand.
ATTGAGCGACCTGTGGCGATCCTTGACCGGAAGTCGAAGGATCTGAGGAAAAAGAGGGTGGAGCTCGTAAAGGTGCAATGGCAGCACCAGAAGGGCTCGGAATGGACTTCGGAGCCGCTGGCCGAGATGATGGAACATTACCCAGAGCTGTTTCAGGAACGAGCAGCAAACTGTGAGGACGAACTCTAAAATAAGTTGGGGAGATTTGTATCACCTAGTTCTTAGTACGTAATTCTTTTTATTTTTATCTAAGTGTTTTGCATTTTTGGCCTTGGACTCGGCGAGTTGAAGGACCAACTCGCCGAGTAGAAGCGGGACGGGACGCGGGATTAAAGTGATGGACTCGGTGAGTTGGGTCCCGGACTCGACGAGTAGGCCCTGGCTGGACAAAAACCCTAATCTGAGGGTTTGCACCCTATTTTAACATCTCATTCAGTCACCCATCGCCCCATTTGCTTCCAGAAGACCCCCATAGCGAACCCCAATCGTGTGAGTGAAGATCTAAGGCCTTTTGAGTGATTTTGGTGCTTTTGTGATCTAAGAAAGGAAGGAAAAGCTTGAAGAAACAAGAAGAGGCTAGAGGGATCCGAGTTTGAGCATCTTCCACAGTGCATTTGAGGTATAAAGCTTGTACCTTGCTCATTATTATTGTAGATCTATTCTTGAAGGAAGTTAGGGCTTCTAAGAGCCATTTTGGCTACCAAGCATGATTACAAGCATGGTTGAGGGCTAGGGTTTTGGATCCAGGGTTCTTGAGGGACCCTAAGGCAGAAAGCAACAATTTTAGAACCCATGGAAAGCCTCTGCATGTTGGGAGTTCCTTTTTGAGCCATTTGGGCTCATTCTTCCATGCATGCACGTAAAGTTTGTAACTTTACGTGCTAGATCGAGCCTAGGGGCTTGGATCTATCTTTTGGTCAAAGGTTGTATATCAGAAATCGAGGATTTAGGGTGTGGACATTACCGACTTGGTGAGTCCGTTCTTAGGACTAGGCGAGTCCAAGGCATAAAGTCGTATATTTGTTGAGGGTCTAAAGAACTCAGTTAGGTGTTAGAAGGACTGTAGAAGGTCAGAAGGAGCGACCCAATGCTTTGGACTTAGCCTTAGACCTGGAATTCATGGGACTCGAAGAGTGCTAGAACAGACTCGGCGAGTCCAATACAAGCTCCTTAAGATTGAATATGAACTCGTCGAGTTGTTCATACAACTCGGCGAGTCGAGGTCAGGACTTGTTCATCAGATGAAAGTGAACTCGACGAGTTGTTCACACAACTCGGCGAGTCGGACGAAGGATCATTCGATGTTCTTATAGAAGAGGAACTTGTCGAGTCTTAGCCAAACTCGACAAGTCGAGTCATGGATGAGGCCGTGTAAAGGGATAGGGACTCAATGAGTTGACGGCCCAACTCGACGAGTCGGGTCAACTTGATGCTGACTTTGACTTGGACTTGATTAGGGGTAAAATAGTCATTTTACACTAAGAGTAGATGTCAGTTTCTGACTAAGTGTTTTGTGGGGATTGTAGCCAGAGGATTTCCGGAGCAGCAGCAGGCATAGACTTCCCACAGATAGTTGGAGGGGAAAAGGACTCACCAGTGGCATGACATGGAAGGTATTGTGTGTTGGATTAATGTCTAAGTCCATAACTATAATTGGTGAGACTTGATGTCACACCAAAAACCGGAACGACGGAAACGTTCGGGGGTGGAGGACGTCATGTCAAGTATCACGAGATATGTATATGGTAAGCAAGTAATGAACAACCATTTCATTTAGAAAACAAGTGTTTACAATGTGTGTGTTCACAAAACATAGAAGTCATAAACAAATAACAAAAACCGACTTGATGTTGTAATGCTCCATCTTTTGAATCTCCAGCACGAGCGCCTATCTAATAGTCTCCTGAGAATACAAGTTATTTGAAAGAGTTGATCAGTAATTAAGCTGGTGATTTCATAAGATTTTAGTGATGTGAGTAAGCTATAAAGCATTATGGAAAATGTATATGTAAAAGTGATTTAAGTTGTAAGTTCTGTTTTGAAAGGTTCGCATGTTCCTCTAGAAAATCATATATTTCCTACTTGAATGAAAGTTAAGTAAAATGACACTACAAGCCTTTCTATGGGTACTAAGTGGGTACAAGTTATATATACTCAGAGTAAACAAACAATCGATTGTGCGCATCTACCCCAAGCTCACAATCCAACGGGGAACAGAAAGTAAGGCAGATAGCACACATTCTGTTGGTTGTTAGATCGTTGTCATATATAACCCTGGTGTATTCACTTGTTACTCATGGAGTTATTTGTAATGGTTCCTATATATCTAATGAAAAGTTCTTTAAGAAAACATATATTCCTTATAGTAAAATAATGACTACGGTGACTACTTTTATAATAGCTTTGTTTATACTGCTATATATATATATATATATATATATATATATATATATATATATATATATATATATATATATATATATATATATATTCTGATACCGGGTAGAAAGTTAATTGAGTGAATCTGCCCAACGCCCACAATCCAACGGGAACAGGAAGTAAGGTGGAAAACACACATTTAACTATCTATTGGGTATTAGTTTTATATATAAACATAGTGTATAAACTAAGGTGTTATAGAGTTACTCACCTAAAGTCTCTAAAACTGTACTGGCTTAATAAAATGGATTAAGCCCTTATCTGGGAAATCTCTAGTTTTGTATACCAAAAGTACTGACTTTGAAAAGTAAGTTTTGTACTAGAAAAGTTGTGCGTTGAATCTGTATCCTATAACCTGATCCATACCTGGTACCCTTATGATGACTTAATGGATACTAAGCATAGTTATGGCCATTTATGTTTATGAGGGTTTTTTAGGGTCCTAAAGGTCATAATGAAGCATCCTAACTTCAAGTCTAAGCCTTAGGAAGTGTTTGTTGCATCAAAACACCCAAACTTGAGTTTTCGGCCCTTGGACCATTTTGGCATGTGTTTGAGGCCCTAATCACATATGGGTGATGGTATTTTGATTGTTTTGAGTCCTAAACACATCAAGGTAAAGTGATAAGCTAATCTCTAGGCTTAAGGAAGGAATTTGGGGCATCTTGGCACCATAAAAGGGAGTTCACGGCCCACGAACATACTTGGCCGTGAACTCTCTTCTAACCCTTGTTTCTTAATGTTTTTAAGGTCTAGACATGTCAAGGGTAGTTCTATGTTTGGCTCCAAGGTCTATAGGGACATAGGGCACACTTTTGGCCTCATATTTAGTGTTCACGGTCCAAGAGGATCTTGGGCCGTGAACACCTTTTCCTTGGGATATATGGATGATTTCCATGTTATCTAGGCATGTAATACACTTTAATACACTCTAGGGTTGAAGTACTTACAATTGGGGGTGAACGGATGAAGATCCTTAGGAGAGAAATCGGGTTTTCTCTAGTTGGAAATGTAAGAAATGAACCAAAAATGGCAAAGTCTTACTTATATAGCCTTGAGGGTTTTCGGTCCCAATACCATTTTTGGACCGTAAATTCCAAACTCTTGAAGTTTTGGGCACTTATTGCTACATAATAAACCCTAGGGTATCCTCTCTCCTGATATCTTCTGAAGCACTAACTTTAAAACACTCAAACATATCCCAAAAGATTGAAAGTGAGCAGAAACAGACACTGCATATCTCGGCATACTCTGGTGTGGTGGAAATTTCACTTTCCACATTTTGGAAGGTTTCCAGCATATCGACTGGTAGGTGCTGAAGCAGTAGGCATCGTAGCGGCGTACATAGTACTCACTGGTTGCTCTTGTGGGGTGTCTTGTGTTGTTCTCTTCTTCTTTCTCTTGTTCTCCGACTTCTGATTATAGTCCTCTTCCCTGGATGGCTCGGGAATATGGACTTTTACACCATGGCGGACTCCGTGGTCGATGAGTCGCTGAGCCAGGCGTTTAGCACTATCGAACGTGGCTGGGTTAGAAGACAACACGTTTCCTTGGGTCGGAGCAGTCAGACCCCAAATGTATCTTTCTATCTTCTTACTCTCCGAGGTAATCATCTCGGGGCATAGAGATGCTAGTTCACTGAACCGGTCAGTGTAGGTCACTATGTCTGAGCCAACCATAGTGAGATCCCACAGCTCTTGTTCCAGTTTTTGAACCTCACCTAACGGGCAGTATTCCTCCCGCATTAACTCTTTTAGGTTTTCCCAAACTATTTAGTTTGCCACTGATAGATTCAGTGACTTAACATGGCTGTTCCACCATGTTAAGGCCTTGCTAGAGAAGGTGCAGGCAGCAAACTTCACTTTGCTTCCTTCTGGGCATAAACAGATTTTGAAGACCGACTCTGTTTTCTCAAACCATTGCATGAGGGCAATGACTCCTTCAGTCCCATTAAAGGACAATGGTTGGCATCTGGTGAAGTCTTTGTAGGAGAACTCTCCCTGACACATAGGGACCTCACCATGAGTAGAATCAGTAGGTGTTTCACCTCTACCTGTACTGATGGGGTGATATTGTGCCATGGCTATTGCCAGAGCTGCGGCCAATCTGTTGAGGGTCTAAAGAACTCAGTTAGGTGTTAGAAGGACTGTAGAAGGTCAGAAGGAGAGACCCAATGCTTTGGACTTAGCCTTAGACCTGGAATTCATGGGACTCGACGAGTGCTAGAACAGACTCGTCGAGTCCAATACAAGCTCCTTAAGATTGAATATGAACTCGACGAGTTGTTCATACAACTCGGCGAGTCGAGGTCAGGACTTGTTCATCAGATGAAAGTGAACTCGATGAGTTGTTCATACAACTCGGCGAGTCGGACGAAGGATCATTCGATGTTCTTATAGAAGAGGAACTTGTCGAGTCTTAGCCAAACTCGACAAGTCGAGTCATGGATGAGGCCGTGTAAAGGGATAGGGACTCAATGAGTTGACGGCCCAACTCGATGAGTCGGGTCAACTTGATGCTGACTTTGACTTGGACTTGATTAGGGGTAAAATAGTCATTTTACACTAAGAGTAAATGTCAGTTTCTGACTAAGTGTTTTATGGGGATTGTAGCCAGAGGATTTCCGGAGCAGCAGCAGGCATAGACTTCCCACACAGATTATCAGCAGCTACTTGTTAGAGGTGAGTTACCTTCTAGTAGCGGTGGGTCTACGGCCACAATGTCGGCCCACCAGTAGGAGTTGTGTTTTAGATGATTGTCTTTGTGATATCATCTAGGTTCGCTACTACCTAATATGTTATATGATGGCATGATATGTTATATGCAATAGTAGTAGAGTTTGGTTGTTAGGACCGAAGGGGTTAGTAGGGGGAATAGTCCCCATGTTCGGTTGTTAGGACCGAAGGGCAGTTCGGATACCCCAGATATGTCTGATTGTATGTTATGTTATGATATATGTGATAGTAGCAGTAGAGGGGTGGAATAGTCCCTGAGGGTCGGTTGTTAGGACCGACGGGTAGGTCAACACCCCAGAATGGCTTGACACGGGTAGGACGACACCCCTGAATGGCCGCATGGGTATGTTGGCACGCGAGAATGGTCGTACGGGCAGGTCGGCACCCCGGAATGGTTGTACCGGGTAGGTCGGGCACCCCAGAATTGCCCGAAAGTATATATGTTATGTGATTGTATGGTATGTGGTATGATGGGGGAACTCACTAATCTTCGTGCTTACAGTTTTTAGTCTTGGTTTTAGGTACCTCTTCAGCGAAGGGGAAGGAGCTAGCGCGGTAGCGGCACATCACACACATACATGTTGGTTTTCTATACTAGATTTTCTTGGGATTGTACTCTGACATTATTCTTACTTTTGTGAATGGTATCAGACACGAGTTGTGGTTTTTATGAAATGTTATGTTTAGATGGTGTTTTGCTTATAAATAATTTTACTAGTCGATTAATTAAAAATGAAATTTTTGGACTTGAAATTTGGGTCGTTACAGATGAAATTAATAAACTTATTTATTGAGGGTTGAAAACCCTATAAGCTCACCAGGCTTCCAAGCCTGACCCACTCAATTACTTGTATTACAGGTAGTTGCACAAGAGCATAGTTGGATGACTTGTCGAGAGAATTATGGATTATAGGCATGTAGACATAAATAAATGTTGTAAAGCCTATGTTGTTTTTGTTTTATGCTTTTGATCTGTATTGACGATGACATTCCGAGAATTGTAATGTAATGAAAATACATTTCTTCGGTAATACTTTGATAGATTCTTATCCATATTTTTTGGGAACAAATTCCGCAACATATTTCTTTAAAAGGTATACTCTGATTTTCAAGTAAAGCATAAACACACTAGTCTCTTCTGGCTGTGAAATTGGGGATGTCACATGGGTTAATAATTGGTGGAATATTAGGCAATACGAACCTTTTTTGAATGATATTGAAGAAAAGAGTATTCTATAAAAATTCATAGAATTAGAGGAACTCCTCTTCTTAAAGGAAATGATTAAGGAATACCCGGAGATACATCTACAAGATAGTCGTATAGGAATTCACAAAGAAACAATCCAATTAATCAAGATACACAATAAGGGTCGTATTCATACGATTTTGCACTTCTCGACAAATATACTCTTTTCATTATTCTAAGTGGTAATTCTCTTTTGGGTATTAAAGAACTTGTTATTCTTAACTCTTGGGTTCAAGAATTCCTATATAACTTAAGTGACACAATAAAAGCTTTTTCTTTTCTTTTATTAACTGATTTATGTATCAGATTTCATTCGCCCCATGGTTGGGAACTGATAATTGACTTTGTCTATTAGGATTTTGGATTTGTTCATAATGAGAAAATTATATATGGCATTGTTTCCACTTTTCCAGTCATTCTAGATACGATTTTCAAATATTAGATTTTACGTTATTTAAATCATGTATCTCCGTCACTTGTAGTGATTTATCATTCAATGAATGATTGAAAAATTATCTACCTAATCCATTTACAATGTTTCTTACTTTGTAGTTGTACATAAGCAAAGCATTGAAAATTGTATTCACTCTTTATCTTTTTACCCATCCACAAGTTATTATCCTATATATTAATCCAGTCAAATTATTCCAGTAAATAACATAACCATGGATATGAAACTTCATTAGTGACCTACCCCGATTTATTGTATAAATTTTCGGGATCAATGGTTGGACCATGCAAACTAGAAATAATTTTTCTTGGATAAAGGAACAGATTACTGGATCTATTTTGGTATCACTCATGATATATATATATATCATAACTCGTGCATCCATTTCAAATGCATATCCCATTTTTGCACAGACGGGTTATGAAAATCAACGAGAAGCGAATGGACGTATTTTATGCGCCAATTGCCATTTAGCTAATAAACCAGTGGATATTGAATAGTGCACCAAGTTGTTCACAAGGACCAGCTTAATCCTCTTCCCCAAGGATCCCCGATAAGGGAACCCTAGGAGAGTCGCCGACTCCAACTACCGTCCATGTACGATCCATACTAGATCTGACCAACTGCCCATCCTACCTCCTCTACGTTCTTGACATTCTTGACAGCCCATCATTGTCTTAGTAGAGTATTTCAGTGGCAGGTTTCGATCCTCTTCCCCATTACTTAGAAAAAGTGAGCCACCAGTTCAGGTACAAGATACTATCATTACTGCCTGGAGAATTAGACATCCAACCTGTAATCGAAACGACCAAATTACAAGAGTGGAGCTCTACCAACTGAGCTATATCCTCTAAGCCAAGTGGAGAATGCATGAAGGAATCAGGTGTTTCTTCTATTCTTTTCCTTGGCACAGTTGGGCCATCCTAAACTTGAACTAGAGACCTCGCCCGTGAAGTAAATCATCGCACCTACGATCCAACTAATTGGGAGAAAATCAGTAGATTCTTTTTTGGGAGCGATTCATCCTTCCCAAACGCAACATACTCTCCGTTGTACTGCGTTCTCTGAGTGTGCCTTCCCCCTCCTTCTTCCTTACCATGGGAAGTCTTTGTGAAATAACTCCATTGAGAAGAAGAAAAAAGCGTTAATAGACCCTCCTAGCCCAACCCTAGGTACTCTAAGATCCTTTTTCAAACCTGCTCCCGTTTCGAGTCAAGAGATAGATAAATAGACACATCTCATTGCATTGATTGTGGGGTTCGTAGTGACTGGGGGGGTCGAAGACCAAGAAACGAGTTATTTATACCAAGCATTCTTCTTACGCCTAGATCCAATCTCCTGATCCATACAGAAAAGAAATAGAATTTCAAACTCTTCCTTTCTGTAAAGGGGGGGGGGGGGGGATTAGGGAAATCCTATCGATTTCAGCTTTCTCCGAACATCGGGGAAAAGCATGAAAAAAAAAAGGCTTGAATGGTATAATCCATCTGTCACCCGAGAATGAAAGGGGTGATCTCGTAGTTTTTGGTCTATGAAGATGCATTGTTAGGTGCTCCACTTAGTTTTTTTTTGTTATTATTATTATTATTATTATTATTATTATTATTATTTAACTTAGATTTATTCGAACTTTATATATGATAAACACTTTGGGAAAAAAATTACAATGATAAAAGAAAAAAGTTCGACAACACAACATGACCTTTGTGACAAATTTATAAGTAGATATTTAATTACAATAGTTGTATAAAAAATCATAATATTGTCTTATATTTTTTTTTTACCAAATTTTATAAAACATTATTTAATGTAGTATTATTAATTTTTTAGAAAAATATTTATAGCCAGTTTCTAACTGATTTAATTGAAAAAGTAAAATTAAAGTTTTCATTAAAAATCAAATTTCATTTTATGTGTTAAATTCTTTTATCCTTAATTGTAATGTTTATATATAACTTCGTAACCAAAGTTTGTTGGTTTTTATCAAATATATACGTTAATTTGTACAATTTTATTTTCACTTTTTACGCAATAATAGATAAAAGTTGATTTACATTTGTTAATTATCTATCATAAAGTCTAAAATTATTGAAGAACTCTTTTAAGTTTAAAATAAAATCAGTTTAATAAGATTTTAGTTTATTTTACCAGTCTGCAGATGCAAAAAAAAAAACAAACAAAAAAAAAACAAAAACAAAAACAATAAAACAATAAAACAAACAAATAATTTTTTTTCTTTACGACGGCGAACATTTGGTCCACCTGCAGATTTCTACAGAGTTGATCTGCAGACTACAAAAATTCAATCTCAGAAAAAACACAACATCTTAATTATTTGGGTCTTATAACGGTTTAATAACACTAAATCATTCAATTTTTATTAAACGACCCTTAAGTATATTTTCCGGGATTACACTCATGGTTTTATTTTATACTGGTAAAATTTTGCTACTAATGTTATGTTTGGTGTACTATCCGGAAAACTGGTTGTTAGCTGAAAAACTAGTTAATAGCCGAAAAAATAACCGATAAAAACTAACTTTTGGTAAAACTAATTGAAAAACTAACTAAAATAAATATAATGACATAAAAGGACATTTTAAATAAATGTGTTTCTGTAATTAATTAACGGTATGTTTGGAAAATTTTAAAAAAAATCATAAAAAATTTAGTTTAAGTAGGTTTTTAAAAAACTAGCTTATAAGGTAGCTTATAAACATGTTCGAAAAATAAGTTAGTTTATCAGCTAACTTTGATGCACTAATCATAACGAAAAACAAAAGGGAATATTACTTATTAAAGTAATTAACTTTTCTGTTTGTTTATATATGAATATCTATTTTTTATACACATCTATATAACGAACTTGTTCCAACAAGTTTTTTAGGTGTAAAACAAAATAGTTATCCAAATATAAATAATAAAAAGTAAGAGTAAATTACACGAATGATCCATGTGGTTTGGGGAATTTGTACGTTTAGTCCTGAACTTATTTTTTTTTAACTTAGATGGTTCTTACTGTTTATTTTTCTTTCGTGTTTGGTCTCTATCTTACCTAAAAAGATTATTGTACCAATATTAATTTATTTTTTAATTAATTTTCTTATTTATGTATTTATCTTTTATATATTTAAAAAAATTAATAGACCCTGCATATTTGTACCTCATTATCCTAAACCTGAAATCACATTTGAAAAATTTACTCTAGCTCACACCGGTCGTCATCCCATCTTTCATCTTTCTCGACTTGTATGTTCTTCTCATCTTCAGTGACATCAATGTCTTCAACATCATTTCTTTTTTCGGGTTTAGAGGGATTCAGCATCCAGACGACATGTCGTCGGTATTACTTACACCTATCCAAACGACACGTCGTCGTTAAAAGTGACCTTTATACTGGCGACATGTTATCTGAACAGGTTTATAATAATTTTTTTTCAAGAAAATCAGTCCCGACGATGCTTTGACGAGGACATTTCGTCTGCATTGGTTGCTCTGTACCGACGATATTTTCCACTTTTACTGACGGGACTATCCAAATGACTTTTTATAGACGACAAGTATAGGCTTTGCCAACGACATGTCGTTTGCTTAGCCGCTGAAAATGTCGTCGGTATAGACCTCATTCCTTGTGGTGTATCTAAGGAAGCCATTAATTTAATAAAGACCACAACTTCAATAGCAAACACAATACTAATGTAATGGGCAGAACTAAGAAGTAGGATGCATGTTATAATACATATATAAATAAATAAAAGTATATTACTATTTCCTTTATTTATCTTTAACAAAACATAAAACTTTGACAATGATCTCATATGGTCAAACCGTCAGTATCCAAACATGTATATGACAATTAATTACGCATTTCAGAAATCTAGACAATATTTTGCATCGTAATAATTGAATTATTCATGTTTTTAAATACAACTTTTTTTTTTAGTTAATAATATATATATACATGCATGAGAGCATGCAATTAAGAAAGCTATTTGAGTCGGTCATAATTAAGTATACTGCCCAGCAAGACCACCGATTGCAGCCAGCTGCATGCTTTCCGATGGTTTCCAATGCCGCTTCCTTTGATTTATAAACCAGTTGTTGATTTGCTTCGGATCTAATCCTGTTGTTTCCGCCAAGGATATCTTATCACCTTCCTACATTTACATTTATTATTATTATTTTGATTATATATATATATATATATATATATATATATATATATATATATATATATATATATATATATATATATATATATATATATATATATATATATATATATATATATATATATATATATAACAAAATTCAGGTAAACCAGTTAAAAGACTACTGTAGCATTGATATATCCAAATACAAAGCAATTTATGATTATAACTAAAATGGTCAAAGCAATATGTAAGAGCTCAAGGCTATAATTTAGTAGAGACCTTTTCAAAAGTACAACGTCTTAATGAGTGAAAAAAAAAAAAAGAGAAATGAACGTACAATGCTATTGCTATTCAAGCAATAAACAAAAATAGCAAGTTATAATAGATGTTTAAAAGAAAGTACATTGATATTTTTGTATTTAGCCATTTAAAAAAGATATTTTGTTATTTTTTGTTTTTTTAAATACTTGCATCCAATTATATGTATGTACCTCTTAACATTTATGATTACAAGGTATATGTGATTTTGAAAATATACCAACATGCCTTTCCCCTAACAAGGGTTCAAGATCCGTGTATATGTGATATCAGTAGAATGTTGAAGTGGTTTAGAGTGTGTATAAGTCGCATATTTTGAAATAAAAATCCAAACGGTGCGACAATTGTAAAATAATGGCAACACAATTTTACTTCATGTGTTTTTTATTCACTTAATTTTATAATGGTTAAAAAAACCATTAAACTCCCAGAAAGAATCACAATTTCAAACACTATTATGAAAACCATTCAACTTCAACTAAAAATAATCGACCAAGTTCTATAAAGCTGCGAATTTTACATAAAAGACACTATAGTTTAAATTTGTTTCTTTTCATCAGCTGCATATATATATATATATATATATATATATATATATATATATATATATATATATATATATATATATATATATATATATATATATATATATATATTAAAACTTTGAATTTTAAAAAAAAATTAACTAATAAAATAGTTTTCCTATTCTTTTTTTTTTCGGTTCATTGCTACTGACACTACTTACAGCGAGATTTTTTTGAAATGGTTGTTAAACCGAAAAAAAAAAAAAGGCATGATGGTTTTATAGAATTTGGCCAAAATAATCGATGTTAAAATATGGTCATAATTAGTACCAATTTGAAAGTACAGTAACCAAATTCAGTGATATAAAATATTGCTTTAGATTCAATTTGCACTTAAACTTTAGATCAAATTTACTGCTGTGGAGAAAATGGGCACAAAACATTTAATTTGGTAGTTTTGACTATTTAAGATAAGAGGTCAAATCTCTATTTTTTTTTTTCCTCTTGCATATTAATATATCAATTATAGCAAATTCTAGAAATATTCAAATGGATAAATTATATTAATGTAATGAAGGAGGAAGGAAAAAGTACGTAGTAAGAAAAATGGAAATACTTACTGTAGGGTAAGGCCATTTAATATGTGAATTCCACCAATCAAGTAATGTTTGTCTTGCCTCATTTGGAAGCTTTCCTTTCTTTTTCTTCTTATTAAACTCTTGTTTGAGGGAACTTATACGACCTCCAAATTTACGTATGAGTGTGTCTTTCAGCTCCTGGCTCATCAGTGTACTATCTGTCTCTCCTCCGTTTAAATCTTCTTCAGATGAAAATGTACAAACATCTGAACAACAGTCAACTAAATATTAATTGTATCAAAAAAGAACAAGCAACCATATATAAAACAAGATTCATGTTGGATCTACAAATTTAAAATGATTCATTTCCATATATAGTTGCATGATTCATAATGTTATTGTCTCGGAGTTGTTATATGTTCATATTTTTAGAAGACAATCTGGATTCTAGAACTACCCATATATTTAACTCACATTTTAGAGATAACCACAAGAAAGACTACATGATTATTGAGAATATATTAGTAAATGACTACATTTGTGTGATTTCCGGATATTACTATCAAATCTGAAATGAGCATTTTGGAGAATATATATATATATATATATATATATATATATATATATATATATATATATATATATATATATATATATATATATATATATATATATATATATCAAGTTTATTTTTTAAGAAATTAAATTGCTTCCTACTTTTTATACTTATAAATATTCCTACTCAATAAAATTATGACATTCCATATTTTTTTAACTAACTCATTAAGATTATATTAAAAATATATTAAATACAATTAAATTGAATAGTGATTTGTGATAATTTTAGTGGGTAAGAATAATTATAGGAATAAAAAGTAGGAGGTAATTTAATTTCTCTTATTTTTTTGATGATTTCATCGATGTACTCATAAAAAAATCTCTATACCCTTTAAATTTAAGAGTTTTTTGTTAAAAAAAAAAGTCTCTTCAGAAATATTTTGATAAAGTCATAAATATTTTTTATTTAATAGAAAAATCTTATTATTTTAGGGAAAAAAAACACATAATTTTTCATTTTCTGTTAAAATAAAAAATAAAATTGTCATTAATTTGTACAAAAGTTAAATAATCGAGAATTTTGTATTCAATTTTTTTTTTACAGTTTATTAAAAATTTGACATGTTTGCTATCATCATTTTTTCAACAAAGATGGCACATTTTCTATGTGACATAAAACAAATCCGAAAGAAAATTAAGTTAAACTAAAATGCAATTTTTCGAGCAAAGTGATCATTTGGGTAAATTCGATTTTTGGGTCATTTCCTTATATTCTCCATAACCATGATGATCCAGCAATTTCTTTGTTTAATTCCAAACAAAATTAACCTCAAATACATCTACTAATAATTAAAATAAACTTGTTATGTGCAATGCTTGAAATATTTTTGTTGGGGGCACTACGTCAAATCTTTTTAAACATACATGCATCGGTCCATGCTCATTATGATATATCGAAGGGTATATCGGCGAATCATACAACTTTACAACAATAGCTAAGCCTAGAAAATTATATAAAAAAAAAAAAAATTAATTAATTAATTATAAACGCATGCCTGCAGGAACGCTCAAATCTTAAAGTACGTATGTATGAGTATGTCTCATGTATTAAATGCTCAATATCATGCATTCTTCAACTGAAATTGCATCTAACTACTTTCGAATAAAAGTAATATAAAGTTAACATTTATATATTTATCACATAAATTTTATTTTGAGATTTATAAATTAATCATGCACATAACTTCATTCATACTATGAGTATAACGCATAGAGCCATTATCCATAGACTCTAATGACCAAAGAACACCTCATACTCGGAATTTAGAATCCAAACTGGACACAATCTAAAGAATAGCAAAAAAGAACTTGAGTCATGTCCTATATCATGTATACGATAGTCACATGCAGATTCTGAAAAGGTGAAACTAAAGATGCATGTAATTCAAAAAGATGCGTTTTAGTCAAATACTTTTCAAGATTTCCATGGGAAAAAAGATGATGGCAATATATGTTCGTATGGACAGAAGGACCAGTGTTCGTTTAGTCGTTTCAGTGTCAGTGTATGTACGAAGAGTAATTGATAGGCCTCACACACGAACAAAAATTTTCAGTTTAAAGAAACCTTTCACGGCGATGGTTACAGAAGACACAAATCTATATATCAGTTTTCTGTTTCATTTTTTTATGATATCATAATCAACTAATTTAAAAAGAAAAAAAAAACAATCTTTTAACTATCACTGGATAAATTTATAAATGATATTGACTTTTGAAATATAATTTTGATAAACCGTGAAAACAAGAAAAACCTATGAAATTATGATATTGCGACATTATAATTTGGAAAAAGAATTTATCCAAACTTTAAACTACATTATGATAATCAATAATTCATGAGAACTTGGTTCATATTAGCAAATCATATTTTTTTGACATTTTAATTATAACAACTTGAATTTAAAAGTGGTTAATAATGTAAAAACAAAAAATTGTTAAAACCATTTTTATATCTATATTACCGTAACACTATTTAATATAAACTTATTATCTTTAGTTTATTCCTAATAAATTTAATTTTTAAAGTACATGTTATTGATTTATAATATAAAATTTGTTTTCATACTTTTACAAAATATTTATGTTTTCGCATGATATATATATATATATATATATATATATATATATATATATATATATATATATATATATATATATATATATATATATATATATATATATATATATATATATATATACACTTTAATAAAAAGAAGTAGAGGCAAAGGTCTTGATATCTTGCCTTCGGGACTCATGACGGTGAAGAAAACAAAAAGACAAAATAAAAAACAAACCAGACAAAAGTAACATTTTAGAAATTTCGAAATTGTGAGGGTAAAAATAATATTTTATAAAATAAAATAATGGAAAATATTATTTTACAAAGTAGTTGGATAAAAGTGTCATAAAAATATTCATCGACATTACTAATTGATATATAGTCAATCCTAAATATTTATTTAAGTTAAAATAAAAGGTATAATTATGTTTTATATATTTGTGATGGAAAAACCGGAGGTTCATATAAAAACCAACCAACTCATATGTACATGTTTATACTTTTAACAAATATTTTGGTAATTTTAGATCACTGAGTTTATCTAAGACTCATTCTAATAGATGCACATACCTAGTCTTTTATATGTAAATGCATTCCAATGAATTATTAAACTCAAAATAAAAATTATAGTATAAAACTGTTCAATATTCATCACATTAAAACATCTTTTTTTAAATTGTTTAATTATTTTTTATAACTTTTACAAGTTTAATAATTATTATATTTCATATTATAATAATAAAATATGTTTTAGTATAATTTGCTAATGTGTGGGCGAATAGAAAAAATATTTTGATCTTAAAAATACACAAATTTAGTTTGATTTTTTAGGGGAATGGTTGAAATTGCTCTAAGTATACCCGAATAAACACTTTTACTCTCTTCCATTGATAATGAAGGTTGGTTTTCAACTTAAGAGTATCATGAGCATGGTCCATTATATATTGAGGGTGTTATTACTGTCAAGCCAATAATAAGCTCTTTATTGGAGGAGAAATTAAAATTTTTTTTATTTTTTCTTCTTAATTATCCTTCTACCCATATGAAATGGTAACAAGTATCATATTTTGATTAAATTATTATATTTTAAGACACTTGTCATTATTTCACATGTATTGATAAGTATGAATAAAAGTATAAAGATATTTAATTTCTCTTATTGGAAATTTAATTGCTTTAAACATATCTACTTGATAATCACTACTAGAAACATGACCTTTAGCGACGGAATCAGCTACGGATTTTGTATGTAGCTAATTAGTGACGGCTTACAGAGGGATCAACGACGGCACACATAAATATTTCGACCAACATACTTATAGACTTTTATAGATGTATTATTGAGCGATTAACGACTGAACTGCAAGAATTTATCGACAAAAATGGGCACTTCCCCAATCGGTCGCAAATTAAAAAAAATTTAGTGATGGAACAACGACGGACTATTAAAAATCACACACTCTTTTTTTTTTAATCCCTCGCCAATCATCGATCACAGAAAATGGACGCCTCCCTTTTTATTCATTCCCCACTTTTCTTTCCCTCGTTTTCTTTTCTTTCCATGCTTTTATTTTCATTCCTAAACTCTAAACAATTTTCTCCAAAAGCCCTAATCGACCTCTGTCGACTTAAATTCCTCCTTCGCCCGGAAAATCACCTCCACTACCGTCTACCTGCGCGTCCCTCTTTGAAGTATACTTGAAAATTACAAGAAAACCTTATAAATCACATCCTCGCTTTCTTTCCTCTCGGTCCATTTGCTTTCCTCGTTGAGTCGTCATTCATCAGTTATCGTAAACCTTCGTATTCTGGTTTCTTGTTGTCTGTAAGTTCCATATTCATGTAGCTCTCTTACTTCTCTTTCATTTTAGATCAAATCAGAACTCGTTTTTCTAAGCTCTGCCTTCCTCAACTCGTTAATTTTGGTTTTCCTAGGGTTTTCTTGGTGCTTACATACATTTTGTTTTTGCTATTATAATTTAAAGCTCTCGCAGATGAAATTGTATGATATTGATTGGTACCGGGTGTAGGCATTTGACAAGGGGCTCAATTTCAAAACGACAACAATACATGGAGTGGCCGGAAGATGTGTCATCGAAGAAATTAACAACTACACCACTCATGTACTCGACTTTGGCAAACAAACATCTCAGTGTAATTAAATTTACAAAATTTAGTCATCTAATTCTTTGTTTCTAGATTTTATCAACTTTGAAGATGAAAAACATTATGAAATATATGCAGATAATCTCATAAAAGCACTGCTCTTTCTTTCTTATTTCATGGGAGATATTCCTCATGTATGTGATAGTAACCAATTTCACTTTATTATCTAACAAGTTAAAAGACTAAATTGCCCCTGTTACTGTCACAACATGTAGGATTCACTTCTGATAGAGATGGGAACATGATCAATGTTCATATGTAATCTAAATTAAGATTTCTTGTTAAACTAATGATTAAAAATACATACAATACGTTATACAGGTTTGGGATGACAGCATAACTGAGACTGCAGAAGAAATATTCTATAATTCTGATGTTGAAAATCTAGTCAAAGCTATTTAGACCAACATAATGGTATTTTACATATTTACTTTACATGACTTGTTTAAGAATTAGAAAGTTTTTTTTTGGGATTTTAATTAGTATTTTTATACATTTTGTTTCGCAGAAAGAATGGGCATATCAAGTTCCAACAGGGGAGAAGTGCATCAGAAATCAGAATACTGGTCCCAACTTGTATGTGAAACCGTATATAATACATAGATGCAAAAAACAATTACAAATGAACATTTTTTTTATAAATTTGATTACTTTCAACAGATATGCAAGTGAAGGAATAAAAGCAACATGTAGTTGGGCATACAAAGGAGTTGGGAATGATTTTGTTCATGGAGATGACTACTTTTTGTCTCATTTACCAATTGTTAATTGGCGATTAGCTCAAGGTGGTGTTAGATTGTCATTTTGCTTTAAGTTATCAGCAAATACTAATTAAATACTAACATAAGTCGTATATATATATATATATATATATATATATATATATATATATATATATATATATATATATATATATATATATATATATATATATAGAGAGAGAGAGAGAGAGAGAGAGCTCTTGTTTCAAATATATGTTAGAAAATGAACTACCTCTACTACTTTCTTCTTGAAATTTATTATCTTGTTCTTTTTTTTATGTGTTTATAAACAATAATTTTTTAGTCTGTAAAGTTTCTAATTTATTAATTGTTTGAAGCGGTAGTCAGGTCTCTATTCAATCTACAGAAGAAGAAGATGATGAGAAATTTGACTGGTAAAAACTAGTGTGCTAGCAGGAAAGAAAGGAGTTACTAACGAAGAAAAAGCTCATTTGATGAATGAAATGAAACAACAAAAAGGAGGTATGTGCTTTAAACTTTTAGTTATCTTAAAAAATATAAAATTATATTTAATAATGTGCTATGTATATTAAAATATTGATAAATAATACATCTTATATTTAAGCAAGTGAAGTTACAAAAAATAGCTCTCGAGGCACAAGCTATAGAGATGAAGAAGATGCAAAAAGAAATTCAAAGTTATGAAAAAGGAAAGTTTGCTCAACAATTCATCATTCCATTATAGTATAACAAGGCTCAATTGGAGGTAAAGATTGAATTTCAGTTGAAATCTTTCGAATTCCATTTCCATCATTCACGGAATTCACCATTCCTTTCATGTTTTGAAGGAATTCAATTGCATTCCTATTTACTTATCTTGTTTAACATGTGAGTGAGTATGTACTCTATCTCTTAGTTTAGGACAAATACTTACAATGTTAGCTGAAAAAGGAATTACATTTCAAATCACTTCAAATGTTGTTGAAAAGTCGATTATTTGGTCCATGTGCATTCCAGAAAAAATACACAGATAATTAAACTTTTTCTTTAAATTTATATATTTCTTCAGTAAATAAAAAATATATGACTTGAAACATTAAAAACTTTAATATATATTTTGCAGGCGTTGTCTTGTAGTACTAAAATCCCATAGTGAATTCTCTATGTGTTGACCAAGGTTTGACTGCTCTTCAATAATGTAACTTTATCTTTAAATTATTTTATCTTTTTTAATAATTATTTTAATCATACAGGAAGGGATAGGGGAATAATGTAAGGAAGAATTCCCAAAGTCTTATGGCTCTAATCAATAAATTGTATTTGGATTTACTTTATTTATTTTATCTTAAGTAGTGTTTGGAATGATGGTTAGATCCATTTCATTACCTTGTTCATTCCATTCCTTTGTCCATTCCATTCCGTCGAAGCAAAGGCCTGTGGAAAGACCTACAGGCCATGAAGGTTAGTCTTTAACTTTTTTCCTAATTAAAAATATCTACTGTTAATTTTGGTCTGGATGATGGTCGTTAAGAGATTACAATTTCTAACAAGCAATTTGCAAACATCATATTTTTTTTCATCAACATGTATTAACATTTACTTTTTGGTTGGAATCGGAATTTAATTCCATTCCGATCTCATATTTGGTTTCAAATGAGTAGACACTAATCTCTTTTTCATCAACAGAAAAGCATTGCTTCCAACAAAAACATTAAATCTAGCAAAAAGCAGGAAGACATCATGCAACCCAGTCTTTTTCCATTACTAGAAAAACTAAATGGACATTGGTTCTCCTAATTCCATCGGATTGAACAGGAATTGGAATCCAATTCCATTCTGATCATTCTTTTGGACACAAGATATCAAAGCAACGAAGAACATGTGTGCATAAATGCAAAATATGAGAGGAAATTTAGAATTATGGTACATTATACTTTAAAATCAAATAACAATCAACGTTGAACTTTGATATTTGATGTTTATGAATGTTTTGGTAAACGCTGATGGTTAGATTCTTTTGGGATTTTAATGTTAAAGTTTGGTTTGTGAATGTATAATTAGTGGATGTTTTTTGTATTTAAATGTGAATATTTGTTTTGGATTATGTAATTATTTGATTTTTTGGTATTTTTTTAGATTCACAACAAATGAAAATCTGGTATTATTTATTTGCAAGGGAATAGCTATGGAAAAAAAATTCACATCTTAAATTTGCGACAGATCACTGACGGAAAGAGAAATCACATCTAAAATTTGCAAGGGATTAGCGAGGCATTGAAAAACACTGATATAGAGGTTTGCGAGGGATTAGTGACGGAATATTGTTGTTAGGTTTTGTCGCCAATGTCCTAAATTGCAGTATTAAGTGCCATTTTGCGATGGGTATTCTGTCGCTAAGCTCGTCGCAACAAAAAACTAACGCGTTGCTAAATCCCTCGCTAAGTCATTAGCCACCCTTTAATTGGCTATGGAGTAAGTCTGTAGTTGATCCGTCACAAATGATCTTTAGCGATGGATTTGCGATGGATTCGTCCGTCTCTAAAACTCATGTTTCTAGTAGTGAATGGCGTTCAAATGTATTATAGATATGCTCCTTATGAGTTCAATCCCTTCCATTAAAGTAGGAAGACACGAAATTATGGATACCGATATCACATACATAACTTAAAGACTTAACAAAGTAAATAATCTAATCTTCAAACTTTCATTTTTGTAGTAGCACTTTCATGGTTGTAGCTACTATCAATGTATTGAAATATCTCGATATTATCTTTATAAAGCTTAATTAAATTAAATCATTGATCTCCATCATTTGTTTTTAGAGATGCAAAATAAAAATGAACTTGGTAATAATCTCAAATGTTAAATCTTCATCTCATTTGATCAAAATGGTGCCTTCCTCAAGAATTTTGAGTACAACCTCACAAATGTTAGTAAATTCTTAATTAAGCTCGAGTCTTTTTAAGATGAGAACCTGATCCAATATCCCCTATAGTTTTAATATACCATACTGATTAAGAATTGTACTTCTGTCTAATTCATTAATATAAATAAAATATAATTTTCTCATTTGTTTATCTCTTAGTTGGTTAATACATTTGTAGGAAGCAACAACAACATTGTTAACAAATGACACTTAATAAAAAAAAAAACTTCCAAAATGCAATAACTCTTTGTGAAATAGCATTAATGCTAATTACAATCGGTGATTAGAGTAATGTACATAGTATACATAAAACACACACATTTAAAATTAGTTGTTGTAAACCGATGAAATGGCCTCACATATTAATTGTACCGTACTTGACTATGAATTAACCTAAAATCAAGATAGTCATATGACTACAATCCTAAATAAAGTCTCTGTAATAAAGTCTTATTTTTTGTATAAATATCAAAACAATGGACATGTTTTTGTTAGATTTAGGGGGTGTTTGGTTTAGCTTTTCACAGCTAAAAGTTCTTTTTAGAAAAGAAAAAAAAAACAAAAGATGTTTGGTAAATTAGTTTAAAAAAGCTACTTTTAGAGTTTTTATACAAGAAAAATCAATTTTTTGAAAAAGTTATGAAATCTTGACTTTTTGTAACATTTCTAAAAAGAACTTTTGGGGTTTAAAAAGCTAAGCCAAACACCCTCTTATTCTGAAGGTTTAATACCTCTTTTTGAATTACCAGTAATGTTTATGATGCACGTTTTACAAGTCATATGAAAACAATTCTCTCATCGTACTGTCAAAAGTATCAGTTGCCTTTATTTTAAGAAAATTTTCCTTTGTTAATAGAATATGGTCTTCAACTATATGATATAAATGCAACTATTAGAAAGGTACACAAACAAGCTAAATAAATAGTAGTAGTCATTAATTTCTACTTATTATTCTTAACCTCTTCATTTGTTAGTTCTCAAAAACATTTTGTATATCTTGTACCTCATTTAAAAAATTATGTCATGCTTTTTGTCCAACATTTTGAATAGATGAATACTTAGTCCTTATGTGATGCAAAAAACATACTATTTCCCACAAACTTTCTTCTATTTTGGAAACCCGTCTATATAAATGTTTGTTGGCCATAATATCCTGGTCAAAAACGTTTGTCAAAGAGAAAACACAGGAAAAAAAAGACATCTAAAGTATTCAGATATTAAAGTCAATGAAATGACTTATGCTAAGACCTTAAAACTGTGTTTATGAGTTTCTTGTGTAGTTCTTTGATATAAAAACCTTAAAACTATGTTTATGAGTTTCTTGTCTAGTTCTTTGATATAAAAAAGTTATGGTTAAAGGAGACTAAGATTTTATAAGATTCTGAATAGTATATCGTTGATTAACAAGATAATCATAAATCTAAATACGAAAATCAAGGGGCCATCAATGTATACTAAAATCAGTTTTATTAATTTTACGAAGAGTTTTTTAGTATCACTTCTCAGTACTAGGAACATTGATGTAGGGGTATTTTTATCTAAAACATATTAGGTGGCTATTTGGGATCTTAATAAGAACTTGTAAATATATCTTTTTATGAAACCTTTTAGTAGTCAATTTTCCATATGAATATACACTACATAACATTATAACTAACAAATAACAAATTAAAATTAGAAAAAACTAATAAATTTTTGAAAACATCCAACGATTTTATAAAAGATACAATTGAAAGTTACAAATTAATAATTAATAAATACATTATATATCCTAAATTTTTATTTATAGATTATTATGGATTTATTTTTTGATTAAAATTTTTATATTTTATTGCAACCTTTAGAGTTAAATAGATACTCTAACTTTTTTTAATTCTTCTTTTCGATAATGAGTAATATAGAGACAA
The DNA here is from genome assembly GCF_052625555.1 of Lactuca saligna. NCBI lineage: Eukaryota > Viridiplantae > Streptophyta > Magnoliopsida > Asterales > Asteraceae > Lactuca > Lactuca saligna. Next base: position 254,188,191 of record NC_136424.1, read on the forward strand.
AGTGAGATCATACAACCAAGTTTCATGGATAAGGAAGGAAAGAGGGGATTTTTTTCCCTTTACTACAATCTGGCAATCTCACAGGAAAAAAAAAGAGAACACAAAGGTGAGAGTTTGAGAAATCGAAAAGAGAGCACATATGTAAGAAGTTTTGATGCTCTAATGGAGAGAGTGCACCGACTTTTGTCTTCAATACATTCTTCTCGAGAGTAAAGAAATGAAAGCCTGAAGAAGGGATATATATATATATATATATATATATATATATATATATATATATATATATATATATAACTATGGTCATCTATTCCTTACATCTATTATGTACCAGAATATACCAATAATAATTTAATAAAAATTAAATTATTATTTAATCAAATAAAGATAGATATTAAATGATTTCCATAAATTTATGTATATTAGATCATATCTATAATTATAATTATCTTTTTATGGAAAAATTCGCCATTAATGTTGTCATTAATATTCTTTCAAACTGAATTCGCATGTAGATCTTCATATATAGGTTCGAGTTTTGTTTCAGAACCCACTCACTTAAAATACAACAAAGTTGTCTGAAACATGAAGAATGAGAGTGTATTGTATTAGAATAACTAGAATAAAGAATAAAGTCTTATTCTTCTACAATACACTTTCATTCTCCATGTTCTAAGCAACTTTATTGTATTTTAAGTGAATAAGTCCTGAAACAAAACCCAAACCTATACATAAAAGCCTAGATACGAATTTATTCTGAAATAATATTATTGTCGACATTAATGACGAGTTTAATTAATTTCTATATATTATTTAATATTTATCTCTATTTGATTAAATAATATTTTAATTTGTATTGGTGCATTCTATTACATAATAAATATGGGGAGCGCATGAACCTAAGTCCTTCTCTCTCTCTCTATATATCTATCTATCTATCTATCTATCTATCTATCTATATATATATATATATATATATATATATATATATATATATATATATATATAGAGAGAGAGAGAGAGAGAGAATGAAATCGATAAAGTTGCAAAATACATTTGTTTTTTGGAACTTTATAGAGTTATTAAGTTCATTAATTGGTTTCTTTAATTAGATTCCTAATGGTAATGAAAATAAATAAATAAATAAATAAACATAAAATTGGTTTTGATTTTCTTCAAATCAACCACTAAATTATACTGTATATTATCAGTATTCTAAGGCTAAAAAGGAGATGATTGTGGCTCTCACGGCCCTTTAAGGCTTTCACCTTTGTTGGTGTTTGTACTCCGGAACCATGCATATTGGATGACTTGCCTTCCAGACTCCTCTATTCATATTCCACATATGCAGCTTTTGTGTTTGTGACATAGTCCGCGTAAGGTTGTCATAACAAAAATATTTTATACAAGTCGATATTCACAAACATAGCCTTGGTAATTTGCCCTGATTTGTATTGTCTTTATATTTTTACTAAACGATTAAATAGTAAATATAAAATTATAAAATTACCAACTTTCAAGGAATCTTTGGCAAGGGATCAGATGTATATGTGGCTTGAAAATTATTGAAGCTTAGGAAAAAGTTTGCATCTGTTAAATTCTTTGTAGTAGAGAAGGAAAAGATGTTGGAAATAATTGTCCTCGATCCGGTTGGAAAATTTTCACGGTTTTGTTTCAGGAGCAAAATTTTACAGGAATGAAAGAAAACCATGAGCATAATATGGGTTGTTTGATAGAAATTGAATAATTTAGTTTTATTAAACCATTGAAAGACTTAGATTAATGATTCGGTATAGTTTGATATGGTTGTTGGATAAAACCGTTGCCTGAAAAAAAGTACCATTTTAACATTTCAACAAAAACAATCTAGCACAAAATATATATATATATATATATATATATATATATATATATATATATATATATATATATATATATATATATATATATATATATATATACCAATAAAAATTATAAGCAATTAATTTTTTTTCCTCCACATTTAAGATTACAGAACACATAATTCATATAACCACATTCTAGATTTTTTTTATATCTCTAAGAACTTGTGAACCCGATGAAAGGCTTAAACTCCATAGCTTCTACATGAACTTGATGATTCAACAACAACAAGGTAAACAATAATTCATAAATGTTTCCATAAAAAATTAGGATATATAATGTATTTATGAATTATTGTTTACTTTTTTGTGGTTGAATCATCAAGTTCAAGTAGAAGCTATCGAGTTCAAGCCTTACATCGGATTCACAAGTTTTTAAAAATATAAAAATTCACAAGTTCATGAATTATGTGGAAAAATCCAAAAAAATCAAGTTATTTCCCTGTATTCTCAATAATTTAATAATCATTTTTGTGATTATTTCATTAATAAATAAGTAACTAAATACAAAGTCGTTAACAGCTAATAAATATAGTTATTAATGTTACCCCCGAAAGTAATATCATTCGATATATTTGGTGTGATAAATGTTTAGTTGTAATACAACACTTTAAAGTTTTAATATATAAGCTCAATTTAAAGATGTCGACAATATCTTTATAATAATATCCAATTAATCGAGCTTTTGTGGTAAATATTTAATATATTAATCTTGTTATGATATCATAATAATATATAAATTCGGTAAAATATCACGCTAAAATGCTTAATTTAGTTCCTCTATATATTTAAAGCATCCATAATATCTAGCTCAATGAAATAGTTGAATTAGATTACATGGCAGTTGACATTCAATATATTAAACTTTATTATGATGTCATATTAACTTGTACGGATTTCAACGGTCGTTGAACATTTTTAAATGCAAAAATGGAAAGCTTGTAATTATTAAATCGAATGCTTTGTATAAATTTCATAGTGGAATAGAACGATGATGTGGTACTTTAATGAGTTAATGTATTTTCTAGAGTCTAGACCTTTAGGGTGTAAAGAGTAAGGAGTATAGAATTTGCTCTACAACCTACACAATTGACATATAAATATATACCAACATTGTTGGCAATGGCATCAGTGAGATCGGAAAAAGAGAACTGGAAATCAACACAAAACAGCACAGCACATATAGTCTAGGTCTTATGTCCATAAGACTCATGAGTTGCATGTTTTATGAAAAAAGAGATACAATAAGGTTTGTAGGTGAGATGTAAATGTTTTATATATAATATTATATATATATATATATATATATATATATATATATATATATATATATATATATATATATATATATATATATATATATATAATTTAATTTAATAATGTAAAAGGGTAGAATAATAGCAAAACAGTGCACCTGGGCGGGCATCGATCTGCTACTTACTGTCCTATTCACATGTCCCATTCCATTCCAGTAGGGCCCACCACGACTACAAAGCCCAAAAGCTTTGATCTAAGAAATCGACACGTTTCTCGACAACAGTAACACGGCATGCATATATAGCTTGAAAGCAACTACTTAAGTAAGAGAGATTGAAGTAAATTATCACTACGACTACTGCTGGATGCTGCTGCTGCTGCTGCTACTATCATCACAAAGCAAATTAAGCAGTGAGGTGCTGATCAGGTACGTGCGAGTGCGTGATTGTGACAGTGGGGAAGAAGAGATGAGAGGTGGTGGTTGAGGGTGCTTTGATTGCTAAACTCAAACACACAAAATAATAAAAGCAAAAATAACATGCAGCGGAAAACACGGAAGTCCATGTGAAACTTCTTATAACCACCCGTTCTATACGGAAACATACCTTTGCCCATTTTGCGATTTTACATTATCTACTCATCAGTCGTCGGATCATATGTACTAGTCAAACTTCAATAATAAAGTAATAAAATAAATCACTAAAGAACCAACTTTTTGAATAATTTATTGCTCAAGTTAAACATGTAAAATCTAAAAAGTTAGTTGTGAGAACTTTTTAATTTCAAAGATTTTTCTCATTGAGTGTAAATTAAAGCTTAACACATAAAGAGTTTTTTTTTTCCGTATTTATAGTATTATATGTTATTTATTGTGTGAAAAAACTTTACTCGGAACTTTGTTGGTTTGTTGATATTGTGTGATGAAATTGGTGCAAAAATAATAATAATAATATGGAAAAAACTCTTTTATAGTACGTGTTTTAAGAAACGTTATTTATTTGTTTATGAATTGGACCAAATTTATTATAGGACAAAAGAAGCTGATTTTGACTCTATTGATAACCAAATTAATATTCGTGATATATTTATCAATACAAAAACTTGTTTTTTTGCTAAAACGCATGCATTACAATGTACAATATACACTTGTACATACAGCGACAAGTGCATCATAATAAGACATTATTAATAATGCAAAATTTACAGTCAATTGGCCACAGAAAGTCCCAAAAAGGCTACTGAATTTTTGTTATCGAATATTTAAATATTTTAAGCCAGCTATAGAACCCGAATCTTTTGTTAAACTCATTCTTATCACATAGAGATTTTGATAACAAGTTCTTTTCAGCGATAATAAAGTTGCGTTTGATCATAGAATTTGATAAGTTATTTTGAAAAGCAAAAAGTGGTATGAAAATTGAATGGAATCAGAAAAAATCTGATATCTTTTTATGGACTTTGTAATCAAGTAGCTGTACACTAGCTATAAACTTCAATTGTATTTTAACAATATCTGATTCTACTGAGATTTTGTTAAAAACACGTTTTAAAATAGTAACAACTTTAATTCTGTCGGGTTATCTGAAATACTTGAAATAAAATTTTAAGACAGTTTGTATTACATAAAACTAGTGAATATGAAACTAATAAAAAAAAATAGCATTAGTTTATTGATATACAAACGAAACAAAAACTAAACTAAATATATAAAAATACCTATAAAACTAAACAAAATAACAAAATACTAACCAGACAGTCGCAATAAGAAAAATAGAGTTAATATACAACGTTTGAAGAACATATATTTGATTAGAGCTTTTGTTGAATTAAATAATATTAGTTGACCATTTGTTATTATTCAATACCTACTATTCAATACTAGATGGGATATGGTTTTTTTAATCGACTATTGAATACATATTGATCGACCATTTAAAATATTATCGAATATTCAATACTGTTTTAATTTTTTTTTTAATATAGTTTAATTTTAAATATTTAGAATTTTTTACTAATTACTTAATTATATTAAAATAGTTAATGATATTTCATTTAAGAATTATATAATTTATAACAATTATTTAATATTAAAATTTTTATTTTTGTTTTTATAATTATAATATAATACTTTTATATTTTATATCAAATAAATACTTTATATAATTATATCTATAATTATTGTTTGATTCTTATAAAAAAAATTAACGATTTTAAAAAACGATCAAATAAATAAAAAAGTTTTATTAAACATTTTATATTAAAAAATAGAGAATTTCATATATACCCTTCACATACTTCAAAAAATCATATTTATCCATCTTAATTTCCCAATGACCTTTCATAAACCTTCAAAATATCATATTTGTCCAAATCATTTTTTATAATGTTTTTAATATTTTATAATCATTTTTTATATCTTAAAATTATTATAATAATTAAGAAATTTAACCATATTATCCTTACATCTATGATAATGAAATATAAACTTCTAAATTGTTTGAATATATTTTAGATATTATCATTAATATTTTGATTGTTTAGTTTTTATTGTTGTCGATTATTATTATATTATAAATAGATGATATTTTAGATATTATCATTGATATTTTAATGTTTAAAAAATGCATATACGATATTTTGATATTTAACAAGGACATATATGATATTTTGCTGTTTAAAAAGAACATATATATAATAGTTAAAAAATTTATGAAAAGTAAATATTATATTTAGAAATTTTATGAATTATAAATATAATATTTAAAAAAAAATATTAAATAAATATAATATTTTAATATTTAAATAGAACGTATATAAAATTATCTTTAAAAAATATTAAAATATATATCTGATTACAGGATAAATTTAAAGTTATAGGAATATTTATTAAAAGACAGAGGTGAAAGAATTTAATAGACAGTTGTTATGTGGATTTCATAACCTAATTGTGATAGATTTAGAAGCAGACAAAATATGCTATTAAACCTAACATAGGGTCAAGTCCATGCTGCCCACTCAGACACGCCTACTGATCTGTTTACTAGGTTCCTATATAGCCTAAGTGAGCCCTACACAAATAAATAAAATAATTGAGAATCTCCAGACATCTACTCGTATCTTCAATCTCATTTCCACTTGCCACCCTTTCTTCCCAATCCCAATCCCTATCCATACATTCTTTTCCTAATTTTCCCACACCCCATACTTCAATTATTATCGCCACTCAGTATCTTTTTTGTTAGGCAAAAACCAAAACGACAGCTTTTCCATTTCTTAAACCTTTATTTCCTTCTCAACTCCTTTTCAACATCTACTATATATTACAAGAAAAACCAACTTTGTACACCACAAGGATACAACAATTGAACTAGCTTATCATAGAAAATCCACAAGTGGTTTAATATTTAGCACGTATAGACGTTGTGTTGTCTCATCTAGTATACATGTGAACTTAATTGGAATAGATATTTCCCATATGCTAGTGGAGTTTAGTGACAAAAAAAAAAGGCCCCTTTGAAACTGAATTGAAATATTCATACGATGGCCATTACACGAATTATTTTGTATGGATCCGAATGTGAGAAGGCGCTTGTGAAAAAGATAAGAGTTGCAGAAATGCGGATTCTACGATATACATAATGTTGAGAAGAACCGAGTGCATTAATAAAAAATAAATTTGTAGTGACATCAATCATTAAAAAATGAGGAAAAGGGTGTACAAGTTGTTTGAGCTTGTCGAAAGAGACAACTGAGTTGGTATTAGGGAACTGTGAGTGGTGTGTTTTAGTTGAATGAACCTATAAATACATTATTTACGTATTTTTTTACTTTACCATTTCGAGTCTACATCTTAATCTATCACGTAATTTACTCGGGAGTTTGATATAGTTTATAAAAGAAACTCGGGAGTTGGATATGAGTGTTATTTTTTAACAGCCAAATATTATAATAGAGAATTACTGGATGAATAACGGGATTACAACACCACTCTGTTCAACTAAATTACCGACCTTTTTTCTTTCAGATATTGATCCATAAAAAAGTACGCTGCAAGAAATAGACAGAATGAACAATATCCTCAACCAACAAAAATATAAGTATTTTTGTTGTTGTATGTGAAGCATGTCTAGTTACAAAAGAATATTATATTGAACAGACATGATCATTTTTAATAAACAGAACAATGAAATGAATCATTATATTCAATGATCATGTTTAGTTCATCGGAAAGAAACGGGAAAAAAATTCATAGGAACTTCTTTATATATCTGTATGTAGATAAAATGTATAATTTATATATAATTAATGACTTTATTTACAAAAATAAAAATAAACATATTAAGGTTATGTTAGGCATACAAGTTAAAAAAGTAATTGTTAACTCAAAAGATAACTGATAGTTGAAAAACTAACTATTAAATAAAAAATTAGCTAGTAATAATTAATATTTGGTAAAACTAATGAAAAACAAATAATATTTAAAAAAAATATGTTTTTATAATTAATTAATGAATATATTTGAAAAATAAAAAAAAAAAACTATTAAAATGTAGCCTAAATAGTTATAAAGTAGCTTATAAGCTACTTTTTAACCGATTAAACATAACTATTTAGAAAAAATCGAAAAATAAGTTAATTTATCAATAGATATGGTATACCAAACACAACCTAGAAACTGAATAAATCTCACATAAGTTATAATAATTTTTTTTTGTTATTTTAAAAATAAAGTTTTAATTAATATAAAATAACGAAATATTTTTAACAAATGTTATTAGAAATCACCTAAATACAAAACATATAATACTCTAAGTTTTCATTCTATTCCATGATTAGGCCAAAAGGTGAAATTAATACAATACCAGAAATCACACCTCTTAAAAAAAAAATGCTTCATTGCATTCATTAGGACAAAAACAATGAAATAAACCATTCAATTTCTTTCTTTGATTCCATAATACCAAATACTGGCTTACTCATACCTACAAAACTCCAATATTGCAAGAGTTCTATTCTAGTGTACACGCCATTAGTTAAACTACAAGATTTTAGTACCTCTTTAGAGCAATTCTCTTTGTTATGAGAAAATCTCTCACAATAGAAACTAAGTTTTTTCAAAAGTTTAAACCTAAAAAGCTTTTGAATAAACTCATATTATAACAAAACAATCTAGACACATGACTATATTCCTGAATGCACAAAATGTGGTAAAAGGATCATAAAAGTGAAAGAAGATTAATTACCAAAAAATCAAACGAATAATTAAAGATTAGCAAAAGTTAAATTGTACTTCCAAACATAAAAAATAATAGTTGTCAACCAACCATAATTCATATGCAATCTTTTATGACCTAAATCTGAATGATTTTATATATAATATTGGCTTTGAGCATAAAAAGCATGATCTTCTACATTTTCGCTATTTGAGATGTAGACAAACAGCAGAACTTTCTGACTAACTTGACTTCTATGTTAATTTAAAAAAATAAAATAAGCCCATAAAGCTAAAACCTAATGTACTTGATCTAATAAAATATTGGTATACGGATATAAAATATTAATAAAATCATGGGATGAACAGAAAAAAGATTTAGCAGGTATTCCATTAAACCTTAAAATAAGTTCTTTTGGAAAGTTGCTTCACAGATTTAGATATCCTATCACGTGAAACAACTATACATTACAAATGTGCGTGTACTTAAAGAAGATTTATGATCAGTACTTCTCTGATTGGCTTAGATAAATCACCTTAAATAAGCATCTTTTTTTTATACGTTACTGTAAAACTACCTAAAACTTTACATTTCCCTATTTTACCCTCCCATGCACACTACATGTATAGTGTATACAATACGATATCTATAAAAACACCAAATAAAATACTTTATGGGACCTCGAAGCTCATAAAAGTAACTAGATACCACAGTTATCTGTTTATATTCACATTTGATTTCTATGGGATCAATTAAGCAAGTTCTTGTTATAAGAGCATGTCATGTGTTTTTATAAAGTTTTCTTTTTTCATTTTATATTATTTCAATTAGTATTTTGAAATTGGTATTGGAATATATATATATATATATATATATATATATATATATATATATATATATATATATATATATATATATATATATATATATATATATATATATATATATTGTGACTTATTACTGTATGTATGTAAGAAGAATTTGTAAACCAATGTGTTCTGCAGAATTAACTCTTAGCTGAGCAATGCATCAGACTACAGAAATCGATATAATATTTTTAGACATGAAAATTACTGGTTTTATAGCCAAAAAAAGATAGGAGCAACAATAATTCCTTGCAGTATTAACCACAAGTTATTATTACTACTGTTCAATGGTCCACGATTCCTGACTTGTCTTGACTTCCTTTGTTTCTTATTTATAAATGAATGACTATGTTTCCTATAACTCACGTACATGTTGAAGCAACATATCACCTACTAAACCACAAACAAATACATAAAAGCTTCTTCGTTTACAGTACTGACAGGAAACTGGCTAAACGAGTAATAATGTTTATAACATCTCTTGTTTCCATCGGTTTCACCTATCTAGGTTATCTCTTCAAGTACATGTCATGTGTGAATATATTAACAAATATATTATATGATCACTGTATTCATGTTGATTATATATCTACATCAATCTAAACACTGTTTCGTTGTGATTTCCCATCATATATTTCATGGTATTCGTGGAAAAGTCCATTTAAAAGAAAAAAAAACGTTGATATGTTATGACGAGCTAGAAGACATATATAGAACTATTCTGTCCTAAATTTACTATACCATGCCGTAAATTTGTAGTCTTGAAAAAGTCTTTCCTCCATGGGCGTTTGAGTCAATCGAATAAAAAAAAAAACGAAACTACAAATACTTTATAGAGGAGTAAGAGTAAGACCAGAAAAGTGTATTCTGCATTATGCTTATTTGAGCTAAGGTGTAGTACGTGTGCTATCATGCGCCAAACACAATATCGTATGAACAACAAGAACGAGTAAATCGCGAAAGAAAGGAGACGGAATATACGCACCTTTGCAGAGATTGCGGAGTTGCGTTTTGATGTTGCGGATGAAAACTGTAGCTTCATCAAAAGGCCTTGCGAGATCGGATTTATATTTCACCAGTAGATGGCAGTAGGTTTCCTAAGACATAATCAATCAGTTACAGATTAGGTCGAAAAGTTTCTGTGTGTTCTTGATGTGTATATAATCGAGTGATGGAAAATTCGAAGTAATGGAGAGACGAACCATGAATTCGTCGAGCTCGGGATCGACTCCTAAGCAAGTGGAAGCGGTTGCGTTTCGTTTACGAGCGCCATTTTCGAGACGGATATCATCCAACAAACACGCGATTTCCGGTGGCGCTCCTACCTGTGTAACAGAAAAGGCAACAATTATTAAGAATTTATTCATATATAGACGAAAATGTCGGTTGCCATTGAAGAAATTTTATAAATGTTAGATAAATCGAGGATTTAGCTAGGCTCGGTTAAATCACTCATATTACGCGTACGTTCATCTTCCACAACAAAAGCTTAGTGATGCGAACTTAGTAGTTCTCTATTGGAATAATAATTTCGCAACGAAAAAGGAACAAAATGTTGAAGAAAACAGGAAAAAGCGCTTCAGAAATCGCGATATTTTGCTTTTAAAACCTTGTGGCAATCAATATAAGCATCGAGCAACTTAGAGTAGGAAGGATGAGACGCGATTTTGTGCTTGATTTTATCGCGAGAAGTATCATCATCGTTATCTCCGTTATTTTTTGCTTGAAGATCATGTTGTCGATTGGTTCGACGTTTCGGAAGAATAATCTGATGAGGAGTAGTCTCAATCGAAACCGCATCCGTTATGACTGAGGCAGCAGCAGATAACAAATCATCGGATCCGTAAAACGGCCAGTTGAGATAGACGGGTGGATGAAATCCGTGGTGCTCCGATGGAAGAATCAGGTTGTTTTCCGGTGGAATTGTGTAATCGGATGTCGAGTGGAAGCCATACATTTGATCCATGACGATCACAACTACCGATATACAATTGATTCTCTCAGAAACAAGAGAATGCCATGAGCAAATACCTTTTTTTCGGATGAGAAATTTGAGAGGATGGATGATAACTTAGTAGTGCGTTTATACATATATGTAAGTGAACATGATTTTAGGTTTGTGCTTTAGCTTTAGATTAGTTTAATTTATTAGGCGACGCTTTTGGATTTGGTAGGGATTGAAGTTTGAAGATAAAATGAGAGAGAAAGGAGGATGAAGTTGGAGACTTGGAGGTTGTGGAATCAACCGAAGAGGTAAAAACTGCTTTTTAGCGCATTTGTGTTTGAGCATCAAGAACCACAGCCAGATATGAAAGGAGGCGATTTTTTCATTTATAAAACCAAATATTCTTCTTGTTTTTTATTCATATAAAATCTATCAAATTTCTTGTTTTTTTACTTCTCTCTTGATCAATAAAAACCAAAAAATAAATACATATTTAACTTTTCGAGTCATTTGTATTTTTCTTTCATTTAAAATAGAGAAAACTTAGAAAAATCTTAATACTTTTGGGGAAACTTTTAATAAAATCATACATTTTATTTTTTAAACAGAAAAGTTCAAATTTTTTAACCATTTGAATATAAAAGCTCCGATTTTCTAACCATTTGAATGTAAAAGTACAAAAACCAACTAATTTATTCACTTTATCCTTCATGACATGCTCAGGTAATAAGATGAAAATTTTAATTTTTTCAAAATAATTATAATTTTCTGTAGATTCCGTCAAACTTATATATAATATATAAACATTTTTATGTATCTATATCTATTTTTACGTATGTATGTATTACATATTTTTTAATGAATTTTTATGTGTTATGTTTTATATTTTAAATATTTATATCTAATTTTACGTATTAATTTTTCTAAGTTTATATATATATATATATATATATATATATATATATATATATATATATATATATATATATATATATATATATATATATATATATATATATATGGGAAAAGTGAATATATATCCTTAAGGGTATATAAGCTTAGGTACCCAAACTCACCATAATACGTTATTTTGTTTGATATATTTATTATAATGTTCTTCAATTTCAATCCTTAACTTGATTTACTTTCAAGATTTTCAAAATTTCATTATTATCTACCTCTTACGTCACATCTTTTTGACGAACATCAATTAGGTTATATATTATAGTTGAAAATGAAAATTATGTATGATGAAAATAAATGTGAAATTTATAAAAATCTTTAAATGATATCAAGTTAGAAGTTGAATTATAAGAACATTAGACAATTAAAATGTATATATATGATACAAAACGACGTAATATGATGAGTTTGGGTACCTAAGCTTATATACCCTTAAGGGTATATTCACTTTTCCATATATATATATATATATATATATATATATATATATATATATATATATATATATATATATATATATATATATATATATATATATATATATATATATAGGGTAAAGTGAATATACCTAACAACCTTATATAAGCTTAGGTACCTAACTCCATAATACTACATTGGTTTGTATCATATTTACATTGTAATGACCTAAGGTTCTTAAACTTCAACCCCATAACTTTATTACTTCCAAAATCTTTGGACTTTCACCAATATCTTTCTTTTACATCACGTCTTTCTATTGAATACCGCCTGATGGGCTTCATATCCTACCGCTACAAATGAAATGATACAAGAGAAATACAATGGTGAATTTCCAATTTTTTTTGAAGTAAATCAAGTTTAGGAATGAAGTTTAAGAACCTTGGATGATTGCAATAGAAATTTAATGCAAAATGACATAGTTTAATGAAGTTAGGTACCTAAGTTTATATAAGGTTGTTAGGTATATTCACTTTGCCCATATATATATATATATATATATATATATATATATATATATATATATATATATATATATATATATATATATATATATGTATTTTAAATTTATAAACATATTTTTTACGTATTTATATGTATATTTAAGTATTTTACATATTTTTTTATTTATTTTTAGGTCTTATTTTTTATTTATTACATATTTATGTAATTTTTAAACTTTTTTATTTTTTTTATAATTGTTCATGTACTTTTATGTATTTTAAGTGTATAAACGCATCTTTAAGGTCTTTATATGTATTTTACATATTTTTATGTGTTTTTTATGCATTACATATTTTCATGTATTTTTTAAAGTTTTTTTTTTATCTATTTTAAATGTATAACTATATTTTCTTTTAGGTATTTATATATTCTTTACTTCAACTTTTCTTCACCATTTTATTCATTTCGTATAATTTCCACGAGTATGTCTAGATGGTTGAAATTAAACATTGCATGGAAAAAGCTTAAGATATGTAGGTATGTCAAAAATCATCTACATATATTCGAAGAAGTTGTGCGAATTAGATGAAATGATGAAGACGACTTGAAGTAAAAACATACATAAATACGTAATAATAATACGGTTATACTTTTAAATACATAAAAATACATAGTCATCCACTACTAGAAAATGAGGTATCACCGACGGAAAATTTCGTCGCTAATCCGCTTCAGCAACGGATTAGCGACTAAATTACCCAGTCAAAAAAACCCTTGTCGCTAATTGTCAGCGACAGATTAGCGAGGGATTTAACGACGGATTAGCGATGACACAAATTGTTTAGAGAACCTCCGGATTTCGTCGCCAGTCTATCGCTAATCCGTCGCTGATGAGTTATTTAGCTTCAAAATAAGTTGTCTAGCAAAGCTTATAAAACTAGTGGATTCCATTGCTGATGATATTTTTATCATTATTTTGTTATTCTAAATATACAAGCAGAATTTACAAGATGAAATTCAGGGTACAAATTAAATTTAAAATCCATCTACTAAATTAAATAATGATATTAGGCTAGAAAAATCAAGTGCCAAAGTAAATATCTATTTCGAAGTGTCAATGTATACATCGATTTCAAAGTATTAAGACCAAATTACAAAAATGAGATGTTAAAGTCTACTAAGTAGGTAAGTTACATCTTTGGGTGACTTTTAGAATATACTTATAAATTTCTTGTTTCTTTGCCTCAATTTCTTCAAGTTCCACCCCAAGCTCATCTTTTATATCCTCATGAATAAGTTCATCGATGACCTACGAAGAAAAAGACATTACTATTCGAAAAGGTATCAACATTTTCAAAACTTCAATAAAGAATTTTAGATATATCAAAGCTATGAATCCAATTATGAAATGGTAAATGTTTTTGGAATCTTGTTAGCACTCACCAACATCCATGATGTGCATGAAAAAAAAGCTCAAAGAAACAAGCCTAAAAAAGATACCTAACAAAAGCTAAAAATCCAACACCATAATTGGTGACATGGGAACTCAAAAATTCAAATAAAATCATAGCTATATCATGCAAGGATAGCTAAGAAATGAAAATATACCGGTTGCTGAACGAAAATCATAATCTGGATTAGGATGAGGATTTAAAACTGAAAGACTTCATGCAAGGCTTTGATTTGCTTCCCAGCAACTTCGATTATGTTACAATACATTTGGAGTTTTCCTTTAGTTAGATTACACTTCCAAGAGGATTAGTTAAAAAAAAACTATGATAAAAATAACATAAAACCCATAAACAACTAAAATAACATAAAGCTCACATTACAATATATTAACATCGTAACAGAATATCACTTTGAAAACAATACTCTGAAGTGTATAATATTTTTCCTTAAGCATTTCTATCCAACAATGGTTTCAGTCAACATATCACGGTGACATGATTGAACCAAAACGAGTAAATAGCTAACAAGTTCCAAATTACTAAATCTATTTTTGTAGTTCTTTCTAAGGCTTAATTGAATATGATTAAGTGGATGACAACAATTTAACATATTATTGGAGGATGCTATAATAACTAACAAATAATAAGAAAAAATAAATAACATTGAAAACAAAGAATAGAACAATATATATGCTAATTTTGGAAAAAAAAATGGAAGCAATTTAACAGATAGTTGGAGGGGAAAAGGACTCACCAGTGGCATGACATGGATGGTATTGTGTGTTGGATTAATGTCTAAGTCCATAACTATAATTGGTGAGACTTGATGTCACACCAAAAACCGGAACGACGGAAACGTTCGGGGGTGGAGGACGTCATGTCAAGTATCACGAGATATGTATATGGTAAGCAAGTAATGAACAACCATTTCATTTAGAAAACAAGTGTTTACAATGTGTGTGTTCACAAAACATAGAAGTCATAAACAAATAACAAAAACCGACTTGATGTTGTAATGCTCCATCTTTTGAATCCCCAGCACGAGCGCCTATCTAATAGTCTCCTGAGAATACAAGTTATTTGAAAGAGTTGATCAGTAATTAAGCTGGTGATTTCATAAGATTTTAGTGATGTGAGTAAGCTATAAAGCATTATGGAAAATGTATATGTAAAAGTGATTTAAGTTGTAAGTTCTGTTTTGAAAGGTTCGCATGTTCCTCTAGAAAATCATATATTTCCTACTTGAATGAAAGTTAAGTAAAATGACACTACAAGCCTTTCTATGGGTACTAAGTGGGTACAAGTTATATATACTCAGAGTAAACAAACAATCGATTGTGCGCATCTACCCCAAGCTCACAATCCAATGGGGAACAGAAAGTAAGGCAGATAGCACACATTTCGTTGGTTGTTAGATCGTTGTCATATATAACCCTGGTGTATTCACTTGTTACTCATGGAGTTATTTGTAATGGTTCCTATATATCTAATGAAAAGTTCTTTAAGAAAACATATATTCCTTATAGTAAAATAATGACTACGGTGACTACTTTTATAATAGCTTTGTTTATACTGCTATATATATATATATATATATATATATATATATATATATATATATATATATATATATATATATATATATATATATATTCTGATACCGGGTAGAAAGTTAATTGAGTGAATCTGCCCAACGCCCACAATCCAACGGGAACAGGAAGTAAGGTGGAAAACACACATTTAACTATCTATTGGGTAGTAGTTTTATATATAAACATAGTGTATAAACTAAGGTGTTATAGAGTTACTCACCTGAAGTCTCTAAAACTGTACTGGATTAATAAAATGGATTAAGCCCTTATCTGGGAAATCTCTAGTTTTGTATACCAAAAGTACTGACTTTGAAAAGTAAGTTTTGTACTAGAAAAGTTGTGCGTTGAATATGTATCCTATAACCTGATCCATACCTGGTACCCTTATGATGACTTAATGGATACTAAGCATAGTTATGGCCATTTATGTTTATGAGGATTATTTAGGGTCCTAAAGGTCATAATGAAGCATCCTAACTTCAAGTCTAAGCCTTAGGAAGTGTTTGTGGCATCAAAACACCCAAACTTGATTTTTCGGCCCTTGGACCATTTTGGCATGTGTTTAAGGCCCTAATCACCTATGGGTGATGGTATTTTGATTGTTTTGAGTCCTAAACCCATCAAGGTAAAGTGATAGGCTAATCTTTAGGCTTAAGGAAGGAATTTGGGGCATCTTGGCACCATAAAAGGGAGTTCACGGCCCAAGAACATACTTGGCTGTGAACTCTCTTCTAACCCTTGTTTCTTAATGTTTTTAAGGTCTAGAAATGTCAAGGGTAGTTCTATGTTTGGTTCCAAGGTCTATAGGGACATAGGGCACACTTTTGGCCTCATATTTAGTGTTCACGGTCCAAGAGGATCTTGGACCGTGAACACCTTTTCCTTGGGATATATGGATGATTTCCATGTTATCTAGGCATGTAATAAACTTTAATACACTCTAGGGTTGAAGTACTTACAATTGGGGGTGAACGGATGAAGATCCTTGGGAGAGAAATCGGGTTTTCTCTAGTTGGAAATGTAAGAAATGAACCAAAAATGGCAAAGTCTTACTTATATAGCCTTGAGGGTTTTCGGTCCCAATACCATTTTTGGACCGTAAATTCCAAACTCTTGAAGTTTTGGGCACTTATTGCTACATAATAAACCCTAGGGTATCCTCTCTCCTGATATCTTCTGAAGCACTAACTTTAAAACACTCAAACATATCCCAAAAGCTTGAAAGTGAGCAGAAACAGACACTGCATTTCTCGGCATACTCCAGTGTGGTGGAAATTTCACTTTCCACGTTTTGAAAGGTTTCCAACATATCGACTGGCAGGTGCTGAAGTAGTAGGCGTCGTAGCGGCGTACATAGTACTCGCTGGTTGCTCTTGTGGGGTGTCTTGTGTTGTTCTCTTCTTCTTTCTCTTGTTCTCCGACTTCTGATTATAGTCCTCTTCCCTGGATAGCTCGAGAATATGGACTTTTACACCATGGTGGACTCCGTGGTCGATGAGTCGCTGAGCCAGGCATTTAGCACTATCGAACGTGGCTGGGTTAGAAGACAACACGTTTCCTTGGGTCGGAGCAGTCAGACCCCAAATGTATCTTTCTATCTTCTTACTCTCCGAGTTAATCATCTCGGGGCATAGAGATGCTAGTTCACTGAACCGGTCAGTGTAGGTCACTATGTCTGAGCCAACCATAGTGAGATCCCACAGCTCTTGTTCCAGTTTTTGAACCTCACCTAACGGGCAGTATTCCTCCCGTATTAACTCTTTTAGGTTTTCCCAAACTATTTAGTTTGCCACTGATAGATTCAGTGACTTAACATGGCTGTTCCACCATGTTAAGGCCTTGCCAGAGAAGGTGCAAGCAGCAAACTTCACTTTGCTTCCTTCTGGGCATAAACAGATTTTGAAGACCGACTCTGTTTTCTCAAACCATTGCATGAGGGCAATGACTCCTTCAGTCCCATTAAAGGACAATGGTTGGCATCTGGTGAAGTCTTTGTAGGAGAACTCTCCCTGACACACAGGGACCTCACCAAAAGTAGAATCAGTAGGTGTTTCACCTCTACCCGTACTGATGGGGTGATATTGTGCCATGGCTATTGCCAGAGATGCGGCCACTACAACGTTCAGAGTTGCTGCATCGATTTGTGGAAAAGGTATGGGAGTTATCGGGGTAGTTTGTCTGGGTGATCTGCGAGGAGGCATCTTTTGCTAAAAGAAAAAAAAAGATGGATCGGAATAAGTCTATAGCAATGGATACAAGCTGAAAGCTGAAAACACAAGTTTATCCTAGTTCTGGACATATCGAGTCCTGACTTCCACAGGGTTCTAGGAAAAATTCATAAATGATTCTATACCTAATAAACTCTATGAATTTGAAATAACTATCCTCGAATGAATATCTATTTCCTGAATAACTGTTACCAGTTGTATGTAAGAAAGTAATTCTAACACATGTAATGTGAGCATTGTTTCCACTCGCTCGATAAATTAACCTAATTAATATTTATTAGTGTGACGCATAAGACGTTTTGGTTACTTCGGCTGATCTTTCCTTGAAATCTTCTCATGAACTTGTCCTTGTTCCTCCTGGACTCTTCTGTTGCATACTATGAGGAAGTGGTTACGTTTATCCGGGCTTGTCGTGCGAGAATGGAAGTGACTAAAGAATCTATGTGCTTTAAGGTAACTTTATGGGGTGATCCTTACAGAATCCTCATATAATTGTACAAGGTACACAAGTTTGTATACAATTGAAGATCAAATAGACCTTCGAATAATTGATCCCACCTCAACACTACACCCTTAAGAGGATTGGATAGCGAAGTGTAGGCCATAGATTCTATATCTATAAGATCCTGATTATATAACACTTTAGGAATATACCTTGTAAGATTATAGGCTTATCCGTAAGAGTCTTTTAAGTTCTTACATAAGTTATTTATCTGGACTAAAATACTCCTATAGTATTCTAACTCTGAATCTACTCGTTCTGGGTTCTCTTGACTGGTGTTCAGGTAAGTTTTAACTCTGTTGCAACACCACATCATTCCCAAACACATGTCGGTCACATCTCGAATGAATATAGTTGATCATGCTATATTGATCCTAGGTCGGGTTGACGACAATGCCCAACCTTTAAATACTTTTTAGTTTTGTTCTCCTCGTGAAACTAGTTCTATTATGTACATGTATGAGCAAGTAGGTATATTTTTATAACTTGTAGTTATACTTTAAAATATATCATTATCCAGAGCACTTAAGCCCCATTGTATTTATAGACTTATATCTTTTATCGGTTGATATACTTACTTCACTATAAACAATGCTCTGATACCAATATGACACACCCCAGAACTGGAACGGCGGAAACGTTCGAGGGTGGAGGACGTCATGTCAAGTATCATGAGATATGAATATGGTAAGCAAGTAATGAACAACCATTTCATTTAGAAAGAAAGTGTTTACAATGTGTGTGTTCACAAAATATAGAAGTCATAAACAAATAACAAAACAAGACTTGAAGCTGTAATGCTCCATCTTCTGAATCCCCAGCATGAGCACCTGTCTAATAGTCTCCTGAGAATACAAGTTATTTGAAAGAGTTGATCAGCAATTAAGCTGGTGAGTTCATAAGATTTTAGTGATGTGAGTAAGTTGTAAAGCGTTGTGGAAAATGTATATGTAAAAGTGACGTAAGCTGTAAGTTTTGTTTTGAAAGGTTCGCCTGTTCCTCTAGAAAATCATATATTTCCTACTTGAATGAAAGTTAAGTAAATTGACACTACAAGCCTTTCTATGGGTACTAAGTGGGCACAAGTTATATATACTCAGAGTAAACAAACAATCAATTGTGCGCATCTGCCCCAAGCTCACAACCCAACGGGGAACAGAAAGTAAGGCAGATAGCACACATTCCATTGGTTGTTAGATCGTTGTCATATATAACCCTGGTGTATTCACTTGTTACTCATGGAGTTATTTGTAATGGTTCCTTTATATCTAATGAAAAGTTTTTTAAGAAAACCTATATTCCTTATAGTAAAATAATGACTACGGTGATTACTTTTATAATAGCTTTGTTTATACTGCTATATATATTCTGATACCAGGTAGAAAGTTAATTGAGTGAATCTGCCCTACGCCCACAATCCAACGGGAACAGGAAGTAAGGTGGAAAACACACATTTAACTATCTATTGGGTATTAGTTTTATATATAAACATGGTGTATAAACTAAGGTGTTATAGAGTTACTCACCTAAAGCCTCTAAAACTGTACTGGCTTAATAAAATGGATTAAGCCCTTATCTGGGAAATCTCTAGTTTTGTATACCAAAAGTACTGACTTTGAAAAGTAAGTTTTGTACTAGAAAAGTTGTGCGTTGACTCTGTGTCCTATAACCTGATCCATACCTGGTACCCTTATGATGAGTTAATGGATACTAAGCATATATATATATATATATATATATATATATATATATATATATATATATATATATATATATATATATATATATATATATATATATATTCGGGTAGATAATAGATTAGGTGACCTCATTCCAAGCCTACGTCCAATGGGAACAGGAAATGAAGCGAAGAGCACACATCCTATTAGATGTCGGAATCTATTAGTATATATGTATCCTATAGTGTATACATTAAGGAATCATAAAGCTAGCACTATGATCCTAACCTTTAATCGTAGCCTTCAACAAAGGCATCTTTTGATCTGTGTTAAACCCGACTATTCCTTTGTCAAATGTAAAAGTATATTCTCCATAGTTTATAACTATCTTGACTAGAAAATAGATCAACTTTCAAGTGGTACTGACACTTTATGAAAGTAATCGGAAAAGTAAGTACACAGATGCTGTTTATAATGACATGCGGATGTACTAATAACCTAAAAACATATTTGTTTTATTACGGTCATAATGTGAAAGCTAGAACCCCTACTAAACGCTCTCAATGTAAAGAGATTTAGGGAACCAAACGTGACCCCAACAATTTCTTGCAAGCCGTGTAATTCACATTAAAGTTATATGATCATGTATACCCAATATAACTATCACTAATGCGTTAGTGATTAATTGGTATAATTAGATCTTGTTTGTGTGCTCTCATGTTATAGCAACTTAACTTGTTTGTTATGTTATGTTCTGATATTGTTTTATTCTCTTAACTATTTGTTCTGTTATGGTATTGTTTGATTCTCTTGACTATTTGTTCTGTTATGGTAATGTTTGATTCTCTTCACTGTTTGTTCTATTATGGTACTGATTCTTTGTGTGCTTCATTGTACTAGAAGTAATGAATAGAATTCTCCTAAACTATACCTATAATAGTTTACTAATGTTCTACCTGGACTGTTACTAAAAAGACTCATTTATCTACTAAGTTATGCTTGTACTTTAAAAACATAGTTTTGTATAACTATAAAGTAACATAACTTTAAAAGAGTTTTGAAATGTTTTGACAACTTATAAATAACATAAGTAACATTTTGAAAGATGTTTAACAACAAACATTTACACAATTATCATTGTGTTCAACCTGTATTCCCCACTTAAAACAGTTAAAATAGTTAAAAGATTCATTACCGGTATGAACTCACCTGATGTGGGTGATTCAAACGGGTATGCGCGTACGGATGAGAAGTTCCATGAATGAAGTCCCGAGACACAATAAGTCCTAAATGATATATAAGGACACATATTGACATGAATATAGTGTTTATAAACAACTATATGAAAGGAAACACCTTCCGGAACTAGGAAAGACCTTGACCAAGTGTTGGAATCACATGAGATTCAACAAAGGAAGGTAGAATGGAACTTACATGAGTTTAATACCATGGGTTTATGGCCCAAGGGAGTTTACGGCCGTAAACTCATGGTTACTCATGTGTAAGTGCAAGTTTGAAGGCTAGGGGATGATTTAGGGACCCTAGCTCTACCCTAGGATGAGGAAGACCACTTTCTTTGGAGTTTTTGAGGTGTTCACGGCCCTAATTAGTTTACAACCGTAAAGTCATGGCCATTTATGTTTATGAGGATTATTTAGGGTCCTAAAGGTCATAATGAAGCATCCTAACTTCAAGTCTAAGCCTTAGGAAGTGTTTGTGGCATCAAAACACCCAAACTTGATTTTTCGGCCCTTGGACCATTTTGGCATGTGTTTAAGGCCCTAATCACCTATGGGTGATGGTATTTTGATTGTTTTGAGTCCTAAACCCATCAAGGTAAAGTGATAGGCTAATCTTTAGGCTTAAGGAAGGAATTTGGGGCATCTTGGCACCATAAAAGGGAGTTCACGGCCCAAGAACATACTTGGCTGTGAACTCTCTTCTAACCCTTGTTTCTTAATGTTTTTAAGGTCTAGAAATGTCAAGGGTAGTTCTATGTTTGGTTCCAAGGTCTATAGGGACATAGGGCACACTTTTGGCCTCATATTTAGTGTTCACGGTCCAAGAGGATCTTGGACCGTGAACACCTTTTCCTTGGGATATATGGATGATTTCCATGTTATCTAGGCATGTAATAAACTTTAATACACTCTAGGGTTGAAGTACTTACAATTGGGGGTGAACGGATGAAGATCCTTGGGAGAGAAATCGGGTTTTCTCTAGTTGGAAATGTAAGAAATGAACCAAAAATGGCTAAGTCTTACTTATATAGCCTTGAGGGTTTTCGGTCCCAATACCATTTTTGGACCGTAAATTCCAAACTCTTGAAGTTTTGGGCACTTATTGCTACATAATAAACCCTAGGGTATCCTCTCTCCCGATATCTTCTAAAGCACTAACTTTAAAACACTCAAACTTATCCCAAAAGCTTGAAAGTGAGCAAAAACAGATTTAACTTCAATTGCAGTTGATGGTTTTACAGAATGGAAATTTTTCGGTTGACACACTTGACCCGACCCGGCATGCTCTATTTGGGTTGCATGGCATCATGCATTTGGATGGACTATAATGAAAGAAATAACACTTAAGGTTTGTTAATATATTATAAGTTCTAATATATTAATAAGATTGTTTAATTAGTATTGATCAAGAATTAATCTAAGATTAATTAAGTGATCAAAAGAAGACTAACTAAATATATGGGTTGATTGTGTAAATCATCCATACTTGTATATTGGCTAATGCTTCATGGATTAACAAGTTGGGCTAAAACCCATAAGATGTTCCATGGATGCTCTATGGTGTATTTGAACCCACGGATCCAAGGAAATGAAAGCCGTGACAATTAGGGTTTATCCTAATTGCCACTAACTATATAAGCATCTTATTGTTGACAAAATCGGCCACTATGTGTGTGAGAATGAAGGGCTAGCCGATTTTTATGAAGTGTAGATTTCTCTCTAATCTATTCCAAGTGTATTTGGTGTTGTGTGAACCATTTGAGGTGTCACACTTGAGGCACTAGGCACTCAAGCTTCATGAAGACATTCTACATCAAAGAGGTATGTAATTCTAACTTGATATATTCATATGAATCAATGTTATTATGCTACTAGGATGAATACCTTGGAAAGTTCATATTTGCATGTATAATAAAGAAAACATAGATCCAAGGTATTTAGGGTTGCATGTACACTTAGGAGTGTTAGAATGCTCAAAACCCAACAGTGGTATCAGAGCCATGGGTTGTTTTTTTGTTATATTGATGCAAATATTTTATTTTCAAAGTTGGAAAAAAAATTGATGTTTGTCAAATTTTAAGATAATTACTTGTTTTTGTGAAAAACTAATTATTTGTAAAATTTGAATCATTTGCAATATGAGTTAAATTAGTATGAGTTAAATTAGGTCAAATTTAGTAAAAGATAAAATGATATGATTATTTTATTAGTTTTAAAAGGTTGATCTAAAGAGGTTTTTGAAACCTCCGTAAGTTATGGATATCAAATGGTTTAAAAAAAATTGATTCAAAGTTTTTTATGGAGTTACAAAAATTGGTGTTAATGTTTTAAAGAATTCCATAACTTGTTCTTAAGTTATGGAACATGAAAAGTTTCATCATTAAACGAACATTAAACTTCATAGCAATCGAAAAGTTTTTTTTTGAATTATTTTGATCTTATGAGTTGATTTAGATTAATAGAAAATTATGTGATAATATGTTTTCAATCAATTTTAATCTAAGAGTTGATTCTAAAATGTGTTTTTGTAACTTGTCCTCAAGTTACTTGAAAAGTCAAATTTAAGTTTCTTAAGACTCATAAAACTTGTAATAGGTTAAAAAATAAAGAGTCTGTCTTCATTAAATGGTTTTATGACTCCATAACTTATCCTCAAGTTATGGAGATTCAAGAGTCTCTTCATTAAATAAAAAAATGTGTAACCTTAATTAATTCCATAAGTTACAAAATAAAAAAAAAAAGATACATTCTTTTATTAGTTTAAAGTCTTCCATAACTTGTCCTCAAGTTATGGAACTTGAAGAGTCTTTTAATTCAAACTACTTTAAATACATAAGTTATGTAATTAATTAGTTTTGAATAGTTTCAAAACTGATGGGTTTTAGGTATAACAAATAAACTAGAAAACAATTCCTAAGTTCACATGCAACCTACTTTGGATCTATGTTTTAACTATTGAACATATAACTTTGAATTACAAAATAAAAACCCTAGAGGTGAGAGGCTATTTTCAAAAATAACAAACTAGGGTTTAGGAGTTACATACCTTTCAATTGTTATAGCAAACAATTGACAATCCTCTTGATCTTGATCTTGATCTTCTTGGAAGCTTAGCACCACAAATGTAATCTCTAATGGAATCACACCCAAGAACTAGCAAGAAGGAAACTTGAAGGAGAGAGGCTAGAGCGAGTATATAAATTCTCGGCCTTAGGGTTTCTTCAAAAGAAAGAGTGACCTAAATGTGAGCCAGGAGGCTTCTTATATAGTTGAGGGATCTAAGGTTTAGGAAAAACCCTAATGCTCCTTGCTTAGGGCTTAAGCAAACCCAAGGGCCTTATCTAAGCCCCCATGGACGAAATCATTAGGGTTTCCCCTATAGATTTCGTCCACCCTCTTCCAAGGGGGTTCTAGAGCCTTTCACTCAACTATTAGATAATTGCAAACTAGTCCCTGCACCTTATAATTAATACTTTTAACCTTAAAATTATTTTTGATTAATTTCTGGCTAACTATTAATCAAACATAATGATTTCTAATTAATATATTAATCTTTTAACATATTAATAAATTCATTTATATTAATTTATTAATCTTATAATAAATTAATATCTCTCCTTTCATAATTTCCTTGTCCGGTTGCTAGGTTTGAGGGCAACCCAAAAGGAATGTGTTGCTATCAATTCAAGTACATAGCAATTATAGTTATGGGCTTAGACACCTAATCTAATAGTCTCCCACTTGGATAAGTCTGTAACTATAACTGCTAGTTTGACTTCTAAATTTGACCAGCAAATCGTAGATTCCAAAAGCTGCTACCGAAGTCTGACCCAGTCAGTTACGTGTCCTAAGATAAGTGATCTCATGACCCTTAATTCTACTAGATATCCCTAGACATAAGACATGGAATACAATCAATCTCTTTGTCCAGAACCTATGTTTCCCAATTTCTGATTTGTGATGATATAGGACTTCTAATCGAACACATCAATTCAGTCCTGGCAGGGCCCAACACAAAAGTCAACAACAAATCATCGAGGGGCCCACAGATATCGTTTTTCCTGTTAGGGCAAAACGAACGAATAAACATTGACTCATATGCATGTATCTTTTACTTATCAAACCATACATGACAATACGTTTTATTACACCATGTTACTGATGCAATTTCGTATCACCAATGTATAACCTGATGGGTTTTAGCCATAAGAACTTTCCTATGTGCGCATGCAAAACCCTAATGCTTGGATCTAGGCTTTCTAATTAAACATGCTTTGAATCCAAGACTTCTAATGGCTAATTAGGTTAAATAACAACATTGAAACAAATCTAGAATCATACCTTTGAGTTCCTTGTTGATCTTGTTGTCTTGGAGCTTCTAGAGTCACAAATGTCACTCCTTTAATGGCTTACAAACACCAATAGCAAGCAAGATGATTTAGGAGAGAGGAGAGGGGAGGAATTCGGCCAGAGTATCTCTACTTTAGATGGTGTGTCGAATTCCCTCACCCCTAGGGTCTATTTATACTTGTAGACTCCTTAAGGGTTACAACCTAAACCCTAATTGGATAACTTAGACTTTAAGTTGATCCATATCCTTTCCTTGATAACCCTATGGACGATTTTGGCTTATCCAAGCCCTAGAAATCGTCCATCCTATCTAGGATAAGGATTTATAGTCTAAAGTGTAACTATCAAACAATTGACAGTTTATACCCTCTTATTTAATTAATCTCTTTAAGTCACCAAATTAATTCCAATTAATCTATGACTTATATTAATCAAATAACCATATATTATTCCTTATAATATTTACTCTCTCTTAACAAATCATCCATCAAGTTGCTATGGTGAAGGCAACCCAAAAGGACCATGCACAACCGGATCAAATACTTGCCTAATATAGTTGCAGCCTTAGACACTATTCCAACAATCTCCCACTTGGATAAGTCTAGTAACTATACAAGTACAATTCGGTTTGCAATCGTAGCTCTCAAAGACGCTGTCAACTCTGATCTAATCAATCTTGTCCTTTAGATAAGGGATCGTACAGTCCTCTGTTAGATATCATGCCGACAATCCTATGGAATGGTTAGTCAAGCACTTAATTTCTCGATCTCCGATTTATTTGACATAGAACTTAATCAAACACATCAATTCAGTTCTGACCGGGCCCGGCACATAAGTCAAATCAATCATCGAGTGGCCAAGATATCTCTTCTACCCTCTTAGGATAAAATTTACAGATAAACTTCGACTTATATGCATTTACTTATTCATTAACCAACTATACACAACAATGCGTTTTATAACACCAAGTTACTGATGCGTTTTTGCATTATCAATGTACAATCAATTAACAAATAATAAACCATATATCTAGGTTTTAAGACTATATGATATTATCATCTTGCGATCACCTTTTATATCGTATTCTATAAAGTGATTCCAGCAAGCGCGGGTTTATTCCAATGCTCAAAACCAGTTCATAAGCACTCATGAACGTTGCAGCAACGCTTGCTATGTCTAACACCATTTAGACATTCTACACACCAATTCATGACAATCTTCATTCATATCTACTCCCAACATATGAACGATTGTGGACCATTTGAATAATTCGATTATTCCTAATAAACTCAATTATTCTGGAAGTCAAAACATGCAAAGTGAAACAATAGTTAAACAATTAACATGTGACAGTAACTTTACTCATAAATAAAACTCCTTTATTTAATCATCTAATGTTAATTACATTTATCTATTATACGTTTCTAACACTATCTAATCTATACTAATATCATCCTTCAGCCCAATACTCCTAGCATGCTGCAAGTGCTTAACCCTACTCAGTCCCTTCGTAAGCGGATCTGCTGGGTTATATTCTGATGATATTCTCTTCACTACGAGTTGTCCTTCTTCTACACGATGTCTAATGAAGTGATATTTTCTGTCGATATGTCGAGATCTACCATGATCCCTCGGTTCCTTGGTCAAGGCAACCGCACCTTCGTTATCACAGAAAATCTCCATGGGCTCCTTTATGGCCGGCACAACTCCAAGATCACCAATGAAGTTCTTTAGCCATATTGCCTCCTTCGACGCTTCGCTCGCTGCAATGTACTCTGATTCGCACGTTGAATCAGCTACGGTTTCCTGCTTGGAACTCTTCCATGTCACTGCTCCTCCATTTAGGGTAAAGACCCAGCCCGACTGTGAACGGTAGTTGTCCCTGTCGGTCTGAAAGCTAGCATCACTATACCCTCGCACCTTCAAGTCATCACTCCCTCCAAGGACTAAGAACCATTCTTTCGTCCTCCGAAGGTACTTAAGGATGTTCTTCACCACAATCCAATGTGCTTTGCCAGGGTTCCCTTGATATCTGCTAACCATGCTCAAAGCGAAGGCTACATCAGGGCGAGTACAAGTCATAGCGTACATGATTGAGCCAACTACGGAAGCGTATGGTACTTGGCTCATTTCTGCTATCTCAACTTCGGTACTCGGACTTTGAGTCTTACTCAACTTGGCATTTCCTTGTATCGGTAGTTCTCCCTTCTTTGAGTTTTCCATACTAAAACGTTTCAGTACCTTCTCTAAGTAAGTATTCTGACTAAGTCCAATTAGTCTCTTACTTCTTTCTCTTACTATCCTTATTCCCAAAATGTAAGAAGCCTCTCCAAGGTCCTTCATAGCGAAGCACTTCCCGAGCCAGGACTTAACCTCCTGCAGAGTCGGGATGTCGTTCCCTATGAGTAATATGTTATCGACATATAGAACGAGAAAGCTTACTATACTCCCACTGGCTTTGACATATACACAAGATTTGTATTCGCTTCGTACAAATCCAAACTCTTTGACTTTCTCATCGAAGCAAAGATTCCATCTGCGAGACGCTTGCTTAAGTCCATAAATGGACTTCTCAAGCTTACACACTCTATTCGGATGCTTCGGATCCACAAACCCCTCTGGCTGAGCCATGTAAACATCCTCAGCCAACTTTCCGTTAAGGAAAGCGGTCTTGACATCCATTTGCCAAATCTCATAATCATGAAATGCAGCAATTGCTAGCATCACTCTAATAGATTTAATCTTCGCAACTGGTGAGAAGGTCTCATCATAGTCAACTCCGGGAGTTTGAGTAAAGCCCTTCGCGACCAATCGCGCTTTATATGTATGTACGTTCCCATCCACGTCGGTCTTCTTCTTGAAGATCCATTTGCACCCAACGGTCTTACGTTCGGGCACATAATCAACCAAATTCCAAACTTGGTTATCGTACATGGATTGGATCTCGCTATCCATTGCCTCTTTCCATTTCGCAGACTCCGGGCCTGCCATGGCTTCCTTATAGCTATTAGGTTCATCAAGATTTACTAGTGTACCATCACTAATATACGTGTCCCCTTCGGTAGTAATATGAAAACCATAAAACTGGGGTTGAACTCTAAATCTATCGGAACGTCTGAGAGGTAAGGATTCGTCAATCGGTTCAACCGGAGTTTCCTCCTCGGGTTGAATGCCAGCGGTAGAGGTTCCTTCATCTATCGACTCTTGAATTTCTTCAAGTTCGATTTGCCTCCCACTGTCTCCTTGGCTTATGAGTTCTCGCTCTCGGAAAACTCCTCTCCTCGCAACAAAGACAACATTGTCTTTTGGTCTATAGAAGAGATATCCAAAGGATGTTTGCGGGTAGCCGATGAAAATACATCGCTCACTTCGAGGTTCAAGCTTGTCGTGAGTATCTCGTCTTACGAAAGCCTCGCAACCCCAAACCTTGATATGTGCCAACGAGGGAGCTTTCCCCATCCACATCTCGTGAGGTGTTTTGGCAACCTTCTTAGTAGGGACTCGGTTAAGGATATGGGCGGCAGTCTCTAAGGTATACCCCCAAAAGAAGATAGGTAGTGAAGCACGACTCATCATAGAGCGAACCATATCCAATAAGGTCCGATTACGCCTTTCTGCCACACCATTCAACTGCGGTGTCCTAGGAGGCGTCAATTGCGAAACTATTCCACACTCGTTGAGATAATCGTGGAATTCAAGACTTAGGTACTCTCCTCCTCAATCGGATCGAAGCATCTTGATTTTCCTGCCCAATTGATTCTCCACTTCATTCTTGAACTCTTTGAACTTTTCAAAGGTGTCTGACTTTTGCTTGATTAAGTAGATATACCCATATCTACTATAGTCATCGGTAAAAGTCACATAGAAGCGGTTCCCATCCTTCGTGGTTGATCTAAAGGGTCCACATACATCGGTATGTATTAGGTCCAATAGCCCCTCGCCCCTTTCACAAGTACTCGTGAAGGGTGACTTAGTCATCTTTCCAAGTAAACAAGACGCGCATGTGTCATCTTCCCTAAGGTCGAATGACTCCAACACTCCATCCTTTTGGAGTTGGGCTATGCATTTCTTGTTGACATGTCCAAGACGGCAATGCCACAAGGATGATTTATCCATACTAGTGGAAGAATCAATATTCAAAACATCATTTCCTAAGTTATCAACAATCATAACAGTTTTATATATTCCATTACATGGTATAGCTTCAAAGTAAAAGACACCATTTAGATAAGTCAAAATAGAACCATTCTCATTATTAAAAGAAAATCTAAATCCTTGTCTATATAAACCATGAAATGAAATGATGTTTCTAGCCATTTATGGCGAATAGCAACAATTGTTCAAATCTAAAACCAAACTATTCCTAAGCACTAAAGAATACACTCCAATCTTGGTCACAGGCGACGATCTTCTGTTCCCCATGATTAGATTGATCCTTCCTTGCTCTACATCCCTACTTCTTCTTAGTCCCTGCACATTAGAACAAATGTGATAACCACAACCGGTATCAAGAACCCAAGAAATAGCATGATTAGAATCATTAGATTTGATTGTGTATATACCTGCGAAAGATGGCTTGATCTTTCCTTCCTTGATCGCTTGCAGGTAATCCAGGCAGCTTCTCTTCCAATGTCCTATCTTGTGGCAGTGGTGGCACTCTGCCTCCTTTGGGTAGGAGCAGGGCTTAGCGGGATCAACTTTGGTCCCACTAGAAGAGGCACCATCTCGGGCTTTCACCTTGCGATAGTTATTCGATGAAGCTTTCCTCTTCTTTCCCTTCCCTTGACCAATAGCCAAGACAGGAGCAGCGGACGGATTGGGAGTTGGTGCAACAGACTTGTCCTTGAAGTTGCTCTCAGTGACCCTCAAGAGACCTTGGAGTTTGCTTAGGGTGACCTCTTCTTTATTCATGTGGTAGGTCATCCTAAATTGGTTGTACATTGGAGGCAAAGAGTGAAGCACCATGTCGATCGCCAAGTCTTCACCGAAGTCAACATTTAACTTGCGAAGGCGGTCGACATACCTTTGCATCTTTTGCAGGTGCACGGTAAGAGATTCTCCATGACCCATCTTAGCGGGGATCATGTTAGTGAAAATCTCATAACGCTCTTGTCTCGCGTTTTGGTGGTATCTCTCCAACAAGTCTTGATGCATCTCGTATGGATACATGTCCTCGTAGGACTTTTGGAATTCGGAGTTCATGGTGGCGATCATGATGCAATGTACCTTCGTTGCATCTCGCTCATGAGTTTCAAAGGCGGTGATTTCTTCGAGAGTAGCAACTTCGGGGTTGATTTTCTCGAGCTTTTCATCGAGGACATACTCTTTATCCTCATAGCGAGCAATGGTGCGAATGTATCTTATCCATTCGCTAAAGTTCGTTCCATCGAAGGTGACCTTTTGGCAAAGGCTCATCAACGTGAAAGAACTAGCAGCAGCGTTGTTTGCGTTCGACATCTTCAATTAGAAAAGGACAAAGATAGATTAGAATAAGAATCCCTAATTATCACCCAATAAGAAAAATTAGGGCTAGGATCCAACAATAACATTTACATACTAGAAAAGGGATGCCGTAATCTAACATGCAAATAAATTAAAGGTAAGTAAATGACGATTCACTAATTCTCCATTACAAAACTTAAACTATTAGTCCTAAGTGTTTTTGAGAATTCCTAGGTTCGGATGAGATTCATTGAACTATTCAATGGCATGTTTAAATCTCGATATGACCCTCTCGTTTGTGATTGGGATGCCGAGGATCACAAAGCGGGTGTGAATTACCATGCAAATTCACATGGTGCCTTCATTGTAACGATCACCTATTCGATGTGCCGGTAAACCACACACGCTCCATCGAACTATGATAAACAATGAATCACCCTTTCCCACCTTCGCTTAGAACCAATTAGTGTGCCGGTAAACCACACACGCTCCACTAACTTCTTAGCAAGGTGCAAAGTGTAATTTCATGGGATTGCATCAATTCACTTTTCCTAAAGTAACTAAGATTGGGAATTTTTTTAAAATGTGTAGTTACTTTGTATTTCTTATTATACTTTTAATGAGAGGATGCGATTGCCCTATCCTACCCGTTCGGCTAACGACCCTCCACCAATCAAGCAAGCGGTGGGTGTGAGTGTACACCCATTAAGCGCCATTTTATAGGCCGCAACCTTATACCCACCTTATAGATCGGCTTCGTGAATGAGGCCTACTAACGGTAAGACTAGCATTTAGTTATACATATATATATTATTCTAGTAATATCATATTAGTATAGGGTTGTATTTTAAAACCTTTTAAAATCTAGGGTTTGAAATTTAAGTTGTCTAAATTAAAACTTTTAATCACAAATATAAATTTCAAAACTTTTGGGTAGGTTTTAAACATTTAAAACATGAAGGATCAAATAACAAATAATTCCAATTAACAATTAATATCCTAATTATCTTTATTTGATTTATTCATGATTTCTTTTAAGATAATTATCAACATAATTAATCATTTATCACATAAGGAAATTAAATATTTTATTAGATGATAAATATCTTTAATTTGATCAAGATAATAGTCATATATATCAAAAAATCGGATTAGGGTTGATCTAGTATGATTAAGGTAAGTTTCCATAAGATAAACATGGAAAAATCCCGGTTTTGCCTAATCCAGACGCTCGGACTCGCCGAGGACAGGCCTACTCGCCGAGTCCACTTTGGAACTCGCCGAGTACATGACTCATAAACCCAAAATCGAATTTTGCAGGTTTGTTTCAGTTAATCAAGCAACAATTTAAAGAAAACCAAGCTAGGCTCTGATACCACTGATGGGTTTTAGCCATAAGAACTTTCCTATGTGCGCATGCAAAACCCTAATGCTTGGATCTAGGCTTTCTAATTAAACATGCTTTGAATCCAAGACTTCTAATGGCTAATTAGGTTAAATAACAACATTGAAACAGATCTAGAATCATACCTTTGAGTTCCTTGTTGATCTTGTTGTCTTGGAGCTTCTAGAGTCACAAATGTCACTCCTCTAATGGCTTACAAACACCAATAGCAAGCAAGATGATTTAGGAGAGAGGAGAGGGGAGGAATTCGGCCAGAGTATCTCTACTTTAGATGGTGTGTCGAATTCCCTCACCCCTAGGGTCTATTTATACTTGTAGACTCCTTAAGGGTTACAACCTAAACCCTAATTGGATAACTTAGACTTTAAGTTGATCCATATCCTTTCCTTGATAACCCTATGGACGATTTTGGCTTATCCAAGCCCTAGAAATCGTCCATCCTATCTAGGATAAGGATTTATAGTCTAAAGTGTAACTATCAAACAATTGACAGTTTATACCCTCTTATTTAATTAATCTCTTTAAGTCACCAAATTAATTCCAATTAATCTATGACTTATATTAATCAAATAACCATATATTATTCCTTATAATATTTACTCTCTCTTAACAAATCATCCATCAAGTTGCTATGGTGAAGGCAACCCAAAAGGACCATGCACAACCAAATCAAATACTTGCCTAATATAGTTGCAGCCTTAGACACTATTCCAACATAACCGACTTGCAAATTACAACTCATATATGTCTGTTTCAAGATCATAGATATTATCGTCTCACTATTAATCGTGATGAATTCCATGAAGTAATACTATGAGCGTGGATTTATCCAATACTCAAATCTCACTCTCTGATTACTCATGAACATTGCATCAATTCTATTGCTATGTCTATCCTTAGACAATCTGCAATCCATTTCATGAAAATCTTAATTCACTACTTACTTCCAAAAGTACAAGCGACTATGGAGTTTGAACAATCATATTATTCGGGAAGTAAAACATTCAAAATATGAAACACAATAATACACAATTGACAAAAGGCAGTAAATTCATAAATAATACTTTATTACTTAATCACCAAAAGTCAATTACATTTATTTTGTAACAAGTTTCTGAACTAGACTAATCTAACCACTAAAACTAATATCATCTTTCAGCCCTATGCTTCGAGCATGCTGAATATGCTTAGCCCTACTCAGACCCTTTGTAAGGGGGTCTGCTGGGTTATCTTTAGATGACACCCTCTTTACCACAAGATGGCCTTCGTCTACTCTATGTATGATGAAATGGTACTTTATGTCGATATGCCTGGTCTTAGCATGGTCTCTTGGTTCCTTAGTTAAGGCAACTGCATCCTCATTATCGCAGAATAGTTCCATAGGCTCCTGGATGGTTGGATCAACTCCGATATCCCCGATGAAGTTCCTCAACCAAGCTGCTTCTTTAGATGCTTCACTCGCTGCTATGTACTCTGATTCACAAGTAGAATCAGCCACCATATCTTGCTTGGAACTTTTCCAAGTAACCGCTCCTTCATTTAGTAGAAATACCCAGCCAAATTGAGAATGGAAGTTATCTCTATCTGTTTGAAAGCTGGCATCATTGTAACCATCTACTCTCAAAGTATCATTGCCACCAAGTACAAGGACCCAGTCCTTCGTTCTTCGCAAATACTTCAGTATATTCTTTACTGCTATCTAATGAGCTCTGCCTAGGTTTCCCTGATATCGACTGACCATGCTCAAAGCAAAGGCCATATCAGGGCGAGTACATGTCATAGCATACATGATCGATCCGACAACGGAAGCATAAGGTACACGACTCATGTAAGCTATTTCCTCATCTGTACTAGGGCATTGAGTCTTACTCAATTTTGTGTTGCTCTGGATAGGTAGCTCTCCCTTCTTGGAATTTTCCATGCTAAACCTCTTTAGTACCTTATCCAAGTATGTGCTCTGACTAATTCCAATTAGTCTCTTCTTTCTATCTCTCAATATCCTGATCCCAAGAATATAGGCGGCTTCTCCTAGGTCTTTCATGGCAAAACACTTTCCAAGCCAAGACTTAACTTCGTTCAAGGTTGGAATGTCGTTACCAATGAGTAATATGTCATCGACATATAACACCAGAAAAGTTACTATACTCCCACTAGCCTTGATATACACACAAAATTCATCTTTACTTCTAGAGAAACCACACTCTTAGACTTTCTCATGGAAGCAAAGATTCTAGATGTGAGATGCTTGTTTCAACCCATAAATGGATTTCTCAAGCTTAAACACTCTATTAGGAAATTTTGCATCTACAAAACCCTCTGGCTGATTCATGTAAACATCCTCAGCCAACTTCCCGTTAAGGAAAGCAGTCTTGACATCCATCTGCCATATTTCATAGTCATGAAAGGAAGCTATGGCGAGCAATATCATGATCGATTTAACCTTGGCTACTGGCGAGAAAGTTTCATCATAGTCAACCCCTGGGGTTTGTGTCATTGTAACAGCCCGGATCCCCAGGTATCTTTACTTTCATATTTTTGATATTCTGTGAGGGGACTCGGCGAGTTGGAGGTCGAACTCGCCGAGTCGGGTCGTGGTTTTGGACGGAGGATCGCGTCCGGACTCGGCGAGTCCAAGGGATGGACTCGGCGAGTCCAAGGGATGGACTCGGCGAGTCCGTGCTGTTTAATGAAACCCTAATTTCCCGGTCCTAAGCCCTATTTAAAGGACCTTATGGCCTTCATTTGCGGCCACCTTGAACCCTAAGTGCGCCCATACGACTGTGAGACCTTGTGACTGTGATAAGAGGCCATTTGTTCATCATTTTGGGTATTATTGCAAGAAAGGAGGGAGAAGATCAAGCTTGAAGAGTTGGGGAGCTTGGATCTGCTTCTATTTCATCAAGGGAACCTTCTTGAGGTAACTTTCAGAGCTAAACTTCGTATTTTGGGTTGATGTGTCAAATCTAGGGTTTCTTCTTGCTTTATTTGGCTTAAATTGGAAGTATGAAAGGTCCCATGGAGATATGGAACCTAGATCTGGACCTTAGCAGGTCCAGGAGGCCCCATATGACAAGCTTTATGTCCATTCTTTTGAGTTAGAAGCTAGGGTTGCCATATTAGAGGTTATTTCTCCAAAATGAGCCTTGTATGCGTTGCATGGCGACCAAGACTGAGACTTTACGTGATAAATAAGCTTGGGAAGGCTAGATCTATGTGTGTATGGAACGAATTTGACCGCAAAAGCCAGTTTTAGCTGATGCATGGCATGGACTCGCCGAGTCTGAAGAACAGACTTGACGAGTCGCTTGAAGATTGTCCTTGAGACCACCCAGTGTGTAGTCCTGCCGAGTTACGGGTGACTCAGTGAGTCGCAGAGAGTTAGAAAGGTTTTGACAGGTGGACCGAGTCAAGTTGGGACTCGCCAAGTTGTCCTTGCGACTCGGCGAGTTGAGTCGCGGTGGCCCCGTGATTCATGCCCAGGTGGAACTCGTCGAGTCGGGGGACTACTCGACGAGTCAAAGGGAAATCCTTGCGAGTTGGAGAAAACGCGTAGACTCGCCGAGTCACTATAGTGCACTCGCCGAGTCCGGTCCAATTGACCAAAGACTGTTGACCAAGTCAACCTGTGTTGACTTGATATGGATGGTCAACCTTAGTGGTACAAGTAATAATTATAGATTCATGATATCATAGGAGGATTACAGCTCGGGGGTTCGAGCACGAGTGATTCCAGGGTTCACGATTAGCGAGGCATACGAGGTGAGTCTTCTCACTATACTGTACCCGGAAGGGTTTGACTGTGTGACCGGAAGGTCGAATATGATATGAGATATATGCCTTATGTGTGATAAGTTATTCGTTATATGTGCCATGTATGACATGCTTGATTTGGGCCGGAAGGCAACATGTTATGGGCCGGAAGGCGTGGTCATATGGACCGTAAGGTTGACGTGGGTAGGACCGGAAGGTTTACCCAGTCGGGACGGAAGTCCCCTGAGACACATGGACCGGAAGGTCAAGGCCTGGAAAGGCGTACGTGCGTAGGTTGTATTTTGGGGAACTCACTAAGCATTTATGCTTACAGTTATTGTGTTATGTGTTTCAGGTACTAGCGAGGACCGTGGGAAGGCGCCGGCATGATCGTATACACACTCGAGGAAACCATTTTGTGATATTTTGTTATGTAATCGGTCATGACTAAATTGTTACATTGGAACCTAAACTTATTACGCAATGTTTTGATGATTGTAAAAATGAAAAATTTTTGGTTTCGGAATTTTTGACGTTACAAGTTGGTATCAGAGCCTTGGTTTGAGGGATTCGGGTACACCTTCGGGTGTAACTGAACTCAAACCGGGGATTTGAGAAAATTTTAATTAATAAATCAAAAAAAAATTGATAAGTGATTTTGAGACAACCAAAGAAGAAAGAGTGTGTACGATCAGCCAGCGCCCGAACGGTAAAATCCCCAAAATACTCTTACAATATGTGTTATGAGATATGATATGATATGGTACGCATGCTAGTAGACTAGGTATACATATTAGGACTAGAGTGGCCTGATTTTGTGATGCCTTAGTCTAGGGAAACCTACTTCTATGAGGTGCTTGAGAGCGAGTGGGTAACTAGTGTATGACAAGAATAGAGTACTCATGATTCGGGGTTCGGGGAGGAGGACTTGGGGTGAATACCGACGCGGTGTAATTGGTAGTATTGGGCCCGTACTACCAAGGACACCGGGTCAGTGGGCAGCCCAAATAAGAATCCCTGGGTAACGGAGACTGAGTAGGACTGCGTTATCGAGTGCGATTATACTCGATAGAGTCTCTGATATTTTTATGTTGTATTTCAGAGACATCATGGTTGGACCACGACACAGACCTGGTACGAGTGGTGTGACTGACGAGGAGCTTCATCAGATGATTCATGAGGAGGTAGCTAAAGCGATCCGGGCCGAGATTCCGGAGATGTTTGGGTCTATTAAGACCACGCTGATTGAGACATTTGATGAGCGGTACGCCGCGTTGTCTGAGGCTGCCGCCGCTGCAGCTACCGCAGCTGTGGCCGCTGCCAGACCACAGGGGGGTGACTCGTTGCTGTTCCGGGAGTTCAGCAACACGAAGCCACCAGAGTTTTACGGGAAGCAGGATCCGATTGCTGCGATGAGATGGATTGCTGATATCGAGGAATGCTTCTATACTTGTTCATATCCGAAGCATCTGAGGGTACAGTTCGCCTTGAACTAGCTCCGCCTGGGAGCAAAGGATTGGTGGATGTTCGTGACGGCGAACTTCACTCTGGCAGAGGTCTCAGTTGTGACTTGGGAGAGGTTTACTGATATGTTCAGAGACGAGTATGTTCCCCCGGTGGAGAGGGAACGGTTGGTTTAGGAGTTCTTGACCCTCAAGTAGGGTAATGATTCTGTTACGGTGATCACGTGGAAGTTTCATGAGAGGGCAATGTTCTGCCCCAAACAGGTGTCCACGGAGCAGGCTCGGATTAGTCAGTATTTGGGAGTGCTGAGGAGGGATATTCGGGAGTTCGTATCGAACTCGTCATATCAGACTTTTGCTGAGCTTCAGGTGAATGCCAGGAAGCGTGAGATCGAGTTGGAGACCCAGGCCAGGGAGGAGGCCGAGTCTCAACGGGTGGATCGGCGGCCAGTGAAGGCCGAGGCTCCGAAGGCTCGTGGAAGAGCTTTCCAGTTGACTGCGGAGGAGGTCCGCGCGGCGCCTGATGTCGTGGCCGATATGTATTCTTTCATGTATTTACATTTATACTGAGATATTGTGCTTATATTATTATATGCGTAGGTACTTTTCTTGTGAATCATGTGCCTGCTTTGGTATTGTTCGACTCGGGTGCGAGTCGGTCTTTTGTTTCGTTGGCTTTTAGCCAGCACATCGGTATCGATCGGGAGGTGATGAGCCGACCCCTGCGAGTTGCTATAGCAAATGAGAAAGCGGTATATGCCACTGAGGTGATTCGAGGATGCGTGCTCGAGATTTTTGGGGTCGAGTTTCCTATAGACTTGGTCCCTATAGCTATGGGGGATGTCTGCGTTATCGTGGGCATGGACTGGTTGAGTAATTTTGGAGCAGTCATTGACTGCGAGAGACAGCTGGTGATGATTCGAGACCCTAGTGGGGGAGTGCTCACGGTTTATGGCGAGGGGACCCGGTGTGGGTCGGCGTTTTGTTCGGCTGCTAGGGCAAGGTAGAGTTTGCAGCAGGGCTGTGATGGATTCATAGCCTATGTGATGGATACTCGTGTGACCGCGGAGAGGCCCAATTCGATTGATGACGTTCTGGTTGTATGCGAGTTTTCGGATGTGTTCCCCGAAGAGTTACCGGGTGTGCCTCCGGAGAGGCAAGTGGAGTTTCGTATCGATTTGGTTCCGGAAGCGGTGCCCATCGCCAAGGCACCCTATCGTCTCGCTCCGCCGGATATGTAGGAATTATCCTCGCAGCTTCAGGAGCTGTTGGGAAAGGGATTCATTCGACCAAGTAGCTCGCCTTGGGGAGTGCCGATTTTGTTCGTCAAGAAAAAGGATGGTTCACACCGGATGTGTATCGATTATCGGGAGTTGTACAAGTTGACGGTTAAGAATCGATATCCGTTACCTAGGATTGACGATCTGTTCGATCAGTTGCAGGGGGCATCTTGGTTTTCCAAGATTGACTTGAGGTCGGGGTATCATCAGATGAGGGTTCGAGAGGAAGATATACAAAAGACTGCTTTCAGGACTCGTTACGGACATTATGAGTTTGTGGTGATGCCTTTTGGGCTCACCAATGCCCCGACCGCGTTCATGGATCTCATGAACCGGGTGTGCCGACCGATGCTGGATTGTTTGGTGATCGTATTCATCGATGACATTTTGGTGTATTCAAGGACTAGGGATCAGCATGAGGAACAATTGAGGGAGGTTCTTGGGGTTTTGAGATCGGAGAGACTGTATGCCAAGTTCTCCAAGTGTGATTTCTGGTTACGAGAGGTCCAGTTCCTCGGGCATCTTGTTAACCAAAAAGGGATATTGGTCGACCCGGCCAAGATTGAGGTGGTGTTGAGGTGGGAGGTGCCGAGATCGCCCACAGAGATCAAGAGTTTTCTGGGTTTGGCTGGATATTATCGCAAGTTTATCAAGGATTTCTCCAAGATCGCTGTGACGCTCACTAGGATGACCCGGAAGGGTGTTACGTTTTCATGGGGACCGGAGCAGCAATCCTCATTCGGGACGCTTCGTCAGAAATTGTGCGAGGCTCCAGTGCTTGCACTCCCGGAAGGGATGGAGGATTTTGTGGTATACTGTGATGCCTCTATATCGGGTTTGGGGGCGGTGTTTATGCAAAGGGTCATGTGATAGCGTATGCTTCGAGATAGTTGAAGCCTCATGAGTCGAGATATTCCACGCACGACCTGGAATTGGGGGCGGTGGTGTTTGCCCTCAAGATCTGGCGACACTATTTGTATGGGGTTCGGTGTACGATATACACGGACCATAAGAGCTTGAAGTACTTGATGGATCAACCAAATCTGAATATGCGACAGAGAAGGTGGTTGGATGTGGTGAAGGATTACGATTGTAAGATCCTGTACCACACAGGCAAGGCTAATGTGGTAGCCGACGCGTTGAGCCGTAGGGCGGATAGCGCCCTGATCCGAGATATTTGTATGAGATTGACGGTATTGACCCCGATTCTGGATATTATTCGAGGAGCTCAGGTGGAGGCTGCAAAGCCAGAACATCAAAAGAAGGAGCGGGTTGTAGGTCAGGTATCAGGATTTTTCACGGATGGTCGAGGGCTTATGACTTTTCAGGGTCGGATTTGGGTACCGTTTGTGGGCGGTGCGCGTACTATTTTGATGGAGGAAGCACATCGATCGAAATTCTCAATTCATCCCGGTGCTACGAAAATGTATTTGGATCTCAAGAAGGAGTACTGGTGGCCCTGTATGAAAAGGGATGTCGCTTGGTTTGTCGAGAGGTGCTTGACTTGTCGGCAGGTCAAGGCCGAGCACCAGCGACCGCACGGTAAGCTGCAACCGCTAGAGATTCCCGAATGGAAGTGGGAACAAATCACTATGGATTTCATCACCAAGTTACCGCGAACTGCGAGGGGAGTCGATGCGATTTGGGTGATCGTGGATCGGCTGACGAAGAGCGCTCATTTTCTAGCCATCAGCGAGAGCTCTTCTGCGGAGAAGTTGGCCGAGTTATATGTGAGGGAAGTAGTATCTCGGCATGGGGTGCCGATCTCGATTATTTCGGACCGTAACGTGCGTTTCACTTCCAGGTTCTGGAAGAAGTTTCATGAGGAGTTGGGTACTAGGTTACATTTCAGTACTGCATATCATCCCCAGACAGACGGTCAGAGTGAGCGGACGATACAGACACTCGAGGACATGCTTCGGGCATGTGTGTTGGACTTCGGAGGAAGCTGGGACACCTATCTACCTTTAGCAGAGTTCTCGTATAACAACAGCCATCATTCGAGCATTGGTATGCCACCCTTTGAGCTGTTGTATGGGCGGAGGTGTCGCACCCCCATCTGTTGGGGTGAGTTAGGACAGTAGGTTATGGGTAGCACGGAGATTGTACTTCAGATGACCGAGCAAATTCAGCTGGTCAGGCAGAGGTTGTTGACCGCTCAGAGCCGACAGAAGAGTTATGCAGATAGACGACGGTCCGAGCTTGAGTTTCAAGTTGGTGATCTTGTACTCTTGAAGGTCTCTCCTTGGAAAGGAGTGATTCGGTTTAGGAAGAGGGGCAAGTTGGGGCCCCGATATATTGGTCCTTTCCGTGTGATCGCGAGGGTGGGCCGGGTAGCCTACTGTTTAGACTTGCCAGCAGAGTTGGGACAGATTCACGACACTTTCCATGTGTCGCAGTTGAGGAAGTGTATAGCCGACGAATCGGCGGTGGTTCCATTAGGGGATATTCAGGTGAATGCAAGCCTGAATTATGTTGAAAGGCCAGTAGCCATCAGAGATCGAAAGATCAAGGTTTTGAGGAACAAGGAGGTACCCCTGGTATTGGTTCAGTGGCAGCATCGGAAGGGATCAGAGATGACCTGGGAGTCGGAACGTGAGATGCGTGAGCAGCATCCGAAGCTATTTGCCTAGCGGGACTTCGAGGGCGAAGTCTTGTTCTAGTGGGGGAGAATTGTAACAGGCCGGATCCCCAGGTATCTTTACTTTCATATTTTTGATATTCTGTGAGGGGACTCGACGAGTTGGAGGTCGAACTCGCCGAGTCGGGTCGCGGTTTTGGACGGAGGATCACGTCCGGACTCGGCGAGTCCGTGCTGTTTAATGAAACCCTAATTTCCCGGTCCTAGGCCCTATTTAAAGGACCTTATGGCCTTCATTTGCGGCCACCTTGAACCCTAAGTGCGCCCATACGACTGTGAGACCTTGTGAGTGTGATAAGAGGCCATTTGTTCATCATTTTGGGTATTATTGCAAGAAAGGAGGGAGAAGATCAAGCTTGAAGAGTTGGGGAGCTTGGATCTGCTTCTATTTCATCAAGGAACCTTCTTGAGGTAACTTTCAGAGCTAAACTTCGTATTTTGGGTTGATGTGTCAAATCTAGGGTTTCTTCTTGCTTTATTTGGCTTAAATTGGAAGTATGAAAGGTCCCATGGAGATATGGAACCTAGATCTGGACCTTAGCAGGTCCAGGAGGCCCCATATGACAAGCTTTATGTCCATTCTTTTGAGTTAGAAGCTAGGGTTGCCATATTAGAGGTTATTTCTCCAAAATGAGCCTTGTATGCGTTGCATGGCGACCAAGACTAAGACTTTACGTGATAAATAAGCTTGGGAAGGCCAGATCTATGTGTGTATGGAACGGATTTGACCGCAAAAGCCAGTTTTAGCTGATGCATGGCATGGACTCGCCGAATCTGAAGAACAGACTCGACGAGTCGCTTGAAGATTGTCCATGAGACCACCCAGTGTGTAGTCCTGCCGAGTTGTGGGTGACTCAGTGAGTCGCAGAGAGTTAGAAAGGTTTTGACAGGTGGACCGAGTCAAGTTGGGACTCGCCGAGTTGTCTTTGCGACTCGGCGAGTTGAGTCGCGGTGGCCCCGTGATTCATGCCCAGGTGGAACTCGTCGAGTCGGGGGAGTACTCGAAGAATCAAAGGGAAAATCCTTGCGAGTTGGAGAAAACGCGTAGACTCGGCGAGTTACTATAGTGCACTCGCCGAGTCCGGTCCAATTGACTAAAGACTGTTGACCAAGTCAACCTATGTTGACTTGATATGGATGGTCAACCTTAGTGGTACAAGTAATAATTATAGATTCATGATATCATAGGAGGATTACAGCTCGGGGTTCGA
Organism: Lactuca saligna; assembly: GCF_052625555.1. NCBI lineage: Eukaryota > Viridiplantae > Streptophyta > Magnoliopsida > Asterales > Asteraceae > Lactuca > Lactuca saligna. Next base: position 254,231,489 of record NC_136424.1, read on the forward strand.
GTACGAGTGATTCCAGGGTTCACGATTAGTGAGGCATACGAGGTGAGTCTTCTCACTATACTGTACCCGGAAGGGTTTGACTGTGTGACCGAAAGGTCGAATATGATATGAGATATATGCCTTATGTGTGATAAGTTATTCGTTATATGTGCCATGTATGATATGCTTGATTTGGGCCGGAAGGCAACATGTTATGGGCCGGAAGGCGTGGTCATATGGACCGTAAGGTTGACGTGGGTAGGACCGAAAGGTTTACCTAGTGGGGACGGAAGTCCCCTGAGACACATGGACCAGAAGGTCAAGGCCTGGAAAGGCGTACGTGCGTAGGTTGTATTTTGGGGAACTCACTAAGCATTTATGCTTACAGTTGTTGTGTTATGTGTTTCAGGTACTAGCGAGGACCGTTGGAAGGCGCCGGCGTGATCGTACACACACTCGGGGAAACCATTTTGTGATCTTTTGTTATGTAATCGTCGTGACTAAATTGTTACATTGGAACCTAAACTTATTACTCAATGTTTTGATGATTGTAAAAATGAAAAATTTTTGGTTTCGGAATTTTTGACGTTACAGTCATACATGGACTTTATCTCGTTGTCCATTGCCTCTTTCCACTTGGAAGACTCTGCGCCTGCCATTGCTTCCTTATAAGAGACTGGTTCATCTAAATTCACCAGTGTCTTATCACTGATGAATGTGTGACAGTCTGAAGTAATATGAAAACCATAAAACTCAGGTGGCGTACTAACCCTAGTGGATCTTCGAAGAGGTAATGATTTATCAGCTGGTTCAACAGGAACTGTTTCCTTTGGTTGAGTGCTAGTATCATCTAAAGTTCATTCATTAGTTGACTCTTGAATCTATTCAAGGTCAATGGTACTCCCACTGTCCTCTATGAATATGAGCTCTCTTTCTATAAAGACTCCTCTTTGAGCTACAAACACCACGTTCTCACTAGTTCTGTAGAACAAATATCCAAAAGACTGCTTTGGGTAACCAATGAAAACACATTTCTCACTTCTTGCTGCTAGCTTGTCGCGAGTCTCTCGTCTTACGAAAGCTTCACAACCCCAGACTTTAATATGTGCTAACGAGGGAACTTTCCCTGTCCACATTCCGTGAGGTGTTTTGGCAACCTTCTTTATTGGCAAAAGATTTAGGATGTGGGCAGCTGTTTCTAAGGCATAGCCCCAAAAATGAATTGGAAGTGGAGCACGACTCATCATAGAACGAACCATGTCTAACAAGGTTCGATTACGCCTCTCGGCCACACCATTTAACTATGGTGTCCTAGGAGGAGTTAATTGTGAGACTATCCCACATTCCTTTAGATAGTCATCTAACTCAATGCTAAGATACTCTCTGCCTCTATCGGATCTAAGTATCTTAATTTTCCTGCCTAATTGATTTTCGACCTCATGTTTAAACTCCTTGAACTTTTTAAAGGTTCCTGACTTATGTTTGATTAAGTATACATAACCGTATCTACAATAATCATCAGTGAAAGTCACATAAAATCGATTAGCATCTCTTGTGGTTGATCTGAAGGGTCCACAAACATCTGTATGTATGAGGTCCAACAAACCTTCACCTCTTTCACAAGACCCTGTGAATGGCGATTTTGTCATCTTTCCCAAAAGACAAGATTCACACAGATCATCTGATTTTAGGTCAAATGATTCCAACACTCCATCCTTTTGGAGTTGGACTATGCATTTCTTGTTAATGTGTCCAAGACGATGATTCCACAAGCATGCCTTGTCTACACTATTAGACAAGTCAATGTTAAACACACTATTTCCTAAGCTATCAACACAATTCACTGTTTCATACACACCATCACAAGGTAAAGCTTCAAACACGAAAACACCATTTTCATAAACAAAAATTGAACCATTCAAATCATTAAAAAAATATTTAAAACCTTGTCTGAACAATGCATGAAATGAAATAATGTTTCTCGTCATCTCAGATGAATAGAAACAATTCAATAAATCTAATCTAGCATCATTACTAAGAAAAAGTTGATAAACTCCGATCTTGGTCACTGGTGAAGACTTTTTGTTTCCCATGATCAAGTTTATCCTTCCTTGCTCTATCTCCTCACTTTCCTTTAGCCCCTGCAAATCAGAACATATGTGAAAACCATATCCTGTATCAAGGACCCATGAACGAGAAGATAATGAGTTATTAGAAGAAATAGTGTAAGTACATGCTGAAGACGGCTTCACTTTCTGTAACAACCCGAAGTTTTCCATCACCGAAAACCCATTCTACCCGTATAACTCGCCGTATATCGAAACGTTCCGATGTCGTTTTTGGGTAAAGTTAATTAAACATATACGTTTAATTGGTGCTAAAGAGTGTCCAAACCCCTTAGGAACTCATGTAATTAGCCCAAAATATTTATTTCATAAGTTTTAAAAACGTCCTCGCCGGGTGACGGAAACTTAATCGGGTGCGACCTAAAGCTTCGTTTAAAGCCGGTATCGGGTAGAATTCCAACGTGTCCAAGTTTTGCAACCTATATAAACATGTTAAACCTTTCATTTGAAGCTTTTTCTCTCTTTCTCTCTCTAATCTCTCTCTAACCTCTCTCCTAAATCCAAAGTTTAAGGGTCCAAAACTCAATTTTAAGGCCTCAAATCTCTAAGGTACCTTCCCTAACTTGTTATGTAACCTCCCTAGCCTTCAAATTCGAGTTCAAGACATGGAATAGGACCACATTCATGAGTTTACGGCCCTGGAACAATCCTAGGCCGTGAACTCATATGAAATGGGTTTTGGAGCCCAAAAACCCTTCCAAAACACAATTGGACCTTAGATATGGCTATATGACTTCATGAAATGGACTTGTAACATTTTAGACATGGATTTTGAGTGATTTGAACGAGTTTACGGCCAAGGCACATGCATGGGCCGTAAACTCATATATATGGGGTTTTTATGACCTTAAACCCTTCCAAAACCTCAACAAGACATGGATATGACTTCTAGAATAATTGCTTTAGCCTTGGAACACTTGAAACATATTATTTGAGGGATAATTGAGAGTTTACGGCCAAGACTTATGCTTGGGCTGTAAACCCTTCATTTTGGGGTGTAAACTCCTCCAAAGGTGTTAGAAATGCCACTTTAACACCCCTAAAGCCTTAGAATAATTTTTACAAGTGTTTCAAACAAGTTTTTGGCCTTAAAACACAAGGAATCCCTCCCTAAGAGATTTTACAGCCATGAGGGGGGTCTCAAGGGCCGTAAACTCCAAAAACCCCTCAAAAGTCCCATAAAATCTCATATAAGGCCTTGAAATAATTTTAGCAATCACATGTGATTTGTTTGGAACCAATAACACACTTATTCATGGGGATTTGAGAGTTTACGGCCATGAGTCCTATGCTAGGCCGTAAACTCCCTTAAATGTGTCTATTTGGTGTTTAAAAATTATTCCAAGCCCTTAAACCAAACCTAGAAATTATTCCCTAAGTGCTTGAAGCCATTTTGCACCATAAACTACCCCACCATGAGTTTACGGCCGTAAAATCATGGGGAGAGGGTCATTAGGGCTGTAAACTCCCTAAGGAATTTACTTTTGGAGTCCCATTTCAATATCCTAGCTGTATGTGTCCCCAAATGTCACCCGGGTCCCTCCAAACACTTGTATCGGGGTGTTTTCACGAGTAGAAGTAATTGTCCTTATCAAATAATCAATCTAAGTCCTAATTAGGTACAAATGTGTATCTTTACATTATACTTAGGTACCTCGTGCATTTGCAAGCCCCGGACCAACGTTTAGCATCCAAAATCGTCACATTTCTCGTCCGGTGAGTTCATACCCCTACGCCCTTTTCCGTGTTTTTCAATGTTTTCAGGGGGGGAATACAAGCAAACTATAACTGTTTTCAAAACTTAACATTGATGTGTTTCAAATAATATCTGGCAAATTTATAAACACTTTTACTCCTTATGTATTATGCTGAGCATAAGGAATGATTTATCAACTACAACTAAATGGATTTTAGTTAAGAAAATAACCAAACTAATCAAATTATTATGCGGAATAATTTGGGGTTCTTTATTGTTTGTTTTATCATGTACTAATATGTATATAAAGTTATTAGATAAACTATGTATGATTCATTTTATCTCCGTATCATTTGAATGTATTGCCAGATAGTTTCATTGTATGTATCTATATTCGCTGTATTACGTTTCATAATCTTTTGTATGTTTGATATCGTATGAGAACCCTGTGAATAGTTTAGTACTAGTCTGTGAGTTAGTCACTACCCTTTATGGATGATCAGTAAATCCTCCCCGGAAGTGTAACCAGAGTCTCCTGGAGGGAGAGCGAGGAATTTGTGAATAGATCTATTCGGGACTGACAGTCCCACACCTTAACTGCTAGCTACAGTTAGGCGGGCACGCCTGGGGTGACAAATTTCTGGATATCATTCGACGTCTGACAAGCGTCAAGGAGGTCTCGTTGTCGTATTAGCATGGTTACCCAACTCACAATATGTATTAATATAAGTTTATTCACAGCATCGTTTTGGGTTTGGTTTTGACTTTGTTTCGATTCCGTATCTACTTTTTATAAAGTATCTATAACTTGTACGGGATGTTTGTCCCATGGTTTTTAACTATATCTTATACGGTATAGTAATCCAATAGTTTTGGAATCTATATCTACTACGGGATAGTAATCCCATGGTTTACACTTATATCTTGTCCGGGATAGTGATCCCATGGTTTTCAATTTATATCTATTTCGGGATAGTAATCCCATGATTTTGATCTATACCAAGTACGGGATGATAATCCCGTGGTTTAAATCTATATCTTGTCCAGGATAGTAATCCCATGGTTCCCAATCTATATTTTCATATATATCAAATTATCTTGTGTCTAGTCCGGGATAGTAGTCCCATGGTCTTAAATCTGTATTTTCATATGTATCAAACTATCTTATATCTCGTTCTGGATAGTGATCCCATGATTTTCAATATATAGTTTTGTCTATTAAACTATACTTTGTGATATACAACTAGTCTTACAATTAGGAAAATATGGGATTTTCCTGGGGTAAAATACAACACGTAATCGAATTGGTAACAAATGATAACTAAACTAACTTTACATAAGAAAATATGGGATTTTCTTGGATAACAAACCTTTTCGGAAAACTAAAGGAAATTGGTACATTTTCAGAAAAACAAACATCTTATGAACTCACCAGCTTTATGTTGATTTTCAAACCGCTTGTATTCTCAGGTCCAAGTTAGACAGATACCCGGCGATATCTTTTGGTGAAGACGGAGTGCTCAGAAGACTCGTCACAACTTTTGTTAATATGATGCATATGTATATCTTGTATAACTTTACTTTTTAAACAAATGTAAACTTTCACATATATGTAATGTAATGGTTGTTTACTGTGATTACTATGTACATTGGATTTGATACACAACGTGGAGTCCACCCCGGAAATGTTTTCGCCTTTGATTTTCGGGGTGTGACAGATTGGTATCAGAGCCTTTGTTTATAGTGAACGGAGTATACCAAACCTTACATGGTATAAAACTATAAACATTAAAGGGCCTAAGTCCTCTGAACTAAAAGTATCTTCAAACTATAAATATTTTCAAAAGTATACAAGTATACCGAACCGTCGAAGTCCGTAACTACAAGTAGAACAAAACATATGTACATGGGTGTTGTACACTGCGGTTAAACCTGGGTAGTTATGTAGTTGTGTCTAGGATCAATATAGCCTGGCCAACTATATTCATTCGAGACACGACCAACATGTGCTTGGGAGCGACTGTGGTGTGCGGCATGCCTAAAACTTACCCAATACCCAAACAATGAGTCATCGTTACAACGAGAGAAGAAATACTATGGGAGTATTTCTCAAGCCGGTCCTTTGTAGAAATCCTCGTATACGCGTTGTTACTTGACCATTCCTCTAGCGATAAAATGTTCTGTCTTGATAACTCTTTCCTGCTTTATCGCTTAGTATAATGCTATATCTGTCTTGATGAGATATCCCCTGTTCCATATCTCTTGATTCAATTCAGAGGACTTATGATCCTCTCTTTCCTGATCTTTTTAGATCAAGATGCCTCCAAGAATGAGACCCAGCTCGAAGAACAACGACAATCCTCCTCCGCCACCACCTCCTCCTCAATTCGATCTTGCATCACTTCAGACAGTACTGACTGCCGCAATGGTGGCAGCCATGATGCAAATGAACCTCGTTGGCTCAGGAGGTGGTCCCCAGCCCCAAAACCCAGAAGACAGCCAGGAACACCGAAGAGGGGGTTCCTATAAAGACTTCATGAACGCGAAACCCACATCCTTCGATGGCACTGGAGGTGTCATTTCCCTAACTCGATGGTTCGAGAAAATCGAATCAATCTTCGAAATATGTGCCTGTTTGGAGTCTGACAAAGTAAAGTTTGCCGCTTGCACCTTCCTTGACAAAGCCCTGACTTGGTGGAACGGCGGAGTCAAGTCGTTAACTCTACCTGTAGCAAATGTTATGGTTTGGGAAGCTATGAAAGAGCTTCTGCTCGCGGAATATTGCCCTCGGGGCGAAATTCAGAAGCTAGAACACGAACTCTGGAACCTAAAGATGAAGGGTTCCGACATAGCCGCTTATACTTCCAGATTCGATGACCTGACATTACTCTGTCCGGGAATGGTTACCCCGGAGAGTAAAAAGATTGAGAGATTCATCTGGGGATTGACCCAACCAACAAAAGGGAATGTCTTGGCTGCGAAGCTAGACACCTACGACAACGCTAAGTGTTTTGCACAAATCCTGATTGATCATGAAGACAACTCTGATGATGAGGATACTACTCCTGAGCAAATCACAAGTGGAGGTGGAAGTAAAAAGAAATTCTGGAACAAACAAAAGGCCCAAAGTACGCAAGGCTCCTCTAAGAGACAGCAAACGGTAGCAGTCCATGCTGCTAATGCCCCTATTGCTGTTTCAGCTGTTGATTCCACAGCCCAAACTCCCACCAGTGGATACACTGGTACCCTTCCTTGGTGTGGTAAGTGCAGTTACCATCACCGTATTCCTGGTCCATGTCTTGAAAGAATCTGTGATAACTGTGGCAAGAAGGGCCATCTTGCTCGAACCTGCAGAAAACCAGCCAAACCAACAAACCAATCATTCGGGGCAGGAATCGGTCCAGCCTGCTACAATTGTGGCGAAGTAGGACACTTCAAAAGAAATTACCCTAAAGTAGCAACAACCGAAAACACCGGAAGAGTCCTAGCAATAGGAAGAGAGGAGACAACTGCTGATCCTACTGTCGACGCAGGTATACTCCTCTTTGACAACTCTTATACCTGCAACTCTTTTTGATTCCAGTACCAAAAGGGTAACCTATTATCTATCTATTCAAACACCTGTCTAAACTTAATCTTTTGCTGGTAATCAAAAACGCGTATCATCGAGATGGCTAACCAATGAGATAGAGAACACTAACTTCGTATCTATAGATGGTATTCCCAGTCCGGAGGATCATTCTGTTCTATTCGATTAAATGAGAAACTTTTCATGAAATGCTTTGATGCTATGTTTGACATGGAATGACTGAGTCTCATTCATGTTGTTATCTTTGGTTTCAAAAGGGTCGCCTGTCTAGATCTTTTCCACGACCCGACTCTCGTGATCTTCGGCATCAAACCTTCGTATTATTTCATACTTTAAAGCTTGAAAAGTTTTCCTGATAAGATTTGACACGTATCCCTTGTTCCTGTGATCATCGGAAACGAGAAGTCTGCAGCTCTTTTCCTAAACGTTTTTCCTGAAGGATTCCAAGGATTCCTTCCGAACGTATAGCTAAGTCTCACGCCAGTCTAATCTCCGAAACTACCTCATAACCAAACCTCAGTGAGAATGACGTGCCCTTGTCGGTGACCAAGAACTAATATGATCACTACGGGTTAGTAGTGGTACCCTTCGGTCAAATCATTCTCCTTGGTCATATAGCTAAGCGGTCATACTCGTGAACCTTTCCAACAAGCTAAGGCGATAGGGAATTAGTCGACATCAGAGATACCCATAGAAACCCGTCGATTCTTGGGTCCCATCGACTATTATCGCCTACATATCCATAAATTTCTTCTAGAACCATCAGACCCTTCGTGATCCTCGTAGAATCGATTCCGCAATCTTCAAACTTCGGCTACCTTCAGAACTTAGTAACATACATCCAGTACTTCACGTCTCGAATCTTTAGAAGTACCTACCCGATGAAACCCTAGTGATTTCTTTGAGAAGATCAAAGTCATCAAGGGTTGGAACCTCCTTGGGATAACCGACAGAGATCATGGATTGAGAAAGTTAATGTACGAAACAAAGACACGTTCCGATAGTGAGAATTCGTTGGAATACCCAATAGAGACCTGATTCCACTTGAGAAGGTGAAGACCCAAGGCAACAAATTAATCCGTGTCTCATTCCAAATTCATGATCTATATCTTATTCTTTGAATTTCGGGACGAAATTCCCTCTAACGGGGGGATAATGTAACAACCCGAAGTTTTCCATCGCCGAAAACCCATTCTACCCGTATAACTCGCCGTATATCGAAACGTCCCGATGTCGTTTTTGGGTAAAGTTAATTAAACTTATACATTTAATTGGTGCTAAAGAGTGTCCAAACCCCTTAGGAACTCATGTAATTAGCCCAAAATATTTATTTCATAAGTTTTAAAAACGTCCCCGCCGGGTGACGGAAACTTAATCGGGTGCGACCTAAAGCTTCGTTTAAAGCCGGTATCGGGTAGAATTCCACCATGTCCAAGTTTTGCAACCTATATACACGAGTTAAACCTTTCATTTGAAGCTTTTTCTCTCTCTCTCTACTCTCTCTCTCTAACCTCTCTCCTAAATCCAAAGTTTAAGGGTCCAAAACTCAATTTTAAGGCCTCAAATCTCTAAGGTACCTTCCCTAACTTGTTATGTAACCTCCCTAGCCTTCAAATTCGAGTTCAAGACATGGAATAGGACCACATTAATGAGTTTACGGCCCTGGAACAATCCTAGGCCGTGAACTCATATGAAATGGGTTTTGGAGCCCAAAAACCCTTCCAAAACACAATTGGACCTTAGATAAAGCTATATGACTTCATGAAATGGACTTGTAACATTTTAGACATGGATTTTGAGTGATTTGAACGAGTTTACGGCCAAGGCACATGCATGGGCCGTAAACTCATATATATGGGGTTTTTATGACCTTAAACCCTTCCAAAACCTCAACAAAACATGGATATGACTTCTAGAATAATTGCTTTAGCCTTGGAACACTTGAAACATATTATTTGAGGGATAATTGAGAGTTTACGGCCAAGACTTATGCTTGGGCTGTAAACCCTTCATTTTGGGGTGTAAACTCCTCCAAAGGTGTTAGAAGTGCCACTTTAACACCCTTAAAGCCTTAGAATAATGTTTACAAGTGTTTCAAACAAGTTTTTGGCCTTAAAACACAAGGAATCCCTCCCTAAGAGATTTTACAGCCATGAGGGGGGTCTCAAGGGCCGTAAACTCCAAAACCCCTCAAAAGTCCCATAAAATCTCATATAAGGCCTTGAAATAATTTTAGCAATCACATGTGATTTGTTTGGAACCAATAACACACTTATTCATGGGGATTTGAGAGTTTACGGCCATGAGTCCTATGCTAGGCCGTAAACTCCCTTAAATGTGTCTATTTGGTGTTTAAAAATTATTCCAAGCCCTTAAACCAAACCTAGAAATTATTCCCTAAGTGTTTGAAGCCATTTGGCACCATAAACTACCCCACCATGAGTTTACGGCCGTAAAATCATGGGGAGAGGGTCATTAGGGCTATAAACTCCCTAAGGAATTTACTTTTGGAGTCCCATTTCAATATCCTAGCTGTATGTGTCCCCAAATGTCACCCGGGTCCCTCCAAACACTTGTATCGGGGTGTTTTCACGAGTAGAAGTAATTGTCCTTATCAAATAATCAATCTAAGTCCTAATTAGGTACAAATGTGTATCTTTACATTATACTTAGGTACCTCGTGCATTTGCAAGCCCCGGACCAACGTTTAGCATCCAAAATCGTCACATTTCTTGTCCGGTGAGTTCATACCCCTACGCCCTTTTCCGTGTTTTTCAATGTTTTCAGGGGGGGAATACAAGCAAACTATAACTGTTTTCAAAACTTAACATTGATGTGTTTCAAATAATATCTGGCAAATTTATAAACACTTTTACTCCTAATGTATTATGCTGAGCATAAGGAATGATTTATCAACTACAACTAAATGGATTTTAGTTAAGAAAATAACCAAACTAATCAAATTATTATGCGGAATAATTTGGGGTTCTTTATTGTTTGTTTTATCATGTACTAATATGTATATAAAGTTATTAGATAAACTATGTCTGATTCAGTTTATCTCCGTATCATTTGAATGTATTGCCAGATAGTTTCATTGTATGTATCTATATTCGTTGTATTACGTTTCATAATCTTTTGTATGTTTTATATCGTATGAGAACCCTGTGAATAGTTTAGTACTAGTCTGTGAGTTAGTCACTGATGTGCACAAAAGTACCCACTAATTTTAATATTTATAACCTAACAAACTAAGACTAACTATGCACTTACAGGCGGTGTACCTAGTCAGGTTACAGTATAGCTTAGGTAAGTCGGGTGTCGATCATAGGGAACGGTGTTACTAATTAATCTACTTACTATTAAATTAACCTAATTTATTAACAAATTTAATAAGGGGTTTTATCTGGTTTTGCAAGATCAGATGAACTTAAATCAAATTTAATAAAAACACACTCTTGCTTAGTTGAATCCACTTCTTCCTTATGGCTAGCTAATGATTATGGGTTGTTAAGTTGGTTTTTAGTTATATTAGTAATTTAGTTCTATCTTACCAATAAGTAACTAATTCATGTCAAACCATGTATGTTCACACAGAATTAAACACATAACTAATTATGAATGTAGATATGCTATGTAAGATTTGTTGTATAAACGCAATTATGGTCACAATTCACGTTCTCTAGCACAGCTAAGATTTATTCAGTCTAATTACTAACTAAGATTGGTCAATCCTAGCTCTAACAATTTAATGTTCACTAAATTATTAGGTAAACAAGTTCATGCAGTTTCATGGTCACTAAGCTACACAGAACATGCAATCTAGCAATTAGATAAACAAATAATAACATGCTAGGTTATACAAATCAAACACAAACAATTCTTACCAACTCAAATTACTCCATAAACATATAACTATTCATAAGTTCAAAGCTTCATCTAGCTAAGCAAAAGTAGCTAGATTTAGCTGCTCATCGTAGTAATTAAACTAACACGGCTAAAACTAATGAAAGACATGTTCATAATCAACTAAAATATAAAATTTACTTCTTTTGGTGTTGAAATCCCTCTTCCAGGACCTTTCTTCTGCTCTGAAACGTCTCCTGGAACTCCTTTTCTTCTGCCAAAAGTTTTTTCATTCGTAATAATAGGAGGACTTATATAATCCTCAAAAACCTGCGCCACGTCGTGGCCAGATGCGCCACGTCGTGGGCTTCAAGTAAAACGTATCCTTCAAGGAAATCCTCCGTGTCGCGATGTTTATCCTCTGGAACACCCATGCCACATCGTGGGCTTCACTGCCACATCGTGAATTTAGCTCTTATCGTGAATTTATTATTTTCTTGTCTTCCAAGCCTCCCATGTTCCCCATTTTGTCACCTCTGGTCCCTCTCTTCGAAAATCCTTTGTATTAACTGAAAATAACAATTTAAACTCATAAATATCATTATTTTGAACATATTATCACTTTATTAATAAAAATGTACTTAAATACTACCTAAAAATAAGTATAAATATGGCAATATCAAAATACCCCACACTTAGGCTTTGCTTGCCCTCAAGCAAATTTAAACTTAAATCTTAATTACTAACACTACACAGAACAATCCGACTCTAGTTCAACCATTATGCCAAAACCTCAACGCATGCATTTGTGTCTAAAATTCTCCTAAAGTACCCCCCATACTTTAAATACTAACAATCTTCATAAACACTCGCCCACTTTTTCTGAACAATGCTCATTTTATGCAACCCTCCGAATCCATCCTCAGAAAACCTCTTAACCTCAAGGTATTTTTAGTTGAGCAACCTATGCATACATAATCTAGAATTACAATTTATGATACCACTATGGAGCTTTTTAGGAATTCTTCACTTCCTTAACAATTTGATCTTTGATTTCTTTGAATTCACCACCTTATTTGATTTGATTTCTTGGTATATTCAACTTTTTGAATTTCTTGGAATTTTGATCTTTTGATCTTCACTTTATTTGCTCCAAAATTCTTCAAACTTTTTCGTAATTCTCTCTTTTTTTCACTCAAAACCTACATGCTTAAGCAGAGGCGCTCAACCTCAACCTTTATTGGTTAATGATAATAATTTTCCTGGATACATTTCAGGTTTAGGCTGCTAAACATATTGCATCTTTCAAACCGAGCGGGGTTATGTTTTTGTTCCATGATTTCACTAAAATAAGGGAAGCCACAAATGCACTATAACGTATATTGGCTCAACTAAACATTTGAACTTTCATCGGATCATCCAGCATAATACTAGCAATTATAGCTCAAATTATTATTACTAGATTCAATTAATAAAAATTTGAATTTTCAAAATTTTCTAGCAATTTACTTTTTCTACCCCTACCCCACACTTATTTCATACAATGCCCTCATTGTATGTATAAAAACAAATCAAAATTAAAGAAAAGGGAGAAAAAGGAACAGACTCCCCTGGAATAGCAACGTGAGCATCTCGAAAAGTGTGGAAAATGTGCAATTGGACTTCCAAAAATAGAAACTCGGTGTAGAACTGGTTGAATATGTAAATAAACCACAAACAGGACTCGAAACTTCAATTCGTCAAAGTGGGTATTTGCAAGGAAAAATGTGGCAATGATAAACTGGATCACGTCGTGGCATATATCTGGACACGTCGTGATATGGGTGGAAACTGCGAACACCAAAATGTTGAACTACTACAAAATGCAAGAGTGCCACGACGTAGCATAAGGAATCCACGTCGTGGAAACTGGGCATCAGTAGAAAATGACGTATTTGCTTTATTTACTATAGCAGCTTTGACCAATGGCTAACTGGTGTTCGACACTTCTATGCAAATATATTTCCCAACTATAACCTCTCTCCTAATATACCCCACACTTATCTTGAATTATGGGTTCTGACTCACGACTCTAAGCTTCCTTGACTAGACAAACACGACTCGAAAGATAACCTTCTATGCTCCTTAGAATTCCAACGCTAATCTGAAAAGTTAGAACAACCCAAAAGAAACAAAAAGTAACATCATAGTTTTAATAAGGTTTTACATCACACACCAAAGTCAAACTAAAAAAAACTACTAAAAAAAAAATCAAATCAATCATCATCTTGATCTTGTGCTCCACTTGGCCCTGCCTCATCATTTTGCGGACGCCATAGCTCCTCCCATGTCGGAAAATAGGGATACTGTGGTGGCATAGCAGGCGGTCGGGTCACACCCAAATGTGAATAAATACCCTCGGTAAGCTGGGTATGGTAAATGGCATGACCCCGTAGATTATCCAAATATGTTCCCACCCGACTCTGAAAAGGGTCGGTGGGCACTCCTTGCACATACTGCGAAGCAGCACGCTCTCGCTCGACCTCACCTCTAGCCCGCACATTTCAACGCCTCGGCCTAGCTGGTGGTTGCTGTCCCGGATGCCCCTCTTCCTGCTCATCATCTATCGGCAGTATAACAAAACGACCCCCGATATTCACCACTGCTCGCATCACACCCAAGACTTGAATGGTCAAGTCTGTGTCTGGGAATCGAGTAAGATTCCTCACAAAGTCATGGGTCAAAATCTGATATGACCTAGCCAGGCGAGTAACCAAATTCCCCCTAGTAATCGGGCTCCCAGGCCTAGAATTGGCCGCTTTCTTCCCAATAAACCTTGCCAACATATAAGGCAAATCACAGCAAACCCCCGGGGTAATAAGAGTCCATAAATAAAATGGATTCTGGATGGGGACCTTGTCACCATGATGCTTGTGATTGATTGAAAACGTGATAAGGCGGTGCAAAAATCGGAAAATAGGATTCTGAATTTGTGACTCACTCGAGTCATGAGTGTTGTACTCATGGTTAGAAATGCCCCGCCAAAACTGCACATCCAAGGTACCCGGAGCAAAATTCCGCACACATCCAAGCAAGAAAGGGATAAAAAACGGAGATTGCGTCTCCACTTCCGTATATAGCCCCATACGCCAAGCAAATTCCCGAAGGCTACACTCACGATATACACCACCCAAACGAAAAACAAGTTCTCTATTGTAGGTGGCATCAAGGGTGCGTTCTTTGAAACATACGGTAGAGAAAAATTCTACCGACAATTCCCGGTACACGGGTTCTTGAATGGTGAATAAATTCCTCCTCCCGTGACAAGTAAACGAAAATTGATCTCCAACATAGGTCTTTGACCAATAACGTCCCAGCTTTGTTACCATTCCCACTCCACCTAACCATCCACAATCAATAATTGGGGCTATTGCAAACTCCCTATTGTATAACCATCCTAGCCGATTCTCGTAGGTTGTTAGCAACGGTCGGGGAATGTTTTGAGGAAACTGGTATAAAGGATGTATGCTTGCGACATCTATCGGGTCTTCTTCCTGCGGAACAGCTCGTCGTGGTCCCATTTCTGCAATCAAAACAAACCAAAACAGCAAACAACCAACACATTAAACAGTTTAAACAATTTCACAGAAGTCACGACGTGGCCAGGCTGCACCACGTCGTGGGTCACGTCGGTCACAGATTGTGACTCGGTCTATATGCATGCAATTTCTACTAAAATCAATGGTTGGGGTTTGTTCCTATGACCATTAAAGGTATATTTAATCTAAAATCAACCACTAGATTCAACCAATTTCGTGAATCATACAAACCCTAACCATGAAAACTTGAAATTAGAAGAATTACTACAAAATAATGAGGAAAACACGTACCAAATAGATTAATTGGCAAGATCTTGCAAGGAAATTAGAAGTAGAATACGAAATTAGCTGTGGGGTTATAATGTTTCCGTTTGTGCGGCAGCCTCAAGTGGGAATGAGAATTATCGGTCAAAGGGTTTTAAGGAAATGGTCCCCCCTGATTTTTAAAGGCCACGACGTGGCGGGCTATGCCCACGTCGTGGACCTTAAATTGTTTTTTTTTTTTTCAGTCGCGCATTCCTTTTAGCCCACGACGTGGCTGGCCTATGCCCACGTCGTGGAAACTGCGAGATGCAAAATTCTCAATAATGTTTATCATATTAATTAATTATTTTGCATATCATTCATTATTTAAAGTTCCCTACAGCTAATTCTCTACTAGTTACCGGTTTTTTTAGATGATGAATCAATGTCTTTCCTAATTAAAAAGAAAAGAAAGAAAAGAAAATTTTAAAAAGAAAATGCAAACCAAACTCGGGTTGCCTCCCGAGAAGCGCTTCTTTTTCTTGGAGTCTTGAGCTGGACTCCGTGCCTTCTATGTTGAATCTTCGGAAGAGTCCTCCACCAAGATCTTTTGTTCCTTGAACCGCCTTTTGTAAGCTTGAACTCTCCTTTTATACACCTTCTTTGAATTGTCCTTTTTAGTTTTTCCCTTTTCTTCAAGCTTGCGTTTTGTGCCCTTGGTTTCCTCCTTGTACTTTATGTCATTCTCTTCTGCTTTCACCACCGGCCTTGTTACTCTTGAAGTGACCTCCTATTCATCACTTATTATTTCCTCATCCTCTTTGCTTACCCAAGAAGGTGCGCTCTTGTAAGCTATAACTTCAATCAAATATGGAACAGATGCCTTTGGTTTTGTCATTTTGACTTGATGAACTACCTTTATCTCTTCTTCCATAAGCTTTTCCAGTTCTTCTAGTTCATTCTCTTCATTAATTGTGAACACCTCTTCTTTATTTTCTTGAAATTCATCCTATATCCCAAAGACTTCTTGTTCATCTCCAACCCTCAAAGTTAGCTTCGACTCGCGGATATAAACAAGGGCACCAGCAGTGTTGAGCAATGGCCGACCTAGGATTATCGGGACATCCGGATCTTCTTTCATGTCTAAGACTACAAAGTCTATTGGAAAAACAAATTTTACAATTCTCACCAAAATATCCTCCACTATGCCTCGGGGTTGTGTCACCGAACGGTTCGCCATGTGAATCTTCATTTTTGTAGCCTTCATCTTCTGAATCTCCAATTTTTGTTAAAATGAAAAAGGCATTAGATTAATGTTAGCCCCGGAATCGGCTAACGCATTAACCTTCATTTTATTCCCAAACTCGCATGGAAGAGTGAGGCGCCCAGGATCCCCCATCTTTTCTGGCGTTTCTCCCAACACAACTTTTGAAGTTTGTTCACTTAGAATCACTGTAGACTGCTTCTTTAATTATCTTCACGTATCTATCAAGTCTTGTAGTAATTTTTGGTTCTCGGAAGCTTTGGATAAGGATTCAACAAAGGGAGTATTAATTGGAATCCCTTTCACATGCTTCACAAACTCTAAATGTTCCTTCTCCAGTTGACTAAGTGCTGCGCGGGTGGGAAATGGCATAGGTGGATGATAAGCTGGAATAGGCTCAACGGATTTTTGCTCAGACTTGCGCCACATCGTGGCCAGAGGAGTGTCACGTCATGGCAAGCCTGGTTCAGCACTTTCTCCATTTTCGATCCTTAATTTCTTGGGCTACTGCGGTTCTTCTTCCAACACCTCCAGGAACTCAGATATTGTATCTTCTTCAGTATCGATGGCCATTACGTGAGATTGGGCTTGTACTTCGGGACTCTTCGGGGACAATTTTTCATGAACTAAAGTGGCTAGTTGACCAAATTGTACTTCAAGGTTATGGATGGAGGCTTGTTGGTTCTTTATCAATGTTTGTTGTTCCATGATAGCGGAATCCGTGGCCTCGTGTCGCTTTTCCGATGCTTCCATAAATTTCATTAAAATGGTCTCTAGGTCGGGTTTCTTCTCGGCTGGTGGCTGCTCCTTTTGATAGAGGCCTCGACCTGTCTGCCTATACATCTCTTCTTTTTGCTTCTTATACTCTTCATATGGCAGCCACTCCTTCTTCGGTTTCCATCAGTCCTCGTCAAACTTATCTCCATTAGAGTAGCACACTTGAGCTTTTCTGTTCCCAAATTCATCCACGTTGCAGTCCTTGGTCAAGTGTGGACCACTACATCGCTCGCACCCCACTCTTATGGCATGTATCGACTGGTTCATTTGTGTTATCCTGCGATCCATGTTATTCAGCATGGCCATGACAGCTGCAATTTCTTCAGTTTGGGCTCCTCCACCGCCTTTGCTTCCATCTTGCCTCGGGTTATGGTATTCGCGAGAGTGTTTCGCGAATTCTTCAATTAGCTCCTTGACCTCCCTTGTATTTTTCCTTGTCAATGGTCCTTGAGAATCAAGGAGTTGTCTTGTCATCACATTGACCCCATCATAAAATATTGACATCTCTTGCTGCACATTTAGGTCATGTTGCGGGCAGTTTCTGAGTAAGCCCTTGTACCGCTCCCATGCTTCGTACAGTGACTCCCCCGGCTGTTGCTCAAAGTTGGCTATTGCCTTCTTGAGTTTGGCTATCTTGGATGGCGGGCAAAACTGGTATAGGAATTGCTCACACATTTGAGCCCAAGTGGTGATTGTACCCGGTGGGAGTGCTTTTAACCACTCCTTAGTAGCTCCTTTGAAAGTGACGGGCAGCATCCTAAGCAAGACTATGTTCCTGTTGACATTTGGGACATTGAAGTAATCTGCAATGTCGTTGACTTCATCTAGATGCTTAAAAGCATCCTCATGGTCTTTCCCGAAAAATGGGATGTCCTTCAGCGCAGTCAATATGTGTCCCTTCAGCTCGAATGTGGCATTGGCAGGTATTGTGGGTTGGACTAATCCGGGACCCACATCTTCTCGGATCCACTTCTTGTAAGCTCCCATGGACATTTCTTCAATAGCTGCCATCTCGTTCCTTGGCTCATTCTCGGGTTCACTCGTGTGTTCTTCAAATTCTGGCTCGGTATCGCTTTCGTACTCGGTTTGCACGGGTGTATGATCCAAATGCTCAAGATTGCTCTCGTGCTTCGCTGATGAACTTAACTCTCCTGTCTTCTTTCCCGACTTCCTAGAGAAGGCTGACTTCAATTCTTGCAAGGGCGTCTTTTTCTTGTGAATTGCAGATTCGGGATCTCTAGTTGTGGCACCAATGGTGTGTTTGAGCCTCTGGTCATTAACTCCTGCAACTTGCTAAACTAAAACGTAAAACTGGACTAAAATAAGAAAAACTAAAAATGAACTCTCAGATTTCATGTCGTGAGTATACTAAATCTCACGTCGTGAACTCTGTGACAAACAGAATAAAAAAATAAAACTAAGATAAGCTAGCAAAATAAATAACCAATGAAACTTTCTGCAGATTTTATTCCTAAAAAAAACGATTAATCTAATGCAACTAAATAAACTAATAATCTGCACCGTTCCCCGGCAACAGCGCCAAAAACTTGATGTGCACAAAAGTACCCACTAATTTTAATATTTATAACCTAACAAACTAAGACTAACTATGCACTTATAGGCAGTGTACCTAGTCAGATTACAGTATAGCTTAGGTAAGTCGGGTGTCGATCGCAGGGAACGGTGTTACTAATTAATCTACTTACTATTAAATTAACCTAATTTATTAACAAATTTAATAAGGGGTTTTATCTGGTTTTGCAAGATCAGATGAACTTAAATCAAATTTAATAAAAACACACTCTTGCTTAGTTGAATCCACTTCTTCCTTATGGCTAGCTAATGATTATGGGTTGTTAAGCTGGTTTTTAGTTATATTGGTAATTTAGTTCTATCTTACCAATAAGTAACTAATTCATGTCAAACCATGTATGTTCACACATAATTAAACACAGAACTAATTATGAATGTAGATATGCTATGTAAGATTTGTTGTATAAACGCAATTATGGTCACAATTCATGTTCTCTAGCACAGCTAAGATTTATTCAGTCTAATTACTAACTAAGATTGGTCAATCCTAGCTCTAACAATTTAATTAATGTTCACTAAATTATTAGGTAAACAAGTTCATGCAGTTTCATGGTCACTAAGCTACACAGAACATGCAAGCTAGCAATTAGATAAACAAATAATAACATGCTAGGTTATACAAATTAAACACAAACAATTCTTACCAACTCAAATTACTCCATAAACATATAACTATTCATAAGTTCAAAGCTTCATCTAGCTAAGCAAAAGTAGCTAGATTTAGCTGCTCATCATAGTAATTAAACTAACACAGCTAAAACTAATGAAAGACATGTTCATAATCAACTAAAATATAAAACTTTACTTCTGGTGTTGAAATCCCTCTTCCATGACCTTTCTTCTGCTCTGAAACGTCTCCTGGAACTCCTTTTCTTCTGCCAAAAGTTTTTTCATTCGTAATAATAGGAGGACTTATATAATCCTCAAAAACCTGTGCCACGTCGTACCCAGATGCGCCACGTCGTGGGCTTCAAGTAAAACGTATCCTTCAAGGAAATCCTCCACGTCGCGATGTTTATCCTCTGGAACACCCATGCCACGTCGTGGGCTTCACCGCCACGTCGTGAATTTAGCTCTTATCATGAATTTATTATTTTCTTGTCTTCCAAGCCTCCCATGTTCCCCATTTTGTCACCTCTGGTCCCTCTCTTCGAAAATCCTTTGTATTAACTGAAAATAACAATTTAAACTCATAAATATCATTATTCTAACATATTATCAATTTATTAATAAAAATGTACTTAAATATTGCCTAAAAATAAGTATAAATATGGCAATATCAGTCACTACCCTTTATGGATGATCAGTAAATCCTCCCCAGAAGTGTAACCAGAGTCTCCTGGAGGGAGAGCGAGGAATTTGTGAATAGATCTATTCGGGACTGACAATCCCACACCTTAACTGCTAGCTACAGTTAGGCGGGCACGCCTGGGGTGACAAATTTCTGGATATCATTCGACGTCTGACAAGCGTCAAGGAGGTCTCGTTGCCGTATTAGCATGGTTACCCGACTCACAATATGTATTAATACAAGTTTATTCACAGCATCGTTTTGGGTTTGGTTTTGACTTTGTTTCGATTCCGTATCTACTTTTTATAAAGTATCTATAACTTGTACGGGATGTTTGTCCCATGGTTTTTAACTATATCTTATACGGTATAGTAATCCAATAGTTTTGGAATCTATATCTACTACGGGATAGTAATCCCATGGTTTACACTTATATCTTGTCCGGGATAGTGATCCCATGGTTTTCAATTTATATCTATTTCGGGATAGTAATCCCATGATTTTGATCTATATCAAGTACGGGATGATAATCCCATGGTTTAAATCTATATCTTGTCCAGGATAGTAATCCCATGGTTCCCAATCTATATTTTCATATATATCAAATTATCTTGTGTCTAGTCCGGGATAGTAGTCCCGTGGTCTTAAATCTGTATTTTCATATGTATCAAACTATCTTATATCTCGTTCGGGATAGTGATCCCATGATTTTCAATATATAGTTTTATGTATTAAA
Source organism: Lactuca saligna (assembly GCF_052625555.1). Lineage (NCBI taxonomy): Eukaryota > Viridiplantae > Streptophyta > Magnoliopsida > Asterales > Asteraceae > Lactuca > Lactuca saligna. Next base: position 254,252,207 of record NC_136424.1, read on the forward strand.
CTATACTTTGTGATATACAACTAGTCTTACAATTAGGAAAATATGGGATTTTCCTGGGGTAAAATACAACACGTAATCGAATTGGTAACAAATGATAACTAAACTAACTTTACATAAGAAAATATGGGATTTTCTTGGATAACAAACCTTTTCGGAAAACTAAAGGAAATTGGTACATTTTCAGAAAAACAAACATCTTATGAATTCACCAGCTTTATGTTGATTTTCAAACCGATTGTATTCTCAGGTCCAAGTTAGACAGGTACCCGGTGATATCTTTTGGTGAAGACGGAGTGCTCAGAAGACTCCTCACAACTTTTGTTAATATGATGCATATGTATATCTTGTATAACTTTACTTTTTAAACAAATGTAAACTTTCACATATATGTAATGTAATGGTTGTTTACTGTGATTACTATGTACATTGGATTTGATACACAACGTGGAGTCCACCCCGGAAATGTTTCCGCCTTTGATTTTCGGGGTTTGACACTTTCCCACCTTTGATATCCTGCATATATTATGGGTAGGTTCTCTTCCAATGCCCCTTTTAATTGCAATAAAAGCAAACAACTTCCTTTGGATCAGAGACATGGGAATGCAAGCATTGGGCTTAGCTTTTGGGCCTCCGCTAGATGACTCGACTTGGACTTTTGCCTTCCAATTTTGCTTTGGCGGACCTTTCCTCTTTTTCCCTTTTCCTTGTCCAATAGCTAGAACAGTAGCACTTGCAGGAGTGGTGGCTATACTTTTACCCTTCATCCCTGGTTCAAGAACCTGCAACAAGTTTTGCAATTGGGCCAATGTTTGCTCAGTGTTGTTCAAATGGTAAGTTAAGATAAACTAACCATAGCAATCAGGTAACGAATTCAAGACCATGTCAATGGCCAATTCCTCATCAAAATGAATGTTGAGCTTCACCAAACGCTCTATGTAGCGTTGCATTCTTTGCACATGAGAAACAACCGCCTCCCCCTCTTTCATCTTGCAAGCTATGAGTGACTTGACTACTTCAAGCTTTTCTTGACGAGCTCGATTATGGTACTTTTCCATAAGGTCCTTGTTCATCTCAAAAGGCTAGTAGTCCTCATAGTACCTCTGCAGTTCTGGGGACATGGTTGCGACCATGATGCATGCTACTTTGGTAGCTTCATCATAGTGCTTCTTGTAGGCAACTTACTCTTCGGGAGTGGTTTTGGACTCATCAAGTTCTTTGAGCTCCTTTTCAAGGACATACTCTTTGTCCTTGAATCTAAGAGCCATCTTGATGTTACGCATCCAATCGTTATAGTTAGAGCCATCCATAACGACTTTGGAGCAGATGTTGAGTAAAGAGAAGTTGTGGCTAGAGGATGATGAAGCAGAAGTGTTTCCAGGAGTCAACATCTGAAAAGAAAGATAGTTTTAGTTATATTTCAAGACACCTCAATATAACAACCCAATGATATCATATCAAGGTTAGGACCCAACTATGACGATTTACAACTTAGAAATGGGATGCCGAGATCCAAGTTCAAATCTCATAAAGGTAGGTGAATGACAATTCACCAATTCCACCATTAGACAAAATAAACGAAGCGAAATTCCTAATTCTTTTGAGATACATTAAAACTATTTAATGGCATGTTTGAATCTCAGATTATGCTCCACTATTTGTGACTGGAATACCGAGGATCACAAACTATATGTGAATAACCATGAAAATGTGCTTGGTAGCCTTATCATCTTTATCATTAACTATTGATGTGTCGGTAAACCACACACGCTCCATCAAAATTATAATTATAAGATACCCATTAACACTTTTATTAGTTCCTATTAGTGTGCCGGTTATCCACACACACTCCACCAATGACCAGTAAAGCATAATGTGAAATTTCATGGATTAGCATACTTTTCACATTTTTCCTAAAGTAACTAGAGCTGGGATTTTTGAAAAATAATGTTCTAGTACTTTCTTTAATAACATTATACTTTTAATGAGATGTAGTTGTCCAATCAAATTCGTTCTACTAACGACCCTCCACTAATCAAGGAAGCGGTGGGTGAGAGTGGACACCCATTCAACTACCAATTTATAGGTAGTTTCCTTATACCCCCGTATAGACTACCTTCGTGAATGAGGCATACTAGAGATTTGACTAACCATATTCTTATACATATATAATATTTAACTTCTAATTATAATATATATATATATATATATATATATATATATATATATATATATATATATATATATATATATATATATATAAGGTGTGTATCAAACTTTTTAAAACTTTAGGGTTTATATATAAATTTCGAAAATTAAGCCATTAATTTTAAATCTAAAGTAAACCAAATAACTAGATTTAATATTTATATATTAATTAACTTCTAATTAATTTATTAAATCATGTAAGGATTATTTAATTAAATTAAACAATTAATTTAATCCTAATCCATATCCCTTCTAGATTTCGAAAATATGGGGATATGATAATTTCCTTATTTTTCTCAATTATCCAATAAGGCAACTATTATCCAAAACAAAGAAACCCTAATCTTTATAGCATATTTCGAAATTTCAAGGGGAGGAGGCTAGGTTTTCCAAAACTATAACCCTAATTTCGATTAGGGTTCATGGAGGCTAGGGTTTTTCGAAAACCCTTTTAACCAAAAACCCTAGAAATCGAAAATTTGGCCTTTTACGGTTTAATAGCTATAAACCGTAATTTCCAATTCAACTATTATAGCAATTCAATTTAAATCAACAATGGCTCTGATACCACTGATAGGTTTTAGGTAAAACAAATAAAGTAGAAAACAATTCCTCAATTCACATGCAACCTACTTTGGATCTATGTTTTAACTATTGAACATATAACTTTGAATTACAAAATAAAAACACTAGAGGAGAGAGGCTATTTTCAAAAATAAAAAATTAGGGTTTAGGAGTTACATACCTTTCAATTGTTGTAGCAAACAATTGATAATCCTCTTGATCTTCTTGGAAGCTTAGCACCAAAATATAATGCCACTAATTGAATCACACCCAAGAACTAGCAAGAAGGAAACTTGAAGGAGAGAGGGTAGAGGGAGTATGAAAATTCTCGGCCTTAGGGTTTCTACAAAAGAAAGAGTGACCAAAATGTGAGCCAGGAGGCTCCTTATATAGTTGAGGGATCTAGGGTTTAGGAAAAACCCTAATGCTCCTTGCTTAGGGCCTAAGCAAACCTAAGGGCCATATACAAGCCCCCATGGATGAAATCATTAGGGTTTCCCCTATAGATTTTGTCCACCCTCTTCCAAGGGGGTTCTAGAGCCTTCCACTCAACTATTAGATAATTGCAAACTAGTCCCTGCACATTATAATTAATACTTTTAACCCCAAAATTAATACTGATTAATTTCTGGCTAACTATTAATCAAACATAATGATTTCTAATTAATATATTAATCTTTTAACATATTAATAAATTCATTTATATTAATCTATTAATCTTATAATAAATTAATATCTCTCCTTTCATAATTTCCTTGTTCAGTTGCTAGGTTTGAGGGCAACTCAAAAGGACTGTGCTGCTATCAGTTCAAGTACATATCAATTATAGATATGGGCTTAGACATCTAATCCAACAGTCTCCCACTTGGATAAGTCTGTAACTATAATTGCTAGCTTGACTTCTAAATTTGACCAGCAAATTGTAGCTTCCAAAAGCTGCTATCGAACTTCGACCCAGTCAGTTACGTGTCCTAAGATAAGTGATCTCATGACCCTTAATTCTACTAGATATCCCTAGACATAAGACATGGAATACAATCAATCTCTTTGTCCAGAATCTATGTTTCCTAATTTCTGATTTGTGATGATATAGGACTTCTAATCGAACACATCAATTCAGTCCTGGCAGGGCCCAGCACAAAAGTCAACACCAAATCATTGAGGGGCCCAAAGATATCGCTTTTCCCATTAGGGCAAAAGGAATGAATAAAAATTGACTCATATGCATGTATCTTTTACTTATCAAACCATACATGACAATACATTTTATTACACCAAGTTACTGATGCAATTTGGTATCACCAATGTATAGCCGACTTGCAAATTACAACTCATAAATGTCTGTTTCAAGATCATAGATATTATTGTCTCACTATTACTCGTGATGAATTCCATGAAGTAATACTCTGAGTGTGGATTTATCCAATACTCAAATCTCACTCTCTGATTACTCATGAACAGTGCATCAATTCTATTTCTATCTCTATCCTTAGACAATCTACAATCCAATTCATGACAATCTTAATTCACTACTTACTTCCAAAAGTACAAGCGACTGTGGAGTTTGAACAATCATATTATTCGGGAAGTAAAACATGCAAAATATGAAACACAATAATAAATAATTGACGAAAGGCAGTAAACTCATAAATAATACTTTATTACTTAATCACCAAAAGTCAATTACATTTATTTTGTAACAAGTTTCTGAACTAGACTAATCTAACCACTAAAACTAATATCATCTTTCAGCCCTATGCTTCGAGCATGCTGAATATGCTTAGCCCTACTCAGACCCTTTGTAAGGGGGTTTGCTGGGTTATCTTCAGATGACACCCTCTTTACCACAAGATGGCCTTCGTCTACTCTATGTATGATGAAATGGTACTTAATGTCGATATGCCTGGTCTTAGAATGGTCTCTTGGTTCCTTAGTTAAGGCAACTGCATCCTCATTATCGCAGAATAGTTCCATAGGCTCCTGGATGGTTGGATCAACTCCGATATCCCCGATGAAGTTCCTCAACCATGATGCTTCTTTAGACGCTTCACTGGCTGCTATGTACTCTAATTCACAAGTAGAATCAGCCACCATATCTTGCTTGGAACTTTTCCAAGTAACCGCTCCTTCATTCAGTAGAAATACCCATCCAGATTGAGAATGGAAGTTATCTCTATCTTTTTGAAAGCGGACATCACTGTAACCATCTACTCTCAAAGTATCATTGCCACCAAGTACAAGGACCCAATCCTTCGTTCTTCGCAAATACTTGAGTATATTCTTTAGTACTATCCAATGAGCTCTGTCTGGGTTTCCCTGCTATTGACTGACCATGCTCAAAGAAAAGGCCATATCAGGGCGAGTACATGTCATAGCGTACATGATCGATCCGACAGCGGAAGCATAAGGTACACGACTCATGTCAGCTATTTCCTCATCTGTACTAGGGCATTGAGTCTTACTCAATTTTGTGTTGCTATGGATAGGTAGCTCTCCCTTCTTGGAATTTTCCATGCTAGACCTCTTTAGTACCTTATCCAAGTATGTGCTCTAACTAAGTCCAATTACTCTCTTCTTTCTATCTCTCAATATCCTGATCCCAAGAATATAGGCGGCTTCTCCTAGGTCTTTCATGGCAAAACACTTTCCAAGCCAAGACTTAACTTCGTTCAAGGTTGGAATGTCGTTACCAATGAGTAATGTTTCATAGACATATAACACCAGAAAAGTTACTATACTCCCACTAGACTTGATATACACACAAAATTCATCTTCACTTCTAGAGAAGCCAAACTCTTTGACTTTCTCATGGAAGCAAAGATTCCAGCTGCGAGATGCTTGTTTTAACGCATAAATGGATTTCTCAAGCTTACACATTCTATTAGAAAACTTTTCATCTACAAAACCCTCTGGCTGATTCATGTAAACATGCTTAGCCAACTTCCCATTAAGGAAAGCAGTCTTGACATCCATCTGCCAGATTTCATAGTCATGAAAGGCAGCTATGGCGAGCAATATCCTGATAGATTTAACCTTGGCTACTGGCGAGAAAGTTTCATCATAGTCAATCCCTGGGGTTTCTTTGTAACCTTTCACAACCAACCTAGCCTTGAATGTGTGTACATTCCCATCCATGTCTGTCTTCTTCTTGAAGATCCATATGAAACCAACTGTCTTACGACCTGGTGTATTATCAACCAAATTCCAAACTTGGTTGTCATCCATGGACTTTATCGCGCTGTCCATTGCCTCTTTCCACTTGGAAGCCTTTGGGCCTGCCATTGCTTCCTTATAAGAGACTTTTTCATCTAAATTCACCAGTGTCCTATCACTGATGAATGTGTCACTGTCTGAAGTAATATGAAAACCATACAACTCAGGTGGCACACTCACCCTTGTGGATCTTCGAAGAGGTAATGATTTATCAACTGGTTCAACAGGAACTATTTCCTCTGGTTGAGTGCTAGTGTCATCTAAGGTTCCTTCGTTAGTTGACTCTTGAATCTCTTCAAGGTCAATGGTACTCCCACTGTCCTCTTTGAATATGAGCTCTCTTTTTAGAAAGACTCCTATTCGAGCTACAAACACCACGCTCTCACTAGGTCTGTAGAACAAATATCCAAAAGACTGCTTTGGGTAACCAATGAAAACACATTTCTCACTTCTTGCTGTTAGGTTGTCGTGAGTCTCTTGTCTTATGAAAGCTTCACAACCCTAAACTTTAATATGTGCTAACGAGGGAACTTTCCCTGTCCACATTCCGTGAGGTGTTTTGGCAACCTTCTTTGTTGGGACAAGATTTAGGATGTGGGCGGCTGTTTCTAAGGCATAGCCCCATAAATGAATTGGAAGTGGAGCACGACTCATCATAGAACCAACCATGTCTAACAAGGTTTGATTACATCTCTCGGCCACACCATTTAACTATGGTGTCCTAGTAGGAGTTAATTGTGAGACTATCCCACATTCCTTTAGATAGTCGTTGAACTCAATGCTAAGATACTCTCCGCCTCTATCGGATCTAAGTATCTTAAGTTTCCTGCCTAATTGATTTTCGACCTCATGTTTAAACTCCTTGAACTTTTCAAATGTTCCTGACTTATGTTTGATTAAGAATACATAACCATATCTACTATAATCATCAGCGAAAGTCACATAAAATCGATTAGCATCTCTTGTGGTTGATCTAAAGGGTCCATAGACATCTGTATGTATGAGGTCCAACAAACCTTCACCTCTTTCACAAGACCCTGTGAATGGTGATTTTGTCATCTTTCCCAAAAGACAAGATTCACACAGATCATCTGAGTTTTGGTCAAATGATTCCAACACTCCATCCTTTTGGAGTTGGACTAAGTGTTTCTTGTTAATGTGTCCAAGACGACAATGCCACAAGCATGCCTTGTCTACACTATTAGACAAGTCAATGTTAAACACACTATTTCCTAAGCTATCAACACAATTCATTGTTTCATACACACCATCACAAGGTAAAGCTTCAAACACGATAACACCATTCTTATAAACATAAATTGAACCATTCAAATCATTAAAAGAATATTTAAAACCTTGTCTGAACAATGCATGAAATGAAATAATGTTTCTCGTTATCTCAGACGAATATTTAAAACCTTAGAATTTTAAAAGTTAAAATTCAACCCTTATACGTTATAATATTAGAAGTTAATAATGCTTATATATATGTATAAGAGTAAAGTCAGTCTTACCGTTAGTATGCCTCATTCACGAAGCCGGTCTATAAGGGGGGGGGGGGTATAAGGTTACTACCTATAAAATGGCAGTTTAATGGGTGTCCACTCTCACCTACCGCTTCCTTGAATGGTGGAGGGTCGTTAGCCGAACAGGTAGGACAAGTACTATAATTCTCCCTTCATTAAAAATACTAATGAGAAATACTAAGTAACTAAACCTTTTATAAATACCCAATCTTAGTTACTTAGGAAAATGTGAATAAGGTACTAATCCAAGAAATTACACTTTGCACTTTGTTTAAGTCGGTTAGTGGAGCGTGTGTGGTTAACTGACACACTAACTCGTATTTAACAAGGTAGGAAAAGGGTAACTTAATGTTTATCATAGTATCGACGGAGCGTGTGTGGTTAACCAGCACATCGATTGAGGGGTAAACACTTAAGGGTACCAAGTATATTTTCATGGTTATTCACACCTTGTTTTGTGATCCTCGGCATCCTAGTCACAAAACCTGAAGGGCAAACTCGAGATTGAAACATGGAATTGAACAGTTCAATGAATCTCAAAAGATCTAGGAGTTTCAAATCCAATTAAAAAACCTAATAAATTTATTTCATTTTTTCATGGTGGAAATTGGTGAATCGTCATTCACCTACCTTCAAATATTTTATAGTTTGGATTACGGCATCTCTCTTCCAAGTTATAAAAGTATTGTGTTGGGTCCTAGCCTTAATATTTCATATGGGGTGTTGTATTAAGGACTTTAAATCAACTATCTTTAATATCTCCCAAAAAGATGTCTGGTTTAGACATTTATTATCTTCCCAAATCTCTTGAAACAAGCTTTCTGAAATGAAGATGATTTCCCATGGAAATCATACTTCTTTCACCTCCTCCAAATTATTCTCCCTAACCCACAAGTTCTTGAAAAGTTTAAGGTCACTCAAGCCCTATTGGCAAGCAAAAGTCTATGTGTGGTCACATCTTGGAGATGTAGTCACATATTGACAAGCCGGAAGAGTTGGGTGTCAAAGTCTTGAGAAATTTGGTGGTTCAATCACTTTCTAAGTCACATAGTGAGTTCCTTTGGGACTCCTATGAAACAGACTATGACAAGACCCTTAATGATCTTATCTATTTGCTAAGATCAACTTCCTAAAACTTGTAGACATTAACAATAATGACATTGGACATCCAGTAAAGCTCTATCTTCCCAATGGAAAGGGATCGGCCATAGTCAACTCTATTGACCAAATGGTAAAGAGAAAGGCTAAGTTTGTGATAGTCCAATGTTCCATTACCAAAGTGTCCATATGATAAATTGCCAAAGGAAGCGGCATTGGTTGCGAAGCTGACAATTTACCTAAGGGTGTTAAAGTCAATAAGTTTGACTCTACTTCAGGTAAAGTCCACTATCTAACTTTGCTAAGTTTCTTGATGTGCACGAAAGTACCCATTAATTTTAATATTTATAACCTAACAAACTTAGACTAACTATGCACTTATAGGCAATGTACCTAGTCAGATTACATTATAGCTTAGGTAAGTCGGGTGTCGATCACAGGGAACGGTGGATTAATTTAATATATTTAATTATAGGTTACAGGTTACACGAAAAGAATAAAAGAAATAGTTTAATAAATCTCAAACTCATAATTAATTAACCATTCTCGATAAACTAACAGGGAAGCAAATCTCTTCAGGTACTTTGGTTTAGACAAATTCCACCTTAAAAACATAGACAATTACATACACAAATTCATTTATTCATGTTCACCAATTCCTAAAATGATTAGATTCGCATTCACTATAAATAATCCTTTAGCAAACAAGTCAATTCAAACAGTGATCAATTGGTTAAACTAACATGATTCCTAGTGTTCAGTTCGTATCAAGCAAGACTTGTAAAGATAGTTAACCAAATTAAACATTCAATTAACCTCTTGTTGATGGTCATCAAACAAGGCTCACACATTAACTTACTTATTCCCATGTTAATCCTAGTTTCGCATTCGTTATTCCTAGACTTATAATCTCGATGGTCATCAAAATCATAAGAGACAAGCAATCAAGCATATGTTCATACAACTCAATTCACTTAACAATTAACAGCAAATAATTATCATTAATACGTAAGGATCTTTTAACAAGATTGGCAAGATAAATTAAACACAAAAAAACTATTCAATATAGCAATTAGTCTAATAATCAAAGCTTCATTCAATCATAAACACAAAGTAAAAGGTTTTTACACCCAAGTAAGAAACTAAATACAGAATAGTAACACAATGGAATGCTAAACATGGTCACGTTAACAGCCCATATGATTACCGACATGTATCCGCTCTCCAATCCTTCCGATCTCCGCTCCCGTTAGCTTAACGGCCTTCCAGCCGCCTCCTAGACCCTCAAAACGGCAACTATGAAGTTTTCTTGTTGCACAAGTCGAAGTGGAATATCATAGATTATTCAAATTGGTGGAATGATATGGGGTATTTATAGTTCATGGAGATGGAATTTATATGGAATATTAGAGTTGGATTAGAATAAGGAAACTAATGGTGGCTTAGGGATTAAGCAAATAAAAATAAGATAAGTGGAGCTTGGGGAATAAGTAACTTGGAGGGAATTTCCGTCTAGCTTTTAGGCTTCATCTTCAAGGCTGATTTTGGATAAGATAAGTGTCGAATTAGCCAAAAATCCCTCTCACATAAGTCATAGGAAATTTCATCTAGTTTTCAGAACAGTTTGAACCTCATCAATTGGACTTATGAGTCATCAGATATACCCGAAACACTGAAGAGGGGTTAATCTGCCAGCAATATCCTTTTTGCATCTTTTCAGTTTCATTCTCTTTCTTTTGCATTCCATCTCCCATTTTAACTGTAATTAAATATTTCAAAGCATATTAAGTTTATTTTAGTTCTAAATAATAATAATAAATGCTAAAATATTAAGATATGTTATACATAAATATATATAAAAATACACATATCAAAATACCCCACACTTAGCCTTTGCTTGCCCCCAAGCAAATTTACTTTTATTTTACCAATATTGCACTAAACAATCCATTTAAAACTCAGCCATTATGCAAAGACCTCAACGCATGCATTTGTGTCTAAAATTTTCCTAAAGTACCCCCCCATACTTTAAATACTCACAATCTTCATAAACACTTGCCCACTTTTTTCGAACAATGCTCATTTTATGCAACCCTCCGAATCCATCCGCGGAAAACCTCCTAACCTCAAGGTATTTTTAGTTGAGCAACCTAAGCATACATAATCTAAAATTACAATTTATGATACCACTATGGAGCTTTTTAGGAATTCTTCACTTTCTTAACAATTTGATCTTTGATTTCTTTGAATTCACCACCTTATTTGATTTGATTTCTTGGTATCTTCAACTTTTTGAATTTCTTGGAATTTTGATCTTTTGATCTTCACTTTATTTGCTCCAAAATTCTTCAAACTTTTTCGTAATTCTCTCTCTCTCTCTCTCTCTCTCTCTCTCTCTTATTTATTTATTTATTTATTTACATGTACCTCTTTTTTTTCACTCAAAACCTACATGCTTAAGCAGAGGCGCTCAACCTCAACCTTTATTGGTTAATGATAATAATTTTCCTGGATACATTTCAGGTTTAGGCTGCTAAACATATTGCATCCTTCAAACCGAGCGGGGTTATGTTTTTGTTCCATGATTTCACTAAAATAAAGGAAGCCACAAATGCACTATAACGTATATTGGCTCAACTAAACAGTTGAGTTCTCATCGGATCATCTCATACAATATTAGCAAAATTTTAAATTATCACTAGATTATTCTAAATTAAACTATTATTTTAAGTTTTCTTTAAATTTTTAAATTTCCCTAAATCTAGCAATTTCCAACTATTATTTCATTTTTATAATTTACTTTTACCGACCCCCTACCCCACACTTATTTCATACAATGCCCTCATTGTATGCTAAAACAAATTGAGAACATAAAAAGGGAGAAAAAGGAACAGACTCCCCTGGGTAGTTGTGGCGAGATCGAATGGGGCTGCTACAGGTTGCTTCAAATATTGCTGAAAAACTGAAAACTGGAACTGCTGCTTCTGAATGTGTCGGAAAATACAAAAGAACATTGACTTATGAAATATGGTGTGAACGATTGCAAACTAAAGCAATGTATAGTGACCATGACGTGGGAAAGTGTCAACCACGTCGTGTCGTCGAGTGAGGAAAAATCCATATCGCGAATAATAGCATGACCACGACGTGGTAAGTGGTGGTCACGTCGTGGTATGTAGAATAGCAGCCTCCTCCTGCGATGAAAAACTCCCCCACGACATAGGAAAGTGTCAACCATGTCATGGCAGTCGGGATGATACTTCTACATCGCGTGAAAATAAAACTCCATGGTGTGGAATAACTCATCCATGCCATGGGAATCAATGTATAGTTAGAAACGCCACTTTTCGAAATAATAATCCCTCCAAATATCGACGCGCACCCGACACTTATTAAAAGTCATGGCTCTCAAGTGTCAACTTCAAACCCTCACACGGTTTTTTCTCTCGTGACAAATCAACATTCGACCCCAATTATTGAAATTTCTGAAAGCATCTGAAGGGTAAAAGTTCTGCAAAGATCTGAAACATCAAGAGCATCAACATGGAAAACAAATTTTAAACAAACTAAAAATAAAAATAAAAACTCACTCAAATAACTAAAAAACCAAAATAACTAAAAAGGATATCACAATCACATGTCTTCGTCAAAATCAAACTACAATTGTTGATTAAATCCCTTGCATGCAAGAGGTGGTTTGTTAAAACAAAAACTTTCGGGACCTGTCAGACTATTTCCTTTGTTTTATTTGCACCATTAACTAACAAGTAGAATAAGAGTTAACCCAACTAGCCAAGAGTAGCAAGAGTTCAGTCTTCCACTTAACCACCTCGATACGCCTTGCTATACTACGCCTCGTGGATTGAGTTGGACAAATCACCAAAGTAGTATACTAAACAATTCAAGAATTCCCTAATCGCTTGCAATCTCGAAACCCATGCAAAAGGTAAAGTCAATCGATGTGTATGATCACAAACTCCTGCAAATAATAACAAGAACCTTCCCGACAAGCGAAATGATATCAACGAAAATAAAACTAAAAAAATAAAATAAAAAACTAACTAAAAACAAATAAAGAATAATCAAATAAACTAAATTAATTGAAAGCCGTTCCCTGGAAACGGCGCCAAAAACTTGATGTGCACCAAAGTACCCATTAATTTTAATATTTATAACCTAACAAACTTAGACTAACTATGCACTTATAGGTAGTGTACCTAGTCAGATTACAGTATAGCTTAGGTAAGTCGGGTGTCGATCACAAGGAACGGTGGATTAATTTAATATATTTAATTATAGGTTACAGGTTACACGAAAAGAATAAAAGAAATAGTTTAATAAATCTCAAACTCATAATTAATTAACCATTCTCGATAAACTAACAGGGAAGCAAATCTCTTCAGGTACTTTGGTTTAGACAAATTCCACCTTAAAAACCTAAACAATTACATACACAAATTCATTTATTCATGTTCACCGATTCCTAAAATGATTAGATTCGCGTTCACTATAACTAATCCTTTAGCAAACAAGTCAATTCAAACAGTGATCAATTGGTTAAACTAATATGCTTCATAGTGTTCAGTTCGTATCAAGCAAGACTTGTAAATATAGTTAACCAAATTAAACATTCAATTAACCTCTTGTTGATGGTCATCAAACAAGGCTCACACATTAACTTACTTATTCCCATGTTAATCCTAGTTTCGCATTCGTTATTCCTAGACTTATAATCTCGATGGTCATCAAAATCATAAGAGACAAGCAATCAAACATGTGTTCATACAACTCAATTCACTTAACAATTAACAGCAAATAATTATCATTAATACGTAAGGATCTTTTAACAAGCTTGGCAAGATAAATTAAACACAAACAAACTATTCAATATAGCAATTAGTCTAATAATCAAAGCTTCATTAAATCATAAACACAAAGTAAAAGGTTTTTACACCCAAGTCAGAAACTAAATACAGAATAGTAACACAATGGAATACTAAACATGGTCACGTTAACAGCCCATATGATTACCGACATGTATCTGCTCTCCAATCCTTCCGATCTCCGCTCCCGTTAGCTTAACGGCCTTCCGGCTGCCTCCTAGACCCTCAAAACGGCAACTATGAAGTTTTCTTGTTGCACTAGTCGAAGTGGAATATCATAGATTATTCAAATTGGTGGAACGATATGGGGTATTTATAGTTGATGGAGATTGAATTTATATGGAATATTAGAGTTGGATTAGAATAAGGAAACTAATGGTGGCTTAGGGATTAAGCAAATAAAAATAAGATAAGTGGAGCTTGGGGAATAAGTAACTTGGAGGGAATTTTCGTCCAGCTTTTATGCTTCATCTTCAAGGCTGATTTTGGATAAGATAAGTGTCGAATTAGCCAAAAGTCCCTCTCACATAAGTAGTAGGAAATTTCATATAGTTTTCAGAACAGTTTGATCCTCGTCAATTGGACTTATGAGTCATAAGATATACCCGAAACACTGAAGAGGGGTCAATCTGCCAGCAATATCATTTTTGCATCTTTTCAGCTCCATTCTCTTTCTTTTGCATTCCATCTCCCATTTTAACTGTAATTAAATATTTCAAAGCATATTAAGTTTATTTTAGTTCTAAATAATAATAATAAATGCTAAAATATTAAGATATGTTATACATAAATATATATAAAAATACACATATCATTTTTATTCTGATATTCTTGATACATGATGTGACTGGGTCACATGGTGATGTTTTAAGAATCAAAGAAAAGTGAAGAAACTTAAAGAAAGAATATGTTGAATTTGATCGCATCGATGGATTTCTATTGCATAGTTTGAAGATCGGATTCTTGAGCTACTTCTTAGGAGTTATGATATATTGCTTAGGAATAGATAACAACAAGTTTTCATATGGATTGTAAGGATAAGTTTTTCCGCAATGTTTTTAAAAAATAAAAAGGAAATTTTTGATTTTATTTATTTTATGTATCCTTACAATGGTGTTTGTGAAAAAAAATTGTTGCGTATATGATTCCATTAATAGCAAGAGTGGAAATATGAAATTGATTCTTTCATTTGTGGTAATGTCTGAATTTACCAAATAAGGAAAGATCCTCATCACCCAAGTTTCAATTGGACCAGAACTTGGAATCATGCAAGTTGTATAGCATGATGAATGAGAATTTTTCATCTTTGGAAAATTAAGACTAGTTCCTTGTTCACATGTATATGTGAGTCAAGTGAAGGACTGAGGGATCGAGTACACATTCTTGTGCACTGGTCAAGTCCACCACAAAAGATCGATAAGATTATTCATCATAATTTACTAAAGCTCAGTAAATATTGTTATACTTACAAGCTTAAGTGTAATTCTGAAACATTGGAAAAGGTTCCAATGTATGATAGAGCGAATAAGAAGAATCAACTTAGGCTGAAAGATAAAAGTTTCTCAAATCTGAAAAGATGGGAGAGTACTGTAGTATTAGTTTTTGTGATCATCTTAATGATTAAGAAAGCATAGCACAATTAGTTCTCTAAGGAAATCTTAGTGCATTCTTATGACTAAGAAGATGAATCTTGAATTGTTGAAATGGTTAAATCAACAAGATAAGTCATACTTCGTTCCAATACAAGTCGTAGAGTCATACTCCAAGATTGTAACTTGAGTGACATGTCTTAGAGAAGGTTTAAAACACATGTCAAATGTAAGAGTAAAAGTTTTCTTCTCTTGTACATTTGAAATTGGTAAGTTCTTATGTTTTGGATAAAACAAAGACCAACTAAGGCCAATTATGTGAAGTGTTTGTCATGATTAGAATCCACACTATCTCTTGAATATCTGACAAGATAGTCTTATATGTCAAGAGGACAGTTGGAGTCTAAAAGGTCTTGAAAGTCTCAAGAACTAATCAAGAATATAACCTGAAGTTCTTCACTAGCACACGACTTGAGGTTCATAACCTATCGTGTTGACATATTTTGTGCCCATTCCAATTAAAGTTGACTTTGCATATAAGTTCTTAGAGTTCTCAATCGGTTGCACAACAAATTGGAAGCAATGGCAGGCCCTTGAGCTACTAGGTGGCAAGAAATTAAGATTGAGTTCAGTCCATATGAGTTTGGATTTGTCATTATCATTGTCTTGTGACTATGGTTTTGACAATTCACATGGACAAGAACACATACATCATTAAATCTAAGTTTCATAAGGTTTCTCTCCGATTCATTAAAATGATGGTGAGGAAACACTTTCACTAAGTAGATTTTAGCTAGATAGCAATTGTGATATTTGCATTCTCAAAGTCGTTAGTGGAGCGTGTGTGGTTTACCGGCACACTAACATGGACTTGTGAGAAGTGGCAAAGGTCTAAACAATCAAGACTATGACTACGACATCCCTTTTCATAGTTCTTAAAATTGTTTAGACACACCTGTGAGCTATCTAAGATAAGGTGTATGATTATGATAAAGTTTTATCAAAGCAATCTAGTATCAGAAATCTGAACTTTCTTAAGAAAGTCAATAAAGTATTGATTTCTAGAAGTCCAGCTGATTTACGAGTACATATCAAAGCTAGTGGGAGCATAAGTGTTATGCTAATAATCATCATGTTAGTGGGAGCATGATAATTATGATAAGTATTGCAAGTTAGCAATGTTAATTATAGAAAACAAAAGGTTTCAATTGGGAAAAAGTTGTTTTGCTATAATTAAGGGAGAGGAAATTATACTTCATCTCAAATCTAAAAGCTTAGATTGAGGTTTTAATCGTATTTAGTCAAGAATATATATGAATGTTATGTTGGAATGGCTCAACATAAGAAAATTCTATATATGGGTCCATTATTTGCGTTCTAAAATTCGATTATGATTACGACATCCCTTTTCATAATTTGAATTACGAGAACTTGGCAAATAGAAATGGAAATGGTATAGCAAAAGACTGGTTTAGTATTTATGTGAGACATCATGAATCGTGTCCCATATGCTTCGGATATATGATCGATTACATGTGCTATATTCATCCTTTCTAAAATTTTCCAAATTCCTGGGGCATTAAGAATGGAAAAGGTCTAGAATTGGATATGACTAAAAGGATTAAACAATTATCGAGGACAATCTAAGGTTTACCAAAGATTGGTTGCTCAAGGAAAGTTGGAAGTATAGTGATAATTCTGGAAGGGCCATATTGATAATAATCTGTAAGGAGGCAACTCTTGTTCAGAAGTGATAGTCAAAATGGAATCTAGAAATGTTTCAAAGTTAGAAAATTTTCAATCTGTGTAAGATTAGGAAACTTAATGCAAGAAGGATGTTTCCAAGGAGCTGATATCCTTTGGAATGCTCTATAATGGTTGTTGTCAAGTCTTTCTGACTTTGTGTATAATCATTACAAGATGATCAATGCATATAAGTTTAGAATCTAAAAGATTTCAGTAAATGGCATGAATTTGGAATTCTTGCATTTGCAGTAAGGATTTTGGACTGTGAAAAGAGGATCATTGGAGTTATGTTCAATTGATCCGTTTCACAATGTAAATATCATAGTTAAACATAGTATGCATACTTGGTGTACGGCATGACTAGTGTTTAGAAAACATAGTGTACATGCTTGGAGCATGTGACAACTATTGTTTTAAATTCAAGAATAAAGTTGATAGCTGAAACAGTATACAATGAATAATGTGTAATCATATGGTGATAAATAAAATGTGTTTTATTTATGTTCATAAGTTTGATACCATATTGGATTCAATTATTATTGTGTTTCACTTTCCATGTTTTTAACTTCCAGAATAACTAGGTCATTGTTCTGGATGATTAAGTTATTCAAACCATCCACAGTCGGTCATATGTTGGAAGTAGATATGAATTAAGACTGTCATGGGTTGGCTTGTAAACGTCTAAGATGTTGGACAAAGGGCTACAACACTCATGAGTGCTTATAAGTTCTGAGTATTAGATTCAACCCGCGCTCATTGGAATCACTTCATGGATTTTATCATGAGTGATCATGAGACGATAATATCTTATATTCTTCAAACCTAGAGATATGAGTTGTTACTATGAGTTGGTTGTACATTGATTGCACGAAAATGCGTTCGGTAAGTCGATGTTATAAAAAAGTGCCTTTGTGTATGATTCAACAAGTAGTAGAACAATCCATATGAGTCGAAGTTTATCCATTCCTTTACCTTCGGTATAAAAGCGATATCTGTGAGCCCCTCGATGATTTGGTGATGACAAATGTAAGTGCTCGGCCGGGCCAGGACTGATTTGATTTGTTCAATTAGTCAGTTGTCATAAATTGGAAATCAGGAAACAACAAATGGACAGAGAGAATGATTATAATCCATGTCTTAGTCCATATGATATCTAGAATGGAGGAATATATGATCCCTTATCTAATGGACAAGTCATTGATAAAGGTCAAAGATCATCGGCAAGGTTAGAGTTCGATAGAAGCTTTTGAGAGCTACGATTGCCAGTCAGTTCTTGAAGTCATACGCAATAATAGTTTTTAGACTTATCCAAGTGGGAAACTGTTGGATTAATGTTTAAGTCCATAAATATAATTGGTGAGACTTGACCCAACCCGACATGGTCCATTTGGGTTGCATGGTATCAGGCATTTGGATAGACTATAATGAGATAAATAACACTTAAGGTTTGTTAATATATTATAAGTTCTAATATATTAATAAGATTATTTAATTAGTATTGATCAAGAATTAATCTATGATTAATTAAGTGATCAAAAGAAGACTAATTAAATATATGGGTTGATTGTGTAAATCATCCATACTTATATAGTAGGCTAATGCTTCATGGATTAACAAGTTGGGCTAAAACCCATAAGATGCTCCATGGATGCTCCATGGTGTATTTGAACCCATGGATCAAAGGAAATAGAAAGCTATGATAATTAGGGTTTACCCTAATTGTCACTAACTATATAAGCATCTTATTGTTGACAAAATCGGTCACTATGTGTGTGAGATGAAGGGCTAGCCGATTCTTATGAAGTGTGGATTTCTCTCTAATCTATTCCAAGTGTATTTGGTATTGTGTGAACCATTTGAGGTGTCACACTTGGGGCACTAGGCACTCAAGCTTCATGAAGACATTCTACATCAAAAGAGGTACGTAATTCTAACTTGATATATTCATAAGAATCAATGTTATTATGCTAGTTAGGATGAATACCTTGGAAAGTTCATATTTGCATGTATAATAGAGAAAACAAGATCCAAGGTATTTAGGGTTGCATGTACACTTAGGAGTGTTATAATGCTCAAAACCCAACTCTATGTATATCCAACTACCAAGAAATACTTACCAAGACCAAATTAGTCAAAACCACCTTATGTTAGTCCCTTAAATTAGCTAACTTTCAATCAGGGAAAAGGGTAAACTGGTGTACCGGGAGACATGTCCTTTGTGCTCATTTTTCTCAAATAATCATACTGCAAGTGACAAACACTTCTTGTCAAGAACAATCAGTTGTAGAAGAATGAATCTTGAAATCAAGATAAAACATATAACCACGATTAGGAATTTGGATTTGTGAACGGTCTTGTGATGTTGTCTTATGCTACAAGAACAAAAAATCGAGGTTTATGACGAGAATAAAAGAGGGTAAATTGCCAATAACTCGATAGTACCCATGTAAGCTGCACTAGAAAGGTACAAGCTAAGCTATATAGTGTTACCTTCGTTTGATGTTAAGCAATTTCCAGTTTAGGAGACGAAATTGACAGCAAAATTCGAAGGTCGTGTGGCTTCTTGCTTGTTCTGTTTGGGATTTTTGAAACTCCATCTACGTTTTATGGTTTAGAGAAAATACAGAAGTCGCTTCCATAAATAGGTATGTGCAGACGACATGTGTCTCCTCCACGACATCCTTTTCTTTGTCGTAGGGTGGTGGCGGCGGAAATCGGCAATATTGGGGATGGGGTGTAAAAAATCAGCGATGTTGGGAGAAAATAGGGTAAAGAGAATGACATATCGAAATTAGGGTAAGATGTTTTTAAGAGGATAATATGGGAGGGAGGTGGGGGAATGAAAATATTGAGAGGAACTGAAAATCAGCCAAAATATGGGAGGGAATAGGAAATTAGTGACGGGGTTTCCAATATTTTTTAGTAGCATTTAGGTTTTAGGGAGCCTTTTAATTTCCATCTTTGATCCCTAGCTAATCCATCGCTGTTTAGCTACGAATTTTTTCCATCGCTGTCCGTCGCTCATATCTCATTTTCTAGTAGTGATCTATATAAAAAAATAAGAAAAAAAATACATAAATAAGTAAAAATACGTAATACACGAAGAACACATTAAACTACACAAAAAATTATGCAAAATACTTTAAAAAATACATATAAATACGTAAAACAATATGTTTATACATTTAAAATATATAAAAAATACATAAACATATATATATAAACTTTAAAAAAATACATAAATACGTAAAAATATATATAAATATGTAAATCATAAAAATACATAAAAAATATGTAAAATTGTAACGTCCAAAAAATAATTACGTAAAATTTTCGTTTTTAAATTAGTAAATCCTTAATACATATCATCTCTAGAGACCAAGTTAATCAAGATTTATCAAAACATCATTAAATCAGAGTGATTCATGAAATGCGGAAACATGTGGTTATGCCATACAATCTACCCGAACTCTTCCATTTGAAAACCAAAGTACCACTACAACGTGAACACCCTATGACAACGACAATTTCGTACCCTATCCCGACGACATGTCTTCGTCTCCATAGGGTATGCAGACGACTAGTCGTCAGCACACAGTCTTCGGCATAGGTTAATATTGTCGTCGGCATAGTTTTCCCTATTGCGACGACTTGTTGTCAGTACAGCTTTCGTCACACATATTTTCGAAAAAAAAAGAGTAAATTACTGAAATCGTCCCTATGGTTTGGTCAAAATTGCACGTTTGGTTCCTAACTTTTTTTTTTGCACTCGGATCGTTGTTGTTGTTTGATTTTATTGCGTTTTTCGTCCCCGTGGTTTGGTCAAAATTGCACGTTTGGTCCCTAACTTTATGTATGTAAGGGACGGAAAAGCGCAACAAAATTAAACCACAGGGACGATCCGAGTGCAAAAAAAAAAAGTTAGGGAGTAATTTTAACCAAACCATAAGGACCATTTCAGTAATTTACTCAAAAAAATTATTTATTACATGTGGCGACGACATATCGTCGGGAAACCTATAGCGACAACATGTCGTCGCTATAGGTTTAAGCTATTACGAAGGTTTTTCACAGTTGTTGATTAAATACCTATAGCAACGACTTGTCGTCGGCATAGCCACTGGTTTATTTTTTTAGTATTACAGATTCTGTAGATTACAATTCCTGCATTTTTAATAAATCCAATAACATTGCAGCATATATCAATTGAATTACATTAACTAGGTACCAATTTTCAAATTCAGAACATCAAATTCAAGTAGCATATATCAATTGAATTACATTAACTAGGTACCAATTTTCAAATTCAGAACATCAAATTCAAGTTTAATATTACAGTAAGTAGTTAATTCACATTTTTCAAAATACTAAAAAACATCAACCATCATTATCATCATCGTATTATTCTCCTTCTTCTTCTTTCCCTTCTTCTTTGGCAAATTGTTGAGAGCTACTTGCTTGTGTGTTAGAGTTGAATAGAAAGTTAGGAAATGATGGTGGTTGGAAGTTCAGAATACATGCCGCCAATGATGCATTATGTTGTTGCAAGTATTCTTGCATTTGTTGTGCATCAAATTGAGATTGAGATTGAGACAATTTGGAAGTAGAATGTCGTTCATTTGGAACTAAACCGAAGTTGGTGGTTAGTCTCTACCCACCCTGCGAGCATTCCCTCGTCTTGTCCCAAGGGCACGTTCTAAACATTCTTCATCGTCTACTTGTCCGCCTTCCCCAACCTCGTTTTGCATTTTCTTATATTCCTTTTGAATTTTCTCTTAAAATGAAGAAAACTATAAAAATACGTTAATTAAAACAAATAATTAAATTTAAATATTAAAATAATAATAATATTTCTTAAACAAAAAACTATAATTAATAATAATAATATATTTAAAAAAACACATTCATTTCATTTATTACTTACCTAATCTTCTTGTGCTTGAGTTGTACACCAACCCGAACATTCATTGTAGTGCATTTGACTCCAACCCTCAATATGATGTTGCTTGATTCCCAATTTATCCTATAGTAAGTGAAAAAGCAATAAATATATTTATACAAATGTTATTAACAATTTTAAATAACACTAATATATTTTTTTACCTTTAAATAGCTTCGTTGAGCACAGGTGCTACATCCGTGAGTACTTGTGTGTGGAAGTTTCGACCTAGTAACATTATTTTTGACCGATGTGCTTCTGTATTCATCGGTTAAAAACAACAAATCAATCATTTTGTTCCAAGCTTCGACGGTCCAATCAGTCGGTAGGCATCTTCTTGCCCTTTCCACATTATGATATCCATTAACTCTATCAAAATGTTTTTTATCTGATACATGCACTCTCGATAAGTACTTTACATATCTGTTTGGATACCCGCTCGAAGGGGTTCCCACAAGTCTGTGCCCTTATACCTATTAAGATCAAAATAAGTCTACAAAAGGAAAAAGATATTTGATTAGTAAAAAAATATTTAATAAGTGTAAAATTCAATACATATAAAATATATTGTATACTTACTTCTAGCTCGGGATATAAATCATCTTTGTACTTGGTAGGAACACGACACCAAGTATGATAATGCAACGGTACCTATGATCCCACCAGATTTGAGATCAGTCTGACAAACATTTGCCCGTTGTCCCCGACAAATCGATTCGTCCGCCCGGATATACCAATTCCCACAACCAAAGGTTTACGATTTTTATTTTCAGACTCATCGTACAAATTTAAGTTTATCCTTTTGCCACACACATTCACATTCTTCGCTTGTGCTAGATTTACAAAATAGAATTGGAATTTTAGAAATTGAAAACTTTAATATATCTAATACTTAACAAATATCATAATAAATATTATAAAGCTACTTATAAAACTATCATGTAACTTACAAGATTGACAATCCGATTGTATATCGTGTGCGACCCCATGTGTAGGTCTATCCTTACCATCTCTTCCATGTTCCCTTGTGACATCGTCATTGTTTAATAAATATTATAAACATTCCAAATATATAATAAAGCTACTAATAAATATGCAACATCTAACTTAAGTATTTTACATATTTTTTTATGAATTTTTATGTGTTATGTTTTATATTTTAAATACTTATATCCATTTTTATGTATTAATGTATTTTTTCAAGTTTTTATATGTATATGTTTACATTTTTTATGTATTTTAAATTTATAAACGTATTTTTTTACGTGTTTATATGTATATTTAAGTATTTTACATATTTTTAATTTATTTTTAGGTCTTATTTTTTATTTATTACATATTTATGTGTTTTTTAAAGGTTTTTTTTTTTAATACAAATGGTCATGTACTTTTATGTATTTTAAGTGTATAAACATATTTTTTTACGTATTTATATGTATTTTTTTTAAATATTTACGTATTTTTATGTGCTTATTTATGTATAACATATTTATATATATTTTTACGTATTTATGCATTTTTTAAAGTTATTTTTATGTATTTTAAATGTATAACTGTATTTTCTTTTACGTATTTATATATTCTTTACTTCAAATTTTCTTTATCATTTCATCAAATTCATATAATTTCCCCGAGTATGTCTTGAAATTAAACATTGTATGGAAAAAGCTTAATATATGTATGTATGTAGGAAAACCATCTAGACATACTCGAAGAAATTGTGTGAATTAGATAAAATGGTGAAGACAACTTGAAGTGAAAATATACATAAATACATAATAATAATACGGTTATACTTTTAAATACATAAAAATACATAAACATCTATATAAAAAATAAGAAAGAAATGCATAAATAAATAAAAATACATATAAATACATAATATATAAATAACACATAAAAATATACAAAAAAATATGTAATATACTTTAAAAAGTACATATAAATACGTAAAACAATATGTTTATACATTTAAAATACATATAAATACATAAACATCTATATAAAAAACTTTAAGAAATACATAAATATGTAAAAATACATATAAATACGTAAATCATAAAAAAAACACAAAAAAATACATAAAAAATATGTTAAATATTTAAAAATACATTAAAATATGTAAAAAATATGTTTATACATTTAAAATACATAAACATCTATATAAAAACTTAAAAATACATAAATAGTAAAAGTACATATAAATACGTAATACGTCAAAAAATAACACGTAAAATACATTAAAAAATGTGTAAAATGGTTAAAAATACATATAAATACTTTTAAAAAATTGTTATATACTTCAAAATTCTTAAAAATATGTGAACATATACATATAAAAACTTAAAAAAAAATACATTAATACGTAAAAATAGATATAAATACGTAAAAAAACAAGTTTATACATTATAAACAAATTTTGACGAAATCTACAGAAAAGTCTCATTATTTTGGAAAAATTAACAATTTGATCACATGACCTGCTAAACATGTCAAACGTGCTAAATTAAACAAATTAACTTTTTTATTAGACTATCATATTCAAACAATTAAAAGTCCGTAACTTTTCAGTTCAAAACATAAAATTTAAGACTTATGGTGGTTGTCACAGATTACACGTTTTGGTTCTAATTATTTAGGGTTTGATTTTTCTTTTGGTTTAACTTGTTTTGATCTAGTATGGTGACGGTGGTGGTTGGTAGAGGAGAATCGGGGTGGCTGTCAAAATTAATAGGAGGGTTGGCCGAAGGTGATGCAGGCGATAAATGAGGTTTACTATGGTTGTTGAACGGAGGTTGTAGAATTTGGATTTATTTTTCGGTGGTTAGTGGCGGTTGAAGGTGACTAATGGTGGCCGATGACTGCTTGTGGGAGTGGGAGTGGTAGGAGTAGAGCCGAAGTGGGAGTGCAAGTGAGTCCTACTTGTCAATAAATCACTAAAATCATTTTCTTTAATTGAAATAATAATTAAAAAGTCAAAAATAAAATATTAAGTGCATTATAGTTATTTCTTATTAGACAAAGACTTACACCGTAACAAAATCAAATCTTAGGGATGATTCGAGTCCAAAAAAAATCTTAGGGACCAACCACAAAATTTTTGCAAACTAAGGGACGATTTCAATAATTAGTTCTTACATTTTTCATTTTAATTGCATAGAGAATTAATTATAATTTTAAAAGTCAGTAGGATCGGCCGAAACAAAATTTGATCCCATGCCACGAAAAAAAGAACCCAATAGGCACAAATATAAAAATAACTCAAAAATAGACAAATAATTTACTTAATTCTTTATATATATATATATATATATATATATATATATATATATATATATATATATATATATATATATAAAATAAAGTTGGACAATCCTTAGGAATGTGATGATACTAATTTGCGCATGTGTTTTTTTTTTTTTTTTTTTTTTTTTCACAAATGGTCCTTGGTTTCTTGTATTGTATTCAATATAAGTGTTTCATTTTGGGTTGCTTTGTGCAGGTGTTTTTTTTTTCACAAATGGTCCTTCGTTTTTTGTATTGAATGTATTTTGGGCTTTTTGTATTGACTATATTTTGGGTGCTGTTTGACAGTTTATTTAAACTTTTTTTCCGTTTGTCCCATGTGTTTCATTTTGGGTTGCTTTGTTGTTTTGCTATCTAATGACGTTTTTACCGGTGGTTTTTTTAATTGATTTTTTTTCCCTTTATTGTTTCTTATCCCTGTTTTTCTTCTCCGTTTTGACCTGCTCTTTCTTCTTTTCTGTTTCTTTCTGTGAGGTCGAGGTAAGATTTCCAGTTTCTCTTCTACGTTTCGTTCTTTTGGATTTACCCTTTTTTTGTGTCTTTCTTTTGTATTCTATATATTTTTACGTTATGTATGGTAAATGTAAATTGGGGTATGGTGTTGTTGGGTCTTCCTCTTCTGGAGCTGCACTTGCTTCTTCAGCTGTTGGTGTTGCACTGGTTTTTCGGCGGCCTAGATTCTCTTCACGGATGCGTTCTGCTGTTGTTCTTCCAAATTATGTTGATTTTAGCGATTGTGATTGCGTCTGTGAATATTGTGGAGCGTATTTTTGGTTTGAGGAAAGGAGTCTAAAGTTGTCAACAACTCATCATCCTAGATATGGTCATTGTTGCAAGTCTGGTGATGTTATTCTCCCTTATCCTTCTTCTTTCCCGCCTGAATATGTTGCACTTTCTCATAGCGATCGTTTTTTGAGGGATATTAGGGCTTATAATAATATGTTTGCTATGACGTCTTTTGGGGCTAATGTTGATGAGGAAATAAATGATGGTCGTGGTCCGTATGTGTTTAAGGTTTCGGGTATCGACTACGTAATGTTCAATTTTCATATGTTACTAAACATATGTTCAACGGTAAATTAGTGTTTAATGTAATGTTTAATGTTTCATACGTTAAACAGATGTACAACAGTAAATTAATGTTTAATATTTCATATGTTTCAATTACGTAATGTTTCATATGTTTCTACTAACATTACACGCGCTTCAAATATTAAAACAAACATATCTGGCCCCGCAAAGCGGGGTGACTCAACTAGTTCATTAATAATATTATCATGAAAACAAATGTAACGACAACCTTTATAAAAGATAACTAATTTTAAGAAAAATACTTATTCTAGTTTTATTAGATGCAAAATCATTAATAACACCATTAAACCCACTTATATCTAAAACATGTTTGTTTATACATAATATTATCAAACCATTGTATATTTTTTTATGACATTGATGACTTAGGTAATTGGTCAATAATTTCAATTTAAAAAAAAAAAAACAAATTCTTTTTACAGATACTGCATTAATAGAAATTCTTAAAAAAAGCTATATATAATAAAAACATTGGGCTAACAATCTATTATTTCCAAAACTTCAACAGCAAACACCATATTATTAGCCAAAGTCATTTACAACATGTTAAAATATATATAAAAAAAAAAATTACTTGAATCCACATTAGATACATTGTCATTAGAAAAAAATAATAGTAATTTTTATACGGTTTATGCTCAATTTCATTTGAACGACATTAATTTTTTGAATATAAAAACCCATAAATACTTATAGATTTCTTTAATTATTCAAATCTAGAATAATTAAACTTAAAATATTCTTAAATTGATTGTGCTTCTTCTACATGATTTTTCATCTTATGATATCCAACTATGAGTTGATTTTATGATAACTGAAATAACACGAAAGGTGGGAGTTTACAATGTCATAGCGCGGAAACTTGACATTGGCAATGCGAGCCATGTAGTAAGTCACGACGCAACTTTAGAGTAAGTCGCGGCACAACGCCACAAGACATATCAACCTAAATTTTTAAGGACACTAAAAATTTAGGGTTTCTCATTCTATAAAATCACAAAATTCAAAACCAAAAATTTCATTTTAAATAAGTAATTATAAAACCATTAGTATAAAAACATCCACCGTGTCATCCCATAAGAAAACCAAAATGTCAATAATCAAAACATGTCACAATAAAACATCATCAGATCATATCTCCCAAGAATCTCATGTGCGGAAATCATGGTGTGAGACGCTGCAATCCTACCGGTTCCTTTTCCTTCGAAGAAGAGGTACCTGAAACCAAAACTGAAAACCGTAAGCACAAAGTTTAGTGAGTTCCCCCATCATACCAAATACCATACTATAAACATACTGTCAGGCATACTGGGTGCCTGACCTACCCTGCGGAGCATACCCGGGTGCTCAACCTACCCATGTCAGGCCTATTGGGGTGCCCGGCCTACCCCTGTCAGGCATATCTGGGTGCCTAACCTATCCTGCCAGGCATATCTGGGTGCCCGACGTACCCCTGTCAGGCATATCTGGGTGTCCGACCTATCCTGCTAGGCATATCTGGGTGCCGACCTACCCTCTGGTTTATCTCAACCGATTGCGGGGTCTATTTCACCATCTACCAGTACCATGTAATAACATATCATAACCATATTGTCATGCATATCTAGGTGTCCGACCTACTCTTCGATTTATCTCAACCGGTTACGAGTCTAATCCACCCCTCCTACCACTATTACATAACAACATAGCATACTAGCACATAAATCCTAATAGATAGTGGCATACCATAAAATTATCACAAAGACAATCATCTACTATAAACAACTACAAGTAAGCCGGCATTGGCGCCTTCGACCCACTTCTACTTGAAGGTAACTCACCTCGAATATTGCAAGTAGCTAAAAATCCTTGGCTCCGAAATCAATCCAACTGAAGCCCCTACAAATAAAAGATTTCCTTAATGATCCTCTCATACTCATAACCCCTAAAGGGTCAACTTTGGTCCAAGTCAAAGTCAACGCTCCGAGTTGACTTAACTCGTCGAGTTCACTCCTCAACTTGCTGAGTTCCTATAAATCATAGAATCGTGAAATCGGGATCCAACTCGTCGAGTGTTCCTCCAACTCGCCAAGTTACTCCTTCTTAATAGAATCAAGACTTCTCAGTACAACTCGTCGAGTTCCCTTGTGGAATCGTCGAGTTCCTTCTGTCTTCGGGAAAACCGAGAAAGCCCTAGCCAACTCGCCGAGTCATCTCTTCGACTCACTGAGTTTGCTCAGTACTTAGAAAGGTCGGGGACCATGATCCAACTCGCCGAGTTGGATAAATAACTCGTTGAGTTTTCCTTAGTATCAATTCATTCAGCCACTTCCAAGTAAACATAATACCTCCACACCATAGATATCGTCCCCTTAGGCTGAGATACCACATAAAGTTGCTAAATTTACGTGCATGTGTGGTATCAAGAGGCCAAAGAATAAAACTAAGCTTCATAAGGGACCTAGGGCATGGAGGAGGGCCAATACTTGATAAAGGTGACAACTTTACGTCTCAATGGCCATGAAGTGTCCGGATCTGAAGTCATAACTTCATAATACGCTCAAATCCATGAATGACTCCAAAACAAGATACTAAAGGACATAAGCTTCTCAAAGAAGAGATCTAGGAAATAAATAGTCAAGGTATTGACTTCATACCTCCAAATGTTTGCAACAACATTGAAAATATCGGATCTAAATCTTCTCCCTTCTATCTTGCACCACCAACTTCACACTTCTTCAAGAAAAATACCAAAGACACTCTTTAGGCTCACACACATACAAAATGGGGAAATAGGGACGAGTAGTGTTTTCTCTGGACTGATGCGGCGATGTGTTACAACCCCAAACCGAATTGGCGAAAACATTCGGGGGCAGAGGATGTCATGTACAGTATTATAACAATGCATAATAGTAAACAAGCAACAACATCATCCATTGCATTAATAATATAATTTCATACAAGTGTGTTATATGCAAAGATAGTAATAAGAAACCAAAAAGTTAAAATCAAAATAAAGACGAGTTTGGAAGTGCTCCGTCTTCTCAAAACCTATCATCGATACCTATCTATGGGTGACCTGAAAATACAAGTTATTTTATAAGAGAGGATCAACATTTAAGCTGGTGAGTTCATAAGTATTTTAATGATAATTGTTTGTAAATGTTTGATGTAAAAGTTTGTGAAAGTGTTTGTATGCGTTTGAAATCTCCTAGAAAATCCTATATTTTTTCCTAATATGGAAAGCAGTCTTCTACCAAGACTAATTGTTTTGAATTTTTGTTTCTCTTAAAATGATATAATACAGTCTTCTACCAAGACCCGACTGTTTTGTATGTTTGTACTTGAAATAGTATGTATTGTGTGTTTTCCCGATGTTTAACACTATCTTTTCTAGAAAGTAGTTTCATTACCTTTTATGTGAGAATATCACTATATAAATGAAATGAGAAAAATCAAAGTGTACAGTAATGTTTTCAAAATTACCTACTGAAACACTAATTACCTTAAAAACCAGTTTGTTAATTAAGGTTTGGATGTGATGTGGTTATAAACATGCTAAATCGACAAGTAGTTAACACGATGACCCTCTGGTGCCAAAAGTAAATGTGACATTTGTCACCCTTAACCTTTCAGCCAACTGTAGCGAACTGTTAGGATGCGGGCTTGTCAGTCCCGTATAGATCTATACACACAATGTCCGCTCTCCCTCCAGAAGACTATGGTTACAAAATGTGACACAACAAACTTGTTGTTGTGCCATGAAGTAGACTCACATTAAAGCTATCTTGTTCTTGAAACGGATGCATGTTCCTTTCTGTACTTGTTATCATTTTTTTGGACTGACTCATGTAAAAATTGAGTCATGTAAGTACTGAATTATGTAAGTTTCAATGTTCTAGAAATAGTAACCAGTAATTCTCTAAAGTATACCTATTATGGTTTACTAGTAACTTCTGTAGTTTGAATGAATGATCATGAATGTATACCTTTGCTACCCAAAGGCATCCAACTGATTGGTAGTACTTTCTATATCTACATTCATATACATAATATATAACTAAGATTTAAATGACCTTCGGACCGACAACAAATACTGTAAGTCCACATCCAAACAAGGAAAAGGAAGTAAAGCGAGTTGTTAGTCCTAAGCCCTTTAAACATTATTTATATAACTATATCTACATAGACATGCTCTTGATAATATTTCTAAGTTTAGAAAAGGAGTTTTGTGAAATATGAAAAGAGTTTAATATTTAGAAAGCATAAAAGACTTGATATCTGTTTATAAAGTGACTTAAAGCAGTTTCTTTGATAACATATTTGAAATATATGGAATTCTTTACTTTGTATTAAAAAATCACTTGTGATTGATTATATAAGTACCATGTTTTCTACTTGTATTCCCCCCCCCCCCCCAATAAAAGTATTTAAAATCATTTAAAAGGTAAGTTAAGGGGTATGAACTCACCTGCAGTGAGTGATTCGGATGAAAGACTGTTATAGAATGCTAAGTGTGCCAGGTGATATCCCGAGCACAAACAGAGCCTATTAAGCATATAATAACACATATATGTATATAATTAGTGTATGTAACACCTAATTATGTAATGGAACAACCTCAGGGACTAGGAAACACTTGACATGAAGTGTTACAATCACATATGATTGTATAAAAGTAGTTTACGACCACTCCCTAGGAGTTTACGACCATAGGGTGGGTTTACGGCCAAGAGTAGTTGAGTTTAAGAGGTGTTTACGGCCATAACTAGCATCTATCACTGGTTCAAGGCCCTATGCTTGGTCTTAAGGAGTGTTCATGGCCAAAACATGCCCAAAACAAGGGTTTACGGCCATAACAAAGAGTTTATGGCCGTAAACTCTTGGAGTTATGTAGTTAGATGATGTTTAGATGTCTTGAATCAAGTGCTTCTTATGTCTAACTAGATGATGGAGGAAAAACTCACACATTGGATGGATTTATGGAGTTTACGGCCACCAAGAATAAGGAGATGGTCTTGGTGTTCTTGGTTTGGTGTTCTTGAAGATCTAACTCAAAAAGAGGCAATTTAATGGATGAAACCATAGAGTTTCTCTAGATCAAGAAGGCTATTATGAAAAAAATGGAAGAATCACTTACATTTTTGAAGATCACGATGAGATCCTTATGATACTTGAGAGAGAATGGGTGTTTATAGACTTGGAAATGTGAATAATTAAGAAAAGTGAAGGAACATGAGACTTATGGCATGAGTTTACGGCCACCTTGAGTTTATGGCCATAAACTCATGTGTTGTGGCCGCAAACTCCTTATGATAGAGTTTATGGCTTGTTTGATGGATTTGAACGTCAACAGATACTTCCTAACACTCATTCCTTGGATGTACTAGGCTTAGAACACTACAATGGAACCTAAATAGTGCAAAAAGATAGCAGAAACAAGCTTGACTTTTGATTGAATTGGATGGCTTTTGAAGATAGAAATTTCGGGTTATCACACGATGATGGAGGCCACAATGAAGCATTAAGACCTTTAAATAGGGTACAAAACCATGGAAATTAGGGTTTCATTTCTGCCAGCCTACTCGTCGTGTTGAGGCATCTCAACTTGTCAAGTAGGTTTCTTAACCTACGTCCCAAATTATTCCTACTCGACGAGTCTGGGGCTCCTAACTCGCCGAGTTCCTTTATGAAAATGAATAATTTAAGATTTTAAATACATACCAGAAACCAGACGTTACAAATCTCCCCCACTTATCTGAAACTTCATCCTCGAAGTCTGTTGCGGCTGGAAATAGCTCTGGGTAGTGCTCCCTCATCTCATGCTCTGGTTCACACATTCATTCTGAGCCCTTGCGGTGCTGCCATTGCACCTTCACCAGCCTTACCCTCTTGTTGCTCAGATCATTCATATTATTGTTAATAATGGCTACCGGTATCTCGATGTAGTACATACTTTTGTCCACCTTAAAGTCCTCTAAAGGCATAACTACAGAGTCATCCACCAAGCACTTCCGCAGCTGGGAGTCATGAAAAATGTTGTGGATCTGTCTAAGCTCCTCTGGAAGATCCTACCGATACGCTACCTTTCCCACCCGGGCTATAACCCTGTAAGGTATGATATACCTGGGGCCCAACTTCCCCCAATTTCTGAAGCGGATGACACCTTTCCAATGTGACACTTTGTCACACCCCCGAACTAGAACGACATAAACGTTTGGGGGCCAATGACTTTAACTTGTAATATCATCATAGTATTTATAAATGAACCAAAGACCACATCATCATCATCATACATAAAATATAACAACCATCATTGTTTACATCAAGTATTGTATCACATATTACATCCCAAAATATGAAGTGTATGATGGAAACAAAAAATACAACAAAAGTCCACATGTTCTTGATGACCGACCTGCTTAACGAGTCCATGAGAATACAAGTTATTTTGAAAACGTCAACATATATAGTGTTGGTGAGTTCATAAGCATGTTTGTATAAAAAGTATTGTATCATTTGTATACACCAGAAATTTCCGTAAAAATGGTTTGAGGGTTTTATTCAAATATTGCACTATAGCATGTGTGTTCACATTTTTGCAACTGTATAAAGGGAGAGTTCCAAAAAATCATATACATTCTATTGTATGTAAAATGTAATGTATAATGTATTTTCCCAGAAAAATCCGATATTTTCTTCTTGTAAAAGTGTTGTAGTCTTAAAACCCTAAGACCGAAATGTGGTGTTCGTATGGTTTCGTATCAACATTTAAAGTATATGTATTCTGTAAATTTATCGTGCTGTTAAATTCTATGTGAGTCATTATAACCATGCTTGATATGACCGATCTGCCTTTCATGATGTTTTTCAAGCATCAACTTGTTTAAGGTAAGAAATTTGTCACCCTAGACTGGCCTATTCTAGCTGTAACGAACAACTTAGGTGTGGGGTTGTCAACCCCGTATAGATCTATACACAAACTCTCGCTCTCCCTCCAGGAGACTCTGGTTATAACTACAAGACTTAAGGTTGTACACTAGGTATGTACGAATGAAAGAACGTCTCACAAGAACCATAACTAAATTTACGCAAATAGTGTATCACATTATTTGATGTTTTAAAATAATGTTTCGAGTATGCATTTGATAACAGAACATTGGTGATGAAAATACCATTTATTTTTATCACAGTGTCAAATATTGTTTGTTATTGGCCCGGTTAACATAAAATGTTTCGTGAGGCCCAATAAGAAAATCAATGGTGTCACACCCCCAAACTGGAATAACGGAAACGTTCAAGGGCGGAGAACGTCAAGTACAGTATCACTATAATGCATAATAGTAATCAAAGTACAAGAACAACCATTGTATTTACAAAGTTATAAGTTTTACATATGTGTTCAAAACATAGTATATATAACACCAAAAGTACAAGTTTAAAAGACATGAGTTTATAGAGCTCCATCCTCTTAAAAGATGTGGTGTACCTGTCTACTGATTCCTTGAGAATACAAGTAGTTTTGGAAAGGTGTCAACAATTAAGTTGGCAAGTTCATAAGTATGTTTGTCATTAAAATCTATTTTCTTGTTCCTTGATAATGTAAACATGTTTTTCTCAGAAAATCCTATATTTTGTGTTGTGTTATACTGTAAGCAAATCGTTTGAAAGTTTATGTACTCTGAAGTAGTAAAATATAGTATAGTTCACATAAAACCATGAAAAGTATGTTTTCTCTGTACTGAAATAGTATTCTGTTCTTATACTTGCAAAATACTGTGTTATAGTTTTACAATTAAATAAAACTATGTGAAGTTTTACTTATTCATACACTAATCATTTAGTTCAATACCAAATTGTTAGTTATTATAACCATACTAGATGACCTTTGATCGCCGGAACACGACGTTCTTCAGGCCTCACAATTGGTAGGGCATTTTTCACCCCAAGCATGCCTGCCTAACTGTAGCTAGCCGTTCAGGTGTGAGATTGTCAGTCCTATACGGATCTATATACAAGTGTTGCGCTCTCCCTCCAGGAGACGCTGGTTATAATTTCAGGACTTGGTAGGTACTTAGAAAGTACATGAAGGTTGTCTCACAAATGCTATAATGATGATTATGTATAAAATATTGAAAAGCTACTTTGTAATAAATACACTGTAAGTAAGTTTCATAAACTATATAAGATATAGTTTATATGTTTGTTTTCTGAAAAATGTTCTCTGCTTGTTTTCCGTTATGTACTCTGTTTCTTTTCTGTTATGTACCGTGAACCTTGAAAACCAATGAATGAGTCCTCTAAAGTATACTTATTATAGTTTAACCTTTTGTTTTACTGTAATGAAAACCTTTGTTAACTTTTATAAGAAGTTGTAATACTGTTATTCCATGAAGCTCACTGTTTGTACCCAAATAGTACCAAACAGTTTGAAAACCATTTCGTATTTACATAAATGTAATATTTATATAATTATGATTAATTAGACCTTTGATTAAATAACTTTACCCCAAGCCCACAACCAAACAAGGAATAGGAAATAGGGTTAAATTACATATTCTAAATCTTCTGAATCCAAATTATATAATTTACACATATATAAATATGTAATTTTGATAATTATAACATCTAAAAACATTTAAAAAAATAGATAATAACACAATTTTTATTGTGTTTCACTTTATTCCCCCCCATAAAACAGTTAAAAAATAATAACATTTAAGGGTATGAACTCACCTTTTTTGTTAGTGATTCAATTGGAAGTTCGATTTAAGATGGTATTTCCATGAGTTAGATCCCGAGGCAAAACAAATCCTATAAGCATTTCATGTAATATATGTATACTTTTAGTGAATATAATCACAAATATGATAAGGAAATGGACTAATTTGTAAGTTTAACTTACAAATAAGAGTGTTGGAAGCAATATGGAAGGCTGATTGGAGTTTACGACCAGAAGAGGTTGAAGTTCTTGGGTTTTCGGCCACCTTCAAGTATGTGTTCTTGGTGTTCTTGGTGAAACCAAGAAGATTCATGGGTTTTCGGCCCAAATTATGGAGATTAGAAGTGTTAGTAAGCTGATTACAAGATCAAGGTATGATACTTGCAAAGATTCTAAGTTGAGTTCAAGAGAATTTTGCATGTTCTTGAGGAGAGAGAGGAGGTTTTCGGTTGATGATACTTGAGAGAGAAAGCTTGAGTTTCGGTTGGAAGGTGTAGAATGAAGGAAAAATCAGTCAGACATATATATATATATATATATATATATATATATATATATATATATATATATATATATATATATATATATATATATATATATATATATATATATATATATAAACAGATACACATAGGAGTTTTCAACTGTAAACACTTTCCGAGGAGATAAGATCCTCATATTTACGGTTGTGAGAGGAGTTGACGGTTGCGAGGAGTTCACGGCTATGAACTGTTTGCAACTAAAAATAGTTTGTGGCCCTCTTCAGTTTGCGGCTCCCTTCGTTTGCTGTCTGAAGAGAAGAAAAGAAAGAAGAAGAAGAAGTAACGAGGGTTTGTGGCTACGATGGTCTTTGGTTTTTAGATGTTTCTACTTCTTAATTTTTTTTACAACACTTTTATCAAGTGTTTTAAGTGTATCAAATATATTTATTTTAACTTTATTAAAATAATAAATCACTAAGTTTGACTTTTGTTTGATTGAGTTGACTTGAGTTGACTTTTACAATATTGAAAATAACGAGATGTTACATTATCCCCCGGTTAGAGGGAATTTCGTCTTAAAATTTAAAACTATACATATATAGTAAGACTAGGGAAAGAGATGTGGGTACTTCTGTTTCATCTGACCCTTACGCTCCCAAAGTGAATTCAAGTCCTCGTTTTGCATTCCAACGAACCTTCACTATCGAGATACAACTTTACTTAGTTCTCTTGACTTCCTATCTAGGATTTCTATCGATTCTTCTACAAATTTGAGGCTCTCATTTATTTTGATTTCATCGACTGGGATAACAAGAGTCTCGTTGGACAAACACTTCTTGAGATTTGAGACATGAAATACGGGGTGAATGTTACTGAGTTCATGTGGTAGATTGAGTTTGTAAGCAACAAGATTAATTCATGTAATGATCTGGAACGGTCCAATGTACCTTGGATTCAGTTTTCCACGCTTACCAAAACGTATCATTCCTTTCCAAGGTAAGATGTTCAACAAACACGGTCTCCAACTTGGAATTTCAAGGGTTTTCGTCGTTTATCCACATAACTCTTCTGTCTATCTCGAGAAGCTTTTAACCATTCCCGGATTTGGACAATATTTTCTATGGTTTCACAAATAATCTCGGGATCGGTTAGAGTACTATCAGGTACCTTGTACTTTTCTATTTGTGTATCGCCCACTTTAGCCCATCACAGAGGGGATATGCACTTACGGTCGTAGAGAGCCTCAAAGGGTGCAAGTTTGATGCTAGTGTGTTAGTTATTGTTGTAGGAGAATTCAACAAGTGGTAAATGGGTATCCAAAGCTTTACCAAAATCTATCACACAGGCCCTTAACATATATTCCAACGTTTGAATTGGTTTCTTGCTTTTCCCATCAGTCTGAGGATGGTACGCTGTACTCATGTCAAGATTTGTTCCCAAGGATTTTTGCAATGATTGCCGAAACTGTGAGGTAAATCTACTTTCTCGGTAAGAGATAATAGATATTGGCACACCATGCAATTGTACTATCTCTTTAATGTACGTCCTTGTTAACTTTTCCATCTTATCAGTTTCTTTCATTGATAGGAAATGTGTGGATTTGGTCAATCTATTGACAATAACCCAAATGGTATCACGACCACCTGTTGTCCAGGGTACCATGGTTATGAAATCCATTGTAATCTGCTCCCACTACCACTCAGGTATTTCTGGCTATTGAAGTAAGCCTGAGGGCTTTTGATACTGTACTTTTAGTTTGGCACAAGTTAAACACTTTCCCACACAAGTTGCTATCTCGACTTTCATGTTTGGCCACCAATATAGTTTCTTTAGGTCCATATACATCTTGTCTGAACCCGAGCGAAAAGAGTATCGAGTTATATGGGCTTCATTCATGACAAGATCTCTGTAGCCACCAAACTTTGGTGTCCAAATTCGATTCATGAAATAATGAACTCCATCACCCTTGATTTCCATGTTCTTTTCCATTCCCCTTAAGACTTAACCTGGCATGTTCTCTGGTTTCAAGGCCTCCAACTGAGCCTCCTTGATCTGTGTAGATAGGTGGGATGGATAGTCATGGTCAGAGACTTTACTCGGCAGTCCGAGTACTCTTTTCTACTAAGGGCATCTGCTACCACGTTGGCCTTGCCGAGGTGGTAACTGAATCTCACATTTGTAATCATTTAGTAGCTCTACCCATCGTCGTTGTCTCATGTTGAGTTGTTTCTGATCAAAGATGTGCCGAAGGCTTTTATGATCAGTAAAGATTGTACATTTCGTACCATACATGTAATGCCTCCATATCTTCAAGGCAAAAACAACTGCTCCCAATTCAAGATCGTGTGTGGTATAGTTGACTTCGTGCTTATTAAGCTATCTTGAGGCATAAGATATAACCTTTCCTCACTGCATAAAAACATAGCCTAGCCCTTGCTTGGATGCATCGCAGGAAACTACAAAATCTTTTGTCCCTTTTAGGAGGGATAAGATCGGTGCGCTGCAAAGGGCTTGTTTTAATGTTTGGAAAGCAGTTTCTTGTTTCTCTTCCCATTTGATTGACATACCTTTTTAGGTCAAGGTGTTGAATGGCTTTGTGATTTTTGAAAAGTTCTGAATGAATCTCCTGTAGTAGCCAGCGAGACCTAGAAACTGATGAATTTATGTTGGGGTTCATGGGGTCGCCCAACATTCAGTAGCCTTGATCTTGGAGGGATCAACATGTATCCCATCCTTGCTGACTACATGACCTAGTAACTCCACCTTTCGAATCTAAAATTCACATTTTGAGAACTTCGCGTAGAATTTCTCTGCCCTTAATTTTTCCAAGACTTGTCGCAAGTGTTGGTTGTGTTCTTCCTTACTCTGAGAATAGACTAGTATGTCATCAATGAAGACTATAACGAACTTGTCTAAGTAAGGCCGACACACTCGACTTATTAGGTCCATGAATACTACGGGCGCATTCGTTAGACCAAAGGGTATCACTACGAATTCGTAGTGACCATACTGAGTTTTGAAAGCAGTCTTTGCAATGTCTGTCTCTTGGACTTGCAGTTGATGGTATCCTAATCTCAGGTTAATCTTGGAAAAGAAACTAGCTCCTTGAAGTTGATCGAAGAGATCATCTATCTGTGGTAAAGGGTATCGATTTTTAACGGTCAGTTTGTTTAATTCCCAGTAATCTATACACATGCGAAACGATCCATCCTTCTTTTTCACGAACAAGACTGATGATCCCCAGTGTTAGAAGCTTGGTCTAATAAAGCCTTTACTAAGAACTTCGTTCAACTGGCTGGATAGTTCCTACATTTATGAAGGTGCAAGACGATAAGGGGATTTAGCTACAGGGGTAGCTCAAGGAATCAAGTCGATTCGGATTTTGACTTGGCGTTCAGGAGGAGCTCCTTAGATATCTTCAGAGAACACATAAGGGAAATCACAAAGTTCAGATGCTTTTCACTTCTTGAGTGTTATCAACAATGTGAGCTAAGAAGGCACAATAATCTTTGCGAAGGTACTACTGAGCCTTGACATAAGAAATGATTTGAAGATTTGCACCAGATTTGTCGCCATAGATAACGAGAGATTCGTTACTTGGAAAATTAAGATGGGCGGCTTTTTCGAAATATAGAATATCAGCACGATGAAGACTTAACCAATCCATGCTGATTATGATGTCAAAACTTTTAATTGAGACCGACATAAGGCCAATTTGGAATGAATGGTTATTTAGAGTAAGTGTGCATCCTATGTATATGTTATAGGTACTTTCAGTTTTTATCATTGGCCATCTCAACAGTGAATGTATCGTTTAGTGTTTTGGGATTTTGTTTTAGCAGATGTTTGAATTTATGGCTTACGAAACTTTTCTCTACACCTGTATCGAAAAGAATGCATGCGTAAGAATTGTGAGATGAAACGTACCAGTCACCACATTAGGATCCGCTACTGCTTCTTCATAGCCAATCACTAAGACTCTTCCTGTACCACCAACATTCTTTAACTTTGGACAATTTCTCATGAAATGTCCAACTTCCCCACATTCATATCAAGCTTGGCTCACTCCCGCAACAGGGACTTGAAAAATGGGTTGTGCTGGTGCTTTACAGAAATGGGCAGTATGCCCCTTTTTGTAACAGTTATGGCAATGCATTTCTTTGCAATTTACCTTATGATGGTAATTACACTTATTTCACTTTGGCAATGATCCATCATATCTACTTGGGGTTACTAGAGTAGCAAACACAGTGGTAGGAACAGGGTCTGGAACAACAGTAGAACAATAGCAACATGTGCTGCCACTATTTGTTGCTTTTTCGAGGGATCTTGAGATGATTGCCCCTTTCTCTTATTCCAAAATTTCTTCTTGTTGCCCCCTTCCTTGGGTTGCACCAGGATGGGTACCATAAAGCCCTAACGGACTACGTGGTTTGCTAGTGTCTGTGCCAGACCCTTGGCACTG
This sequence comes from Lactuca saligna, assembly GCF_052625555.1. Classification (NCBI taxonomy): domain Eukaryota; kingdom Viridiplantae; phylum Streptophyta; class Magnoliopsida; order Asterales; family Asteraceae; genus Lactuca; species Lactuca saligna. Next base: position 254,292,016 of record NC_136424.1, read on the forward strand.
TCGAATGTGAGAGGGTTTGCGATAATTACATTCCCTTGTATATGAGGAGAGAGTCCCCAGATAAATCTCTCAACTTTCTTACTTTCAGTAGGAACCATTCATGGGCATAGAATAGCCAAATCACTGAACCTGGCAGTATATGTAGCAATATCATAGTCTTTCATCGTCAAACCCCAGAGTTCATGCTCTAGCTTTTGAATTTCTCCTCTGGGACAATATTCTTCTAGCATCAGGATTTTCAGATCAACCCATCCCATAGCACTGGCAACTGGGAGGGATAAGGATTTGATATAGCCATTCCACCAGGAAAGGCCTGTGTCCAAAAAGGTACACGCTGCGAACTCAACTTTTTTTGCTTCAGGGAAAGCATAGATTTCAAACACTGATTCTGTTTTTCGAACCAGCGTGTCAGAGTAATGACACCTCCGGTTCTATCAAAAGTTTTGGGCTTTGCATTTTAAAAGTATTTATACGAACACTCACGAGGGTGTCCGAGACTTTAACTATGATTAGAATTATGAGCACCACTGCCAACTCCACTAGTACCATTGGCATCTATCTACGATATGGCAACAACCACGGCGGCAGTTACTACTACTTGGAAGATAGCAACATCATATTTTGGAGGTGGTGGTGGTGGTGGATTGTTGTTGGTCTTTCTATTTGAATTTCTGGGAGGCATCTTTCTCTTAAATTATTTAAGAAATGATGATAAGTTTTCTATAGCAATTATGAGTCAGGTGATTTTGAACAAATATATTTTTAGTTCTAAACACATCATATCCTAACTTTCATAGTATTCTACGATTTACAATAGGATTTTATAATATAATTAAACAATCGCAATGGTACTTGTGGTATCTCTTCAAATGATTATGTGTAATGAAATCCATACTTGGTCTTTCTACAATCACTTAGTGTATACGAATCATACATAATCAAAACTAAATAGACCTTCAAATAAGTTATCATACTCTAAGTCCACAACCAAACAAGGAATAAGAAATAAAGCTAGATCACAGATTCTAAGTCTATAAAACCTTAATAATATATAACTTCATGTATACACTTAGTAATTATAGCTTTATCAGTAATGATCATTTGTTTTCATATGTTTGTTTCTAGTAAGGATGACTCTCTTGTATCTTATTGTTTCTAAGTTATAATGTCATAAAATATTCCTATAATATTTTATCTTTATGTTTAATTCTAGAGTTCTTCTGGTACATAGGTAAGTTTTAGACTTGTTGTAACACCACTATCACTCCCAAACACATGTTGGTCATATCTCAAATAAATATAGTTGATCAGGCTATATTGATCCCAGATATGATTACATAATTGTTCATGTTTACCTACAGTGTCCAACATCCAAATACTTTTGTATAGTTCTTATTGTCACACTGTTTCTTGTATGTATGCATATTAGTATACTTCTTATAAAATACTTAGATTTTAAAAGTATACATTTAGTTAGAGTGCTTCAGCCCCATATCATTTTTAGTTTGTATATCTTTTATGGTCTGATATAGTTAGTTCACTATAAACAATGCTCTGATACCAATCTATCACACCCGGAAAACGGAACGGCGGAAACGTTCGGGGCCGGGGAACGTTATATACAATAACACTAAAATGCATAATATTAATCAAAGTACAACAACAACCATTGTATTTACAAAGTTATAAGTTTTACATTTGTGTACAAAACATAGTATATATAACACCAAAAGTACAAGTTTAAAAGACATGAGTTTATAGAGCTCCGTCATCTCAAAAGCTGCGGTGTACCTGTCTACTGATTCCTTGAGAATGCAAGTAGTTTTGGAAAGGTGTCAACAATTAAGTTGGCAAGTTCATAAGTATGTTTGTAACTGAAATATGTTTTCTTGTTCTTTGATAATGTTAACGTGTTTTTCTAAGAAAATCGTATATTTTCTGCCGTGTTATACTATAAGCAAATCGTGTGAAAGTTTCTATACTATGAAGTAGTAAAATATAGTTTAGTTCACATAAAACCATGAAAAGTATGTTTTCTCTGTACTGAAATAGTATTCTGTACTTATACTTGTAAAATACTGTGTTAGAGTTTTATAATTAAATAAAACTATGTGAAGTCTTACTTATTCATACACTAATCATTTAGTTCAATACCAAGTTGTGCGTTATTATAACCATACTAGATGACCTTTGATCGCCTGAACACGACATTCTTCAGGCGTCGCAATTGGTAAGGCATTTGTCACCGCAGACATGCTTGCCTAGCTGTAGCTAATAGTTCAGGTGTGGGATTGTCAGTCCCATATAGATCTAGATACAAGTGTCATGCTCTCCCTGCAGGAGACTCTGGTTATAATTTTGGGAATTGGTGGGTATTTAGTGAAGGGTTTTGAGCATTCTAACACTTCCTAAGTGTACACGCAACCCTAATAACCTTGAATCTATGTTTTCTCTATATACATGCAAATTTCTTTTTCAAGGTTATTTCCTAACTAGCATAGCATGGGGATTACATAAAACATAAAAACTAGTAGAAATACATACCTTGTTGTTGCTTGGATTTCTTCAAGACTTTGTGAGCCTAGCACCCCAAATGTTGTGCCTCAAATGCTTCACACAACACTACAAACTTGGAATAACTTGAGAGAATATCACTTAGCCTCAAAAATCGGTTATGCCCTCTTATGAATACACTAGCACCGATTTTGCATGCTATAAGGGTTTCTTTTATAGTGTGTCATAATTAGGAGTTACAAATGTAAACCCTAATTGTCATGACTCTTCATTTCTCATGACTCATGGGTTTGTAACTCCCATGGACTATCCATGGAGCTCCATATGGTTATAACCAAACCCATAAACCATGGATTATTAATCCACCATAAAAGAATTGATGATTGTCATAATCAACCCTATATATTTAATTAGTCTCACTTTGATCACCAAATTAATACTAGATTAATACTTGATCAATACTAATTAAATAATACTATTATCAATATATTAGAACTTATAGTATATTAATAATGACAAGTGTACTTTCTATCATTTTGTCTATCCAAGTATTGCAATGCCATGCAACTCAAATGGGCAATGTCGGGTCGGGTCAAGTACATACCAAATAAAGTTATGGACTTAGACACTATATCCAACAGTCTCCCACTTGGATAAGTCTAATAACTATATTTGCAAATATGACTTCAAAATCTGACTAGCAATCGTAGCTCTTTCAAAGTTTCTCGGAACTGAGATGATGATGATACGCCATTTAAGATAAGTGATCATATAATCCTCTGTTCTCATGATATCAGCGGGACAAACACATGGAACATGGTCTTACTTATTGTCCAGCATTTGTTTCTCAATCTCTGATTCTTTCGACATAGAACTAAATTGAACACATCAATTAGGTTCTGATCGGGCCCGGTACATAGGTCAAAACCAAATCATCGAGGGGGCCAGATATCACTTCTATTTACTAGAAGGAACAAATAAACTTCGACTAATATGCTTGTACTAATTACTTGTTAAATTATTCACAAAGGCACGTTTTATAACATCGAGTTACCAATGCATTTTCGTACAATCAACGAATAACCAACTCATAGTCAACTACTCATATCTCTAGGTTTGAAGATTTATATGATATTACCGTCTCACGATCACTCGAGATAAATTCCATGAAGTAATGCAAGTGAGCGTGGGTTGAATCCAATACTCAGCCCTTATAAGTACTCATGAATGTTGTAGCAACCATTGCATTGTCTAAAGCACTTTAGACAAATCATACAAGCCAAATTCATGACAGTCTTGATTCATATCTACTTCCAACATATGACTGACTGTGGATGGTTTGAATCACTTAGTGATTCAGGAAGAACGACCTAGTTATTCTGGAAGTCAAAACATGCAAAGTGAAACACAAGAATAATACTAATCTTATATGGCCCCAACACTTTGAGTGTAAATAAAACACCTTTTATTTAAGCACCATATTGATCACTCATATTTATGTTTCGATTAATCAACTTTATGCTTGAATTAAAACATTAGTTGTCCCATGCTCCAAGCATGTACACGATGGTTTTATAAACAAAAATTATGCCATACTCCAAGTATGCATACTATGTTTACATATGGTCCTCTCTTTGTGAAATAGATCAATTATCAATATTTCAATGATGCTCATTTCACAATTCCAATCCTTGTTGTAAATGAAAGAATACCAAACTCTTGCCATTTACTGTAATCTGTTAGATTCTAAACTTATATGCAATGATCCCCTTGTAATGATTGTGCATAGAAGTCACAAAGACTTGGAAACAAACATTACAAAGCATTCCAATGGAAAAAAATTCCATGGAAATGAAGTCTCAAATTCAAAGTACATTCCTTTGAACATCCTTCTTAGCATTAAGTTCTTTAATCTTACACCAATTCAAAGAATAACTTCCGCCTATGGAGACAATTCCATATTACCATTTTAACCATCACTTCTGAACAAGAGTTGCCTCTTTTCAAAATATGTCAATATGGTCGTTACTCTATACTTCTAATTGTCCATGAGCAACCAATCTTTGGTAAGCCTCAGATTGTCCTCGATAATTTGGCTTAATTATTTTAGTCATTTCCAGTTCTATTCCTTTTTCCGACTTAATGCCCTAGGCATTTGGAATATTTAGAATGGATGAATATCAATATCCGAAGCATATGGGACACGATTCATGCTATAAATTTTTTATTTTCCATGTTCTCACAATTTGAACTATGAAGATGTATGCCGTAATCATAATCGAATTTGGAGAATGCAACATATATAGAAATTCCTTATGTTGAACAATTCCAACATAACATTCATATATATCCTTGACTAAAGTTGATAAAGCTCAATCTAAGGTGGTAGAATTGGAATGAAGTATAAAATCCTCTCCATTAATTATAGCAAACAAGTTTTCAAAGAAAATTGAAACTTTTGTTTTCTATAATTAACATTGCTAAATTGCAGTACTTAACATAATCATCATGCTCCCACTAGCATAATGATTGCTAGCATAACACTTTATGCTCCCACTAGCTTTGACATGTACTCAGAAAACAACTGGACTTCTAGAAATTAATACTTTATTGAATTTCTTACCAAAGTTCATATTTCTGATACTAGATTGATTTGATTAGACTTTATCAAAAAACATACACCTTTCCTTAGATAACTCACATGTTTGTCTAGACCTTTTGCAATTCTCACTAGTTAGTGTGCTGGTTAACCACATACGCTCCACTAACTATATGAGAATGCAAATATCACAACCGCTATCTACTTAAAATCTTCTTAGTGGAAGCGTTTCCTCAACATCATTTTCATGAATCGAAGAGAAACCTTATGAAACTTTAGATTTTATAGTGTATGTGTTATTTTCCATGTGAATTTTGTCAAACCCATAATCACAGGACTAGGTTAGTGACACTTCCAAATTCATATGGACTTAACTTGTGCAATCTTAACTTCTTGGCACCCGGCAACACAAGGGCCTACCATTGCTTCCAGGTTGTTATGCAAACAGTCGAGAACTCTTAGAACTCCAATGCAAAGCCAACCTTAACTGGGATGAGCACAAAATATTTCAACACGATAGGTTACAAACCTCAAGTTATGGGCTAGTGATTAACAAAACTCTTGATTAGTTCTTGAACCCATCTTAAGATCTTTTTAAGACTCCCACTGACCTCTTGACCTATATGATTCTCTTTGTCAAGAACCATCCATTGACAAAACAAATATTCAATAGTTAGTGCAGATTCTTATCAAGTTAAACACTTCCCATAATTGGAGTTAGTTGGTCTTTGTTTTATCCAAAACATAACAACTAACCAACCTCAAATGTACAAGAGTAGGACACATCTTACTCTACATGATAAGTGTTATAAACTTTCTAAAGATTATGTCACTCAATGGCTCAATCTTGGAGTATGACTTTAAGATTTGATTTTGATGTATGATTTCACTTTTGATTTAACCATTTCAACAACTCATGATTCCTCTCCTTAGCCAAACAAATGAACTAAGGTTTCAGAATTACACTTAAACTCGTAAGCATAACCATATTTATTAAACTTTGATTTAACCATTTCAATAACTCATGATTCCTCTCCTTAGCCAAACAAAGATAAAAGATTTCTCTTTTATCTTTCTGCCTTATTTGATTCTTCTTATTCATTCTGCCATACATTGAAACTTTTCCAATGTTTCAGAATTACACTTAAACTCGTAAGAATAACCATATTTATTAAACTTTAGTAAATCATAATGAATAATCTTATCAACCTTTGTGGTGGACCTGACCAGCACACAACCAAGTGTACCCAATCTATTAGTCCTTCGCTTGACTCACATGAGAATGTGAACAAGAAATTAGTCTTAATTTACTAAAGATGTAAATTCTCATTCATCACACAATACAACTTGCATGATTCCAAGTTTCTATCCAACTGAAACTTGGGTGATGAGAATTTTTCCTTATTTGGTAAATTATGACACTACCACTAATGAAAGAATCAAATCCATTTACCCATATTGCTTATCAATGGAAACATATAAGCAACAACCTTTTTCACAAATTCCATTGTAAGGATACTTAAAATAAATAAAATCAAAACCATTTTATTTTATTTTAAAACTTTGCGGAAAACTTATCCTTACAATCCATATGGAAAACTTGTTGTTATCTATTCCTAAGCAATATATCATAACTCTTAAGTAACAACTCAAAATTCTGATCACCGAACCATGTGATCGAAATCCTTCTTCACGATCAAAATCAACATATACTTCCTTTAAGTTTCTTCGCTTTTCTTTGATTCTTAAAACATCAACATGTGACCCAGTCACATCATGCAATAAGAAACTCAGAATAGAAACTTAATAGAGTTAGACAATGGACTTTACCTGAATCAGAGTCAAACATTTGACTTTACTATCCTTATGGACTTTTAGGTAAATTTGGCAGCTTCGCAACCAATGCCCTTCCTTTGGCAACAGAAACAAATGGACTCTTTGGAAATGGTACACTGAACTATCACAGACTTAGCTTTTCTCTTTACCATTTGGTAAACCGAGTTGACTATGGCCAATCCCTTTCAATTGGGAAGAGAAAGGTTTTCTGGACTTCCAATGTTACCATTGTCAATGTCCATGGAAGTTTGGGAAGTTGATCTTTGAATCAAATTTGCTTTACCAATGCTCCAAATCATTGCTGATTCAGCATCATCAAGCAAATAGGTAAGATCATAAAGGGTCATGTCGTGATTTTTCATCAGGGAGTGACCAAGTCAATAGCCAGCTACCTTGAGACTTCGACACTCGACTCTTCCGGCTTGTCAATATGTGACTTAATCTCTAAGACCTAAGCACATATAGACTTTGTTTGCCAATAAGGATTGAGTGACTTAGAACTTTTCAGGTCTTGAAACTTGTTGGATAGGGAGATTTATTGGAGTAGGTGAAGGAAGTGAAGTATGATTTTTAGTCCCACTAATGCACAATAAAGGGATTGATCTTTCACCTTGATTGCCATTCGGGATATCATCTTCATTAGGAAGCTTCTTCCTAAAGATTTCGGAAGACCATAGCTGTCTAAACTAGACATGTATAATGGGAGAAATTCAAGTTATTTGATTTAAAGTCCTTAATATAACACCCAATATGAAATATTAAGGCTAGGACCCAATAACCTATTTATAACTGGAAGAGGGATGCCGCAATCAAAATTATAAAATAGTTGAAGGTAGGTAAGTGACGATTTACCAATTTCCACCATGAAAAAACAAATATTTTATTATTAAGTTTTATTGGTTTTGAAACTCCTAGATCTTTTGAGATACATTGAACTTTTCAATGGCACATTTGAATCTCGATTGTGTGTAAAACCCAAAAACGAATCTACCAATGATCAAAGACAAATAACGGAAGCTAAAGATGAAACAATAAGCAAATAACGAATAAACCAAGCTTGCATACGCCTTAAAGCAATAAAACGTCTGATACAACTTGGAGAAAATACGAAGGCATCAACAACCTTTAAAGTATGACACAACACCCTATTTATAGGCATGACTTACAACCGCAAGGAGTTTACGACCGTAAACACATAACAACCGTAAACTAGACAAAATCGGTTTTTCCTACACAATCACTACCACTAACTAGTATGCCTAGACCAAACCATTAGACAGGGTCTTTCAATCTCCCCCTTGGTTTGGACTAGCTCGAGCCCATTCCTTTGTTGACAATCATCACGTCTATCTGGCCCATCGCTCCATTCCAGATTCTCTTGCTTAGAATCTCCGCGATCATTGATGTGTACACCTTGGGTCATTCCTCGTAAATATTTTCAACAACTTTAATTTGAAAGTTGCTAAGATAATGAATATCCCATTTTCTGAATTGCAGCAAGTCTCTGCGATCGTACAAGCGGATGCAACCATTCTTAAGTTTTATGACCGCTCCGGAAGTATTTTCATCATAGACCCAGCATTCCAAAGAACTGAGAGATCCATCTTGATAGCCTTGAAGAATAGGAAACTGCTTGACTTCTTTCGTTGCAGGCCATATCACTACCTGTAACGGCTTATCAGTAGATGGTTCCAAGACATCTTGGTGTTCAAATATAACTAATTCTGCCATCGGCATCGATGGTAATCCTTTCTTTACTTGATCATCCAGAAAATGTTTAAACTGAGTAACCCGTGGAGTGTTGAAAAGATTGATGAACGGAGCTTGAGACAACTCCGTTAGATCAATTCTCGTGAACGACCTAAATGCATGAATATCCTTATACAACTCTGAATTACCACTCTTACGAATGACAATCCACATTCTGAGAGCATCATGAAATCCCCAGGGAGCCACTCCTGATCTATCTCCAAATGTATCTCGGAACCTAACAACTTCAAGATCAGTAACAATTATTAAGGGTTCGCTCCGAAATGTATTCTGATTAGTATTCCGTTTAAACAACAATTGTCCTCTCTGAACATCATCTTCTTGATTACGACGAATAAGTTCTTGAACGTGTGGAGCCAACGGAGATTCAACTACAACACGTTCAGCAGTACCAGAAGACTGACTGACTGTAGGTCAACCGGAAAAGCTTGTACGTGAAGATTAATCCTTTTTTCTTCAACGGACGTCTGGTATCTCTCACCAAGATCAACTTCAAGTTTCTTCTTTAATTCAAAATAACTGGAAGTCAGCAGATTAAAATGATCTCATAAATCGGAGATCTGCTTGCTTTTCACATTCTTATCCTTCTTGAGTTCAGCCAGTTGTCGGCCAACACTAGATTTATCTGATTGTAGCTTAGATACTTGGATACGAAGATCGACATTCTCAGCACAAAGCTCTGCCACCTGAATATCGAGTTCAATGTTTTTCTAGCTAAGAACCGAAATTTCTTTCTGCAGACCAGCAAGAGTAAGATTGTCATCCCTAGCACCACCTTCTTCAATGGAAACACCTTTTCCTCGAGGATCTGGCGATAAAAGTTGTTCTTCATCCATGTGCAACACCAGCCTTTCAGAAGTAGCATCTCGACTGTATCTAGGAACTGAGAAACCAGGCGGTGCAGAGGAACCACCAACATCAAATGTTGAACTCGGACCAGTAGGAAACATCTTTGTGGTGGTGAGTCTTGTAGTAGTAGCAGTGATAGGTGGGGTAAGAAGACCACTAACCAAAATTGCAATCAGTTCAGATTGTCTTGCATCAAGTCTTCTTCTTTTAGATAATGGTTGGTCAGCTTCTGGAGAAAACACCCTCACAAACGGTTCGGAAGTAGGAGAAACAGGCACAGGAGGGGAACATCCCATAACCATCTCCATAGGAATTGAAGTCGACACCATTTGCTTTGAAGTAGGAGTTCGCATTTTAAATGTCTCGCTCGATTTCCTTGTCTCAGTTGTTTGCAAAACAAAATCATCGACATTGTGGAAAATTGTGTAAAGATTTTCATGAGACACAACATTAGCACTGCTTGCCAAAGAAGCTGCAATATCATTGCAATCAAAACCAGTTAAGTCAAGATCATCAAGAGAATCACTTCTCGCTTCACCAATACTCATCTCTCCACCAACTTGATCATCACTCAACTCTTTTTCATGTTTTGAGACAGTTTGAACTTTGGGAGTTGGTGAGTCTTCTTTCTCGGTTTCTTCATCCTCAGATACATCTATAACAATGTTGGATGGAGTTGATTTCTCAGCAGATGTTTGCTCTGAGGATGTTTGCTCGGATGACTCATAAGACTCTGGTGTTTCATCCAGTTCAGTAAACTTGCCAAACTTTTCAAGAGGATATAGTCCTTGAAATATGAATTTCATCTCCGATTCTGTTTGATGAGTCCCACCGTGTGGGGACCCAAGGACTTCATATCCAATGTTTCTCCCGTCTTTCTCACGTCTAGAAACTAATGTTAATGATCATTTGCACGAAACGGGGATACAACAGAAAAGTATCCCGAGTAGAAGCTCTGATGTTGATAACAAATTCCTCAAGGATAAACTTTGAAAAATTAAAACGAAACCCAGCAGCAAGAGATACAAAAGCACCAGTTGTGCGTTGAGAAATCTGATCTGCCCCAGACCTCCATCCCGAGATGCAGCTTACGAAAACATGGGCTAAAAACCTCCAGTATGGATGTAGCAACTTTTTCAACATTGGCGGAAAGGTTCCCTCGTTACTCATTCTTCGTAGAACCCTTTGAACATCCTCGATTCCAATCTCTATCGGGAAATGGGGTTGATCATCAATTTGCAACGCTTCACGAATAACGCCTTCATTAATGACAATCTCTCGACCCTGTATTTTTCCTTCACTGTAAAATTGCCATCATCATCCATGTGTGTCTCTGCAGTCGCCCAAAACTCGCGTATTAAACTTTGATAAACCACCGGATTGACAATGATTGCGGATGCTAAGCAACATTCACGCAATCGATGAATCATCGAACGCATATCCGAGTGAACAATCGGAGGGTCCGCGAGTATAATTGCTAGGTTGTGCATATCTGCAAAATTTTAAGTTCGCCATTTTCTGCACTCAAACACAACTGTAAGAAACCTCAAAATAAAATTTTATTTTGACCCAAAAAAAAAATATTCCAATTAAAAATATGACCAAAACAAAATTTCAATAAGCGACGATCGAGTTTACTGCCGAGATCGAGAAATTAGTTCTTGGGCTGTAAACTCAAAGTTTACGGTCTAACAACCCTTTTGAAAATTTATCACACAATATTTCCTTTATTTAATACATCCAAAGTTCAGGCAGTAAACTCATTGTTCTAGGGCCGTAAACTAGTAGTTTACGGCCGAAGAATAGACATTCGAAAAATCGCCAAAAGTCGATCCTGCCTATCGAATTGATGCACAATACTAGAAGATATGTAAATGTAAACATCCGTAACATCAATATAAATTAGAAACAAGTCCAAATCTCAAACATTTGGAGTTTACGGCCGGAGCTTATGGCCGTAAGCTCCGTCAGATCTATTTTTGCGATTTCTGGCATAATGTCACGGTGAAACACGAAACAAAATACATATTTGTGATCTAGAAGTGATTACCTTTGTGATGATGTAAGCAGTTTTCCGAAAATCAAAGAAATTTTTTTAGCCTTTTGAGAGGGTTTAAGAAGAGTTTGCGACTGGAATCTCGTGAATGGGGAGATTCCGGCAGTGAACTCCTTTTTACCCTCACTTACCCTCTTACCTGATAACTACCCAGTATTTCCAACTTTCAACAATTATAATTAAAATTAAAAAAAAAACTTTGAGGATTAATTTAATTTCGGAAAAATAAAATAAAATAAAATAAAACCTAACATAATACAATTTAAAAAAACGAAATAAAAATAAAATTGAAATAGTAAAAGTAATAAAAATAAAATTAAAAAGTAAAAATTAAAATTAACATTTTTAGATTAAAAAATAAAAAATAAAAAATAAAAGAAAAGAAAAAACATAAAATTGAGAGAAATATTTTAACTAAAAATAATTTTCACACAACAAAATTTAACCACTATAACTTTTGTGATGATTGGATCAAAGTTGTTGGACGACCTTATTCCACTTATCGGTACCCTTATCTTCACATCTTCGTCTGATCGATTGTCAGTATTGTAGTCCGCTTAAACACGAATGATTTGTGACGTTTTTGGACATTTTACCAATGATATGATTCAGGCATATATCTAATTGTAAATTTTTGTAATCATGATACCTCCTAAATCTTAAATAAATTCACCTTATGACCATTTAACTGACTGCAACCAGGGATATTGTTTTCCACCTAAATCGAGCAGATAGATCTACATACAATCCGTATGAGTTCAATTTTAAGTGTACCGGAACGTGTTTCCGGCTTCCTGATATGACCCAGCCATCAAGAACTTCCAGAGTACTCCTTACACCAGGTGAGCAGACAACCATTCAGAGAGAGGATAAATTCAGAATTCTATTACTTATTACTTAAGAGGGGTTGAGAAGAAGAAGGTTGCATATGCTGTGTACCAGGTCGGATTAGAAGTCACGCAAAGGAGACAACATATGGCTAACAGATAAGAAGAATTTCATATATATAACTTGTAGAGAAATAGAGTTGCATATGTTTCAATCTAGGTCGGATCTCTTCCAATCACACGAAGGGTGCAACATATGACTAACAGAAGGAAAGAAAGAAAATGATATTCTACAGACCAAATTTATCGGAATTTACCAGTTGCCCCATCCAACCGGAATTAAGGACAGAATCCGCACATCGAGGAAAAGTTAAGCCACGGTTCCAAGTACGGGTTCAATTAAGGTGACAGGTAGACTCTCATGTATATCTCCCTGCTAAACCAATCCGAGCGTCGTGACATCAGGTTAAATGAATCTAACTAGGTCAAAGTTTGTTCAGTCCTTAAATTCATTAAGTTCAACTTTCCTAGTCAAGTCCATTTAAAATCTTTCGTGCCTATCATCACATCGAGTACAGAGCGTAGACGATTCAACGTAGGTACGTTACGCCGATTCAGGTTTCCCGTTATCACTTGTTAATTTCATTTCCCATCACAGTACTTACAACCGAAGTTGTCAAGAATAAATTTTAATTTTTTGTTGTTTTTGGATTTTTATTTCTCCCCCTAAATTTGTGCATGGGTGAGAGTACGAAACAAAATAATGCGCAAATTTTAAACTATCCTAAAACAAAAAAATTAAAATGTAAACTAATAAAACCAAAATTAAATTGAGAAAAGAAGAAAAGAAAAAGAAAGAAAAGAAAAAAAAATAAAAAACTTAATCCTCAAAACGTATCATTTTCAGAAATCTGACAAGCACATCGAAACGAGCTTTGTTAAATGGCTTTGTGAACAAGTCCGCCACATTGTTATCAGTGTGGACTTGTTCGATTCGAATTAAAGATTGTTCATAACAGTCTCTGATAAAGTGAATTTTAATGTCGATGTGCTTGGTTTTAGAGTGTTGGACTGGGTTTTTAGCAATTTGAATTGTCGCTTCATTATCACAAAAGATAGGGGTTTCGAAGTAATTCAAACTGTAGTCCAACAGCTGATGTTGGATCCAGATAACTTGAGTGCAGCAAGCTGATGCAACAACGTATTCCGCCTCTACTGTTGAAGTCGAGACAATGTGCTATTTTTTGCATTGCTTTGAAACTAATCTGTCACCTAGGTATTGACATCCTCCTAAAGTTGATTTCCTGTCAAACTCACAGCCTCCATAATTACTGTCAGTAAAAGCATAAAGATTAAATTCAGAATTCTTCGGATACCAAAGACCCAATTTGGGGCTTCCTTTGGTATACCGAAAAATTCTTTTAACAGTAATAAGATGAGAAAGTTTAGGATTAACCTGATATCGTGCGCATTGATAGACTGCAAACATGATGTCAGGTCGACTTGCAGTAAGATACATCAGCGATCTAATCATCAATCGATAAAGAGTTGGATCTACGGACTCGCCTTCGGGATCTGGAGTAAGGAGAGGTCGTTCAGCCATCGGCGTAGAAGCAGATTTAGCATCGTGAAGCGCAAACTTCTCAAGAATATCCTCCACATACTTGGCTTGATGTAGCAGGATTCTGGTTAAATTCTGTTTAACCTGAAGCCCCAAAAACATGGTCATTTCTCCCAATGAACTCATTTCAAATCGTTTCTTCATTACACTTTCGAACTCCTTGCAAAGCTTTTGGCTCGTTGATCCAAAGATGATGTCGTCGATGTATATTTGTACGAGTATCTGGTCCTTGTCGACATGTTTTATGAGCAATGTTTGATCGATAGTGCCGCGAGTATAACCATGTTCGAGAAGATGCTTTGTTAGAGTTGCATACCATGCTCTAGGAGCTTGATGCAGCCCATATAACGCTTTATCCAACTTGTAGACATGATTAGGATACTTCAAGTTTACAAACCCTGGAGGTTGATCAACATAGATTTCTCCCTTCACCTTGCCATACAAGAAGGCAGTCTTGACATCCATTTTAAAGATAGTAAAGTTCATATACGAAGCATATGCTAGGAAGATACGAATAGCCTCCAGGCGAGCTACTGGAGCATAAACTTCAGTGTAGTCAAGACCCTCGACTTGTCGAAACCCACGAACTACCAATCTAGCTTTGTTTCACACAATAACCCCTGAATCGTCTTGCTTGTTACGATAGACCCATCGTGTGTCAAGAGAATTTTTGCCTTTCGGTAGCTCAACTAACTTCCAAACACCTAGTTTTTCGAATTAGTGCAACTCCTCATGCATTGCATCCACCAGGCTAGGTTCGTTTAGAGCCATTTCTACATTCTTGGGTTCAATTTGTGAGATGAAGCAAGAATACATACATGTATTTACATCTCCACTCTGGCTTCTAGTTTTAACACCATCATCTAGCTGGACAATGACATTTTCGATTGGGTGATCGTGTTGAACTCTTGAAGGTATTTCTTGACTGATATCATTTAGAGAAACAGGATGAGTGTGAATGTTGATACCTCCTTCATTTGCTGGTTGGGCAGCACCAGATGGTTCTGCGACATACTCATCTAAAATAAGATCAGGAAAGAGTAATTCCATAAATGTTGATGAGACAACGGAAGCATCGTTTGGAATAAACTCTCTCTCTCTCTCTCTCTCTCTATGGATATATGAGGTGGTGTTCCAGCATCAGAGGAATCAGTATGAGCTGATTGAGGACTATCATGCTCCAAAAACGGGCACTCTTGAGGAAAAGGAGAAGACTCTTTCGAGTATGTAGAAGAAGACTCCACCTCAGGTGCAGCAGAAGGCTCCCCCTCAGATGCAGCAGAAGGCTCCACCTCAGATGCAGCAGAAGGGTTGCCCTTATGCGAACCAGAGGTCTCTCCCTCAAATGAAGCTTTAGCTTTCCGTTTTGATGAAGCAGAGGATTTAGATACAAGTTGATACACAACTTCTTTGTATTCATCGTCAGAGATGATCTTCCAATGCGAACCAGTTCTAGATACACCATTTGACTACACGTTTAAGGATTTGAAAAGTGACGTATAATCAAACAGCCAATCTAGACCCACTCTTGCGTCTGTCTCATTTTCTTCCAACCAACGCACATCATATGATTCCATAATTTGTTTGGTTTTCTTATTGTAGACTCTGTAAGCGGTGCGAGTAGCATACCCTATAAAATAACAGTAATCGGCTTTGGCATTGAACTTCGGGTTGGCATCTAGCTGAAGAAGGGTGCAAGGACAACCAAATACTCGGAAATGACTGACTGATGGCTTGTGTCCATAGTAACTTTCATATGGTTTTTTCATTTGAGCTTTGTTGATAAGCACTCGGTTCTGAACATAACAGGTAGTGTTTATTGCCTCAGCCCAGAAGAAAACTGGCAGCTTTGAGTCACACATCATTGCTCATGCAGCATCTTTGAGTGTTCTGTTCCATCTTTCAGCAACACCATTTGGTTGAGGTTTATGAGTGATGGGTTTTGGTCATAAGAACATCCTATGTGCTCATACAAACCCTAATGCTTGGATCTAGGTTTCTCTATTGTTCATGCAAGTTATCCAAGACTATAAACCCTAATTCTAACATATGGAAATCGATATTAACATATAATTAGGTTTAAGATATTACCTTGATTGTTATGTAGCAATAACAATCCTAATTTCTCCTTGTGTTGACTTTAGAAAGCTTAGAGTCACAAATGTCACTCCTCTAATGGTTCACAAACACCATAAGCAAGAGGATGAAGAGGAGAGAGGATGGAGGCTGCCCAAAAATGTGTGAAACCCTAGAACAAAGCTTAGCCACATTATTGGCTCAAAACAGTCACATATATAGTGAGGCTATTAGGGTTATCTAACAAGGAAACCCTAATTTGGATGCTTAAGACATAAGCAACCCATAGACTCCTTTAATTAAGGCCTTGGACGATTTCCTTATGGGCTTCCCCATAGAATTTGTCCACTCCTTAATTTAAGACAATCCATAGCCCAAATTGCAATTATCTTATAATTACAATTCCAGTCGCTTAAATTTAATTAATCTCTTTTAGTCACAAAACTAATTACTAATTAATTCTTGACTAATATTAATTAAACAATATGATTTCTCTTGTAATATATTATTCTCATAATATATTAATAAATCATATTTAATCCTTCTTCTCCATAATTCATCCTATCAAGTTTCTTTGGTGAAGGCAACCCAAAAGGACCATGCACCATCGGGTCAAGTACATACCAAAATAGTTGTGGACTTAGACACTAATCCAACAGTCTCCCACTTGGATAAGTCTAATAACTATTATGTGTATGACTTCAGATCCTGATCTGCAATCGTAGCTTTCCAAAGCCGTTGTCAACTTTGATCATATCAGATACGCGTGTCCTTAGATAAGGGATCATATATTCCTCCGTTCTAGATATCGTATGAGATATGATTTCTAATCATTCTCCTTGTACTATTTCTCGATTTCCGATTTATGACGACTGGCTAATTGAACAAATCAAATTAACTCTAGCCTGGCCGAGCATTTACGTTTGTCATCACTAAATCATCGAGGGGCTCAAAGATATCGCTTTTATCCTTCTTTGGATAAAAGAACGGATCAACTTTGATACAATGCTTGCTTGCACTCACTCACCGAATCACACACAACAATATGTTTTATAACACCAAGTTACTAGTGCATTTACATATTATCAATGTCCAACCGATTAGCAAGATACAACTCACACATCTCGGTTTCAAGAATATAAGATGTTATCGTCTCACCAATCACTCGTGATACAATTCATGGAGTGATCTTTTTGAGTGTGGGTTTAATCCAATGCTCAAATCTTATTCGTAAGCACTCATGAACGTTGCAACAAACATTTACTTATGTCTAATACTCTTTTAGAAAATCCACACTCCAATTCACGATAGTCTTCATTCATATCTACTTCCAACATATGAACGACCGTGGCCCGTTCGAATAATTTGACTGTTCTAAACCAATTAAATTATTCAGGAAGTCAAAACATGCAAAGTGAAACACAAGAATAATACTAATCCCATATGGCCTCAAACCTTTGAGTATAAATAAAACTCCTTTTATTTATCACCATATTGATTACTCATTATTTGTCGTTTCAGGTAATCAACTTCTTACTTGAATTATTACACTTGTCCCATGCTCCTAGCATGCACACAATGTTTACCTATGGTTCTTACTTTGTGAAATAGATCAAATTAAACACATTTCCAGTCATTCTCATTTCACAACTCCAAATCCTTTTTCATAAGTGAAAGAATATCAAATTCTTGCTACTTATAGAATATGCTAGATTCTAACATTCTATGCAATGATTCTTTCGTAATGTCACTGCACCAAAGTCACAAAGACTATTGCCAATGATATTACAAAATCTTCTATCGGAGATTGTTACAAGAAAATTCCTTAGATATGATGTGTCTCACTCAAAGTACATTCCTTTGAACATCCTTTTGCATAAGAGTTTCTAATCTAGACATAGATTTTCAATATTCAATTCCCAATATGGACACGCTTCCATATTTTCCATATGACAACTCATTCTTAATAGAATCTTATCTATTCGTAATGATGTCGATATGGTCCATCCAATATGGAAACATTTCCATAATTTCCATATGACAACTTATTAATAAAATCTTTTCTATTCATAATAATGTCGATATGGTTCATTCAATACCATGCTTCCAACTACTCATAAGCAACCAATCCTCGTCGAACTTTGGATTTTCCTTTGATAGTTATTTAATTATTTTAGTCAAAACCGATTCTAGTCCTTTTTCCCTCTAAATGCGCTAGACATTTGGAAAATTTTAGAATGGTCAAATATTAAAGCATTTGCAATCGATCCTATACCCGAAGCGTATGGGACACGATGCATAATGTTTTATTTGCTATGTTCTCAAAATTCGAATTGTGAAGAGGATTGCCGTAATCATAATCGAAATTTTAAGAACACACTATTTACCTTTGACTAAATTTATTAACATTTCTCAACCTAAGCCTTTAGATTTGAAATGAAGCATAATATTCTCTCCCTTAATTATAGCAAAATAACTTTACAACCTTTATCAATTTGCAAGGTATAACTCTTGTTTTCTATAATTAATATTGCCAACTTGCAATACGTGCCTTAATAATCATACAATCATAACATTTATGCTCCCACTATCATGATGATTATTATAAAACATAACACTTATGCTCCCACTAGCTTCGACATGTATTCATAAACATCTTAACTTTCAGAAAAACAATACCTATTGAATTTCTTAAGTCCATGTTTCTAATACTTAATGCTTTGATCATCTTTTTTCAAGGCCTCTTAAACTTATACACCTTTTCCTTAGATAGCTCATATGTGCGTCTAAACAATTAAGACTAGTTGCCAAACCTCACAATTCAAATCATGGAAAAGGATACTGTAACCATAATCAAATTAGGGAATGTAATTTTACAATCACTATCTTCTTAAAATCTTTCTTAGTGAAATCATTTCCTCACAATCATTTTTATGAAGGAGGAAATCTTATGACACTTAGATTTAAACGGTGTATGTGTTCCTATCCATGTGAATTTGTTAAAACCAAAGTTTACGACAAATTCAAACTCATATGGACCGAACTTTCTTAATCTTGATTTCTTGCCTTATGGTAGCACAGATGCCCACCACGTCTTCCAAGTAGTTAAGTAGCTCACCCTTTCCTATCAATGTACCTTTCCTTGATTAAGGTGCCTTGCCTTTTATGCGTTCAAAATGAGAACTCATATGACTCACATACATAATTAACTCAATTGGAACAGCACGGAAACAAAATAATGTCAACACGATAGGTTGTAAACCTCAACTCGTGTGCTAGTGATGATCGATAAGGTTTATTTAATTTGTTCTTGAAATTTTCAAGACCATTAAGACTCCCACTGACTCCTTGACATATAAGATTCTCTTGTCAATAAACAATTCTTGACAAACAAATATTCAAGAGTTAGTGTAGTTTTTATCAGAACACTTCATAAATTGGTCCTAGTTGGTCTTTGTCTTATCCAAGACATCACAACTTTCCACATTTAATGAATGTCATAGACCCTCTTAATACTTGTCACTTATTCTCACAATCTTAACTTTAAGACTTGTTATTGGAATGAAGTATGATTATGCTTTTGATTTAACCATTTCTTCAATTCTTGATTCCTCTTCCTAAACATACAATTGTACTAAGACTCACTTAGAGAATTAATTGAGATATGGTTCTTAATCATTAAGACCTATCATAAAGCATAAACGGTACTCTCCCTTCTTAGAATGGAGAAACTTTTATCTTTCCGCCTACTTGATTCTTCTTATTCGTTTTGCTATTGATTTAAACCTTTTTAATCAATTCCGAATTACACTTAATCTTATAAGTATAATCATATTTACTAAACTTTTAGTAAATCATGATGAATGTCTTGTTACTATTATGGTAGACTTTGACCATCACACAACTTTGTATACTCGATCTCCTAGTCCTTCACTTGACACTTTGTCAACGAATTAGTCTAATTTCCAAATATGAAATTTCTTATTCATCATGCAACCAAGTTGCGTGATTCCAAATTTCTGTCTAATTGAAACTTGGGCGATGAGAAACTCTCCCTATTTGGTAAATTCTCGACTTTTTCCATAAACACCATAAATAAGAATCATATCCATTTGTTGTAGAAATATTCAAACATCAATTTTTATAACGATTTCATTGCAAGGAAATAAACAAATAAATAAATAAGTCAAACAAAATTTATTTTATTTATAAAAGCAGCGGAAAAACATTTGTCCTTGCAAAATCCATTGAAAACTATGTAAAAAAAAATTCTAACAACTCTATCATAACTATCTAAGCTCAAAATCTAATCTTCAAGTCCATGCGATCAAGATCCATTTCTTGTGATTAGATTCATCTTGCTCTTTCACCAAGCTTCCTTTCTTTTTACCGATCCTACAAACACATTCAAATGCAATCTTATCACATCATGTATTTTGAATCAATGAATAGGAACTTAACGAAGTTAGATAGTGGATTTTACCTGAAGCACAGTCATACTCATTGACTCTCCCATCTTTGGAATTTTCAGGCTCATGGGGCAGACTTCTATCCAACGCCCTTTGTTTTGGCAGCAAACGCAGGTCGCTTCTCTTAGAACATCCTTGGAAGCATGGTCGGTTGAGTTTCCCAACAAATATGCTCAATTGCTTTGCCAAATCATTTCTGATTTAGCAGCAATGAGCATGTAAGTTAGGTCAATAAGGTTGTCATCATGATCCATCATATAATACTTTCTTTTGATCTCATTATATGATTCAGGA
Organism: Lactuca saligna; assembly: GCF_052625555.1. Lineage (NCBI taxonomy): Eukaryota > Viridiplantae > Streptophyta > Magnoliopsida > Asterales > Asteraceae > Lactuca > Lactuca saligna. The sequence continues at coordinate 254,312,927 of NC_136424.1, forward strand.
AGTGACTGCAAAACCCAATTTATAGCCAACTCATTCAGGAATGACACACCCAACATTATCAACTTATCAATGTGTGATTTCAGTCCTAGAACATGGGCACACAAGGGTTTACCATCTTCATGTTTCATTTCCAATAGGGCTTTAGTGATGTTGAACCTTTCAATTCTTCGATCTTGTGGGTTAAGGAGAACAATTGGAGGAGGTGGAGGAAGTGAAGCACGATATCTTGTTCCTCGATCGAATCGTGGAATACCATCTTCATGTGGAATGCTTGCTCCACGGAATTTGGGAAGACCATAGTTGTCGAACTTTGACATCTACAAAATGGGAGAAAACGAATTCAAGTTAGTTGATTGATTGAGTCCTTAGTAAATCACACAAATGAGATACTAAGTCTAGGACCCAACACAATACACTACAACCTAGAAAAGAGATGTCGTAATCTAGTTGCAGAATATTTGAAGGTAAGTGAATGACGATTCACTAATTTCCACCATGAAAAACAAAAGGAAATTTAAGTTTTAAATCTATGAAAATTCCTAGATCCTTTGAGATTCATTGAACATTTCAATGGCATGTTTAAATCTCGATATGCCCCTCTTGTTTGTGACTGGGATGCCGAGGATCACAAAGCGGGTGTGAATAACCATGCAAACTTACATGGTGCCCTCACATGTTACAGTCACCTATTCGATGTGCCGGTAAACCACACACGTTCCACTGAACCATGACAAACATTGAGTCACCCTTTGCTACCTTTGCTTAGAACCATTTAGTGTGCCGGTAAACCACACACGCTCCACTAACATCTTCGCTAGCGCACAAAGTGTAATTTCATGGAATTGCAGCAATTCACTTTTGCCTAAGTAACTAAGATTGGGAATTTGAAAAACATTTAGTTACTTTGTATTTCATTATACTTGTAATGGAAGGTTTCGTCCTATCCTACCCGTTCGGCTAACGACCTTTCACTAGTCAAGAGTGCGGTGCGTAAGAGTGGATACCCAATCAATCGCCATATTATAGCCAATTTCCTTAAACACCCCTTATAGACCAGCTTCGTGAATGAGGTCTACTAACGGTAAGACTGACTTTTACTCATACATATATATAATGTTAGACTTTTAATGTTATATATAAAGTATAGGGTGTATTTTACACTTTTAAAATACTAGGTGGTCAAAATTAATAATTATACTTTTAATTCAATTAAATTGCAAACCAAAACTTTTATGGATTTATTAAACCTCTTTTAATTATACACCTTAATTAATTAACAAAACCATAAGGGTGTGAATTGAACTTTTCAAAACATTACTTGGGTTTTAGAATTTAACATTCCTAATTAAACTTTTAATCAACTTTTAAATTCCAAAACTTGAGGGCAAGTTTTGAAACATTTCAAAAACATAAGGGTTTAGAATTTAAATATACATCAAAATTAAACTTTTAATCAAAATTTAAATTCCAAAACTTGAGGGCAAGTTTTGAAACCTTTTTCAAAACATTAGGATTTCAACTATTTAAATTTCAAAACAACACAACTTTTGGGTTCAAATTTAAACTATAAAACCTAAAAGGGAAAATATCAAAGTTTTCATAACAATAAGGATCAACTAACAAATAATCTAAATTAACATTTAATCACATAGTTATCCATATTTGATTTATTTAATGATTTCATGCAAAATAATTTACCAATTTAATCAAAATAATTAATCAATTGTCACACAAGGAAACAAATATTTTATTAATTGATAAATATCTTTAATTAGATCAAGAATATACTCATATATATATATATATATATATATATATATATATATATATCATAAAATCGGATTTATATTGATCTAATATGATAAGGCAATTATCGTTAAGCAAAAACAGCAAGAAATCCCGAATTTGCTCCATCTGACAAGTTAACTCGTCGAGTCAAGCATGGACTCGTCGAGTCAGCATGGACTCAGCGAGTTCAGCTATGGACTCGGCGAGTCCAGCCCCCAAGAACACAAAAAAAACGAATTTTTCAAACATATAATGCATCAATACAATAGAAACCAATCTAGGCTCTGATACCACTTATTGGTTTTGGTCATAAGAACATCCTATGTGCTCATACAAACCCTAATGCTTGGATCTAGTTTTCTTTATTGTACATGCAAGTTATCCAAGACTATAAACCCTAATTCTAACATATGGAAATCGATATTAACATATAATTAGGTTTAAGATATTACCTTGATTGTTATGTAGCAATAACAATCCCAATTCCTCCTTGTATTGACTTTAGAAAGCTTAGAGTCACAAATGTCACTCCTCTAATGGTTCACAAACACCATAAGTAAGAGGATGAAGAGGAGAGAGGATGGAGGCTGCCCAAAAATGTGTGAAACCCTAGAACAAAGCTTAGCCACGTTTTTGGGTCATAAGGGTCATATATATAGATAGGCTATTAGGGTTATCTAACAAGGAAACCCTAATTTGGATGCTTAACCCCTAAGCAACCCATAGACTCCTTTAATTAAGGCCTTCGATGATTTCCTTATGGGCTTCCCCATAGAATTCGTCCACTCCTTAATTTAAAACAATCCATAGCCCAAATTGCAATTATCTTATAATTACAATTCCAGTCCCTTAAGTTTAATTAATCTCTTTTAGTCACAAAACTAATTACTAATTAATTCTTGACTAATATTAATTAAACAATATGATTTCTCCTTTAATATATTATTCTCATAATATATTAATAAATCATATTTAATCCTTTCTCTCCATAATTTGTCCTATCAAGTTGCTTTGGTGAAGGCAACCCAAAAGGACCATGCACCATCGGGTCAAGTACATACCAAAATAGTTATGGAGTTAGACACTAATCCAAAAATGAGCTGAACTAAATTGAAGCAAGATACCCTTTTCTGCGTAGAAGTGATTCAGAACAGAATTCTTAAACTCTGTTCCATTATCGATAGGAAGCGCCTTCACCTTATGATTTGTCTGATTCTCAACAAGTACAATGAACTTCTTGATCAATTCAGTGATGCTATATTTTTTGGATAGAAAGAAAACCCACGTGAATCGAGAGAAATCATCAATCACAACTAAATAGTAAGAACTTCTGTTGATGCTTAGCACGTTCACTACACCAAACAAATCCATGTGAAGTAATTGAAGAACCTGACTGATTGAGTTAACCTGTCTTGGCAGGTGCGGACTTCGATGATGCTTTCCTTGAGCGCACGACACACATTTTTCAAACGTAATAAAGTCTTTGACAGGTAATCCACAGACCATCTCACTCTTCGCAAGACGATTTAGATTCTTGGCGTTAGCATGACCTAATCTTCGGTGCCACAACATTGCAGTTTGCTCGGAGATCTCGGAGAATAAACAAGTAACTTGTTCTGGGTGATTACTATTCATATCAATGATATAGGCATTCCCATCCCCTTTTGATTTTACGAGAATCCATTCTTCTGGGATGACAAAGCCTGGCTTTAAGATCATGCATTTCTTGTCAGTGAAATGCGTAGAATAGCCCTTGTCACAAATCTGAGAAACGCTTAAGAGACTGTGTTTCAACTCGGAAGCGAAATTCATGTTCTCGAAACCTAGAACTCCATTTGACACGGTTCCTCTTTGAGTGATTTTCCCTCCATTTCCACCCGCAAAAGAGACATACCCCCATTAAATGATTGAATGCTGTGCAGTTGGGTTATATCTCCAGTTATATGCCAGGAACAACCACTGTCGACGAACCAGGGTCTGACGACATTTCCCCGCAATTGTCCATGCAAAATGTGCGGGTTTAATTAGATTTGGGCACCCAGGTCATGATCTTCCTGGGTGATGCCGATGTCTTTCCAGATTTATTGCACTTAAACTTCTCTGAGGACACAGATGATGTATTGGGAGAAGGTTTGGGCCGCCATTTGTAATTAGGTTTTCTAAATGTCTCAGTTAACTTTGTCATTTTATGCTTGACAGTCTGCTCAAAGCATGTGTGACTTCTACCAGAGTTGGTTAAAAATCCATTACTGCTTTGGGATGAGCTTGACCTTGGCGTGACTATGCTCCTTTTTGGCAGACTGCTTGGGACATGTTGGTTAAAAACCTTGTTATGTCTGTGAAAAATATCCCTTTTTCTATTTCGTTCATCTGCCCAATCATCATTTCGAGAGCGAATTCGAGAGGAATTTCTATTTAAAGACCTTCCTCTGAACTCGTTCTCCCCTCTTGGAATATTATGACTCACAAACATTTGATTAAGACAATTTCTAGCAATATGGCCACTAGTGCCACAATTAAAACAAATCTGCTTGTTATTTTTGGAACTTGTACTGCATTGATCAGATTTTTTTTCCAAACCAACACCCTTGCTTTTCTCACAAGAACAAGAAACATTATTAGGTTGTGAAGAAAGTGAGGGTGTGTTAGATGGGGAGGATTGTGAGACTAACGGTGTTTTAACATCTTTATCACAAACATTCAAATTGTCAACCAAATTGTTCAAAACTGTATCAGACATTTGACAACCATTTAAGATAGTATCAGAAGTAACAACCATAGTATCATGAGAAATAGAAACAATATCAGAAGACTCAAAAACACCACAAGAACTATTTTCACTTAAAACATTTAAAAAAGAATTGTCTTTATTTAAAATGAAAACTTCAGGTTTGGACTCAGTTTTATTATCAGAAACACATCCTTCAACTTCGTGCTTTGACTGATTCAAGGATTGATCTGCAGGAGAAGTAGAAATGTTAGTACTTTCAACATTAATAAATCCTCCCGAAATAAAACTGGAGGGCTTGCCATAAACCATAAATGATTCATTGGCAATCTCTTCTTTGGACAAAGGCTTGGACACATATGAATGATTGAAGGGAGGGGGTACATTATTATACACTAGACCTTTTAATTGATTCCTTTTAAACCGCATGCTTTGGTCTATCATATTTGCAACCACCTCACTTGAAAAATTATATTTTCTAACATCAAATTTGGCGGTTTCAAACTTTCCTTTCAAAGATTCAAATTCAGCCACTAGCTCAGCATTTTGTTTGACTACATAATCATAGTTTTCACATTTGTTACTATAGTCTTCCTGAAGTCTCCTAAAGTCCTTAATTTTCGATTCCAACTGAGCTTTAAGTGGTTTTTGTCCTTTTCGAAGTTGATACCCTTCATATCTAAGGTCTTCTACATCTCTTATTAATTTATCATTAAGTTCACGAAGAATCCTAAGACTTTCTACTTCATTACCTAATGTTTCAATTTTGTCAAGTAATGTTTTTACATAGTCTATACAAGCCTTAGAGCATGATGGGAGACTTAACTTGGACGAAGTAGGTTCATGGGAAGAGGATACCATCAATGCAAATTGTAGTTCCATCATATTGTCTTCAGCTGCTACAACGCCTGATGGAGCATCACCCCTTACCTGTGCCAGATGAGAACTTTCTGATCCAGATAAGTTGAGAGCTTGTATTTGATCATCCCAGTCGAAAGATTATGCAAACATGGCCTTTTCATTGTTCGCTTGACCACTGCTTCGGTTGTTCCCAACTGTAACCATCGGTCTGTCATTATTAGCTCTCCTATCAGGATGTGGGTAGTCACGAGCAAAGTGCCCTGGCTCGTGGCAATTGAAGCACTGAAGCTTTCCATTGTTGAATCCAACCTTCTTATCAGCGCTCATTCCCCAATTACTCTTCCCTGTCCTTTTGGCAATCTGTTTTTCCCTAAATACTGCCATGGCAATTTGCCATGTGATATCCATTTCCTCAACGTCCTCAGGATGAATTTGATCAAGATCTGCAAAGGACAATTGAGGTGGGAGCTCCCCAGCTACAAATGCATTGTAGCAATTCAGTAAGCCTGCAGCAAAGACAAGGTTTTCTTCACACTCCTTTCCCTTTGAAGAGGAAACCACATTTGAAGATGAAGCAGCCATGTATGATTGATTTTGTGGCTGGGATTTGACTAATGCAGAGGAAGCTGATGGATGAGAAATCATCTGAACTTGAGGAGAAGCAGTGAAGGATGAACTAGCAGATGAATAAGAGAAGGAAGAAAGAGCGTTGTTAGACAAAATGCCAAGATTTGCAGCTGAGTATGAGCTGACATGATTCATTTCTCGTTGCTTGTCATCAATATCACATGCTTTGATGACTGCCATCACTTCAGCTAGAGAAAGGCAATTGAGATCCTTAGTCTTTTTGATGACTGCTACATTCATGTCCCAAGATTTTGGGAGGGTGTTTAGTAGCTTCTTGTTAATCTTAGACTTTGTATAGAAGATCCCTACCACTGTCATTTCTGTGTTGAGAGTTGTAAATCGCTGCAGCTAGGCTTCAAGAGTCTCTCCGGGCACATAGTTAAACATGTTAAACCGTTGCCTTAACATGTCTTGACAACTTTCTCGCATATCCTCGTTTCCTTCATATACTTCGATTAGTGCCTCCCACAATGCTTTAGCAGAAGTGTATTCTCTAAAACCTTGTGCAATGTCCGGTGAGAGAGCCATAGTTAAAATCGCCAATGCCTTCTCTTGTTCCTCGATGGACTCGAAATCTTCATCGGTATAATTTTTGATTTTCTTTTCAACCTCTTGACCCCCAATTGTGGTAGTGATTCTGACTGGATTCTTTATGACGCATTTCCAAATCTTAAAATCTTTCATCTTTATATACTTCTCAATTCTATATTTCCACTCAGGGAAACCATCAGCGGACAAAAGCCTTGGAATGCGCATGGTTGTACCCATCACAACATTGAGTTCTTGATATTGGTTGTTATTTTGTGATTCCATTTTTTAAAGTTAATTAATTATTAATAAAACTGAATTTCGAAAACTTACTTAATTTACTGTTTACTGAAAATTTATTAATTAAGATTCAAGACAGGTTTACTGCCGAGAAAAGTTTACGGACCAAGAAATGTTTACGACCGTAAACTCCTCGTTTACGGTCCGTGAAAATATTGAATTCTAAAACAGAAGATTAAGAGGTAATTTGTCTAAACTCGATTAACAGATAATCGATTTGCTGCCAATGATTTTCTGTTAAGAATTTATTTTATTTTAAGAATTTAAATGCAATGAAATACGATTATTGAAGCCTTAAATCAGGAACTTGATTTGCTGGAGAAGAGAATAGTTTGCGGTGCTTGAATCTTGATTAGCTTGAGGCCGTGAACTTGATGTTTACGGCCGTAAACTCGGACTGTGAACCTCTGAACACACAGAATTCGATTGGAATAAAACCCTGCTTTCGCTGTGATTATCGTTTTGAACAAAATCGCAACCGTAGGACGTCTTTGACACTGGTTTCGCTTTGTTACCAATTGTAAAACCCAAAAACGGATCTACCAATGATCAAAGACAAATAACAGAAGCTAAAGATGAAACAATAAGCAAATAACGAATAAACCAAGCTTGCATACACCTTAAAGCAATAAAACGTCTTATACAACTTGGAGAAAATGCGAAGGCATCAACAACCTTTAAAGTCTGACACAACACCCTATTTATAGGCCTGACTTACAACCGCAAGGAGTTTACGGCCGTAAGGAGTTTACGGTCGTAATGAGTTTACGGCCGTAAACACATAACAACCGTAAACTAGACAAAATCGGTTTTTCCTACACAATCACTACCACTAACTAGTATGCCTAGACCAAACCATTAGACAGGGTATTTCATTGTGCCCTCTCAAGTTTGTGACTGGGATGCCTAGGTTCACAAACAAGGTGTGAATAACCATACAAATTGACTTGGTACCCTTAACAGTATTACCCAATCGATGTGCCGGTTAACCACGCACGCTCCACCGATCTATAATAAAGTCAAGTTACCCTTTGCCATTCATACTAGTCCATGTTAGTGTGTCGGTTAACCACACACGCTCCACTAACGACTTGGTAAGGTAAAAAGTGTAATTTTATGGGCTAGCACCAATTTCACATTTTCCTACTTTTAATGAGTATTTAAAGTCGCATCCTACCTGTTCGGCTAACGACCCTCCACTGATCAAGGAAGCGGTGGGTGAGAGTGGACACCCATTAAGTCACCATTTTATAGGCAACAACCTTATACCCCTTATAGACCGGCTTCGTGAATGAGGCCTACTAACGGTAAGAATGACATATTCTTATACATATCTATATAATTAAAATTATAATAATAGTATAAGTGTGTATTTTAAACATTTAAAATACTTGGTGGTTTAATATATTAATTAAACTTAAACCATGTCTTTATGGAATTATTAACTCTTTTAATTAAACACTTTAATTAATTTAATGAAGTCCATAAAGTTTGAAATTTTTTTTTAACTTTTAAAAAAATTTAATTTGGAATTAAAGTGTAAGACTTTTCAAATTCCAAAACTCGAGGGCATGAATTGAAACTATTCCAAGTCTCTTCAATTTGTAACTTATGAGTTTTAATGGTTCATAAAAATGAAGACTCTTCATTTTATGAAACCTCTTTAGTTCTTTAATTACAATTTAAAGAAGTGACTTTTGGTTATCCATAACTTGAGGACAAGTTATAGCCACCATCATTGCCATTAAGATCATGAATTAAACACACATGGAGGTTACTAATAATTCCTATGATCTTCTAAAAACTCATAAGAACACAAATTCATGTCAAACAATTTCAAGAAATCATATAAACATATAAAATACATGAAAATTAATAAAAGTCATGTAAAATGGGTTAACATAATCATTATCATTTTGAAAAACAGATTTTACAAGTCCAAAACAGATTGAAATAATGATTTTAATCCATTTCCAACAACAAATCATGAAAAAATGCCCAGCACGCTCCTACTCGTCGAGTGCATGATTCTACTCGTTGAGTAGGATGAATTTGCTCATGGACTTGGCGAGTCGTCCCCATGAACTCGGCGAGTCCAGTCGTCAGAGTGCAGATTTGCGACTTTTTCAAGCAGTTTGGATCAAGTATACAGAAAACAATCCTAGGCTCTGATACCACTGAAGGATTTTGAGCATTATAACACTTCCTAAGTGTACATGCAACCCTAATAACCTTGAATCTGTGTTTTCTCTATATACATGAAAATTTCTTTTTCAAGGTTATTTCCTAACTAGCATGGCATGGGGATTACATAAGACATTAAAACTAGTAGAAATACATACCTTGTTGTTGCTTGGATTCCTTCAAGACTTTATGAGCCTAGCACCCCAAATGTTATGCCTCAAATGCTTCACACAATGCTACAAACTTGGAATAACTTGAGAGAATGTCACTTAGCCTCAAAAATCAGTTATGCCCTCTTATGAATACACCAGCACCGATCTTGCATGCTATAGGGTTTCTTTTATAGTGTGTCATAATTAGGAGTTACAAATGTAAACCCTAATTGTCATGAATCTTCATTTCTCATGACCCATGGGTTTGTAACTCCCATAGACTATCCATGGAGCTCCATATGGTTATAACCAAACCCATAAACCATGGATCATTAATCCACCATAAAAGAATTGATGATTGTCATAATCAACCCTATATATTTAATTATTCTCACTTTGATCACCAAATTAATACTATATTAATACTTGATCAATACTAATTAAATAATAATATTATCAATATATTAGAACTTATAATATATTAATAATCACAAGTCTACTTTCTCTCATTTTGTCTATCCAAGTATTGCAATGCCATGCAACCCAAATGGACCATGTCGGGTCGTGTCTAATACATACCAAATAAAGTTATGGACTTAGACACTATATCCAACACTTAGAAAGTACATGAAGCTTGTATCACAAATGCTATATTGATGATTATGTATAGAATATTGAAAAGTTACTTTGTAATAAATACACTCGAAGTAAGTTTCATAAACTATATAAGATGTAGTTTATATGTTTGTTTTTTCTGAAATATGTTCTCTGCTTGTTTTCCGTTATGTACTCTGTTTGTTTTCTGTTATTTACTTTGAACCTTGAAAACCAATTAATGAGTCCTCTATACTATACCTATTATAGTATAACCTTTTGTTTTATTATAATAGAAACCTTTGTTAGCTTTTGTAAGAAGTTATGTTATTCCATGAAGTTCACTGTTTGTACCCAAATTGTTCCAAATAGTTTGAAAACCACTTTATACTTATATAAATGTAACATTTATATAATTGTGATTAATTAGACCTTCGATTAAATAACTTTACCCCAAGCCCAAAACCAAAGAAGGAATAGGAAATGAGGTCAAATTATATATTCTAAATTTTTTGAATCCAAATTATATAATTTACACATATATAATTTAGATAATTATAACATCTAAAAACATTAATTTTTTTTTAGATAATAACATAAATTTTTGTTGTTTTTCACTTGTATTCCCCCCCCCCCCCCCTAGAACAGTTAAAAATCATAAAAATTTAGGAGGTATGAAATCACCTTTTTGTGAGTGACTCGATTGGAAGTTCGATTTAGGATGTTATTTCCATGAGTTAGATCCCGAGGATAAACGAATCCTATAAGCATTTCATGTAATATATATGTATACTTTTAGTGATTATAATCACAAATATGATAAGGAAATGGACTAATTTGTAAGATTAACTTACAAATAAGAGTTTTATAACCAAGATGGAAGGTTGATTGGAGTTTACAGCCAGAAGAGGTTGAAGTTCTTGGGTTTTCGGACACCTCAAGTATGTGTTCTGTCACACCCCAAAACCATTGAACGGCGGAAACGTTCTGGGGTGGAGAACGTCATGTACAGTATCACAACAATGTAAAGTAGTAAACAAGCAACAACATCATCCATTGCATTAATAATATAATTATTATACAAACGTGTTTTGTCATATTTTGATAAACACTAAAGCACAAATCAAAGTGAAGGATGGGTCTTCAACGAGTTCCATCTTCCCAAATCCTTGCATCTGTGTCTGTCTATGATGACCTGAGGATACAAGTAATTTTGAAAGCGAGTATCAGCTTTGAAGCTGGTGAGATCATAAGTATTTTAGTGTCTTAATTGGTATGAAAATACTTGTGTGTATTTGAAATGTAAGTATTTGTATGTATACGAATTGTAATTATTGAAAATGTAAATGAACTGTAGGTATGAAAAAGTTTGGAAGACAACTGTAAACGTTTGAAAAGCCCTAGAAAATCCCTACGATTTCTATTAGTAACAAAAGGAATCTTCTACCAAGACTTAACTGTTCTCAAGGTAGTCTTCTACCAAGACCTAACTGCTCTGAATGTAGCCTTCTACCAAGGCATCTAGTGTCTGTACTTTTTTCTATTGTAAGAGTATGTATTTTCCCAAGTATGACTATCATTAATCAAAAATATAGTTTCTACATTCCCGTGCGTCGTGTGAATGTTCACGAAGTGAATGTAAATGGGAAAATGAAATAGTACCATGGTGTAGTGTCAAACTACAACCGTACAAATTTCTTAAGTCTAGGGTAATCGTGTAAGTACTGTAGTATTTGTAATAAATAACTACATCGGTAATCAGCTGCCTTATTTGAGGGATAAGGTATAATGTGATGTCTAGATCCCAGGCTGTACGCTCCCCTATCAAAGGGATTTTGGAACCTACCCACGACCCCTGCATATATGCAAGTCGTGAGCATCCACATTACTATGATCATGCATACTCGATATAACTATCACAATTGCGTTGTGATTCATCAGTATAATTAGATCCTGAACTGGATCCATGCTATAGCACCTAGTGACATCTGTTCTATGTATATGTAAGTGTACTCATGTAAGTGTGATCATGTAATTGTACTCATGTAAGTGTGACCATGTAATTGTACTCATATAAGTGTGACCTGTAATTGTACTCATGCAAGTGTGACCATGTAATTGTATAGTAATGTACTGTAATGTTCTAGCAAGTATTAACTCATGAATGAACTGAGTCATTGTATGGTATCGCATTCTAGTAATAGCTCTAGTATCTTCCTAAACTACCCACATGGTAGTTTACTAGTAATCTAACTGGTACGTATGGACATGGATGTATACCCTTGCTACCCAAGGGCATGGGATGAACTGGAAGGACCTTTATGACTATATATGTACATGTGATATATAACTACTGTTTAAACGACCTTTGGACAAATACCCGATATCCCACCAGACCACATCTCAAGCGCGAAAAGGAAATAGGGTGGATAGCCTTCCTAAGTCTTTTAGACATTTCTTATATAACTATACATATAGAGGCATGCAATTTATAATTTAAAAGCATAAAATAAGATTTGTAAAACCTTTGAACATAAATATTTTCTAAGAACAAATCGACTTGATGTCAATCTATAAAACAGTTTAGTATAAAGAAACATTTGTTTGAAACACAATTTTAAATAAGTTTCAAAAGTAATACACGGAGTAAAATGTATAGAGAAATAAGGAATTTTAAACACATATAGTGTTTATGAAAAGCATTTGAAGAAACTGTTTACTAAAACGGCTAATGAGTAGCCAATCATTTGAATGTTGCTTATTAATCACATGTGATTGATATAATAACTAGCATTATTCTACTTGTATCCCCCCCATAAAACATTTAAAGACAGTTTAAAACATTGATTAAGGAGGTATGAACTCACCTGTGGTGAGTGGTTCTGATGAAAACGTTGGATCAGTTGCTAAGTATCAATTGGTGACTTGAGTACACACGCGAATCCTATTTAGCATATATTGACACATATATGAATATAATTAGTGTTATGAACAACTAATTAATGAATTTGGGACCACCTTAGGGACTAGTAAACACTTATAATGAAGTGTTACAACTATATATGGTTGTATGAAGGGGTATAAGGCTTTACAAAGGAGTGTATGACCAAAATACACACTATAAGTGTGTGTGCGGCCAGGTGTGCGGCCTAGTGTGCTGCCATCACATGTGTGTGGCCCTGTGTGCGGCCATGTGTGCTGCCAGATTATGTGTGCTGCCATGTGTGTGGCCAGATGAAGATCTTGGTGTTCTTGGTACCTTATATGAAGATCTTCAAGGAGAATGGATGATACTTGAGAGGATTTTCGAGTTCTATGCTTGAAGAAGTGAAAGAAGTGTTCAAAAATGACTAAGTGTGGTATATATAGGTGGAGTGTGCAGTTGGGAAGGGTGTGAGGCCGCAAACACATGTGTGTGGCCGCACACTCCATGTGTTGGAGTGTTTGGCCTCTTTTTGATTTCTACACTTTGAGTTAACCCATTTCCACACTCCAACCTTAATTATAATACGTTTAGAACGCTCCAATAGACCCTAAATGGTACTACAAGATAGCAAAATGAGTCTATTATTGATAAGAAATGAAGAATGCATGTTAGAAATTTCGAGTTGTCACATGTTCTTGGTGAAACCAAGAAGATTCAAGGGTTATCGGCCTAAATTATAGAGATCGGAAGTGTTTGTAAGCTGATTACAAGATCAAGGTATGATACTTGCAAGATTCTAAGTTGAATTTAACAGAATTTCGCATGTTCTTGAGGAGAGAGGAGGTTTTCGGTTGATGATACTTGAGAGAGAAAGCTTGAGTTTAGGTTGGAAGGTGTAGAATGAAGGAAAAATCATTCAATGTGTATATATATATATATATATATATATATATATATATATATATATATATATATATATATATATATATATATATATATATATATATATATATATATATATATATAGGAATTTTCAGCTGTAAACACTTCCCGAGGAGATAAGATCCTCGGGTTCGCGATTACAAGGGGAGTTTACGGCTGCGAACTGTTTGCGGCTACAAACAGTTTGCAGCCGTCTTCGGTTTGTAGCTCCCTTCATTTGCGGTCCGAAGAGAAGAAAAGAAAGAAGAAGAAGAAGAAACGAGGGTTTGCGGCTATGAAGGTCTTCAGTTTTTAGATGTTTCTACTTCTTAGTCTTTTTACAACACTTTTATCAAGTGTTTTAAGTGTATCAAATATAATTATTTTAACTTTATTAAATTAATAAATCACTAAGTTTAACTTTTATTTGTCGAAGTTGACTTGAGTTGACTTTTTACAATATTGAAAATAACGAGATGTTACAAATGGGCCTACAAGGCCCAAATAACATGTAATTAGACACATAAAGCCCAATAAGTATGTAAATAGGTATTAAGGCGCAATAAACTTGAAATGAATACATGAGGGCCATCAAACGTGTAAATGGGTCAATAAGGCCCAATAAACATGAAATTAGTATACAAGGCCCAATTAAAGTGAAAATGACGTAATTAGCCCCATTGTTATTACAATGCTTATTTCGGCTCAATCACTACCAATGTTACATAAAAGGCCCACTTTTCTTTAGAAATGATATTTTTGGTGAAAATAATCAAGATTTTTCAATAAAAACCCATTAAAATCAAAAGTTTGTAAATAAGGCTCATTTTGATAAAAATGACATTTTAAGCCCATTAAGGCCAAAAATTTACATTTCAAGCCCATGAAACCTTGAAGGCCCAAAATAGGCCCATTTTGTCAAAAATAACACTTTTGTCCCATATAAAAACCATGAATACCATAATAAGTCTTTTTTATAAAAAAATGACTCTTTTGACCCCTTTAAAACCGCAAATGTATGAAAAATCCATTTTATCCAAAAATGACTCTTTTAGTCCACTCAAAACTGTGAGTTTTCAAAAAGGCTCACATTTTGTTTATTTGTAAAAAATGGCCCCTCATTAGGTTTTGTTTTATGTTAGAGTATCCTTTAAGATGTTTTATCTTTTCAACAGCATAATGAGCTACATAAAGTAACTTACTTTCCTAAGAATTTCAAGACATGGAAATGTATCAAGTTTATGAGGGTTTCAGATAGATTCATAACCTATTTGCTCAACACATCATGAAAATATAGACAAGCATGCATAAATACTTAGATCTAACACAAAACCAACTTGTACTCTCCCCAAAAACATAGTAAAACCGAAAGCAAGGGGTATGAAGCTCAAATTGGGTGATGGATTGGTTTTTGATGAAGAAATGAAAGAGATTGAAGGTGTTTTCTATCTTGGATGCTTCTTGAGATGAGTTTTTGGATCCTAGAGAGTTCTAGGAGCATGATAACAAATCAAGGTGATCATGAGGAATGATATAGAATAAAATGGGATATATCATCTTGAATATGAAGTAACTTACCAAGAATGTGAAGCTTAAAGTGATCTTCTTGAGCTAACCCACACACAAACTCACGAAATTTGATGGAATGAATGAAGGAGTTTTCTTGTGCTAGAGAGGGAGAGTGTTTGGAGGAGTTTGAAGTGAAGATGGTGGTGGGAAGGTAGCTTCGACCGATCTTAAAAGAAGAGAGAAGAGAGAAAGAGAGAGAGAGAGAGAGAGAGAGAGTAATGTGGTCCTTGTATAGTGGTTAATCTTCTAATTGTCTATATGTTTGTTGGGCAAAATGCATGGATTACCACCATGCAAAACTTAGGTGTCATCAAGTTTAAAGTAAATCAATTTTTTTATATCTTAAAAACCGAGAATAGAGAGGGGATGAAAGAAAAGGGTATTGGGCTTGAATACAATTGAGAATATATTAGCCCAAATAAGAATTTTCGATCCATTGGGTCCACGTATGTGTTTACGGACCGAATTGATAAAAGGAATGGGTTTTCGGTCCATATAATTATAAAAGATGGTTTTCGACCCAATAAGGCACATGATGAGTCTAATGGCTTAAAATGCTATTGCTTATTAAATGTGGATCCAACTTAGGCCCAAATGTGGTTTCTTAGCCCAAAAGAATTAGTTCATGGGTTACTGGCCCATTAGGCCCAATAAAGAATTTATGGCCAAATAAGAGGTTTGAACCGGGAAGTTAGAGTTTCAAGCTCAAGGTTGGGTGAATGCAGCATAATGAATTAGGTTGAGAGCCTGCACATATGAGTTTTGATTTGAATTGTCGTTTTTGAATGAATAGCATGTATAACCTCACACTTAGGGTTACAAGATATATGAAAGGTTAGTTACACTTGGACAAAATTTCTTATCCTTAAAATACTAATTATGACATCATCCGCCCGTTAGAGGGAATTTCATCCCGAAATTATTTTGAAAGTTGATCTTAAGAGCTAGAGAAAAGGTGAAGGTACTTTTGCATCATTTGATCTTCGCGTTCCCAAGTGCATTCCGATCTACGCTTTGAATTCCATTGAGCCTTCATAATCGGAATGCAACTTTGTTTTGTATGCTTCACTTCCCTGTCCATGATTTTAACTAGTTCTTTGATGACAGGAGATTCTCGTTCACCATGATTTCTCCCAAGGGAACAACGAGGGTTTCATCTGATACGAACTTTTTTTTTGGATTTGACACGTGGAACACAAGGTGTATGTTGCTGAGCTTTGCGAGTAGCTGCAACTTATAGGTCACCAATATTGTCGTTTGATATCCAAGTACATCTTATTGGAACCCAGACGGATGGAGTATCGTATGTTGTGTGCATCATTCTTGATCAAATCTCTGAATCCTCCAATTTTTGGAATCCAAATTCGACTCACGAAATTGTAGTCCCCGACTTCTTTGACTTCAATATTCTTATGCATTCCATGCAATGCTTCATTCGTGGCATTCTCCGGCTTCAATGCCTCCAAAACCTGTCGTGGGTGTTGACCGTGTTCTTTCTTGTTCCGAGAGTAGACGAGTATGTCATCAATGAAATCAAGTATAACGTTGTCTAGGAATGGGTGGCAAACTCGGTTCATGAGGTCCATAAATGCTGCAGGAGTGTGCATCAGATTGAAAGGCATAACAACAAATTCATAATGGCCATACCGAGTTCGGAAAGCAGTTTTGGGGAAATCTTCATCCCGAACGTGAAGCTGATGATAACCGGACCTTAGATATAGTTTTGAAAAATAACTAGCTCCTTGAAGCCAGTAGGATATATCATCAATCCGAGGGAGTGGTTATCGTTTCTTTATGGTGAGCTTGTTCAATTCTTGATAGTCAATGCACATTTTGAAGGATCTGTCCTTCTTTTTGACAAATAGGACCGGAGCTTCCCACGGTGAGAAACTCGGCCTTATGAATCCCTTTCGTAGAAGTTCGCTTGATTCTTAGAGTTGGGTGTGGGGGATGTCGATTTGGAATAGAGGATATCAATACTCGATGATTGGTTTTCTTGACTCTTAGTGTACAACTGCTCTATGGGCAATCTGATTCTCCTCCATAAGAGTTAGAAGGGTGTACTAAGGTTAGTGGTTTGGTTTGATAATTTCCTTAATTATTAGGTCGTCCTAATGAACGGAAAATATCTTCTTTTGTGTTGGTGCTAAGTGATATCGAGGGTTTGGTTACTAGAAGGGTTCCAAAAGTCGAGTCGATTCTAAACTCATCCTATCACATGGGGAATGTTCCCACAAGGAATTCGTGATCATACGTGGGAGGTTATAAACCTCTTGGATTCCCTTGATGCATTGTGTTTCTTGCTTCCCATCATTGTTGTGGGGCTAGGAAGGAGTGTGGTATCTCTCGCTTAAGTGCTAGCGTGCATAGTTGCTAGAGATGGTTCGAGGATTTGACGTTATGGTTGAAAGAGTTTTTGGTAATCGATTGGGTAAGATGAAAGGCCTATTTATAGTGTTTTACATTGGTATGGTGAGGATAAAACCAGAAGTGTTAAAGTCACGATATTGGACTTCTTATGGTCACCGATGTTAAGTAGGCGACAACGTATTTTATGTATATATCCTTGATGCTTCCTGTTTATCTTTTTTATTATTACTATGAACATTTCCTAATGCAAATCATACAAGGTTCCTCTATAATTGGCTGGTGCATACATGTTATGTACAATTAAGGTTGTGAAGACAGTCGACTGAGTAATTCTGTCCTAAATCCACGATCAAACAAGAAACATGAATTAAGGTGAAATTACTCACTCTAAGCCTACAAAGTTATAACTATGTATGACCCTAACATATACACTAAGCTACCATAGCTCGCCTTTAAGGTCCTTAGTTTTTATATGAATGACGTGTTTTTATTCGGCTGAGGTAACAATTAGTGATGATATTTCTTGACAATGATATTGGTAAAATTTTTATGCTTAAATATTGTTGTTTGGGTACATACCAAAAATCTAAGTAGGGTTTCTTTTTGTTTCTTCATGTCCAGTTGTTACATTCATCTTACTTCCCCGTTATAACTCTCTGTTGGACAAGTTCTCTTTAAATGTCTCATTTCACTGCATTTATGGCATACTGGCTTTCTTCTAGCTACATAGATTGGAGTGGTGTGCGGGGCTGAAGCCCTACAGGTACGGGCGGTATGCCCCTTCTTGTTGCACCTATTGCAATGCAACTCTCAACAGGCTCTATTATGATGAAAACTACACTTGTTGCATTTTGGAAGGTTTCCGACATATGGTCTTGCTGGTGTTGATGTGGTAGGTGCCATGGCAACATGGATAGCAACCGTATGTTGTTTCTTCGAGGGCCCTTGAGTTGTCTGTCCCTTTTTCTTACTCCCAAACTCTCGCTTCCTACTCATAGGTTTGGGGTTTGGAGCCGTCGACACTGTTTCCATTTTTGTTGGTGTTGTTTGCGTTGAGTTGCGTGATGACAACGGTTACGGCAGCTGTTACGACGGCTTGGAATGTAGCAGAACCTATCTGTAGGATTGGCGTCTCACCGGCGTGCTAGTCATTTTTGTGGGATGACATTTTTCTGCTGCATGATGATAAGTAATCTCGTAAGTAACGATGGTCATTTCTAGTTGTACTCTTTCTGTTTATATTTATATATAAATTTCACGTTTGGTTGTATGATTCTCAATGTTTCAACCTACATTCCTATGATGTATTTATGGTGATAACTAGTAGGTAATATAAGAATGCTACGTCTATTAATACAGTACATAGATATCGGTACACTTAGTTGATTAGGATTATGAGGATTCTTAGAGGGCTCACCTCTCTTGATTTACAATTATTAGTTGTAACGAAATACATAATAAGCCTAGGACCTAGTGCGAGTAGTGTAATAATGCTCATATGCCGAAATAACACACAAGGAGTTTTGGCCAATTCACTCATATCATAAGTGATCTCATCTTCCTTCTGTTCACTTGAACTGCCCTAGTTTTGGCTGTAAAGAATTGTTGCTTGAGGGTGGCTACTTCTTCTTATAGAGAGCGTAGATGGTTAGTACAACTCTCCCATACTGTGTGCTGCTTTGGTATAGCTTCCGAAGCCTGGGTTTGCTTGGGATTCCCCTGATGCTCTCCTCCTCATCTAACTCCTTGTCAGATTTTCCACCATCATAGTCCATTTCTTGATATTCTTCCGGTCTTACTTCTGGGTTTCCTCACTGAATCTCTTTGGGTTCTTCATCTATCCATCCGTTGGCCACCAAGGCCTGATAATAGAAGTCGCCTTGTGGAATTTCAGCCATGGTGCTTGTGCGAGAATGTGTAGGAAAGATATGCGGGAAATACTCCTATAGGATTTTAATTGTTTGTGTTTGGTTCAGCAATCCTTTGGGTATTAGATTGACAAGTTTCAGATTCGTTGCCCACGATGATCATGCCTAAGCACATGTTGGTCGTATTTTAAATAAATATAGTTGATCAGGCAATATTTGTTGTCACACCCCAAAACCGAGAACGACGGAAACGTTCTGCGGCGGAGGACGTCATGTAATGTATCACTACAATATAAAGTAATAAACAAGCAACAACATCATCCATTGCATTAATAGTATAATTTTAAATACATGTGTGTTCTTCATAGTATAAAACAACATAATGAATGTTCAAAATAAAAGACGAGTCTTGACTTCTCCGTCTTCATAAAACCTGGTCGTTGTACTTGTTTATTTGTGACTTGAGAATACAAGTTATTTTGGAAAGCGAGTATCAACAATAAAGCTGGTGAATTCATAAGTATTTATACATCTTTGATTTGTAAAACTATAAAGAAAGACTTGTAAATGTTTGAAGAAAAGTTTGTATCAATGAACATGTTTGTAAGTAATTGTAAGTGTTTGACAACCCTAGAAAATCCCGTATTTCCTACTAGTAATAAAAGTAGTCTTCTACCAAGACCAAACTATTTTGAAACTAGCCTTCTACCAAGACCCGACTGTTTTGAAAGTAAGGATCACTGTAAATGTGATGGTTTTTCTCCTGTACAACTATTATTATAAAACTATAGTCTACCTCATCGTTTATGTGTATGTGTCACAATATAAAGGTAATAAGGAAAATAGTCTATCTATATCAATTATATTCTACCTCGTCGTTCATGTGAATGTGTCACAAAGTAAAGGTAAGAAGGAAAATAATATAATAACTAAAATTGTATCCTTTTGTACTAGGATATTCATGGCGTCATAACTTGCCGAACAATACAACCGTACACACCCGTCGATGACCATTTTCCCTACTGTAGCTAATAGCCTTGGGTGTGGAATGGTAAGTCCCGAAACGTATGTAATAGATTCTATGTAAACGTATATAAGTAAACGTATCTGCTGTAATTGTATGTCTTGTAATTGTATGTAATCAGATCTCTTCATATAGTATGTAATGTATTAGTATAGACTCATGAATGAACTGACTCTTCTGTGATTCCTTGTACTTGGAATAGTAAGTATTATCTCCTAACTATACCTATTATAATTACTATTAATATAAGTGTATAACTGAAAGTATGCCTTTGCTACACAAAGGTACTGAACTAACTAATGGAACTTTTATGTCTATATATGTATACATGATATAAAACTAATATTTAGATGACATTCGGATGAATAACCGATGTCCTAAGGCCACATCCGAATGAGGAAAAGGAAATAAAGCGATCTAGCTGTCCTAAGTCCTTTAAACATTACTTATATAACTACACATATATGGGCATGCATTTGACAATATAAAAGTATGAAAGAAGTTTTGTAAAACCTTTGAAAAGTTTAATAACTAAGAAATGATGACTTGATGTCAGTTTATAAAACAATTTGAAAGTAGTTTGTTTGATAAGACAGTTTTAAGTATAAGGAAAACCTTTGTTTGAAACACAATTGTAACAGAGTTTGAAAGGAAACATAGAGTATGCAAGGCAGTTTGATAAAGAGTTTTAACATGTAAAAACATTTGAGAAAATCATTTGAAGTAATCTGTTTGGTAAAACAGCTAAAAGTATAGTTGTCACATCCCAAAACCGAGAATGGCGGAAACGTTCTGGGGCGGAGGACGTCATGTAATGTATCACAAAAATGTAAAGTAGTAAACAAGAAACAACACCATCCATTGCATTAATAGTATAATTTTTAATTACAAGTGTGTTCTTTCATAATATACAACAATAAAACGAATAATCAAAAAATAAGACGAGTATGGACTGCTCCGTCTTCACAAAACCTGGTCGTCGTACTTGTCTATTAATGACCTGAGAATACAAGTTATTTTGAAAGTGAGTATCAGCCAAAAAGTTGGTGAATTCATAAGTATTAATGTGTTTTTGATTTGTAAAACTTGTAATGAAAGACTTGATATTGTTATGAAAGAAAGTTTGTATAAGTATGGAAATGTTTGTAAGTAATCGAAACCGTTTGGTAAACCCTAGAAATCCCTATGATTCCTATTAGTATAGATGAAATCTTCTACCAAGACCTAGCTGTTTTGAAAGTAGTCTTCTACCAAGACATAGCTGTTTTGAAAGTAGTCTTCTACCAAGACCCGACTGTTTTGAAAGTAGCCTTCTACCAAGACCCGACTGTTCGACAATTATTATTAATATAAGAAATTGTATCCTTTGGTACTAGGATACTCAAATACAATTCACCTCATCGGTTATGTGAATGAGTCACAAGATAATGGTAATAATATAACTAACTTACATATTATCCCTTTATACTAGGATAACTAACAATGTTAACTTTAGACATCCATAGATGTACATTTACCTCTGTTGGTAACAGCTAGGTGTAGGAATAGTTAGTCCCTTAAAGTATACCTGTAATGGTATCAACCGTAGACATCCGTAGATGTGCATTTACCTCTATTGCTAACAACTGGGTGTAGGAATAGTTAGTCCCTTAAAGTATACCTATAATGGTATCAACCGTAGACATCCGTAGATGTGCATTTACCGCTGTTGCTAACAGCTGGGTGTAGGAATACTTAGTCCCTTAAAGTATACCTATAATGGTATCTAGACATATAATATATAATAGTAATTCGCCATATAATATCTATGTAAAAGTATTCATGTAAAAGTATTCATGTAAAAGTATTCATGTAAACGTACTCATGTAAGCGTACCTATGTAAACGTACTCATGTATCATGTAATGTACTCATGTATCATGTAATGTACTCATATAGACTCATGAATGAACTGACTCTTGTGTGATTCCCTGTACTTGGAATAGTAAGTGGTATCTCCTAACTATACCTAGTATAGTTACTATTAATGTACGAGTATAACCGGAAGTATACCTTTGCTACTCAAAGGTACTGAACTGACTAATGGAACCTTGATACCTATATATGTACACATGATATATAAATAATATTTAGATGACCTTCGGAAGGGTACCCGATATCCCACCAGACCACATCCAAATCGAGGAAAAGGAAACAGGGTGGATAGCCTTCCTAAGTCTTTTAAACATTTCTTATATAACTATACATATAAAGGCATGCAATTTACAATATAAAAGCGTAAAAGAAGTTTTCTAAAACCTTTGAAAAGTTTAATAATAAGAAACGATGACCTGATGTCAGTTTATAAAACGATTGAAAGTATTTTGTTTGATAATACAGTTTATGTATACAGAAAACCTCTGTTTGAAAACACCTTTGTAACAGAGTTTGAAAGGAAGCTTACAATATGTAAGATAGTTTGACAAAGAGCTTTAAACATCTAAAAACGTTTTAAGAAAGTCATTTTAAGTAAGATGTTTGGTAAAACTGCTAAACCTATACTAAATCCATTTGTATACTAGTTATAAATCCCATATGATTGATTTATTAACACTAAGTATAGTAAAAGATTGATGTTTTTCGTGCCAAATTAATCGTATGTTTGTAGTACCAAACATGGACACATATACATACCGTATACATAGGGTGTTTGATTCATATATATATAACAACATTTTTCATTTCAAAAGTTATGATGTTATCACGATATATTTTGCATACGAAAGTTTCCCTATAATAGTTATAAATCACATATGATTCTGTTGATAAAAAGTTTATAATGAAACTTTATATAACACACAATAATGATCGAGTGTTTTACTTGTATTCCCCCCTTAAAAGCATATAAAAGTATTTATAAAACATTTAAAAGTGCGAATTATAGGGGTATGAACTCACTTGATTGAAATGGTTGATTTGAAGTAGTCGAGAGAAGGATCGAGCAGAACTTCGACAGGAAGAGTTGAAAACGGGGGAAAATCTTGGGATTCTCGGGAATCTCAGGAACACAAAACCTTCCTTCGGGACTTGAAGGTGAAAACCGAGGCTTTGGGAGGGTCTCAGGAGCTTAAACGCAGAGTTTCGGCGCGAGAAAGAAGGGAACTGAGCAATGAAACTCGGAGCCCTTCAAATCTATTTATAGGGGCATTTCTGGTGTGTGCCACGTCGTGGGGAGTCAAACTTATCCTCTTCCATTGATTGGATGCCCTAAGTCACTTGTCGGGTCGCGACAAGCTTGTGCCACGTCGTAGGGGCCTGACATCCTCGGATTTTGTACCCCGAACTTGTAAAATCCATAGCTTTCGCGTACGAGCTCCGTTTTCGATGTTCTTTATATGCAAGCATAGCTGAAAACATGATCTACAGCTCTCGTTTAGACTTCATCGGCTAATTTTGACTTTATTTTTAACTATTTATTTTTAACGGGCCGAGACACGAAAATTCCGTTAAAAATCCATAACTTCTACATCCGATGTCCGTTTTCGTCAGACTTTTCATCATTGCACTACTATTGTTGATACCTTTGATTCTCATTTAGGTTGTTTTGGCCAAAAGTCTCTCGATCTCTATTTCAAGTTTTTAGTTGTCTACTACAATATCCGGATCTTGGAAAAATCATAACTTCTTCATATGAAGTCAGATTTGGACGTTCTTTTTACGTACGTTTATGTTTAATGTTGTCTACAACTTTCATTTAGATATTTAAGGCTAAAAACTATTATATTGAAACTTTGTGTTTTTTGTGTAATCGGTGTTGCCGGTTTTGCCGAGAATCTTCGGTTGGTCATAACTTCTTCGTTATAACTCGAATTATAGGGCTCTTTATATGTACGAAAACCTTGATACGATTCCTACTACTTTATTTAACCCAAATAAGATTTTAGGAAAGCTAAATTTTGACCTAAATTTGACTTGTGATCAATCATATTGTCTCGAAATATCGGGTTGTCACAATAGTAAATCCATTTGTATGGTAGTTATTAATCACATGTGATTGATATAATAACTAGAATGATTCAACTTGTATCCCCCCATAAAAGCATTTATAAAAATTTAAAAGGTTAATTAAGGGGCATATACTCACTGTAGTGAGTGGATCGTATGGAAGTGTCGGACAAGTGCTTGGTGTCAAGTGAAGACTTAAACACACATAATGATCCTAACAACATATAAAGACATATGTATATATATATATATATATATATATATATATATATATGATTAGTTATTATAACACTAATTAGACAAGTACAAACATCCTAATGTGTGGAAAACACTTTGGTCAAAGAGATAGGAGGCCATTGGATTGCAACAAAGGAGTGAAAGGCATTGTAAGTGAGTTTATGGTCCATAGACCATACTTATTGGAGTTTACGGCCCATGGGGGTTTACTCCTTGCCGTAAACTCTCAAATGAGTCTCCAATTGAGGCTTAATGCTATGATGTCTTAAGTGGTTAAGTGTTCCAAGGCTTAAACAAGAGGCTAGGTGAGTTTAAGGTCCAAGAATGACCTTATCTTGAGTTTACGGCTTGGGAACCACTTCCCCATGAGTTTACGGCCGTAAACTCATGGTATGAAGTACCATTTCGTTGCTTGAAGTCCCTAGTTCAATGGGGTATGCTTCTAGACTAAGTTCCAAGGCTTGGTAAGGGGTTAGGGTGCATTTTGCCCCACTTATAGGGGTTTACGGCCCAAGAACATGTCGTGGCCGTAAACTCCTTTAATCTTTTGTTTATTTTGTGATTTCTAAGCTCTAAACATGTTAAACCTAGTGTACAACGAGGTAGAACAAGAGTACTTATGATCTAGGAGCTTGAATGGTCAGTTTTGGCCACGAACACTAGTGTGTGTTCTTGGTGAAACTTGAAGATCTACACAAATAGAATAATTTCACGGATGAAGTCATGTAAGATCACTAGTTCATGTAAAATATAAACTAGTTAGGACAAGGAACTTATGAGATTTGAAGATCGGGGACGAAGATTGGGATGGTACTTGAGAGGATTTCAGCCAAGGAAATGAAAGAATGGAACAAATGGCCAAAATATCAACATATAGGGTGGGGTTTACGACCCACATTGAGTTTATGGCTGTAAAATCCCATGTGGTGGCCGTGAACTCCTTGTAAAGGTGTTTAAGGCTGGTTCTTTGAGCTATAACTTCAGTAGATAAACCCCGACACTTATCCCTTAAGTGTACAAGGCTCAGAACGCTCAAATAGACTCCAAATTGTGCTAAATGATAGCATAAATGAGTTTTAGTTTCAATGAAGTGTTTTACTGTACATGATAGAAAATTCTGGGTTGTCACATTTACCCCCATTAAGATTACATAACTGTCTAGGATTAACCGCGATGTTGAATTCCTCTAAAGACTTTTATTGATTCTTATCGTGACAGTACCCTAAAATGCAAACATAGGTATGTTTTTTTTTGTTCAGAGTATTTTAGTCCCAATGTATTTATAGTTTCATATATTGTATGATTAGATATGCTAGCTCACTATAAACATTTCTTTGATACCAATCTGTCACAACCCTGAACCAGAACGACGGAAATGTCCGGGGGCGAATGACTTGAAATTGTAATATCATCACAGTGTATACAAAAAAATAAAAAATAACATCGTCATCGTACATAAAATATAACAAGCATCATTGCTAACATCAAGTATTGTATCACATATTACATCCCAAAATATTAAGTGTATGATGGAAACAAAAAAATACAACAAAAGTCCACATGTACTTGATGACCGACCTGCTTAACGAGTCTCTATGAATACAAGTTATTATTAAAGCATCAACATGTATAATGTTGGTGTGTTCATAAGCATGTTTGTATAAAAAGTTTTGTATCATTTGTAAACACCAGAAAACTCTGATATTTTTCGTAAAAATCGTTTGAGAGTTTTGTTCAAATCTTGTATTATAGCATGTGTGTTCATATTATTGGAAATGTATAAAATGGAGAGTTCCAGAAGACCCTATATTTTCTGATGTAAGTAAAATGTAATGTATAATGTATTTTCCCATAAAAGCTGATATATTCTGCTTGTAAAAGTGTTGTACTCTTAAAACCCTGCTACCGAAAAATAGTGTATGTATGGTTATGTATCAGCATTTAAAGTATATGTACTCCATAAATTTATCATGCTGTTAAATTCTATGTGATTCGTTATAATGATGCTTGATATGACTAATCTGCATGTCATGACGTTTTTAAGGCGTTGACTTGTTTAAGGTAAGACATTTGTTACCCTAGACTGGCTTAGTCTAACTGTAGCGAACAACTCAGGTGCAAGGCTATCAACCCCGTATAAATCTATACATAAACTTTCGCTCTCCCTCCAGGAGACTTAGGTTATAACTACAGGACTTCAGGTTGTACACTAGGTAGGTACGAGTGAAAAAACATCTCACAAGAACCTTAACTAAATTTACACAAACAGTGTATCACATTGTTTGCCATTTTAAAATAATGTTTTGAGCATGCATTTGATTACAATACATTGGTGATGAAAATAACATTTGTTTTTATCAAAGTGTCAAGTATTGTTTGTTATTGTCCTGATTAACATAAAATGTGTCGTGAAGCCCAATAAGAAAATCAATCGGCCTAGAAGATCCAAATAACATGTAATGAGAACACAAAGCCCAATAAGCATGTAAAGAGGTATT
Organism: Lactuca saligna; assembly: GCF_052625555.1. Lineage (NCBI taxonomy): Eukaryota > Viridiplantae > Streptophyta > Magnoliopsida > Asterales > Asteraceae > Lactuca > Lactuca saligna. Next base: position 254,340,085 of record NC_136424.1, read on the forward strand.
TAAGGCCCAATAAACATGAAATAAATATACGAGGCCCATCAAACGTATAAATGGGTCAATAAGGCCCAATAAACATGAAATAAGTATACAAGGCCCAATTAAAGTGAAAATGACGTAATTAGCCCGATTGTTATTATAATACTTGTTTTGGCTCAATTACTACCAAAGTGACATAAAAGGCCCACTTTTCCCTTAGAAATGACCTTTTTGGCCTAAATAATCAAGATTTTTCAATAAAAGCCCATTAAAATCAAAAGTTTGTAAATAAGGCCCATTGTGATAAAAATGACATTTTTAGCCTATTAAGGCCAAAAATTTACATGTCTAGCCCATGAAACCGTGAAGGCCCAAAATAAGCCCATTTTGTAAAAAATAACCCTTTTGTCTCATATAAAAACCACGAATGCCATAATAAGTCCTTTTCATAAAAAAATGACTCTTTTGACCCCTTTATAACCGCGAATGTCTTAAAAATCCATTTTATCCAAAAATGACTCTTTTAGTCCTCTCAAAACCGTCAGTTTTCAAATAAGGATCACTTTTTGTTTATTTGTCAAAAATGGACCCTCATTAGGTTTTCTTTTGTGTTAGAGTATCCTTTAACATGTTTTATCTTTTCAACAACATAATGAGTTACATAAAGTATCTTATTTTCCTAAGATCTTCAAGACTCGGAAATATATCAACTTATCAAGTTTATGAGGGTTTCACATAGATTCATAACCTATTTGCACAACACATCATGAAAATTCACACAAACATGCATAAATACTTAGATCTAACACAAAACCAACTTGTATTCTCCCCCAAAACATAGTAAAACTGAAAACAAGGGGTATGAAGCTCACCTTGGATGATGGATCAGTTTTTTATGAATAAATAAAAGAGATTGAAGGTTTTTTTAGTCTTGGATGCTTCTTGAGATGAGTTTTCGAATCCTACATAGTTGTAGGAGCATGATCACGAAAACAAGGTGTTCATGAGGAATGATCTAGCATAAAATCGGATATATTATCTTGAATATGAAGTAACATACCAAGAATGTGAAGCTTAAAGTAATCTTCTTGAGCTAACACACAAACTCACGAAATTTGATGGAATGAATGGAGGAGTTTTCTTGTGCTAGAGAGGGAGAGTGTTTGAAGGAGTTTGAAGTGAAGACGGTGGTGGCTTCGGTGGCTTCGCCGATCTTAAAAGAAGAGAGAAGAGAGAGATTAATGTGGTCCTTGCTTAGTGGTTAATCTTTTAATTGTCTAGATGTTTGTTGGGAAAAGTGCATGGATTACCACCATGCAAAACTTAGGTATCATCAAGTTTAAAGCAAATCATTTTTTTATATCTTAAAACCCGATAATAGAGAGGGGATGAAAGAAAAGGGTATTGGGCTTGAATACTATCGAGAATATACTAGCCCAAATAATAATTTTTGGTCCATTGGGCCCATATATGTGTTTACGACCCAAATTGATAAAAGGAATGGGTTTTCGGCCCATATAATTAAAGAAGATGGTTTTCGACCCAATAAGGTCGATGATGAGTCTTATGGCCCAAAATGCTATTGCTTATTGAATGCGGGGACAACTTAGGCCCAAATGTGGTTTCTTAGCCCAAAAGAATCAGTTGATGGGTTACCGGACCATTAGGCCCAATAAGAGAATTTATGGCCCAATAAGAGGTTTGAACCGAGAAGTTAGGGTTTCAAACTCAAGGTTGGGTGAATGCAGTGTAATAAATTAGTTTGAGAACTTGAACATATGAGTTTTGATTTGAATTGTAATTTTTAAATGAATAACATGTATAACCTCACACTTAGGGTTACAAGATATATCAAAGCTAATTACACATTGAAAGAATTTCGTTGACTTAAAATACTAGTTATGACACACTTTCAGAAGGACCATATCCCCGACGTGGAACTCCAGATCCGATTGACGTTTTTCTGCTTAACTCTTCTACCGAATCTGGGCCGTCTGGAGTCTACTCCAGACCTGCTAGATCTTCTCGTTCGTCTTGTGTACCACTTCGGTACTCCCATTACTATCACACCCCAAAACCAGGAACAGCGGAAACGTTCTGGGGTGGAGGACGTCATGTATAATATCAACAACAATGTAAAGTAGTAAACAAGCAACAACATCATCCATTGCATTAATAATATAATTATTATACAAATGTGTTCTGTCAAATTTTGATAAACACAAAAGCATCAATCAAAATGAAAGATAAGTCTTGAACAAGCACGATCTTCCTTTCTCCTTCCATCGGTACCTGTCTATGATGACCTGAGGATACAAGAAATTTTGAAAGTGAGTATCAGCTTTCAAGTTGGTGAGATCATAAGTATTAATGTGTCTTAATTTGTAAAACTTATAATTTTTAAGACTTGACATTGTTTTGAAAGAAAGCTCGTATAAGTATGAAAATGTTTGTAGAACAACTGTAAATGTTTGAAAAACCCTAGAATCCCTATGATTCCTATTAGTAACAAAAGGAGTCTTCTACCAAGACCTAACTGTTCTGATTGTAGTCTTCTACCAAGACCTAACTGTGTTACTATTATTATCATTATAAGAAATTTCATCCTTTGGTACTAGGATACTTAAATATAATTCACCCCATTGGTTATGTGAATGAGTCACAGTATAAAGGTAATAATACAACTAACCTGAATATTACCCTTTGGTACTAGGGTAACTAACATTGTTAACTTTAAGACATCCGTAGATGTATATTTACCTCTGTTGCTAACAGCTGGGTGTAGGAATAGTCAATCCCTTAAAGTATACCTGTAATGGTATCAACCGTTGACATCCGTGGATGTGCTTTTACCTCTGTAGCTAACAGAGATTCTAGGAATGGTCAATCCCGCAACCGTATCCTTTGGTACCAGGATATTAAATCCATTCTATCTTGTCGATTATGTGATTGTATCACAAGGTAAAGGTAAGAATGGGGACTTCATAACAATATCAATACATATAAGATGTAATGATAACTCGTCATATATTATCTATGTAAACGTAATCATGTAAAGGTAATCATGTAAATGTACTTATGTAAATGTACTCATGTAATTGTACTCATGTAAGTGTAATCATGTAAAAGTAATCATGTATATGTACTTATGTAAATGTGCTAGCTGTAACATGTGTTCTCTCTCTATCTAGCAAGTATTGACTCATGAATGAACTGACTCATTGTATGATATCGCGTTCTAGTAATGGTTCTAGTATTTTCCTAAACTACTCATATGGTAGTTTACTAGTAATCTAATTGGTAAATATGGACATGGATGTATACCCTTGCTACCCAAGGGCATGGAAGGAACGGGAAAGACCTTTTATGACTATATATGTAGCCATGATATATAACTAATATTTAAACGACTTTCGGACGAATACCCAATATCCCACCAGACCACATCTCCAGGCGCGAAAAGGAAATAGGGTGGATAGCATTCGTAAGTCTTTTAAACATTTCTTATATAACTATACATATAGAGGCATGCAATTTATAATATAAAATCATAAATAAATTTTGTAAGATATTTGAAACATAAATATTATTTTAAGAAAAGATCGACTTGTTGTCAATCTAATAAACAATTTGAAGGCATAAGTTTAATAAAACCGTTGAAGTATAAGAAAACATTTGTTTTAAACACAGTTGTAAATATGTTTGAAAGGAAATGTACGGAGTAAGATGTACAGTGTAATAAGGAGTTTAAAACATATAAAATGTTTATAAAAGTCATTTGAAGAAAACTGTTTGGTAAAACGGCTAATGAGTAGCCAAATCATTTGAATGTTGTATATTAATCACATGTGATTTATGTAATAAGTATATAATTATACTTACTAATCACTTGTGATTGACATAATAGGTAGCATGATTCTACTTGTATCCCCCCCCCCATAAAATATTTAAAAATAGTTTAAAACATTAGTTAAGGGGTATGAACTCACTTGCAGTAAGTGACTGGAATTGAACAGACTGCTATCGTACGGAAGGATCGGACAAGTGCTTGGTGTCAAGTGAAGACTTAGACACACACAATGATCCTAATTACATATGAAGACATATGTATATAAATAATTAGTGATTAAAACACTAATTATACAAGTATAGCCATTTAAGCTCGAAGAAAACACCTTTGGTCAAGTGCTAGGAGGCTAAAGGGTTGCAACAAAGGAGTATAATGCCTCTAATGGGAGTTTAAGGTCTAATGACCATATTCATTGGAGTTTACGGCCCAAGGGAGTAAGCCCCTGTCCGTAAACTCTCAACCAAGGCTTGAAATGGTGCTTACAATTACTACAACTCTAGTGGGAATTTATTCAAGGCTTATACAAGTGTTTGGGCACCATATTGACTCCTTTGGGGAGTTTACGGCCCAAAGACCCTTTTCCCTTGGAGTTTACGGCCGTAAACTCCCTTGGGAGGGTGATTATGGTGCTTTCAAGTCTTTATAATAACTAGGAACAATTCTAGGCTTTTGAACTTGGCTTTGGAAGAGTTTATGGCACTAAATTGTCTCACACATGGGGTTCTAAACGTTTTAGCTAGTCCATAACTCATCTAGGTACATGCCCAAATTGTCTCATGGCCTAAGGAAGTGTTTAGGGTGTCCTTTGACCCCTTTATGGGAGTTTACGGCCCAAGAACCACTCTTGGCCGTAAACTCTTCAATACTTCTGCTTTTCTTATGTTTCCTAGGTCCTAAAATAGAGTCCAAGCCTTAGGGAAAGTTTTAAGGCATTTTGGCACCTAAAACATGGAGTTTACGTCCTAGGGAGCTTCTTGGCCGTAAACTCCCTTCTAGCTATGATTTCTAATGGTTTTGTTGGCATAAATCATGAGTTTAAGGCTTCTAGGTTTTTGTTTTAAGGCTAAGGGAACATTAGGCACTCATTTGTTCCTTCACTTGGAGTTTACGGCCCAAGAGATGTTCCTTGGCCGTAAACTCCTAAAACCAAATGGTTTTGATTGATTTCTAGTCTCATATGTTCATACATATCATCCTAAGCTAGATACCTAACAAGGAATTGGGACTAGATGGCCTTTAGGCCTTGTTTTGGAGTTTACACCCCAAGAACGTTCTTGGGCCGTAAGCTCCCGGATCTTGTGTTTTGGACATGTAAAAATGTTATTAAGCATATAACAAGTATTAAAACACATCTTGGGAAGTAGACTCACAATCTGGGATGAAAACCCGACGATCCGTGAGAGAGAAATTGGATTTTCTCTAAATGGAATTCAACTAATGAACCAATTTGGTTCAGAATTCTATTTATAGTCCTAGCTATAGGACAAGGTGAGACAGCCACCGATCCAACAGTTGCCCCAGGTATATTCCTTTTCGACAACCATTTTACTTGCAATTCTTTTTCAACTCTATGCTAGAAAGATAAACTGTTATCTATTCATTCGAATCTCTCCATAAACGTAGAACTTATCAAAATCCTCATTTGGATTGATCCCGTAACCTACAAACTTCGATTAACCTCGAAACTTAGAAACATTCCTATGGTACTTCACGTCTCGGTCTTTTAGAAATATCCACCCAACGAAACCAAGACGCGTCCTGAAAGTGAGGGTTCGCTGGAACATCAAGCGGAGACCCGATTCCACTTGGGAGCGTAAAAACCCGAAGTAGTAGACTCATCCTCGGTTCTCTTTTCAACTTGAAATTTGAGTTCAAATCTTTGAATTTCGGGACGAAATTCCCTCTAACGGGGGGATAATGTAACAACCCGAAGTTTTCCATCGTCGAAAACTTGTTCTACCCGTGAGATTTCGCCGTTAGTCAATTCGTTTCGTCCTCGTTTTGGGTTAAACTAATTAAATTTATATGTTTATTATAATTTAATGAGTGTTCAAATCTCTTAGGAACTCATGAAATTAACCCAAAAGTGCTTACTTCAAAAAGTTAGAAACATTCCCGCCGGGTGACGGTAACTTAATCGGGTGCGACCAAAAGCCCCGTTTAATGCTGGTATCGGGTAGAATTCCACCGCGTCCAAGTTTTAGGACCTATATAAACGTGTTTTAACATCCATTTGAAGCTTTTTCCTTCTCTCTATACTCTCTCTCTAACCTCTCTCCTAAAATCCAAGATTTAGGGTCCAAAACTCAATTTTAAGGTCTCAAATCCTCAAGGTAACTTCCTAACCTCATTATATAGCTTATTTGACTTCCAAATTCGAGATTAAATCATGAAATGGGACATGACATATGAGTTTACGGCCCAGGAAGGTGCCTAGGCCGTAAACACCAAAAATGAAGGGTTTTGAGCCCTTAAACCCCTCCTTAACAATTTTGGGACCTAGATATGGCTAAATGACTTCAAGATATGCACTCTAAACATTTAAAACATGTATTTTGTGAGGTTTGAAGGATTTTACGGCCAAGGCATGTGCTTGTGCCGTAAACTCATATAAATAGGGTTTTCTTGACCTTAAACCCTTCCAAATCACAAACAAAGCTTAGATACGAATTATAGAATATTGGTTTTAGCATTTGGATACCTTAAACATAATTTTTGGGGGGTTTGTGTGAGTTTACGGCCAAGGCATATGATTGGGCCGTAAACTCCTTATAAATGGGTATAAATTCAATTCTAAGGTGTTAGAAAGCCATCCAACACCACCAAAAGCCTTGAAATAAATCAAAGGACCAACCAAAAATAGTTTTAGTGCTTTAAAAACATCAAAACCCCACATTTTAGAGTTTACGGCCATAGAACATGTCTCATGGCCGTAAACTCATAAAAGGGTGTCAATTGGTTCCCCAAACTCATTTCTAGGCTTATGGGAATTTTTAGAATCACATGTGATTAATTTTAAGACCTTAAAAACACTTAATCAAGGGGATTTGAGAGTTTACGGCCAAAGATCCCATGCCTAGGCCGTAAATTCCCTTAAGTTTTGAAAATGGTGTTTTTAATTCAATCCAAGCCTTAAGTAAAATTAATCCAAGCATTTCCAAGTGTCCATATCCATTTGTGACCCAAATTTGCACCATAAACCACCCCACCATGAGTTTACGGCCGTAAACTCATGGGGAATGGGTGTTTTGGACTAAAAACTCTTGTATAAGTTTATTCATGGGGAGTAAACTCAAGTCTCAAGTCCCTCGCTTCAATTCCCGTCTTTAAACGCCACCCGAGTCCCTCCAAACAGTTGTATCGGGGTGTTATCGCGACTAGAAACAATTGTCCTTATCAAATAACCAACCTAAGTCCTAATTAGATACAAATGTGTATCTTTACATTATAATTAGGAACCTCGTGTGTTTGCAAGCCCCGGACCAACACTTAGCATCCGAATTCGCCACATTTCTCGTCCAGTGAGTTCATACCCCTACCCTTTTTCAACTGTTTTCACTGTTTTCAAGGGGGGAATACAAGCAAAAGTACAAGGAAATCTTGTACTCAAACTTATTGTTTCCAGTTTAATCATTTTCATTATGTATGTTCTAATATCAATAACTGTGTTTATCAAATAGTTCGAATTATAAATTTAGCTTTCAAACTAATCATAGATTTCTCGATAAAATGTTCTAATCTAAACTATGTTTCATAATCTAAGAATAACTTATACTAATTACCAATTATAACTAATTATGAATACGAATACGAATATGAAGCTATAACTAGGAATAGAATGAATACGAAACTATAATTAGAAACAGAACGAATAATGAAACTACAACTAGAAACAGAACGAATAACACATCTATAACTAGGAACAGAATGGCTAACGAAACTATAATTAGGAACAGAACGAATACGAATACGACTGTGAATACGAATACGATTGCGAATACGAATGTGACTGCGAATACGAATACGACCGCGAATAGTATTAGGAGTAGGATTAGGGATAGGAATGCGACTACGAATACGAATACGAATACGACTACGAATATGAATACGAATACGAATACGAATAGTAATAGGAGTAGGAATAAGTAAATGAATACAGTAACAAATATGAATACGAACACGAATAAGTACAATTATAACTAATTAAGAATAAGAACACGAATATGACGATGTGAATCTAAGTATATTCCGAGATAACACCATTAGATTATTAGAATACCTAGTTAATACAATAGGTACGAAAGGAAATAAATCAGTATATCGAAGTTCAATAACTAACTATTACTTTTAGGAAAGTACGGGACTTTCCTGGGGAAAACAAAACATTACTTAATCACGTTTACATCTTTTACATCTTTAACATCGTTCACATTAGAAACCAACATGCAGGAAAGCATGGGGCTCTCCTGGGTAACACTTATATAACTAGAAAGAGTAACAAACTGAATAACATTACATCTTTCACAATTTGTAATATACAATTAGGAAAGTATGGGAACTTTCCTGGGATCATAGTTAAACAATCAGAATTGTATAACCTTACAATTAACCAACCTTCTCTTTTAAGAAAATATGGGATTTACTTGGATAACAACTTTTCGGTAAACCAAAGGAAACTCGTACATTTTCACAAAGCAAACATCTTATGAACTCACCAGCTTTATACTGATTTTCAAACTGCTTGTATTCTCAGGTCAACATTAGACAGGTACCTAGCGAATCTTTTGGAGAAGACGGAGCGTACAGAAGACTCGTCTCTACTTTTGTTCATATATATTATGTATTACGAATGTACAACTTTACTTTAGAACAAATGTAAAACTTTGATATGTAATGTAATGGTTGTTTACTTTGCTTACTATGTACATTGGATTTGATACTCAACTTGGAGTCAACCCCGGGAACGTTTCCGCCTTTGGTTTTCGGGGTGTGACACATCATCCCCATGTTAAAGGGAATTTCATCCCGAAATTAGAATTTAGGCAAGGAAGTATGCACGAATGATCGAGTCGTGAGGAGAAAACTTCCTAATCGATTGGTTCTAGCGCACTTAAGTGAAACCGGGCTCTCGGTTGGCATTCCAACGAACCTTCACTAACTGGTGACGGCATTGCTTTGTCCGCTTGACCTCTCGGTCGAGGGTCACTACGGTTCTAATACGAAGGCGAGGATCTCGACGAGTGGGCTTGCAAGAGTCCTAACAGAAAGGTATGGTTTCACGATCGAGAAGCGAAGAGTAGAAAGTATGTTACTGAGTTCGCGGAGTAGGTCTAGTTTGTGCGAGGCACAAGACCAATTCTGATAAGAATCTCGGAGGTCCTGTCTATCTTGGATTTAGCTTTCCACTCTTTACGAAGCGTATTAAGCCATTCCCAGAGTGAGTTATCCTAAAGAACTTGGTTACTCACTTGGAATCTCAAAGGTTCCTTTTCTTGCGTAATCTCCCAGTCAAAGGCCTCCCCTTGCTGGGTCAAAGTCGTACGAGTTTCTGTAGCTTGCGAGGAGCTCTGAATGAACTAAGGAAGTAGGTCGGTAAGACCTAGAATCTGGTGAAAGATTGTCGGTGTCTCTGATGTCGATAAATGCTCAACGGTTTTGACAAATTGAAAGAGTACTCAAAATTTCCCACATTACTAACAGTGTGTCCTAGAAATTCGACTCTTCAATTTCAAAACTCGTGCCTAGAGAAATTTGCTAAAAGTTCCTTTGTAGAAATGTTGCCATGGGTTTTCTTCTTACTACGGGGGTAGATAAGTAAGTCCTTACATGGGGGAAATGACGAACTGATCCAAGTAAGAAAGACATACCCTATTCGTCTAGCTCATGAAAACTATGGGTGTATTGGTCCTATCCGAAGGGTATCACTACGGACTCGAAGTGTCCGCATCGGGTTCGGAAGATAGTCTTCCAGACATCCTTCTCTAACACTCAAACTGGTGATATTCGGATCTTAGATCCATTTTTGAAAGAAATTCTTTCCTTGTGTTTGCTCAACCATTTCATCTATGCGAGGCAGAGATAACGATTTCTAATGAAAATTCTCGACGGAGTCCTTGTTAACTGAGGTACATATAATGTGATCCATCGATTTCTGGAAGAATATGACCGGGGTTCTCTAGGGTGAGAAACCTATTCTTCTTATTCTATTTATGTCTAGTTCGCTAAGTTGTTCGAACTGTTCTTGTATCTCCGTGGGTATTCAAACTATAGGGAGATCTGTTTACGGGAGCCGTACTGGGTTCTAAGTTTGTTCGCATGACGATGCGATTACTCGTAGGCTTAAGCAATTCTCCGTCCTGAAGTTCATATTAGAATTCATACTTGGTTCACAATCACCATTTCATGTATACGAGTCATATATAATTAAGGTTGAAAAGGTAGTCAAATAATTGATTCTTCTTTAAGCTCATATCACATCGGGGAAAAAGAATTTAAAGTGAAATCATCAATTCTAAACCTATAGAAGCTTGATTATATATCACTCTTATGTATATCCTCCTTGGTGATAGATCAATTGCATGAATCCTTGGTTTAAACTTGACGTACTGTACGAGTGGTACTTCAGGGATTTCTTCGGAAAGAAAATAACTAAGAGGTACTCCTGGCATGAGTACTTCGGTGTTCTGATGTGACGGTTTCGCTAAAATGATGTTTACTGATAAGTAGATGTACGTATGAAGCTGTTTTTGTGAGGATCAAATTTAATAGTGTCGTATGATAATGTCGGAATCATACAGAAACTTAAAGACATTAGATTTGAACATAAAACGTTTATAGACAAAAAAAACAACTGTGCAGCCATGAACAGAGTTACGGTATTTTAGATTTACTACTAGACTATTGCTGCGATTAAGGTATACTACAAAAGACAAGTATACGCAGCACGAGAATCCCTATACAGATAGGATCTCGCAAAAGGTAAGACTCTAGTTGCACTAGTTTCAAACACGTTTTTGATTATACAAAAACTGACGATTTGGAGGGAACCTATACTATATTAGGGTCCTTAACCGTCTCTTTCCACTCTACGATCAAACTTCGTCAGGTTTGTTTATGTCCTTCTCTGCCGGACAGTTCCTCTTGAAGTGTCCCATGACGCCACATAGATGGCATATCTGAGAGGTTTGGACATTGGTGGTTGATGTGATGTGCTGAATCTGAATCCTATAGTAGCTGGTAGTATGTCCATTCCTGTTGCACCTAAAACAGTGTAACGGACGGCAACTACCCAGATGATGAAAGCTACACTCATAGCATTTTGGTAGGTTTCCAACATATTGCTTGGCTGGTGTAGGGACAATCGGGATGCCAGAAGGAATGGTGGTAGGAGGTGCAGATGTAGTAGCTGTGAAGGTCGTTACCGGTGGTTGTTTCTTATTCGCCCCTCGAAGCGATTTGTCCTTCTTTTGGCCCAAAACTTCCGTTTGTTACTCTTGGTCCTGACACTTGGGGTATCGTGGTGGTTTGTTGCTCGTCGAGGTACTGGATTGTCACCTGGATTGGCATTGTTGTTAACAGCTCCACTAACATTCGCATCGTTAGCGTGAAGGTGGATCAGAATAGCTGACACGGCAGCCGAGACTGCAGCTTTAAAGGTAGCTGCATCAATCTGAAGGGTTGGTGTTTGGTTGATGGGTTGCTCATCCTTCTTTGGCGACATGATTCTGTTTCACGGAAAGAAAATGAATTTGTGAGTGATTCTGGTTGACCCTGCTGTACTTAGATTGTTCATGTAAAGAGTACGACTATGTTCTCGAATGTTTGATCTACATCCCTATGATGCAGTCCTAACACGGAAATGGAAGTATGATCGCGAAGGTTTGACCTACATCTCTACGATGTAGTCCTAGTACTGAGTAGAAGTGTGTTTATGAAAGTTTGACCTACATCCCTATGATGCAGTCCTAGTAACGGGCGGAAATAAGTTCGTAGAATGGTCTCAATACGTTTTTTGTTCGAGTTGAGGTATCGTGGGTTGGTGAATAACAAGATCCAACCACTGAAGAGACTTGGAAATGTCTCCGGAGATAAATCACTATAGTCCAATGACTTGACTAAAGCATGATTCAGATATACTCTAATGAAAGAATGATAAGAGTACTTGAATGAAGAATGACACAGAAGTTAGCCGGCTGTCAAGATCTTTGATATTCACGATGTAAAGATTATGGAAAATGAACTTGTAAAGGTCTTAAATCATATCCGCAGAAGATATTTCCTGACAGTATAAAAACCTAGCAAAAGTACTTACGGAACAAGATAATTTCATAGAAAATGCCGTATCAGGCATACACAGAAAAACACGATTCTTTTTATAAGGGAAATAAATTAAAGCGTCTACTACTGGCGTTGGTCATCCCTCTGGTGAACTCGTAGTTCAGCCAATTGACATTCCATGTCAAGTAGGTGTCTTTCGCACACCATCTAGCGTACCCGGAGCTCTATGACTTCGACTCGTGATTCGGCCAGTGCTTGTAGCAGGGTTTCATGGTTTCTCTCTGATCTCTCGTGTGCATCTTCTAGATGAATGGTGTGGAGGGTATGCATTCTAGCATATGCGACTACTTCTGTAATCTGATGTAGGGCTGTCCTGCCTTGAATCTCATTTCGGGCCACTCTGCGGACCAAGATTTACAAGAATCTTTCTGTAAAAGCTTCGGTCACTATTAAATGTCATGGGCTGATCTTGTCCTTGGCTCCATGTTTCTAAGCATTTCACTTAATCAGGGTCGGGCCACGAAAAATCCGGACGAGGGTTAGGAATTGGGAAGGGAGCTGCTCGGGGTAGGTATTCAACCTCTGGTTCGGAGTTAGCATCATACGAAAGGTCTTCATCATGGTGATTATTCAAGGGGAAAAGGATGATCATTTTCTGTTTATTCTTCAAACCAACCAACTATGAATTCATTCGGAAGATACTGGTTGCCAAGGGAATGGAGTCCAACTATGTTTTCTATGCGAGAATTTAGGGTAAGAGAATAATTATTAGACGAACTATCTAGATAATTATGTAGAAAATCTTCATCAGTTACATCGTCATTTGTGAAGTGCATACCAGCTATGAGTAATCTAAACAGGATAGACCTTCGAATAAGTGACCTTAGTTCCAAATTCACACAGAATAAGGGTAAGGCAAAATTTTCACAGATTCTAAGTCTATAACATCCTAATTACATATAGCCTTAGTGTATCCACTTAGCAACTATCAATTTAGTAATGAAGATGCCGTTTTAACTTCTCAAGTGTAAAGTACTGATAGTAACACCAAATACTCATATAGTATTTTAATTTTAATGTTATGTTCTATTGTTCTCATTGTGGTAGGGTTGATAAGATTTTAGCATTGTTGCAACCACACACTTAAACTTAGGCACATGCTAGTCAACCCTCGGATAATATAGGTGATCAGGCTATATCTTCCCAGTTTTGACCATATGTCTCTAAGCCCACTTATGTTGTCCAACAATTGTAATTCTTTTGTAATGTCCTAGTGACACTGATTTTAGTATGAATGCAACACGTATACTTACTTAAATATTTTACTATTTAAAGTATAAACTCTTGGTCAGAGTATTTTTAATCCCTTATGTATTTATAGTTAGTATATCTTTTATGGGTTGATATACTTAATTCACTATAAACAATGCTCTGTTACCAATCTGTAACACCCCAAAACCAGGAACGGCGGAAACGTTCTGGGGCGGAGGACGTCATATATAATATCAACAACAATGTAAAGTAGTAAACAAGCAACAACATCATCCATTGCATTAATAATATAATTATTATACAAATGTGTTCGGTCAAATTTTGATAAACACTAAAGCATAAACCAAAATGAAAGATAAGTCTTAAACAAGCATCATCTTCCTTTCTCCTTGCATCGGTACCTGTCTATGATGACCTGAGGATACAAGAAATTTTGAAAGCGAGTATCAGCTTTGAAGCTGGTGAGATCATAAGTATTAATGTGTCTTAATTTGTAAAACTTATAATTTTTAAGACTTGACATTGTTTTGAAAGAAAGCTCGTATAAGTATGAAAATGTTTGTAGAACAACTGTAAATGTTTGAAAAACCCTAGAATCCCTATGATTCCTATTAGTAACAAAAGGAGTCTTCTACCAAGACCTAACTGTTCTGATTGTAGTCTTCTACCAAGACCTAACTGTGTTACTATTATTATCATTATAAGAAATTTCATCCTTTGGTACTAGGATACTTAAATATAATTCACCTCATTGGTTATGTGAATGAGTCACAGTATAAAGGTAATAATACAACTAACCTGAATATTACCCTTTGGTACTAGGGTAACTAACATTGTTAACTTTAAGACATCCGTAGATGTATATTTACCTCTGTTGCTAACAGCTGGGTGTAGGAATAGTCAATCCCTTAAAGTATACCTGTAATGGTATCAACCGTTGACATCCGTGGATGTGCTTTTACCTCTGTAGCTAACAGAGATTCTAGGAATGGTCAATCCCGCAACCTTATCCTTTGGTACCAGGATATTAAATCCATTCTATCTCGTCGATTATGTGATTGTATCACAAGGTAAAGGTAAGAATGGGGACTTCATAACAAAATCAATACATATAAGATGTAATGATAACTCGTCATATATTATCTATGTAAACGTAATCATGTAAAGGTAATCATGTAAATGTACTTATGTAAATGTACTCATGTAATTGTACTCATGTAAGTGTAATCATGTAAAAGTAATCATGTATATGTACTTATGTAAATGTGCTAGCTGTAACATGTGTTCTCTCTCTATCTAGCAAGTATTGACTCATGAATGAACTGACTCATTGTATGATATCGCGTTCTAGTAATGGTTCTAGTATTTTCCTAAACTATCCATATGGTAGTTTACTGGTAATCTAATTGGTAAATATGGACACGGATGTATACCCTTGCTACCCAAGGGCATGGAAGGAACGGGAAAGACCTTTTATGACTATATATGTACACATGATATATAACTAATATTTAAACGACTTTCGGACGAATACCCAATAGCCCACCAGACCACATCTCAAGGCGCGAAAAGCAAATAGGGTGGATAGCCTTCCTAAGTCTTTTAAACATTTCTTATATAACTATACATATAAAGGCATGCAATTTATAATATAAAAGCATAAATAAATTTTGTAAGATATTTGAAACATAAGTATTATTTTAAGAAAAGATCGACTTGATGTCAATCTAATAAACAATTTGAAGGCATAAGTTTAATAAAACCGTTGAAGTATAAGAAAACATTTGTTTGAAACACAGTTGTAAATATGTTTGAAAGGAAATGTACATAGTAAGATGTACAGTGTAATAAGGAGTTTAAAACATATAAAATGTTTATAAAAGTCATTTGAAGGAAACTCTTTGGTAAAACGGCAAATGAGTAGCCAAATCATTTGAATGATGTATATTAATCACATGTGATTTATGTAATAAGTATATAATTATACTTACTAATCACTTGTGATTGACATAATAAGTAGCATGATTCTACTTGTATCCCCCCCCCCATAAAAGATTTAAAAATAGTTTAAAACATTAGTGAAGGGGTATGAACTCACCTGTAGTAAGTGACTGGAATTGAACGGACTACTATCGTACGGAAGGATCAGACAAGTGCTTGGTGTCAAGTGAAGACTTAGACACACACAATGATCCTAATTACATATGAAGACATATGTATATAAATAATTAGTGATTATAACACTAATTATACAAGTATATCCATTTAAGCGCGAAGAAAACACCTTTGGTCAAGTGCTAGGAGGCTAAAGGGTTGCAACAAAGGAGTGTAACGCCTCTAATGGGAGTTTAAGGTCTAATGACCATATTCATTGGAGTTTACGGCCCAATGGACTAAGCTCCTGGATGTAAACTCCCAACCAAGGCTTGAAATGGTGCTTACAATTACTACAACTCTAGTGGGAATTTATTCAAGGCTTATACAAGTGTTTGGGCACCATATTGCTCCTTTGGGGAGTTTACGGCCCAAAGACCCTTTTCCCTTGGAGTTTACGGCCGTAAACTCCCTTGGGACGGTGATTATGGTGCTTTCAACTCTTTATAATAACTAGGAACAATTCTAGGCTTTTGTACTTGGCTTTGGAAGAGTTTATGGCACTAAATGGTACCATTTTATGGAGTTTACGGCCTTGGAACACTTTGGGCCATAAAATCCCTCACACATGGGGTTCTAAATGTTTTAGCTAATCCATAACTCATCTAGGTACATGCCCAAATTGTCTCATGGCCTAAGGAAGTGTTTAGGGTGTCCTTTGACCCCTTTATGGGAGTTTACGGCCCAAGAACCACTCTTGGCCATAAACTCTTCAATACTTGTGCTTTTCTTATGTTTCCTAGGTCCTAAACACATTAGGGTATTTGCCTAAAATAGAGTCCAAGCCTTAGAGAACGTTTTAAGGCATTTTGGCACCTAAAACATGGAGTTTACGGCCTAGGGAGCTTCTTTGCCGTAAACTCCCTTCTAGCCATGATTTCTAATGGTTTTGTTGGCATAAATCATGAGTTTAAGGCTTCTAGGTTTTTGTTTTAAGGCTAAGGGAACATTAGGCACTCATTTGTGCCTTCACTTGGAGTTTACGGCCCAAGAGATGTTCCTTGGCCGTAAACTCCTAAAACCAAATGGTTTTGATTGATTTCTAGTCTCATATGTTCATACATATCATCCTAAGCTAGATACCTAACAAGCAATTGGGACTAGATGGCCTTTAGGCCTTGTTTTGGAGTTTACACCCCAAGAACGTTCTTGGGCCGTAATCTCCCGGCTCTTGTGTTTTGGACATGTAAATAATGTTATTAAGCATATAACAAGTATTAAAACACATCTAGGGAAGTAGACTCACAATCTGGGATGAAAACCCGAAGATCCGTGAGAGAGAAATTGGATTTTCTCTAAATGGAATTCAACTAATGAACCAATTTGGTTCAGAATTCTATTTATAGTCCTGAGATTTTTGGCAGAAAATATTTCTATTCTCGAAATGGATTCTAATGATCTAGGGTAATGGAATTACAGTGTTGCACAAAATCCTAGTGCAACCACTCTCCTAATATCTCTTTAGGTGTAAAACCCTGAAACTGCCAAACTTATATTCTAAGTCTGAATTTTCACTGTAACTGCTCTACTTCTATAGGATTGAAATGGTTTGATTACAATGGAAATTTCAGGTTGTCATATCATCCCCCGGTTAAAGGGAATTTCATCCCGAAATTAGAATTTAGGCAAGGAAGTATGCACGAATGATCGAGTCGTGAGGAGAAAACTTCCTAATCGATTGGTTCTAGCGCACTTAAGTGAAATCGGGCTCTCTGTTGGCATTCCAACGAACCTTCACTAACTGGAGACAGCGTTGCTTTGTCCGCTTGACCTCTCGGTCGAGGGTCACTACGGTTCTAATATGAAGGCGAGGATCTCGACGAGTGGGCTTGCAAGAGTCCTAACGGAAAGGTATGGTTTCACGATCGAGAAGCGAAGAGTAGAAAGAATGTTACTGAGTTCGCGGAGTAGGTCTAGTTTGTGCGAGGCACAGGACCAATTCTGATAAGAATCTCGGAGGTCCTGTCTATCTTGGATTTAGCTTTCCACGCTTTACGAAGCGTATTAAGCCATTCCCAGAGTGGGTTATCCTAAAGAACTTGGTCACTCACTTGGAATCTCAAAGGTTCCTTTTCTTGCGTTACCTCCCAGTTAAAGGCCACCTCTTGCTGGGTCAAAGTCATACGAGTTTCTGTAGCTTGCGAGGAGCTCTGAATGAACTAAGGCGGTAGGTCGGTAAGACCTAGAATCTGGCGAAAGACTGTCGGCGTCTCTGATGTCGATATATGCTCAATGGTTTTGACAAATTGAAAGAGTACTCAAAATTTACCACATTACTAACAGTGTGTCCTAGAAATTCGACTCTTCAATTTCAAAACTCGTGCCTAGAGAACTTTGCTAAAAGTTCCTTTGTAGAAATGTTGCCATGGGTTTTCTTCTTACTACGGGGGTAGATAAGTAAGTCCTTACATGGGGGAAATGACAATCTGATCCAAGTAAGAAAGACGTACCCTATTCGTTTAGCTCATGAAAACTATGGGCGTATTGGTCCTATCCGAAGGGTATCACTACAGACTCGAAGTGTCCGCATCGAGATCGGAAGATAGTCTTCCAGACATCCTTCCTTAACACTCGAACTGGTGATATTCGGATCTTAGATCCATTTTTGAAAGAAATTCTTTCCTTGTGTTTGCTCAACCATTTCATCTATGCGAGGCAAAGATAACGATTTCTAATGAAAATTCTCGACGGAGTCCTCGATAACTGAGGTACATACAATGCGATCCATCGATTTCTGGAAGAATATGACCGGGGTTCTCTAGGGTGAGAAACCTAGTCTTCTTATTCTCTTTCTGTGTAGTTCGCTAAGTTGTTCGAACTGTTCTTGTATCTCCGTGGGTGTTCAAACTATAGGGAGATCTGTTTACGGGAGTCGTACTGGGTTCTAAGTTTGTTCGCATGACGATGCGATTACTCGTAGGCTTAAGCAGTTCTCCGTCCTGAAGTTCATATTAGAATTCATACTTGGTTCACAATCACCATTTCGTGTATACGAGTCATATATAATTAAGGTTGAAAAGGTAGTCGAATAATTGATTCTTCTTTAAGCTCATATCCCATCGGGGAAAAAGAATTTAAAGTGGAATCATCAATTCTAAACTTTTAGAAGCTTGATTATATATCACTCTTATGTATGTCCTCCTTGGTGATAGATCAATCGCATGAATCCTTGGTTTAAACTTGACGTACTGTACGAGTGGTACTTCAGGGATTTCTTCTGTAAGAAAATAACTAAGAGGTACTCCTGGCATGAGTACTTCGGTGTTCTGATGTGACGGTTTCGCTAAAATGATGTTTACTGATAAGGAGATGTACGTATGAAGCTGTTTTTGTGAGGATCAAATTTAATAGCGTCGTATGATAATGTCGGAATCATACAGAAACTTAAATACATTAGATTTGAACACAAAACGTTTACAGAAAAAAAAAAAAAAAAAAACTGTGCAACCATGAATAGAGTTACAGTACTTTAGATTTACTACCAGTCTATTGCTGCGATTAAGGTATACTACAAAAGACAAGTATACACAGCACGAGAATCCTTATACAGATATGATATCGCAAAAGGTAAGACTCTAGTTGCACTAGTTTCAAACACGTTTTTGATTATACAAAAACTGACGATTTGGAGGGAACCTATACTATATTAGGGTCCTTAACCATCTCTTTACACTCTACGATCAAACTCCGTCAGGTTTGTTGTTGTCCTTCTCTATTGGACAGTCCCTCTTGAAGTGTCCTATGATGCCACATAGATGGCATATCTGAGAGGTTTGGACATTGGTGGTTGATGTGATGTGCTGAATCTGAATCCTACAGCAGCTGGTAGTATGTCCATTCCTGTTGCACCTAAAACAGTGTAACGGACGACAACTACCCAGATGATGAAAGCTACACTCATAGCATTTTGGTAGGTTTCGGGTATATTGCTTAGCTGGTGTAGGGACAATCGGGACACCAGAAGGAATGGTGGTAGGAGGTGCAGATGTAGTAGCTGTGAAGGTGTTTACCGGTGGTTGTTTCTTATTCTCCCCTCGAAGCGATTTGTCCTTCTTTTTGGCCCAAAACTTCCGTTTGTTACTCTTGGTCCTGACACTTGGGGTATCGTGGTGGTTTGTTGCTCGTCGAGGTACTGGATTGTCACCTAGAATGGCATTGTTGTTAACAGCTCCGCTAACATTCGCATCGTTAGCGTGAAGGTGGGTCATAATAGCTGACACGGCAGCCGAGACTGCAGCTTCAAAGGTAGTCGCATCAATCTGAAGGGTTGGTGTTTGGTTGATGGGTTGCTCATCCTTCTTTGGCGACATGATTCTGTTTCACGGGAAGAAAATGAATTTGTGAGCGATTCTGGTTGACCCTGATGTACTTAGATTGTTCATGTAAAGAGTACGACTATGTTCTCGAAAGTATGACCTACATCCCTATGATGCAGTCCTAACATGGAAATGGAAGTATGATCGCGAAGGTTTGACCTACATCTCTACGATGTAGTCCTAGTACTGAGTAGAAGTGTGTTTATGAAAGTTTGACCTACATCCCTATGATGCAGTCCTAGTAACGGGCGGAAATAAGTTCGTAGAATGGTCTCAATACGTTTGTTGTTCGAGTTGAGGTATCGTGGGTTGGTGAATAACAAGATCCAACCACTGAAGAGACTTGGAAATGTCTCCGGAAATAAATCACTATAGTCCAATGACTTGACTAAAGCATGATTCAGATATACTCTAATGAAAGAATGATAAGAGTACTTGAATGAAGAATGACACAGAAGTTAGCCGGCTGTCAATATCTTTGAAATTCACGATGTAAAGATTCTGGAAAATGACCTTGTAAAGGTCTTACATCATATTCGCAGAAGATATTTCCTGACAGTATAAAAACCTAGCTAAAGTACTTACAGAACAAGATAATTTCATAGAAAATGCCGTATCAGGCATACACAGAAAAACACGATTCCTTTTTATAAGGGAAATAAATTAAAGCGTCTACTACTGGCGACGGTCATCCCTCTGGTGAACTTGTAGTTCAACCAATTGACGTTCCGTGTCAAGTAGGTGTCTTTCGCACACCATCTGGTGTACCCGGAGCTCTATAACTTCAGCTTGTGATTCGGCCAGTGCTTGCAGCAGGGTTTCATGGTTTCTCTCTGATCTCTCGTGTGCATCTTCTAGATGAATGGTGTGGAGGGTATGCATTCTAGCATATGCGACTACTTCTGTAATCTGATGTAGGGCTGTCCTGCCTTGTATCTCATTTCGGGCCACTCTGCGGACCAAGATTTACAAGACTCTTTCTGTAAAAGCTTCGATCACCATTAAATGTCATGGGCTGATCTTGTCCTTGGCTCCATGTTTCTAAGCATTTCATTCAATCAGGGTCGGGCCACGAAAAATCTGGACGAGGGTTAGGAATTGGGAAGGGAGCTGCTCGGGGTAGGTATTCAACCTCTGGTTCGGAGTTAGCATCATACGAAAGGACTTCATCATGGTGATCATTCAAGGGGAAAAGGATGATCATTTTCTGTTTATTCTCTAAACCAACCAGCTATGAATTCATTCGGAAGATACTGGTTGCCGAGGGGATGGAGTCCAACTATGTTTTCTATGCGAGAATTTAGGGTAAGAGAATAATTATTAGATGAACTATCTAGATAATTATGTAGAAAATCTTCATCGGTTACATCGTCATTTGTGAAGTGCATACCAGCTATGAGTAATCTAAACAGGATAGACCTTCGAATAAGTGACCTTAGTTCCAAATTCACACAGAATAAGGGTAAGGCAAAATTTTCACATATTCTAAGTCTATAACATCCTAATTACATATAGCCTTAGTGTATCCACTTAGCAACTATCAACTTAGTAATGAAGATCCCGTTTTAACTTCTCAAGTGTAAAGTACTTATAGTAACACCAAATACTCATATAGTATTTTAATTTTAATGTTATGTTCTATTGTTCTCATTGTGGTAGGGTTGGTAAGATTTTAGCATTGTTGCAACCACACACTTAAACTTAGGCACATGCTAGTCAACCCTCGGATAATTTAGGTGATCAGGCTATAACTTCCCAGTTTTGACCATATGTCTCTAAACCCACTTGTGTTGTCCAACAATCGTAATTCTTTTGTACTGTCCTAGTGACACTAATTTTAGTAAGAATGCAACACGTATACTTACTTAAATATTTTACTATTTAAAGTATAAACTCTTGGTAAGAGTATTTTTAATCCCTTATGTATTTATAGTTAGTATATCTTTTATGGGTTGATATACTTAATTCACTATAAACAATGCTCTGATACCAATCTGTCACACCCCAAAACCAGGAACGGCGGAAACGTTCTGGGGCGGAGGACGTCTTGTATAATATCAACAACAATGTAAAGTAGTAAACAAGCAACAACATCATCCATTGCATTAATAATATAATTATTATACAAATGTGTTCTACCAAATTTTGATAAACAATAAAGCATAAATCAAAATGAAAGATAAGTCTTAAACAAGCACCATCTTCCTTTCTCCTTGCATCGGTACCTGTCTATGATGACCTGAGGATACAAGAAATTTTGAAAGCGAGTATCAGCTTTGAAGCTGGTGAGATCATAAGTATTAATGTGTCTTAATTTGTAAAACTTATAATTTTTAAGACTTGACATTGTTTTGAAAGAAAGCTCGTATAAGTATGAAAATGTTTGTAGAACAACTGTAAATGTTTGAAAAACCCTAGAATCCCTATGATTCCTATTAGTAACAAAAGGAGTCTTCTCCCAAGACCTAACTGTTCTGAATGTAGTCTTCTACCAAGACCTAACTGTGTTACTATTATTATCATTATAAGAAATTTCATCCTTTGGTACTAGGATACTTAAATATAATTCACCTCATTGGTTATGTGAATGAGTCACAGAATAAAAGTAATAATACAACTAACCTGAATATTACCCTTTGGTACTAGGGTAACTAACATTGTTAACTTTAAGACATCCGTAGATGTATATTTACCTCTGTTGCTAACAACTGGGTGTAGGAATAGTCAATCCCTTCAAGTATACCTGTAATGGTATCAACCGTTGACATCCGTGGATGTGCTTTTACCTCTGTAGCTAACAGAGATTCTAGGAATGGTCAATCCCGCAACCGTATCCTTTGGTACCAGGATATTAAATCCATTTTATCTCGTCGATTATGTGATTGTATCACAAGGTAAAGGTAAGAATGGGGACTTCATAACAATATCAATACATATAAGATGTAATGATAACTCGTCATATATTATCTATGTAAACGTAATCATGTAAAGGTAATCATGTAAATGTAATTATGTAAATGTACTCATGTAATTGTACTCATGTAAGTTGAATCATGTAAAAGTAATCATGTATATGTACTTATGTAAATGTGCTAGCTGTAACATGTGTTCTCTCTCTATCTAGCAAGTATTGACTCATGAATGAACTGACTCATTGTATGATATCGCGTTCTAGTAATGGTTCTAGTATTTTCCTAAACTAACCATATGGTAGTTTACTAGTAATCTAATTGGTAAATATGGACATGGATGTATACCCTTGCTACCCAAGGGCATGGAAGGAACGGGAAAGACCTTTTATGACTATATATGTACACGTGATATATAACTAATATTTAAACGACTTTCGGACGAATACCCAATATCCCACCAGACCACATCTCAAGGCGCGAAAAGGAAATAGGGTGGATAGCCTTCCTAAGTCTTTTAAACATTTCTTATATAACTATACATATAGAGGCATGCAATTTATAATATAAAAGCATAAATAAATTTTGTAAGATATTTGAAACATAAATATTATTTTAAGAAAAGATCGACTTGATATCAATCTAATAAACAATTTGAAGGCATAAGTTTAATAAAACCGTTGAAGTTAAAGAAAACATTTGTTTGAAACACAGTTGTAAATATGTTTGAAAGGAAATGTACGGAGTAAGATGTATAGTGTAATAAGGAGTTTAAAACATATAAAATGTTTATAAAAGTCATTTGAAGGAAACTCTTTGGTAAAACGGCTAATGAGTAGCCAAATCATTTGAATGTTGTATATTAATCACATGTGATTTATGTACTAAGTATATAATTCTACTTACTAATCACTTGTGATTGACATAATAAGTAGCATGATTCTACTTGTATCCCCCCATAAAACATTTAAAAATAGTTTAAAACATTAGTCAAGGGGTATGAACTCACCTGCATTAAGTGACTGGAATTGAACGGATGGCTATCGTACGGAAGGATCGGACAAGTGCTTGGTGTCAAGTGAAGACTTAGACACACACAATGATCCTAATAACATATGAAGACATATGTATATAAATAATTAGTGATTAAAACACTAATTATACAATTATAGCCATTTAAGCGCGAAGAAAACACCTTTGGTCAAGTGCTAAGAGGCTAAAGGGTTGCAACAAAGGAGTGTAATGCCTCTAATGGGAGTTTAAGGTCTAATGACCATATTCATTGGAGTTTACGGCCCAAGGGAGTAAGCTCCTGGCCGTAAACTCCCAACCAAGGCTTGAAATGGTGCTTACAATTACTACAACTCTAGTGGGAATTTATTCAAGGCTTATACAAGTGTTTGGGCACCATATTGACTCCTTTGGGGAGTTTATGACCCAAAGACCCTTTTCCCTTGGAGTTTTCGGCCGTAAACTCCCTTGGGAGGGTGATTATGGTGCTTTCAAGTTTTTATAATAACTAGGAACAATTCTACGCTTTTGTACTAGGCTTTGGAAGAGTTTATGGCAATAAATGGTACCATTTTATGGAGTTTACGTCCTTGGAACCCTTTGGGCCGTAAAATCCCTCACACATGGGGTTCTAAATGTTTTAGCTAGTCCATAACTCATGTATGTACATGCCCAAATTGTCTCATGGCCTAAGGAAGTGTTTAGGGTGTCCTTTGACCCCTTTATGGGAGTTTACGGCCCAAGAACCACTCTTGGCCATAAACTCTTCAATACTTGTGCTTTTCTTATGTTTCCTAGGTCCTAAACACATTAGGGTATTTGCCTAAAATAGAGTCCAAGCCTTAGGGAAAGTTTTAAGGCATTTTGGCACCTAAAACATGGAGTTTACGGCCTAGGGAGTTTCTTGGCCGTAAACTCCCTTCTATCCATGATTTCTAATGGTATTGTTGGCATAAATCATGAGTTTAAGGCTTCTAGGTTTTTGTTTTAAGGCTAAGGGAACATTAGGCACTCATTTGTGCCTTCACTTGGAGTTTACGGCCCAAGAGATGTTCCTTGGCCGTAAACTCCTAAAACCAAATGGTTTTGATTGGTTTCTAGTGTCATATGTTCATACATATCATCCTAAGCTAGATACCTAACAAGGAATTGGGACTAGATGGCCTTTAGGCCTTGTTTTGGAGTTTACACCCCAAGAACGTTCTTGGGTCGTAAGCTCCCGGATCTTGTGTTTTTGACTTGTAAATAATGTTATTAAGCATATAACAAGTATAAAAACACATCTAGGGAAGTAGACTCATAATCTGGGATGAAAACCCGAATATCCGTGAGAGAGAAATTGGATTTTCTCTAAATGGAATTCAACTAATGAACCAATTTGGTTCAAAATTCTATTTATAGTCTTGAGATTTTTGGCAGAAAATATTTCTATTCTCGGAATGGATTCTAATGATCTAGGGTAATGGAATTACAGTGTTGCACAAAATCCTAGTGCAACCACTCTCCTAATATCTCTTTAGGTGTAAAACCCTGAAACTGCCAAGCTTATATTCTAAGTCTGAGTTTTCACTGTAACTGCGCTACTTCTATTGGATTGAAATGGTTTGATTAGAATGGAAATTTCAGGTTGTCACAATTACTCTCTGAGCAACCTCACCCCAACATATTAGGGTCTTGCACTTCCTCCTGTAAAGCATCTCGAAGGGAGGTCGATCAATACTGGTGTGGTAGGTATTATTGTAGGAAAACTCTGCCAATGGAAGGTAGTTATACTAAATACCATCGAAGTCTAAAACATACGCCTGCAGCATATGCACCAAAGTCTGGATGGTTTGCTCCCTCTGACTATACATCTGTAGGTGGAAGGTCGTGCTAAAGTACATATGAGTAACCAAATCGTCATGAAATTTCTTCCAAAACCTAGAAGTAAACCACACATCTCTGTTAGAAATGACAGAAACTGGCACCCCATGCCAAGCTACTACCTCCCGGATGTGGTTGTCTGCCAACGTCTCGTCCGAAATACTCTACTGAATCGGTATGAAGTGGGCGCTCTTGGTCAATCAATCCACGATGACTCGTATCGTGTCAACTCCACATGCCTTCTGAGGTAACTTCGTATACCATGCTATATTCCTCTTCAAGCAGGCCCACCAATAATCAGGGCGAAGATCCCAGTACATCTTCGTAGCCTTAGGGTGAATGGAGAACCTCGACTTGTGTGCCTCCTCCATAAGAAACTAGCGCACTCCACCCTAGTATGGAGCCTAGACCCTTCGATGAATGGTCAAAAACGCACGAATGTCGTAATTGAATGAGACCACTTGGCCTATGACCAGCTCACACTTTCGGCGCTCCTCCTTCATACAATCGACCTGTGCCTCCGGAACCATTCCAACAACTGAGTAACCACTGTCATTCTCAGACACATGTCTCTGATAAGGGCCGCAAATACCTTGCGGCTAAGAGCATCGGCCACCACATTGGCCTTCCCTGGGTGATAAAGGATCTCACAGTCATAATCCCTCACCACGTCCAACCACCATTGGTGTCTCATGTTTAGATTTGGCTGGTCCATCAAGTACCTCAGACTCTTATGAACCATGTAAATAGTACAATGGACCCCATTGAGGCAGTGTCGCCAAATCTTGAGGGAAAAAAAACCGTCCTTAACTCCAGGTCGTGCGTCAGGTAGTTCGCCTCGTGAGTCTTTAACTGCCTCGAGGCGTAAGCGATGACATGCCCACTTTGCATCAACACTGTGCCCATACCTGAGATGGATGCATCACAGTATATTACACAATCCTCAACACCTTTACGCAGGGCCAAGATCGGCGCCTCACACAACCTCTGCCTCAAAGTCTCGAAGGCCACCTCCTGCTCATGTCACCAGCAGAAGGTCACCGACTTCTTAGTTAGTCGGGTCAGGGGTACCGCTGTCTTGGAGAAATCCTGAATGAATCTATGGTAATAGCCTGCTAAATCAAGGAAGATCCAAATCTCAAACAGAGACCTTAGAACCTCCCATCTCATCACGGCATCCACCTTGGCCGGATCAACCAGTATACCGTTTTGGTTGACGAGGTGCCCTAGAAACTCCACCTTACGCAACCAAAACTCGCACTTGGAGAACTTTTCAAAAATTCTCTCCATCCTTAATGTCTCCATCACCTCTATCAGGTGCTCCTCGTGTTACTCCTGTGTCTTGGAGTAAACCAAGATATTATCAATAAAGACTATCACAGACCGATCCAGCATCGGTTTGCACACGCGGTTCATGAGATCCATCAATATGACAGGAGCATTGGTGAGCCCAAATGGCATCACCACGAACTCATAGTGACCATAGCGAGTCCGGAAAGCAGTCTTCTTTACATCCTCACCTTTGACTCTCATTTGGTGATAGCCAAAACATAAATTGATATTGGAAAACCAAGATGCCTCCCTAAAGCTGGTCGAAGAGATAGTCAATCCTTGGTAGTGGGTAGCGGTTCTTCACCATTACCTTGTTCATCTCCTGGTAGTCTATACAAATACAATGAGACCCGTCCTTCTTCTTCACAAACAGAATCGGGGCTCCCTAAGGAGAACTGCTTGGCCTGATAAATCCTTTGTCTAATAGCTTCTACAGTTGTATAGACAAATCCTGCATCTTGGGAGGAGCCAACTGATATGGTGCATTGTCTATCAGAGCCGCACCAGGACTAGGTCAATCCTAAACTCGACCTGCTTCTCTGGAGGTATCCTAGGCAAATCCTCCGGGAAAACGTCCAGATACTCCCACACCACTGCCACATCATCCACAGACGCCTTACCTTTCTCCCGGGTATCCATAATATAGGTGACAAAACCTGCATATCCCTAACGAGGGTAGTGTCTGGCTCTCGCTGCATAACACATGACCAGTCCACGCTGTGGTCTCTCCCCCTGAATCACTAATTCTCCCCCACTTGGGGTCCTGAACGGGACTAACTGCTGCTCACTGTCAATCATCACACATTAGGGCTCAACCAATCCATGCCTATGATGACCTTGTTCCCACACAAATGAATGGGAACCAAATCCACCAGGTAACGCTCGTCATACATCCTCAGAATAGAATCTCTATAAACCTACGATGCCCATACGGATCGGTTGACCGCAATTTCGAGCTCTAAAGGACAATCCAACATGCTCGTAGACTCGAAAAATAACTTGCTAAGTGAAAGAGAAACAAAAGATCGGGTAGCTCCCAAGTCAAATAACACCAACAATGGGATACCGTTCACATGGAACGATCCTAAACAGAATACATGAAACATAAATATCAAAATTGAAACATAATAAAAGTTAGGGAGAAGAAACATACCTGTCACCACATTCGGTGTGACGCGCGCCTCCTCGGCGGTCAACTGGAAGGCTCGGCTGCTCACCACAGGAGTATCTGGCTTAGCCTGGTGGCCATCTGTGATCCCCAGGGTCGTTGGAGTTGGCGCCAATATTGACGCTCCTTATACCCATCTCGGGAAGTTGGCCTTCTTATTGCCCCTGTAATTGCAATGAAAGTAAATTAGGTCTATTATCTGAATGGTGGGGTTAGGGGCAGTACAATCCTTGCTAAAGTGCTCTGTCTTTCCACACTTGTAGCACCCCGGTCCTCTAGCTTTTCACACTCCCTCGTGTGGCCTGCCGCATTTCCCACAGCGGCTGCGGCCCTGCTGGCCCTTTGACTTCGAGTCAAGTCCCTTGGGTTGCTTCACTAAAACCCTAGTCGTATGCCCAGCCTCCGCCTTCCTCTTCCTAACATGCTCTATTTCAATCTAGCTCTCTTGTGCCCTAGCTATCATATAATCCAAAGTCTGACATGACGAATAACTGACATATTTCCGTATGTCAGCTCTCAGCATATCATGGTACCAGGTTTTTTTCATCTCCTTATCACCCACACACTGAGGCACCAACAAGGCCCTCTCCCTGAACTTGGCGGTAATCTCCGCCATTGAGTCCGTACTCTGCCTTATATGTAAAAACTCCCTGGCTTGCTATTGAATCTCCACAGTTGGCGCAAACTCGACCCGGAATCTAGTCACAAAGTCCGAATAGGTCATAGCCTCAATGAATGGGACTCCCAATGTATCACTGATTGCTTCCCACCAGTCTTTAGCTCTCTCCCTCAAACAACCAGCAACATACATGAACTTCGACCCCTCAAATCAGAAGCTCATCAACTGCGAAGACTCGATGTATGGAATACACCGCCTAGCCACAATGGGTTATTTCACCCCGTACAATTCTGGTGCTCTGCATCCCCTAACATCCTTGAAGAAGAGCATGTAAGTCCATGATTGGCCAGGTGCCATGTCACTCCTGAATTCCTTAAGGCGATCTTCCATCAGCTCAATGATACCATCCTTGATCGAACCAAAAATCAACAGGGTCTCCTCATGGATGCCTCTCGTAATCTCGGATACTATGAACTCCCACAATCCATCATCAATCGGCTCGGAACTCGTACCAAAACTAGACCCAGACCCTAAACCTCCTGATTTGTGATGTGTCACAACCATTCTGAAACTAAACACACAATTTTCAGGGTCATATATAACCTCGAGAGGTCTCACACTTTGCCACTCTTGGTTGCCCACGGCTCACCAAGAGTCAAGTACGGATTCTCTGCTTTCAGTATTACGGGACCATACTACCTTCCAAATCTATCCGTACTTTCCGCTTGGTTTTCCTTGGTTCACCAATGTTGCCTCCTATCCATGTATACAGTTATCAATCAAATAACTTCTAATACTAATCCTATCATAGGATTGCTCTAGGGTAATATTCGACCCACTCTCCGCCATCAGATGCATAAGAATTCCCTACTATCTCTCCCTAACTAGATCGTGAATACCATTACATATTATTAAGACTAGATAATTCTTCGAATGAGAGGTCCTACCCTATAATGGTTGGACTCAGACAAGAGCTACAAAATATGGCTAGACCTAACGTTCTGAAATTATTTAGTCCTTGTAATATTTAACTTAACGTATTCGTTTACTAGATAATTAAAGATAGCTAGGACTCCTGTAAACATACTGTGAGGCATATCTGGGTTTGCGAACTACCCTTCTGAGCATACTTGGGTGCTCAACCTACCCATGCCAGGCATAAAGGGGTGCTCAACCAACCCCTATCAAGCATATCTGAGTGCCCGACCTACCCTGCCAGGCATATCAGTGTGCCTGACCTACCCTCCGGTTTATCTCAATTGGTTACGGGGTCTGTTTAACCCCTACCCCTACCACTACCACATAATAACATATCATAACCATATTGTCAAGCATATCTGGGTGCCTGACCTACCTTCCGATTTATATCAACTGGCTATGGGGTTTAATCCACCCCTCCTACCACTATACATAACAACATAGCGTAATAGCACATAAAGCATCACATATAGAGGCATACCAGAAAATTATCACAAAGATAATCATCTACTATAAACATTGGTGCCTTCGACCTACTTCTACTGGAAGGTAACTCACCTTGAATATCGGAAGTAGCTGAAAATACTCGGCTCCAAAATCAATACAACTCAAGCTCCTATATATAAAATGTTTCCTTAATTATCCTTTCATACTCATAACCTCTAAAGGGTTAACTTTGGTCCAAGTCCAAGTCAAAGTCAAAGTCAACGCTTTGAGTTAACTCAACTCGTCGAGTTCACTTCTCAACTCGTCGAGTTCCCATAAATCACGGAATCATAAAATCATGATCCGACTCGTCAAGTTTTCCTACAACTCGCTAAGTTCATTCTTCTGAACATAATCAGGACTTTTAAGTACAACTCATCGATTTCCCTTGTGGACTCGTCGAGTTCTTTCTGTCATCGGGAATAGGGATACGCAGTTTTTCCCAAATCCCGATCCCGTATCGGTACAATACCGGAACCGGTACCGAACCATACCGAATTCAAAAATATGGAACGGTACATGGTACTCCAAATACACAAAATTCGGGATTCGGTACCGCCGGTACCGGTGCTAGTACCAAAAACCAGTACCAATCCCGGTACCGGTACCGGTGATTTTAATTTGGTTCGGTACTTCGGATTAACTTTTGATTGAATTCAGTTTTTGGAAAATTGGGAACGGTACGGGTTGGTACCGGTTCCTTCCCATGCTCATCCCTAATCGGGAAAATAGAGAAAGCCCTAGCCAACTCGCTGAGTCGTCTCTTTTACTCACTGAGTTTTCTCAAAACTCAGAAAGCTCTAGGACCACGATCCAACTCGCTGAGTTGGACAAACAACTCATCGATTTTTTCTTAGTCTCAACTCATTCAGTCACTTCTAAGCAAGCCTAATACCTCCAAACCATAGATCTCGTCCCGTTGGACTGAGATACCATGTAAAGTTGCTAAGTTGACATTGATGCATGGTATCAAGAGGCTAACAACACTAAAACTAAGCTTCATAAGGGAGCTAGAGCATAGAGGAGAGACAAGACTTGATAAAGCTAGCAACTTAAAGTCTCAATGGCATGTAAACACTAAAACTAAGCTTCATAAGTGTTGGGATTAATAGATTGCGTCATGGGCTCGGCTCTTAGCCCAATTTTGATTGCCGGTATTAGGCCTGTCCAACCATGCATTTTTGTACTATGGTTTAGTATATAAGGTGCATGCATGCAGTCTTAGAAGTCATCGCTTTCATTATTTGTTTTCTCTAAGTTTAGTAAACCCTAGCTCGCCTCTATAGCGGAAGTTCTTTGTCGAGCTCTGCTGAGGCGTGACTTTATTTTGAATCATAAGCATACATTTGATTCCATCCTGTGTTTACTTTCATACTGTTTTTGACTTGTTCAATTTTTATAATCATACCTGTGAAAGATCTAATCGATCTAGAGCTTAATTCTCATCAATTGGTATCAAAGCAGGAGACTGTGTAATTCATACACATCTCTTCTATCGAAGAAGTTATTAGGGTTTTTAATTCCGCATTGATTAATATTAATTAAGCCATCATTCCATATTGACGTATCTCATTAATTGTTGATCTAACCCTAACGATATATTACAAGTCTGATCTTTTACAGGTAATCGATCAAAAGTCATTACAATGTCCACAGACGATTCACAAGCCAATCCAATCAACATCTCCAACACCATTGGTTCGACGACAAGGATACCAATCTTGTATACACAAGACTATGAAGTCTGGATGCATCACTTCAAAGATTATGTGATTATATCTGAGGATAATGGATACTTGATCTGGGAAGCAATCACCGTTGGCCCATTCGCTCACTCAAGCACTTCTAAGATTGTCAAAACTCAGAAGGAGTACAATCAACTTGTTAACGATGTCAAAGATATTCCTCAAGACGAGGAGCAAAAGTTTCAATGCAACATCAAAGCCCTGAGGATGATTAGGTTTGCACTGCAGTCAGATACGTTCCGGTTGGTAAGTTCTTGTGCCACGGCTAAAGAGATCTGGGACAGATTAAAAGAATTGGATTCCACTGACGAAGATTTGGAACATTCAATTCAAACTCTCTTTCTTTCTGAATTTGGAGACTTTAAGCAGAAGCCTGAAGAGAAACTTGTTCAAGCCTTTGATCGCTTCAATCATATTTTAAGAAAGATGATAAAGCATGGGATCAAAAGGAAAGTTATCGAACAAAAGGTTACTTTTATGAACGGTCTCAGATCTGAATGGATGGCCGTTGTATCTAAAGTTAAAGCTCATGAACAGTTCAAGTCATATTCTCTGGCGGAACTCGTAGGTATTTTGAAATCTCATGAAAGTGCACTGTCTAAGGAAACGAACGTGGTTTCTAGTCTGGGCTCTTTAGCTCTTATCTATAAAGGAAAAAAGGTCGATTGAAGAAGAAGAGGAATTGGATCTTGCCAATTATGGTCTAACCGGTGAAGAATATGCCTTGATGGTGTCTAACCCTTGAAAATTTATTAAGAAGAAATTCCTAGCCAACAAGAACCGAAATTGGCACGGTAGTTACAGCACTGAAAAGATCAAAGAGGAATCGAAGATGGGGTCAAAGTCTGAAGAGTCAAAGAAGGAAGCGAAAGTTAGTGGAGGCTCAGGATTCGACTGCCATTACTGTGGAGGCAAGAATCATTTTGCAAAAGATTGCATGCTGAGAAAGAAAGAAGAAAAGACAAATGAAGAAGATGAGGAAGCGAGCCTCCTGAGAAGGCTTGAAGAAATTAAGAAAAGAAATTATGTTGTTAATGATACTAACATGAATGCTTTAATTGTGCAGGATACAAACAGCTGTGACGAATTTGGTGGTGTGGAAGTTTGGTCCTCAGATACCGAGGATGATGAAGTCTGAAAGCCCACTCATGGGAAGGCTATGCTAGAAAAAGAAGAATGTGTTACATGAAGGTGATATGTGGTAACCGAAGGTGTGTCTCAACTGATAGGATACACAACCGACGGGGGAGTTGAAGACGAAAGGGAGCGGGAGGACAGGTGTTTCGCTGCCAAACCTGTCAGTGCACAGATCAACGAATGTGATAAGTTGATCAAGAAGGTACAAAATATTCTTGTCTCTCTAAAAATACTTGTTACTTACTATGAAAAGGAATTAAATAACTTAAAATCAAAATTTTCAAGTATAAGTATCAGTCTCACCCAAACCCGTGTCACAAATTCTAACCTAACTGGTCAAATCAGCAGGATTTCATCAAAGAGTGAGGAAAGTAGAATGTGGATCGAGCAGAAACAGAAGGAGTTAATTAGATCTAAGGATGATTGAATTTATTTACAATGAGACAATCTTAAACTTCTTAAACAGCAAAATGTGTTTTGTTTAATTGCTAAAAGACTCTATTTTAACATCACTCAGTTGCATCTTGATTGTGAAATAGGGATGAAGACACATCGCATGATTTTACCCTTCCTTGAGTTAAAGGAGGATGAAATCGATGTTGAATCCTACAACTGTGAAAGCGTTGTATCTTCTGAAAGGGTTTCTCCAACATATAAAATAGGTATGGATAAAATTGAATCCTACATAAAGTCCAAAGACCACAAAGTCATGCTCAAAAATCTGTTAGACGGAAATGATAGATTAAAATTATGAACCAAAACTATACATAAATTTGACTTGTTGAATGCCAAATTAAGTTTACAAAATAAAATTGATGTTGAAAATGCATATGAACTAATGAGGACGATGATATGAGTGAAATCTCTATAGAGGATTTGGTGGACTGTTCTGAATTTGTCAAAAGCGAACCTAAGTCACACAAAAACTTAATTTCTGAAAACTCTGATGAGTTTGCTCGATCCTCTACTGACAAAACCAAAGTTCTGAAAGCTAAAGCTGTTGTGTACCAGAAGGTACAAACCACTCCAAATCAAGTCTACACAATACCAGGTGTCACTCCACAAAAAACTGCAGAGTTAACAGCGATGGTAGAAGAAGACAATGCTGGCGGATGTGATGAATTTTTCTGGTCGGCCCGAATAGACAATGTTGATAAGACGAAGGGTCTATCTCAGAAAATTTCATGGAGAGTGAAAGGTAGATACATACCCGAACCACTAAATGAGCCAACAAGATATGATGTGCCAAGCACAAGTGGAACCAAAACTTCAACGGGTGAACCTATGCAAACCCCTAGTGAGACATCATCAGCAAAAAGTGAATGTTGTGCTCACACTTCAAAAGGAAAGGCCAATATTCACAGAAATCCAAAACAGGTAGATGAAAGAAAGCATCAAAGAAATCTGAGATAAAAGAAGAATCTCTCAGAAAGAAAACAATTTTGGAAATCTCAAAATGCTCACTTTATAAGGATAGAAAGAAAACAAAAATTGCAAGAGGAATCAAGGAACGGAAAGGAAGGTTTCGGTCCATCTGCTGAAAGGAACCGAAAGGAAGGTTTCGTTCTGTCTACTGAAAGGAAACGAAAGGGTTGTTTCGGTCTTTCGACCAATAGGAGCCGAAAGGGTGGTTTCGGTTCCCCATCCGATAACAACCGAAAGGAGAGGTTCAGTCCCTCACCCAACAACAACCAAACGAACGGTTTCAGTAATCCACCCAACAATAACCAAAAAACGGTTTCGGTCCTCCACCCAACAGCAACCGAAAGAGTCGTTTCGGTCCCCCATCCAATAACAACCGAAAGAGCGGCTTCGGTCATCATCTGTCCAAGTTCAGTTAGACACACATAAGATCCAATGACACTTCTAAACCCAACACCTCTAATTCTAGTTTTCTTTCCTCAAAATAATTAAATGGAAAAGGAAAGCTCTTTCCAGCAGATAACAAACGTCCAAAAAGAGATCCAAACGAATGATGTAGTCAACACCATAAATCTCAAACCCACTGAATCTAAACCAACCAAAATTAAAGTTTTCACCATAAAAAGAAAAGATGAAACAACTTTAATTAAACATACTTACTTAGTTGATATTTCTCTTACTATTCCCTGTTCTGTAAAAAGCTCACGAGGACCCAAGAAACTTTAGGTTCCTAAGTCTGCTTAAATTTTTTGCAGGTAATGCGTGGCGAGCAGTTCGATGAAGAATGGTACATTGATAGTGTCTGCTCTCGTCACATGACAGGGAGGAACGAAGAATTGAGGTAGTTTTGGTCTCTTAAGGATGGTGGCATTGTAAAGTGTGGAAACAACTCATTTGGTACTATCAAAGGTTATGGAATGATCACTAATGGCGAGTTCTCTATAAGGAAAGTAGCTTATGTTGAAGGACTCCAACACAATCTTATCAGTGTATCACAACTGGTGGTTGGCACTGTATTGAAAGTATCATTTGACGATGAAGGATCAAAGATTGTCAAGAAGAAAACTAACAACGTTCTGCTGAAGTCAAAGTGAAAGGGAGAAATATATCCTTTTAACCTCAACCCAATTCGAGGTAAATCAACAGTGTGGTTACTCACAAAGGCTCACTCTGATGAAAGTTGGTTATGGCATAAAAGACTATCTCATCTGAATTTCAAGGATATCAACAAGTTGGTCTTGGGTGATCATGTTCGAGGTCTTCCAGTTCTAAAATTTGATAAAGAATATCTTTGTGCAGCATGTGAAATGGGAAAGCAGAATCGACAGATTTATCCTTCTATTATCAATACTAAGGTGATAGAACCATTGGAGCTACTGCATATTAACCTGTGTGGTCCATCGTCCATTGAAAGCATTAGGGGGAACAAATACATTCTGGTTATTGTGGACGATTTCTCAAGATTCACATGGGTATTCTTCCTCAAGCAAAAGTCTTAAGCCACTCCAAAGCTTAAGCTCTTTAATAAACAGATAGAGACACAACTAAGAAAGGTAGTTTGTAATGTGAGGAGCGATAATGGCTAGGAATTCAAGAACAAAGATTTTGAATACTTTCTTGCCGAAAAGCGGACAACTCACAATTTCTCAGCCCCTTATACTCCATAGCAAAATGACATCGTTGAAAGGCGAAACCGATCTCTGTGTGAAGCAGCTTGAACTATGATATGCTTCACGTCCTTACCTTTGTATTTCTGGGCTGATGCAATTGCTGCTGCATGTTATAGTCAATATAGATCATATTTGAACAAGCGGTTCTCCATTACCCCTTATGAGATCTTGAATAATCGAAAACCAAATGTGAAATTATTTCAAGATGTTTCATCTTTAACTCAAGAGAGAATCGAAACAAGTTTGATGCAAAGGTTGATGAAGGAATTTTATTAGGCTACTACCTGAACTCCAAGGCGTATCGAGTTCTCAATAAGCGCTCAAAGAAGATTGAAGAAACATACTATGTCACCTTTTATGATAGTTATGTTAAGAAGGCGAAATCAACAAAAGGTGCAACGCAAGAGATCTTTCCAAAGAATGGTCAAGTTACGACCTCTCTTTCAAATCTTTTTGAGCAATACTTTCTTTTGTTCAACGAGGCTCAAAAGGCAATTGACTCTTAATCAATGGAAAAAGACAACAAAGTTGATAATTTAAAACAAAATATTGATGACGCCGCTCAAAAGATGGCTGATGATCAATCTAAAGAAACTGAAAGGCCAAAAGCATGCGAACCTGCAAGTGACCGTCCTAATGTTGAGGGGGAGGGTCCATCTATTTTTCATGATCAAGGTTCATCGTTCCAGGGGGGAGTTCACCACCTCGTTCTTCAAGCTCTTCTAAGAGTCCGCCCAAAGAAGGGAACACCAATCTAGATATCGAACAGGCGTCCATCTTTGAGGGGGATAACACCAACGTCGGTGATGATGACATTTTGTCCGAGCTACAGGAAGAAATAAATGCTGAATTTGATCCCATCTCTGATCCAAATTTACCTCCACTTAACAAATGGACTAAAGATCACCCTCAAAGTCAAATTATCGATGAGTCTTCAGAAAATGTGTTAACTCGTTCTCAAATCAAAGCGAAATAGGCTGCACTTTTCTCTAATGTAGAGTTTTGCATGTTCAACTCCTTTATTTCCAAAGTTGAACCGAAAACTATTAACTCAAGATCATTTAGGCTGGGTTCAAGCCATGCAAGATGAATTAAATAAACTTGAAAGAAACAAAGTATGGCGTCTTGTTCCAACTCTAAAAGATGCTTCGGTTGTCGGTCTCAAACGGGTTTTTAGGAACAAGATGGACAAGGAGGGGAATGTCATTCGTAGCAAAGCGAGGTTGGTGAAGAAAGGATACTGTCAGGATGAGGGAATCGATTATGAAGAGACCTTCGCTCCAGTTGCAAGATTAGAGTCTGTTCGTATCTTTCTTTCATATGCAGCTCATAAGAACTTTGAAGTCTATTAGATGGACGTCAAATGTGCCTTCCTTAATGGTGAACTTGAAGAAACCGTATATGTTGAGCAACGGACAGGCTTCGTGAATGAGAAGTATCCAGATCATTGTTACATCCTTGACAAAGTTGTATATGGCCTCAAACAGGCTCCCAGAGCATGGTATGAAACAAGGTTTGGTTCACCCAACCTTCTTTCGTAAGCGAGAAGGTAACCACCTTATGATAGTCCAAATTTATGTTGATGACATCTTCTTTGGCTCCACGAATCCTAGCTTAACACCTAAATTCACAAAGTTGATGGAAACTAAATTTGAGATGAGATCAATGGTTCCAATTAACTTTGTTCTTGGATTGAACATTAGACAGGGACCAGAAGGAATTTTTATTAATCAGGAGGCATACACCAAGACTTTATTAGCTAAATTTTGGATGATGGGAGACTCCAAAGTGAAAGTGCCTATGGCCTTTGGAACTAAGCTTACACCCTCATTGGAGAAACCAACAGCTGATGTGACACTCTATTGACAAATGATTAGGTCTCTGATGTATCTTACAGCCAGTAGACCTGACATCATGTTTTCAGTTTGTTACTGTGCAAGATTTCAAGCCAACCCGCACGAACCGCATCTACAAGCCGTGAAAAACATCTTTCGTTATCTGAAGCAAACCTCCTCTCTCGGTCTGTGGTATCCAGCCAACTCAGGATTCTTTGTTCAAGCTGATGAGTTTTGGTCATAAGACATCCTATGTTCTCATACAAACCCTAATGCTTGGATCTAGGTTTCTCTATTGTACATGCTTTGAATCCAAGACTATAAACCCTAATTCTAGCATGCAAGTAATCATATTAACATGTAATTAGGTTTAAGATCATACCTTGATTTTTATGTAGCAATAACAATCCCAAATCTCCTTGTATTGACTTTAGAAGGCTTAGAGTCACAAGTGTCACTCCTCTAATGGTTCACAAACACCATAAGCAAGAGGATGAAGAGGAGAGAGGATGGAGGCTACCAAAAACGTGTAGAAACCCTAGCAAGAACATTAGCCACGTTTTTGAGCCTTAAGGGGTCTTTATATAGTTGGGCTATTAGGGTTATCTAACAAGGAAACCCTAATTTGGATGCTTAAGCCCTAAGCAACCCATAGACTCCTTTTATCAAGCCCATCGACGATTTCCTTATGGGTTTCCCATTAGAATTCGTCCATCCCTTAATACAAGGCAATCCATGGCCCAAATTGCAATTATCCTATAATTACAATTCCAGTCCCTTAAGTTTAATTAATCTCTTTTAGTCACAAAACTAATTACCAATTAATTATTGACTAATATTAATTAAACAATATGATTTCTCCTTTAATATATTATTCCCATAATATATTAATAAATCATATTTAATCCTTACTCTCCATAATTCATCCTATCAAGTTGCTTTGGTGAAGGCAACCCAAAAGGACCATGCACCATCGGGTCAAGTACATACCAAAATAGTTATGGACTTAGACACTAATCCAACAGTCTCCCACTTGGATAAGTCTAACAACTATTATGCGTATGACTTCAGATCCCGATCTGCAATCGTAGCTTTCCAAAGCCGCTGTCAACTCTGATCCTATCAGATACGCGTGTCCTTAGATAAGGGATCAAATATTCCTCCATTCTTGATATCGTCTGAGATATGATTTCTAATCATTCTCTTTGTACTACTTCTCGATTTCTGATTTATGACGACAGACTAATTGAACAAATCAAATTAGACCTAGCCCGGCCGAGCATTTACGTATGTCATCACTAAACCATCGAGGGGCCCAAAGATATCGCTTTTATTCTTTGAATAAAAGGAACGGATAAACTTTGATACAATGCTTGCTTGCACTCACTAACCAAATCACACACAACAATATGTTTTATAACACCAAGTTACTGGTGCGTTTACATATTATCAATGTGCAACCGATTCGCAAGATACAACTCACACATCTCGGTTTCAAGAATATAAGATGTTATCGTCTCACTAATCACTCGAGATAGTGATCCAAGTGAGTGTGGGTTTAATCCAATGCTCAAATCATATTCATAAGCACTCATGAACGTTGCAGCAAACATTTGCTTATGTCTAATACTCTTTTAGACAATCCACACACCAATTCACAACAATCTTCATTCATATCTACTTCCAACATATGAACGACTGTGGCCCGTTTGAATAATTCGATTATTCTTAATAAACTCAATTATTCTGGAAGTCAAAACATGCAAGGTGAAACACAAGAATAATACTAATCCAATATGGCCTCAAACCTTTGAGTATAAACAAAACACGTTTTATTTATCACCATATCGATTACTCATTATTTGTCGTTTCGGGTAATCAACTTCTTACTTGAATTATTACACTTGTCCCATGCTCCTAGCATGCACACAATGTTTACCTATGGTTCTTACTTTTGTGAAATAGACAAATTGAACACATTTCCAATCATTCTCATTTTACAACTCGAAATCCATTTTCTTAAGTGTAAGAATATCAAATTCTTGTTACTTATAGAATATACTAGATTCTAACACTTTATGCAACGATCCTTTTGTAATGTCACTGCACCAAAGTCTCAAAGACTATTGCCAATGATATTACAAAGTCCTCTATCGGAGATTGTTACAAGACAATTCCTTAGATATGATGTCTCTCTCTCAAAGTACATTCCTTTGAACATCCTTTTGCATAAAAGTTTCTAATCTAGACATAGATTTTCAATATTTACTTCCCAATATGGACACGCTTCCATAATTTCCATATGACAACTCATTCTTATTAGAATCTTATCTATTCATAATTATGTTGATATTGTCCATCAAATATGGAAACATTTCCATAATTTCCAATACTATACTTCCAACTACTCACAAGCGACCAATCCTCGTCGAACTTTGGACTGTCCTTTGATAGTTGTTTAATTATTTTAGTCAAAACCGATTCTAGTCCCTTTTCCCTCTAAATGCGCTAGACATTTGGAAAATTTTAGAATGGTCAAACATTAAATCATTTGCAATCGATCCTATACTCGAAGCGTATGGGACACGACGCATAATGTTTTATTTGCTATGTTCTCAAAATTCGAATTGTGAAGAGGAATGTTGTAATCATAATCGAAACTTTAAGAACACACTATGTACCCTTGACTAAGTTTATTAACATTTCTCAACCTAATCCTTTAGATTTTGAAATTAAGAATAATATTCTCTCCCTTAATTATAGCAAAACAACCTTTCAACCTAATCCTTTAGATTTGCAAAGTATGACTCTTGTTTTCTATAATTAATATTGCCAACTATGCAATACGTGCCTTAATAATCATACATTCATAACATTTATGCTCCCACTATCATGATGATTATTATAAAACATAACACTTATGCTCCCACTAGCTTCGACATGTATTCATAAACATCTTAACTTTCAGAAAAACAATACTTATTGAATTTCTTAAGTTCATGTTTCTAATACTTAGTGCTTTGATAATCTTTTATCAAGACTTCTTGAACTTATACACCTTTGCCTTCGATATTTCATATGTGTGTCTAAACAATTAAGACTAATTTCGAAACCTCACAATTCAAATTATGGAAAGGGATGCCGTAACCATGATCGAATTCGAGAATGCAATTTTACAATCACTATCTTTTAAAATCTTTCTTAGTGAAAGCTTTTCCTCACAATCATTTTCATGAATGAGGAAATCTTATGACACTTAGATTTAAATGGTGTATTTGTTCCTATCCATGTGAATTTGTTAAAACAAACTTTACAACAAATTCAGACTCATATGG
The DNA here is from genome assembly GCF_052625555.1 of Lactuca saligna. NCBI lineage: Eukaryota > Viridiplantae > Streptophyta > Magnoliopsida > Asterales > Asteraceae > Lactuca > Lactuca saligna. Next base: position 254,381,440 of record NC_136424.1, read on the forward strand.
ACCGAACTTTCTTAATCTTGATTTCTTGCCTTATGGTAGCACAGCTGCCCACTACGTCTTCCAAGTAGTTAAGCATCTCACCTTTTTCCTATCAACGTACCTTTCATTGATCAAGGTCCTTGCCTTTTATGCATTTAAATGAGAACTCATAGGACTCACATGCATAATTAACTCGATTGGATTGGCACAGAAACAAAATAATGTCTTCACGATAGGTTGTAAACCTCAACTCGTGTGCTAGTGATGATCAATAAGGTTTATTTGATTTGTTCTTGAAACCTTTCAAGACCATTAAGACTCCCACTGACTCCTTGACATATAAGATTCTTTTGTCAATAAACATTTCTTGACAAACAAATATTCAAGAGTTAGTGTAGTTTTTTATCAAAACACTTCACAAATTGGTCCTAGTTGGTCTTTTGTCTTATCCAAGACATCACAACTTTCCACATTTGATGAATGTTATAAACCTTTAATACTTTTCACTCACATGTCACAATCTTAACTTTAAGACTTGTTATTCAAACGAAGTATGATTGACTTCTTGATTTGACCATTTCTTCAATCTTTGATTCCTCTTCTTAGACATACAATTGTACTAAGATTCACTGATGAGATTAAGCAAACCTTTAATCTATAAAGATCGATTAGATCTTGAACAAGTAACTAAACAATGACGATATGAACACAATAAAAGAACAAGACAAGATTGAATCAAACGTGTTGAATGATTAAAACAAAATCCTCAGAAGAGCTCGATTAAGAACATCAACTGTAGAGGATTGGAAGGTTACAAGTATGATCAAAGAAACCTTTAGTCGTCTGGAAAATATCGTATACTCAGATCTCTCTAAACCTTAACCTAATATGCATGCAAGCATAAGCTTATATACAAAGCATAAAAGACACACGGTTGGACAGGCCCAAACCGTAATACAAAGAATTATAAACAAACGAGCCCAAAAGACGCAATCTTCTAAGCCCAACAATCTCCCCCTTTGCGTCAATTTGGGGCGAGATCTTCACTCTGTCTTCAAAGCAGATGGCTTCTTTACCGTTTGAAAAATTTTCGGTATCAAAGCTAGAATATGATGCCTGAAGGTAATATACCAACGAAGCATATCTGTAAAGTTCTTCTTATCTGCTGTTGTATTCTGTTTGCATCGGTGAATGATATTGATGATGTGCTCCAGACACTCTGTAGAGAACAGATGCTTGTCTACCAACGCAAACAGAAACTTGTGCTTATCCCCCCTTGTGAACATAATTGTCAGATTGGAAGAATCAATCTGCCCCAACTTCATTTTATGGACATCTCCGGTTTTGGAAGTGGGCTTGACAGTCGGTTTCTTATTCATCACCTTTGCTATTTCCTGATCCATAGTGGCTAGCTCATGGACATAGGAAGCCAACATTCTTTTAAGATGAGAGAGAATTGGTTCATATTCTCTCTGGTTGGAGAGAAGAATGTTGTATAGCAAGATCCAATCGTGGGGGTTCAGACTGGGAAGATCTGCCAGAGAAATAAGATGTTCGGTGTTGGCAGTTCCTCTGTTGATTTTGAAATTGACGTTTACAAATTTCCCAGCCTGGGTTGGTTTCAGTACCTTGACTCTTATAATTTTCTGGGCACTCCAAGTCAAGTACTGAGGTTGACCGAATTTCAGATAGAAATCGATAAGCTCCCTGTCAACCTTCGGGTTCGGATGAGGGACGTTTGCAGTGACATCAAAGCAGTGAAAAGTGAAGGCTTTACGCGTAATGGGCATGTCGAACTGCGAGTCTTTGGAGTTTTCACACTCAAAAGATGCAATCGGTTCCAACCAATAAATAGAAGGAAACTCAATTGCTTGAGTGATGAGTGTGTCTCTGTCCCAATCTGGGAACATAGTATTTTTAGCTTGAATTGCCTCCTCATCCTCCCGGATTTTCCTTTCTCTGGCTTCTGCCTCACGAGCTATCTTCAATGTTTCATCAAGCTCTCTGTCCCGTTTCTTGCGTTGAAGAGCTTCAGTAATGGTTTCATCTGATTCTGATTCGCTCTCAACTAGGACATGTTTACCAGAACCCGAAGCTACATTACCCTTTGGTTCTTGTTTGGACATACCTTCCTCTCCCCCTTGTCTCGGAAGAACATGCTTCTCCGAGACACCCTTCATTTCACTTAGGATAGTGATTGCCGGAAGGAGTTTCGCCTGGAGATGCTGACGAATAGTGACGGTTAGGAAGGGATCATGGGAGTCAAGAATACCGGTTAACATATTTTTAACGTCACCAGCGCAACTCTGAAGAACTGCCCGTTGAGTTTGAAGTAAAGTGATTTCTTGTTGTGCCTGGGCTAGTTGAACTTTCTGTAAGTCAATAGTTGCCTGGTGCTTGATAACTTCTTCCTTCAGGGTGCTCTCGGCTGCTAAAGAGGCAAAACGTGAATCCAAAGATTTGAGAATTGAAGTGGATTCAGTTTTGAGGTCAGCACGCAGAGCCTCAAATTTCCTGGTTTCTCCCTGAAGGGTGGCTGCGAACGAGTCTATTGACGCTTGAAATTTGGAAGCATTTGAATCAGCATGAGCCTTGAGAGAATCAAGAAAGATCTGAGTTGTATGAACAACCTCAGAAACTTCCTTAGTGGCTTTGGAGCATGAGGCTGCTGAATTGTCTACAGCGTCAGTGGAGCGATCCAAGGCTTCGGTGTAAGTCTGGATTGCTGACTCGATGAAAGCCTTCAGCACAGCACCCCCATATGCTTTACTGTCAGCCAGCAGACTGTCGAGTTTTGCGTGAATCTCTTGAAGTTGCTGACTTGACACAGGGGTTTCTGTATCGTTGTCGGTAGGGATCCGGTAAGGGCTGTAATAGATGGAATCAAATTCATCATCATCACCCCCTAGGGTAGCACCGGAGTTGGAAGATGGAGAAGGGGAGGATTGAGGGTTGATGACCGGGGTTTCAACCACATAAGCAGCCCCCATATCAGATATGTTGACCGTTACTGGTGGTTGGGTTGTGGTGATGGTGATAGATTCTGTGAGAGTAGGTTGGGAGATAGAAGATAAAGGTTGAGAAATGGTGGAAGGAATAGTGGTTTCGGTTGTGGTTTGGGGAATTGATGTTGGAACAGAACTTGAGATGTTCTGTTTGGGTGATTCGGTTGGGGTTGAAAATTTTGGGGAAGTAGGAGGAGAAGGAGATTTGGTAATTTGGGGAGATTTAGGTGGGGTAGGTGAGTTTTGTGGAGACGAAACGGGTGCAGTTTCGGTTTGAGGATTAACGTCTGGTGGGGTAGGAGAGTTTTGTGGAGACGAAACGGGTGCAGTTTCGGGTTGAGGATCAACATCTTCTGTTTCGGATGGTACATCCTGTTTTGATTCAGAAGGAGATCCTTTGGCTCTTTTAGCCATCTTCTTGACCTTTTTCGATCTCGGCTGAGAAGGTGCCTCTGCCTCGGATTTGCGTTTGGAGGACCTTCTCTTTTTCTCCTTTTGGGGTGCGGGTTCCTTCATCTCAGCCTTCTTCTTTTTGCTCGCTCTTTTGCCCCGGTTAGCAGGCCGATCCAGAGCCTCAAGAGCTGCACGTTGTTCCTCGAAAAGAACCCTAGGAGGCAGGGGGGTTCTGGAGCTGTAGTCCGCCATAATCTTGCTGTGGGGCGTGACACATCTGTACATGGACTCGGGGATTAGTCCATAGTGGAGGAACTTACTTGGATCTGAGAGAATGATTTTCTTGGTGTGGTATGTGGCAATTGAAGCCATAAGAACATCCTTCATGACAGGGATGTCAAGAGAATCAATGGCTCTCCTGGTGATGAGGGTCCAAAACCTGGCGCATGAAATTTCTGAGTGCCTTGCGGTAGAGTTGAGACTCTGAACCACTTGAGACCAGAGAATCGACCCATAGTCCAGATTGATCCCGTTGTAAAGCCCATACAGCATTGTGAGAAATCCTTTGCTAGTGGTGCCGGAACCACCACATCGCTCCGCTAAACCCTTAATTAAAAGGGTAAGCAATCCATTCCACTGAGATGGAAGACATGATTTCTTGACTTTGCCAACAGATGTTAGAACATCTGTATACCCCATCTCGTACATCATCTTAAAGATTTGGGCGGTTGTTATGAAGTCTGGTGAAATAACAGAAGTATCTACGGCAAGCCCTAGAAGGGAGCAAAACCGTGCTTTGGAAACGGAAGTCTTCTTGTCATGAATAGAGAAGTAGATACGGTCTTTGTGTTTGTCATAGCTTGCTGTGGAGTAGACTTGAGATAGCAGGGTCATAGGAACTGCCTCCACCTTCGTTAATGCCAATACCAATGGGGAATATGTGAGGCATTCCACCACGTAGAGCATATATGAGTCATAGACGTATGGAGACAACTCTATGATCATGTTCTGATTTGGTTTGATTGCAAGAAAAGAAGAAGAAGCAGACTGATCGTGAGTTGTAGAAGAAGTCGCCATTGTTGAGTTTTTGGAAGAAGATGAACAGGGGCAACTTTTTCAGAGAGATAATGCTTTGAGAGGTAACTGCCAAAGAACACGATCACGTCTTATTTATACCGTTCTCAGGAGAGAGAAAATCGTGATGATTAGGAACCCAAAACGTCGCCTGAAAAAGCGCGATTAGAAGTTATGGTGTATTCAATGAAGACGTCAGCATACGAGGGGCTGAAACGAATCCTTTGCACGCCCCCAAATCTTTTTCGTACCGTTTGAAATCCCTTGTGCCCTTGTTTGGTTACAGTGGAGACTTAGAACCATGTGCCAAACAGTAATTAGAATGTGGGAAAACAATTCCGTGCATAAGAGTGTGAAGAATAAGGAAATAAATCTAATGTGTTTGGTAGTGCGTGTTGTCTAAATAAAAGACAGAAGGCAGAAGATTCCGGGCAAGAATCGCTTCCTTCAGAGTCAAGAGAGACCTGAAGTGTTTGTGTGGTTTCCCGAGAAATACGATCAGTTGTTTTTAGAGAAACAATGAAAGGCGTCTTCTGATGATGGCTAAGAGGTGGCTGAACTCAATCCAAACATTAAGTCTTGACAATAAACTTAAGTGTTGGTAGAGTTACCTGTGAGACCGATGAGATCTGTTGAACAGGTAGGTGGGAAGTATTCTTTGATAGGAATGATATAGACAGAAATCTCAAAATAAATTAAACTGGATCTCTTTGGGAAGAAATGTCTTAGGACGAGACAGTTTCATAAAAGATCACTCATAAAGAAGATTTCCAAGTAAAAGCTTGAGTTAATAACTCACCGTCAATTCTATTTAGGTGTTGGATTTTGGGTTTCACTCAGAACGTGGTAATCGAATCTAAGATCATGAACTCAGATGGTGTGCAACCATAAGCCTCAGTGGTAAAGACTGAGAGCATCAAGGGTTACTTTGGGAAGCGAATGTAAGTGAAGAAGTTGAAGAGATGGTTAAGAGACCGAAAGTACCTTCTGCTACATAAATGGGACAGAGCAGAGCAACTCATGTTTCAGATGAGTAAAAGAAGGTAGCTCTAGACCGAATATGAGAGAATAGCCTGATTGGGAAGAAACGATAGGTATTGATCGAATCATTAAGGCATGCTCGAGGTCATAGAGGCTTGGGACAACATACAGCAGCATGCTTCTAGGGACGTCTAACTAGTCTTATAAGAGAAAAACATACCTGGATGAACGTTCCATAAGGCCATACTTGTATTCACTTGAGCAGGAAGTACATATAAAATATTTTTGAAATTTTGAAATTTACTTAGAGATAAATAAATACTGAAAGACAAAATATTTTTGTTAATTTTTAGTTTTCGGAAAAAGAAATAAAAACAGAAAGATAAAATATTTTTGTTAAATTTGAAGTTTCTGAAAAAGAGAAAAAAAACAGAAAGACAAAATTTAGACAAGGAAAAGAAGTAGATATTAGGAAGAACCGAGCGGTTTGATTGAATGAGAGCCTATCTTGTAGAGACAGAGAGAGACCGAGCGATCTGGTTGATTTGGTTCCGTTATGTTACTAGAGCAGAGAGCAACAGAGCGTTCTGCTAGGTTCGGTTCTCTGATTTTGCCAGAGCAGAGAGTAACCGAGCGGTCTGGTGGATTCGGTTCCTTGATTTTTACCAGAACAGAGAGTGACCGAGCGGTCTGTTGGGTTCGGTTCTTGAATTTGACCAGAACAGAGAGCAACCGAGCGGTCTGTTAGGTTCGGTTCTTGAATTTTACCAGAACAGAGAGTGACCGAGCGGTCTGTTGGGTTCGGTTCTTGAATTTGACCAGAACAGAGAGTGACCGAGCGGTCTGTTGGGTTCGGTTCTTGAATTTGACCAGAACAGAGAGCAACCGAGCGGTCTGTTGGGTTCGGTTCTTGAATTTTTTTTTTTTTTTTTTTTAATTAGAGACATGAGGATTTGGGACCGATTCTGCAACCATCATGCCTAAGCCTTGCAATATCTGATTGAATGATGCTTCAGGAAGAGCTTTTGTAAAGATGTCAGCCAGCTGATCAGTGGTTCTTACGAAGTGAACTTCGACATTTCCATCTTCCACATGATCTTTGATGAAGTGATACCTTAGTGCTATGTGTTTGGTTTTGGAGTGTTGCACTGGGTTATGACAAATCCTAATTGCACTTTCGGAGTCACAATATAGTGGGATCTTCTTCATATTGAGTCCATAGTCTCGAAGTTGACTTTGGATCCAAATCACTTGTGATGTGCATGATGCGGCTGCAATGTATTCTGCTTCGGCTGTAGATAGCGACACGCATGTCTGTTTCTTGGATTGCCAGCTAACTAACTTCCCGTCAAGAAATTGACATCCACCGGTCGTGCTTTTTCGGTCGAGTCCACATCCTCCAAGGTCAGCATCAGAATAGGCTTGAACGAAGAAGCCTGAGTTGGATGGATACCAAAGACCTAAGGAGGTGTTTGGCTTGAGATATCGGAGGATGTTCTTCACTGCAAGCATGTGAGGTTCACGGGGGTTTGCCTGAAATCGAGCACAATAACACACAGAAAACATGATATCAGGTCTGCTAGCAGTAAGATACATTAACGATCCAATCATTTGACGATAGAGCGTGATATCAACAGCTGGTTTGTCTAGAGATGGGGTAAGCTTAGTGCCGAATGCCATTGGGACTTTGACTTTTGAGTCTCCCATCATACCGAACTTTGCTAGGAGAGTCTTCGTGTAAGCTTCCTGATTAATAAAGATGCCTTCGGGTCCCTGTCTTATGTTTAAACCAAGGAAAAAGTTAATAGGACCCATTGAGCTCATTTCAAACTTAGTCTCCATCAGCTTTCTAAATTCAGCCGTTAAGCTTGGATTTGTGGAGCCAAAGATGATATCATCGACATAAATTTGAACTATCATAAGGTGGTTACCTTCCTTTTTGCGAAAGAAGGTTGGGTCAACCGAACCTTGTTTAAATTTAGACATCTTTAAAAATTTTGTAAGCGTTTCATACCAGGCTCTCGGAGCTTGTTTAAGGCCGTACACAGCTTTATCCAGAATATAGCAATGATTTGGATGCTTTTCGTTCACGAATCCAGGAGGTTGCTCTACGTACACCGTCTCTTCAAGTTCTCCATTGAGAAATGCACACTTGACGTCCATTTGGAAAACTTCAAAGTTCTTGTGAGCAGCATAAGCTAGGAATATTCTAACAGATTCTAGCCGAGCTACTGGAGCGAAAGTCTCTTCGTAGTCTATCCCTTCCTCTTGACAATATCCCTTGACCACCAGACAAGCCTTGTTCCGTATAACATTACCTTCCTTGTCCATTTTGTTCCTAAAGACCCATTTGAGACCAACAACCGAAGCATCTGGAGGAGTTGGAATTAGGCGCCAGACTTTGTTTCTTTCAAATTCGTTCAACTCGTCTTGCATTGCTTGAACCCAATCAGAGTGGTCGAGAGCAGTGTTAACTGTCTTTGGTTCAACTTTTGATACGAATGAATTTAACATGCAAAACTCTACCTTTGAAAATAAGGAAGTCTGTTTTGTCTTCAGTTGTGATCGGGTCAGAACCTTTTCAGATACATCCCCAACTACCTGAGAGACAGGATGATCTCTGGTCCATTTGATAAGAGGAGGGTAATTTGGATCAACGGTTGGGTCTAAGTTGGCATTGATTATTTCTTCTAGTTCAGATTGACTATCATAACCGAGTGTCACATCGTCATGTTCTACCTCAGTTGGTGTACTTTGGAAGATATGAGGTTCGTGTGATTCTAGTGGACCTGAGCTTGCTGGTGTTGAGACCTCTTCGGTTGAAGTTGTAGAATTTGACTCCCCCTGGACTTGAGCGTTTGGCTCCCCCTCGACTTGTGTGCATGGCTCCCCTTCGACTTGTGTGCATGGCTCCCCCTCGACTTGAGCACTTGGCTCCCCCTCGATTTGAGCTTCGTTGGAAGGAGAGTCGATACAGATTGATTCTTCTTCATACATTCTCCTTGCAGCATCTTCAACAATCTGCTCCATGTGATCAACTTTGTTATCTGCTGCACCAGCTTCAGAAAGTGAAGCATTCTCTGGTTCGTCAAAGAGCTCCAGAAATGTCTCGAATAGATTAGCAACCGAGACTGTAACCATGCCATTTGGAGGAAAGATTTCCCCAGTGATATTTTCTTTAGCCTGCAGCTTCTTGACATAGTTGTCGTCAAAGGTCACATAATACGTCTCTTCAATTTTTCTTGAACGCTTGTTTAGGACCCTGTATGCCTTGGATGTGAGAGAGTAACCCAGGAAAATTCCTTCGTCGGCTTTGACATCAAACTTGTTGCGGTGTTCTTTGGAGTTGAAGATGAAACACCTTGAGCCGAACACATGAAAAAATTTCACATTTGGCTTCCTGTTGTTCAATATCTCATATGGGGTGAGTGCGAACCTTTTGTTGAGATATGACCTGTTCTGTGTAAAACAAGCAGCACAAATAGCATCAGCCCAAAAATAAAGAGGTAAAGAAGCGAAACTTAGCATAGTTCGGGCAGCTTCACACAAGGATCGGTTTCGTCTTTCGACTATTCCGTTCTGTTGTGGTGTGTAGGGAGCTGAGAAATTATGACTAATTCCCTTCTCTGCAAGAAACTCTTCAAACTCCCTGTTCTTGAATTCGATACCATTGTCGCTTCGGATGTTGCGGACAACCTTTTTGAGCTGTACTTCAATTTGCGTAATAAATGTTTTCAGCTTTTGAGTCGCTTCAGATTTGAGCTTTAGAAAGAACACCCATGTAAATCGAGAAAAGTCATCAACGATAACAAGAATATACTTGCTACCACCGATGCTTTCGATAGATGAAGGACCACACAAATCAGTATGAATTAATTCGAGTGGTTCAACAACTTTTGTATTGATAATAGATGGATGACTTTGACGACTCTGCTTTCCCATTTCGCATGCAGCACATAGATGATCCCTGTCGAACTTGAGTAATAGAAGTCCCCTTACATGACCCCCTGTAACAAGACGATTGATATCTTTGAAATTAAGATGAGATAATCTTCGGTGCCACAACCAGCTTTCATCGGATTGCGCTTTTGACAATAAGCATACAGCTGGGTTTCCTTTGATGGGTTTCATGTTTAAGGGAAACATTTCACCCTTTCGCTCTGACTTGAGAATTATGTTATTTGACTTTTTCTCTATTATTTCTGAACCTTCATCATCGAATCAGACTTTGAGACCTGTACCTCCAACCAGTTGAGATACACTAATGAGGTTGTGCTGGAGTCCTTCCACATATGCCACCTTCCTTATTGAGAAATCCCCATTGGTTATCATTCCGTATCCCTTTATGGTGCCGAAAGAATTGTTTCCGAACTTGACGTTGCCACCATTTGCAAGCGATCTGTACTCCCTAAGCTCTTCTTTCCTCCCTGTCATGTGACGTGAGCAGCCACTATCAATGTACCATTCTTCATCAAACTGCTCGTCACTTATAACCTGCAAAATTTAGAGAGATTTAGGAACCCAAAGTTTCTTGGGTCCACGTGAGCTTTGCATGGAAACAGGAGTAATGAGAGAGATATCAACAAGAAAAGTTCTTTTTACGAGAGTTGATTTATCTTTCCTTTTAATGGTGTACACTTTTATTTTGTTAAGATTAGTAGTGTTAGATTCGGTCTTTGGAGTGGATTTATCGACTTTCTGCTTCCACTTTTGCTCAGTTGATGAATGAGATTTAGAACGAGATTGATATGAAACTGAGGATGAAGAAGAATTGGAAGAATGAAAAGAATCAGACTTAGAAGGAGACTTTAGGTGACCCTTTTGTTTTTGATCATTGGAGGAACCGACCTTAGAGTTTTGTACTCTTTTGTCTTCAGAACCGAACCTCTGTGTTCGGTTGGAGCCACTTTTGGAACAGAACCTTTGGTTCTGGTTGATATCCTTTTCAGAACCGAACTTCTGCTTTCGGTTGTTGTCCTTTTGTGAACCGAACCTCGGCTTTCGGTTTTTGGGACTTTCAAGCTTTTCTTCAGGAATGTCTTCATACTTTAGATTCTTGTCTTGATGAGTGAAGTATGCATTCTGGGAACGCCAGAATTGTTTCCTTTCAGAAAGGTTCTTCCGGTATCTATTGTTCCTTTCTATCTTCCTGTTCCGTATCTGAGATGGTTGATGATGAACATTTGCTTTTGTTTTTGCTGACCCCTTGATCGGTTCCATTTGAACTGTGGTGGAATTACTTTGAGCTGAAGAAGCCGAAGGAATGGTTTCTGTTGGAGAGTGAACATCCTTCTGAGGAGTATCTTTTGTACCACTAGTGCTCGGCTCACTGAAGTTGTTTGGCTTATTCAAAGGTTCGGGTATATATCTTCCTTTGCTCTTCCATGAAGTTCGTTCAGATAAACCAATGGTTTCGTCTGCATTATCAATAGGAGCTTCCCAGAAGTATTCATCACAGCCATCAGCATTGTCTTTGTCTACAATGGCTGCAAGTTCGGCTGTTTGATGTTCAGTTACTCCTGTTACCTTATATACTTGATTTGGAGTAGTCCTGACCTTTTGATACACAACAGCTTTCTCAACTAATTTCGGGGACTTTTGATGGGACAACCGAGCGAACTCTACAGAATTTTCAGAAATAAGATTCTTGTGATTTTCTGGCTTGGTTTTAATAAATTCTGAGCAATCAACCGTGTCCTCTACAGAAATTTCACTCATATTGTCATCCTCATCAAGCTCAGATGCATTTTCAACATCAATTTTGTTTTCTGAGCTTACTTTGGTGTTTAAAGAGTCAAATTTTTGCATGGTTTCGGTCCTCAGTTTAAGTCTGTCATTTTCATCCAAAAGATTTTTAAGCATGAGCTTGTGGTCTTTAGATTTAATGAAGGACTCAATTTTGTCCAGTCCATACATGTAGGTGGGATTTATGTCATCAGACGATATCACACTTTCACAGTTATAAGCTTCGGCATCGATTTCATCTTCCTTAAATTCCAGGAAAGGCAAAATCATGCGGTGAATTCTTTGGCCTATTTCACAATCCAAGTGGAGCTGAGTAATATTAGAATACAGACGTTTAGCAATTAAACAAAAAACATTTCGTTGTTTTAACAATTTCAAATTGTCTCTTTGCAAATAAATGTTTTCATCTTTAACTCTGACTAATTCCGATTCCTTTAACTCTATCCACATTCTCCGCTCCTCACTCTTCGACGCAGCCCTGCTCAATTGATCAGTTAGGTTAGAATTTGTGACCCGAGTTTGAGTTAAGCTACTATCTAGATGAGATATTCTTGAATTGACACTTTTTAGTTCTTTCTCATAAGAGGATGATGGTACTTTGCATGAAATAAAAACAGATTGTACCTTCTTTATCAGTTCATCCAGCTCATTGAACTGCTGGCTGAGTGGTTTGGCTGTGAAGCACATATCTTCTTTTGCATTCTGTTCATCATTGCCTCCATCGGTGTTGTATCCCCTCAATTGAGATACGTCAGAAACCATAAGGCATTTACCTCCACTGCCTTCTTCCTTAGACACGAACGCCTTTCCATGAGTAGGCTGCCTCACTTCCTCGTCTTCTGAGTCAGTAGACCACACTTCCGTGCTACCGAACTCATCACCTGGAACAGAACCCTGCACAATAAGGGCATTACAAGGCGGGTTAGCAGCAGACTTCTTCTTTCTCAACTCATCTAGCCTTTTCTGCAACACAGCTTCCTCATTGTTTCCATCATCTTTCTCAGCCATTTTCTTGAGGACACAGTCCTTAGCATAATGGTTTTTCCCACCACAGTAGAAACAGCTCACTCCAGAGTCGCCGTCAACTTTCGGTTCCTTCTTGTGCTCCTCAACTTTCGGTTCATTAACCACCTTTTCAGAGCTGTAACTTCCCTGCCAGTTTCGGTTTTTGTTGCTGGGAAATTTCTTCTTTATGAACCTTTTGGGATTGGATACCATCAAGGCATAATCTTCTGATGTGAGATCATATTCTTCCAGGCTCAGGTCTTCATCCTCCATAACGGCTTTACTTTTTGACAAGAGAGCCAACGAACCGAGACCGGAAACGACATTCTTTTCTTGCACCACATTTTTCTCTTGAGACTTGAGAATTCCCACCAGTTTCGCCAAAGAGTATGATTTAAATTGCTCATGGGCTTTAACTGTGGAAACTACTGCTCTCCACTCAGACCTTAGACCATTCAGGAATGTAACTTTCTGTTCGATGAGCTTCCTTTCAATATCATGTTTGATCATCTTGCTGAGAAGATGATTGAAGCGATCGAATGTCTGGGTTACAGATTCTTCAGCCCCTTGTCTAAATTCACCAAACTCAGATAGAAGCAGAGTTTGTATAGAATGTTCGAGATCTTCGTCTGTAGAGTACAGTTCACGAAGTCTGTCCCAAACATCCTTCGCCGTCGTGCATGAGCTAACCAATCTGAATGTATCAGACTGAAGGGCAAACCGGATCAATCTTAGTGCTTTGATATTGCATAGGAACTTGTCTTTTTCATCTTGTGCAATGTCTTTCACGTCCTTAAGCAGATCATTGTATTCTTTTTGAGTTTTAATGACTCTGGACGTTGCAGAATGAGAAAACGGTCCGTTCGTGATGGCTTCCCAAATCAAATACCCATTTTCCTCCGACCCAATAACGTAGTCTTCGAAATGATGTGCCCATACTTCATAATCGTTGGTGTATAAGATCGGAATCCTTGTCGTCGAACCAATGCTGTTTGAAATATTGATAACGTTTGATTGTGTCGCGTCCATTATGATCGTAAAAACCTGTTCAAAGATCAGACTTGTAATAAAGCGGATTAGGGCAAAATAATAAATATCAAGATACGTCAATAAAGATGACGGCTCAATAAATATTAATGATTGCGGAAAAACCCTAATGAAAATCTTTTTCACAGAAAAGATGTGTATCAATTACACAGCCTCCTGCTCTGATACCAATTGATGAGATTAAGCAAACCTTTAATCTATAAAGATCGATTAGATCTTGAACAAGTAACTAAACAATGACGATATGAACACAATAAAAGAACAAGACAAGATTGAATCAAACGTGTTGAATGATTAAAACAAAATCCTCAGAAGAGCTCGATTAAGAACATCAACTGTAGAGGATTGGAAGGTTACAAGTATGATCAAAGAAACCTTTAGTCGTCTGGAAAATATCGTATACTCAGATCTCTCTAAACCTTAACCTAATATGCATGCAAGCATAAGCTTATATACAAAGCATAAAAGACACACGGTTGGACAGGCCCAAACTGTAATACAAAGAATTATAAACAAACGAGCCCAAAAGACGCAATCTTCTAAGCCCAACATTCACTTAGAGGATCAATTAAGATATGGTTCTTAATCATTAAGACACATTATAAAGCATAAAAGCTACTCTCCCTTCTTCTTAGAATGGAGAAACTTTTATCTTTCTGCCTACTTGATTCATCTTATTCGTTCTACTATTGATCTAAACTCTTTAATCAATTCAGAATTACACTTAATCTTGTAAGTGTAATCATATTTACTAAGCCTTTAGTAAATCATGACGAATATCTTTGTTACTCTTATGGTGAACTTGATCAACACACAACTTTGTGTACTCGATCTCCTAGTCCTTCACTTGACACTTTGTCAATGAGTTAGTCTAATTTCCAAATACGTAATTTCTCATTCATCGTGCATCCACGTTGCATGATTCCAAGTTTCTGTCCAATTGAAACTTGGGCGATGAGAAACTCTCCCAATTTGGTAAATTCTCGACATTTCCATAAATAACATAACTAAGAATCATATCCATTCGTTGTAGAAATATGCAAACATCAATTTTCACATAACGATTTCATTGCAAGAAAGTAAACAAATAAATAAATAAGTCAAACAAAATTTATTTTATTTATAAAAGCAGCGGAAAAACATTTGTCCTTACAATGCAAAATCTATTGAAAACTATGTAAAAAGAAAATTTCTAACAACTCTATCATAACTATCTAAGCTCAAAATCCAATCTTCAAGTCAATGAGATCGAGATCCATCTCTTGTGATTAGATTCATCTTGCTCTCTTATCAAGCTTCCTTTCTTTTCACCGATCCTTCAAAACATTCAAATGCAATCTTATCACATCATGTATTAAGAATCAATGAATAGGAACTTAATGGAGTTAGATAGTGGATTCTTACCTAAAGCATAGTCATACTTTTGACTCTCCCATCTCTTAGATCTCTTAGGTAAATAGGGCAACTTCGTCTCCAATGCCCCTTCTCTTGGCAATAAAAGCAAACTGACTCCTTTGGAACAACACATGGAACTACCTCAGACATCGCCTTTCTCTTATGATCAAACTTTTCGATCATTGCATGTCTTTCATTGCCATTGTCTATATCCATAGAGGTCTTGAAGGCAGATTCACCAATCAACTTTGCTTTTCTATTGCGCCAAACCATTGCTGATTCAGCAGCAATAAGCATATAGGTGAGATCTATAAGGGTCACGTCGTAGTTCATCATATAGTACTCTCTTACGAACTTACTATATGAGTTGGGAAGTGACTGAAGAACCCAATCAATAGCCATCGCTTCACCGACAACGGATCCCATGATTCTTAATCTATCAATGTGTGACTTCATCCCTAAGACGTGTGCACACACCGACTTGCCATCTTTATGTTTACTTGCCAAAAGGGCTTGAGTGATATTGAACCTTTCAATTTTACAATCTTGTGGGTTAGGGAGAATAATTGGAGGAGGAGGAGGAAGTGAAACATGATTTCTTGTTCCTCGATCGAATCGTGGAATATCATCTTCATGTGGAATGCTTGTTCCACGGGATTTGAGAAGACCATAGTTGTCGAACTTTGACATTGGGAGAAAAACGAATTCAAGTTAGTTGATTGATTGAGTCCTTGGTAAATCACCCAAATGAAATTCCAAGGCTAGGACCCAACACAATATCCTACAACTCGGGAGAGGGATGCCGT
This sequence comes from Lactuca saligna, assembly GCF_052625555.1. Lineage (NCBI taxonomy): Eukaryota > Viridiplantae > Streptophyta > Magnoliopsida > Asterales > Asteraceae > Lactuca > Lactuca saligna. Next base: position 254,396,870 of record NC_136424.1, read on the forward strand.
AACCCAAATTGCAGAACATTTGAAGGTAAGTGAATGACGATTCACTAGTTTCCACCATGAAAAACGAAAAAGAAATTTAAGTTTTAAATCTATGAAAACTCCTAGATCCTTTGAGATTCATTGAACATTTCAATGGCATGTTTAAATCTTGATATGCCCCTTTTGTTTGTGACTGGGATGCCGAGGATCACAAAGCGGGTGTGAATAACCATGCAAACTACATGGTGCCCTCACATGTTACGATCACCTATTCGATGTGCCGGTAAACCACACACGCTCCACCGAACTATGACAAACATTGAGTCACCCTTTGCTACCTTTGCTTAGAACCATTTAGTGTGCCGGTAAACCACACACGCTCCACTAACGTCTTCACAAGGGCACAAAGTGTAATTTCATGGAATTGCATCAATTCACTTTTGCCTAAGTAACTAAGATTGGGAATTAGAAAAACATTTAGTTACTTTGTATTTCATTATACTTATAATGGAAGGTTTCGTCCTATCCTACCCGTTCGGCTAATGACCCTCCACTAGTCAAGAGTGCGGTGGGTAAGAGTGGATACCCATTCAATCGTCATTTTATAGGCAATTTCCTTAAACACCCCTTATAGACCAGCTTCGTGAATGAGGCCTACTAACGGTAAGACTGACTTTTACTCATACATATATATAATGTTAGACTTTTAATATTATATATAGTATAGGGTGCATTTTATACTTTTAAAATAGTATGTGGTTGACTTTAACAATTACACTTTTAATTCAATTAAATGGTTAACCTAAACCTTTATGGATTTATTAAACCTCTTTTAATTATACTCCTTAATTAATTAATAAAACCATAAGGGTGTGATTTGAACTTTTCAAAACATTACAAGGGTTTTAGAATTTAACATTTCTAATTAAACTTTTAATCAACTTTTAAATTCCAAAACTTGAGGGCAAATTTTGAAACCTTTTTCAAAACATTAGGGTTTTAACTATTTAAATTTCAAAACCCCAAAACTTTTGGGTTCAAATTTAAACTATAAAACCTAAAGGGGAAAATATGAAACCTTTCATAACAACAAGGATCAAATAACAAATAATTTTAAATTAACATTTAATCACATAATTATCCATATTTGATTTATTTAATGATTTCTTGCAAAACACTTTATCAATTTACTCAAAATAATTAATCAATTATCTTATAAGGAAACAATTATCTTGTTAATTGATAATTATCTTTAATTAGATCAAGAATATAGTCATATATATCATAAAATCGGATTTATATTGATCTAACATGATAAGGTAACTATCCATATGCAAAAACAGCAAGAAATCCCGAGATAAGCATTATCTGACGAGTTGACTCGTCGAGTTAGGCATGGACTCGTCGAGTCTGCATGGACTCGGCGAGTTCAGCCATGGACTCGGCGAGTCCAGCCTCCATAATCCAAAAAATCGAATTTTCTAGTTATTCAATGCATCAATACAATTGAAACCACTCTAGGCTCTGATACCACTGATGGGTTTTAGTCATAAGACATCCTATGTTCTCATACAAACCCTAATGCTTGGATCTAGGTTTCTCTATTGTACATGCTTTGAATCCAAGACTATAAACCCTAATTCTAGCATGCAAGTAATCATATTAACATGTAATTAGGTTTAAGATCATACGTTGATTTTTATGTAGCAATAACAATCCCAAATCTCCTTGTATTGACTTTGGAAGGCTTAGAGTCACAGGTGTCACTACTCTAATGGTTCACAAACACCATAAGCAAGAGGATGAAGAGGAGAGAGGATGGAGGCTACCAAAAACGTGTAGAAACCCTAGCAAGAACATTAGCCACGCTTTTGAGCCTTAAGGGGTCTTTATATAGTTGGGCTATTAGGGTTATCTAACAAGGAAACCCTAATTTGGATGCTTAAGCCCTAAGCAACCCATAGACTCCTTTTATCAAGCCCATGGACGATTTCCTTATGGGTTCCCCATTAGAATTCGTCCATCCCTTAATACAAGGCAATCCATGGCCCAAATTGCAATTATCCTATAATTACAATTCCAATCCCTTAAGTTTAATTAATCTCTTTTAGTCACAAAACTAATTACCAATTAATTATTGACTAATATTAATTAAACAATATGATTTCTCCTTTAATATATTATTCCCATAATATATTAATAAATCATATTTAATCCTTACTCTCCATAATTCATCCTATCAAGTTGCTTTGGTGAAGGCAACCCAAAAGGACCATGCACCATCGGGTCAAGTACATACCAAAATAGTTATGGACTTAGACACTAATCCAACACAAGCATTCTCAGATGTTGACTTAGGTGGTTGTGGATTAGATCGTAAAAGCACAACTGGAGGATGTTAATTTCTAAATGGTAAATTGGTTAGTTGGCAATCAAAGAAACAAACTTGCGTTTCTCTATCCACTGCAGAAGCGGAATACATTGCTGCAGCATCCTGCACATCTCAAGTCGTATGGATACAAAGTCAACTCAGGGATTACAGGCTAAACATGAAGAAGATCCCACTATATTGCGACTCTGAAAGCACAATTTGGATTTATCACAACCTAATGCAACATTCGAAAACAAAGCATATAGTACTGAGGTACCATTTCATCAAGGATCACGTCGAAGATGGTAACGTAGAAATTCACTTCGTCAGAACGACTGATCAACTAGCAGACATATTCACAAAGGCCTTACCTGAAGCGAGCTTCAATAAGATTCTACAAGGCCTAGGAATGATGCAAGCTGAATCTGTACCAAAATCGCTTTCGCTTTCATAAAGGTAACAAGCGAAATAGAGCGAACCGAAATGAACCGAACGTTCGGTCTGTTTTGGGTTCTGTCCTTCTGAACTCGTTCGCTTCTTTTTCTTAACAAGTCATTTTAACTGTATTCTTTTGTAAACTTTTTCATTGCTTCTTTTTCACTTATAAAATTCCAAATAATAAAAAAATAAAAAAATAAAATAAAATAAAAAATATTTTTCTCTTTTAATTCTCATAAAAATACATATAAAATCCAAAAATATTTTTCTCTTTTGTTCTATTGGTCAATTCTTACAAAATACAAAAATATTTGTTTATTTTAATTTTTATATCTAACGTTTTTATTTTTGTCTAAGTGAAATTCTCGATGGTGGAGCTCAAACAGGTATCTCTATTTCATTTTATCCCTTAGTTAGATGTCCCTAGAAGCATGTTGTTGTATGTTGACTAAAACCTCGAAAGATTTTGAGTGAAGCCTTAATAACATAATATATACAAATCATGTTTTCCCAATTTAGGCTGTAATATTTACTCAAATCATGAGCTACCTTACTCTACTCATATTGAGTTTAGAGTTTTCTGCTTGATCACACTTTTTCTTTAGAGCAGAGGTACATTCGCTTCCTATACCATCTCTAATATTTTTATCCATTATACTTCGTATCACCAATATAACCCTTGAGACTCTCAGCATTTACCACTGAGGTTTATGGTTATGCAAACTCTATGTTGATGATCTTAGTCTCATGCCACTATGTACAAAGTGAAACCCACAATTCAACACCTCAAATGAATTGACGGTGAATTCTCATATTCAATAGCTTACTTGTTACCTAAATAAATCTCTTTTTATTTTTGCATGATCTTTTAGGAATTTGTCTAAAAACAAGGCTTTTCTTCCCTTAAAGATCCAGTTTTTTTTTTTTTTTTTTTTTTTTTTTTTTTTTTTTTTTTTTTAGAGAGATTTCTATCCTTCTTTTTGTCACTATAAAAGATATCTTACCCACTTGTTCAACAGATCACAATGATCTCACAAGTACTTCATTCAGTTTCGGTCTCATGTCGAGTATCAAAATTATGAATTGAAGCGAAAGCCACCCTTTATAACCTTTAAAAGATGCCTTTCAATACTTCTTAACAAGTTATTGATCATTATTTAATGGGAAACCAAGCAAGCACTTCAATTTCTCTCTTAACTTTGAAGGAAGTGATTCATGCCCAGAATCCATTGTTTTATGTCTATTTAAGGCATCACAGATTATCCCAAAACATTTGCTTTATTTCTTTATCTTTCACACTCTATGCATGGAAATTTTAATTTTCCACACTCTGGTTCTATTAATGGTGTTCAATAAAGCATCACAGGCAACGACGATTCAAATATTTAACGAGTGACGATTGGGATAAAGTGGAAGCTGACTCATTGTTTATCCAATCGGTTTGGTAATTTGAAAAAGCACAATTTATGGAATGGCGTGCCAAAAAGGAAAAGACCTTTCTCTTTCCTGCATCATCCTCGGTATGCAACCGTTCACCTGTCAAGTCAGGCGCTATTTTTGAAATAATCCCTGATCTCAGCTGGATTTTTTTCTCTCCTACTTGTATGTATAAAAGGGATTCGAACGGTACTCTTTAACCTTTACCACTTCCCAAATTCTCTCAAAGAACAACAATGATCTCTCCTACTTTTCATCATCTTCTTCAAGAAACTACAATGGCAAACTCTTCGTCCATTCATGATACTTCCGTTCGTCAACCACTTCTCACCATCAAACCCCAACTGAACCTGTTGATCGATCTCACTCCGTTTTTCTATGAGCCTTACATGATGTACGTTTTTGAGTGTCTCAAATACTCACCTCTTGTCGAAGTTCTCACCAAGGTAGAAGTCGTTCCAATGTCGTGCCTTTCTCTTGTCTACTCTACTGCCTATTATGACAAGGTTCATGAAAGGATTCACTTTGAAATCCACAATGAGAAGACCTCTATCTCCAAGCATCGCTTCTGTCCCCTAATTGGTCTTTCTCAAGATCAATCTCTGGTAAATCCTAAATCCATCACCACTGGTCAATTGTTTTCTATGTTTTATCAGATGGGATATACCAAATCACTTACCACCATCACAAAGTTCAAGAAGTCCTGCCTTCCTCCTCAATGGAATGGCCTTTTCACGCTGCTTTTCAAAGGACTCTCTGAGTGAAGCGCTGGCTCAGATGGTGCAAGCAAGTCTTTCATGACTGTACTATATGGGTTGTACCATGGGATCCACTTAGATTTTGGCACTATCATCAGGAAGCAGTTGGTACAAAGCTTGGTCACTTCATCCAGGCACTCTAAGATCTCGTGTGGGAGATTTTGGACAATCATCACCACCTAGGTAATGGACCGCCTTCATGTTCCAATCATGGCGGATTCCATTCTCTCCTCCATTGCTACCTTTCATACTACGAAAATTATTGTCACCGATCCCACCAAGTACTCATTTATTGGATCTATTCCGGAGGCCATGCTCGCTCCTATCTCTACCTCGAGTAACGGTCTCCAACAATACAGGAAACATCCGTCGTTAGGTCCGAGGGAGCTTACCCCAGCCATGGTTCGCTCTATTGATGAGGCTGACAAACCTATTAAAAGGGGTAAGAAACCGGAAAACCAAAAACAGGCACAAGTTTCCAAACCCACCAAAGGGAAAACCCCTAAGAAGCGAAAGTATGATAGGGCTGTTACCTCACCTCCTAAACCGAAGAAGCTGAAGAAGCCCGATAGGAGGCTCATACTACAATCTTCAAGTGATTCAGATTCTGAGTATGTTCCTCCCCAACATAAGATTACCTCTCCTTCAGAATATGAGAGCGAATGCTCTAACGATGAGGCTTCGGGCCGAGGTGATACTCCACCTCGCTCGCCTACCCCAGAAATTCCAGTTCTCTCTCACCCTCCTTCACCTCCACATGTAACCATCGTTGTATCTATCCCTCCCATTTTCCTATTCCAACCACTCAACCATTCACTACAATTCCCATCCCTAGTCCCATATTCACAGACACTACCACTACCACAACAGCTGCTCAATCTACTGCCCTTACTCCACCAGTAACAACCGAACCACTTGTCACAACCGAACCTCCACCTACTTCGAAAACCTTATCTCCCACACAATCTACTGAAAAAACTCCTATTCTAGGCGGTGAGGACTTGGAATTTGATTCCACGTATTTCAATCCTTACCGAGTGCAGAGCGACGATAATGATGATGTGCTTGATACGAAACATCATCTCAAGGCAATAAATGAGAAGCTTGATCAACTACTCTCATCCTCTACCTCCGGAGCTTATTCTGAAGTTGCATTGAAGGCCTTGTTCTCCTCCGTTGTTATTGAACACAGTGTCGCATTAACTTCTGCAGCCAAAGCAATCGAAGCCTCTACTTCCCAATGTCAACAAGCCTCAATTGCTGTTGATGCTTCGACTAAAGAATGCAAGGAAGCAACCGCAAAATTTGATAAACTAGTTTCTGAAGCTCACTTGTTTTTAGATTCCTTGCAGGCTGCTGCTGCTAAGAACACTCAAACTGTCAACGCTTTAGTAGAGAACCTTCAACGGTCTCTTCAATCTGAACGCTCAAACCTTGAAGCGGCATGACAAGCCATTGAAGCAGCCAACGTAACTCTACATGCTAACGTCAATGACCGTTTGACTCAATTGGAGGCCGAATTGGCTGTAGAGAATCTCATCGTGGATGAGCTTGATAGGCGCACCTCACAGCTGAAAATGCAAAACCTCAACTTGCGTACTGCTACTACTGAGCTCAATGATCTAAAGTCGGAGAAGGAAGTTGTCCAGAGTTCAATGGCTGATGTTGACTCCATCCTCCTTCATCTCCTTGAAGCACACGATCCACTCATCACCATTAGCACCCGACGACATCTGGCTGACAAACTTAGGCCATCATTGGACATCCTTAGTCGTATCGAGAGTGTTTCGGTGACTGGTGTCCAGACAAAACAAGGGGGAGAAAAGTAAACTTAACCTCCTCCTACTGAACCGAGACCATCTACTTAACCGAAGGGTAATGAAGCTTCACTCAGTAACAAAGGGAAGAAGAAGAAGAAAATTGGAGAAGATGACATAGATGATGAGGATGACATATATGCTGAAAATCCTAAAAATCCTTTTCAAAAAACAAAGCTCTCTGAAAAAGAGTTGGAAGAAAAACTCAAGAAACAACAGGCTGAGTTAGAGCGAAAGAAAAAGGAGTCGGAGCTCCTAGAGAAGAAAAAGTCCATGTTTCCTGTGTGGACTGCAGTTTTGCTCCAGAGATGCGCAATCGATGAGCCAAGCATTCTTTGACTTGAGCCAGTTATGTCTTTTGGGCTCGAGAACTTCAAGGACGCACAGTTCGACATGCTAATCGCCCGAAAGTCATTTGTCTTCCATTGCTTTAATTCGACTGCTGCTGTTCCTTCCCCGGACCCGAAGGTAGATAGGGATCTGCTGGACTTCTACCTGGAGTTTGCTCAACCCCAGTACTTGACCTGGATCTTGAAGAACAGTACAACTGTCAAGGTTTTGAAGCCTTACTCAGCGGGGAAGTTTGTTAATATTCAATTCAAAGTGACTCGAGGCTCCAACGGCTCGGTTCACAACTTCACCCTCCTTGATCTGCCGAACGTGAATCTCCATCACTGGATACTCCTCAAGAACATTCTTCTGTTAAATCATAAGGAGTACCAACCAATAATTGATCATGTAAAGCGTATGCTTGTTTGCTACATACACGAAGTGGCAAAGATGGACCAGGAGATTGCGTCTGCCATACATAAGCGAACAATGATCAAGACTATGGGTAGAGCTGGAAATGTCAACACTATGGTCAAGGGGAAGAATGATACGGATTACCAAACTGTTATGTTCCTCAGGGGCGAAGGTCAGAAATGTATGTTCGCTCTTGTTGATAAACACCTATTCTCAACATCATGCCTGGAGCATATCTTAGAGATCATCCAGAGGTGTGATCAAAACAGCGCTGCTGATAAGAAATTATTCACTGATATGCTGAGGTGGTACATACAGTTTCGATAGACAATTCTCGCAATAATTCCTCGTCTGTTCAAAGTTATAATGACAGTGAAGCCCACACATAATAAATGATCTCTCGCCTCGTTTAACGCAAAGGGATTGGGCCTGTCCAACCGTGCATGTATTGTCGGTATTGGGCCTGTCCAACCGTGCATGTATTGTACTAGGGTTTAGTATATAATTTGCATGCATGCAGTCTTAGAAGTCATCACTTTCATTATTTGTTTTCTCTAAGTTTTGTAAACCCTAGCTCGCCTCTACAGTGGAAGTTCTTTGTCGAGCTCTGCTGAGGTGTGACTTTATTTTGAATCATAAGCATACATTTGATTCCATCCTATGTTTAGTTTCATACAGTTTCTGACTTGTTCGATTTCTATAATCATACTTGTGAAAGATCTAATCGATCTAGAGCTTAATTCTCATCAATAAGGGACCTAGAGCATGGAGGAGAGATAAAACTTGGTAAATCTAGCAATTTAAGTGCTAATGTCCAAGAAGTGTCGAGATCTGAAGTTATAACTTCATAATACACTCAAATCCATGAATGACTCCAAAATAAGCTACTAAAGGCCACAAACCTCTCAAAGAAGAGATCTAGCAAATAAATAGTTAAGGTATCGAGTTTATATCTCCAAATGGTTGCAACAACACTGACAATCCTGGATCTAAAGCTTCTCCCTTCTACCTTGCACCACCAACATCACACTCCTTCAACAAAATTACCAAAGACACTCTTTAGGCTCAAACACACAAAATGGGGAATGGGGGACAATTAGGTTTTTCTCTAGAATTATGGGGCGATGAGGGAGGCCACAATGAAGCATTAAGGCCTTTATATATGGTATAAAAATATGAAAATTAGGGTTTCATTTTAGCCACGATAATCGTCGAGTAGGTTTCTTAACCCGTGTCCCAAATTATTCATACTCTTCGAGTCTGGGGCTGCCAACTCATCGAGTTCCTTTATGAAAATGAATAAATTAAGATGTTAAATACATACCATAAACCAGGCGTTACACATTCTCAGCCTCCAACGCTCTGAAACTAAGCTCTAGCCTCTCGTTTATTCCTTGGAGTGTTCTTGATTTGTTTGTGAGTTTTGAGAAGAAGAAGAAACTTGTAGATCTTGGAGAGATTGATTTAGCTCAAAAGTTTCCACCTTTTAGGCACTCTATTGGCACTATAAGTTATACAGTTCCCTACTTTACTTTTTTTCCATGCATAAATCTAGGTTAGAAATAAATTTTGGTCCCATTTTGTTCTTTTCTTTGAAGTTCTTGAAGTTTGGGAAACTTTAGGACCATATGCTTGATCTTGAATGATTTATGGACCTTATAAGGAGCTGATAAGTGATTTTTTTAAATCCTTTGTTTCCATGCAAAGGATTCAATCCATTTTTTTAGAATTAAGAATTTGTGTTTGAGTTTTGTGCATTATTAAGACTTGTAGGTGATGTGATACGATTCTCAATGGCCAGTCTCGATTGTTTTATCACATAATAGTCGTTACATGAACAAGAGATGGTCGTATTCTGTTAAACATTGAACATCGACTTTATGAACATGTTTATATTTGCTCACATTTGGTAAGTCTAAGCTGTCTTGTAACATCCATAAATTTTACGCCAAATTTAAAATTTCTCAATCATAAATAAAAACCAAATAGCATTGTTTACCAAATGTTTTCAAATCATGTTTCATCAGAGTGTCCCAAAAATCATAACATAAGGATGAGGAGAGGTACGGTCACGCCTTCGCCTTGGCATGATCTTCTGAAGTAATTGAAAAAATAAACTGAAAACTGTAAGCCCAAGGGCTTAGTGAGCTACCCCCAAAATACCAATACCACACTGACAATACCATATCAATAATAATCAATCAATCAACATGCATACTGGGCCATCAGCCTGACTAGACCGCCCTATCGGGCCTACAGTCTGTCTGAATCTATCCCGAGCCTTCAGCATGACTGGTCTGCCACGCGGGCCTACAGTCTCCCTAGACCGCTCATAGAGTATATTGGCCTTCAGCACAAAGGAGGACTGCCTCAACCCAACCAAAAGCAGATAACCATGTGCGCATACTATCATATATATGCCTATACAAACATCAAACATATATGTCACACTGATCATCAGTCATAGAATTCTCTTGTAAATAGAGTACCGACCTAGCAGGTCACTAACATACCAATCCCTACGTATCATAAGAGCATAACATATTGTCTACCCTGATTCTGATCTAACATATCATAATTATATGTAGCATACCATAACAATAACAACTAAAGGGTCAGCCTTGGTGCCGTAGACCCTATTGATATAGTGAGGATAACTCCCCTCGAAGATGTCGACACGAAAGGTAAACTCCAACTCTCAGATCACTTGAGACAGGCTCCGCCACCTATTATCACAGTACATCATACTCATAAGTCCTTAACCTTATAAGGTATTCCATAACCCACTAGTCAAAGTCCTCAGTCAAGGTCAACAGTCCATGTTGACCTTAACTTGCCGAGTACCCTTGGCTACTCGCCGAGTTCCCTAAAGCACATTCCAACTCGCCTAGTCATCGTAGTGACTCGTTGAGTTCCTTTGATTCTCGATCAAACTTTAAGGCCACCCGTCGATTTCCTTCCTTTCAACTCGATGGATACACACTCATACATATCCAAGAGAAAAATCATCCGACTCGCCAAGTTGTTCTTCAACTCGTCGAGTTTATGGCAATCTTCATCGGACTCACCGAGTTGTTCATCCAACTTGTCGAGTTCACGGCCATCTTCATGTGACTCGCTGAGTCGCTTTGCGACTCGCCGAGTTATTTTAGTACTTTTTCCATACAGACTTATTTTTGAGCCATGCAACGGCTCCAACTCATAGATCCAAGCTTCTAGGGCATGCTTATCACGTAAAGTTGCAAACTTTACATGCATGCATGGCTATAAAGGCTTTAAATGTCTATTTTAAGTTCTTAATGGAAGTTCATGCTCAAGAGGGACCTTGATCACAACCAATACTATGACTTTATGCTTCTAGAATCCAAGGAGGGTCCAGATCTGAAGTTACAACTTCAAATCTAGCCCATAAATCATCATATCAACTTGAAAATCCATAAAAATCCATATAGACTCAACAAAAGGGAAAAAGGGAAGTAAGGATGGCACTTTGATACCTCCAAAGGATGCTAGCTGAGGAAAATCCTGCTTCCCACTCCTTCCTTGCTTCAATTTCCTTTGCACTCTTAGCTTCTTCCTCTAAGATTCTCTTTTCCAAGCTTCAAACGCTACACCAAGGCACACACACACACATGAATTTGGGTTTTAAGGGGCTCTCAAAGACTGCAAAGAGGCGAAAGGAGGCTAAGGCTCCTTTAAATAGAGGTGCAATACCCGAGATTTAGGGTTTCATCTGCCAGCTCCTACTCGCTGAGTCCCAATATGGACTCATCGAGTAAGTCACTTAAAACGCGATCTTATCTAGCCGCTACTCGACGAGTAGGTCAACCAACTCGTCGAGTAGAGCTTAACCCAATAAAATTTATTTAAGCAATACCTGAGAATCGGGGCGTTACATGTATGCTGAGGTTTGACCCATGTTTTTATATTGGTGTTTGAGCAGATGTTCGTCAGTTTTCAAATCTGGTGAGTTTCTCACTATACAATGTATGAGATTTGTATGGATATGATAGGTTGTATGGGTACTTTCAGGGTACGATTTCATACTTAGATTGGTTAACTTCTTTGCTTATTTTGTAAGGAATCCTTGACGAAATTGGCATTAAACCTTCAGGCCTAATAGGATAGGTTAGTGGAAGTTCAACATGTCTTTGGGGTGATGGTTGTGTAACATCCCAAAGACCATGCCAAAAATTTCATTTTTATTTCATAATTAAAACCATAATTGTCAAAATCATCTTATCAAAACATAAGTAATAGTATCTCAAAATAACATATCAAAAACATGTGTCAATATATATCACAGTAACATCCTAGGTTAAAACATCGTGGTGTAGGCAATACAGTCATCCCGAGCTCTTCCCCTTGCTACTAGAAGTACCTAAAAATAAAACTTAAAACTGTAATCATGCTAATGAATCTCTAGTGACTGCCCCAATGAATCTCTGAGCTATCATTACCAAAATAAAACTTAGTCAAAATCCAATAATCCTTTAGATATCATATCATACTCAAAACCCCTTCATGGGTTAACCTTGGTCAAGGTCAAAATCAAGGTCAATGTCACTGTCCAGTCAACATCAAAGTCAACACTCCGAGTTAACCTAACCCGTCGAGTCATCGTCTAACTCGTCAATTTTTGATGCTTCTCAGCATCATGATAAAACGAGTCAACTCGTCAAGTCCCACCTCAGACTCATCGAGTTCTTCCTTTTACAGAGTCGGGACAATTCGACCCAACTCGTCGAGTTCTTCAGTCTGTTGCACCATCTTAATGGATTAAGGCACTATTCTTCAGATCTAAGCTCCATACTTTAGATATAGAATGGAAATCTCCTTAGAAGGGTAATGTTTCCAACTTTACCTGTTAATACCCCTCCTTAAGCGATTTAGCTCAAACCCTAACTCTAAAAGATCTAGATCTTGATACAAAAGTGATCAGTACTACTAGATAGTGGGTATAAACATAGATCTAGACCTTAGATGTAACAACCCGTAAATTATTCCGTCAATGTAACCCGTTCTCGTTAATAAAACTATTTGTATTTCCGATTTTTCCGTTAAGTTTTGGGTTAACTTAATTAAATTGAGACCTTTATTATAATCTCGTGAGTGTCCAAACCCATTTGAATGACGTTAAAACATCCCAATATTCACTTGGAAAATTTTTAGTTTCAACTACATCGGGTTACGGCAACTAAATTGTATACGACCATAAGCCTCGTTTAACATCAGTATCGGGTAGATTTCCACCGGGTCTCAAACTCAAACCATATATAAAGTTGAGTAGATCTCATTTGAGGCTTTTCCACTCTGTCTCTACAAATCCGATTTTTGATCCAAAATCACCCATTCTATGCTCCAAATCGGTATGTAATCCATCCTAGATCATAGTATAGCTTGTCTAACATTCAAATCCGTGTCTAAATCATCCAAAAGGACCAAATACATGTGTTTACGACCCAGGAACAGCCCCAAACCGCAAACACACATAAATGGGGTTTTGAAGCCCCAAAACCCTTGTAAACCACTTCTGGAGCTTAGATATGACTTAGGGGCTTACATGAATGGACTTAGAACACCAAAATCTTAAAATTTGGGGAGTAACCATGAGTTTACGGCCCAAGATCATGCTTGGACCGTATACACAACTTCTAAGGCCGTAAACACCTTTTAAGGTGTTAAAATGCCCCTTAAACACCTCCTAAGCCTTGCAATACTTTCTAGAATCAACCACCATTGTGTTAGGGACCTTAAACATGAAAGAAACCACCCCCTTAGGAGATTACGCATGTAAACCCCCCAAGGAATGGTTCTTTGGCCGTAAACTCCTATAAAGTGGTCAAATGGTACCCTAACTTCCTCCCATGGCTTATACTTTGGACTAGAACCACTTGTGCTTAACCTAGGACCATCAAAACACATAAGGAAAGGGTATATGAGAGTTTACGGCCATAAACTCCTATTTTACAGACGTAAACTCCTTAAAATGGTCCATATGTTGATCAATTCACTTCCCATGCCTTAGATCTGAGCCTAGCCTAATTCCACAAGTGTTATAAGACCTTTAAGCACCCAAGAACACACCACCCCATGAGTTTATGGCCGTAAACTCACGGGGATATGTTCTATGGGCGTAATCTCCCCTAAGAGTTTACTCTTGAAGAGAAAACTCCATATCTAGACCATACACCTCCATATATGCGACCCGGGTCACTCCTAACACTTGATATGAAGTGTTTTCGCGCCTCGGAGTGTATATTCTTATCTAATTAGTAGTTCAAAGTCTAATTAGATACAATTATGTATTTATTTATATTACATAGGAACCTCGCGTGTATTCAAGCCCCGAACTGACACTTAGCATCTTAACTGGCACATTTCTCGACTGATAAGTTCATACCCCTACACTTTTTCCGTATTTTCAATGTTTTTAGGGGGGTGGGGTGGGGAATACAAGCAAAAGTACAAGAATATCTTGTACTCAAACTTATTATTTTGATTTTTATGTTTCATATTCTGTATGCTTTTAACACTGGAAACCGTATTAACCAACCGTTTGACTTGCAGATTTAGTTTTGAAACTAATTGCGAAACTCATTATAAAATGTTATAATTTATGTTATATTTTATAATTTACGAAGGATTCATGATAAGTATAAAACAGGATTATTACTAATATTATACGACTTTGGATGTCACTAGAGCTTCGAAAATACAATTAATGTACTTCTTTGAGTGCCACTAGAGCTTCGAAATTTACGTATGATATTATTAGCCTTTAGATGTCACTAGAGCTTCGAAAATACTGTTAATGTACTTCTTTGAGTGCCACCAGAGCTTCGAAATTTACGTCTAATATAAGCCTTTGGATGTCACCAGAGCTTCGAAAATACAACCAATGTACGCCTTTGAGTGTCACCAGAGCTTCGAAAAATCGTCTAATACCCGCCTCTAAATAAAACCAGAGTTTCGAAAATATGTCTATTAATACATTCCTCTGAGTGAAATTAGAGTTTCGAAAAGAAAATTCTTGTTAAGTATAGTAGATATTCGTGTAAGAATAACAAATCACAAACTTTAAGGAAAATAAGGGTTTTTCCTGGGATAACTGAACTGTTCATGACTAGATTGTCTAACAAACGAATAACTAAACCTTACTTATAAGAATATATGGGATTTTCTTGGATAACAACTTTTTCAGAAAACCAAAGGAAACTTGTTCATTTTCAGAAACAAACCGCTTATGAACTTACCAACTTTATGCTGATATTTTCAAAACTGCTTGTATTCTCAGGTCCACATTAAACAGGTACCCACAATCTTTTCGAGAAGATGGAGCATTTTAGCAGTCTCGTCTTTACTTTTGTTCATTTTGGATGTGTATATCTATAATCTTGTATAACATTACTTTCAAACAAATGTAAATACTTCTATGTAATGTAATGGTTTTGTTTATTATGCTTACCATGTACATTGGTTGTGATACTTTCTGTGACGTACTCTGCCCCGGAAGGTTTCCGCCATCGGTTTCGGGGTGTGATAGATTGTTATCAGAGCCCTTGTTTATAGTGAACTAAGTATACCGAACCTTACATGGTATAAGACTATAAACACTAAGGGGCTGAAGTGCTCTGAACTAAAAGTATACTTTAAAATATAAGTATTTTTCAAAAGTATACAAGAATACCTAGCCACCAGAAACCGTAACTACGAGTAGAACAAAACATAAGTAAATGGGTGTTGTATCCTGCGGTTATACCTGGGCAGTTATGTAGTCGTGTCTAGAGTCAATATAGCTTGATCAACTATATTCTTTCGAGACACTGCCAACATGTGCTTGGGAGTGACTATGGTATGCAACATGCCTAAAACTTACCTGATATCCAAACAATGAGTCATCATCGCAGCGAAACATAAAATACTATGGGAGTACTTTAGCCAAAGCCAAATACGTTGTAGAAATTCATTCCGAGTGTTGCTACTCATTCCTTCTTTAGCAATAGTTTATCTGCTTTGATAACTCTTCCCTGTTTTATCGCTTAATATAACTCTATATTTGTCATAATGAGATATCTCTTGTTCCATATCTCTTGATTCAATTCAGAGGACTTATAATCCTCTCTTTCCTGATCATTTTAGATCAAGATGCCTCCGAGGAAGAGACCTAGCTCAAAGAACAACAATCCTCCTCCACCACCACCTCCCTCTCCATTTGATCCCGCCATGTTCCAAGCAGCTGTTGCTACTGCTGTGGCTACTGCCATGTCACAAATAAACCTCGGTGGTTCAGGCGGGTCAGGGGGTGGTTCTCAGCCTCAAAACTAGGAAAGTAGTCAGGGACACCGGAAGGAATGTTCATACAAGGACTTTATGAATGCGAAACTCATGCCCTTCAATGGCACGGGAGGTGTCATTACCCTAACTCGATGGTTCAAGAAAATCGAATCTATTTTCGAAATATGTGCTTGTTCAAAATCCGACAAGGTAAAGTTCGCCGCCTGCACTTTCACCGATAAAACCCTGACTTGGTGGAACAGCCGAGTCAAATCCTTAACCCTACCTGTAGCCAATCCTATGGGTTGGGAGATCATGAAGGAACTTCTACTTGCAGAGTACTGCCCTCGGGGCGAAATGCAGACGCTGGAGCATGAACTTTGGAACCTAAAGATGAAGGGTTCCGATATCACAGCTTACACTTAAAGATTTGATGACTTGGCGCTTCTATGCCCGGGAATCGTTACCCCGGAAAGTAAAAAGATTGAGAGATTTATCTGGGGGCTGACCCAGCCAATAAAGGGAAACATTTTAGCTGTGAAGCCAGACACCTACGATAGCGCCAAATGCATAGCGCAAACTTTGATTGACCGTAGTGATGACCTTGAGGAAGCAGCCACCACTTCTGAACCGACAGAGAGGAGTGGTGGTTCAGCAGTGGTGAGAAAATAAAAATTTGGAAGAAGAAGAAGATTCAATCTTCGCAGGAGTCCTCGAAGAAGTAGCAAACTATGGTCATCCACGTTGCTACTACCCCTGCCGTTGCTTTTGTCGTTGGTTCCT
Source organism: Lactuca saligna (assembly GCF_052625555.1). Classification (NCBI taxonomy): domain Eukaryota; kingdom Viridiplantae; phylum Streptophyta; class Magnoliopsida; order Asterales; family Asteraceae; genus Lactuca; species Lactuca saligna. Next base: position 254,413,474 of record NC_136424.1, read on the forward strand.
CAGTTCAAGCACCCACCAGCGGATATACTGGTACCCTTTCGTGGTGCAACAGGTGCAGTTACCACCATCATATCCCTGGCCCATGGCGTGAAAATTTTTGTAAAAACTGTGTCCAGGAGGGTCACCTTACGTGAAACTGCAGAACACCAACCCAATCAACCAATCAAGATTCAAGATCGGGTGTCGGTCAGGCCTGCTACGGTTGCGGTGAAGTTGGGCATTTCAAGCGAAACTGCCCCAAGGCAGCAACAACTGGCAACACCGGGAGAGTTTTAACTATGGGACGAGAGCAGGCAGTCGCCGATCCCACCGTTGCCACAAGTATGTTCCTTCTCGACAACTCTTATGCTTATAATCCTTTTCGATTCTGGTGCTAAAAGAAAATATGTTAGCTATTCATTCAAACATCTTCTTAAACATAGTCCTCAACTAGTAACCGAAACGTTTACCGTCGAGACGGCTAACGGTGAGAAAGAGAACACTAACGATATATTCATAGGTTGTACCCTTACCATGAAGAGATCATTCCTTTCCCATCGACCTAATGCTAGTATCCATAAGAGCTTTGATGTTATCATTGGCATGGATTGGTTGAGCCCCAATCATGCTGATGTCCTTTGTTATGAAAAAGTTATCCGCCTCAATCTTCCTACTGGTCAAATCCTCGTGATCAACGACGATAACCTTAACTCCAATCTTCGCATCATTTCATGCGTCAAAGCTCAAAAGCTTTTGCAAAAAGAGTGTTACTCATTTCTAACTCATGCAATCATCGAGAAACAGGAAGTTAAAGACCTCGAGAGCATCCCCAAAGTCTGCAATTTTCCTGATGTCTTCCCGAAGAGCTCCCAGGAATTCCTCCCAAACGTCAAGTCGAATTTCGTATCGACTTAATTCCTAGAGCAAATCTTGTAACCAAGTCTCCATATCGCTTAGCTCCAGCAGAAATGTAGGAGTTATCCAGCCAGCTCAATGAGCTACTCAACAAAGGGTTCATCAGACCGAGTTCCTCACCTTCGGGAGCCCCGATATTGTTTGTGAAGAAGAAAGATGGATCCTTTCGGATGTGTATAGACTACCGCGAGTTGAATAGGTTGACCATCAAAAACCGTTATCCTCTTCCTCGAATAGACAACCTTTTCGATCAACTTCAGGGGGCCAGTTACTTCTCGAAGATAGACCTCGGATCAGGGTACCATCAACTTTGAGTTCACAAGGATGATGTTTCCAAGACAGCATTCAAGACTCGATATGGTCACTATGAGTTCGTAGTGATGCCCTTCGGTCTAATCATTTTCCTTGGTCATGCGGTAACCGAGGAGGGTATACACATGGACCTGTCTAAAATCAAGGTGATAGAGAATTGGTCGACACCGAAGACACCCACATAAATTCGTCCATTCTTGGGTCTCGCCGACTACTATCGCAGATTCATCCATAATTTTTCTAGAATCGCCAAACCCATAACCACTCTAACATAGAAAGACGTGCCCTTTTTGTTGGAGTGAAAAGCAAGACACTGCATTCCAAACATTGAAGTGAGCCTTATGGAGGGCACCTATCCTGTCCCTGCCCGAAGGGACAGAGGATTTCATTGTCTATTGCGATGCGTCCAATCAGGGTTTAGGCTGTGTGCTTATGCAGAAAGGAAACGTTATCACTTATGCCTCGAGAATGCTGAAGATACATGAAGTTAACTATACAACTCACGACCTAGAATTAGGAGCAGTGGTCTTCGCACTAAAGATTTGGATACATTATCTCTACGGAACCAAGTGCACAATCTTCACTGATCGTAAAAGCCTGCAACACATCTTCAATCAGAAAGACTAAAACATGAGACAATGGTGATGGGTAGAATTTCTCAGTGGTTATGAGTGCGGAATCCGCTACCATCCCGGCAAGGCCAATTTGGTAGCAGATTCCCTTAGCCAAAAGGAGAATTCAAATTGCAAAGTGAAGACACTGATAACGACCATCCATTCCCACTTATCCATCCTATCTTCCACATCTCAAATCTTAAAAAGTGTCTATCCGATGAAACCCTCGTGATCCCTCTTGAAGAGATCAAGGTCAACGAAAACCTGAACTTTGTGGAAGAACCGATCGAAATCATGGATCGAGAGATCAAACGTACGAAACAAAGTCGCATCCCGATAGTGAAGGTTCGCTCGAATGCCAAGCGGGGACCCGAATTCACTTGGGAGCGCGAAGACTTGATAAAACAGAAATATCTGCATCTCTTTCCAATTCCATGATTTGTATCTTAATTTTAAATTTCGGGACGAAATTTTCTCTAACGAGGGGATAATGTGACAACCCGTAAATTATTCCATCATTGTAACCCGTTCCCATTAATAAAACCGTTTGTATTTCCGATTTTTCCGTTAAGTTTTGGGTTAAGTTAATTAAATTGAGACCTTTATTATAATCTCGTGAATGTCCAAACTCATTTGAATCATGTTAAAACATCCCAATATTCACTTGGAAAATTTTTAGTTTCAACCACGTCGATTTACAACAACTAAATCGAGTACGACCATAAGCCTCGTTTAACATCAATATCGGGTAGATTTCCACCAGGTCTCAAACTCAAACCATATATAAAGTTGATTGGATCTTATTTTAGGCTTTTCCACTCTCTCTCTCTCTACTGTCTCTCTACGAATCCAAGTTTTGATCCAAAATTACCCATTCCAAGCTCCAAATCGGTATGTAATCCATCCTAGATCATAGTATAGCTTGTTCAACATTCAAATCCGTGTCTAAATCATCCAAAAGGACCAAATACATGTGTTTACGGCCCAGGAACAGCCCCAAACCGCAAACACACATAAATGGGGTTTTGAAGCCCTAAAACCCTTCCAAACCACTTCTGTAGCTTAGATATGACTTAGGGGCTTACATGAATGGACTTAGAACACCAAAATCTTAACATTTGGGGAGTAAACATGAGTTTACGGCCCAAGATCATGCTTGGACTGTAAACACCCCTTCTAAGGTCGTAAACACCTTTTAAGGTGTTAAAATGCCCCTTAAACACCTCCTAAGCCTTGGAATAATGTCTAGAATCAACCACCATTGTGTTAGGGACCTTAAACATGAAAGAAACCACCCCCTTAGGAGATTACGGACGTAAAGCCCCCAAGGAATGGTTCTTTGGCCGTAAACTCCTATAAAGTGGTCAAATGGTACCCTAACTTCCTCCCATGGCTTGTACTTTGGACTAGAACCACTTGTGCTTAACCTAGGACCATCAAAACACATAAGGAAAGGGTACATGAGAGATTACGGCCATAAACTCCTAGTTTACAGTCGTAAACTCCTTAAAAGGGTCCATATGTTGATCAATTCACTTCCCATGCCTTAGATCTGAGCCTAGCCTAATTCCACAAGTGTTATAATACCTTTAAGCACCCAAGAACACACCACCCATGAGTTTACGGCCGTAAACTCACGGGGATATGGTCTATGGTCCATAATCTCCCTTAGGAGTTTACTATTGAAGAGCAAACTCCATATATAGACTATACACCTCCTTAGATGCGACCCGGATCACTCCTAACACTTGATATGAAGTGTTTTCACGCCTCGGAATGTATATTCTAATCTAATTAGTAGTTCAAAGTCTAATTAGATACAATTATGTATCTCTTCATATTACATAGGAACCTCGTGTGTATTCAAGCCCCGAACTTACACTTAGCATCTTAACCGGTACATTTCTTGATTGGTGAGTTCATACCCCTACACTTTTACTGTGTATTCAATGTTTTCAGAGGGGGGGGGGGGGGGGGGGAATACAAGCAAAAGTACAAGAATATATTGTACTGAAACTTATTATTTCGATTGTAATGTTTCATATTCCGTATGCTTTTAACACTGGAAACCGTATCAACCAACCGTTTGACTTGCAGAGTTAGTTTTCAAACTAATTGCGAAACTCATTAAAAAATCTAATAATTTATGTTATATTTTATAATTTACGAAAGAATCATGCTAAGTATAAAATAGGATTATTACTAATATTATACGGCTTTGGATGTCACTAGAGCTTCGAAAATACAATTAATGTACTTCTTTGAGTGCCACTAGAGCTTCGAAATTTACGTATAATATTATAAGCCTTTAGATGTCACTAGAGCTTCGAAAATACTGTTAATGTACTTCTTTGAGTACCACCAGAGCTTCGAAATTTACGTCTAATATACGCCTTTGGATGTCACCAGAGCTTCGAAAATACAACCAATGTACGCCTTTAAGTGTCACCAGAGCTTCGAAAATTCGTCTAATACCCGCCTCTGAATAAAACCAGAGTTTCGAAAATATGTCTATTAATACATTCCTCTGAGTGAAATTAGAGTTTCGAAAATAAAATTCTTGTTAAGTACAGTAGATATTCGTGTAAGAATAACAAATCACAAACTTTAAGGAAAATAAGGGTTTTTCCTGGGATAACTGAACTGTTCATGACTAGATTGTCTAACAAACGAATAACTAAACCTTACTTATAAGAATATATGGGATTTTCTTGGATAACAACTTTTTCAGAAAACCAAAGGAAACTTGTTCATTTTCAGAAACAAACCGCTTATGAACTTACCAACTTTATGCTGATATTTTCAAAACTGCTTGTATTCTCAGGTCCACATTAAACAGGTACCCACAATCTTTTCGAGAAGATGGAGCATTTTAGCAGTCTCGTCTTTACTTTTGTTCATTTTGGATGTGTATATCTATAATCTTGTATAACATTACTTTCAAACAAATGTAAATACTTCTATGTAATGTAATGGTTTTGTTTATTATGCTTACCATGTACATTGGTTGTGATACTTTCTGTGACGTACTCTGCCCCGGAAGGTTTCCGCCATCGGTTTCAGGGTGTGACATTAGAGGCTAGATGAACACGTAAAGTCTTCAGCTTTTTCTTCATGCATGACCCTTTGGAGCTTAAAAGGCAAAAATGGTAGTCTAAAGGTTCCATGGGCTTCTATGGCCATAAAGTTTGCACCTTTATGCCATGAAAGTCTTTGATGACCCTAGATCTAAAAGGGTATTCACTTGGGATGTCCATTTCCCAAGGGTCATGATATTATGACCAAAAACCCAATAAAAGTGTTAAGAAAGAGATTTAAACAATAATTTTGCAAGTTTGAGAATTTCCTACCAAAAAGTGAAGCTTCTGGATCTCTAATTTCCTTCTTGAGTCCTCAAGCTTCTTCTTCTTCTACAAGCTTCAAAAAGTAAAACTCTCTCAAGAATGGCGCATAAGTTCTTACAATGCATTAGGGATTTGAGATCTAGGATTTGGGGACTATAAGGCTGGAAATGATGCCGACACCTTAGGGATAAAGTGTTTAAGTAGGGTGCAAAACCCTAGGATTAGGGTTTGATTTTATCTAGCCTATTTGCCGAGTTTAGCCCACCCAACTCGTCGAGTAGGTCACTTATGAAACGTGGCCCTCAAAGTGTATACTCGATGAGTTTGAGGCTTCCAACTCGTCGAGTTTCTCTTTTGGATTGAATAATTTATTAAATTAAATATATACCATGAACCAGACGTTACGATCCTCTCCCTCTTGTCTCAGACTTCGTCCTCGAAGTCTGCTGCCTCAAACAACTCTGGGTAATGCTCTTTCATCTCCTTCTATGGCTCCCAAGTCCACTTCGAGCCCTTACAGTGCTGCCACTTCACCTTCACCAACTCTAACATCTTGTGCCTCAGATCCTTTGTCTTCCTGTCAAGGATTGTTACTGGTCTCTTAATGTAATTCAGGTAGTCATGTACCTGAATATCCTCCAAAGGCACAACTGCGGAATCTTACACTAAGCACTTCCGTAGCTGGGAGACATGAAAAGTACTATGGATCTGACTAAGATCGACTGGAAGATCCAACCAATATGCTACCTTGATCACGCGAGCTATAATCCTGAAAGGTCTGATATAACTGGGACTCATCATGCCTGGCTTCCTGAACCAGTTGACACCTTTCCAAGGTGACACCCTATACTGTAGATGAAACGAGATTGAAATATGAGATCAGAGTTAAGAAAAGATTTAGAACACAAGATCTAAAAATAATCTGGTTGGCTCAATATATTGCTTTCACGATGTATAGAAAGAAAATAAAGAATACAAGTTATTCCTCATAAATCTTACTCTAACTCTAGTGCTCATCTCATATTGATCGGGATCATGAAAACAGACAAAAAATATGAGGGACTAGACATTACAATTTTGAAACATAAATGCTTTATATAAAAACTTACAAACTTACTTTCGACACTTAGAATGACCTAGACAGTTTCGACACCTCATAATAACATTCGACCCCGACATTCTCCACCTTTATAAGAAGTGTCGAATCTATGACATTAGCATCTGAGCAGCTGGGTGAATAACTCTTTGAATTTCATCATACCATTTAATCACATTTCGAATTTCATCCGTTTCTTTTGTTTGATATAGTGTCTAAGTCCATAACTATATTTGGTATGTACTTGACCCGACCCGGCATGGTCCATTTGGGTTGCACTTCACCCGAACAATTTATGGATAATATTTGAGAATAGTACAAGTTATGATTTATTAATATATTATAAGTTCTAATATATTAATATAAGATCATACTATTTAATTATTATTGATCTATAATTAATCTAGGATTAATTTAGAGATCAAAGATATTACTAATTAAATATGGGCTTCTATATTTATATAGTGTGGGCTAATGCTTATTTGGAATGGGCTAGCTTGCAAGGAAAAGTCCATGGATACTCCATGGAGCTTTAACCCATGGATCTCATGGAAATGAAGAGACATGGGTATTAGGGTTCACATGGATGTAACCTTAATCCACCACACTATATAAATGAGGCTTTGGTTCTTAAAATCACACTAGTTGACACTTGTTGAGGTGAGGGCTGATTTCAAGATAGTAGTGACTATTCTCTCAAAGTTCCAAGTTTGTGGTGATTTGTGATTTCCATTTGAGACATTCACACTATTGGTGTTAGGCTCTAAAACTCCAAGCAATCAACTACTACTACAAGGTAAGTAATTCTACTAGCTTTATTTGATTCATGTTCCCCATGCCATGCTAGTTAGGATATGAACCTTGGAAAATAATTATTTGCATGTATCTTAGACAAACATAGATCCAAAGTTTATTAGGGTTGCATGCACACTTAGGAAGTGTTAGAATGCTCAAAACCCATCAGTGGTATCAGAGCCTAGGCTTGTTTGTTTGATACTTGATGCAATATAGTTGAAAAAGTCAAAAAACTTGTTGTCTGCCAGTTGAACTTGCCGAGTCCATGGGTGGACTCGTCGAGTTCATGTGTATCTTCAACCTACTCGGCGAGTAGGTTTATGCACTCGACGAGTAGGAGCGACAGAGTGCAGATTTTCGACTTTAGTTGCTGGAAATGGACTAGAAACATTACCCTAAAGTGTTTTAGTACTTGACAACTCGTTTTAGATGGTGTAATGTCTTTGCTAATCCATATGCAACAACTTTTTATCAAAATTACAAAGTTTTATGTGTAATTTTTTAATTCATGAAAGTGTTCATATTCAGGTTCTTGATCTTATGATGTTTAGATGATCATAGGAATTATTTGTAACCTATGTGGTAGTTTAATTCTTAATCATAATGTGTTTTAATGGAGTCCATAACTTGTCCTCAAGTTATGGAAAACCAAGGGTCACACTTGAATTAAAACCATTAAAAGAACACAAGAGTTAGAAAAATGAAGAGTCTTCATTTTTATTACTCTATTTAACTCATAAGTTACAAGAAATGAAAAGTTTTGAAAGTTTACAAAACTTTCCCTCAAGTTTTGGAACAAGTAAAGTCATATTAAAACTTTAGTTCCAACCCTTAGAATTTTAAAAGTTAAAATTCAACCCTTATACTTATAATATTATAAGTTAATAATAATATATATGTGTATAAGATCAAAGTCATCTTACCGCTAGTACGCCTCATTCACGAAGCTAGTCTATAAGGTGGGTATAAGGTTGTTGCCTATAAAATGGCAACTTAATGGGTGTCCACTCTCACCCACCGCTTGCTTGACTAGTGGAGGGTCATTAGCCGAACGGGTAAGACAAGGACTTATAAATTCTCATTAAAAGTATGATGAATATTATAAAGTAACTAAATGTTTTATTAAATTCCCAATCTTAGTTACTTTAGGAAAAATGTGAATAAGGTGCTAATCAATGAAATTACATTTTACACTTTGTCTAAGTCATTAGTGGAGCGTGTGTGGTTAACCGGCACACTAACTTGGACTTAACAAGGTAGGTAAAGGGTGACTTAATATTTATCATACTATCGATGGAGCGTGTGTGGTTAACCGGCACATCGATTGAGGGGTAATTTATTAAGGGTACCAAGTAATTTGCATGGTTACTTCACACCTCGTTTTGTGATCCTCGGCATCCCAGTCACAAAAGTTAGTGGACACACTCGAGATTGAAACATGCCTTTGAAAAGTTCATTGAATCTCAAAAGAATCTAGGAGTTTCTAAGAACCAAATTAAATATTTTAATATTTCAACTTTGGTGGAAATTGGTGAATCGTCATTCACCTACCTTTCAAATATGTTATTACATGGATTACGACATACCTCTTCTAAGTATAATATATTGTGATTGGGTCCTAGCCTTAATACTACATTTGGGTGTTTTATTAAGGACTATTTCTATTTCTAAACTAAACGTTTCTTCTTCTCAGATGTCTGCAAACACTGCTGCTTCTGGCTCTAATCCTAATGGCTCCTTTTCTCTTATGAACTTGTGTGGGAAAGACACTTTTGATGGATCCAACTTTAATGAATGGATCAGAAACATCAGAATGATTACTCGCTACAAGGACAAAGAATATTTCCTCAATAAGAAGCTTAAGGAGATTGATGAGACAGTTGCATCATCATGATGGCCACTATGACCGCGGATCTCCAAAAATCCTATGAAGATTTCTACCCCTATGAGATACACCAAGACTTGATGGAAAGATACCATCAAAGTGCTCGTGAAGAGAGGTATGAAATCATCTCCTCCATGATAACAACTCGCATGAAGGATGATGAACCCATCACGGGCCACTTGCAGAAAATACAAAGATTTGTGGACCGTTTGCTGAATCTAAATGTGAACTTCGCTGAGGAGCTTGCAATATATATAATTTTGCACTCCTTACCTTCATGTTATGATCAATTCCGCATGACATACCACATGAACAAGGATGAGGTCACACTCAGCAAACCTCAAGGACTCTTAAAGACCGCGGAAAGTGGTCTTAAAGGTAAGGCGATTGTTACTCCTACTTCTACCAACTCCGCCCCTGTCCTGGCAATCGGGAAAGGACGAGGGAAGAAGAGAAAGAGTTCTTTGAAGGGTACCAATGTTAGGACCCTTGATGGATCTTCTTCAAGTGGAACCAAGAAAGGTTTCATCACTCCTTCTTCTGACCCAAAAGAGGTTGAATGCTTCTATTGCCATGAAAAGTCACATTGGAAGTGGAACTGCCCAAAGTACCAACAAGATGTGAAGGATGGGAAAGTTAAACCCAACCATGCAGGTGTTTACACTATAATTTCTAATAACTCACGCCATTCTAAATCTTGGGTCCTTGATACCGGTTGTGGTATTCATATCTATTCTGATTTACAGGGACTAAGAAGAAGTGAGAATGTGGAGCAAGGAAGGATAAACTTAATCATGGGGAATAGGAAAGTTACACCTATCACCAAGATTGGAGTTTATACTTTGTCGCTAAGTAACCGTTTAAATTTCGATTTGAATAAATGTTGTTATTCTACAGAAATGGCAAGAAATATTATTTCCTTTCATGCATTGTATAAACAAAGGTTTACCTTTTCATTTAATAATGAAGTTGGTTCTATTGATGCTTTCTTTAATAATGTTCTTTATTTTAAAGCATTACCTTGTGATGGCGTGTATGAAACAGTATCTGTGGTTGATTACTTAGGAAATAATGTATTGTGTATTGATTCTTTTAATAATAATAACTGGGATAAAGCATCACTATGACATTGTCGTCTTGGACATTTAAGTAAGAAACGCATAGGCCAACTCCAAAAGGATGGAGTCTTGGAGTCGTTTGACCTAAAGTCGGATGATAGTTGCGAATCATGCTTACTTGGAAAAATGACAAAGTCACCCTTCACAGGTTCTTGTGAAAGGGGTGAAGGTTTGTTGGATCGTGTACACACGGATGTGTGTGGACCATTTAAACATGCTACAAGGGATGCTAATCATTATTATTTGACTTTTACTGATGATTATAGTAGATATGGATATGTATACTTAATCAAGCATAGGTCAGAGACTTTCGAAAGGTTTAAGGAATTTAAACAGGAAGTCGAGAATCAATTGGGCAGGAACATTAAGATGCTTCGATCCGATCGAGGTGGTGAGTATCTTAGTTCAGAGTTCCTCGACTATCTTAGGGAATGTGGGATTGTCTCACAATTGACACCTCTCAGGACACCACAGTTGAATGGTGTAGCTGAGAGGCGTAATCGAACCTTATTGGACATGGTTCGTTGCATGATGAGTCGAGCTTCGCTACCAATCTCATTTTGGGGGTATGCCTTACAGACTTCCGCCCATATCCTTAATCTAGTCCCTACAAAGAAAGTTGCCAAAACTCCTCACGAGATGTGGACTGGTAAAGTACCTAAACTAGACCACATCAAGATTTGGGGTTGCAAGGATTTTGTGAGGCGTGATTCTCATGATAAGCAAGAACCCCGAAGCGAGAGGTATATTTTCATCGGCTACCCACGAAGATCCTTTGGTTACCTCTTCTACAGACCTAGTGATAATGTGATCTTTGTAGCAAGAAGAAGTGTCTTTCGAGATAGGGAGTTTATAAGCCAAGGAGACAGTGGGAGGCAAATTGATCTTGAAGAAATTCAAGAGTCAAGTGGTGAAGGAACTTGAAACGCTAGCCCTCAACTTGAGGAGGAAACTCCTGTTGAGCCAATTGACGAATCTGTACCTCTGAGGCGTTCCACGAGAGTTAGGTATGCACCTGAGCATTACTATGGTTTCCATATTACTACAGAAGGTGAGACACTTATTAGTGATAGGACACTAGTAGGTCTGGATGACCCTAACAGCTACGAGGAATCCATGGTAGGCCCCGAGTCTGCTAAATGGAAAGAGGCTATGGATAGCGAGATATATTCCATGTATGAAAATCAAGTTTGGAACTTGGTTGAGAATGTACCAAGTCGTAAGACTGTAGGGTGCAAATGGATCTTCAAGAAGAAGACCGACATGGATGGTAATGTACACACTTATAAGGCTCGACTAGTTGCAAAGGGCTTCTCTCAAATTCCTGGAGTGGATTATGATGAGACCTTTTCTCCAGTAGCCAAGATTACGTCTATTAGGGTTATGTTAGCCATAGTTGCATTTCATGACTATGAAATTTGGCAAATGGATGTCAAAACCGCTTTCCTTAATTCGAAGTTGACTGAAGATGTTTACATGAGTCATCCAAAAGATTTCGTCAGCAACAAATACCCTAATAGAGTGTGTAAGCTTGAGAAATCCATTTGTGGATTAAAGCAAGCACCTCGCAGATGGAATCTTTCCTTTGATGAAAAGGTCATGGAATTTGGCTTTTCTAGGAGTGAAGATGAATCTTGTATTTATGTCAAGGCTAGTGGGAGTATAGTCAGCTTTTTGGTATTGTATGTGGATGACATACAAGTCATAGGAAATGACATCCCAACCCTGCAGGAAGTAAAGTCCTGGCTTGGGAAGTGTTTCGCTATAAAGGACCTTGGTGAAGCTGCCTATATCCTAGGGATAAGGATTTTTAGAAATAAGAGTAAAAGACTAATTGGACATAGTGAAAGCACCTATGTGGACAAGGTATTGAAAACATTCAACATGCATAACTCCAAGAAAGGTGAGTTACCCATTCAAAGTAACGCCAGATTGAGTAAGACACAAAGCCCTAGTAATGAGGCTGAGATAGCAGAAATAAGTCGACTATCTTATGTTTCAGCTGTAGGATCGATCATGTATGCTATGATGTGTACTCGACCTGATGTAGCCTTTGCTTTGAGCATGATTAATAGGTATCAGGGGAACCCTGGAAAGGAACACTGGACTGCGGTAAAGAATATCCTTAAGTACATGCGAAGGACTAAGGACTGGGTCCTTACCTTCGGTGGAAGTGATGACTTGAGAGTTGTAGGGTATAGTGATGTTAGCTTCCAGACTGATAGGGATAATTTCCGCTCACAGTCGGGCTAGGTCTTTACCTTAAACGGAGGAGCAATCACTTGGAATAGTTCCAAGTAGGAGACCATGGCTGATTCCACTTGTGAATCAGAGTATATAGCAGCAAAGGAGGCTATATGGCTAAAGAACTTCATCGGAGACCTTGGAGTTGTACCACCTATAAAGGAGCCAATGGAGATTTTCTGTGATAGCAATAGTGCGGTTGCCTTAGCCAAGGAACCAAGAGATCATGGGAGATCTAGACACATTGATAGAAAACATTACTTCATCAGACATCGAATAGAAGAAGGAATCCTTGTGGCAAAGAGGGTATCATCAGATGAGAACCCAGCAGATCCCCTTACGAAGGGACTGAGTAAGGTTAAGCATCTCCAGCATGCTCGGAGCATAGGGCTGAAGGATGATATAAGTTTTAGTAGTTAGATAAATTATGAAATTTGTAAAGTGTAATTGACATTAGAGGATGAATAAAAGGTGTTTTATTTATGAGTAAAGTGTTGCTATCTCTTGTCAATCATTTACTATATTTCTTTTGCATGTTTTGACTTCCAGAATAATTATGTTTGGTATATCATATTATTCAAACCTCCACAGTCAGTCATATGTCGGAAGTAGGTATGAATCAAGATTGTCATGATTGGTTGTAGAGGTCTATGGTGTTGGACATGGCTACAACAATCATGAGTGCTCATAAGTTCTGAGCATTGGAGTCAACCCACACTCACTGGAAGCACTTCATGGAATTTTATCTCGTGTGATCGTGAGACGATAATATCATATAAGTCTTCAAACCTAGAGATATGATTTGTTACTTACAAGTTGATTATGCATTGATTGTACGAAAACGCATTAGTAACTCGATGTTATAAAACGTGCCTTTGTGTATAATTCAATGAGTGGTAGAACAAGCATATGAGTCGAAGTTTATCTGTTCCTTCTAGGATTAGAAGCTGATATCGGGGCCCCTCGATGATTGTGTTTTGACGTATGTACCAGGCACGATCAGAACTAAATTGATGTGTTCAGTTAAGTTCTATGTCAAACAAATCGGAAATCGGGAAACAAATGTTGGACAATAAGTAAGACCATGTTCCATTTATTTGTCCGGCTAATATCTTGAGCAGAGGATTATATGATCACTTATCTAAAATGGCGCGTTCTAGTTCAATAGAGTTTAAAGAGCTACGATTGCTGATCGGTTCCTAAATTCATACTTGCAACTATAGTTATTAGACTTATCCAAGTGGGAGGCTTTTGGATATAGTGTCTAAGTCCATAACTATATTTGGTATGTACTTGACCCGACCCGGCATGGTCCATTTGGGTTGCACTTCACCCGAACAATTTATGGATAATATTTGAGAATAGTACAAGTTATGATTTATTAATATATTATAAGTTCTAATATATTAATATAAGATCATATTATTTAATTAGTATTGATCTACAATTAATCTAGGATTAATTTAGACATCAAAGATATTACTAATTAAATATGGGCTTCTATATTTATATAGTGTGGGCTAATGCTTATTTGGAATGGGCTAGGCTTGCATGGAAAAGTCCATGGATACTCCATGGAGCTTTAACCCATGGATCTCATGGAAATGAAGAGACATGGGTATTAGGGTTTACAAGGATGTAACCCCAATCCACCACACTATATAAAGGAGGCTTTGGTTCTTGAAATCACACTAGTTGACACTTGTTGAGGTGAGGGCCGATTTCAAGATAATAGTGACTATTCTCTCAAAGTTCCAAGTTTGTGGTGATTTGGTGATTTCCATTTGAGGCATTCACACTATTGGTGCTAGGCTCTAAAACTCCAAGCAATCAACTACTACTACAAGGTAAGTAATTCTACTAGCTTTATTTGATTCATGTTCCCCATGCCGTGCTAGTTAGGATATGAACCTTGGAAAATAATTATTTGCATGTATCTTAGACAAACATAGATCCAAGGTTTATTAGGGTTGCATGTACACTTAGGAAGTGTTAGAATGCTCAAAACCCATCATCTTTCTCCTTGTTCTTGGCACAACTGTTCATTTAAACCATGAGATTTGTATAATGAGGCATAGTATACCTCTCAACATCACATACTTGAAACAGGAATTTTGTGTTGTTTCCCTTCTTGTTCTTTCTAATAAACACAATTCCCAGTGGTTTCAAGCAGATCTCACCATCTTCAAAGTTTTTCAAAGTAGCCTGACTTTTTAACATGGATTGGGGAACTGTGACATGTTTTCCCAATGTCAAAGCTAGCTCAAAACCTGTCAGTGCCAAAGAACCATAGTATCCATCAATAAACACCTTTAAGTGTGCAAAACCTATTAAGAAATCTTCTTTGTTCATCACTTGGAGCTTCGATACATCAACAATCTTTAAAATCGTCACAATACATATCAAATCATGAAGATTCATTAACATTAAGCATGCAACCGAGAAATCAAATGCAACATTGTTGGCTCGGATTGCATGGTATCAGTAATTCTGCAACATACCCTCAAATAAATATCTTTGGATATATTGAGAACACGAAATATCTTGACTAGAGACCATATCATGCATTTCATCAGTGGAAGGAAGTGGTTTCGAAGAACTTGACCCTCAACCAGCATATCCAATCACTATGCCTTTTGTTATTGGTTTTGTTGTTGTTGTTTTTGATGTTGTTATTATGGATGTATTTGGTAGTGAGGTTGAAATTGAAGTAGTCAAAACCATCCCAAAAACTTCAGCATCATCATTAGTTTTTCCCAAACCACTTCCTCCGGTACCTACTTTTGTTCCAATGCCAACACCACCCTTTTCTTCTGCTTTCACCCCTGTGTGAACAGGCAATGCACTAGTTGGCATTAAGTTGATGAGCTTTGTAAGTTGTGCAAGTTCCTTTTGGATAGTTAACTCCAACAATTTAAACTTCTCAGACAGAAGCTTTGGAGAAATCAACAAAGATGAGACAAACCCAGACTTCAAAACTAACCCCTTTAACTCAGTCAACACTTTGTCAATATTTCCAAAACTTTTAACTTCATCTTCTGCCATCTTTTCAACATTCGAAAGCAGAGAATTATACCATTCAAGAACTTTCGTTATAGTATCAGCAATTATATCAACCTTCTTGTGAAGAGAAGAATAATTGTTATCTAATGCTGAAATCTCCTTCGCCATATCCTCTCCCAACTCTTCAATCTTCAAATTCAAATTTTCACAAAGCATTTTCACATCCTTCATAAACAAAACATGCCTTTCCCGAGTAATAGACTTCAATTATTTGAGTGCATCATTAAAGGTTGAAGATTGAGCTTTAACACGATTCTCATTATTCCGATCCAACTGCTCCAACTCATTCCTTAACCAAAGTTCTTGAGCCTTTAGTATGACATCAACTTCGATACTAGATACATAATTCTTACCCCTATATCTGCTTGAAGCAGTAACAAAGAGTTAAGCTTTTAGTTGTGGATTTTAAATTGTTTCCCAGACATCAACATATGATCGGGAATATTTTCTTCTTCCAGATCAAATTCAATATATGTGAAAGTGCCCATAAACTCACTATCTTCATTTTCATCCTCTTGAAAAGTTTTGGGATTAGTAGATTGAGTTGGAAACAATGAAATGACAGGTTGATTAAGGATGTTATCAAAAGTAGCTGAGTGGGTAGAAGTAGAAATGGTTGAGTGAAATGGTGGAAGTGATGTGGAAGTATCAACTGTGGATGTTTTGAAAGAAGATAAGATAATGATATTATGATTACCTTGGACTTTTGGATTCAACACTCCTTCACCCTTGTTGATATTTGTGTCCATATTAGATATGTCCACAAGGATGCCTGAAGTTCTAACCTCCTCAGAAACTGATTCGGCATTCGAGATTTCGAGTGATATGACAATTGTCTACTCTAGATTGGATTGTTTCGCATGTTCACCTTCAGTAGTGGTTGTGTCCACATTCGATGTTTTCACAAAACCACCAAGATTTCCAATCTCCTCGAAACTCGTCTTGATTGGAGAATCCGTCGTTGGTGAAGGAACATTCATAGTAGTATCATGAAGAGGCAATTCTGGTACAACCTCTTCCTCCAATGAATCTTCAACGATCTTCCTCTTGTTCTTCTTTGAAATCTTTTTCGCCTTATCCTCAGCAATTTTATTTTTAGAAACAGGAGACACAAGGGTTGGAATTTCGTGAATGACAACACCTTGCCGATTTATCTGAGGCTTGTGAGTAATCTTTAATATACCTTTTGTCGAGAAACTACTAGATCACTCTGGAGAATGATGAGGATTATGAGCCATTTTCTTCAAACATTTCAAGACTCCAGATTTCAAAGGCACAAATTCAATGACTGGTGTAGAAGATTCTTCAACAACAGGCTTAGTAACTTTCTTCGGATGTGGATCAAACTTCACAACTTTCTTTGAAATAGGCTTAACAACTTTTTCAACAACTTTCTCCACTTTCTCAAGACTGGGTTTCAAAGGACTACCTGTAATCGCCTTATTGGATTCCTTTAGCTTTTTCGATGGACCTCATGTATAGGTAACAGAACACCCATTTCAATCGAAGGATCCATTGTTTTCAAGTAGGCCAGTAACACTGGATGAGATGAATCAACTTTTTGAAGTATGTCAACAGGAATTTGAGGAACAGTTGGAAACATATCTGAATCACCTTCCACTGTTTATGGAAAGTGATATAAAGAAAATTTAGCTTTTTCTTTCTCCTCATGAACTTGAATACCTTCCTTCTTATATGTATATCGTAGTATCAAACTCCAATAACGAGCATATAATATCCCATCCACCACATTCGTGTTGCTAATACTTTTGATAAACTCTTCCTACAACTTATTTGTATAATCCACAGGAAGATCATAATAGACACTTGCCACCAAGGCATATATTTCCAATTTCGCCTTATCTAATCCAACACTTCTAGCAGTCAAGCAACATAGATAAATTCTAAAAAGAAAATTCCATAAACATGGTGAACAAGATTTCTAGAAATCACTTATCTTAGTAAGAACCGGTTGATAACCCAATTCGTTAAACATATGAAGCACTTGTTAATTCGAAACCACATAATAAGAGTCAAAAGTAGGAACTTCCAAGATCTTTGCAAACAACTTTGTAACATCCATAAATTTTACGACAAATTTTTTTTTAATCATATATAATCCAACAAAGTTTGTTTACAAAATTATTTTCAAATCCAAATCCATCGGAGTGTCCCAAAATCATAACATTAGGATGAGGAGCGATACGATCACGCCTTCTCCTTTCCATGATCTCCTGAAGTACCTAAAACATAAAACTGAAAACTGTAAGCCCGAGGGCTTAGTGACCTACCCCCAAAATACTAATACCACATAATACCATATCAATAATAATCAATCAATCAACATGCATATTGGGCCATAAGCCTGATGGGACCGCCCTACCGTGGCTATAGTATGTCTGAATCTATCTCGAGCCTTAGGCATAACTAGTCCGCCACGTGGGCCTATAGTCTCCCCGGACATCTCATAGGGTATATTGGCTTTTAGCTCAATGCAGGACCATGTCACACCCCAAAACCAAGAACGGCGGAAACGTTATGGGGCGGAGGACGTCATGTAAAGTATCACAACACAATAAATGTAAATAAGCAAACAACATCATCCATTGCATTAAATATATATAATTTTAATACAAGCGTGTTCTTTACAGTTTTAGACAC
Organism: Lactuca saligna; assembly: GCF_052625555.1. Taxonomy (NCBI): domain Eukaryota; kingdom Viridiplantae; phylum Streptophyta; class Magnoliopsida; order Asterales; family Asteraceae; genus Lactuca; species Lactuca saligna. The sequence continues at coordinate 254,431,500 of NC_136424.1, forward strand.
CAAAAATATAATGCGAATCAAAATAATATGATGAGTCTTGAAATGCGCTCCATCTTCTCAAAAGTTGGCATCGGTACCTGTCTACTGATGACCTGAGAATACAAGTTATTTTGAAAGAGTTTGTCAGTATTAAGCTGGTGAGTTCATAAGTATTTTAGTGTCGATGTTCGTTTTCAAAACGTTTGAACCTGTGGTAAGTATAAGTTGTAAACTGTATGTAATTGTTTGTAAAAGTTTGAATCTCTCAGAAAAACCTATATTTTCTATTAAAGTAGCCTTCAACCAAGGCTTAACTATTATGTATGCTTGTTTGTTGTAAAAGTGTATAATTTCCCAAGTGTAACTATTATTTAACAAAATATAGTTTGTACATTTAAGTTTAAGTGAGGTTATCACTAAAATGTAATGGGTAAATCATTGTAGTATTGTAGTGTTGTTTTATAGGAACTACTGCTGTACTAACTACCTTAAACCGGATTTATATTAAGGTATAATGTGATAATTGCACCATACTATCGACTGATAACAACGACATAAAGAACGGTCGTAATAACGGAATGACGTTTGGCACCCGCACACTTGCAGGTCCGGCTGTAGCTAGCAGCAAGGTGTAGGATAGTCAATCCAGTATAGATCTATATGCAAACTCAATGCTCTCCCTCCAAGAGAATTCTAACTACAACTCGGGCCATGACATTTAAGGCATACTCCGATACAGTGGATCACAATTGTTATCGTATTCTTGTATATGTAATGAAATGTTTCTCGCTCTAGTATAGTTGTATATGTTATGAAATGTTTCTCGTTCTAGTATAGTTGTATATGTTATGAAATGTTTCTCGTTCTAGTATAGTTGTATATGTTCTCATAGTATAGTTGTATATGTACTGTTTCTAGTATAGTTGTATATGTTATGTGTTACCCCGATGGTAACTAGCTATTGATGTATTGATAAGCATGAATGTGGAAGTACTTTTATGTCTATACATGTATATATGATATATCACTAATATTGAAACGACCCTCGGATGGTCACCCGAAATCCCACCAGACCACATCTCAGTGCGCGAAAAGGAAATAGGGTGGATGGCCTTCCTAAGCCCTTTAAACATTACTTATATATCTATACATATATGGGCATGAAATTTATAAGTAGTAAAACAATGTTTAAATAAAAGCATTTGATAAGTAAAAGAGTTTGGGAAACATTTTGAAGTAAAACAGTTTGAACAGTGATAAAATCATTGGTTTCCTAGTTATTAATCACATGTGATTAATGCAATCACATGTGATCAAAGCAATAACTATAAGTATTTACTTGTATTCCCCCCCCATAAAGTATTTAAACATTTAAAATCATTTCAAAGGTTGATTTAAGGGGGTATGAACTCACTTGATTGAAGTGGTCGATTTGAAGTAGTCGAGAGAAGAATCGAGCAGAACTTCGACAGGAAGAGTTGAAAACACGGAAAAATCTTGGGATTCTCGGGAATCTCGGGAACACAAAATCTTCCTTCAGGACTTGAAGGTGAAAAACCGGGGCTTTGGGAGGGTCTCGGGGGCTTAAACGTAGAGTTTCGGCGCGAGAAAGAGAAGAATGGAGCATCTAAACTCGGCACCCCAAGAGTTCTGTTTATAGCGGGTATTTTTGAGTGCCACGTCGTGGCTAGGGTTGGACACGTCGTGGGGAGCAAGTCTATCCTCTTCCATTGATGGGACGCCCTCAGTCACTTGCCGGGTCGCGGCAAAACAGTGCCACGTCGTGGAGAGGCCTGACAGCCTCAGATTTCGGACCCCGAACTTGTAAAATCCATAACTTTCTCGTACGAGCTCCGTTTTCGACGTTCTTTATATGCACGCGTAGCTGAAAATATGATCTACAACTTTCGTTTAGACTTCATTGGCAAATTTTGAATTTATTTTGAATTATTTATTTTTAACCGTCCGGGACACGAAAAATCCGTATAAAATCCATAACTTCTTCATCCGATGTCCGTTTTCGTCAGACTTTTCGCTGTTGTGCTACTATTGTTGAGACCTTTGATTCTCATTTAGGTTGTTTTTGTCAAAAGTCTCTCGAACTCTATTTCGAGTTTTTAGCTGTCTACTGTTATATTCGGATCTTGAAAAAATCATAACTTCCTCATACGAAGTCAGATTTGGACGTTCTTTTCGTGTACGCTCATGGTTTAATGTTATCTATAACTTTCATTTAGATACCTAAGGCTAAATGCTATTGCATTGAAACTTCGCATTTTTCGTTTAATTGATGTTGTCGGTTTTGTCGGAAATCTTAGAATGGTCATAATTTCTTCGTTGTAACTCGGATTTTAGTGTTCTTAGTATTGATGTAAACCTTGACACAATGTCTAACATAATAGATATTCTTATAAAGATTCTTACATATTTCATCTTCGAAGTTAATTTCATTATTTCAAAAGTAGCTACAATACTTGACTTTTTAGGTCATTACAAAGAGTTGAAATATCGGGTTGTCACATCATCCCCCCGTTAGAGGGAATTTCGTCCCGAAATTTGAAGTAAGAAAACACTTGTGGATTAGGGAAACGGATGTAGGTACTTGCGTTGCATCTGATCTTCGCGTTTCCATGTGAATTCAGGTCCTCGCTTTGCATTCCAGCGGACCTTCACGATAGGGATGCGACTTTGCTTGGTTTGTTTGACCTCTCGGTCCATGATTTCTACTAGTTCTTCCACAAAGTTGAGGCTCTCGTTTATCTCGATCTCGTCGAGTGGGATTACAAGAGTCTCGTCGGATAGACACTTTTTCAAGTTAGATACGTGGAATGTAGAATGTACGTTACGAAGTGCGCCTGGTAGGTCGAGTTTGTAAGCTACGGGGCCGACTCTTGCAAGAATCTCGAAAGGCCCTATGTACCTATGATTAATCTTCCCACGCTTACCGAAGCGTATCAAGCCCTTCTAGGGTGAGACTTTGAGAAGGACTCGGTCTCCCACCTGAAATTCCAAAGGTTTTCTTCGTTTATCAGCGTAGCTCTTCTGTAGGTCTCTAGAGGCTTTCAATTGTTCACGGATCTGAACGATCTTCTCTGTCGTTTCCCGAATGATTTCCGGACCGGTAAGAGTACTGTCGGAAGCTTTCCCCCTTGCTAGTTGGGTATCACCCACCTCAGCCCAGCACAGAGGGGATCTGCACTTCCGGCCGTAGAGGGCTTCAAATGGTGCTGCCTTTATGCTCGTGTGATAACTGTTGTTGTAGGAAAATTCGACGAGGGGTAAATGGGTATCCCACGCTTTTCCAAAGTCAATTACACAAGCACGCAACATATCTTCTAAAGTCTGGATCGTCCTCTCACTCTGTCCGTCGGTCTGAGGATGGTAGGCTGTGCTCATGTCCAGCCTTGTTCCTAGGGAATGTTGTAGTGATTGCCAAAATCTTGAGGTGAACCTACTATCTCTATCGGAGATAATGGACATAGGTACACCATGTAGCCGTACGATTTACCTAATGTATGTTCTCGTAAGTTTCTCCATCTTGTCGGTTTCTTTGATAGGCAGGAAGTGTGCAGACTTGGTCAATCTATCAACAATGACCCATATGGTGTCAAGTCCACTCGTTGTCTTGGGAAACTTGTTTATGAAATCCATAGTGATCCGCTCCCACTTCCATTCCGGGATCTCTGGTTGTTGCAATAAACCAGAGGGCTTCTGGTACTCGACCTTAAACTTTGCGCAAGTAAGGAATTTACTCACGAAGGTAGCAATATCTGCTTTCATATTAGGCCACCAGTATAGCTTTTTAAGATCCAGATACATCTTATCTGAACCTGGGTGGACGGAATACCAAGTGTTGTGCGCCTCGGTCATGACCAAGTCTCAGAAACCACCGTGTTTCGGTGTCCAGATCCGCTCCATGAAATATAAGGCCCCATCACCCTTGGCTTCTAAATTCTTGTCCATTCCTCTGAGGGATTCACTCGTCACATTTTCAGGTTTCATGGCTTCAAGTTGAGCCCCCTGAATTTGCTTAGACAAGTGTGAATGGATGGTTATTGACAATGACTTGACTTTGCGACCAGAATATTCCTTCCGACTTAGGGTGTCTGCTAGTACGTTGGCTTTACCCGGATGATAACGAATATCGCATTCGTAATCACTGAGTAGCTTGACCCACCGTCGTTGTCTCATGTTGAGCTCCTTTTGATCAAAAATGTGTTGTAAACTCTTGTGGTCGGTAAAGATAGTGCTCTTCGTTCCATACAAGTAATGTCTCAAGATCTTCATAGCAAACACCACTGCTCCTAGTTCAAGATCGTGGGTCGTGTAGTTAACCTCGTGTGTCTTCAACTGTCTCGAGGCGTAGGCGATGACCTTACCTCGCTGCATCAAAACACACCCGAGCCCTTGGTTCGATGCATCGCAATAGACTACGAAGTCTTCTATTCCTTCGGGAAGGGATAGTATTGGTGCGGTGCACAAGGCTCGTTTGAGCATTTAGAACGCTCTTTCTTGCTTCTCTTCCCAGTCAAAGGCCACGCCTTTCTGGGTTAGGGTTCTAAGAGGTTTCGCTATTCGAGAAAAGTTCTGAATGAATCTACGGTAGTAGCCAGCGAGACCTACATTTCTGTAGGCATCTTAGGTGCTGACCAGTTCTCAATGGCTTTAATTTTGGATGGGTCCACGTGGATTCCCTCTTCGCTTACCACGTGTCCTAAGAATTCGACTCTCCGGATCCAAAATTCACATTTCGAGAACTTCGCATAAAGCTTCTCTTTTCGTAATGTCTCTAGATCTTGTTGCAGGTGATCGCCATGCTCTTTCTTACTTCGGGAGTAGATCAGGATGTCGTCAATGAAAACGATGACGAACTGATCCAAATAAGGTCGGCATACTCTATTCATCAGATCCATGAAGACTGCTGGCGCATTGGTCAATCCGAATGGCATCACCACGAACTCGTAGTGTCCGTAACGAGTTCGGAAGGCTGTCTTCGGCACATCCTCCTCTAGCACTCGTAACTAGTGATATCCGGATCTCAGATCAATCTTAGAAAAATAGTTCGCCCCTTGCAGTTGGTCGAATAGATCATCTATGCGAGGCAAAGGGTAATGATTCTTGACCGTTAGTTTGTTGAGTTCTCTGTAGTCAATACACATACGGAATGATCCGTCCTTATTCTTAACGAACAAGACCGGTGCTCCCCAAGGTGAGAAGCTTGGTCTTATGAAGCCCTTGCTGAGCAGTTCGTTAAGTTGACCAGAGAGTTCCTGCATCTCAGCTGGTGCTAAACGGTAGGGCGACTTGGCTACTGGGGTAGCTCCTGGTAATAAGTCGATCCTGAACTCGACCTATCGTTGCGGAGGTAACCCGGGTAGTTCTTCTGGGAAAATGTCGGGGAAGTCGCTCACTACAGGGATGTTCTTTAGTTCTTTCGTTTCGAGGTTCATGTCGACGACGTGAGCAAGGAATGCATGGTATTCCTTACGCAGATACTTCTGTGCTTGAATACTTGATATAATGCGAAGACTTGCACTGGGTTTGTCGCCGTAGACTATAAGAGTTTCGTTAGATGGAAGGTTTAGATGGACTGCTTTCTCGTAGCACATGATGTCGGCGCGATGAAGGCTTAACCAATCCATGCCAATGATAACGTCGAAACTTTTTATTGAGACTGGCATGAGGTCGATTGGGAATGAATGGTTATCTAGAGTTAGGGTACAACCTAAGTATATGCTACTCGTACTTTCAGTTTTTCCATTAGCCATTTCTACTGTGAATAGTTCTTTGAGTGCGTGCGGTGGTTGATTAAGCATGCGAGCAAATTTATGGTTTACGAAGCTTCGCTCCGCTCCACTATCGAATAGAATGCATGCATAGGAGTTATCGAGGAGGAATGTACCAGTCACCACTGTCGGGTCAGCAATTGCTTCCCTGTGGCCTATAGCTAGTACCCTCCCTGCTCCACCAGCATTCTTTGCTTTGGGGCAGTCCCTCTTATAGTGGCCTGCTTCGCCACATCCATAGCAGGTCGGGCTCGCGCTAGAGCCAAGGACTTGGTTGATAGGTCGTGCCGGGAACTTACAGAAACGGACGGTGTGTCCTTTCTTGTTGCAGTTAGAGCACTGCATTTCACGGCAGGGGCCGTTGTGGTGGTAGTTACATTTGTTGCACTTGGGCGAACTTCCTACATACCCACCCACCGGAGCAGTAGTAGCAGGGGTTATTGCAGCATGTATTGCCACAATTTGTTGCTTTTTGGTAGCTTGTTGCTTCTTCTTTTCATCCCAGAATTTCCGCTTAGTATCAACGGGTTTGAAGGGTTCCGGGATGGCTAGGGTGGTTGTGGTTGCAGGGGTTATGACTCCATGGTCAATGAGTCGTTGCGCCAATCTTTTGGCACTGTCGAAGGTAGCGGGGTTTGATGCTAGAACATTCCCCTGATACGGAGGCACTAGCCCCCATATGTACCTTTCGATCTTTTTCCCTTCAGTGGGAACCATATTAGGGCAGAGGGTCACCAGTTCGCTAAATCTGGCGGTATAAGCAACAATATTGGTGCCCTTCATGGTCAGGCTCCACAGCTCCTGCTCTAGTTTCTGGATCTCGCCCCTCGGGCAGTATTCCTCAATCATGAGGTCTTTCATCATTTCCCAGCCTATGTCGTTGGCTACGACGAGAGTTAGAGATTTAACGTGGGCGTTCCACCACATCAGGGCCTTTCCTTCAAAGATGCATGCGGCATATTTCACTTTGCTCGCAGCAGGGCATGAACAAATTTCGAAGACCGCTTTAGTCTTCTCGAACCATTGCGAGAGGGCAATGACTCCCCCGGTCCCATGGAAGGACTTCGGCTTGCAATTGGTGAAATCCTAGTAAGAGCACTCTCTCGAGCGCACAGGGTTTCAACCGGGATTGATTCCACAGGGGTTCCACCTCTGCTAGCATCAGAAGAGTGATACTGAGCCATGGCAGTTGCCACTGCTACAGCTACGGCAGCATTCAGGGCTACAGTATCGATGACCGGAGGCGGAGGAGGTGGTGGTGTAGGATTATTCCTGGGAGATTTGCGAGGAGGCATCTTTCAGCTATAAGTTTATAAAGATAAGAAAAATGGTAAGAATCAATTTGTAAGCAACGTGAGAGTGACACTTGGACTAAATAACCATAGCCCAACAGTTGAATGGGTGTTTGAAATCACAATAAGAAATATTAGTAGGAAAGCACAAGTGTATAGATTTTTCCCACAGATGAGATAGATTTCAATAATGCTGGTATTACTGATGTAATAAGTTCAAGGAAAATCGACCTAACTGTAGGTCTTACATCATACCATATAGAAAAGTTTGACAGTTCTAGATTCCTAATTAGAGTACTGAAAGTTAGGAATAGTTTACAGACAAGTGCTACTTAGAGCACAGATGTTAAAGGCTATTCTTTAATCCAGAAGATAATGATGTACTAGACATCATCTAACGGTGATGAATATTCCTCGGGAGAACCCTAAGGTCTCTCATTTGACGGACCACCTCTTGAAGGTGTCGCTCATGAGCCCTTTGACGAGCTCGAAGTTCCATGACTTCTGCTTGAGAGGCAACCAGACGTTGCTGTAGGGTTTCATTGGTTCTCCGGGTCCGTTCCATGTCTTCTTCAAGATGGCGGATGCGGACTATGTTGACACCTGAGTTGGCATCAATCTCCATGACCCGGTCGATGGCTGCTCGACCTTGCTCGACATTACGAGCTATTCTGCGAATAATGACAGGCAGAGCTCGATCAGTAGAGCCACCATCGCTGACGTTGTAAAAGCTTCAGTCCCCAAAGTATGGTAAGGGTTGACCCTGTTCATCACTCCAGCGATTCAAGTTGTTTGCCCACAAGGGAGTAGGACCTGGAAAAGCTGGTCGAGGGTTGTTGTTCGGGGCTTGACCTACGAGCGGTAGGTTGTTGACTTCAGGCTTGGAGTCGGATCCATTAGAAAGGCCTTCTGCGAGGTGATCATCCAAAGGGATTGGATGCTCAACTTCGGGCTCTTCATCGATCCACCCGGCATTGCCTTCATTTGGAAAGTATGGGTCGCCATGATGGACTCCAGCCATTTAGATCTACGCGAGAAGAGAGGTATAAGAATATAGTAAACGTGTAACTAGTAGTACAAAATACACCCATAGTATTTAAAGTTTAAGTTCTAATGATCTTCCTATGGTATTGTTGGTAAGTTTTTAGACTTGTTAACACATCACAACCATTCTAGGGCATATGCTAATCACTCCTCGGACCAGCATAGTTGATCAGGCTATGCTATTCCCAGGACTGACCATACATCCCCTAGCTTACCTGTGACATTTAACAATTGTAATACCTTTGTTCTTGTCGTTGTGACACTGGTTTTAGTATGAATGCAGACTAGTATACTTAATTAACTATTTTAGTATTTATAGTATAGACTCTCGGTCAGAGTGTTTTAATCCCAAATGGGTTTATAGTTTAGTATATCTTTTATGGGTTGATATACTTGATTCACTATAAACAATGCTCTGATACCAATCTGTCACACCCCAAAACCAAGAATGGCGGAAACATTATGGGGCGGAGGACGTCATGTAAAGTATCACAACACAGTAAATGTAAATAAGCAAACAGCATCATCCATTGCATTAAATATATATAATTTTAATACAAGCGTGTTCTTTATACTTTTAGACACCAAAAATATAATGCGAATCAAAATAATATGATGAGTCTTGAAATGCGCTCCATCTTCTCAAAAGTTGGCACCGGTACCTGTCTACCTGATGACATGAGAATACAAGTTATTTTGAAAGAGTTTGTCAGCATTAAGCTGGTGAGTTCATAAGTATTTTAGTGTCGATGTTCGTTTTCAAAACCTTTGAACCTGTGGTAAGTATAAGTTGTAAACTGTATGTAATTGTTTGTAAAAGTTTGAATCTCTCAGAAAAACCTATATTTTCTATTAAAGTAGCCTTCAACCAACGCTTAACTGTTTTGTATGCTCGTTTGTTGTAAAAGTGTATAATTTCCCAAGTGTAACTATTATTTAACAAAATATAGTTTGTACATTTAAGTTTAACTGAGGTTATCACTAAAATGTAATGGGTAAATCATTGTAGTATTGTAGTGTTGTTTTATAGGAACTACTGCTGTACTAACTACCTTAAACCGGATTTATATTAAGGTAAAATGTGATAATTGCACCATACTATCGACTGATAACAACGACATAAAGAACGGTCGTAATAACGGAATGACGTTTGGCACCCGCAGACCTGCAGGTCCGGCTGTAGCTAGCAGCAAGGTGTAGGATAGTCAATCCAGTATAGATCTATACGCAAACTCAACGCTCTCCCTCCAAGAGAATTCTAACTACAACTCGGGCCATGACATTTAAGGCATACTCCGATACAGTGGATCACAATTGTTATCGTATTGTTGTATATGTAATGAAATGTTTCTCGCTCTAGTATAGTTGTATATGTTATGAAATGTTTCTCGTTCTAGTATAGTTGTATATGTTATGAAATGTTTCTCATTCTAGTATAGTTGTATATGTTCTCATAGTATAGTTGTATATGTACTGTTTCTAGTATAGTCGTATATGTTCTGTGTTACCCCGATGGTAACTAGCTATTGATGTATTGATAAGCATGAATGTGGAAGTACTTTATGTCTATACATGTATATATGATATATAACTAATATCGAAACAACCCTCGGATGGTCACCCGAAATCCCACCAGACCACATCTCAGTGCGCGAAAAGGAAATAGGGTGGATGGCCTTCCTAAGCCCTTTAAACATTACTTATATATCTATACATATATGGGCATGCAATTTATAAGTAGTAAAACAATGTTTAAATAAAAGCATTTGATAAGTAAAAGAGTTTGGAAAACATTTTGAAGTAAAACAGTTTGAACAGTGATAAATTCATTGGTTTCCTAGTTATTAATCACATGTGATTAATGCAATCACATGTGATCGAAGCAATAACTATAAGTATTTACCTGTATTCCCCCCCCCCCCATAAAGTATTTAAACATTTAAAATCATTTCAAAGGTTGATTTAAGGGGTTATGAACTCACTTGATTGAAGTGGTCGATTTGAAGTAGTCGAGAGAAGAATCGAGCAGAACTTCGACAGGAAGAGTTGAAAACGCGGAAAAATCTCGGGAATCTCGGGAACACAAAACCTTCCTTCGGGACTTGAAGGTGAAAAACCGGGGCTTTGGGAGGGTCTTGGGGGCTTAAACGCAGAGTTTCGGCGCGAGAAAGAGAAGAATGGAGCACCTAAACCCGGTACCCCAAGAGTTCTATTTATAGGGGGTATTTTTGAGTGCCACGTCGTGGCTAGGGTTGGCCACGTCGTGGGGAGCAAGTATATGCTCTTCCATTGATGGGACGCCCTCAGTCACTTGCCGGGTCACGGCAAAACAGTGCCACGTCGTGGAGAGGTCTGACAGCCTCGGATTTCGGACCCTGAACTTGTAAAATCCATAACTTTCGCGTACGAGCTCCGTTTTCGACGTTCTTTATATGCACGCGTAGCTGAAAAATATGATCTACAACTTTCGTTTAGACTTCATCGACAAATTTTGACTTTATTTTTAATTATTTATTTTTAACGGGCCGGGACACGAAAAATCCGTGTAAAATCCATAACTTCTTCATCCGATGTCCGTTTTCGTCAGACTTTTCACTGTTGCGCTACTATTTTTGAGACCTTCGATTCTCATTTAGGTTGTTTTGGTCAAAAGTCTCTCGAGCTGTATTTCGAGTTTTTAGCTGTCTACTGCTATATTCAGATCTTGAAAAAATCATAACTTCCTCATACGAACTCAGATTTGGACGTTCTTTTCGTGTATGCTCACGGTTTAATGTTATCTATAACTTTCATTTAGATACCTAAGGCTAAATGCTATTGTATTGAAAATTCGCGTTTTTCGTTTAATCGGTGTTGTCGGTATTGTCGAAAATCTTAGAATGGTCATAATTTCTTCGTTGTAACTCGGATTTTAGTGTTCTTAGTATTTATGTAAACCTTGACACAATGTCTAACATAATAGATATTCTTATAAAGATTCTTACATATTTCATGTTCGAAGTTAATTTCATTATTTCAAAAGTAGCTACAATACTTGACTTTTTAGGTCATTACAAAGAGTTGAAATATCAGGTTGTCACAGACCGCCTCAACCAACCACAAGCAAATAACCATGTGCGCATACTATCATATACAGACATATACAACATCAAACATATCTATCACACTGATCATAAATCATAGAATTCTCCTGTAACTAAAGCACCGACCTAGCAGGTCACTAACATACCAATCATAGAATTCTCCTGTAACTACTGTCTACCCCGATTCCGATCTAATAGATCATAACCACATGTAACATACCATAACAATAACAACTAAAGGGTTGGCCTTGGTGCCATAGACCCTATCGATATAGTGAGGATAACTCACCTCACATATGTTGACACGAAAGGTAAACTCCAACTCTTGGAGTACTTGACATAGGCTCCACCACCTATTATCATAGTACGACATACTCCCGAGTCTTCTCCACGTCCTCCTCCCTCACCCTGACCTGGTGATATCCTGATCTCAAATCAATCTTGGAAAACCAAGATGCACCCTGCAGCTGATCGAAAAGATCGTCTATCCTCGAGAGTGGATAACGGTTCTTCATCGTTAACTTGTTTCACTCCCTATAGTCAATGCACATCGTGTGCGAACTATCCTTCTTCCTGTCGAAAAGGATCGGTACTCCCCAGGGTGAACTACTCGGACGAATAAACTGCTTACCTAGTAGCTCCTACAACTGAGATGATAGCTCCTGCATCTCAGGTGATGCCACTCGGTACGGTGCCTTGGCGATTGGGCCCGCACCTGGCACTAGGTCAACCCTGAACTCAACCTACCTCTCCGGAGGCACTCCTGGTAATTCCTTTGGAAACACATCATCAAACTCCCTCACCACCGGGACATCAGAAACTGAGAGCTGCTCTCTAACCCGCGTATCTACCACATATGCCAAATAACCGGAACACCCGTGCTGAATATACTGTCGAGCCCTGGCTGCCGAACAAAACCCTGATCCCAACCTGGTGCCCTCTCCATATACTACAAGTTCTCCCCCACTTGGGGTTTTAACCTCCACCCGCTATCCCTCACAGTCGATCATGGCGTCAAAACGGCTAAGCCAGTCCATCCCTACAATCACGCACACTTCCTCCATGGGGATAGGAATCAAATCTATCGGGAAGGACACCCCGAAAATCTCCAACTCGCATCCTCGGTAGACTGAAGAAGCAGAAACCCCGTGCTCGTTGGCGATCGAAACTCGCAACGAACACTCAAGATCATCTATCGACACACAGAACCCTCTAGAGAAGGTCTGAGATACAAACGACCGACTCGCCCCCGAGTCAAATAATACCAAAGCGGGCAGAGAATTCACTAAAAATGTACCTAATCACGGGTACAATCGATAAGCATAACACAAATACAATATCTGAGACAGAGAATAGAAACATATCAGCAACCACATCTGGTGATGACTTGGCCCCCTCGGCCGTGAGCTGGAAGGCGCGACCCTGGGCCTTCGGAGGCTCCACCTTGACTGGCCTCCCATCTCCAATCCACACAATAGTGGGCACAGAACCCTGCTTCGGCTTGGCGGCGAGCTGTGGACAGTTGGTCTTCACATGACCAACCTGATGACAATGGTAACAAATCCTCATATCTGCGGGATGGGCGGACTGACGACAGTCCCTGGTATAGTGCTCCTCATTGCCACATTTGTGGCACCCACCTCCTGCTCTACAAACTCCCGAATGAACCATGCCACACTTTCCACAAGTGCGGCTCTATTGACCCCCATATCATGTATCAGCGGTGTTAGACCGCTTAGGTGCTGGCTGAGACTATGTCGGTGCCTGACACTGCTCCTTCACCTGCAGCTCTATCTCCAACTCACGCTGCCTCGCGGCTTCCTGAAGGTCCAGGAGGGTTTCACATCACTGTGTAGACACAAACTGTTGAATATTAGTCTTGAGCATACTGAGATAACGAGTCATCTGAGACTGTTCTAAAGAAAACTCCGGGCAAAAAATAGCCCTCTCTGTGAACATATACTGGTAATCTCCATCACAGACTCCCCATCCTATCTCAATGTCAAAAACTCCTACGCAAGTCGCTCGCGCTCAACGCATGGAACGTACCGGGTGCGGAATATATCTCTAAACTACTCCCAAGTAATAGCAGCCCGTTGATCATTAGTATACGACCCAGTCGTCAGCCTCCACCAGTCCTTTGCCCCAAGCCTCAGCAGGTTCAGGGCGCACCTAACCTTCTGGTCAGCAGGACATGAGCACGTGAAGAAACATCCGTCCACGTCAGATAACCACCTCATAGCCCTAATCACATCCTGTGTACCATCAAACATCGAGGGATTCGTATTATCGAAGTCCCGGTACTGGAAAGCCCTGTCGGATCGTCCTCTAACCCCTGCCGCAGTTCAGCCGAAGTGGGTACAGTGGTAGCTGTCTCTACTAGAGTTGCATATCTCTTATCAAAGTACTCAACCATCATAGTCTTAATCGACCCAAACATCTCTAGCAGCTACGTTCGGAATGCAGCATCAATCTCGTCGTGCATGATCTCCCGGATCCTTGCATCCAACTCCTCGGTCCCTATTTGAACCACGGGGCTCAGGTGCTACCGGCACCTCCTACCCTCTGTCTCTCGACCCCGATCCTGATCCTGATCCTGATTCGGATCCCAAAGCAACACATCTTGTCACCACCATACTAATATATATATATATATATATATATATATATATATATATATATATATATATATATATATATATATATATATATATATATATATATATATATATATATATATATAAGTCATCCGATGAATATCATAATGTCAGGAGACCGAAACCCAAAAACCCTAGGGGTTGTGATTTCCTTATTACACGTATGGGTCTTGTGCTTTCAGTAGTAGGGGCCCATACTACCTTCCACACCTACCCATATTTGTCTCAAGTATCACCACAACTCCCTAACAATATCATCAGCATAGGAAATGTGCTCAACCTTGATTTCTAGGGGAATACCAAATATCTCGCATCTAGTCTCACCGCTTATCACGACTCACACATCCATGAAACTTCCATCATCCCCTGCAGTGCTAGTGCATGCTAGCTGCACATAATGCTGGACGCAATAGACTTTCGAATATCCAATCCTACCCGAAGGCCGAATCAACATTCTCAGACTATAAGGTCTTTATTATGCACAACCGTGATGCATACACTAAACATCTATAGTTATGATGTCAATTCCACATACAAGAAACCCTAGGCTAATAGGCATCATGCAATCAGGAAAAGTTATCATGTGATTCCTGAAGATCCCTAGCCAAGCACTAGCATGTTGTTCTAACATATCATAATATCAAACAACTGCATGGTATTTTGGGGTTTACTTACAGGCTCCACTTGATCGTACTCTCTGCATTCTCCATCCTTTATTTTGAAAACGATTTTAAAACTTATTTTCCGAAAATCTCCTTTTTGAGATTGGATTCACACGAGTGTTCCTCCAATTCACTCAAACCAAGGCTCTGATACCAACTTGTAACATCCATAAATTTTGATGAGATTACACTAACCTTTAATCTATAAAGATCGATTAGATCTTGAACAAGTATATAAACATAAACAATATGAACGCAATAATATGAATAAGTCAAGATGGAATCAAACGTGTCGAATGATTAAACAAAATCCTCAGAAGAGCTCTATTAAGAACGTCAATTGTAGAGGATTGGAAGGTTACAAGAACGATTAAAGAAACCTGTTATCGTCTTGATGAATCGCTATTTCACAGATCTCTAAAAACCTTGACCTAATATGCATGCAAGCGCAAACTTATATACAAAACATAAAAGGTTCACAGCTGGACAGGCCCAAACCGGAATACAAAGCAACTTAAGCTATCAAGCCCAAAAGACGCAATCTTCAAAAATAATCTCTAGCCCAACAATCTCCCCCTTTGCGTCAATTTGGAGCGAGACCTTCACTAGTTACTTGGGCCAGCAGCTGAAGTAGGTACCTTCTTCTTCATGGTACTAAACAGACATTTGGTGATGGAGAGAATGGTCTGTCTAAACCGGATGTACCAATTAATCATCTCTTCAAAGTACTTGATGTCATCAGCTGAGTTCTCTTTACACCTTTTGATAATGAATAACACATGTTCCAAACAAGTTGTGGTGTAAAGATGCTTGTCAGCTAAAGCGAAGAGACATTTCTGTCCTTCCGCTCTAGTGAACATAACCGGGTTGCGTCTCGGGTCGATCTTGCCCAATAGCATTTGGTTGAGATCACTGGCCGATCCCACAGGAGCAATCTTTGGTTTCTTCTTGAAGACTGTGGCGACCTCCTGATCCATTAGGGCAACCTCCATGATGTAGCAGGCTAACATCCTTTTGACATGGTCTAGAATGGGACCATATTCAGCTTCATTAGTCAAAAGGATATTATACAGGACAATCCAATCATGAGGATTTAGATTCGGTAGATCTGCCAGGGAGATAATATGAGCAGTTCTTGCAGATCCCCGAATCAACTTGAACCGAACATTTATAAAACGACCTTCGGTATAAGGTTTCAGCACCCGAACGTTTACAATCTTCTGGGCGCTCCAAGTAAGGTATTGTGGACGAGCAGCCGCCAGATAGAAGTCAATGAGCTCCCTGTCAAGCTCAGCATTCGGGTGAGGGACTTCAAATATGTTTGAGAAGACGTGGAAGATGAACGCCTTTCGAGTCAGCGGCATATCAAACTGCGAATCGACAGTGTTGTTGCAGTCGAACGAGATAACCGGCTCGAGCCATAAAATGCTAGGAGTTTCAATGGCCTCTTTAATCAAACGTTCCCTAGTCCAGGTAGGGAAGAGAGTCTTTCGGCTCTCAAGGAGATCGTGGGCTTCTTTTTGTTTGCGTTTGGCTTCTTCAGCTTCTCGCGCCACACGACTGGCATCTTCGTCAACCTTGCGACTGTTCTTTCTTTTTAAAATGTCAGCAATGGTCTCCTTGTCTCCTTCTTCATCTTCTTCCTCAGCTATGTTTTTGCCTTTGTTCTTCACACCCGAGCCTAAGGCTTGACCAGTCGGAGATGGTTCGGTCGTGTGAGTAGCTTTGGAGGAAGGAGGTGGTTTCGATCCTAACTTCTCATCTCCCCCTTGTTTCGGAATGGACACGAAACTAGGTAGCCCTTCAACTTTGTTGAGAAGATCGATGGCTGGAGAGAGTTTTTCAGCAAGGGAGCGCCACACCGAAAAGTTTAATATGGGATCGTGTGCTTCCAGAATGTTGGATATAGCAGCGTGGACATCCGAAACACACGTTTTGATCACCTCCCTTTCGGATCGAAGATCTTCCAGTTGTTGTTGGGAGTGGGAGAGTTGAGTTGTCTTGAGCTCAAGGGCGGTTGTTTGGCTTGCCAGATCGTCCATCAATGAATGCTCGGTTGCAAGATCTTCTTGTAGCTTGGCGAGGCGAGCAACAATGGAGGCACGAAGTGTCGAGTTGTCGTCGCTTAGGTTTTGGCAAAGAGTAGCGAACGAAGTCAACTCCGATGAGACAAAGTTGGCCAATTGCTGAACAATTGGTTCCAAAGATGTCCTGGTGGCATTGGCACTGTCCTGCAAGGACTTCAGCAGGGCAGAAGTGTCAGAAAATAGTTTATCGACTTTTGCGGTTGCTGCCTCACAGGCTTGAGTGGATGCATCAATGGCAGCAGTTGCTGAAGCCACCGAATCATGTTGAGCCCTGGAGAAGGCATCAACAATTTTCTGAAGGGTAGCTTCAGAAAGAGAGGACTGCTGGTTGGAAGAGGAGGCGAGAAGTAGGTCAATCTTCTCGTTGAGCTCTTTGAGATGCTTCTTTGTTACTGGAGCATCATCCTCCTCATCACTCTGAACCTGAAACGGGCTATAGTAGACCGAATCAAAGATCATATTTTCACCACCAAGATAAGGGTTTTCACCCTCAGAGGCATTTTCAGAAGAGGAAGGGGGTGGTGAAGTTGGGGGTGTTGTGGGTTTGGTAGGATCAGGTTGAATGGGTGTTGGTATAATTTTGGGTGGTTGTTGAGTATGGGTAGTTTCGGTTGTATGGGTTTTGGTTTGTGGTGGTTCGGTTACGTGAGGTGATTCGGTTGTAGTTGTAAAGATTGGTGGATGTGAAGGAACTGGGGAATTGGGAAGTGCCATCTCTGGGGTAGGAGAACGAGGTGGTGTGTTGCCTCGTTGAGGAGAGTCGGCTCCTTGAGAGTCGTCAGAACCCAAACTCTCACCCTCAGAGTCACTCGAAGAAGAGGGAATAATAAGCTTTCGCTTCAGTTGAGTCTTCCTCCTCTTTGGCTGTGGGGATTGTGCAGCTTTCGTTTGTTTCCTCTTTTTGGGAGAAGGTCCCTTTGGAGCTTTGGACGCATGCTTCCCTTTTTCCGCCTTTTTGCCCCTGCTCACTGGTTTGTCGGCATCATGAATCGACCTGAGCATATCCGGTGTCAGTTCCCTTGGACCAGATGGCCTTAGCTCCTTGATCTTCCGAATCAACCTGCTGTTAGAGGGCACATCGCCATATATTGACTCCGTGATGGAGCTAATGAAGGAAAACTTCGATGTATCTGAGACGATGATCTTCTTGGTATGGAAGGTACCAACAGAAGACATCGATGCACCGTCAGCAGTAGGAACATCAAATCTATCCATGGCCCATTAGCTTTGAATAAGTTGTTGCCATAGGACAAACCCATAGTCTAGGTTAATCCCATTATAGACCCCGTACATTATGGTTAGGAAGAGACGACTTGCACTGTCTGATCCTGAGCTTCGTTCCGACAAGCCCTTGAAAAGGACTGTAAATAGGCCATTCCACTGTGGCGGCAGGCATGACTTTTTGAATTTAGCAACAGAGGTAAGAACTTCTGTGTATCCCATGTTGTAAAACATGTTATACAGATGGCCAATCTGAATCGACTCCGGATGAACTCTTGAAGGGTCAACAGCAAACCCTAGCAAGGTGCAGAAACATTGGCAAGAGACTGAGGTTTTGTGTTCTGCAATCTCGAAAAACACCCGGTCGATGGCCTTGTCGTAGTATGCAGTCGCGTAACCCTGCGATAGAGCCACCATTGGCACAGATTCAATTTTGGAGAGAGCCGGAACAAGTTGAGAATACTTCAAACATTCTATGACCGGCGACATATAGGAGTCGTACGCCAGTGGGTTAAGATCAATGACCAGACATTGTTGTGGGCGAATGGGAAGGATCTGTGAGGTAGCATGAACAGAAGAGGAATCAGCCATTTTTGCAGGTATGAAGAAGATGATGAACAGGAAACTGTTTGGGAGTATTTGCGCTCTGGAAATTTTGAAGGTGGTAAAGAGATAAAAGGTGGTGTAGTGGGCTATTTATAGTGGGTGATAAGAGATAGAAAAATCGTTTCAAATCTCTTATGGAAATTTGAACCGGGTTGTTGAGTGACAGATGGATGATAGTTGAGGCGTGCGATGATCACGTAGGAGAGAGAGTGTCAGGTTCCTAGGATCACGCCGCCCAACAAGCGCCGTTTCAGAGAGACAAGCCGTTACTATTTCCACACGCGCATTTAATGCCACAGGACAAGAGAGAACTTAAGGTTTAAGAGTGGATTCCCGTTAAATTACGATCAACCATTTATGAAGAAATGTTGAAAGGCTTCTTTTAATTAGGCTAAATAAGGGTGGTTTGGAATAATATAAAATCTCAGAAGAAAATGAAAAACTGGATCCCAAGGGGAGAAATGTTATGGTGTTTAACAATTTCATAGGAATCACACAAAGTAGAATTTGAGATTTTAGTAGGGTACATTCATCAATTCTTTAGTGAAAACTTGAGCAACTTAATTGCTCACCATCAATTCATTAGGTGTTGAATGTTGGGTTTCACTTAGCTCGTAGTGACACGAGACTAAGATCATAAACACAGATGTTGTGTAACCATAAACCTCAGCGGTAATTTCTGAGAGTCTCAAGGGTTACTTTGATGGAATGAGTGTAGTGGAGAGGTAAAGTGGAGATGGTGTAAGAGAACGTAGTACCTCTGCTGCGAAAATAAGGACCAAGCAGGAAACTCTTAACTCATGTGAGAAAAGAGTGAGGTAGCTCACGATTAGAATAAATGAGTTGGCCTTTTTGGGAAGACAAGGTTTGTGTATACCAGGTCATGAAGGCCATTATTCAAAATCTTATGAGGCTTGAGACACATACAGCAGCATGCTTCTAGGGACACTTAGGAAAATCATCAAATTTATCCCCATAAATGAACACGAACACACAAGAAATATATATATATATATATATATATATATATATATATATATATATATATATATATATATATATATATATATATATATATATTTGGAGTTTTTGAGATTAAAAAAAATTAAGCAAGAAGAAAAGAAAAAGAAAAAAAAAACTTTGGAAAGAATATGAAAAACCGAACCCGGACATTCGGTTGGATTCGGTTCAAAAAAAAATTTGAAAAACCGAACCCGAACCTTCGGTTGGTTTCGGTTTAGGAAAATTTTGAAAAACCGAACCCGAACCTTTAAAGGGTTGGTTTCGGTTGGTTTTTTTTTTTAACACAAGGAAAAACAAAATTGTACAATAAATATATAACAGAGAATGACTACCTTTGAAGTAATGAGCGAGTCAGATAGTTGAACCGAACCCGAACGTTCGGTTGGTTTCGCTTCTTACGTTTGAGGTTGAGAGATAGTGTGAGGTACTGACTCTGATTCCATCATACCTAGCCCTTGTAATATTTTATTGAATGATGCTTCAGGAAGAGCTTTGGTAAAGACATCAGCCAGTTGATCAGTGGTTCTTACGAAGTGAACTTCGATGTTTCCATCTTCCACGTGATCTTTGATGAAGTGATACCTCATTGCTATGTGTTTGGTTTTAGAGTGTTGCACTGGGTTATGATAGATCCTAATTGCACTTTCAGAGTCACAATATAGTGGGATCTTCTTCATATTGAGTCCATAGTCTCGAAGTTGACTCTGGATCCAAATCACTTGTGATGTGCAGGATGCAGCGGCAATGTATTCCGCTTCGGAAGTAGACAATGACACACACGTTTGTTTCTTGGATTGCCAGCTGACCAACTTCCCGTCAAGGAATTGACAGCCACCAGTTGTGCTTTTACGGTCGATTCCACATCCTCCAAGATCAGCATCAGAATAGGCTTGAATGAAGAAGCCTGAGTTGGATGGATACCATAGACCTAAGGAGGTGGTTCATTTGAGATAGCGCAAGATGTTCTTCGCAGCAAGCATGTGAGGTTCGCGTGGGTTTGCCTGAAATCGAGCACAATAACACACAGAAAACATGATATCAGGTCTGCTAGCAGTTAGATACATCAATGAGCCTATCATTTGGCGATAGAGCGTGATATCGACAGCCGGTTTGTCTAAAGATGGGGTAAGCTTGGTGCCGAATGCCATTGGGACTTTGACTTTTGAGTCTCCCATCATGCCAAACTTTGCTAGGAGAGTCTTCGTGTAAGCTTCCTGATTAATAAAGATCCCTTTGGTTCCCTGTCTTATGTTTAAACCAAGGAAAAAGTTAATAGGACCCATTGAGCTCCTTTCAAACTTAGTCTCCATCAGCTTTCTGAATTCAGCTATTAAGCTGGGATTCGTGGAGCCAAAGATGATGTCATCGACATAAATTTGAACTATCATAAGGTGGTTACCTTCCTTTTTGCGAAAGAAGGTTGGGTCAACCGAACCTTGTTTAAATTTAGACATCTTTAAAAATTTTGTAAGCGTTTCATACCAGGCTCTCGGAGCTTGCTTGAGGCCGTACACAGCTTTATCCAGAATATAGCAATGATTTGGATGCTTTTCGTTCACAAACCCAGGAGGTTGCTCCACATACACAGTTTCTTCGAGTTCTCCATTGAGAAATGCACACTTGACGTCCATTTGGAAAACCTTAAAATTCTTGTGAGCAGCATAAGCCAGAAATATTCTAACAGATTCTAGCCTAGCCACTGGAGCGAAAGTCTCTTCATAGTCTATCCCTTCCTCCTGACAGTATCCCTTTACCACCAGACGAGCCTTGTTCCTTATAACATTACCTTCCTTGTCCATTTTGTTCCTAAAAACCCATTTGAGACCAACGACCGAAGCATCTGGAGGAGTTGGAATGAGGCGCCAGACTTTGTTCCTTTCAAATTCATTCAGTTCGTCTTGCATTGCTTGAACCCAATCAGAGTGATCTAGGGCAGAGTTAACTGTCTTCGGTTCAACTTTTGATACGAATGAGTTAAACATACAAAACTCAACTTTTGAAAATAAGGATGTTTGTTTTGCCTTCAGTTGTGATCGGGTCAGAACCTTTTCAAATACATCACCAACTATTTGAGAAATAGGATGATCTCTGGTCCATTTGATAAGAGGAGGGTAATTCGGATCAAAGGTTGGGTCTAGTTCAGCATTAATCATTTCTTCTGGCTCAGATTGGCTATCGTAACCGAGCGTCATATCATTATGTTCCCCCTCAATTGATGAGCTTTGAAAAACATGAGGTTCAGGTGTTTCTTGTGGTACTGAGCTTACAGGTGTTGAGGCATCTTCGGTTGATGAAGGACCTTCGGTTGAAGTTGTAGAATTTGGCTCCCCCTGGACTTGTGAGCTTGGCTCCCCCTCGACATGAGAGTTTGGCTCCCCCTCAACATGAGAGTTTGGCTCCCCCTCAACATGAGAGCTTGGTTCTCCCTCGACATGAGAGCTTGGCTCCCCCTCGACAGAAGCTTTGTTGGATGGAGAGTCGTTAGAGGTCGATTCTCCTTCATGCATTCTTCTTGCAGCATCTTCGACAATCTGCTTCATATGATCAACTTTGTTGTCTGCTGCACCTGCTTTGGAGAGTGAAGCTTTCTCCGGTTCGTCAAAGAGCTCCAGAAATGTCTCGTATAAGTTGGCGACCGAGACTGTGACCTGGCCAGTTAGAGGAAAGATTTCCCCAGCGGTGTCTTCTTTAGCCTGTAGCTTCTTGACATAGCTGTCATCAAAGGTCACATAGTATGTCTCTTCAATCCTTCTCGAACGCTTGTTTAGGACCCTGTACGCCTTGGATGTGAGCGAGTAACCCAGAAAAATTCCCTCGTCGGCTTTGACATCAAACTTGTTACGGTGTTCTTTAGAGTTAAAGATGAAACACCTTGAGCCGAACACATGGAAAAATTTCACATTGGGCTTTCTGTTGTTTAGTATCTCATATGGAGTGAGCGTGAATCGCTTGTTGAGATAGGACTTGTTCTGTGTAAAACAAGCAGCCGAAATAGCGCCAGCCCAAAAATAAAGAGGTAAGGAAGCGAAACTTAGCATAGTTCGGGTAGCTTCACACAAAGATCGGTTTCGTCTTTCGACTATTTCGTTCTATTGCGGTGTGTAGGGAGCTGAGAAATTGTGACTTATTCCCTTTTCTGCAAGAAACTCTTCAAACTCCCTGTTCTTGAATTCAAGACCATTGTCGCTCCTGATGTTCCGGACAACCTTCTTGAGCTGTATTTCTATTTGCTTGATAAACACTTTCAGTTTTTGAGTCGCTTCAGATTTGAGCTTTAGAAAGAATACCCATGTAAATTGTGAAAAGTCATCAACAATAACAAGAATATACTTGCTACCACCGATGCTTTCGATAGATGAAGGACCACACAAATCGATATGAAGTAATTCAAGTGGTTCAACAACTTTTGTGTCGATTATAGATGGGTGACTTTGACGACTCTGCTTCCCCATTTCGCATGCAGCACACAAATGATCTCTGTCGAACTTGAGCAATGGAAGACCCCTAACATGACCTCCAGTGACAAGTCGGTTGATATCTTTAAAATTGAGATGAGATAATCTTCGGTGCCACAACCAGCTTTCGTCGGATTGAGCTTTTGACAACAAGCATATAGTTGGGTTTCCTTTGATGGGTTTAAGGTTTAAGGGAAACATTTCACCCTTTCGCTCTGACTTGAGAATCACTTTCTTTGTCTTTTTCTCTATGATTTCAGAACCTTCATCATCGAACGAGACTTTGAGACCTGTACCTCCAACAAGCTGAGATACACTAATGAGGTTATGTTGGAGTCCTTCCACATAAGCCACCTTCCTTATAGTAAAGTTCCCATTTGTTATCATCCCGTATCCCTTTATGGTGCCGAAAGAATTATTTCCAAACTTGACATTGCCACCATTTGCAAGAGATCTGTATTCCCTAAGCTCCTCTTTCCTCCCTGTCATGTGACGTGAGCAGCCACTATCGATGTCCATTCTTCGTCGAACTGATCGTCACTTATAACCTGCAAAAATTAGGCAGATTTAGGAACCCAAAGTTTCTTGGGTCCACGTGAGCTTTGCATGGGAACGGGAACAGTAAGAGAGACGTCAACTAGATATGTTCGTTTTATAAGAGTTGTTTCATCTTTCCTTTTAATGGTAAAAACTTTTATTTTGTTAGGATTGGGTGTGTTCGGTTTGGACTCTGGTTTGGATTCATTGACCTTCTGCTTTCCCTTTTGTTCAGTTGACGAATCAGATTTTTGAGAACAAGCGGAATTAGCTTTAGAACAAGATGGAGACGAATCGGTGGAAGTAGAAGAATTAGAAGAACGAGAAGAATTAGAATGAGAGGGTTTGGAATGAGAGGACTTCCTGGCTTGAGACTCTAGGTGACCCTTTTGCTTTTGATCGTTGGAGGGACCGTCCTTAGAGTCTTGGTCTCTTTTGACTTCAGAACCGAACCTTTGCGTTCGGTTGGAGCTGTCCTTGGAACCGAACCTTTGGTTTCGGTTGAAATCTTTTTCAGAACCGAACCTTTGCCTTCGGTTGTTGTGACTTTCAGGCTTTCCTACAGGATTGTTTTCATACTTCAGATTCCTGTCTTGGTGTGAGAAATATGCATTCTGGGAATGCCAGAATTGTTTCCTTTCAGAAAGGTTCTTCCTGTATCTATTGTTCCTTTCTCTCTTCCTATTCCTCATCTGATTAGGTTGATGATGAACATTCGCTTTCGTTTTTGGTGTCTCCTTGGCTGGTTCCTTTTGAACTACAGGAGTTTTACTTTGAGCCGAAGGAGCAGAGGGAATGTCTTCTTTTGCCGAACGATCATTCTTCTGAGGAATATCTTTTGTACCACTGGTGCTTGGCTCATCGAAATTGTCCCGCTTATTCAAGGGTTCAGGTATGTATCTTCCTTTGCTCTTCCAAGAGGTTCTTTCAGATAAATCAATGGTTTCGTTTGCATTATCTATTGGAGCTTCCCAGAAGTACTCATCGCAGCCATCAGCATTGTCTTCATTTACAATAGCTGTGAGTTCAGCTGTTTGATGTTCGGTTACTCCTGTCACCTTGTATACTTGATTCGGAGTGGTCCTGACCTTTTGATATACAACTGCTTTCTCAACTAATATTGGGGACTTTTGATGGGAAAAACGAGCGAACTCTACTGAATTTTCAAAAATAAGATTCTTGTGGTTTTCAGGTTCGTTTTTAGTAAATTCTGAGCAGTCAACCGTGTCCTCTACAGAAATTTCACTTATGTTTTCATCCTCGTCAAGCTCAGATGCATTCTCAACATCAATTTTGTTTTCTGAGCTTACGTTGGCGTTTAAAGAGTCAAATTTTTGCATGGTTTCGGTTCTCAGTTTAAGTCTGTCATTTTCATCCAAAAGATTTTTAAGCATGTCCTTGTGGTCTTTGGATTTAATGAAGGACTCAATTTTGTCCAGTCCATACATGTAGGTTGGATTGACGACATCAGACGATATCACACTCTCACAATTGTAGGCTTCGGCATCGATTTCATCCTCCTTAAACTCTAGGAAGGGCAAAATCATGCGATGGATCTTTTGGCCTATTTCACAATCCAAGTGAAGCTGAGTAATATTAGAATACAAACATTTAGCAATTAAACAAAAAACATTCCGCTGTTTTAACAATTTTAAATTGTCTCTTTGCAAATAAATGTTTTCGTCTTTAACTTTAACTAAATCCGACTCCTTTAACTCGATCCACATTCTCCGCTCCTCACTTTTCGATGCCACCCTGCTTAATTGGTCAGTTAGGTTAGAATTGGTGACTCGAGTTTGAGTTAAGCTACTATCTAGATGAGAAATTCTTGTATTAACATTTTTTAGTTCTTTCTCATATGAGGATGGTGGTACTTTGGATGAAATAAAAATAGATTGTACCTTCTTTATCAGTTCATCGAGCTCATTGAATTGCTGGCTGAGTGGTTTGGCCGTAAAGCACATGTCCTCATGTACCTTCGGTCCATCGCTTCCTCCATCGGTGTTGTATCCCCTCATTTGAGATACATCAGTCACCATGAAGCATCTTCCTCCACTGCTTTCCTCCTTTGCCACATAAGCCTTTCCATGGGTAGGCTTCCTCACTTCATCGTCTTCTGAGTCGGTAGACCAAACTTCCGTGCTACCGAACTCGTCATCTTTAACCGAACCCTGCACAATGAGAGCATTAATAGAAGGGTTAGCGGTAGACTTCTTCTTTCTTAACTCATCCAATCTTTTCTGCAACACAACTTCCTCATCATTTCCATCATCCTTTTCAGCCATCTTCTTAAGGACACAGTCCTTGGCATAGTGGTTTTTCCCACCACAGTAGAAACAGCTTACTCCGAAATCGCCATCCACCTTCGGTTCCTTCTTGTGCTCCTCAGCCTTCGGTTCATTGTTCACCTTTTCAGAGCTGTAACTTCCCTGCCAGTTTCGGTTTTTGTTGCTGGGGAATCTCTTCTTTATGAACCTCTTGGGATTGGACACCATCATGGCATAATCCTCAGACGTGAGATCATATTCCTCCAAGTTGAGATCTTCATCTTCCATCACAGCTTTACTTTTAGATAGGAGGGCCAACGAACCAAGACTAGAAACGACGTTCTTTTCTTGCACCACAATCTTTTCTTGGGACTTAAGAATACCCACCAGTTTCGCCAAAGAGTATGATTTAAACTGCTCATGGGCTTTGACTGTGGAAACTACTGCTCTCCATTCAGACCTCAATCCGTTCAAGAAAGTAACCTTCTGTTCGATAAGCTTCCTTTCAATATCGTGTTTGATCATCTTGCTGAGAAGATGATTGAAGCGATCAAACGTCTGGGTCACCGTTTCTTCGGCTCCTTGCTTGAATTCTCCAAACTCAGATAAAAGCAAAGTTTGAATAGAATGTTCAAGATCCTCATCTGTAGAGTACAGTTCACGAAGTCTATCCCAAACTTCCTTTGCCGTCGTGCATGAGCTGACCAACCTGAATGTGTCGGACTGAATAGCAAATCTGATCAACCTTAACGCCTTAATATTGCACTGGAATTTATCCTTTTCATCTTGTGCAATATCCTTCACGTCCTTTAGCAGATCATTGTACTCCTTTTGTGTCTTGATGATTCTGGACGATGCAGAATGAGAAAACGGTCCATTGGTGATGGCTTCCCATATGAGGTACCCATTATCCTCCGATCCAATCACGTAGTCTTCAAAGTGATGCGCCCATACTTCATAGTCATGGGTGTATAAGATTGGAATTTTTGTCGTTGAACCGATGCTGTTGGAAATATTAATAAGGTTTGATTACGTCGCGTCCATTATGATCGTAAAAACCTGTTCACAGATCAGACTTGTAATAAAGCATATTAGGGCAAAACAATAAATATCAAGATACGTCAATAAAGAGATGACGGCTCAATAAATATTGATAATTGCGGAAAAAACCTAATGGAAATCTTTTTCACAGAAACGATGTGTATTGATTACACAGCCTCCTGCTCTGATACCACTTGATGAGATTAAACTAACCTTTAATCTATAAAGATCGATTAGATCTTGAACAAGTATATAAACATAAACAATATGAACGCAATAATATAAATAAGTCAAGATGGAATCAAACGTGTCGAATGATCAAACAAAATCCTCAGAAGAGCTCTATTAAGAACATCAACTGTAGAGGATTGGAAGGTTACAAGAACGATTAAAGAAACCTGTTATCGTCTTGATGAATCGCTATTTCACAGATCTCTAAAAACCTTTACCTAATATGCATGCAAGCGCAAACTAATATACAAAACATAAAAGGTTCACGGCTGGACTGGCCCAAACCGGAATACAAAGCAACTTAAGCTATCGAGCCCAAAAGACGCAATCTTCAAAAATAATCTCTAGCCCAACAAATTTTACGCCAAATTTAATTTTTTTTTCAATCATAAATATATCCAATAAATTTTGTTGACAAAAAAGTTTTCAAATCCAAATCCATCAGAGTGTGCCAAAATCATAACATAAGGATGAGGAGTGGTACGGTCATGCCTTCTCCTTTCCATGATCTCCTGAAGTACCTCAAACAATAAACTGAAAACTATAAGCCGAAGGGATTAGTGAGCTACCTCCAAAATACCAACACCACACTGACAATACCATATCAGTAATAATCAATCAATCAACGTGCATACTGGGCCATCAGCCTGACTAGACTGCCCTATTAGGCCTACAGTCTGTTTGAATCTATCACAGGCCTTCGGCATGACTGGTCCGAGACGTGGGCCTACAGTCTCCCCGGACTGCTCATAGGGTATATTGTCCTTCAGCACAAAGCAGGACCGCCTTAACCCAACCACAAGAAAATAACCATGTGCGCATACTATCATATACAGACATATACAACATCAAACATATCTATCGCACTGATCGTCAATCATAGAATTCTCCTGTAACTAGAGCACCGACCTAGCAGGTCACTAACATACCAATCCCTACGGATCATAAGAGCATAACATACTGTCTACCCCGATTCCGATCTAATAGATCATAACCACATGTAGCATACCATAACAATAACAACTAAAGGGCCAGCCTTGACACAGGCTCCACCACCTATTATCATAATACAACATACTCATAAGTCCTTAACTTTATAAGGTACTCCATAACCCACTAGTCAACCCCTGGTCAAAGTCAAAATCCTCAGTCAAGGTCAACATTCCATGTTGACCTTAATTTGTCGAGTACCCTTGGCTACTCACCGAGTTCCCTAAAGTACATTCCAACTCTCTGAGTCAGCGGAGTGACTCTTCGAGTTCCTTGGATTCTCGATCAAACTTTAAGGCCACCCGTCGAGTTCCCTCCTTGCAACTCGACAGATACACACTCATACATATCCAAGAGAAAACTCATCCGACTCGCTGAGTTGTTCTTCAACTCGTCGAGTTTATGGCAATCTTCAACTCATGGAGTGGTCCAAGGACCGTAAACTCCCTATTGTGTCCATTTTGAGCCCTAATCACTTCCTTAGCCCTTGATTCGACTCTAGCATGATTCTATGAGTGAAATAAGACCTTTAAACGTTCCATGACACCACTACCATGAGTTTACGGCTGTAAACTCATGGGGGAAGTGGTCTTGAAACCGTAAACACCCATAAGGGCCATCATTTGAAGAGTAAACTCCAATGTGAGTCCATACACACCTTTTATGCAACCCTTGGTAACCTTATCACTTGTAGCAAAGTGTTTTTATGTAGTAGGACATCTTTACTTGCTTAATTAGTTATTAAATGACTAACTGGATACTTAAATGTATCATTACATGTTAAATAGGATTCACGTGTGTGGTCAAGTCCTCACTTGACACTTAGCATCATATACCGTCCATGCATCCGAATCGCCCATGATAGGTGAGTTCATACCCCTGAATTGACCTTTTAAAATGATTTTACTGCTTTTATAGGGGGGGAATACAAGTTAATCTGTACAGTTATTAGATATATATATATATATATATATATATATATATATATATATATATATATATATATATATCATATGATTAATAACTCACTAGTAAAATAGATTTTTGCATATTAAACTGTTTATCTAGCTTAAAGGTTTCCAAATTATGTTTTTCAACTCTTGATAAAGTATGAAAGGTTTTTCAAATGATTCCAAATATTTTCAAAACTTGTTTTACAAACTGACATCAAGTCATAATTTCTTATGTGTAAAGGTTTTCCAAAGTTTTCATCAGAGTTTTCTTCTATGCTTTTATTTCATTAAAATGCATGCCTGTATTTGTATAGTTATATAAATAATGTTTAAAAGACTTAGGAAGGCTAGTTCACCCATTTCCTTTTCCTTGTTGGGATGTGGTCTGGTGGGTATTGGTTATCCGTCTGAAGGTCGTTTAAACATTAGTTATATTTCGTGTATACACGTATAGACATAAAGGTTTTCATCGACCAGTATATTTCCCTTGAATAGAAAGGGCATTCTTCCATTCATCATTCATAGATCTTTAGTTAAATACATGCCTGTAATTGTATAGTTATATAAACAATGTTAGAAAGACTTAAGAAGGCTAGTTCGCCCAATTTCCTTTTCCTCGCTGGGATGTGGTCTGGTGGGTATCGGTTATCCGTCTGAAGGTCATTCAAACATTAGTTATATATTATGTATACATGTATAGACATAAAGGTTTCTATTGACTAGTTCATTTCCCTTGGGTAGCAAGGGCATCCTTCCATTCAACGTTCGTAGACCAGAGACACTAGTAACTATTATAGGAATAGTTAGGAGTCTCTATTTACTCTTTTAGTACGAGAATTCCAGAGGAGTCCGTTCATTCGTGAGTCTCTATCATTAGTCCAATACCTATATTAGAATTCAGAATACGAGATGCATCCTCTGGACAAAGATTTCCCCATTGTCAAGTTGGTAACCAGAGTCTCCTGTAGGGAGAGCGGGCATTGTGTGTATAGATCTATACGGGACTGACACTCCCGCACCCTAACTGCTTGCTACAGTCCCCGGCCGACCAAGCCAAGGGGTAACAAATGTCACATTCATTCCGACGCTTGCAGGGCGTCAAGTTCTCTACTGTCAATCAGTATGGTTACGAGTATCTCCATGTTTACCTTATAATTCATGGCCTTAAGGTAACAAGATTCATCACTGTATTTCCTTGTGTTAGACTTTGCTAGCTTTATCGTTCATTTGATATTGTCTAAAGTCTGTATTTCCTTGTTTTAGACTTTACTAGTTGTATCATTCATTCGATACTGTCTGGAGTCTGTGTTTCCTTTTGGTGCTAACCCATGAAATTGCACTTTGCACCTTGTTAAGTCGTTAGTGGAGTGTGTGTGGTTAACCGACACATTAATATGGGAATAACAGTGCGTGGCAAAGGGTAGCTTGATGTTAACCATAGATTAATGGAGCGTTTGTGGTTAACCGGAACATTGATTAGGTGGTTGTAACATTTAGTGTACCAAGCTAATTTGCATGGTTATTCACTCCTTGTTTGTGATCCTTGACATCCTAGTGACACACTTGAAGGGCACAATCGAGATTTAAACATGCCATTGAAAAGTTCAATCAATCTCAAAGGATCTTCGAATTTCAATTCACTTGAAACCCAAAGTTTTTTTTTTTGTTTTTCATGGTGGAAATCAGTAAATCGTCATTTACCTACCTTCATATAGTTTACAATCGGATTACGGCATCCCTCTTCCGACTTGTAAATTATTGTGTTGGGTCCTAGCCTTAATATTTCATTTGGGTGTTATATTAAGGACTTAAATCAACCAACTTGAATTTCTCCCATTAAGATGTCTACCTCAGACAACTATGGGCTTCCCAAATCTTCTAGAACAAGCTTTCAATCTGAAGATGATGCTCAACGATTGGATCGTGGAAGAGAAAATCATACTTCATTTCCTCCTCCTCCTCCAATTATTCATCCTGACCCACAAGTTCAAACAACTTGAAAAGTTCAGGATCACTGAATCCCGATTGGATAGTAAACACAAAGATGGAAAGCATGTATGTACTCATGTCTTGGACATGAAGCTGCATATTGATAGGCTGAGGATGTTGGGTGTCATCTTCCCATGGAATTTGGCTATTGACTGGGTTCTTCAGTCACTTCCTGAGTCATATAGTGAGTTCGTTAAAGACTACTATGTGACAGATTACGACATGACCCTAATTGATCTCACCTATTTGCTAATTGATGATGAATTAGCAATGATTTAGCGCAATGGTCAAGCAAATCTTACCAGACGATCTACATCCCAAGCTGACATGGACAACCTAAGAGATTCCTTCTCCTGAAGGAAAGGATTTGACCAAGGTTAAAAGTTTTGATCATAAGATAAAGGCCAATAATAAGACTATTCCATGTGAGCCTGTGTGTTTCTACTGCCAAGGAAAGGGACATTGGAAGCAAAGCTTCCATAACTACTTGAGAAGTTTAATCATATTGTATGGTTCTACTTTAGGTAAGTTCACTATCTAACTCTGTTAAGTTCCTAGTTGTTGATTCTAAATACATGATGTGACTAGGTTGCATTTTGATGTTTTGTAGGATCATGCAAAAGGAAGGAATCTTAAAAGTAAGAGTATGTTGAATATGATGGCAAAGATTGATTTCAATCAATCACATGGTTCGAAGATCAGAGTTTTGAGTTGTTGCTTAAGAGTTATGATAGATTGCTTAGGAAATATGTAATAACATAGTTTTTATTTGTAATTGCATTGTAAGGAAAAGTTTTTTCTGCATTTTTTTATAAATAAATAAAATTTTGTTTTATTTTATATTATATCTCCTTGCAATGGTATTTGTGAAAATTGTTGTTTGTATGTTTCCATGTTAGCAATATGAATTTGATTCTTTTGTTTGTGGTAGAGTCGAGAATTTACCAAATGAGGAAATATTCTCATCACCCAAAGTTTCAATTGGACAGAAACTTGGAATCATGCAAGTTGTGTTGTATGATGAATGATAATTTTCATCTTTGGGAAATTAAGACTAATTCCTTGATCACATGTATATTTGAGTCAAGTGAAGGACTAAGGGATCAAGTACACATTCTTGTGCACTAGTCAATCTCCACCACAAAGATCGATAAAAGTATTCGTCATGATTTACTGAAAGGAAGTAAATATGGTTATGCATACAAGTTTAAGTATAATTCTGAAACATTGGAAAAGTTTCAATGTATGGCAGAATGAATGAGAAGAATCAAATTAGGTAGAAAAATAAAAGTTTCTCCAATCTGAAACGATGGGAGAGTACTTTAGCATCGTGTTTTCTGATCATCTTAATTATTATGAAAAACCGTATCACAATTGATCCTCTAAGGACATCTTAGTGGATTCTTATGGCTAAGAAGAGGAATCATGAATTGTTGAAATGGTTAAATCAATTAAGGTGAATCATACTTTGTTCCAAAAACCAAATCATAGAGTTATGCTCCAAGATGCAACTTGAGTGACAAATTTGAAGAAAGGTTTAAAAACACTCATCAAATGTAGAGTAAAATGTTTCTTCCTCTTGTACAGTTGAAATTGGTAAGTTGTGATGTCTTGGTAGGGAGAAAGATCCACTAAGACCAACTGTGTGAAGTGTTTAACTTGATAAGAATCTGCACTAACTCTTGAATATTTGTTTGTCAAGGAATAGTTCTTGATAAGAGAATCTTATATGTCAAGAGGACAGTGGGAGTCTTAAAGGTCTTGAAAGTTTCAAGAAGTAATCAAGGATAAAACCTATTGCTTATTTCTAGCACACGACTTGAGGTTTGTAACCTATCGTGTTGACATATTCTTGTTTCTGTGCCCATTCTAGTTAAAGTTGACTATGCATGTGAGCTCTATGAGTTCTCAATTGTTTGCATAAGGCAAAGCAGTTGGATCAATAAAAGTTTCATTGATCAGTCAGGGTAAACTTCTTAACAACTTGGAAGACATTGTAGGCCCTTGTGCTGCAAAGTGGAAAGAAATTAAGATTGAACAGGTTCAGTCCATATGAGTTTGGATTTGTTACTAACGTTGTCTTTTAATTATGGTTTGACAAATTCAAATGGATAGGAACACATACACCATAAACTCTAAGTGGCATAAGGTTTCTATCTGATTCATGAAAATGATGGTGAGGAAACGCTTTCACTAAGTAGATTTTAAGTACATGTCAAAGCTAATGGGAGCTACTGGGAGCATAAGTGTTATTCTAGTAAGATAATAATTATTATGTTAATGGGAGCATAATCAATTTATGTAAATGTTGCAAGTTAGCAATGTTAATTATAGAAAACAAAAAGTTTTAATTTGCAAGTTGCAGAGTTTGAAAAGTGGTTTTACTATGATTAAGGGAGAGGAATTCATACTTCATTTGAACTCTAAAATCTTAGATTAAGATTTTAATCAGATTTAGTCAAATATATATGAATATTATGGTTGAATGGTTCAACATAAGGAAATTCTATATATAGATATGTTAATTGCATTCTCAAATTTTGATTACGATTACGGCATCCCTTTTTATAACTCGAATTGTGAGAACATGGCAAAATAAAAACATTATAGCAAAAGATTTGTCAAGTATCATGTCTTTATGTTAGACATCACGAATCGTGTCCTATATGCTTCGGGTATAGGATCGATTACACGTGCTTTAATTTTTCATCCGTTCTAAAATTTCAAAATGCCTAAGGCATTAAGAGGGAAAAGGGACAGAACCGGATATGACTAAATTGGTTAAACAACTGTTAAAGGACAATCTAAGGTTCGCCAATGATTGGTCACTTAAGGGTAGTTGGAAGCATAGTAATGGATGGACTAGATCGAAGTTATTATAAATAGAAAGGATTCTATTATAATGAATTGTTATATGGCAAATATGGAAAATTTTCCATAATGGGATTTGGATATTTAAAATTTGTGGTCAGAAACTTCTATGCAAGAAGGATGTTCAAAGGATTGTACTTGAATTTGATACTTCACTTTCATGGAATTGTCTTGTAACAATCAAAGGAATACTTTGTAATATCATTGGTTAAGTCTCTATGACTATTGCTACCTATACATTACAAATGAATCATTGCATGATAGTTTAGAATCTAACACATTCTGGCAGTGACAAGAATTTGGAATTGTTACACTGGTGATAAAGATTTGGAATTGCGAAATGAATTTCATTGTGGATGTCTTCAATTGATCTATTAAACAAAGTAAAGGATCATAGACAAACATAGTGAGCATGCTTGGAGAATGGCATAACTATTGTTTAGATAAACATAGTGTGCATGCTTGGAGCATGGGATAACTTTTATTTTAATTTAATTATTAAGTTGATTCTTCAAAACATTATACAATGAATAATGAGT
This sequence comes from Lactuca saligna, assembly GCF_052625555.1. Lineage (NCBI taxonomy): Eukaryota > Viridiplantae > Streptophyta > Magnoliopsida > Asterales > Asteraceae > Lactuca > Lactuca saligna. The sequence goes on from NC_136424.1 coordinate 254,465,813, forward strand.
AATCAATATGACTCAAAAGTTTTAGGGCCATACATGATTAGTATTATTCTTGTGTTTCCACTTTGCATGTTTTGAATTCCCGAATAACTAGGTTATTCAAACCATCCATAGTCGATCACACTTTGGAAGTAGGTATTGAGGCAAGACTGTCATGAATGGGTCTGTAGTTTATCTAGGATATAGCTACAGTGTTCATGAGTGCTCCTGGAATAAGATTCAAGTATTGGATTCAACCCACGCTCATCTAAATCACTTCATATAATCACGAATGATTGTGAGACGGTAATATCATATATTCTTGAAACAGAGACACGTGAGTTTTAGTTGTGAGTTGGTTACACATCCACGTATTTAACGCACCAGTAACTTGGTGATCTAAAACATGTTGTTGTGTATAATTTGGTGAGTAAGTACAAGAAAGCATTGGAGTTGAAGTTTATCCATTCCTTTTACCCCATGTGGATAAAAGCGATATTTGTAGGCCCCTCGATGATTTAGTGATGAGACGGCTAAGTGATTGGCCAAGCCTGGACTGATTTGATTTGTTCAATTAGTCGGTCGTCATAAATCAAAAATCAGGAAACAACAGATGGATAGAGATAATGATTATAATCCATGACTCAGTCCATATGATATCTAGAATGGAGGATTATATGATCCCTTATCTAATGGACGTGTCATTCACTAGGTTAGAGTTCGACAACGGCTTTTATGAGCTACAATTACAAGTCGGGTTGTGGAGTCGTACTTGCAATAATAGTTATTAGACTTATACAAGTGGGACACTGTTGGATTAATGTCTAAGTCCATAACTATATTTGTATGTACTTGACCCGAGAGTAGCATGGTCCATTTAGGTTGCATATCATCAGGACAATTTACTAGGATAGACTTTTGAGAAGAGGTTATTTATGATTTATTAATATATTATAAGGTATAATATATTAATATGAAATCATATTATTTAATTAGTATTAATCAAGAATTAATTTGGAATTAATTTTGTGATCAAAAGAGACTAATTAAATATATGGGGATTGATTATGTAAATCATTCATTCTTGTAATGTAGGCTTATGATCATAGTTCTTTATGTTGGGCTAAACCCATGTGGTGACCCATGGAGGTTTAAACCCATGGAGCATGTAGAATATGGAAAGTCATCCACATTAGGGTTTACATGGTGTAACCCTAATGTTGCCACACTATATAAGAAACCCCTATCTCGTGAAATCGGCCCATGTATGGGTTCTTGGAGAGCCATAACCTATTTTGAGTGTTAGACTTCTTCTCTCAAGTTATCCTTTGTCCTAGGTATGTTGGGATTCCATTTGAGGCATTCACACTATTGGTGCTAAGCTCTTAAAGGTTCAAGGCTTCCAACTATACTAAGATCTTAATTATATTCAACCGCGATGAATACACTAAGAAACTACAATAATGATGTCAGTTTCATATAATAAAAACCCTAGGCTCTCAGGAATCATATAATTAGAAAATTCTATCATGCAATTCCTGAAGATCGCTAGCCTATCTCTAGCACGTTTTTCTAACATATCACAGTATCAAATAACATTATGGTAATTTGGGGTCTACGTACTGGCTCCGGCTGATCGTACACATCCCATCCTCCTTTAGTATTTTGCAAACTATTTGAAAACCATTTGAAAATAATTTTGAAAATCTTTTCCTTAGTTTGAGACTGGATTCACACGAGTGTTCCTCCAATTTACTCAAACCAAGCCTCAGATACCAACTTGTAACATCCATAAAATTCATGAAAACTTTAAACTTTTTAAACATTATAAAAACCATTCATTGTTTACAAATTGTTTTCAAAATAGTGTAACATCAGAGAATCCTAGAAATCATGACACAAAATGTACGGAGGTGCACGATCAAGCCTTCGCCTTCGCGCGATCATCCGAAGTATCTGGAACAAAATCTACAACAGTAAGCCAGAAGCTTAGTGAGTTCTCCCAAAATACCGATACACAACAAATAGCACATATACAAATAACAACATGTAATGGGTCCACAACTATACAGACTGGATAACCCCTGAGCCCACATCATGAGTTTGTCTTGCCTATCAGGCCTACAGTTCATGTCTGGATTGCTCCTGAGCCTACAACATAAGTCTGGCTTTCCTATCGGGCCCACAACTTATTTCTGGCTTGCTCTCTCAGTCCTTGGACTGGAATACGAAAGATTAGCCCACAGTACAAGTCTGGCATGCCCTACTCGGCCCTCAACTCATATATGGAATGCTAATGAGTCCTCAGTATGAGTCGGGCATTCCCTCCCTGGCCCTCAGCTCATATCTAGCATACTCCAGGGTTTGTTGGCCACCGCACGGAGTAGTACAACCTCAACCCAACCCACACCACATGTCGACTTGTAACAGATAAATACGCATACAGACAAATAGCCCGTATCACACGTAGTCCTTACAGATCTACCAGACTAACATATCAAACTAGCATGCATAACTAACTCATGCTCAACATATCAACAACTACTAGGATATATTTCCATTGGGTCGGCGTTGGTGCCTTCGACCCCTAAGTATAAAGAGGAAAACTCACCTCACAAGTAGCAGTGACTGAGAAGATCCAACCCTTGATTCACAGCTCCGAACTCAACCACCTACGACTAACTTCATCAAAATCCCGAATTCCCAAAATGTCCTCAAATTCAAACTAAATCAACCATGGTAAAAGTCAACAGTCAACAGTTAAGTTCAACAATCCATGTTGACCCAACTCGTCGAGTGTATCTAGCAGCTCATCGAGTTCCTTCATAGTTCAGAAAACTAGGAGAAACCTTAGCCGAATCGTCAAGTTATTTCATCAACTTTTCCGAGTTCGTTCATCATCAAGAAGATAGGAAAACTCGATCCAACTCATCGAGTTCTTAGAGCAACTCGTTGACTTCTTCAGTATACAGAAAGCGGGAAAACCCTCATCAACTCATCGAGTTAGCAAAGAAACCCATTGAGTTCGTCCTAGCCTTTATGCATTCAGACGCTTCCAAGCGAGTCGAACGCTCCCAAACTACAGATCTTGTCCCCTCGGACTGAGATACCACGTAAAGTTGCTAACTTTACATCCATACATGGCATCAAAGGGGATAAAACACTCAAATAAGAGTTATCAAGGGATTTAGGACATGAAGGAGGGCCAAGAGTTGATAAAGTTGCCAACTTTAATTCTATGGAGGCCATGAGATGTCCAGATCTGAAACCATGACTTCATAACATGCTCAAATCCAAGAATGGTCCCAAAAGAAGATAATAATGACCATAACTTCTAAAAGAAGAGATCTAGGAGAAGGGATGATTAAGATAACGACTTTATACCTCCAAGTAGCTGCAACAACATTGAAAATCCTAGATCTCAAGCATCTCCCTTCAACCTTGCACCAAGAACCTCAAGCTCCTGAAGATTGAGATGTTACATTTGTGGTGATGTCGGAAATTGTCGCTGGAGAAAAATGGGAGTGTTTTGGCAGTGGGTATACGTCATTTTGACAACAAGGCTGAATAAAAGAGTTAAACCTTTAGCGGTGTCGCCTTTAGTGGCGATCGTTTAGAGGGAAATAAACGTGCTTTTTTCCGTCACTCTAATATGTTGGATCTAGAAAAATGTAGGGCCAAGATTGCCTCTGGCGAGATTCACGAGGATCAATCTTAGTAGCGATGACAAGTCGTTGCAATTGTTGTCATCCCTATTGTTTATTTCGTGGTTAAACCTTAACGATGGGTCATTCTACAATCATGCGGTTACGATCCAATTTTGTTGTGGAGCATGTGGATCACCGATTTAAAGAAACTAACGACGACACCTTCTGTGACGTCAGTGACCTTTAGCGACGACAAAAGGCACGTTTGTCCGATGTCGTCGCTAAAAGGATCCGAGGTCTCTAAAAATGTTGTCAGTATTGACATTATCTTGTTGTGATACTTGTACCCACCTCCTTCATAATTTGTGTTTCTTCATTGCAGGTAAACCTAACACATGAGTCTGAATCTGGCCCGTAAACCCGTAAATTCGTATAAATAAATTAGTTGATGGGTCATCAATCCATCAACTCATAGTAACACAGCATGCAAAGAGAGAGAAGTGGGGACTACATTTTGTTTTACTTTTCTTTTTTAAAATTCTAATCATATAAGAGAAAAAAAAAATATTAGTAATTTTAAAGGTATATAACCCTTGTTTTCCAACAATGATAATGGTCGTGAAACTTTACAATCCATAAGATCATATTAGTTCAAAAATTCTTATAACAAAATATAGAAGTACTTTTCCAACAATATTAATCATTGTGAAACATTTAGAATTGATAAGATCGTACGTGTTCAAAATTTCTTATAAGAACTTATACCGGTACTTTTTGCCAATTGGAAATGACATTTATGTAACTTCGTCAAATATTGAAGGTTTTTCACCTTTGCAACTCCACGTCGTTGGACATCTTTCTAAATCGAAATCTCCGATTCACCATCGACCCAGTGGCTCGCTGCAGATCCTCAACCCCTACCATTGTACACGTATAAACGAACCTCTCCATTATACTTCGATCACCGGTGACCGGATTAGCCATGCTCCACCACCTACACTCACCACCGTCACCGAAAAGTTCGCATACTATCACCTCTCCGCCTCGCATCGGTTTATAGATGTAAGCTATATTTCCCGCCATACGAACATCAATCGAAAAAATTTGCATGTCATCACACTTTAACTTCTGGACATGAGCTGCCGGCATCTCTGCAATTTCATGGCACTCAAATGATTCGCAATTCACTTCCCACAGCTTAATGCGGGTGGCGTCGTCGGAATCAACTAACAACCCGATCAGAATCAATTTGTCGTCGGAGAATCCGATACTGGAATGAGAAACGAGGTGATCAGGACGTAAAACAAAAGGACCATACCAGGTTTTTGTCAATGGATCGAAGGTATGTAATACGCCGGAGCTTTTCTCCATAACAAAAAGACGACGTTCGTCGGAGGCGATTGAAGTCCAGATTGACGACGAAGAATCTTCGAAAAACTCCGGCATCGGTTCCGGGTTGGTCCAAATTTGCGACTCAAGGTCGTAGATCTCGACGGCAAGTGGATCATGCTCGAAATCGGAAACACCACCGGCAACAATGACGTGTCTTCCAACGACGCCAACAATAGGATCTATCCGCCATACGCGCGGAGGCGTTACATGGTGCCATGTTAGATGAAGCGGATCAAACGAAAACGAGAACTTAGAAGGAGACAACATGTAGAGAAGATTTGACTGTGATGATCGTAGAGCGGAGACATAATCAATTGTTGGCTGATGAATCTCGATCCACAAGCGTGACCCAGGATCGTAGGCCTCCGTCGTCGTCAGATACGGCGACCTTGAGCGCTGAGTATGTAGAATAAACCATGGTTGGGGTTTCTTGGATTTTAGGGTGGATGCAACACCTTTATTCCAGACTTTGGATACGATGGATGTAGGAACTAAGTGGACGAGTGGTAGGTGGGAGAGAATAGCTTCCAGTACGTCACCGTGAATGGGTCGTCCTACAGCGTCGCTCGGGGATTGGTCGCCGGACGGCGGCATTGTGTAAATGGTGTGTAGGAGTCTGAGTTGATGGGGAAAAATGATTGTTTCCTAGAAGACGTAAAGAATTTAAGCCAACAAAAGTCATCCATGGGACATTATTTCTTTCCTTCTTTTACCAAATATTTTTGGATTAATAATGTATCCATACATATTGTGTCTTTTTACAGTCATCAATTAAATTATTTATTTTCTAAAATGGGCATGACTTTTAACAGGCACGATTTTTTCATAGAAAATGTTATATACATGAAACCGTATATTTTTCTAAGACTATAAAACCAGAGGTTAACTGACAAAGTTAGTTGTTAAGAAAAAGTTAATTGATAGTTGAAAAAATAGTTGATAAAAAATAATTTTTGATAAAACTAGCTGAAATATATAAAATAATATAAAAAAACATTTTAAATAAATATGTTTCTATAATTAATTAGGGGTATTTTTGGAAAAGTTTGAAAAAGCCCTCAAAAAACTAGTCAAAAACTAGTGTAAGTAACTTTTTAAAAAATTAACTTATAAACTAACTTAGAGGATTAGGTGTGGGCAACAAGGTACAACACCAAGTTGTGCCACCTCACATGTCATATAAGTAAATGGTGTTATAACACCAAGTGAAGAAATGAGCAACAAGATGCAACACCAACTTTTTGAAAATAAATATTTTTATTTTTGTATTTTTTTTACTATTTCGTTTTTTTACCTTTTTTTTTATTTTCGTTTTTTTAATAACTAATATATTTTTTTATAAAACATATAATTTTAAAAACAAAAAAAGACATTATATTTAAAATCTAAAATCCGATTACAATTAAAAAAACATATTTTTAAACCTAAATTAATAACTAAAATACCATTGAAATCACTACTAAATACCACACACAAATCATAATTAACCTAAATATTTTTTCCTAATTTGTTCCTTCATTGCTTGTAGCACCGCTAGATCAGCAGGCGCTAAACCCTCCTCGCTTGTTCGAAGAATTGACAACTATTGTGTCATTAGTTCCCTCTATTTTTGCTCCTGTTCTCCCGTGCCCGCCTTTCCAGGAATTCCAAATGATGACGTTTCAACTCATTTTTTCTTTTATTAATAAATTATGTTCGTCGAATTTCGCTCTCATTTCCGCTGCATCTTTTGCTCTCGTCTCCACTTCCTCCGCATGTCTTGCAGCGCGCCTCGCTTTGTCGCATCCAGGCGGTCGTCGTGGTGGGGATATCTCTTGGATATCATCCGGGATCTCATCGATATCGGCGTTTAGGTCGATGTTAGTCCGTGCGTCCGATACCTCGATCGAGCTAGAATTGCAAGACCTTTTTTATTGAACATCCGACGATGTAGGCGTTTTATTCCACTTTGGATCCGCTCGCAACAATTCGCATGATTTTTCAAAGTCGAAAACATGACCCATTTCGACTCGATATTGTTCCTTAGCAGCTTTGAATAAATCAAAGTCGTTGGTTCCACTTTGTTGTTGCGCCGCAATCCGGTTGTAAATACCGTTGAATTTGCTGCACCGCTTAGTTATCATACCCCATTTGCTGCTCAACATGTCGTTGTTGCGATACAAATTTTTCTTTAAAATAGCGTGAAACTTGTCGAGCACCGCCACCCAATAAGCTCCTTTTTTTTTCATTCCATTTCCGCGAAGTTCGTTTTTTAAAGTAGCACACCAAGCCGCCATCAAAGCGTATTCCTCCTCCGATGTCCACCATTGTGGAACGTCTGCATTTTCAGATTCCACCGCTATTGATTTCCCTTTTGATTTTCCTTTCCCTTTCCCTTTCCTACTACTTCCCGCTTCCACTTGAACTGTTGGTTGTGTTGTAGGCGATGGTTGATTGGTTGTTTGTTGCATCGAACCAAAAGTAGAGAAAAGATTTTGTTGTAAATTTGGGTTTTGACCAAATTGATTTTGTTGAACGTAAGGTAAGTTGGGAAATTGCAGTGGCGGTGAAGCGGTATTGAAAGCGACACCTTGGTATGGTATTTGTGGTGAACCTTGAGACGACAAAAGATTGAAATAATTTTCAATCTGTAAAACAAAAAAATATATCTAATCTGTAAAACAAAAATATATTGTTTTGTATTGTGTTCGTTAGTGACATTGTTGATGAGGGAAGAAGCAATTTTTTGTGATCTACGTTTCTTCTTCAACCGTTCAAATCTTCTATATATAAGTAAAAGACAATGATTTTAATAGAAACCATGCTCCTTTTGCAACAAATGCAAACCTTAGGTTTTATACGTGAAAATTTTGATTGCGTCTTTTTCTCTATATGGAAAAATCATGAAGTTATAACACATTCGCGAAAATCATTCGAGCCGTGGAACCGAGAATCCCCCAACAAACGACTTCGAACACATTTTTGATATAGTTACGTCTTTCGTTAGGTAAATACATTTACATATTCTTAAGTCTAAACTCATGGACATTAATCTAGTGTTTTCAAAAAAAAATGTAAGATGTCATTTTTCGTTAGAAAATGGTATGGAGATCGAGGAAGCAATACATGTTACCATCGGTATAGTGACATTTGTCACTCAATGCATGGTGCCACTAGTCAACAAAGGGATGGACTACATCACCCATCCCTTCATATAAGATAAAGGCTAGCCAACCCTCTCTCCTACATTCTCTCTCTCTCTCTCTCTCTCTCTCTCTCTCTTCACCTTTTTTTCCGATCACCAGCGACATCACCATCGCGCACCACTATTCTTCACCCACCTAAACTATGTCCAGCTACCTACCTACTAACGATGACGAATTTCAGCACCTTCCATCCCCTCCCCTTCATTCCTCCTTCTCCATCGCAGCTAACAGCCATCGAAAACGCACCACTGTTTGACTATAACACTCAGTTCAGGTAATCATTTCATTAATTGAATAATCTAGTTTTGGGTTTACACCTTGGTCATGATGTGAGGACTGCATGTCATGTTGTGAGGTAAGCTCTTAAAGTTTCATTAGCTTGTAATTTTATTACAATGGCACTTATGTTACGAAGTGTAGTGTTCCCAATCCCTTGTATTGAGCCAAACAGATTATATTTACATCTTGTGTTCATCATTTATAATTCACTTTGATCATATTATTCAATATTAATTTCATTGCAACTACATTTGGTATCAGGGCAGGATTCATACAAAATTTTGATCTGTTTTTCTGAATTTTACAAAAGGTTTGAGTCTCGTTCTAGATTTCAATTTTCCACTCTTTTGTGTCAGTAATTCATTTTAGATCTACTGTTGTGAGTCGATTCCGTGTTCTAGTTGATAAATCGAGTGTTCGATTGGTGATTATCAAGAGTTTTGTTTGATCAAATCCAAATTTATGGTTTACTCAAATTTTGATTATTCTTCAATGGAGAACTTCAACATGAACACGATGACGTCTTATTCTTATCTCATTGGTTCGTCGACTATAATTCTGTGGCTAAAAGACATTAATAAAATAAAGGGGAGTAGAACCTTCAATTGTGTGACAGCTGAATATTAGGCTAATGGACTCCATATATAGAAGTTGGAGCAGACGAAATCTACATAGAAACCCATTAGAATTCATCCAAGGCTTCTAATGAGGGAGTCCATGGGCTACTTGGGGCCTAAGCAGTCAGATTAGGGTTTCTTAGTTCAAAACCCTAATAGCCTCACTATATAAGGAACCCCTAAGGCCATAAAAATGTGTGGAAGTAATCCCTAAGGGTTCTTGGACATTTTGGTGCCCTCTTCTCCTCTCATAAGTCATTCTCTTGCTTTTGGTGTTTGTAAGCCATTAGAGGAGTGATATTTGTGACTCTAAGCTCCAAGACAAGAATATTCAAGCCATTGTTTTAAAGGTAATCATGTAAATCTGATCTTATATGATAATTTCGAAATATTTATGCTACATCTAGGGTTTTTAAGTCTTGGATGAATTGCATGTACAATAGAGAAACCTAGATCCATGCTTTAGGGTTTGTATGAGCATAGAGGATTTTTTTTGTATAAAACTCATCAGTGTTATCAGATACTCGATTGGTTCCTATTGTATTGATGCCTTGTATGTTCATCTTGCTGAAAATTGTTTTTCTGCCCTCTACCTAACCTGACTCGATGAGTCAGCGGATGACCTCGGCGAGTCAGCCTGACTCGATGAGTCCACTCCCTGACTCAGGGAGTCCAGGGGTCAGGCAGAGGATTTTTCGGGAGTTTTTCGGATTTTGGTTGATTTTGACGATAGATAATTACCAAAAACATTTTTCATTAATAAAATCTGAATTTTATCAATATTTGGTGATTATCCTTACCAAAATAGAAGACAATTGTCAAAATTAAGATAATTACTTGTTTTATAAGATAAATATTAATTATTTGTATTTTTGTTTTGAATTATCTTGTAAGAAATTGAATTAGATCAAATTTATATAATTACCAACTATTTGATTAATTTAATTATTTGTAATTTGATCTAGATAGTTTTGAAAAGTTTCAAAACTTATCCTCAAGTTTTAGAATTTATAATTTTAATTAAAATTTTGAAATATTTGAATTCTAAACCCTAATGTTTTGAAAAGGTTTCAAAACTTGCCTTCAAGTTTTGAAATTAAATTTTTGATTAAAAGTTCAATTTTGAAATATTAAATTCTAAAACCCTAGTTTTTGAAAAGTTCAAATGACACCCTTATGGTTTTATTAAATTAATTAAATGTATAATTAAAAGAGAGTTAATAAATCCATAATTATATGATATATATTTAATTAAATTAAAAATGTAATTTATTAAATTATACCACCTAGTATTTGATGGGTTTTGAGCATTCTAACACTTCCTAAGTGTACATGCAACCCTAATAACCTTGGATCTATGTTTGTCTAATTATCATGCAAAGTTGAATTCCAAGGTTATATTCCTATCTAGCATACATGGGGAACAATTTTTAACATGAATGAAAGATAGAATAACATACATTGTTGTTGCTTATGATCCTTGAAACCTTGTGAGCCTAGCACCCTGATGTGTATGAAACGAACTAGTTTTAAACCTACTTTTAATTACAAAATAAACACACAAAGGCAGTGGACCTATCAATTGTGGTAAAGCTAATAAGTAGGGTATCGAACACAGGGAACGGTAAATTAAAACTAAAAACTAATTTTATCTAAATTAATTAATAAGTAGGGGTTTTTCTGTAGTTTTACAATACTAGAAACTTACTACTATCACTAAAAATAACTAGAAAAGCAAAGATTTAACTAAATTCAATAATGAGAAGGACTTCTGTTTAGTTCAACTCAATTGATCCTATGGTTGATATTATGGTAATAGTGCAATGGATTAATTCTTCTATTGGCTACCGATTCAGTTGATTAGATTCACATTCGCTGCACTAATCCTTTGAGAACAAACTAACTCAAACAGTGATCAGTTGTCTAATTCAATTTAATTCACTAGATTATTTATTCGGGTTAATTTAGACTTGTAATTGCTAACTAATTTGGTCCTTTAGTTAACTTCTTGTTGATGGTCATCATACAAGCTCACACATGAATTTACTTATTTTTCTTATTAATTCTAGTTTCATGTTCATTAATTCTAGACATATGGCAAAGTGGTCACATAACATATGATGTTGAATATCAAAAGATGTTCATACTATTTAATTATCTTCCTATTAAGAGAAAAATATTTATCATCCATGTATATGGTTCTTTAACAAGCTAAAATCAACAAATCACCAACGTTGAATTAATCCTGCAATAATAATCAATCCATAGTATCAATATTGTATCCCCAAACAGAAGTTTAAGAGTTTTAGCTCATGTTTGAAGTAATAAATAGCATAAACACGAATTCTAATTGCTAGCCATAATGGAAAACAAAAGATTAAGTAGAATGATGTAGATTTGCCTCAAATCTCCTTCGGGATTAAATTCTAGGTTGTATCTTCGTTCTTCAGGTCTCTCCTGGCTCTAGTTCGCAACTTACTTCCCCTAAGGGTTCCAGAATGTTTAATTTCGATCTGAGAAACCGTTTATATAGATTCGACCCGACTCGCCGAGTCCATGTCCGACTCGCCAGTCCATCACTAAAATCCCATGTACGGTAAGTCACGAAGTCCTTATCTTCTCGATCCTTCGCTCAGAATCGCCGAGTAGGCGACCCTACTCGCCGAGTAGGTGCTATTTTTGGTGGTTTTCCTTCTTTGTTTAATTCCCGAGCTCCAAACCGCTTCTCCTGCTTCCTTTTGCTTCCAATCTTAAACTTTGACTGAAAACATAATTCAAACACTTTTAAGTATCTTTTGTCCATGAAATGCCATGATTTAGCTAATAAATGATAAAAATCTATGCTTAATATATAACTAATTATGCAAATATCAAAATACCCCACACTTGACTTTTGCTTGCCCCCAAGCAAAACCTAATTTTAACACATTAGAATCACATATGAGAACTCCAATCTAACCCAGCCATTATGCCAAGACCGCAATGCATGCATTTGTATCTAAAATTGTCCTAAATACCCCCCATACTCCAAATACTCACAATCCTCATAAGAATTCGCCCACTCACCCCAAACTATGCTCATTTTATGCATCCCTCCGAATCCATCCTTAGAAAACCTCTTAACCTCAAGGTATTTTTTGGTTGAGCAACCCAAGCATAAATAATCTAGATAATTACAATTTATGATACCACATTGGAGCTCTTTGGAATTATCTATTTCTTTGACATTTGATCTTTGATCTCTTTGAATTCACCACCTTGTTGTTTGATCTTTGGAATTCTCTATTTCTTTGGAATTTTTGATCTTCATATTTGATATTTGACTTTGATGCTCCAAAAATTCTTCAACTTTTCTTGTAACTTTCTCTCTTTTTTTTAACATGTACCTCAATTTTTTCACTCAAATCCCTACATGCTTAAGCATGGGCGCTCAACTTCAACCTTTATTGGTTAGCGATAATAATTTTCTTGGATACATTTCTGGGACACGATGCTAAACATATTGCATCCCTCAGGCTGAGCGAGGTCGTGTTTTTATCCCTTGATTTCACTGGAATAAGGAAGTCACAAATGCACTAGAACGTATATAGGCTCAACTAAACATTTGCGTTTTCATGCAATTATCAACATAACTCTAACATGGAATCCTAATTACTTTTTACCAAAATTTCCTAAATTAATTCCCAAGTCATATTTTTTGTATGCAACAAAATTTTTTAAAATTCGCCTAAATTAAGATTCTAAATTTCCTAATATGTGACCAACCCCCTACCCCATACTTATTTTATGCAATGCCCTCATTGTATATCGTGCAAAAAATATATCAAGGCAAACTATAGAGAGAATTGGAACAAACTCCCCTGGGGTAGCAGTTGATAGGTTGATAACTCTTTTCTTCAGCTCCATCTTTAATCCATGTCTTTAGCATCAAATCACATGTGGGCAGCTCCAAATAGGCGGAAAAAAAATAGTGTACGGTCTTCAAGAATCGATATGGAAGAATAAATGGTCAAGTGGTATATTCAACAGCATCGAATCAGCAGTCTTGTTGGTATAAAATTGAGTGACTCATCGAGTCATATACACGACTCGTCGATTATAGTCGCGGATAGCTTCGAATATGCAAAAATACAAGGCGACTCGTCGAGTCAGTTAAGTGCACTCGGCGAGTAGATCGCTGGGTGAAAAATTTTACATTCTGTATTTGTTCCAGCTTTTGATAAATCTTCAAAACTCCTCATAACCTCTAGACTCATTCACTCATGTCCCTCAAGACCGGACTCGACACCTTAACTCTAAACACCGCCCTTTCTTGACTCTCTTCCACTCTTTATATTTTTTCTTTCTCTCTCAAACTCTAGACCCTCTATGCAAGCATTCTTAATCCAAAATCTAAAAGTCATCAAGGCAAATTAAACATCAAGCGTAAAAAAAAAAAGTCTAACACTTCAAACACACCAAACAAAAACAAAACAAAAATAAAAATGAAAATTGTTCCATTAAATATATTTAAAAAAAACTAATCCTTCTCCTCATCATCATTGCCATGAGCAGCTCCACTTCTCCTTGCATCAATGACATCGTCCCACAAAGGAATGTAGGGAAAATCACCCCCATTAATGTGAGGAATATGGAAATGATCGAAAAGTCGCACGTGAGATTCGTTGCTAAAATTGATGCCCCTTGCCATTTGATCTTGGAGCCTCCTCATCTCAACATTGTACCAATCCATTGGTACCTCCTCATTATCCACCGAAATCACCAGCAGCTCCTCCTCAACTTCCCGCTCGCGTCTCGATCTAACTCTCCTTCCCGGTGCCTCGGGTCCAATTACCGGATCGTCATGTGGAATAGCATAATGACCACCGCCAAAGCCTTCAATAATCCGCGCCCTCCTAAAAAGAATAGGATTAAAGGGTAGGGTCGAAACCATTGTCATCAAGTTCCATGCTCTGCGGGTCATCAACCCATATGAGTTGGCAAGTCGGGTCACGAACATGCCTCCCTTAATTTTGGACGTTTTGAAATCCTTGACCGCACCCTCTGACAAATAAGAAGCCAAACACCATGGAATATTGCAGAAAGTGTCGGGCGAGATGATACTCCAAAGATAAAAGACATCAAGGTTGGACACCTTGTCGTCATCCTTCCGTCGATTGATTGTGGTGGAAATTAGGCGGTGAATGAGACGGTGCGTGCGCGACCTAATACTTCCTTCTTGGTCCGATTTTGGAATATACACATTGTTGGCAATTGTGTTCCACCAACCCGTACTCGTAACAACATCCGGGAACACCTTATGCGATTATTCCAAAAATTCCCGAAAAATAGGAGTAGAAACCAATGGTTGGTCGTAAATACCCATTCGACACGCAATCTCAATGACCGAAGATTGATGGTATTCACCCCCAAGACAAAAACTAAAACTTTTGGGGTGGTAACAATCATCTCCTCCACGGAAAGACACCGTGGAGAAAAATTCCCAGCAAAGTTCACGGTACACCGGTTCTTGAATTCTAAAAACTGTACTCCATCCATCACAAATCATTGTCTCCCCCTCATATGTAAATTCCTTCACAAGGTAAGGTGCTAAATCCTCCTCATACCGAACATTTTGCAACCAATCCCAATCAATCTGATTAGGTGCATACACCTCCTTCTTTCTGACATCAGCCAGTTTCTTCTTCCATCTCGTCAATGTTAAGGCCGATTCAATTGGAGGAAAATTCAACCAAGGAAAATCTCCTTGGCTTCCTCTCAAGCTTTGTCCTCTGAAAAACATTTTCCCTGCGAAACAAAGGACACATAACCTAGAAAACATAGAAAATCATCAAAACATATTACAATTGGGTCCTCGACCGGACTCGTCGAGTCCATGAACGACTCGGCGAGTTGTATGAACTGCGCGAGTCAATCGGCGAGTTGAGCAAAATTTGACCATAAAACCTCAAAATTTCTTCAAGTGTTTCTTCCAGGGGATGCTTCTAAGATGTATTAGGACATTAATAACCATCCAAAACAACATAATTAAGACTAAATCAAAACCCTAAAAATTCACTAAACTTCAAAAGCGGGTATTCTATGAAATTGACACTCTAGATCATCTAAAAATCATGAATTTAACAGAATAAAAGAAAAAAATGAGTACCTTTGATGATAAAAATCGAAAATCTTGAAGAAGGAGTGTAGACTTTGATGAATGCTTGAGAGAGAACACAAATGGGGCGCACGGCGAGTGAAGGGGGGAAAACTGATTTCATTAGGGTTAAAAACCCTAGTTACCGGGTGTAAAAATTATTTTTTTCTGTAAATAAAACCGACTCGTCAAGTCAAGGTCAGACTTGGCGAGTCTGGTCGCAATTTTTAAACTTGTTTGGAATTGGAAGCAACTCGTCGAGTCAGGGTCAGACTCGTCGAGTCTCTTATAAATAATTCAGAAAGCAAAATCAATTTGCCATTAAAAACTCATTCCACCCCACACTTAGTCCATATGCACTCTCAAGCAGTCATGTTTGATGATTTGGGAGATAAATAAAATCCTAAAAACAAAAATTAAGTAAAACGAAAGAAAATGAAAGAAAGTAAACTCTAATAACGGGTTGCCTCCGGCCAAGTGCTTCTTTTTCAAGGAGTCGTTAGCTGGACTCCTTCCCTTCTACGTTTCTTCATTTTCTTGCATCGGGAATGCACGCCCAATCTTTTGTAGTTTGTACTTCGTCTTTTAAGCGTGTATCTTATTTTTGTAAGCTCGTCTCAAGTCTTCTTTCTTCTTTCTTTTAGCGTCATCTTCAACTACATGACCTTCCCTTTTCCTCACTTTCTTCTTCTTTACCCCATTCTCTCGCACCCTCCTTTGCACTTCCTTTTTCTTAAATTGAATTACTTCATAATTAGTGAAAACTCGAGCTCGAGGCTTGGTAAAGAATGCTTGATCAACATCATCTCGCCTTGCATTATCGTGCCAAGGCATGCTACTTGAACATATTGAAAATATTGAAAACCACCATCCATTCCTCTTCAAGCGGATCATCTTGCATTATCGTGCCAAGGCATGCTACTTGAACATATTGAAAACCACCATCCATTCCTCCTTCAGCTGCTTGATCTGCTAAAGAACAAGGGAAAATCTTTTTGTCCAGATCATGCATAGAGCTGGTAACAAGCAGGTCTAAATTGTCCAAGATACTGAGGTTTTCGATTGGACTCGTCGATTCATAGAAAGGGACTTGGCGAGTCGGGTCGTATTCCTCATTTTTTACTGTGTTTTCTAAATCGGTTTCTTTTAGCAGCTTCCCTATTTCCTCCAAGTCTTTGTCAACATCTTCATTACCTCCAGAGGATAGCAAAAACTTAATTGGATTTTCTTCTTGCAAAAGTGCAAGTTCTTTTTGTAGTATCTCATCATCCAAATCAACGAATGAGATCTATTCTTTTCTTTCTTCTTCTTGCTTAACTTCTGGTAGAGCTTTAAACACTATTGTCTCATCTCCTACCCTCAACGTTAGTGTGGACTCACATACATCAATTAATGCACCTGCGGTATTCAAAAATGACCTCCCCAAAATAATTGGAATTTCGGGGTCTTCTTCCATGTCAAGTACCACAAAGTCCATGGGAAAAATAAATTTGTCGACCTTAATGAGGAGATCTTCACAAACATCTCTTGGTTGAATAATTGTCTTGTCTGCCAGAGGGATCTTCATATTAACAAGCCTTGCCTCTGGTAAATTCAGCTTCTTGAAGAAAGAGAAAGGCATTAAGTTGATACTTGCGCCCAAATTGGTCAACGCCTGAGTGGCAAGTACATCTCCAAATTGGCAAGGAATTATGATGCTTCCCGGATCGCCCTTCTTTTCAGGTAGCTCACTCATTAATATTTCCGCGACTTCAGCTAAATCTTTTCTAGCAGCAAAGAGACCTTTCAGAAAGTTAAAATACTTGGGTGTTTGAAGCATTGTTTCCACAAATGGGATGTTTACTTTAAGGGCTCGAACATGCTCCATGAAAGCTCTGTATGCTTTAACCTTCTTAGTAGGTATGGCTTTGATTGGGTATGGTAGAGGAGGGTTGTAAGGCCTTAAGGATACAACAGTTTTATCATCAGGGAATAGACTCGTCAAGTCCGTTAGAGGTACTCGGCGAGTCGTGTTGGGTTTTGTTGGATCCGACTCTTCTATCTTATATGCATGTACCTTGGACATCTTTTGTGCAGGGTCGAGAATTTTTCCAAAGTTGGAGGTCACAACACTCACATTCTCCATTCTCGGATTATTCTCGGTTTTACTTGGATGTTGACCCGGTCGTCTCTCATTCACTTGTTGCGCAAGTTGTCCTAGCTATTTCTCAATGTTGAGAATAGATGCTTGTTGATTCCGAAGTACATTTCAAGTCTCATGTATTGCAGCATCATGAGCATTGTGCCTTTTCTCGAACGCGGCTATAAATCTAGTGAACATTTCTTCTAAATCGGTCTTCTTTTCCATAACCGGTTCTTCCTTTTGATAAAAACCCCTCTCCTTCTGTTTGTATTTCTCCTCCTTCGCCTTCTTGTATTCTTCATACGGGAGCCATTCCTTCTTTGGTTTCCGCCAATTCTCATCGTAACGATCGCCAATTGAATAGAACACTTGCTCCTTTTTGTTTCCATTTGCATCTAAGTCGTAATCCTTCGTGAGATGAGGTCCAATACAGTTCTCGCATCCAACTCGAATAGCATGGATTGTTTGATCCATTTTTGTCATCCTTCTATCTAAACTGTCGAGCTTAGCCATCATCGCCACTATACCATCACTTGCCGAGTTCACTACCCCCTGCTTACTTCGTTTCTTGGGTTGTGGTATTCTCTAGAATTTTTAGAGAATTCTTCAATTAATTCTTTAATTTCCGGGGGCAGCTTCCTTGTGAGCAGGCCTTGCGAATCGAGCAATTGCCTTGTGGTGACATTAACCCCATCATAGAAGATGGAAACTTCCTGTTGGCTATTAAGGTCATGGTGTGGGAAATTTATGAGAAGACCTTTATACCTGTCCCACGCCTCATGAAGAGATTCTCCGGGTTGTTGCTCGAAGTTGTCAATGGCTTTCTTTAACTTGGCTATTTTGGAAGGCGGGCAAAAATGATCTATAAACTCTTCTTTCATCTTGGCCCATGTGGTGACCGATCCGGGAGGAAGCGAATTGAGCCAATCCTTTGCAGCACCCTTGAATGCGACTGGAAGCATGCGAAGTAGTTGGGTCTCGCGTGGCACATTTGGTACATTGAAGTAGTCAGCCACATCATCTACTTCATCCAAGTGCTTGTAGGCGTCTTTGTGGTCTTTCCCATAGAAAGGAATCTCCTTGAGTTGGGCAAAGATATGAGCCTTTAGCTCGAAAGTAGCGGTAGCGGGAATTACGGGTTGCACAAGTCCCGGGCTAGTGTCATCACGCATCCTCTTCTTCCATTCCCCCATGGGAATTTCATCGATATTATCCATAGTGCTTCAAAAGCGGATTCGTGCTCGTATGTGGGTTCTTCTTCTTCCTCGGTCTCGTACTCGGTGTCTTCTTTAATTGGGTCTTTGATTGTCAAAGAGGCGATGGACGCTCCTAATTTGCTGCTCCTCTTCTTGCTGAAAACGGACTTGAGGTTCTTTAGTGGAGAATTCTTTGAAGAAGCGGATTCTCCAACGACTTTTCCCTTGCTCCTCCTTAATGCGGATTTCGAGTCTTCGAGAGGAGGGACCAGAGGTGTATCAGATCCTCGGGTCATGACACAACTGCAAGAAAAACAAAAAAAAATGCGTAAAAAGAACAAAAAGAAAAAATAAAAACTAAAGTGTGAATAGCGATGAACTCGCCGAGTTAGCACGAGCACACTCGGCAAGTTGACGGCAGAAACAAAAAAAAAATTCTAATTCCTTTTAAAAACGAATTTTTATTAAAACTTATACTAATTACTAAATTACCTAAGAATTAACTTTGTGTAAGATAAATCCCACACAAAGGATCGATTAAACTAGAATTTAGTGCTAATTTGGAACCGTTCCCCGACAACGGCGCCAAAAACTTGATGTGTGTGAAACGAGCTAGTTTTAAACCTACTTTTAATTATAAAATAAACCCACAAAGGCAGTGGACCTATCAATTGTGGTAAAGCTAATAAGTAGGGTATCGAACACAGGGAACAGTAAATTAAAACTAAAAACTAATTTTATCTAAATTAATTAATAAGTAGGGGTTTTTCTTTAGTTTTGCAAGACTAGGAACTTACTACTATCACTAAAAATAACTAGAAAAGAAAAGATTTAACTAAATTCAATAATGAGAAGGACTTCTGTTTAGTTCAACTCACCTGATGATATGGTTGATATTATGGTAATAGTGCAATGGATTAATTCTTCTATTGGCTACCGATTCAGTTGATTAGATTCACATTCGCTGCACTAATCCTAAGAGAACAAACTAACTCAAACAGTGATCAGTTGTCTAATTCAATTTAATTCACTAGATTATTTATTCGGGTTAATTTAGACTTGTAATTGCTAACTAATTTGGTCCTTTAGTTAACTTCTTGTTGATGGTCATCATACAAGCTCACACATGAATTTACTTATTTTTCTTATTAATTCTAGTTTCATGTTCATTAATCCTATACATATGGCAAAGTGGTCACATAACATATGTGGTTGACAATCAAAAGATGTTCATACTATTTAATTATCCTCCTATTAACAGAAAAATATTTATCATCCACACATAAGGTTCTTTAACAAGCTAAAATCAACAAATCACCAACATTGGATTAATCCTACAATAATAATCAATCCGTAGTACCAATATTGTATACCCAAACAGAAGTTTAAGAGTTTTAGCTCATGTTTTAAGTAATAAACAGCATAAAAACGAATTCTAATTGTCTAGCCATAATGGAAAACAAAAGATTTAAGTAGAATGATGTAGATTTTCCTCAAATCTCCTTTGGGATTGAATTCTAGGTTTTATCTTCGTTCTTAAGGTCTCTCCTGGCTCTGGTTTGCAGCTTACTTCCCCCTAAGGGTTCCAAAATGTTTAATGTCGATCTGGGAAACTGTTTATATAGATTCGACCCAACTCGCCGAGTCGATGTCCGACTCGCCAGTCCATCACTTAAATCCTATGTACGGTAAGTCACAAAGTCCTTATCTCTTCACGAAGTCCTTATTTTCTCGATCCTTCGCTCGGACTCGCCGAGTAGGTGCCATTTTTGGTGGTTTTCCTTCTTTGTTTAATTGTCGAGCTCCAAACCGCTTCTTCTGCTTCCTTTTGCTTCTAATCTTAAACTTTGGACTGAAAACATAATTCAAACACTTTTAAGTATCTTTTGTCCATGAAATGCCATAATTTAGCTAATAAATGATAAGCATCTATGCTTAATATGTAACTAATTATGCAAATATCACACCTCAAGTTTGATGCCTCAAATGCTTCACACAACACCAAATGATTTTGGAATGACTATAGAGAGAATACACACTTCTAAAATTGGCCTAGCCCTCTTGTTTCTTATGTGTAGCCAATTTTGATGGAGAATATGTTCTTTATATAGTGTTGACACGTTTAGGGTTACACCATGTAAACCCTAATGTGTCATGGCTTTTCATTTCCATGACTCATGGGATTGTAACTCCCATGGAGCATGTTATGGGTGGAACCCAACTTGATAATCCATGGAGCCTCTTAGCCCACTATACAAGTTATGTATGATTTACATAATCAACCCATATATTTAATTAGTTATCTTTTGATCACTTAATTAATTCTTGATCAAACTAATTAAATAATTTTGTTAATATATTAGAACTTATAATATATTAATAAACAACAAGTGTTATTTCTCTCATTTAGTCTATCTAATTGCATGGTGCCATGCAACCCAAATGGACCATGTCGGGTCGGGTCAAGTACATACCAGAAATAGTTATGGACTTAGACACATTATCCAACAGTCTCCCACTTAGATAAGTCTAATAACTATAATTGTAATACTTCAGGAACCGAACGGCAATCGTAGCTTTTTCAAGGTCTCCCGAAAGTGAGAAGATGATGATACACCATTTAAGATAAGTGCTCATCTAATCCTCTGTTCGAGATATCAACCGGAAAAATACATGGAACAATGTCTTACTTATTGTCCAACAGTTTGTTTCCCGATTTCCGATTTTTTTGACAAAGAACTTAATTGAACACATCAACTTAGTTCTGACCGGGCCCGGTACATAGGTCAAAACAAAATTATCGAGGGGCCCAGATATCAGCTTCTAATCCAAGAAGGAACAGATATACTTCGACTCATATGTTTGTTCTACCACTCATTGAATTATACACAAAAGCACGTTTTATAACATCGAGTTACCAATACGTTTTCGTAAAATCAATGCATAACCAACTCATAAGTAACAAATCATATCTCTAGGTTTGAAGACTTATATGATATTACCGTCTCACGATCACTCGAGATAAATTCCATAAAGTGATTCTAGTGAGCGTGGGTTGAGTCCAATGCTCAGACTTTATGAGCACTCATGATATTTGTAGCCATGTCCAACACCTTAGACCTCTGCAACCAATCACAATAGTCTTGATTCATACCTACTTCCGACATATGACCGACTGTGGAGGTTCCAATAATATGATATACCAAACATAATTATTCTGGAAGTCTAAACATGCAAAAGAAATATAGTAAACGATCGACAAGAGATAGCAACACTTTACTCATAAATAAAACACCTTTTATTCATCATCTAATGTTAATTACACTTTACAAATTTCAAGGTTATCTAACTACTAAATATAATATCATCCTTTAGCCTTATGCTCCGAGCATGCTGGAGATTCTTAACCCGAGTCAGTCCCTTCGTGAGGGGATCTACTGGATTCTCATCCGATGATACCCTATTTGCCATGAGGAGTCCTTCTTCTATTCGATGTCTGATGAAATGGTATTTTCTGTCGATGTGTCTGGATCTCCCGTGATCCCTTGGTTCCTTGGCTAAGGCAACAACACTTTCACTATCAAAAAAAATTTCCATTGGCTCCTTAATAGCTGATACAACTCCAAGGTCTCCAATGAAGTTCTTCAGCTATATCGGCTCCTTTGTTGCCTTGCTAGCTGCTATATACTCTGATTCGCAAGTTGAATCATCCACTGTCTCTTGCTTGGAACTCTTCCAAGAAATTGCTCCTCTGTTTAGGGTAAAGACCCAGCCTGACTGAGAGAAGAAATTATCCCTATCTGTCTGAAAGCTATCATCACTATACCCTACAACTCTCAAGTCTTCACTCCCACCGAGGGTAAGGACCCAGTCCTTAGTCCTCCATAGGTACTTGAGGATATTTTTTACCACAGTCCAGTGTGCCTTGCCAGGGTTCCCCTGATACCTACTAACCATGCTAAAGGCAAAGGCTACATCAGGTCGAGTACACGTCATAGCACACGTCATCGATCCTACAGCCGAAGCATAAGGTATTCGACTCATTTATGCTATCTCAGCCTCTTTACTAGGGCTTTGTGTCTTACTCAATTTGGCGTTACTCTGGATGGGTAACTCTCCTTTCTTGGAGTCGTACATGTTGAATCTCTTCAGCACCTTATCCAAGTAGGTACTCTGACTAAGTCCAATTAGTCTTTTACTTCGGTCTCTCAAGATCCTTATCCCTAGAATATAGGCAGCTTCTCCTAGGTCCTTCATAGAGAAACACTTCCCAAGCCAGGACTTAACTTCCTGCAAAGTTGAGATGCCATTTCCTTTGAGTAGTATGTCATCCACATACAATACCAAAAAGCTAACTATACTCCTACTAGATTTGACATATACACAAGATTCATCTTCATTCCTAGAAAAGCCAAATTCCTTGACTTTCTCATCAAAGCAAAGATTCCATCTGTGAGGTACTTGTTTTAACCCATAAATGGATTTCTCAAGCTTACACACTCTATTAGGGTACTCTGTATTGACAAAACCCTATGGCTGACTCATGTAAACATCCTCAGCCAACTTTCCATTAAGGAAAGAAGTTTTGACATCCATTTTCCATATTTCATAATCATGAATGTAGCTATGGCTAACAGAACCCTAATAGACTTAATCTTGGCCACTGGAGAAAAGGTCTCATCATAATCAACTCCCGGAGTTTGTGAGAAACCCTTTGCAACCAGTCGTGCCTTATAAGTGTGTACATTACCATCCATGTTGGTCTTCTTCTTGCAGATCCATTTGCACCCTACAGACTTCTGACCTGGTACATTCTCAACCAAGTTCCAAACTTGATTGTCATACATTGACTATATCTCGTTGTCCATTGCCTCTTTCCACTTGGCTAACTCAGGGCCTGCCATGGCTTCCACGTAACTATTAGGTTCATCCAGACCTATCACTGTCTCATCACTGATAAGTGTATCACCTTCTGCAGTAATATGGAATCCATAGTAATGCTTAGGTGCATTCCTAACCCTTGTGGAACGCCTCAGAGGTAAATACTTGTTAGTTGGCTCAATAGGAGTTTCCTCCTCAATTTAAGTGCTAGGGTTTGAAGTTCCTTCACCGCTTGACTCTTGAATTTATTCATGGTCAACTTGCCTCCCACTGTTTCCTTGGCTTATGAACTCTCTCTCTCTCTCTCTCTCTCTATCTCTCTCTCTCTCTCGAAAGAATGCCATCTTAGCTACAAAGACCACATTTTCACTAGGTCTGTAGAAGAGGTAACCAAAGGATTGTTGTGGGTAGCCGATGAAAATACATCTCTTGCTTCGAGGTTCGAGCTTATCATGAGTCTCGCGTCTCACGAAAGTCTCGCAACCCCAAATCTTGATGTGGTCTACTTTGGGTACCTTACCTGTTCACATCTCATGAGGAGTTTTAGCACCATTCTTTGTAAGGACCAGATTAAGGATATGGGCGGCAGTCTCTAAGGCATACCCCCAAAATGAGATTGGTAGCGAAGCTCAACTCATCATGGAACGAACTATGACCAACAAGGTGCGATTACGCCTCTCAGCGAAACCATTCAAATGCGGTGTCCTGGGAGGTGTCAATTGTGAGACAATCCCACATTCCCTAAGATAGTTGAGGAACTCTGAACTAAGATACTCACCACCCTGATCGAATCGAAGCATCTCAATGTTCCTTCCCAATTGATTCTCGACTTCCTATTTAAACTCTTTAAACCTTTCAAAAGTCTCTAACTTATGCTTGATTAAGTAGACATATTCATATCTACTGTAATCATCAGTAAAAGTAAAATAATAATGATTAGCATCCCTTGTAGCATGTTTGAAGGGCCCACACACATATGTGTGTACAAGATCCAACAAACCTTCACCCCTCTCACAAGAACCTGTGAAGGGTGACTTTATTATTTTTCCAAGTAAGCATGATTCGCAACTATCATCTAACCTGGGGTCAAATGAATCCAAGACTCCATCCTTTTGGAGTTGGCCTATGCATTTCTTGCTTATATGTGCAAGTCGACAATGCCATAATGACGCTTTATCCAAGTTATTATTATTAACAGAATCAATACATAATACATTATTTCCTAAGTTATCAACCATAGATACAGTTTCATACACACCATCACAAGGTAATGCTTTAAAATAGAGAACATTATTAAAGAAAGCATTAATCGAACCAACTTCATTATCAAATGAAAAGGTGAAACCTTGTTTATACAATGCATGAAAGGAAATCTCTGGCGAATAAAAACATTTATTCAAATCTAAACTAAACCCACTACTTAGCGATAAAGTATAAACTCCAATCTTGGTGACAGGTAAAGCTTTCCTATTCCCCATGATTAAGTTTATTCTTCCTTGCTCTACATTCTCACTTCTTCTTAGTCCCTGCAAATCAGAACAAATATGAATACCACAACCGGTATCAAGGACCCAAGAGTTAGAATGGGGTGAGTTATTAGATAAGATAGTGTAAATACCTGCATGGTTGGGTTTAACTTTCCCATCCTTCACATCTTTCTGGTATTTTGGGCAGTTCCGCTTCCAATGTAATTTTTCATGGCAATAGAAGCATTCAGCCTCTTTTGGGTCAGAAGAAGGAGTGACGAAACCTTTCTTGGTTCCACTTGAAGAAGATCCATCAAGGGTCCTAGCCTTGGTACCCTTCGAAGAGCTCTTTATCTTCTTCCCTCGAATTTTCCCGATTGCCAAAACTGGTGGAGTTTGGAGTAGGAGTGTGATATGTGCATATTTAGTGTGTATTAAGTATAGTTTTTATTCATATATTAGCTAAATTATCGCATATTATGGACAAAAGGTACTTAAAAGTGTTAAATTATGTTTTTCAGTCCAAAGATGATGCTCGGAAGCGAAAGGAAGTAGGAGAAGCGGTTAGGAGCTCGAGAGTGGAATGAAGAAGGAAAACACCTAAAAAAGGCTTCTACTCGGTGAGTCGATCCTGGACTCGACGAGTCCGGTCGATGAATCAGAAGGATAATGATTTGGAAGTCCAGATAGTTATCGCAATACGGAGAATGTGAGAGGGACTCGACGAGTCACCACTTGACTCGATGAGTCGGATCGCTTATTTAAAGATAACTCCATAAATCGATTAGAGGGAATTCTGGGAAGTTTTAGAAGTGCTTTGCTGCGATAAAGAAGCCAGAAGAACCCTAGAAGTCGACAAAGAAAGCTAGAATTCAATTACGGGAGTAACTAAGGCACAATTTCATCATTCTACTTATTCTTTTGTTTTGTCAATATGATTAAACAACTTGAACTTGTTTGTTTGCTATTATTTACTTTAATTATGAACTAAAATCTTTAGACTTCTGTTTGGGGATACAAAGTTGACAATATGGTTTGATTGATTGGTAGGATTAATTCCAAGTTGGTGAAGTTTTGTTATTTTAGCTTGCTAAAGAACCTTGTGTATGAATAATAATTAATTTGCTGTTAATAGGAAGATAATTGATTAGCATGAACATCTATTGATTATCAACCTCATATGATATGTGACCACTATACTATATGTCTAGGATTAATGAATATGAAACTAGAATTAATAAGGAAATTGAGTAAATTCATGTGCAAGCTTGTAAGATGACCATCAAACAAGAGGTTAATTAAGAATAATAAATTAATTAGCTATTGCAAGTCTAACTTAACCCGAATAATTAATCTAGTAAATATAATTAAGCAATTGGCAACTGTTTGAGTTAGTTTATTTTCTAAGGATTAGGGTAGTGAACATGAACCTAATCACTTGAATCGGTAACCAATGAAAGAATTAATCCATTGCACTATTACCTTGAAATCAACCATAGAGTTAACCGAGTTGAACTAAACAAAAGTTCCTTTCCAATTATTGAATCGAGTTAAATTGTTATTTTCTAGTCTTAAATTAGTTATAGTTAGTAAGTTTCTAGTCTTGTAAAACTAGAGAAAAATCCCTTATTTCTTAATCAACTTAGATAGAATTAGTTTTTAATTTAATTTGTCGTTCCCTATGTTCGATACCCTGCTTATTTAGCTATACCACAATTGATAGGTTCACTGCCTTTTGTGTGTTATTTGATAATTAAAGTAGGATTAAAACTAAGTGAGTTTTACACACATCAAGTTTTTGGCGCCGTTGCCGGGGATTGAACCCGGGTCACCCGCGTGACAGGCGGGAATACTTACCACTATACTACAACGACAATTGATAGGTTCACTGTGTTCGATACCCTGCTTATTTAGCTATACCACAATTGATAGGTTCACTGCCTTTTGTGTGTTATTTGATAATTAAAGTAGGATTAAAACTAAGTGAGTTTTACACACATCAAGTTTTTGGCGCCGTTGCCGGGGAACGGTTCTAAAATTAGCATTAAAATTCTAATTCAATCGATCCTTTGTGTAAGATTCATCTTACACAAAGTTAATTTCTATTTAATTTTTGTTTAAGTTTTTAGGAAAAAAAAAAAAAAAGAACCTGATTTTAACTTGGACTCGCCGAGTGCATTCGCCCAGACTCGGCGAGTACGATGCTGAATCAGGTTTAATTTCTTTTGTTCTTTTTACGCATTTTTTGTTTTGTTTGCAGTTGGTTCATGACCCGAGGATCTGATACGCCTCTGGTTCCCCCTCTTGAAGATCCGGAAACCGCATTAAGAAGAAACAAGGGCAAAACCATTGGAGAAACCGCTTCTTCAAAGAACTCACCACTCAAAAACCTCAAATCCGTTTTTAGCAAGAAAAAGAGCAGCAAATCAGGAGCATCCAGTGCATCGTTGACAATTGAAGATCCGATTCAAAGAGACACCGAATACGAGACCGAGGAAGAAAACAAGCCCATATACGAGCACACATCCGAGTTTGAAGACAATTTAGCCACCGCTATGGCTAATATTGACGAAATCCCCATGGGGGAATGGAAGAAGAGGATGCGTGATGACACCAGCCCGGGACTTGTGCAACCCGCAATTCCCGCTACCACTACTTTCGAACTAAAGGGCCATATTCTCGCTCAACTCAAGGAGATCCCTTTTCACGGGAGAGATCATTAAGACGCCTATAAACACTTGGATGAAGTAAATGATGTGGCAGATTACTTCAATGTACCCAATGTACCTCGCGAAATCTAGCTACTACGCATGCTTCCTGTCACATTTAAAGGAGCTGCAAAAGATTGGATGAAGTCACTCCCTCCCGGATAGGTCACCACATGGGCCAAGATGAAAGAAGAGTTCATAGATCATTTCTGCCCACCTTCCAAGATAGCCAAGCTAAAGAAAGCCATTGCCAACTTCGAGCAACAACCTGGAGAATCTCTTTATGAAGCTTGGGAAAGATACAAGAGCCTACTTAGAAATTACCCCCACCATGACCTTAATAGCCAACAAGAGGTCTCCATCTTTTATGATGGAGTTAATGTCACCACAAGGCAACTACTCGATTCACAAGGCCCGCTCACCCGAAAGCCACCTCCGGAAATAAAGGAATTAATTGAAGAATTCTCCAAGCACTCTAGAGAATACCACAATCCGAGGAATGAAGTGAGTCGTGGAGCAGTAAACTCGGTGAACGATGGCATGGCGGCGGTAATAGCTAAACTCGATAGCCTAGACCGAAGAATGACGAAAATGGATCAAACGATCCATGCTATTAGGGTAGGATGCGAAAATTGTGGCGGCCCCCATCTTACCAAGGATTGTGATCAAGACGAAAATGGAAATAAAAAAGCTCAAGTATTCTATTCCAGTGGCGATAGATACGATGAAGACTAGAGGAAACCGAAGAAGGAATGGCTCCCATATGAAGAATATAAAAAGGCTAAGGAGGAAAAATACAAACAGAGGGAGAGGGGATTCTATCAAAAGGAAGAGCCGGTGACGGAAAAGAAGGCAAATTTAGAAGATATACTCACAAGGTTCATAACCGCGTCCGAGAAAAGACACAATGATCACGATGTAGCAATGCAAGAAACCAGAAACATGTTGAGGAATCAGCAAGCTTCCATTCTCAACATTGAGAAACAGCTGGGACAACTTGCACATCAAGTGAATGAAAGAAGACCGGGCCAACTTCCGAGCAACACCGAGCCCAATCCAAGAATGGAGAACGTGAACGTAATAACCTCTAGCAGTGAAGAAAAAATTATAGAAGCACTAAGGATCTCCAAGAAGAAGGAAGAAAAGGTAGAAGAATCGGAGCCAACCAAACCCGACCCGACTCGCCGAGTCACTCCAACGGACTCGACGAGTCCAGGCGAAATTGAAAAACCTGCCATTTCTTCGAAACCTTATAAGCCTCCACTGCCATACCCAACCAAAGCCAAGCATACAGAACCTTCATGAATCATGTTAACACTCTACAAGTTAATGTGCCATTTGTGGAAACAATACTTCAAACGCCTAAATACTTCAACTTGCTTAACGGCCTTTTTGCTGCTAGGAAGGATTTAGCTGAAGTTGCAGAAGTCTTGATGAGTGAGATGCCTAAAAAGAAGGGTGATCCAGGAAATATTGTGCTTCCGTGCCAATTTGGTAATGAGGTTTTCACACGAGCATTAGCTGACTCGGGGGCAAGCATCAATATGATGCCTTTGTCATTCTATAAGAAGTTGAATCTACCAGAACCAAAACCGGTGAATATGAAGATCCATTTGGCGGACAAGACAATAATCCATCCAAAAGGCGTTTGTGAAGATATCCTTATAAAAGTTGACAAGTTTATATTCCCAGTAGACTTCGTGGTTGTTGATATGGAAGAAGACCCCGAAATTCCAATTATTTTGGGGAGATCCTTCGTGAACACCGCGTGTGCTTTAATTGATATAAGTGAGTCTACATTGACATTGAGAGTGGGTGATGAGGCTGTGACGTTTAAAGCTATTCCAGAAATCAAGCAAGAAGAAGAAAAGATTGAAGAAGTCTCAATGATCCAATTGGATGATGAGATATTAGAAAAATAGCTTGCACATATGATGAAAGAAGACCCAAGCAAGTTTGTGATACACTCTGAAGAACAAGGAGATGTTAACAAGGACTTGGATGAATTAGAAAAGCTACTGGAAGGAGCCTACTAAGAAAAAATCCAAGAATCGATAGAATTCGTACCGACTCGCCGAGTCACTTTCGTGGACTCGACGAGTCCAGTCGATTTGGGCAAACACTTGGCCGACTTAGATATGCCTGTTACTAGTTCTTCACATACCTTGGATTTCAATAATATACATCATTATTTAGAAGAACAAACAGCAGAAAAAGGAAAGGGAAGGAAAGTCCAATACGCCGATGTAGCATGTCTTGATACGGTTTATTTCGAAGATGGGTTAAGCACTAGAAAGGATGCAGAGATAAAGAAAAGGAGGGAGGAAGCTGGCCACCTATTCACTACTAAACCTAAAGCACGGACCATCATGGAATGTGAAGTAATCAAATTTAAAAAGAAGGAGGTTCAAGAGACGGTGAAAAAGAAGGGGGTACAGAAGAAAAAGAGGAAAAGGGAAGCCCAAGCAGCTGAAGATGAGGCAATGGAAAGAAAAAGATATGCATTAAAAAGGGCTTACAAGAAAAAGATCCACGCTTACAAGACCAAGTACAAATCACAAAAACTTAGGCGTGCGTTCCCGATGCTCAAAGATGACAAAATGTAGATGGGAAGGAGTCTAGCTAATGACTCCTCGAAAAGAAGCGCTTGGCGGGAGGCAACCCGTTATATAGAGTTTGCTTTCTTTTACTTTTCAGTTTTCTTTTTATTTTCCCTTCGTTTTTTCAATCTTAATCTTCCAAATCATCGGGCATGTCTGCTTGAGAGTGTGCATAGGCTAAGTGTGGGGTGAAATGATTCACAATAAATAACAAAATTTTGAAAATTATGCATTTTTTTAAGAGACTCGCCGAGTCTGACCACGACTCGACGAGTCCACATGGATTTCAGAAAAGAATTAACTTCGCGACCAGACTCGCCGAGTCTGACCATGATTCGACAAGTCGGTATTATTTACAGAAAAAAAAATAATTTCGAAATTAATTTTACATTGGGTAAGTAGGGTTTTAACCCTAAGAATCAGTTTTCACAAACCACACTAGTCGGGTGCCGCTATTTTCATTCTCTCTCAAGCATTCATCAAGTTCTTCAAGTTCTTTCAAATTTCTCAAGCCCAATCCAAAAAGGTAACAAATTTCTTCCTATTTTCTGTTAAGAGCATGATTATAAGGCCATTCATGGTAGCAATTGCATGAAAAACCTGTTTTTGAGAAGTTCTAAATTTCTAGGGTTTTGATTTTTCATGAATTAAGTTGTTTTGAATGCTTATTTTGGCCTTAATACATCAATACTAAGTGTTTAGACAAAACCCTTGAAAGAATTTACAGGTTTTATGGTCCAATTTCATGCGACCCGTCGACCGACTCGTGCAGGTTGCGCGACTCGCCGAGTCGACCCTGGACTCGACGAGTCCAGTCGAGTTACAGTTAGAAGACAATTTTTAATTATATTCTGTGTTTTCTGGGTTTTGTGTATTTGTTTTGCAGAAATCATGTTTAGAAGGGGACAAAGTTCAAGTGGTAACCAAGGGGAGTTTCCATGGCTAAACTTCCCGCAAATTGAGTCCGCTTCAACAATGAGGAAATGGAAGAAGAAGCTATCTGATATTAAGAAGAAGGAGGTGTATGTGCCAAACAGGATTGATTGGGAGTGGCTGCAAAGAGTTCGATATGAGGAGGAATTAGCTCCTTACCTTTTGAAGGAGTTCCAATATGAAGGCGAGACAATGACCTGCGACGGGTGGAGCCGGGTCTTCCGTATACAAGAGTCGGTCTATTTAGAGCTTTGTTTGGAGTTTTTCTCCACAATATCTTTTACCGGGGGAGTGGATGTGTATCACCCGGCAAGCTTTAGTTTTTGCCTTGGGGGCGAGTATCGTCAATGCTCGGTGGTGGATCTTGCTTGTCGACAAGGGATCTACGATCAACCCTTGGTTTCAACAAACATCTTTCGGGCATTTTTGGCACACACTCATATGGTGTTCCCCGATGGAGTTACAAGCACGGGCTGGTGGAATACCATTGGAAATAAAGTTTACATCCCAAAGTCTGCACAGGAAGGGAGCATCCAATCCCCAACACACCACCTCATACACCGCCTAATTTCCTCCACCATCAACCAAAGAAAAGATGATGACAAGGTTTCCAACCTTGACGTCTTCTATTTATGGAGCATAATAACACCCGGCGTCTTTTTCAACATTCCTTGGTGTTTAGCTTCATACCTCTTGGAGGGTGCGGTTAAAGATCGCAAAACCTCCTGTATTAATGGTGGGATGTTTGTCACCTGATTGGCTAACTCATTCGGGTTGATGAACCGCGGTGCATGGAATTTCATGACATTGATCCCGACACCTCCGTTCAATCCCATTATTTTCCGAAGAGCAAGGATAATTGAAGACTATGGTGGTGGCCATTATGCCATCCCAAATTATGACCCCGTTGTTGGTCCCGAAGCACCGGGAAGGAGGGTAAGATCACGAAGAGAGCGGGATGTGGAGGACGAGCCGCCAATGATTCCGGTCGAGAATGAAGACGTACCAATGGATTGGTACAATGTGGAGATGAGGCGGATGCAGGATCAAATGGCGCGGGGGTTGAACTTTAGCAACCAATCTCACATTCGACTTTTTGACCACTTCAATATTCCACATATTGATGGTGGAAATTACCCATTTATTCCATCTTGGGATGAGGTGATTGGTGCGCGGCGGAGTGGAGCCGGAGGAAGTGGAGCCAATGATGATGAGGAGGACGATGATTGATTTTTATTTTTAATCAAACAATTTTTTTTTTTTTTTGTTTTGTTTTTATTCTTATTTGGTGTGTATGACTTGTTTAAGTTTTTATTGTGTTTAATGATTGTATGCTTTAGTTATTTTTCAGGATTGAATTAGGATTGCTTGCTTAGGATGGTTTAGAGTTATAACACATGGATGTAATCGCGAGTGAAAGCGAGTCAAGGAAGCGGAACTTTAACGTCAAAGTGTCGAGTCCGGTCCTTAGGGGTATGAGCAATTGAGTCCGAACGTGAGGAAGAGTTAGAGAAGTTTTTAGAGGCTAAAACAGTTGCAAAATACCAAGTTTTTTTCGTTCAGTGGCCAACTCGTCAAGTGCACTAAGCTGACTCGACGAGTCGCCTTGTATTTTAACAAATTCTGAGAAGGCGCACTGGTACTCAATGAGTCCACCATATGACTCGACGAGTCGTTCCATTTTTATGCCGAAGGACTGCAGATTTGATGCTGCTACTTGTACCACTTGCTCACTTATTCTTCCATATCCATTCTTGAAGATCTTACACTGATTTCCGCGTATTTGGAGCGACCCACACGAGACGAGACACCCAAGACATGGATGAGATGTTACCATGTCTAAAGTTAATTGAAGTTGGAGCTTAAATGAAAGTGATCAACCTATCCATTGCTATCCCAGGGGAGTTTGTTCCAATTCCCTCTTTAGTTTCTTTTTATGTTTTTATGCATCATATGCAATGAGGGCATTGCATCACATAAGTGTGGGGTAGGGGGTTGGTTACATCATAGTCAATTTTAAAAATTTTTGCATACCAAAAGTATTATTTAGGACTTATTTAGAAAATTTTGGTAAAAGAAAATTAGGATTCCATGTTAGAATTGTGTTGATAATTGCATGAAAACCCAAATGTTTAGTTGAGCCTATATACGTTCTAGTGCATTTGTGGCTTCCTTATTTCAGTGAAATCATGAGACAAAAACACGACCTTGCTCAGCCTGAGGGATGCAATATGTTTAGCAGCCTAAACCTGAAGTGTATCCAGGAAAATTTTTATCGTTAGCCAATAAAGGTTGAGATTGAGCGCCCCTGCTTAAGCATGTAGGGATTTGAGTGAAAAAAGTGAGGTATACATGTAAAAAAAAAAAGAGAGAATTACAAGAAAAGTTGTAAGAATTTTGGAGCAAATGAAGTGAAGATCTAAAGATCAAAATTCCAAGAAATCCAAAAAGTTGAAGATGCCAAAAGTCAATACAAGTTGGTGAATTCAAAGATATGAAAGATCAAATTATCAAGAAAGTGAAGAATTCAAAGAATTCCATAGTGGTATCGAAAAGTTGTAATTCTAGAATATGTATGCTTGGGTTGCTCAATTAAAAATACCTTGAGGGTAAAGAGGTTTTCTGAGGATGGATTCGGAGGGTTACATAAAATGAGCATAGTTCGGGGTGAGTGGGCGAATGTTTAAGAGGATTGTGAGTATTTGGAGTATGGGAGGTTCTTTAGGAAAAATTTTAGACACAAATGCATGTGTTGCGGTTTTGGCATAATGTTTGGGTTAAATTGGAGTTGTTTTACATAATTCTAATGTGTTAAAATTTAGTTTTGCTTGGGGGCAAGCAAAAGACAAGTGTGGGGTATTTTGATATGTGCATATTTAGTGTGTATTAAGTATAGTTTTTATACATATATTAGCTAAATTATCGCATATTATGGACAAAAGGTACTTAAAAGAGTTAAATTATGTTTTTCAGTCCAAAGAAGAAGCTCGGAAGCGAAAGTAAGCAGGAGAAGCGGTTAGGAGCTCGAGAATGGAATGAAGAAGGAAAACACCTAAAAAAGGCTTCTACTCGGCGAGTCGATCCTGTATTCGACGAGTCCGGTCGAGGAATCAGAAGGATAATGATTCGGAAGTCCAGATAGTTATCGCAATACGGAGAATGTGAGAGTGACTCGACGAGTCACCACTTGACTCGACGAGTCGGATCGCTTATTTAAAGATAACTCCACAAATTGATTAGAGGGAATTCTGGGAAGTTTCAGAAGTGCTTTGCTGCGATAAAGAAGCCAGAAGAACTCTAGAAGTCGACAAAGAAAGCTAGAATTCAATTCCGGGAGTAATTAAGGCACAATTTCATCATTCTACTTATTCTTTTGTTTTGTCAATATGATTAAACAACTTGAAATTGTTTGTTTGCTATTATTTACTTTAATTATGAACTAAAATCTTTAGACTTCTGTTTGGGGATACAAAGTTGACAATATGGTTTGATTGATTGGTAGGATTAATTCCAAGTTGGTGAATTTTTGTTATTTTAGCTTGCTAAAGAACCTTGTGTATGACTAATAATTAATTTGTTGTTAATAGGAAGATAATTGATTAGCATGAACATCTATTGATTATCAACCTCATATGATATGTGACCACTATACTATATGTCTAGGATTAATGAATATGAAACTAGAATTAATAAGGAAATTGAGTAAATTCATGTGCAAGCTTGTAAGATGACCATCAAACAAGAGGTTAATTAAGAATAATAAATTAATTAGCTATTGCAAGTCTAACTTAACCCGAATAATTAATCTAGTAAATATAATTAAGCAATTGGCCACTGTTTGAGTTAGTTTATTTGCTAAGGATTAGGGTAGTGAACATGAACCTAATCACTTGAATTGGTAACCAACGAAAGAATGAATCCATTGCACTATTACCTTGAAATCAACCATAGAGTTAACCGAGTTCAACTAAATAGAAGTTCCTTTCCAATTATTGAATCTAGTTAAATTGTTATTTTCTAGTCTTAAATTAGTTATAGTTAGTAAGTTTCTAGTCTTGTAAAACTAGAGAAAAATCCCTTATTTCTTAATCAACTTAGATAGAACTAGTTTTTAATTTAATTTGTCGTTCCCTGTGTTCGATACGCTGCTTATTTAGCTATATTACAATTGATAGGTTCACTGCCTTTTGTGTGTTATTTGATAATTAAAGTAGGATTAAAACTAAGTGAGTTTTACACACATCAGAGTGTTAACAACCGACTTTCCCTTAAGACCTATTTATGCAGTCTTGAGAAGTCCCTGAAGTTTGCTGAGTGTGACCTCTTCCTTACTCTTGTGATATGTCGTGCGGAATTGATCATAGCACGATGGTAAGGAGTGCAAAATGATATCTAGTGCAAGCTCCTCAAGGAAGTTCACAATAAGCTTC
This sequence comes from Lactuca saligna, assembly GCF_052625555.1. NCBI lineage: Eukaryota > Viridiplantae > Streptophyta > Magnoliopsida > Asterales > Asteraceae > Lactuca > Lactuca saligna. The sequence continues at coordinate 254,501,381 of NC_136424.1, forward strand.
AGCAACCAATCCACGTATCGTTGCATTTTCTGCATGTGGCTCGTGACGGACTCTCCGTCCTTCATCATGGTTGTTATCATGGAGCAAATGATTTCATACCTCTCTTGTCGTGCAGTTTGATGGTATCTTTCCATCAGATCTTGGTGCATTTCAAAAGGGTAGAAGTCCTCATAGGACTTTTGGAGTTCAGCTGTCATGGTGGCAATCCTGATGCATGCCACTTTGGTAGCATCCCTTTGATGTGCCTGGAAGTCAGTGATCTCCTGAGGAGTTGCAGTGGTCTCATCAATCTCCTTAAGCTCCTTATTGAGGACATATTCCTTGTCCTCGTAGTGGGTAATCATCCTGATGTTTCTGTTCCATTCATTGAAGTTGGATCCATCAAAAGTGACTTTCCCACACAAGTTCATAAGGGTAAAGGAGCCATTAGGATTAGAGCCAGAAGCAGCATCGTTTGAAGACATCTAGAAGGAAAGGACAAGATTAGTTTAGATATTAAGAGAGTCCTTAATAAAACACCCAAATGTAATATTAAGGCTAGGATCCAATCAAAATATATTATAACTTAGAAGAGGTATGTTGTAATCCAAGCTAAACCATATTTGAAAGGTAGGTGAATGACGATTCACCAATTTCCACCATGAAAAACGAAATATAATTATTAGGTTTTTAATTGGTTATTAGAAATTCCTAGATTCTTTGAGATTCATTGAATTTTTAAATGGCATGTTTCAATCTCAAGTGTGCCCTCCAAGTTTTTTGACTGGGATACTGAGGATCACAAAACGAGGTGCGAAGTAACCATGCAAATCACTTGGTACCCTTAAAGTTTATCACTCAATCGATGTGTCGGTAAACCACACACGCTCCACCGATACTATGATAAACCTTAAGTCACCCTTTACCTACCTTGTTAAGTCCAAGTTAGTTTGCCGGTTAACCACACACGCTCCACCAACAACTTAAACAAAGTGTAAAGTGTAATTTTATGGATTAACACCTTATTCACATTTTTCCTAAAGTAACTAAGATTTGGAATTTAATAAAACATTTAGTTACTTTATAATATTCATCATACTTTTAATGAGAATTTATAAGTCCTTGTCCTACCCGTTCGGCTAACGACCCTCCACCGATCAAGGAATCGGTGGGTGAGAGTGCACACCCATTAAGTCGCCATTTTATAGGCAACAACCTTATGCCCCCTTATAGATCAGCTTTGTGAATGAGGCGTACTAGCGGTAAGACGACTTGAACTTATACATACATACATACATACATATATATATATATATATATATATATATATATATATATATATATATATATATATATATTATTAACTTATAATATTATAAAGTATAAGGGTTGAATTTTAACTTTTAAAATTCTAAGGGTTGGAACTAAAGTTTTAATTAAGACTTTACTTGTTCCAAAACTTGAGGGAAAGTTTTGTAAACATTCAAAACTTTTCATTTCTTATAACTTATGAATTTAATTGAGTAATAAAAATGAAGACTCTTCATTTTTATAACTCTAGTGTTCTTCTAATGGCTTTAATAAAAGTGTGACTTTTGGTTTTCCATAACATGAGGACAAGTTATGGACTCCATTAAAACACTTTATGATCATGAATTAGACTACCATGAAGGTTACAAGCAATTCCCATGATCATCTAATCTTCATAAGTTCAAGAACATGAATATGAACATTTTAAGAATAAAAAATTACACTTAAAAAACTCATAATTTTGATAATTGCCATTGCAAATGGATTAGCATAAACATTACACCATCTAATACAAGTTTTCAAGTATCAAAAAAGTTTAGGGTAATGTTTCTAGTCCATTTCCAACAGCAAAAGTTAGATTTCTGAAAACTGCAGCCTCTACTCGTCGAGTGCAAGAAAAAACATGACCAGTAGCTTGCATTTGTTCATGGACTCGTCGAGTCCTCCCATGGACTCGGCGAGTTCATACGAGCAGAAAACAGAAAAATGATTTTTTTTCAACAGTATGCACAAAAAATCAACAAGCAAGCCTAGGCTCTGATACCACTGACGGGTTTTGAGCATTCTAACACTTCCTAAGTGTACATGAAACCCTAATAACCTTGAATCTATGTTTGTCTAACTATCATGCAAAGTTGAATTCCAAGGTTATATTCCTATCTAGCATACATGGGGAACAATTTTTAACTTGAATGAAAGATAGAATAATTAGACAAACATAGATCCAAGGTTATTAGGGTTTCATGTACACTAAGTGTGATGAAAGATAGACAAACATGAAAGATAGAATAATTAGACAAACATAGACAAACATAGATCCAAGGTTATCTAGCATACATACCTTGTTGTTGCTTATGATCCTTGAAACCTTGTGAGCCTAGCACCCTAAGTGTGATGCCTTAAATGCTTTACACAACACCAAATGCTTTTGGAATGACTTTAGAGAGAATACACACTTCTAAAATCAGGCTAGCCCTCTTGTTTTTGTTATGTGTAGCCGATTTTGGTGGAGAATATGTTCTTTATATAGTGTTGACACATCTAGGGTTACACCATGTAAACCCTAATGTGTCATGGATTTTCATTTCCATGACCCATGGGTTTTTAACTCCCATGGAGCATCCTATGGGTGGAACCCAAATTGATAATCCATGGAGCCTCTTAGCCCACTATCCATGTTATGGATGATTTACATAATCAGCCCATATATTTAATTAGTAATCTTTTGATCACTTAGTTAATTCTAAATTAATTCTTGATCAAACTAATTAAATAAGACTATTAGTATATTAGAACTTATAATATATTAACAAACCACAAGTGTTATTTCTCTCAATTAGTATATCGAATTGCATGGTGCCATGCAACCCAAATGGAGCATGCTGGATCGGGTCAAGTACATACCAGAAATAGTTATGGACTTAGACACCTTATCCAACATGTAACACCCCGTTCTTGAAATATCTATTTATGAGTTCCCGAGATCAATAGTAAGGGCGTTTCGGTCCTTAATGTGGATAAAGAGTTGATGAGAATGGACTTTTAATGGAGGAAATGTTGTAAATTAAAGATATTGGCAGCAATGATCCATAAGGGGGGCGTTTAGCAAAGGGGTCCCATGCATGCCAAGCATGCATGTATGAGTTTGGCTAGGTACGCCCAGCGTAATGAAGGAAAGGAACACAGGGGTCTCTTGACGTATGCCCAACATACTGGATGTACGCCTAGCATACGTCTATCTTCCAGAAACCCTAAATTTAAGGCCAACCACTATATAAGGAACATAATGGCTCTCACCCTAGCCTCCATAAACACTCTCTCATCCTTAGAATCCCTAGATAGCCGTTCAACCTCCATTGTTGGGTGTGTTTGACCATGGAAATCTTGTTTTAGCAAAGGAGGGCCAAGAAGAAGAAAGAGGAAGTTGTCAAAGAAGGAGTGGGGTGGCTAGAGCTCGTAGATATGGAAAGGGATCATCTTCTAGAGCCTTTTTGAGGTAAAAAGTCTCTGGCTTGACAATCATATTGTGTAGATCTATGTGTTGTGAAGTTTTGACATCATTCGTGTCCCAAAAACCTCATCCTGATGCATGTTTCGAGTTGGCTGAGATTAGCTGTCCTTTTAGACCTTAGGAGAGGTCTTGAGTAAGAAAAATGAGGTCCCAAGGGCTTTGGTTGTCTCATATGTGATATAGATAGGTCTTAATGGATTAAGACCTTGGATTAAGAGCTTTATGGACGTCCCAAGTAATAAAGTTTGAGACTTTATGGATCCTAGGCACATTTGGTCTATGGATTTGAAGTATGGGCTTAAGAGCTTAAGCCATTAAGAACTTATTTGGAGTTGTAGTTCAACGAGGTTACGCCCCGCGTAAATGAGGGTACGCCCAGTGTAATGGGTTTGTGTCCCGATTGCAATCCGCGAGCATGGATGTATGCCCAGCGTACCAAGAGGGGTACGCCCCGCGTACTCCCTGTGTTGGGTTTTCAATTTTGGGCCTTATTTGATTGGGCTGTCTATGGACTAATAAAGCTTGGGCCTTAACTGAATAGTATGGATGGAGTATTTTGAGCCCAGTAATTATTATGGACCTTGGATCTAGACACGTTCGTAGAGGTGGGCCCAATTTAGTAAATTGGGCCAATATTGGGCTTTGTATGAGAATTTGACTTTGGGCCTTGGCCCAATAAGAGGATAATGGACTTGAAAAGTGTTGTGGGCCTTAGTCATGGACTAGATTGAGTTAAGGGTAATTGGTCAATTTACCCTTGGAAGGATAATATGATTGATCTAATGGTTATTTCTGCTATGTTCGCTAGTTCGGGATTTTTGGTGAGTCGGTGATTCGGGAGTCTGCTTTTCAGTTCAGAGTTTCGGCAGTTGCGAAGTGAGTTATCCTCACTATATAGACAGGGTCTAAGGCACCAAGGCCGACCCTTTATCGGATTGTAATCCGGGTATTGTTGTTGTGTTATTGCTTTGCTATGTTTGCATCCTGGTAGTTAGGATGGTATATGTAAGTGACCGGTTAGGTCGGTATCCTGTTTAGAGTATGCTATGTATATGATCTGCTAGATCGGTTGACTGATGATTAATTACTATGTGGTTATATGTTTATGTGCACATGGTTGGTTGACTGGGGTTGGGTTGAGGCGGGTCCTGCTTTGTGCTGTAGGCCAACATACCCAGGGCGGACCAGATATCCTGAAGGCCCAGCGAGCGGTCCGGATAGGTTGTAGGCCCCATGAGGGCGGACCAAACGTGCCGAGGCTCAGAGAGTGGACCAGGCCGACTGAAGGCCCAGTGCGGGCGGAGCAGTCATACTGTAGACTCAGAGAGTGGACCAGGTGGGTTGAAGGCTCAATGTGGGCGGACCAACTACACTGCAGACTCGATGGATATGGCTAGACTCGGAGGGTGGACCAGGTGGACTCAAGGCCCGGTGCGGCGGACCAGTCACACAGTAGACCCTAAGTGCATAACTGTTCTATGTTCTGTTATGATATGGCATGACATGTGTATGGTATATGTGGTTGGTATTTTGGGGGTATCTCACTAAGATTCCGGGCTTATAGTTCTGGTTTTAAATGTTTCAGGTACTTCAGGAGACCGTGGCAAGGCAAAGGCATGATCGTACCGCTCCTCATGTTTATGTTTTCTGATATGGTTCTGGGAAGACTCTGATAATAAATGTATTGAAAACCTTTTTGTATTGACTTTATGAAAATTGGGTTGTTTTTTAAAAGTTTAAAATTGGTTGAAATTTTTATGGACGTTACACAACAGATCGTGCGAAAGCAAAGGGATTGTCTTTGGTGGCCAAGGGTGCAGATGACGAAGATGGTACATACCAAATTTGGTCGTCAGGCTAGGATGATGATGTTGGAATAGTGTCTAAGGCTGCAAGTATATTAGGCAAGTATTTGACCCGACTGTGCATAGTCCTTTTGGGTTGCCTTCACCATAGCAACTTGGTAGGATGATTTATTATGAGAGAATAGATATTATTAATATATTATGAGAATAATATAATGAATAATAATATTTTTATTTGATTAATATAAGTCATAGATTAATTAGTATTATTTTGGTGACTTAAAGAGATTAATTAAATAAGAAGGGATAAATTGTCAATTGTTTGATAGTTACACTTTGGGCTGTAAATCCTTATGGGATAGGGTTTGGATGATTTCTAGGGCTAGGATAAGCCTAAAATCGTCCATGGCTTATCTATGGAATTGATTGGGATTTCTTAGAGTCTAAGTTATCCAATTAGCGTTTAAGGGTGAAACCCTAGGAGCCTTACAAGTATAAGTAGACCCCTTGGGATAGGGAAATTGGCACCTCCTCTAAAGCAAGGATACCCTGGACGATTTCCTTCCTCTCTCCTCTCTCTCAAATCATTCTCTTTGCTAGTTGGTGTTTGTAAGCCATTAGACGAGTGACAATTGTGACTCTAAAGCTCCAAGAACAAGAAGATCAAACAAGTGTTTCAATGTATGGTTCTAACTCTATTTTTGTGTTGCTCTTATACCTAATTAGCCATTAGGAGTCTTGGATTCAATGCATGTTTAATTAGAGAAACCTAGATCCAAGCATAAGGGTTTGTATGCGCACATAGGAATGTTCTTATGTTCAAAACCCATCAGTGGTACCAGAGCCTAGATTGGTTTCTATTAAATTGATGCTTAATTGTATGAATGCTAACTGCAAAATTCGAATTTTGTGTTTCTGATTTATGGACTCGGCGAGTCCCATAGTGGACTCGGCGAGTTGGCCTGACTCGGCGAGTCCAGTTTGGGTACTTGGCGAGTCCGAGCGTCAGGATTAGCCAAAAACGGGATTTTTCCATGTTTATCTTATGGAAACTTACCTTAATCATATTAGATCAACCCAAATCCGATTTTATGATATATATGACTATATTTTTGATGTAATTGAAGATATTTATCAATTAATAAAATATTTAATTTCCTTATATGATAATTATTAATTATTTTGATTAAATTGGTAAATTGTTTTTCAAGAAATCAAATATGGATAATTATGTGATTAATTGTTAATTTGAATTACTTGTTATTTGATCCTTTATGTTTTAAATGTTTAAAACTTTCCCTCAAGTTTTGAAATTTACGTTTTGTGATTAAAAGTTTAATTCAGACAATTTAAATTTCAAACCCTATAATTTTACAAGTTTAAAATCCAACCCTATACTAATATAATATTACAAGATTAATATCTATATATGTATAACTTAAATGCTAGTCTTACCGTTAGTAGGCTTCATTCACGAAGTCGGTCTATAAGGTGGGTATAAGGTTGCGGCCTATAAAATGGCGCTTAATGGGTGTACACTCACACCCACCGCTTGCTTGATCGGTGGAGGGTCGTTAGCCGAACGGGTAGTATAGGGCAACCTCATCCTCTTATTAAAAGTATAATTAGAAATAAAAAGTAACTACATGTTTTCTTAAAGTTTCCCAATCTTAGTTACTTTAGGAAAAGTGAATTGATGCAATCCCATGAAATTACACTTTTAACCTTGCTAAGAAGTTAGTGGAGCGTGTGTGGTTTACCGGCACACTAATTAGTTCTAAGCGAAGGTAGCAAAGGGTGATTCATTGTTTATCATAGTTCAATGGAGCGTGTGTGGTTTACCAGCACATCGAATAGGTGATCGTTACAATGAAGGCACCATGTGAATTTGCATGGTAATTCACACCCGCTTTGTGATCCTCGGTATCCCAGTCACAAACAAGAGGGGCATATCGAGATTTAAACATGCCATTGAAAAGTTTCAATGAATCTCATCTGAACCTAGGAATTCTCAATACATTTAGGACTTAAAGTTATGTTTTTCATGGTGGAGAATTAGTGAATCGTCATTCACTTACCTTCAAATTGTTTGCATGTTAGATTACAACATCCCTTTTCTAATGTGTAAATATTGTTGTTGGCTCCTAGCCCTAATTTTTCCTTATTGGGTGATAATTAGGGATTCACATTCTAATCAATCTTTGTCCTTTCTATTTTAGATGTCGAACACCAACAACGCTACTGCGAGTTCATTCACTTTGATGAGCCTTTGTCAAAAGGTCACCTTTGATGGAACGAACTTTAGCGAATGGATAAGATACATTCGCACGATTGCTTGCTATGAGGATAAGGAGTATGTCCTCGATGAGAAGCTCAAGAAAATCAATCCCGAAATCACTACTCCCGCCGAAATGACCGCTTTCGAAACTCACGAGCGTGATGCAACGAAAGTACATTGCATGATGAACCCGACTATGAACCCCGAATTCCAAAAGTCCTACGAGGACATGTATCCGTACGAAATGCACCAAGACTTATTGGAGAGATACCATCAAAACGCGAGACAAGAGCGTTATGAGATTTTCACTAACATTATTTGCACTAAGATGGGTCATGGGGAGTCTCTTACCGTGCACCTGCAAAAGACGCAAAGGTATGTCGACCGCCTTCGCAAGTTAAATGTTGACTTTGGGGAAGACTTGGCGATCGACATGGTGCTTCACTCTTTGCCTCCAAGCTACAATCAATTTAGGATGACCTATCACATGAACAAAGAAGAGGTCACCCTAAGCAAACTCCAAGGTCTCTTGAGGGTCGCTGAGAGCAACTTCAAGGAGAAGTCTGTTGCACCAACTCCCAATCCGCCCACCGCTCCTGTCTTGGCAATTGGACAAGGAAAGGGAAAGAAGAGGAAGGCTTCGTCAAAGAACTATCACAAGGTGAAAGCCTGAGATGGTGCCTCTTCTAGTGGGACCAAAGTTGATCCCACTAAGCCATGCCCTAACCCGAAGGAGGCAGAGTGCCACCACTGCCACAAGATAGGACATTGGAAGAAGCTGCCCCAGAGTACCTGCAAGCCATCAAGGAAGGAAAGATCAAGCCATCTTTCGTAGGTATATACACAATTAAATCTAACGATTCATCTCATGATACTTCTTGGGTTCTTGATACAGGTTGTGGTTACCACATTTGTTCTAATGTGCATGGACTAAGAAGAAGTAGAGATGTGGAGCATGGAAGAATAAATCTAATCATGGGGAACAGAAGATCGTCGCCTGTGACCAAGATTGGAGTGTATTCTTTAGTGCTTAGGAATAGTTTATCTTTAGATTTGAACAATTGTTTCTATTCGCCAGAAATGGCTAGAAACATCATTTCATTTCATGGTTTGTTTAGACAAGGTTTTAGATTTTCTTTTAATAATGAGAATGGTTCTATTTTAGCTTATTTGAATGGTGTCTTTTACTTTGAAGATATACCATGTAATGGAATTTATGAAACTGTTATGATTGTTGATAACTTAGGAAATGATGTTTTATGCATGGATTCTTCCAACAGTATGGATAAGGCATCCTTTTGGCATTGTCATCTTGGACACGTCAACAAGAAACGCATAGCCCAACTCCAAAACTATGGAGTGTTGGAGTCATTCGACCTTAGGGAAGATGACACATGCGAGTCGTGTTTACTTGGAATGATGACTAAGTCACCCTTCGCTGGTACGTGCGAAAGGGGTGAGGGTCTATTGGACCTCATACATACCGATGTATGTGGACCGTTTAGATCTACCATGAAGGATGGAAACCGCTTCTACGTGACTTTTACCGATGACAATAGTAGATATGGGTATATCTACTTAATCAAGCAAAAGTCAGAAACTTTTGAAAAGTTCAAACAGTTCAAAAATGAAGTAGAGAATCAATTGGGCAGGAAAATCAAGATGCTTCGATCCGAGCGTGGAGGAGAGTACCTAAGTCTTGAATTCCACGATTATCTCAAGGAGTGTGGAATAGTTTCACAATTGACGCCACCTAGGACACCACAATTGAATGGTGTGGCAGAAAGGCGTAATCGAACCTTGTTGGACATGGTTCGCTCAATGATGAGTCGTGCTTCGCTATCTATCTCTTTTTGGGGGTATGCCTTAGAGACTGCCGCCCATATCCTTAATCGAGTCCCTACTAAGAAGGTTGCCAAAACACCTCACGAGATGTGGATGGGGAAAGCTCCTTCGTTAGCACATATGAAGGTTTGGGGTTGCGAGGCTTTCATAAGACAAGATACTCACGACAAGCTCGAACCTCATAGTGAGCGATGTATTTTCATCGGTTACCCGCAGAAATCCTTTGGATATCTCTTCTATAGATCGAAGGACAATGTTGTCTTTGTTGCGAGGAGAGGAGTTTTCCGAGAGCGAGAACTCATAAGCCAAGGAGACAGTGGGAGGCAAATCAATCTTGAAGAGATTCAAGAGTCGATAGATGAAGGAACCTCTACCGTTGGCACTCAACCCGAGGAGGAAACTCCGGTTGAACCAATTGATGTATCATTACCTCTTAGACGCTCCGAAAGAGTTAGAGTTCAACCCCAGTTGTATGGCTTTCATATTACTACCGAAGGGAACACGTATATTAGTGATAGTACACTAATAAACTGTAAGACCCCATTCACTAAAATTACCATAAAGCCAAACATGCTACATGCATATTCATAATTATAATTCACACTAGTGGTCTAAATACAAAAGCATGGATACAAACCAACTAAAAGGGTTTTTACAAAGTTTCATAACTAGTTGTATAAATACATAACTACCCAGGAATTTATATCCATATACATATATGTATACCAAGTAAAAACGTAGTAGTGTCAACTACTCTAAGTCCTCCAACAAAGCCTGTTTACTCTGGATGCTTATCACCTGAAATAGTTAAACACTAAAAGGGATAAGTGGGCATCACTTAGTGAGTTCAAAAATAGATACAATATAACGCTATGCCATATACATAACAATATGACAGGAACAAAAAGAAACAAAGGACAACAAAGGCTTATATGTGTATCAAATGAAGGGCTTTCCAAATCAATAAACGGTTAGATTCAAGGGATTACAATAATTAAGACACAATAATTTAGGATCATAAGCATCATAAATTTCAGCCCAAGAGGCACATAAAACACAATCCCTTTTAATCATGTTGCTAGAATATACAGGCTTTCAGCCCTACCTAGCCCGAAGCCAATACCAAAGTGATACGAGTCATGCTCTACATGGTCAAAGGCACAAAGCCAATACCAAAGTGATACGAGTCATGCTCTACATGGCCAAAGGCATCAAAATCAATATCAAGTAATAACCACTTAGATCAATAACACAAGAAAGCACATTACACATATAACACATAACATACAATTGTCCCTATATTGAACTCACTGTGCTGTAACCGAATGTTGCGATAAAATTCCTCTTTTTCTGATGAAATTACACCATCCTCAGGCCTCTAAAACCTTCAATTATACCCCTGGAGTTCATATTTCAAATTTCATAAGCAATTACTCAACTACTCTCAAGTTATGTTGTTTTCAATTTAGAAATTTTAGTTTTTGTTCTTTGTATAGCTGTCACTTGCAGATCTGTTTACCCTTATTAAATGTCAAAATAACTAATAAATTATAAATATTAACAAAATAGACTCTTATATATTTCTAATGCCACTGACCTCACATTTTTATGATTTTTCTATAATTTACTATGAATTTTACAAAACAGCATCCTAAAGCTGTCAAAATGTTCCAAAGCTGTCAAAATTCATCCTTACTGCACTGAACATATAGCTGTTTTCACCCATTTTAAGTCCGGAATTAGATTTTGGTTTTAAAACAAAAATCAAAGTAGACATTCTCAGCTTTCCAGGGATATATAGCACATCTCCATACGATTTTTCTATAATTTTTGGTGATTTTTACAAAAACAGGACAATTATACCCTTTATAATTTCATTTTACCCTTTACATGATCAAACCTCATGATCAATATCATCAAGTTCTTCTTTTACAATGATAACACTGAATATTTTAGTAATCCATTCTAATTCAAGTATAAACCATGGGTTTCATTATTAATTTTCACTAATTACTCTTAAACCATATGATTAATTCTCAAGTTTACATGTAGTTACTTGATTTCCATTTAAGATTCTAGGTTAATAACATAAACTCATGCCTAATTTCATTAAATCAGTGGTAAACCCACTTTGATCAAACCCTAATCTCTTAATAACTCACTAATTACAAGGGTTAATCCAAAAATTAAGAGTTCATACCTTGATTACTAGACTTGATACTTCAAGAACACTCAAAATCTTGATTTAATCTTCAAAACTTGATCAAGATTGATCATGTATGTGAAAATCTCCCATAGGGATGGTGACGAACTGAAAATGGCAGGAAAATGACTCAAAATCGTGTTTCAATGGGTAAAAACCCGAGTTGGGTCGGGTTTGACCCGGTTTGGGTACCCGTTTTACCCCTAAACACTAAAAATTGCATAACTTTTCGCTCGAAACTCCGTTTTCGATGAGGTTTTCGCCTGTACGTTTCTAACGAGATAATTTACAACTTCCAATAAAAATATCCCAGAAAAGATCTTCCAATAAAATCAGATTTAACTATTTTCAACTTAGACGTTATACTTTCGTTAATTCCGATAGTTGACTTTTTGATCGGAATCACATAAGACTTCCCTATCACCTCTAATACATTCCAAATGATTCTAAAATTAGTTTAACTTCAAATATTATAAACCTATTTCGTTAGAAATCAACACTTAAAACCATACCGAAAATAATATATATATATATATATATATATATATATATATATATATATATATATATATATATATATATATATATATATATATATATATATATATATATATATATATATATATTAAACGCTTACAATTCTATTTTACTATAACTACCTACTTTAAACATTTAAAACAACATATAATATATATAATAATATTCATTTTTAAACTAACAATCATATGAAACATGATAATTAAACAAGGTTACTGAAGTGTATGTTACATAAACCTTAATGAACCTAATAGCTATAAGGAAGCCATGGCAGGCCCGGAGTCTGCAAAATGGAAAGAGGCAATAAATAGCGAGATCCAATCCATGTATGATAACCACGTTTGGAATTTGGTTGATAATGTGTCTGGACGTAAGACCGTTGGGTGCAAATGGATCTTCAAGAAGAAGACCAACGTGGATGGAAAAGTACACACGTTTAAAGAGCGACTGGTTGCGAAGGGCTTTACTCAAACTCCCGGAGTTGACTATGAAGAGACCTTCTCACCAGTTGCGAAGATAAAATCTATTAGAGTGATGCTAGCTGTTGCCGCATTTCATGATTATGAGATTTGGCAAATGGATGTCAAGACCGCTTTCCTTAATGGAAAGTTGGCTGAGGATGTTTACATGGCTTAGCCAGAGGGGTTTCTGGATCCGAAGTATCCAAATAGAGTGTGTAAGCTTGAGAAGTCCATTTCTGGACTAAAGCAAGCATCTCGCAGATGGAATCTTTGCTTCGATGAGAAAGTCAAAGAGTTTGGATTTGTACGAAGCGAAGATGAATCGTGTGTATATGTCAAAGCCTGTGGGAGTGTCGTAAGCTTTCTCATTCTATATGTCGATGACATATTACTCATAGGAAATGATGTCCCGACTCTGTAGGAGGTTAATTCCTGGCTTGGAAGTGCTTTGCTATGAAGGACCTCGGAGAGGCTTCCTATATTTTGGGAATAAGGATAGTAAGAGAAAGAAGTAAGAGACTAATAGGAATTAGTCAGAACACTTACTTAGAGAAGGTACTAAAACGTTTTAGTATGGAAAACTCGAAGAAGGGAGAATTACCGATACAAAGCAATGCGAAGTTGAGTAAGACTCAAAGTCCGAGTACCAAAGCTGAGATAGCTGAAATGAGCCGAGTTCCATACGCTTCCACAGTTGGCTCAATCATGTACTCTATGACTTGTACACGCCCTGATGTAGCCTTTGCTTTAAGCATGGTTAGTAGATATCAAAGGATCTCTGGCAGAGCCCATTGGATTGAGGTGAAGAATATCCTTAAGTACCTTCGGAGGATGAAGGAATGGTTCTTAGTCCTCGGAGGGAGTGATGACTTGAAGGTGCGAGGGTATAGTGACGCCAGCTTTCAGACTGACACGGACAACTACTAGTTGCAGTCTGGCTGGGTCATTACCCTGAATGGAGGAGCAGTAACTTGGAAAAGTTCCAAGCAGGAAACCGTAGTTGATTCAACGTGCGAATCAGAGTACATTGCAATGAGCGAAGTGTCGAAGGAGGCAATATGGCTGAAGAACTTCATTGGTGATCTTGGAGTTGTACCTGCCATAAAGGAGCCCATGGAGAGTTTCTGTGATAATGAAGGAGCGGTTGCCTTGACCAAGGAACCAAGAGATCATGGTAGATCACGACATATCGACAAAAAATATCACTTTATGGTACATACCAAATTTGGTCGTGAGGCTAGGATGATTATGTTGGAATAGTGTCTAAGGCTGCAACTATATTAGGCAAGTATTTGACCCGATTTTGCATGGTCCTTTTGGGTTGCCTTCACCATAGCAACTTGGTAGGATGATTTATTATGAGAGAATAGATATTATTAATATATTATGAGAATAATATAATGAATAATAATATTGTTATTTGATTAATATAAGTCATAGATTAATTAGTATTAATTTGGTGACTTAAAGAGATTAATTAAATAAGAGGGTATAAACTATCAATTGTTTGATAGTTACACTTTGGGCTGTAAATCCTTATGGGATAGGGTTTGGACGATTTCTAGGGCTAGGATAAGCCTAAAATCGTCCATGGCTATCTATGGAAAGGATTGGGATTGCTTAGAGTCTAAGTTATCCAACTAGCGTTTAAGGGTGAAACCCTAGGAGCCTTACAAGTATAAATAGACCCCTTGGGATAGGGAAATTGGCACCTCCTCTACAACAAGGATACCCTGGCCGATTTCCTTCCTCTCTCCTCTCTCTCAAATCATTCTCTTTGCTAGTTGGTGTTTGTAAGCCATTAGAGGAGTGACAATTGTGACTCTAAAGCTCCAAGAACAAGAAGATCAAACAAGTGTTTCTATGTATGATTCTAACTCTATTTTTCTGTTGTTCTTATACCTAATTAGCCATTAGGAGTCTTGGATTCAATGCATGTTTAATTAGAGAAACCTAGATCCAAGCATTAGGGTTTGTATGCGCACATAGGAATGTTCTTATGTTCAAAACCCATCAGATGAAGAGATGTGAAACCCTATACACGGGGGCGATGTTTGTTGTGCATGAGGAAGGAGAGGAAGAAACGATAACCAGGAGGTGCTTTGTGACAACATCTTCGCATAAATCTCCAATGACTTCTCAGGAACATTATATTTTACAATCTTTTAATATTCCTTCGAGTGCATATGATTTGATTTTATCTGAGTTTGATGTAGCCGTTACTTATGTTAGTGATTTACGTATTTAAGCTAGTAATGAGGCTAAGAAGTTAAATACTCAACTTCTAGAAATCCAGAAGGTGTTATATTCGAAGAAAATAAAAATCAAATACTTAGACATGCAAATCAAAAATTTGATGTGTGACAGGGACAGTCTAAATGTAGATGTTAAGCTTTTGTTAAAACAACAAAATATCTATTGTAACTCTGCAAAAAGATTGGAAAATTGACAGCTTTGCATCATTCTTCGGACATCAGCAAAGAACAACATAGGAAACTTTTGCCATTTGTACGATACGAAAGGGATAGAATTGATTAGATTTCATATGATTGTGAACAAACAATTGTTTCTTTTGATAAAGTTCCAGATAATAGATATGCATATGGAATAGTAAAAAATTATGAATTTTTGAATGTTAATGAAATAGTTGATATTGTAAATGACACCTTGACCAAAGACGAAAAAATTAAGATTTTGAAAAGAACTGAGAATTCGAAAACTAATATTCAAAACAATTATGCTGATACTGAAGATGATTCTGACAATATTAGTGAAATTGAAGAGGAGGAAGTAATTGATTGTTCTTAGTTGTCTATCATTAATGTTGCTTTAATGGCTAAATGCAAAAAAATGTAATGATTCTGAGGTTAAAATTGACATTGACCAACCTTCAACTTCAAAAGTTGTTGATCATGACTATGTAATTGTCAAAAATAGTCAAACAGATAGTGATGATGATGAAGAAGTGTCAACAGAGACAAATGTTTCAAAAGTTTCAAAAGAAAACATCATACCTCACATCGTTGAAGATCAAGTATATGAAGAGACAAAATAATTCGACGAATTCATGATAGAGAAAGGTTCTCACGATCTTGAACCTAATTCTGTGGTTTATCCAAACTTCAAGTGTTCGGATAATGTTGTTTTTCCAAACCAATTTTTGTAACAACTGGTAATGGAGAAGGAGTAAAACCCGAAAAAAAAAACAAACTGGTTGAAGAGGACAATAAGAAAGCTTCCAAGGAATGATTCTTTTCGAATCAAAGTACCATTGAAAACAACCTTAGCAAAAGCTCTTACACCTTTCAACGTCAAAAACAAAGTCAAAATTGGACTGTTAAAACTGACAAATTTCAAGTTGAAAAACAAACAAATGTTAAAGGAACTGAAAAATCAAAACAAGTTTGGGTTGAAAAATCTTAAAAATCAAAAGAAGTTCCAAAGAAGGATGAAGTTATCTTTCAAAATTTCAAAATCAATTCTCAAGATTTTAAAGATCAAGTTGACAAAGTTTTGAAAGAAAACAAAATTTCAAAAAGACCAGCACGAAAGAATTTTTTTGGCAAATCATTGAGTCACTGAGGAAACAAAATGTTTTGCTTAATAAATCTTTTGAAAAGAATATATCTAATTGTGTTCAGACCTCTTTAGAAAATAAACCAGACAATAAACCAAATCTCACACAAATTTAAAAGAAAACATCTCCTCAAAAATCCCATAACGATTCTTTTATAAACAAGGAGCATGTTTTGAATGTTCAAACATCTTATCATAATAATTTTGTGAGAAATAAACACTCAAAGAGTTTTAATAAGAACTATCATCATGTTTCACATCCAAATCCATTCTTGAACTCTCAAAAGGTTTTTCAATGAAATAATGTTGGTTATCAAAATCAATTTCAAAATCGTTGTACTCCTCATGTTTCCACAGGAAAATCAACAACACACTATGAGAAGTTACAAGTTTATTGACGAAAATTCAAATCTTACAAGCCTGATCCAATTCCTTTTCTAAATCCACCCTCAAAACAATCGGCCAAGTCTTCATTTGTTAAATGGAAAACAAATGTGAAAAATATCAATCATTGGCTGGAAGGTAAAGGCAAGAGATTTCAATCTTCGAAATTTTCTCAAGAAAAGATCAAGGAGGAGTATGAGAAGTATTTGAGTAAATCATCGAAAGGAAGTTTATCTTCACAAGAGTCAAATATGTCTGTCAAACAAAGGAAAGCTTGTCCAAAGGCAATGGTTATTGACACACAAACTCAGAAGCAAGTGGCAAAATTCAATGACGATTTTAAACCAACGAATACTTACTTTTTTGTGCCTATTACTAACAAAGTAGACTTATTTGATAGTCTCAAGTCTAAATTTCGTAAGTGGATCAAAGGATCTTCATTTCATAGTATTTTTCAAACTAATAACCAAGGACCCAAACAGCCTTGGAGACCTAGATTCTTTCATTAATTGCAAGTTATCAGTGATGAGCAATATGATGACAGATGGTATATTAATAGTCGTTGCTCTCGTCACATGACTGGTCGAAAGGAGAATCTTCATGATTATAGGTCCTTGGTGAATGTTGGAGTAGTGAAATTTAGAAACAACAACAAATGCCATGTTCGAGGATATGGAAAAGTTACAAATGGGAATTTCATAATCAACCAAGTTGCATATGTCTAAGGTCTTCAACATAACTTGTTAAGTGTTTCGCAACTTGTTGTGGGCACTGGTAATCAAGTGGTGTTAAACGAAAAAGGCAATGTAATTCGAACATTAATACAAAGGAAATATTGCTCAAATCCAAACGAAAAAGAGACATGTTTACTCTTTACATCAATCTAATTGTTGGGATTCCCTCAGTTTGCTTACTTTCAAAAGCTTCGTCCAATGTTAGTTGGCTTTGGCATAGACAATTATCACATTTCAATTTTCGAAATTTAAATAAACTGATGGTACAAGATCTGGTAAGTGGTTTACCTATGTTAAAATTTGATAATTATACTTTGTGTGGAAGTTACGAACAAGGAAAGCAGCACAGACAAGGTCATCCTCTTGTGATAGATTCGAAGACTGTTGAGCCTTTGGGATTACTTCACATTGATCTATGTGGACCCTCAACTGTTGTGACTCTCAACAAAAAGAGATACATATTGGTCATTGATGATGATTTTTCGAGATTCACATGGATATATTTTCTAAGACTCAAGTCTGAAACAGCTCAACCATTGATTGACTTCATCAAGCACATTAAATTAAGTTTGAAGAAAAAGGTTCGAAAGATCAAGAGTGACAATGGATCTGAATTCAAGAACAATGTTATTGATTTATTCTTAATAGACAAAGGAATTTCGCATAATTTTTCTTCACCTTACACTCCTCAACATAATGGTGTTGTAGAAAGACGAAATCATTCACTTTGTGAATCTACAAGAACGATGCTCACATATGCAAATCTTCCTCAATATCTATGGGCCGAAGCCGTGTCTACTGCTTGTTTTATTGAAAATAGATCGTTTATTCATCATCGTTTTAACATCACTCCTTATGAAATTATCAACAACCGTAACCCAAATGTTAAATTTTTCCATTTTTTTGGATGTAGGTGCTTTATCATGAATCTCAAGGATCATCTTTCAAAGTTTCAGTCAAAAGCTGATGAAGGGATATTTTTGAGATATTCTCACAATTCGGTTGTGTACATCGTGTTAAACAAACGAACAAGAAAAATCAAAGAAACCATTAATCTTACTTTTGGTGATTATTATGTTAAACAAGTTGATAAAATCTTTGGACAACAACCCATAATGAATGAATCAAATAACGAATCTCAATCTTTGAATTTGTTAGATTTTGATTATAATTTGATTTTTGGTGTTCCAGATCGTGCTATTGACGTCGGAGTTAATGTTGATGATAATCGTGTGCCATAAGCATCGAAACATTCGGATGATTCCACTCTTATACATGATAATAATGATTTGTTGTCTTCAACCAATTCTTTTACAAATAAAGAAAGTATGCCAGATATAATGAATGTTCGGGTTGAGGGGGAGCATACTTTCAAGGGCGATAGAGAAAGAATGAATGTTGATGTTTAGGGGGAGCATCAAAATATTACTCTAGTTGTTGAGGGGGAGCAAGTTGGAAATAATATAAATGTTTCAAATGATCAAATTTATGTTTTTCATAATATTAATTATAATTTTTTTGTCACACCCCGAAACCGACGGCGGAAACGTTCCGGGGTGGAGGACGTCATGTAAAGTATCACAACCAATATACATAGCAAGCAAAGTAAACACAACCATTACATTACATAGGAATATTTACATTTGTTTGAAAGCAAAGTAATACATGTTTTATATAGACAACAGTTTGAACAAAAGTAAAGACGAGACTTCTATACGCTCCGTCTTCTCCAAAAGTGGTCAAAGTACCTGTCTAACAAGGACCTGA
Source organism: Lactuca saligna (assembly GCF_052625555.1). Classification (NCBI taxonomy): domain Eukaryota; kingdom Viridiplantae; phylum Streptophyta; class Magnoliopsida; order Asterales; family Asteraceae; genus Lactuca; species Lactuca saligna. Next base: position 254,520,491 of record NC_136424.1, read on the forward strand.
GAATACAAGCAGTTTTAAAATATTAGCACAAAGCTAGTGAGTTCATAAGCGGTTTGTTTCTTGTAAAAGAATAAGTTTCCTTTGGTTTTATGAAAAGTTGTTTCTCAAGAAAATCCCATATTTTCTTATAAAAGTAGTTTGGTTATTCATTTGTTAAGCAGCCTGTTTCATGTAAAGTAAAGTTATCCCAGGAAAAACCCTTATTTTCCTTAAAATTTAGTGGTTGATTATCGATCCAGAATGAAGTTTACAAGTATCTACCATACTTGTAGCGTTAAGTGAAGTGTCCCTGAAAGGTATTACTCGAGAAGTACATTAGTTTTAACACGTATATAAAACTAATAAGTAGGTAGTGGACTAAATCCAAGGGTATTACTGATACCCTCTAGCAATCAAAACAATTATTACTTTGAGGTAAGTTCACTAGGTTCATTATTACTAAAAGTAAATCTCCATTATCTAAGTTGCGAGTTCCATAACCATACGATAAACTGCATATGGCACGTAACGGGGCCAGTATCATCTATGACTTTTGTCACCTGTAGACCTATCGGTCCCACTGTAGCTAGCACTGAGGTTCGGGGTAGTCAGACCCGTATAGATCTATACACTCAAGTCATGTTCTCCCTCCAAGAGATTCTGGTTACAGGAGCGGTCCTCCACTCACATATCTACTTGAAGTGTTACCGAGGACGTGTCTCCAATCGTAAGAATAACGAATTTACAAGTAATAATATGGAAAATCTTGTTTTATGAATGGCATGAAATCCTTTGTGAAATATAAAATATAACATTTTATAATGAGTTTCACAATTAGTTTGAAAATTAACTCTACAAGTTAAAAGGTTGGTAATACGTTTTCTGTGTTAAAAGCATACTGAATATGTAACAATTCATATGAAATAATAAGTTTGAGTACAAGATTCCCTTGTACTTTTGCTTGTATCCCCCCCCCCCCCTGAAAACATGAAAAACACGGAAAATGGTGTAGGTGTATGAACTCACCAAACGAGAATGTGCCGGGTAGGATGCTAAGTGTCAATTTAGGGCTTGAACACGCGCGAGGATCCTGTGTAACATGAATAGATACATAATTGTATCTAATTAGACATTGAACCACTAATTAAGTAAGATGATACACTCCGATGCGCGAAAACACCTTATCTCAAGTGTTAGGAATGATACGGGTAGCATCCAAAGAGTGTATGGCCTAGTTAGGGAGTTTACTCTTCAAGAGTAAACCCTTAGGGGAGATTATGGCCCAAAGACCATATCCCCATGAGTATACGACCGTAAACGCATGGGTGGAGTGTTTTTCGTTGCTCAAATGTCTTATAACACTTGGGGAATTAAGCTAGGTTCAATTCTAGGGAATAGGAAGTGACTAGAGCTTCAAATGGACCATTTAGGGGAGTTCACGGCTGTAAACATAGAGCTTACAGCCGTAAACTCTTACTTTCCCCTTCATTTCATGCTTTGATGGTTCTAGGTTAAGCATACATGTTTCTAGTCCTTTATACAAGCCATAGAGGGAAGTTAGGGCACCATTTGACCACCTCAAGGGTGTTTACGGCCAAGGAACCAATTCCTTGGGGGTTTACAGCCATAATATATTTAAGTTCTTGGTTTCTTTGATTTTTAATGTGCCTACTTCGATGGTGATTGATTCTATGCATTAATCCAAGCCATAGGAGGTGTTTAAGGGCAATTTAACACCTTAAAAAGGTGTTTACGGTCCATGAATGTTCATGTGTTGTAAACTCATGTGTACTCCCTTATGACATTTTTTGGTGTTCTAAGTTCATTCAAGCAAGTCCCTAAGTCATACCTAAGCACTAGAAAGGTTTTGGAGGGGTTTTGGGCTTCAAAAACCCACTTATGGGTGTTTACGGTTTTGAGGGTGTTCCTCAACTGTAAACACATCATTTTGAGGGTTTTGGATGATTTAAACATGGATTTGCATGCATAACAAGTTAAACAACAAGTTAGGATGGATCACTTACGATTTTGGAGCTTGAAAGGGGCATTTTTGGATCAAAACGGACTTGTAGAGAGAGAGTGTGTTATGAGTGGGAAAAGCTTCAAATGGTGACCACTCAATCCTTTATATAAGGGTTGAGTTTGCGGCCCGGTGGGAATCTACCCGATCCCGACGTTAAACGGAGTTTATGGTCGTACCCGATTAAATGGTCGTAACCCGACGTGGTTGTAAATTAGAAACTTTTCAAAGGGATATCGAGGGTGTTTCACATGTTTTTATTTCGTTTCGCCACTTATAAAAATAAAATAAACACACTAATTGATTTGCCTAACCCAAAAGTTAATGGAAAAAATTAATAAAAGCGAGCTTTATTAATGGAATTGGGTTACAGCGACGGAGTAAATTTCAGGTTGTCACATCATTCCCCCGTTAGTGGGAATTTCGTCCCGAAATTTAGAATTAAGATACAAATCATGGAGTCGAAAAGAGATGCGGATATTTCTGTTTCATCGAGTCTTTGTGCTCCCAAGTGAATTCAGGTCCCCGCTTGGCATTCCAGCGAACCTTCACTATCGGGATGCGACTCTGTTTCGTACGTTTCATCTCTCGATCCATAATTTCGATTGGTTCTTCCTCGAAGTTCAGGTTTTTGTTGATCTTGATCTCATCAAGAGGGATCACGAGGGTTTCATCGGATAGACACTTTTTAAGATTAGAGACGTGGAATACAGGATGGATGTTGCGAAGTTCTTGAGGTAGTCGGAGTTTATAGTCTATGGGACCGATCCTATCAAGGATCTCAAAAGGTCGTATGTACCTTGGGTTCAATTTCCTGCGCTTTCCAAAGCGTATCATGCCTTTCCAGGGTGAGACCTTCAAAAAGACATGATCTCCAACCTAGAATTCCAAAGGTTTTCATTGTTTATCAGCGTAGCTCTTTTGTCTGTCTCGTGAAGCTTTCAGTCGTTCTCGGATTTGAATGATCTTTTTGGTGGTTTCACAGATGATTTCAGGACTAGTGAGAGTACTATCGGGGACTCGGCCCTTGGCTAGCTGCGTGTCCCCTACCTCGGCCCAGCACAGAGGGGATCTGCACTTGCGACCGTAGAGGGCTTCGAACAGGGCAGCCTTGATACTGGTGTGGTAACTGTTATTATACGAGAACTCGATCAAGGGTAAATGAGTGTCTCATGACTTTCCAAAATCGATGAAACATGTTCTCAACATGTCTTCCAAGGTCTGGATAGTTCTTTCACTCTGCCCATCTGTCAGAGGATGATAAGTTGTATTGATATCCAACTTAGTTCCAAGAGCTTTCTGATGGGACTGCCAAAACCTTGAGGTAAACCTGCTATCTCAGTCGGAGATATTGGACATAGGCACACCGTGTAGTCGGACTATTTCTTGAATGTAGATTCGCGTGAGTCTTTCCATCTTGAATGATTCTCTAATCGGTAGGAAGTGAGCGGATTTTGTTAGTCGGTCGACAATTACCCAAATGGTATTGTACCCACTCGGAGATTTGGGTAACTTGGTGATGAAAGCCATAGTAATCATCTCCCATTTCCACTCAGGTATCTCGGGCTACTGGAGTAGGCCCGAGGGATTCTGATATTCGACCTTCACCTTGGCGCAAGTCATACACTTGCTCACGAAGGTAGCGATTTCGTCTTTCATGTTTGGCCACTAGTATAGTCTCTTGATATCCAGGTACATCTTATCCGAACCTGGGTGAACTGAGTATCTGGTCTTGTGAGCTTCATCCATGACAACTTTCCTGAAACCTCCAAACTATGGGGTCCATATTCGATTCATGAAACAATAGACTCTGTCACCTCTGATCTCAAGTTTTTTATCCATTCCCCTCAAGGCTTCATTCAACACATTCTCTAGTTTTAGGGCTTCTAACTAGGCCTCTTGGATTTGTTCGGATAAGTGGGAATGGATGGTTATTGTTGGTGTTCTCTCCTTGTTGCTTGAGCTTTCCTTTCGACTAAGGGCATCTGCTACCACATTGGCCTTTCGGGGATGGTAGCGGATTTCGCACTCATAGTTACTGAGCAGCTCTACCCATTGTCGTTGTCTCATGTTTAAGTCCTTCTGATCTAAGATGTGTTGTAAGCTTTTATGGTCGGTGAAGATCGTGCACTTTGTTCCGTAGAGATAATGTCTCCAAATCTTCAGTGCGAAGACCACTTCTCCTAATATCAGGTCGTGAGTTGTGTAGTTAACTTCATGTTCCTTCAGCTGTCTCGAGGCATAAGCGATAACTTTTTCTCTCTGCATAAGCACACAGCCTAAGCCCTGATTGGACGCATCGTAATAGACAATCAAATCCTCTGTCCCTTCGGGAAGGGACAGGATAGGTGCGCTGCACAAGGCTCGCTTTAACATTTGGAATGCAGTGTCTTGCTTTTCACTCCAAAAGAAGGGTACACCTTTCTGTGTCAGACTGGTCAGGGGTTTGGCAATTCTGGAAAAATTTTGAATGAATCTGCGATAATAGCCAGCGAGACCCAAGAATTGATGGATTTATGTGGGTGTCTTCGTTGCTGACCAATTCTCTATCGCCTTGATTTTGGACGGGTCCATGTGTATACCATCCTCGCTTACCACGTGACCAAGGAAAGTTACCTTCCGAATCCAAAATTCGCACTTGGAGAATTTTACATACAGCTTTTCTGATCTAAGAGTTTCCAACACCAATCTCAAGTGTTGTTTGTGATCTTCTTCGCTACTGGAATAGACAAGTATGTCGTCAATGAACAGGATAACGAACTTGTCCAAAAAGGGGCGACACGCCCGGTTCATCAGGTCCATGAACACTGTCGGTGCGTTGGTTAGACCGAATGGCATCACTGCAAACTTGTATTGTCCATATCAAGTCCTTAATGTTGTTTTGGAAACATCACTCTCATGAACTCGTAGCTGATGGTGCCCTGATCTAAGGTCTATTTTGGAGAAGTAACTTGCTCCCTGAAGTTGATTGAAAAGGTCGTCTATTAAAGGAAGAGGTTAACGGTTCTTGACGATCAACTTATTCAACTCACGGTACTCTATACACATCTGAAAGGATCTGTATTTCATCTTAACAAATAATACCGGGGCCCCCCAGGGTGAGGAACTTGGTCTGATGAACCCTTTGCTGAGTACCTCATTAAGCTGACTAGATAACTCCTGCATTTCTGTTGGCGCTAAGCAATATGGAGATTTGGCTATAGGATTTACTCCGGGAATTAGGTCGATGCGAAACTTGACTTGGCGTTCGGGAGGAATTCCTGGGAGATTTCTGATGGACTGGCAAAACCTTGAGGTAAACCTGCTATCTCGGTCGGAGATATTGGACATAGGCACACCGTGCAGTCGGACTATTTCTTGAATGTAGATTCGCGTGAGTCTTTCCATTTTGAATGATTCTCTAATCGGTAGGAAGTGAGCGGATTTTGTCAGTCGGTCGACAATTACCCAAATGGTATCGTACCCACTCGAAGATCTGGGTAACTTGGTGATGAAATCCATAGTAATCATCTCCCATTTCCACTCAGGTATCTCAGGTTGGTGGAGTAGGCCCGACGGTTTTTGATATTCGACCTTCACTTTGGGGCAAGTCAGACACTTGCTCATGAAAGTAGCGATTTCGGGTTTCATGTTTAGCCACCAGTATAGTTTCTTGAGATCCAGGTACATCTTATCCGAACCTGGTTGAACTGAGTATCTGGTCTTGTGAGCTTCGTCCATGACAACTTTGCTGAAAGCTCCGAACTTTGGGGTCCAAATTCAACTCATGAAACAATACACTTTGTCACCTCTGATCTCAAGTTTCTTATCCATTCCCCTCAAGGCTTCATTCAACATGTTCTCTGGTTTTAGAGCTTCCAACTGGGCCTCTCGGATTTGTTCGGATAAGTGGGAATAAATGGTCATTATCAGTGTTCTCTCCTTGTTGCTTGAGCTTTCCTTTCGGCTAAGGCAATCTGCTACCACATTGGCCTTGCCAGGATGGTAGCGGATTTCGCACTCATAGGTACTGAGCAACTCTACCCATCACCATTGTCACATGTTTAAGTCCTTCTTATCGAAGATGTGTTGTAAGCTTTTATGGTTGGTGAAGATCGTGCACTTTGTTCCGTAGAGATAATGTCTCCAAATCTTCAGTGCGAAGACCACTTCTCCTAATTTCAGGTCGTGAGTTGTGTAGTTAACTTCATGTGCCTTGAGTTGTCTCGAGGCATAAGCGATAACTTTTCCTCTCTGCATAAGCACACAGCCTAAGCCCTGATTGGACGCATTGCAATAGACAATGAAATCATCTGTCCCTTCGGGTAGGGAAAGGATAGGTGTGCTGCACAAGGCTCACTTTAACATTTGGAATGCAGTGTCTTGCTTTTCACTCCAACAGAAGGGTACACCTTTCTGTGTCAGAGTGGTCAGGGGTTTGGCGATTCTGGAAAAATTCTGAATGAATCTGCGATAATAGCCGGCAAGACCCAAGAATTGACGGATTTCTGTGGGTGTCTTCGGTGCCGATCAATTCTCTATCGCCTTGATTTTGGATGAATCCATGTGTATACCCTCCTCGCTTACCACGTGACCAAGGAAAGTTACCTTCCGAATCCAGAATTCGCACTTGGAGAATTTCGCGTACAGCTTTTTTCTGATCTAAGAGTTTCCAACACTAATCTCCAGTGTTTTTTGTGATCTTCTTCGCTTCTGGAATAGACAAGTATGTCGTCAATGAACATGATAACGAACTTGTCCAGAAAGGGGCGACAAGCCCAGTTCATCAGGTCCATGAACACTGTCGGTGCGTTGGTTAAATCGAAGGGCATCACTACAAACTCGTAGTGTCCATATCGAGTCCGGAATGCTATTTTGGAAACATCACTCTCATGAACTCGGAGTTGATGGTACCCTAATCTAAGGTCTATTTTTGAGAAGTAACTAGCTCCCTGAAGTTGATCGAAAAGGTCGTTTATTCGAGGAAGAGGATAACGGTTTTTGACGCTCAACTTATTCAACTCACGGTAGTCTATACACATTCGAAAGGCTCCATCTTTCTTCTTCACAAATATTACCGGGGATCCCCAAGGTGAGGAACTTGGTCTGATGAACCCTTTGTTAAGTAGCTCATTAAGCTGACTAGATAACTCCTGCATTTCTGCTGGTGCTAAGCGATATGGATATTTGGCTACAGGATTTGCTCCGGGAATTAGGTCGATGCGAAACTCGACTTGGCTTTCGGGGGGAATTCTCGGGAGCTCCTCGGGAAAGACATCAGGAAATTTGAAGACTTCGGCGATGCTCTCGAGGTCTTCAACTACTTGTTTCTCGTTGATTACATGAGCTAGGAATGCATGACACTACTTTCGCAGAAGTTTTTGAGCTTTGATGCATGAAATGATGCAAGGATTTGAACTAAGTTTATCATCGTAGATTATGAGAGTCTGGCCAGATGGAAGATTGAGACGGACAGCTTTTTCGTAACAAAGGATGTCAGCATGATTGGGACTCAACCAATCCATGCCAATGATAACATCAAAGCTCTTTATGGAAACTGGCATTAGGTCGATGGGAAAGAAATGATCGTTCAGGGTAAGGGTACAGCCTATGAATATATCGTTAGCATTCTCTTTCTCGCCGTTAGCCATCTCGACGGTAAATGTTTCGGTTAATGGTTGAGGACTATGTTTAAGAAGATGTTTGAATGAATGGCTAACAAAACTTCTTTCAGCACCAGAATCGAAAAGGATGCAAGCATAAGAGTTGTCGAGAAGGAATGTACCCGTGACAATGATGGGATTGGCAACTGCCTCATCCTGCCCCATGGTCAAAACTCTCCCGGTGTTGTTGGTTGTTGCTGCCTTGGGGCAGTTTCTCTTGATACGTCCGACTTCACCACAACCGTAGCAGGCCTGACCGACACCTGCTCCAGAAGCTTGATTGGTTGGTTGGGTTGGTGTCTTACAAAATCGAATCGTATGCCCCCTTTTACCATAGTTGGAGCATGACATCTCACGGCATGAGTCGGGGTTATGGTGGTAGCTACACTTGTCACATCGAGGAAGGGTACCAACATACCTACTGGTAGGTGCTTGAGTGGCAGGAGTAGCGGCAGGGGTAGTAGCAGCGTGAACCGCCACATTTTGCTGTTTCTTTGAGGATCCTTGCGAACCTTGACCCTTCCATTTGTTCCATAATTTCTTTTTATTTTTACCGCTCCTCTTATCCGGTTCAGGAGTGGTGGCCACTTCATCAAGATCATCCCCATGATCGATCAGAGTTTGCGCCAAGCATTTAGCGCTGTTGAAGGTGTCTGGCTTTGCAGCCAAAACATTTCCTTTGGTTGGCTGGGTTAGCCCCCAGATGAATCTCTCAATCTTTTTGCGTTCCGAGGTAACCATTCCCGGACAGAGAAGCGCTTGGTCTTCAAATATGGAGGTGTAAGCATCGATATCGAAACCCTTCATCTTTAGGTTCCAGAGTTCGTGCTCCAATTTTTGCATTTCGCCCCACGGGCAGTACTCAGCAAGTAGAAGCTCTTTCATGCTCTCCCAACCCATAGCATTGACTAGAGGAAGAGTTAAGGATTTGACTCGGCCATTCCACCAAGTCACGGATTTATCGGTGAAAGTGCAGGCAGCGAACTTCACCTTGTAAGCTTCAGAATAGGCACAGATTTCGAAAATAAACTCGATCTTCTCAAACCATCGAGTCAAAGCAATAACACCTCCAGTGCTATTGAAAGTTGTGGGTTTCGCATTCATGAAGTCTTTGTAGGAACACTCCTTTCGATGTCCCTAGCCCCCTTCTTGGGTTTGGGGCTGAGTACCACCTCCTGACCCGCCAGAACCACTGGGGTTCACTTGTGACATGGCAGCAGCCACAACTGCAGTAACAACTGCTTTAAATCATAGCGCGATCAATTGGAGGAGGTGGTGTAAGAGGATTGTTGTTCCTTGAGCTGGGTCTTCTTCTTGGAGGCATCTTGATCTAAAATGATCAGGAAGAGAGGATGGTAAGTCCTTTGAATTGAATCAAGAGATATCTCATTATGGTAGATAAAGTGTTCTACTATGCGATGATATATAGGAAAGTTATCAAAGCAAGGGAATTTATCGCTAAAGGAAATGAGTAGCAACACTTGTATGAGGATTTCTTATAACGAAGTCAACTCTAGAAAATACTCCCATAGTATTTTATGTTTTGTTGCGATGATGACTCATTGTTTGGATATTTGGTAAGTTTTAGGCTTGCTGCACACCACAGTCACTCCCAAGCACATGTTTGCCGTATCTCAAATGAATATAGTTGATCAGGCTATATTGACCCTAGACACGACTACATAACTGCCCAAGTTTAACCACAGTGCCCAACACCCAATTACTTATGTTTTGTTCTACTCGTGGTTAATGATTCTGGTATGTAGGTATACTTGTATACTTGGAGTAAAAATACTTACATTTTTAAAATATACTTTTAGTTCGCAGCGCTTCAGCCCCTTAGCGTTTATAGTTATATACCATGTAAGGTTCGGTATACTTAGTTCACCATAAATAAGGGCTCTGATACCAATCTGTCACACCCCGAAACCGAAGCCGAAAACATTCCAGGGTGGAGGACGTCATGTAAGCTATCACAACCAATGTACATAGCAAGCATAGTAAACACAACCATTACATTACATAGGAATATTTACATTTGTTTGAAATCAAAGTAATACATGTTTAACATATACAGCAGTTTGAACAAAAGTAAAGACGAGAATTCTATACGCTCCGTCTTCTCCAAATGTGATCGAAGTACCTGTCTAACGAGGACCTGAGAATACAAACAGTTTTAAAATATCATCATAAAGCTAGTGAGTTCATAAGCAGTTTGTTTCTGGTAAAAGAATAAGCTTCCTTTGGTTTTATGAAAAGTTGTTTCTCAAAAAAAATCCCATATTTTATTATAAAAGTAGTTTGGTTATTCATTTGTTAAGCAACCTGTTTCATGAAAATTAAAGTTATCCCAAGAAAAACCCTTATTTTCCTTAAAATTTGATGGTTGGTTATCGATCCAGAATAAACTTTACAAGTATCTACCATACTTGTATCGTTAAGTGAAGTTTCCCAGAAAGCTTGGCTATCCTCGAGAAGTACATTAGTTTTAACACGTATATAAAACTAATAAGTAGGTAGTGGACTAAATCCAAGGGTATTACTGATACCCTCTAGCAATCAAAACAATTATTACTTTGAGGTAAGTTCACTAGGTTCATTATTACTAAAAGTAAATCTCCATTATCTAAGTTGCGAGTTCCATAACCATACGATAAACTGCATATGGCACGTAACGGGGCCAGTATCATCTATGACTTTTGTCACCTGTAGACCTATCGGTCCCACTGTAGCTAGCACTGAGGTTCGGGGTAGTCAGACCCGTATAGATCTATACACTCAAGTCATGTTCTCCCTCCAAGAGATTCTGGTTACAGGAGCGGTCCTCCACTCACATATCTACTTGAAGTGTTACCGAGGACGTGTCTCCAATCGTAAGAATAACGAATTTACAAGTAATAATATGGAAAATCTTGTTTTATGAATGGCATGAAATCCTTTGTGAAATATAAAATATAACATTTTATAATGAGTTTCACAATTAGTTTGAAAATTAACTCTACAAGTTAAAAGGTTGGTAATACGTTTTCTGTGTTAAAAGCATACTGAATATGTAACAATTCATATGAAATAATAAGTTTGAGTACAAGATTCCCTTGTACTTTTGCTTGTATCCCCCCCCCCCCCCTGAAAACATGAAAAACACGGAAAATGATGTAGGGGTATGAACTCACCAGACGAGAATGTGCCTCGTAGGATGCTAAGTGTCAATTTAGGGCTTGAACACGCCCGAGGATCCTATGTAACATGAGGAGATACATCATTGTATCTAATTAGAAATTGAACCACTAATTACGTAAGATGATACACTCCGATGCTCAAAAACACCTTATCTTAAGTGTTAGGAATGATACGGGTAGCATCCAAAGAGTGTATGGCCTAGTTAGGGAGTTTACTCTTCAAGAGTAAACCCTTAGGGGAGATTACGGCCCAAAGACCATATCCCTATGAGTTTACGACCATAAACCCATTGGTGGAGTGTTTTTGGTTTCTCAAATGTCTTATAACACTTGGGGAATTAAGTTAGGTTCAATTCTAGGGCATAGGAAGTGACTAGAGCTTCAAATGGACCGTTTAGGGGAGTTCACGGCTGTAAACATAGAGCTTACGGCCGTAAACTCTTACTTTCCCCTTCATTTCATGCTTTGATCGTTCTAGGTTAAGCATACATGTTTCTAGTCCTTTATACAAGCCATGGAGGGAAGTTAGGGCACCATTTGAGCTCCTCAAGGGAGTTTACGGACAAGGGACCAATTCCTTGGGGTTTACAGCCGTAATCTCTTTAAGGTCTTGGTTTCTTTGATGTTTAAGGTCCCTACTTCGATGGTGATTCATTCTATGCATTAATCCACGCCATAAGAGGTGTTTAAGGGCAATTTAACACCTTAAAAAGGTGTTTACAGTCTATGAAAAGGTGTTTACGGTCCATGAATGTTCATAAGCCGTAAAATCATGTTTACTCCCCTTATGACATGTTTATAGTGTTCTAAGTTCATTCAAGAAAGTCCCTAAGTCATAGATAAGCACTAGAAAGGTTTTGGAGGGGTTTTGGGCTTCAAAAACCCACATATGGGTGTTTACAGTTTTGAGGGTGTTCCTAAACTATAAACACATGATTTAGAGGGTTTTGGATGATTTAAACATGGATTTGCATGTATAACAAGTTAAACAACAAGTTAGGATGCATCACTTACGATTTTGGAGCTTGAAAGGGGCGTTTTTGGAACAAAATCGACTTGTAGAGAGAGTAGAGAGAGAGTGTGTTATGAGTGGGAAAAGATTCAAATGGTGACCACTCAATCCTTTATATAAGGGTTGATTTTGCGGCCCGGTGGGAATCTACCCGATCCCGACGTTAAACGAGATTATGGTCGTACCCGATTAAATGTTTGTAACCCGACGTGGTCGTAAATTAGAAACTTTTCAAAGCAATATCGAGGGTGTTTCACGTGTTTTTATTTCGTTTCACCACTGATAAAAATAAAATAAAAACATTAATTGATTTGCCTAACCCAAAAGTTAACCGAAAATTTTAATAAAATCGAGCTTTATTATTGGAAATGGGTTACAGCGACAGAATAAATTTCAGGTTGTCATATCATCCCCCCGTTAGAGGGAATTTCGTCCCGAAATGTAGAATTAAGATACAAATCATGGATTCGGAAAGAGATTCGTATATTTCTATTTCATCGAGTCTTCGCGCTCCCAAGTGAATTCGGGTCCCCGCTTGGCATTCCAGTGAACCTTCACTATCGGGATGCGGCTTTGTTTCGTACGTTTGATCTCTCGATCCATGATTTCGATTGGTTCTTCCACGAAGTTCAGGTTTTTGTTGATCTCGATCTCGTCAAGAGGGATCACGAGGGTTTCATCGGATAGACACTTTTTAAGATTAGACACGTGGAATACATGATGGATGTTGCCATGTTCTTGAGGTAGTCGGAGTTTATAGGCTACGGAACCGATCTTAGCAAGGATCTCAAAAGGTCCTATGTACCTTGGGTTCAATTTCCTGCGCTTTCCAAAGCGTATCATGCCTTTCCAGGGCGATACCTTCAACAAGACATGATCTCCAACCTAGAATTCCAAAGGTTTTCATTTTTTATCAGTGTAGCTCATTTGTCTGTCTCGTGAAGCTTTCAATAGTTCTCGGATTTGAATGATCTTTTCGGTGTTTTCACGGATGATTTCAGGACTAGTGAGAGTACTATCGGGGACTCGACCCTTTGCTAGCTGTGTGTCCCCTACCTCGGCCCAGCACAGAGGGGGACTGCACTTGCGACCGTAGAGGGCTTCGAACGGGGCAGCCTTGATACTGGTGTGGTAACTGTTATTATACGAGAACTCGATCAAGGGTAAATGAGTGTCTCATGACATTCCGAAATCGATGACACATGCTCTCAACATGTCTTCCAAGGTCTGGATAGTTCTCTCCCATTGCCCATCTATCTGAGGATGATAAGTTGTATTCATATCCAGCTTAGTTCCAAGAGCTTTCTGATGGGACTGCCAAAACCTTGAGGTAAACCTGCTATCTCGGTCGGAGATATTGGACATAGGCACACCGTGCAGTCGGACTATTTCTTGAATGTAGATTCGCGTGAGTCTTTCCATTTTGAATGATTCTCTAATCGGTAGGAAGTGAGCGGATTTTGTCAGTCGGTCGACAATTACCCAAATGGTATCGTACCCACTCGAAGATTTGGGTAACTTGGTGATGAAATCCATAGTAATCATCTCCCATTTCTACTCAGGTATCTCAGGTTGGTGGAGTAGGCCCGACGGTTTTTGATATTCGACCTTCACTTTGGGGCAAGTCAGACACTTGCTCATGAAGGTAGCGATTTCGGGTTTCATGTTTAGCCACCAGTATAGTTTCTTGAGATCCAGGTACATCTTATCCGAACCTGGTTGAACTGAGTATCTGGTCTTGTGAGCTTCGTCCATGACAACTTTGCTGAAAGCTCCGAACTTTGGGGTCCAAATTCAACTCATGAAACAATACACTTTGTCACCTCTGATCTCAAGTTTCTTATCCATTCCCCTCAAGGCTTCATTCAACATGTTCTCTGGTTTTAGAGCTTCCAACTGGGCCTCTCGGATTTGTTCGGATAAGTGGGAATAAATGGTCATTATCAGTGTTCTCTCCTTGTTGCTTGAGCTTTCCTTTCGGCTAAGGCAATCTGCTACCACATTGGCCTTGCCAGGATGGTAGCGGATTTCGCACTCATAGGTACTGAGCAACTCTACCCATCACCATTGTCACATGTTTAAGTCCTTCTTATCGAAGATGTGTTGTAAGCTTTTATGGTTGGTGAAGATCGTGCACTTTGTTCCGTAGAGATAATGTCTCCAAATCTTCAGTGCGAAGACCACTTCTCCTAATTTCAGGTCGTGAGTTGTGTAGTTAACTTCATGTGCCTTGAGTTGTCTCGAGGCATAAGCGATAACTTTTCATCTCTGCATAAGCACACATCCTAAGCCCTGATTGGACGCATTGCAATAGACAATGAAATCATCTGTCCCTTCGGGTAGGGAAAGGATAGGTGTGCTGCACAAGGCTCACTTTAACATTTGGAATGCAGTGTCTTGCTTTTCACTCCAACAGAAGGGTACACCTTTCTGTGTCAGAGTGGTCAGGGGTTTGGCGATTCTAGAAAAATTCTGAATGAATATGCGATAATAGCCGGCGAGACCCAAGAATTGACGGATTTCTGTGGGTGTCTTCGGTGCCGACCAATTCTCTATCGCCTTGATTTTGGACGAATCCATGTGTATACCCTCCTCGCTTACCACGTGACCAAGGAAAGTTACCTTCCGAATCTAGAATCCGCACTTGGAGAATTTCGCGTACAGCTTTTTTCCGATCTAAGAGTTTCCAACACTAATCTCAAGTGTTGTTTGTGATCTTCTTCGCTTCTGGAATAGACAAGTATGTCGTCAATGAACATGATAACAAACTTGTCCAGAAAGGGGCAACAAGCCCAGTTCATTAGGTCCATGAACATTGCCGGTGCGTTGGTTAAATCGAAGGGCATCACTACAAACTCGTAGTGTCCATATCGAGTACTGAATGTTGTTTTGGAAACATCACTCTCATGAACTCGGAGCTGATGGTACCCTAATCTAAGGTCTATTTTTGAGAAGTAACTGGCTCCCTGAAGTTGATCGAAAAGGTCGTTTATTCGAGGAAGAGGATAACGGTTTTTGACGGTCAACTTATTCAACTCACAGTAGTCTATACACATTCGAAAGGCTCCATCTTTCTTCTTCACAAATAATATTGGGGCTCCCCAAGGTGAGGAACTTGGTCTGTTGAACCCTTTGCTGAGTAGCTCATTAAGCTGACTAGATAACTCCTGCATTTCTGCTGGTGCTAAGCGATATGGATATTTGGCTACAGGATTTGCTCCGGGAATTTGGTCGATGCGAAACTCGACTTGGCTTTCAGGGGGGAATTCCAGGGAGCTCTTCGGGAAAGACATCAGGAAATTTGAAGACTTCGGGGATGCTCTCGAGGTCTTTAACTACCTGTTTCTCGTTGATTACATGAGCTAGGAATGCATGACACTCCTTTCGCAGAAGTTTTTGAGCTTTAATGCATGTAATGATGCGAAGATTTGAACTAAGTTTATCGCCGTAGATTATGAGAGTTTGGCCAAAAGGAAGATTGAGACGGACAGCTTTTTCGTAACAAAGGATGTCAGCATGATTGGGACTCAACCAATCCATGCCAACGATAACATCAAAGCTCTTTATGGAAACT
The DNA here is from genome assembly GCF_052625555.1 of Lactuca saligna. NCBI lineage: Eukaryota > Viridiplantae > Streptophyta > Magnoliopsida > Asterales > Asteraceae > Lactuca > Lactuca saligna. Next base: position 254,535,897 of record NC_136424.1, read on the forward strand.
GGCATTCCGGGGTGACCATTCCCGGAAAGAGAAGCGCTAGGTCTTCAAATCTGGAGGTGTAAGCGGCGAAATCGGAACCCTTCATCTTTAGGTTCCAGAGTTCGTGCTCCAATTTCTGCATTTTGCCCCGCGGGCAGTACTCAGCAAGTAGAATCTCTTTCATGCTCTCCCAACCCATAGCATTGGCTACAGGCAGAGTTAAGGATTTGACTTGGCCATTCCACCAAGTCAAGGCTTTATCGGTGAAAGTGCAGGCGGTGAACTTCAACTTGTCAGCTTCAGAACAGGCACAGAATTCGAAAATAGACTCGATCTTCTCAAACCATCGAGTTAGAGCAATAACACCTCCAGTGCTATTGAAAGGTGTGGGTTTCGCATTCATGAAGTACTTGTAGGAACACTCCTTATGATGTCCCTGACCCCCTTCTTGGGTTTGGGGCTGAGTACCACCTCCTGGCCTGCCAGAACCATCGGGGATCACTTGTGACACAGCAGCAGTAACAGCTACTTGAAATCATAGCGGGATCAAACGGAGGAGTTGGTGGAGGAGGATTGTTGTTCCTTGAGCTAGGTCTTCTTCTTGGAGGCATCTTGATCTAAAATGATCAAGAAGAGAGGATGGTAAATCCTCTGAATTGAATCAAGAGATATGGAACAAGAGATATCTCATTAAGGCAGATAAAGCGTTCTACTATGCGATAATATATAGGAAAGCTATCAAATCAAGGGAATTTATCGCTAAAGGAAATGAGTAGCAACACTTGTATGAGGATTTCTTATAACGAAGTTGACTCTAGAAAATACTCCCATAGTATTTCATGTTTTGTTGTGACGATGACTCATTGTTTGGATATTTGGTAAGTTTTAGGCATATTGCACACCACAGTCACTCCCAAGCACATGTTGGTCGTGTCTCGAATGAATATAGTTGATCAGGCTATATTGACCCTAGACACGACTACATAACTACCCAGGTTTAACCGCAGTGCCCAACACCCAATTACTTTTGTTTTGTTCTACTCATGGTTACTGATTCTGGTATGTAGGTATACTTGTATACTTGGAGTAAAAATACTTATATTTTTAAAGTATACTTTTAGTTCAGAGCGCTTCGGCCCCTTAGAGTTTATAGTTATATACCATGTAAGCTTCGGTATACTTAGTTCACTATAAATAATGGCTTTGATACCAATCTGTCACACCCCGAAACCAACGGCGGAAACGTTCCAGGGTGGAGGACGTCATGTAAAGTATCACAACCAATGTACATATCAAGCATAGTAAACACAACCATTACATTACATAGGAATATTTACATTTGTTTGAAAGCAAAGTAATACATGTTTTACATATACAACAGTTTGAACAAAAGTAAAGACAAGACTTCTATACGCTCCGTCTTCTCCAAAAGTGATTGAAGTACCTGTCTAACGAGGACCTGAGAATACAAGCAGTTTTAAAATATCAGCATAAAGGTGGTTAGTTTATAAGCGGTTTGTTTCTGGTAAAAGAATAAGTTTCCTTTGGTTTTATTAAAAGTTGTTTCTCAAGAAAATCTCATATTTTCTTATAAAAGTAGTTTGGTTATTCATTTGTTAAGTAGCCTGTTTCATCAAAAGTGAAGTTATCCCAGGAAAAACCCTTATTTTCCTTAAAAGTTGGTGGTTGGTTATGGATCCAGAATGAAGTTTACAAGTATCTACCAAACTTGTATCGTTAAGTGAAGTTTGCCTGAAAGCTTGGTTATCCTCGAGAAGTACATTAGTTTTAACACGTATATAAAACTAATAAGTAGGTAGTGAACTAAATCCTAAGGGTATTACTGATACCCTCTAGTAATCAAAATAGTTATTACTTTCAGGTCAGTTCACTAGGTTCATTATTACTAAAAGTAAATCTCCATTTTCTAGGTGCGGGGTAGTCAGCCCCGTATAGATCTATACACTCAAGTCACGTTCTCCCTCCAAGAGATTCTGGTTACAGGGGCGGTCCTCCACTCGCATATCTTTTTGGACTGTTACTGAGGACGTGTCTCCAATATTAAGAATAATGAATTTACAAGTAATAATATGGAAAATCCTATTTTATGAATGGCATGAAATCCTTTGTGAAATATAAAATATAACATTTTATAATGAGTTTCACAATTAGTTTGAAAATTAACTCTACAAGTTAAACGGTTGGTAATACGGTTTTCTGTGTTAAAAGCATACTGAATATGTAACAATTCATATGAAATAATAAGTTTGAGTACAAGATTCTCTTGTACTTTTTCTTGTATCCCCCCCCCCCCTGAAGACATGAAAAACACGGAAAATGGTGTAGGGGTATGAATTCACCAGACGAGAATGTGCCGGGTAGGATGCTAAGTGTCAATTTAGGGCGTGAACTCGTGCGAGGATCCTATGTAACATGAGGAGATACATAATTGTATCTAAATTGAAATTGACCCACTAATGAAGTAAGATGATACACTCTGATGTGCGAAAACACCTTATCTCAAGTGTTAGCAATGATACGGGTTGCATCCAAAGAGTGTATGACCTAGTTAGGGAGTTTGCTCTTCAACAGTAAATCCTTAGGGGATATTATGGCCCAAATACCATATCCCCATGAGTTTACGGCCGTAAACCCATGTTTGGAGTGTTTTTGGTTGCTCAAAGGTCTTATAGCACTTGGGGAATTAAGCTAGGTTCAATTCTAGGGCATAGGAAGTGACTAGGGCTTCAATGGACCATTTAGGGGAGCTCACAGCTGTAAACATAGAGCTTACAGCCGTAAACTCTTACTTTCCCCTTCATTTCATGCTTTGATCGTTCTAGGTTAAGGATACAGGTTTCTAGTCCTTTATACAAGCCATGGAGGGAAGTTAGGGCACCATTTGACCTCCTTAAGGGAATTTACGGCCAAGGGACCAATTCCTTGGGGGTTTACAGCCATAATATATTTAATTTCTTGGTTTCTTTGATGTTTAATGTCCCTACTTCGATGGTGATTGATTATATGCATTAATCCAAGCCATAGGAGGTGTTTAAGGGCAATTTAACACCTTAAAAAGGTGTTTACGGTCCATGAATGTTCATGTGTTGTAAACTCATGTGTACTCCCTTATGACATGTTTTTGGTGTTCTAAGTTCATTCAAGCAAGTCCGTAAGTCATAGCTAAGCACTAGAAAGGTTTTGGAGGGGTTTTAGGCTTCAAAAACCCATTTATGGGTGTTTACGGTTTTGAGGGTGTTCCTAAACTATAAACACGTGATTTTGAGGGTTTTGGATGATTTAAACACGGATTTGCATGTATAACAAGTTAAACAACAAGCTAGGATGCATCACTTACGATTTTGGAGCTTGAAAGGGGCGTTTTTGGATCAAAATCGACTTGTAGAGAGAGAGTAAAGAGAGTGTGTTATGAGTGGGAAAAGCCTCAAATGGTGACCAATCAATCCTTTATATAGGGGTTGAGTTTGCGGCCTGGTGGGAATCTACCCGATCCCGACGTTAAACGGAGTTTATGGTCGTACTTGATTAAATGGTCGTAACCCGACATGGTCATAAATTAGAAACTTTTCAAAGGGACATCGAGGGTGTTTCACGTGTTTTTATTTCATTTCGCCACTTATAAAAAAAGTAAAAACATTAATTGATTTGCCTAACCCAAAAGTTAACGGAAAATTTTAATTAAAGCATGCTTTATTAAAGGAAATGGGTTACAGCGAGCGAATAAATTTCAGGTTGTCACATTTTTGAATGCAGGTGATGGTTCAGACAAAGAAGAAATGTTCGAAAATGTGTCATTGGACCTTGATCCTACATATCCTCTAATGGATAAATGGATTAAAAGCCATCCTAAAGAACAAGTTTTAGGTGATCCACATGAAGGAGTAGTTACAAGAGCTCAACTACGTGCAAAGAATGAGGTACTTAATGTAAATCAAGAATTTTGCTTGTTCAATGTTTTTATTTCGAAAATTAAACCAAAATAAGCCAAAGATGCTATGGAACATCCTGATTGGGTTGTTTCTATGCAATCTGAACTTGCTGAATTTGAAAGAAACAAGGTATGGAGATTATTTCCCAAAACAAATGATGTTTCAATTGTGGGCTTAAAATGGATCTTTAAAAACAAAACTGATAAAGATGGTAATATTGTATGAAATAAAGTTAGACTTGTAGTTAAAGGTTATTCGCAACAAGAATGTATAGACTATGAGGAAAACCTTCGCCCCTGTCGCAAGAGTCGAGGCTGTTCGAATATTTTTAACCTGTGCAGCGCACAAGGATTTTGATGTCTACTAGATGGATGTAAAGTGTGCATTTCTCAATGGTGAACTTGAGGATACTATGTATGTTGAACAACCCTTAGGCTTTATTAACAAAGAATATCCTGATCATTGGTATGCTACTCTTACTAATTTTTTAAAACAATTGAAATTTAAACAAAGATCAGTTGATCCCACTCTTTTTCGAAAGAAAGTTGGGAATCATCTAATGCTTGTTTAAATTTATGTTAATGATATTATTTTTGGCTCTACTGATACTGCTTTATCAAGTGAATTTGAAAATTTGATGAAAAGTCAATTTGAAATGAGCATGATGGGTAAAATCATCAACTTTATGGGGTTGAATATTCATCAAAGCAGAGAAGGAATATTCATTAACCAAGAAAAATATACACGAAATATGCTTGAAAAGTATAGCATGATGAATAACACAAAGCTTAGAGTACCAATTGCAGTTGGAACAAAACTGAGTCCTTTGTTAGACAAACCATCTGTGGATATCACTTTGTGTCGAAGCATGATAGGTTCATTACTTTACCTTACTACAAGTCGACCTGATATCATATTTTATGTGTGCAGTTATGCTTGGTACCAATCAAACCCCAGAGAACCACATCTCACTACATTCAATAATATTTTTTGTTATCTCAAAGGAACAACTTCATTAGGATCGTGGTATCCTTCAAAAACAGGGTTCTTTATTCAATCATTTTCAGATGCTGACTTGGGAGGTTGTAATCTTGATCGCAGAAGCACAAATGGCAGATGTCAATTACTGGATGGGAAGATTGTGAGTTGGCAATCAAAGAAACAAACATATGTTTCGATTTCCACTTTGGAAGTAGAATATGTGGCTGCTGCAGCTTGCACTTCTCAAATCATATGGATTCAAAGTCAACTGCATGATTACAATCAACATGAAGAAAATTTCGTTGTATTATGATTCACAAAGTGCCATACGTATTTTTCTCAATCCTGTGCAACATTCGAAAAGCAAACATATAGCTCTTCCTTATCATTTTATAAATGATCATGTTGAAGTTGGAAATATAGATGTTCACTTTGTAAATACAATTGATAAGCTTGCAGATATCTTTACAAAACCGTTGGATGAGAAATCTTTCGTAAGGATCATGCATGGCTTAGGAATGTCTGATGCAAATTTTGTTCTTGGACACATTTCGTTAGAATGATAAGCAACTAAAGCGGAAAAGTTTTGAGTCAACGGTTACTGTTCATAGTCAGTGCGTCGACACACTTTATTTTCGTAAATTGTGCATATTGGTTTTATAAAAATCTTCGTTCAATTTTTCATTTTTATTTTCTTTTGTTTTGATAAAAACCAAAAACACCAAAAAAATCGTTTTTTTTTCTTTCCTTATCAAAATCAAAAATATCAAAAAAAAATCGTTATTTTTGTTTTTTTTCTCCAAAAATCAAAAATCTAAAAATACTTTTTTTTTGTTTTATCTTTTGCGTGTACAGATTTTCACGAAGATTTTTGAAGCCCGTAGGTTGATCTTGCTTTCTAGGGAAAGTACATTTTCGAAACTATGTATTAGTTAAGATGTCCTTAGAAGCATGTTGCAGCATGTTGACCAAAGCCTCGATGACTCTATATGTGTTCAAAATCCTTAATGGATATTTCATCATGGAAATTCCTACCCAATTAGGCTGTATTCATATTAGTCGTTGAGCTACCTTACTTCTCTCATATGAGTTAAGAGTTTACTGCTTGGTCCAAACATAGCAGAGGTACTTTCGTTTCTTAAACCAGCTCTTTTTCATCCTAAAGTTCTTTCACAATCACACACTATTGTTGGATTAGGTGTCTAAGCCCATAACTATCATTGGTATGTACTTAACCCGAGAGTAGCATGGTCCATGTGGGTCACATATCACTAGGACAATTTGATAGGATGGACTTTTGAGAAGAGATTATTTATGATTTATTAATATATTATAAGTTCTAACATATTAATATGAAATCATATTATTATTTAATTAGTATTGATCAAGAATTACTTTTGAATTACTTTTGTGATCAAAAGAGACTAATTAAATATAACGGGTTGATTTAACAAATCATTGATTCTTATGCTGTGGGCCAATGATCCATGATGCTTTGGGTTAGGCTAAACCAATTTTACAACCCAAAGATGATCCATTGGGGGTTTAAACCATGGAGCCTAAGGAATATGGAAGGTCATACACATTAGGGTTTACATGGTGTAACCCTAATCTTGCGATACTATATAAGAAGCCCCTTCTGTAACGTCCGTGTTTCTGGGCTAAAAGCATTAATAAAGTTGTAATAGTCTAGGTCAACCTTTGTAACTCATTTTGAAGTAATAAAGAGGAATTATGTGAATTATATGGTTATTTACTTAATTATTATGATTTAATTAATTAATAATAAAAATAAGCATTTAAAATAAATATTAGAAAAAGCCGATATCTTTTAAGAAAGTTTTAGTGGCCGAAATAAGGATTCCGGAGATATAAATAACATCGAAATCCGAGTTATAACGAAGAAGTTATGACCTGTCGAAGTTTCGCGACGAAACCGGCACGGCACCGGGAAGCGTAAAAAGTGAATATTGCGATAAAGCACTTTTTAGCCTTAACAATCTAAACAAAAGTCGTAGTATTCGTTAAACCGAGAAGTTCGATATAAGAACGCCCAAATCTGACTTCGTATGAGAAAGTTATGATTTTTCTAAATTTTAGCTTAGCAGTAGACAGCTAAAATACTCGAATTTAAGATCGAGCGAAATTTAGCCGACACAACCTAAACAAGAATCGAAGGTCTCGTCAATAGTAGTACAACGGTAAAAAGACTGACGAAAACGGACGTCGGATGAAGAAGTTATGAATTTATAACAGATTTTCCTGTCCCGGTCTGTTACGCGTGCGTATAAAAAACGTCAAAAACGGAGTCCGTATGAGAGAGTTATGAATTTTAGAAGTTTTTGGCACATTTTTCGATAATTCTCGCATGAACAGTAACCGGACACGTCATCAAGGCCGAAGTTGCTGCGTCACCGAAGATGTGGCCGAATCCGGACCAGACGCGTGTCGCAATTCCCTCGGACCGAAGCCTCGGCCAATCAGAAGCCGCCTCGTGGCCACCGCGTGTCCGAACCTCGCAGAGCCATGTCCGAGCCTCGTAGCCCGCCTCCGTGTCTCGCCTCGCTGCGAGATTTGCCGACTAGAATTGCAAAGTTGTCATTTTTCACCCCTAAACTTATATTTTGACTATTTTGACTTCCCCCGAAGCCCCGGTATCATTTTTAAAGCCCGGAATACGTCACGAAGTGCCCGAAAACCCGGAAAATTTTATCTTTTCGGTTTTGAAGCTCCAACTCTCGCAGAGCCCGGTTTCTCAATAAAACTCCCAACTTTATCAGAAACGATCATTTTAAGGAACGAATTGTTGTTCGATTATCATCAAATCAAGTGAGTGTATGGTCACTTTCATCTTACACATAGATATGAAGTATTTTCTATAAAATACGTGTTATGTGTAGTTATATTGATTGTTTATTTGAGATGATTGTTGAATACAATGTTTTATACAAGTTATAAACTGTATATGTATTTTATCTACAAATATGTTGGGTAGAACATGGGTAGACAAAATAGTTGATGTGTGTTAAAATGATGAGAGGCCTCGATGTTGTTGTTGTTCCAGTCATCTAGCAGAGTATGGATGACGACCACGGACTCTTCTAGACAGTCCAGTGGAACGCTAGCAGGCTCGCAACCTGTAGGTGTTTTGAACGATGTGTTCACCGGTGTACTCCATCCCCCTCATGGTTTCCTTTAGGACATTTATTGTTGAGGAACCCCCTTAGCAGTAGTGTCCATCCCGATGATAAAATCCATAGACTAGGTCCCTTGTATAGGTGTTTAGGGACGTAAAGTGAGGATAACGGGAATGGGTAATCAGGGTTACTGTTGGTTGATGAAATTAATAAATTTATTGTTGATCGATGAAATTAATAAATTTATTATTATTTGTGGGTTGAAAACCCTATATGCTCACCAGGCTCCCAAGTCTGACCCACTCAGCTTTCTGTTTTACAGGTAGTGGACTTAGAGCATAATTATGATGATGATGAGGGACTTTTGGATTATAGGCCATTAGTTGTAAATAACTGTTGTAAGGCTTATAATGTACTGTTTATACTTATGTACTGTATCGAACATGAAATCCCAAGTCTTTTAATGAAATACATTTCTAAGGAAATGCTTTTGATAAATCTTTATCATATTATTGTTTTGGGACAAATTCCGCAATTCTTTTATTAAAAGGTTACTCTGATTTTCAAATAAAGTATAAACAAAACCGGTCTTTTATGGCCGTGAAATTGGGGATGTCACAGTTGGTATTAGAGCATTAGTTTAAGCGAACTAGGAATATGTAGGATTTCTAGACTTAAACTTAGAATGTTAAGCAATGATTGTGAGGTGTGAGCACTAGTATATTTTAGGAAAGATGCCTAAAATGCTTTTATGTGCTAAATGTTATGTGTTTGTTATACATGATATTTTTGTTCAGATCTATGGTCTGTTGCCGATCGGATCTGGAAAACCTTATGTGTGTAGCATTCTAAGCGTATGATTATGATATTAGAACTAGCATGTAAATGTTTCAGAGTCTATAGTGAATAAAGATCTAAATTCACCTTATTCGGTGTATAGATCAAGATGGCAAGGACCCGTAGTAGAAACGTAAACGCAAATGGGGATAGGAACCAACCCCCAGTGGTTCAGCAAATACCAATTGTTGAAGAAGTTGCACCTGAGCCAGTCACCATGGTTGGAGTTCAAGCCGTAATTCAGGCTATGCTAGCTGAACAAAGGGAAGAAATGAGATGGATTCTCCACGAGAATAGGGACGAATCTACCATACATGTTGAACCGATGGAGCCAATTCCCGAGCAATTCGAGGAAGGGAACTATAGCCGCTAAGTGAGTCAAATAGGGACTCAAGGTGAGCAAAGGGATGGCCCGGAAGGGAGAAACAACAAGGATGGGCGGATGTACAAAAATTTCTTGGGTGAGAAGCCACCAAGTCTCTCAGGAAGCCAAAGCCTTTTGAGATCATGGACTGGATCTCCGAGATGGTAATGGTGTTTAAAAGTTGCGACTGCAGCGAGAAGCAGAAGACTGTCTTCGCTGTGAGACAATTGAAAACTGGAGTCTTGAGCTGGTGGAAGCTACTGACGGATACAATGCCGTGAGGAGAAGCTCTGAAAATATCGTGGGATGAGTTCTTGGAACAACTGAAGGTACAGTACTGTTCAGAGATAGATCTCATTGATCTGAACAATGAGTTCTAAAATTTGAAAAAGGGGAAAATGAGCATCGATAACTATGTTGTTGCATTCACGGAAAAGATGAAGTTGTTTCCATACCTAGTGCCAACCGAACTTTCCAAAGTTGAGAAGTTCGCAAACAGACTACCGGCTAACTTTGGCCCAACAGTCAAGATGGCAACCACTCTGAAATTAGCCGTTCGAGCAGCTAAGAATGTGGAGACCCAACAAAAGGAAAGAGGTCTAGAAAGGGCTGAGGTTGGTGAGAAACGGAAGTTCGATGGATCCTCGAAATCCAAAAATAAGAGTAGATTCTCGAAGTCTAGTTCGAGAGGAGGAGGATCAGAAGCGAAGTGGTGTGACAAGTGTAAGAAGAAGCACTCTGGAAAGTGTGACGGAGGGGTCACTTGTTTCAAATGTGGAAAGCCTGGGCACTATGCCAACGAATGCACATTCACTAAGAAGGACTGTTATGAGTGCAACGAGGAGAGGCACATTTCAAAGGATTGCCCAAAGAAGAAGGAGGCAGGAAGACCCAACATACCACCAAAGCCGAAGGCGAGAGCCTTCCAGATGACACTTAAGGCTGCAAGGGAGGCAGCAGATGTTGCTTCAGGTACCTTTCTTGTAAATGGTTTGCCTGCAAACATACTATTTGATTCCGGAGCCAACTACTCCTTTGTGTCGCATTAATTTTGTGGGAAATTAGCATTACTTGTAGAAAAACTTGATAATGCCCTGATTGTAGAAGTTGCCAGTGGCAAATTCGTACCTGTTAGTAATCATATTAGGAACATCATCATTGACCTAAACGGAAATGAATTCCACGAAAAGCTATTACCCATAGAGTTAAACGGTTTCGACATCGTTTTTGGGTATGGATTGGCTTAGCGCCAACGATGTTGAGATTCTTTGCAAGAAGAAGATTGTAAGGGTGAACCCACCCGGAAGAGAATCATTTATGGTGTACGGGGGCAAACACAAAGTGAATTCTAGAATTATCTCCCTGATGAAAGCCAGGAAATGTTTGTCCAAAGGATGTACATTGTACTTGGCATCGTAACTGATGCTAAGAAGGAGAAGAAAGAGATGCAGAATATACCGGTTGTCTGTGATTATCCAGAAGTCTTTCCCGAAAATCTTCCCGGATTACCACCTGAAAGGCAAGTGGAGTTTCGTATAGACTTGTTACCAGGAACAACACCGATAGCTTAGGCACCTTACCGATTAGCACCAACAGAGATGAAGGAGCTCATGACGCAACTTCAGGAGCTGTTGGACAGCGGTTTCATTCGACCTAGTTCATCACCCTGGGGAGCTCCGGTGTTATTCGTAAAGAAGAAAGACGGAAGCATGAGAATGTGTATTGATTACAGAGAGCTGAACAAAGCAACGATAAAGAACAAGTACCTATTGCCAAGGATCGATGACCTGTTCGACCAGTTACAGGGTTCAAGCTATTTCTCGAAGATCGATCTTAGGTCGGGATACCATCAACTAAAGGTGAGAGAGTAGGATATAGAAAAGACTGCATTCAGAACAAGATATGGAAATTATGAGTTCTTGGTTATGTCATTTGGGCTAACCAATGCTCCTGCAGCATTCATGGATTTGATGAACAGGGTTTGTAAACCATTCCTCGATAAATCTGTGATAGTGTTCATCGACGACATTCTCATCTACTCAAAAAGCCAAGAGGAGCATGAAAAGAATCTACGTGAACTGCTAGAAGTCCTGAAAAAGGAGAAGTTGTATGCAAAGTTCTCCAAATGTGAATTTTGGATTCAAGAAGTCCAATTCTTGGGTCATGTGATTAACCAAGAAGGAATAATAGTTGATCTAGCAAAGATTGAAGCTGTAATGAAGTGGGAACAACCAAAAAGTCCTACGGAGAACCGAAGCTTTTTAGGATTAGTTGGATATTACCGAAGATTTATCCAAGGCTTTTCTTCGATAGCCACTCCATTGACAGCCTTGACCCACAAAGGAGCTACTTATACTTGGAGTGAAAAGCATAAGGAAGCCTTTGAGAAGTTGAAGAAGAAATTATGTGAAGCACCAATTCTTTCTTTACCCGAAGGAGTTGAAGACTTTGCAGTCTATAGTGATGCATCTGGAGTTGGGTTAGGTTGTGTTCTGACCCAGCGAGATAAAGTGATAGCATATGCATCAAGACAACTGAAGGAGCATGAAAGAACTACCCTACTCATGATTTGGAGTTGGCAGCGGTAGTTTTCGCTCTAAAAATATGGAGACATTACCTCTATGGTACGAAGTGCAAACTTTTCACTGATCATAAGAGTCTCTAGTATCTCTTTAATCAGAAGGAACTGAATATGAGGCAACGACGCTGGCTGGAATTACTCAAAGACTACGACTGTGAGATACTTTATCACCCTAGTCAAGCAAATGTTGTTGCTGGTGCTCTTAGTCGGAAAGTCAACCTTGAAAAGAAAAGGCCAAGTGCGTTGAGAATTGAGGTTGTCTCAACAATTGTGGAGAGTATAAAGAAAGCTCAGGAAGAAGCTTTAGAGAAGAATGACCAAAAAGAAGAACGTTTGGGCAAAACATTAGTATTCGGTACAAGCAACCAAGGGCTGAAGGTATTCCAAGATAGGATTTGGGTACCTAAGACGGGAGGAGTAAGAGATGTTCTGATGGAAGAAGCTCACAAGACCATGTACTCATTTCATCCCGGCAGTACAAAAATGTATAGGGATTTAAAACCCTATTACTGGTGGCCAACGATGAAGCTCGATGTTGTTAAGTATGTGGCCGAGTGTGTGACATGTGCAAGATTCAAGGCACAGCATCAGAAACCATATGGGAGTTTAGAACCTTTACCTGTACCCATGGGTAAATGGAAAGACATCACCATGGATTTTGTGACTAAACTACCCAGAACAAAGAGCGGTCACGACATGATTTGGGTGGTCGTGGATCGTTTCACCAAGAGTGCACACTTCATAGCAGCCAATGAAAAATGGTCTATCGATAAGCTTGCGAATGCTTACGTGACGGAAATTGTGAGACTTCACGGTGTTCCTCTAACAATTGTATCAGATTGTGATAGTCGTTTCACGTCACGATTTTGGAAAAGTCTACAAGAGGAAATGGGTACCAAGTTGTGTTTAAGTACAGCTTACCATCCACAAACTGATGGTCAGAGTGAAAGAACAATACAAACACTTGAAGATATGTTGAGAGCATGTACCCTGGAATTCCAAGGTAACTGGGATGAACATTTACCTTTAGTAGAATTTTCCTACAACAAAAGTTTCCACTCGAGCATAAAGATGGCACCTTATCACGCTTTGTATGGACAAAAGTGTCGTACGCCGTCTTGTTGGGTTGAAGCTGGAGAAAAGCAGTTTATGGGACCTGAGATAGTCCATCAGCTACTGAAAAGTTGAAAATGATTAGGGAAAGGATGTTAGCAGCTCAGGATCATCAAAAGAGCTATGCTGACAAGAAAAGAAAACCGATAACATTCGAAGTTGGTGATTCGGTTTTGCTTAAAGTCTCGCCATGCAAGGGACTTATAAGATTTGGTAAAAGGGGAAAATTGAGTCCAAGGTTTATTGGGCCATTTAAAGTTCTTCATAGGATTGGGAATCAAGCTTACAAGTTAGAACTACCAGAAGAACTAGATGGTATTCATAACACTTTCCATGTGTGTTATTTAAGGAAATTCACGGGAGATGTTCCCAACATAATTCCAATATCTGAGTTAAGACTGGATGAAAGCAAGAGGTTAATCGAAGAACCAGAGGCAATCGTTGACCGTAAGACTAAAAAGTTGCGACGCAAGATGGTTGATTTAGTGCTTGTACAATGGAAACATACGAATGGGCCACATCTCACCTGGAAAACAGAGAGTGACATGATGAGTTGCTACCCGTATTTGTTTGTAGATGTGTGATTCTGGGGACGGAATCATCCTAAGGGGGAGAGAATTGTAATGCCCGTGTTTCTGGGCTAAAAGCATTAATAAATTTTTAGTAGTCTAGGTCAACCTTTGTAACTCATTTTGAAGTAATAACGAGGAATTATGTGAATTATATGCTTATTTGCTTAATTATTATGATTTAATTAATTAATAATAAAAATAAGCATTTAAAATAAATATTAGAAAAATCCGATATCTTTTAAGAAAGTTGTAGTGGCCGAAACAAGGATTCCGGATATATAAATAACGTCGAAATCCGAGTTATAACGAAGAAGTTATGACCTGTCGAAGTTTCGCGACGAAACCGGCCCGCCACCGGGAAGCGTAAAAAGTGAATATTGCGATAAAGCACTTTTTAGCCTTAACAATCTAAACGAAAGTCGTAGTATTCGTTAAACCGAGAAGTTCGATAAAAAGAACGCCCAAATCTGACTTCGTATGACGAAGTTATGATTTTTCTAAGTTTTAGCTTAGCAGTACACAGCTAAAATACTCGAATTTAAGATCGAGTGAAATTTAGCCGACACAACCTAAACGAGAAATGAAGGTCTCGTCAATAGTAGTACAACAGTAAAAAGACTGACGAAAACGGACGTCGGATGAAGAAGTTATGAATTTTTAACAGATTTTCCTGTCCCGGTCTGTTAAAAATAATAATATTAAAATTAAAATCAAAATTAGCCAATGAAATCTAAACGAAATTTGTAGAGCATGATTTTAGCTACACGTGCATATAAAGAATGTCAAAAATGGAGTCCGTATGAGAAAGTTATGGATTTCAGAAGTTTTTGGCATATTTTTCGATAATTTTCGCATGAACAGTAACCGGACACGTCATCAAGGCCGAAGCTGCTGCGTCACCGAAGATGTGGCCAAATCCGGACCAGACGCGTGTCGCAATTCCATCGGACCAATGTCTCGGCTAATCAGAAGCCGCCTCGTGGCCGCCGCATGTCCGAACCTCGCAGAGCCACGTCCGAGCCTCGTAGCCCGCCTTCGTGTCTCGCCTCGCTGCTACCACGCGCCTCGTTCCCTCGCTGCCACCTCCTCCCTTCGTGATTGAGCCTCGCAAGCAGCTACGTGGAGCTTCCCTAGCCAATCACCCCTCGGACTCGCACCCTATAAATAAGAGGGATGCGAGATTTGCCGACTAGAATTGCAAAGTTGTCATTTTTCACCCCAATGTCTCGGCTAATCAGAAGCCGCCTCGTGGCCGCCGCATGTCCGAACCTCGCAGAGCCACGTCCGAGCCTCGTAGCCCGCCTTCGTGTCTCGCCTCGCTGCTACCACGCGCCTCGTTCCCTCGCTGCCACCTCCTCCCTTCGTGATTGAGCCTCGCAAGCAGCTACGTGGAGCTTCCCTAGCCAATCACCCCTCGGACTCGCACCCTATAAATAAGAGGGATGCGAGATTTGCCGACTAGAATTGCAAAGTTGTCATTTTTCACCCCTAAACTTATATTTTGACTATTTTGACTTCCCCCGAAGCCCCGGTATCATTTTTAAAGCCCGGAATACATCACGAAGTGCCCGAAAACCCGGAAAATTTTATCTTTTCGGTTTTGAAGCTCCAACTCTCGCAGAGCCTGGTTTCTCAATAAAACTCCCGGTTTTATCAGAAACGATCATTTTAAGGAACGAATTGTTGTCCGATTATCATCAAATCAAGTGATTGTATAGTCACTTTCATCTTACACATAGATATGAAGTATTTTCTATAAAATATGTGTTATGTGTAGTTATATTGATTGTTTATTTGAGATGATTGTTGAATACAATGTTTTATACAAGTTATAAACTGTATATGTATTTTATCTACAAATATGTTGGGTAGAACATGGGTAGATAAAATAGTTGATGTGTGTTAAAATGATGAGAGGCCTCGATGTTGTTGTTGTTCCAGTCATCTAGCAGAGTATGGATGACAACCACGGACTCTTCTAGACAATCCAGTGGAACGCTAGCAGGCTCGCAACCTGTAGGTTGTTGTGAACGATGTGTTCACCGGTGTACTCCATCCCCCTCATGGTTGCCTTTAGGACATTTATTGTTGAGGAACCCCCTTAGTAGTAGTGTCCATCCCGATGATAAAATCCATAGACTAGGTCCCTTGTATAGGTGTTTAGGGACGTAAAGTGAGGATAACGGAAATGGGTAATCAGGGTTATTGTTGGTTGATGAAATTAAGAAATTTATTTTTGATCGATGAAATTAATAAATTTATTATTATTTGTGGGTTGAAAACCCTATATGCTCACCAGGCTCCCAAGCCTGACCCACTCAGCTTTCTGTTTTATAGGTAGTGGACTCGGAGCATAATTATGATGATGATGAGGGACTTTTGGATTATAGGCCATTAGTTGTAAATAACTGTTGTAGGATTATAATGTACTGTTTATACTTATGTACTGTATCGAACATGACATCCCGAGTCTTTTAATGAAATACATTTCTAAGGAAATGGTTTTGATAAATCTTTATCATATTATTGTTTGGGGACAAATTCCGCAATTCTTTTATTAAAAGGTTACTCTGATTTTGAAATAAAGTATAAACAAAACCGGTCTTTTCTGGACGTGAAATTGGGGATGTCACACCTTCGCACCCAAAATGTGACACTAGTGTTCTTGGAGAGCATGGAGTTGATTTAATTGTAATTATATTATCTCAAAAGTCATCCTTTGTCTAAAGGTGTGTTGTGATTCTATTCGAGGAATTCATACTATTGGTGCTAAGTTCTTAAAGGCCAAAACTACAAGCTACAATAAAGAGGTAATTCTACAACTCATTTCTATGATGTTTATGCTTGTTGTAGGCTTAAAGATTTGGAAACAATATTGCATGTATAATTAGAGAAGACATAGGTCCAAATCTTTTACGATTGTATGTGCATCATTGGATGTTGTAGTATACCAAAACCCAACAGTGGTATCAGAGCCATGGGTGGTTTTCTATTGTATTTGATGCATAGAGTATTATTTTTTAGAGATGAAATGCTATCTGAAAGCACCTACTCGACGAGTAGGATCTTGGACTCGACGAGTAGGTGTATTTTGCCGTGGACTCGATGAGTCTAGTAATGGGCTCGATGAGTTGCATGAACCGACAGTAGTTTTTCGAGGTTTGTGGCCATAATTAGATTAGGATGATTACCACCAACTGTTTTGAATCATTAAATCTATTTTTTATGATGTGGTAATGAGCATCCTAATCTAATTACAAGGTAATTGTCAAAATTTCAAGATTATAGTTAGTTCATAATATAATTTAATTTGTACAGAAACTGTTGATATGAATTATCTTGTCTTATAAGTTTAAAGAGATCATAGGAAATTATTAGATAATTTTGTTAATTAATATTTTGACCAAATGCATTTTATGAACTCCATAACTTGTCCTCAAGTTATGGAAAAAGGAAGAGTCTTCCTTTAAAAAGTTCATAAAAACTCACAGGTTATGGAAAATGAAAAGTCTTTCTTTAAAATGCTTTTAAAAGTCTTCCATAACTTGTCCTGAAGTTATGGAACTTGAAAAGTTTTTCATTTAACCACTTTAAACCCATAGATTATGGAAACTAAACGTTTTTGAATAGTTCAAAACTTGCCCTCAAGTTTTGGAATTTGTAAATGCGAAGTCTCACTTTGAAACATTTAGTTCCAAACCCTAGAATTTTAAAAAGTTTAAAATTCAATCCTTATACTATTAGAATATTATAGGTCTAATATTTATATATATATATATATATATATATATATATATATATATATATATATATATATATATATATATATATATATATGTATAATAACAAAGTCAGTCTTACCGTTAGTAGGCCTCATTCACGAAGCCGGTCTATAAGGGGGTATAAGGTTAATGCCTATAAAATGGTAGTTTAATGGGTGTCCACTCTCACCCACCGCTTCCCTGAATGGTGGAGGGTCATTAGCCGAATGGGTTTAACAGGACATTTAAATTTTCATTAAAATTATAATGAAATACTAAGTAACTAAACACTTATAAATTTCCAATTTTAGTTACTTAGGAAAAATGTGAATTTCGTGGTAACCCATGAAATTGCACTTTGCACCTTGTTAAGTCGTTAGTGGAGCGTGTGTGGTTAACTGACACACTAATTTGGGACTGACAGTACATGGAAAAGGGTAGCTTGATGTTAATCATAGATCAATGGAGCGTGTGTGGTTAATTGGCACATTGATTAGGTGGTTGTAACATTGGGTGTACCAAGCTAATTTGCATGGTTATTCACACATTGTTTGTGATCCTCGACGTTCTAGTCACAAACTTGAAGGGCACAGTCGAGATTTAAACATGCCATTGAAAAGCTCAATGAATCTCAAAGGATCTAGTAATTTCAATCCATTTAAAACTTATTTCATTTTTCATGGTGGAAATTGGTAAATCGTCATTTACCTACCTTCAAATATTTTTGCATTCGGATTACAGCATCCCTCTTCCGAATTGTAAAATATTGTGTTGGGTCCTAGCCTTAATATTTCATTTGGGTGTTATATTAAGGACTTAAATAAACTAACTTGAATTTCTCCCATTGTAGTTGTCTAGTTCAAACAACTATGGTCTTCCCAAATCTGTTGGAATGAGCTTTCCTCTTGAAGATGATGTTACACAATATCATGCTTCACTTCCTCCACATCCTCCAATTATTCTCCCTAACCCACAAGTTAGAAGACTTGAAAAGTTTAAGATAACTCGAGCACTATTAGATAGCAAACACAAGGATGGAAAGTATGTGTGTGCATATGTCTTGGATATGAAGTCATGCATTGACAGGATAAGAATGTTGGGTGTCGTGTTCCCAAGGAAGTTGGATATAGACTAGGTTCTTCACTCACTTCCTGAGTCATATAGTGAGTTTGTTAAAAACTACTATGTGACAGATCACGACATGACCCTTATTAATCTTACTTATTTGTTGATTGCTGCTGAATCAGCAATGATTTGGTGTAATGGTCAAGCAAATTTGACTAGAAGATCTACCTCTCAAGCTGACATGGGGTATGACATGGATATTCCAGAAATGATTCCTTCTCCTAAAGGAAAGGAGTTGGCCATGATCAAAAGTTTTGATCATAAAGGAAACGCCAAATCTGAGATTGTTCCGTATGCCATTCCCGATGAGCCTGTTTGTTTCTATTGCCAAGGAAATGGACATTAGAATCGAAGCTGCCCTGACTACCTGAGAACTTTAGTCAGATTGTATCATTCTGCTTCAGGGAAGTCCACTATCTAACTTTGTTAAGTTCCTAATTGCTGATTCTTAATACATTATGTGATAAGGTTCGATTTTGATGTTTTGTAGGATCATGAAAAAGGAAGGAAGCCTAAAGGAAGAGTATGCTGAATTTGGTCGTGAAGATGTATTTCAATTGCATGGTTCGATGATCGGATTTTTGAGCTGTTGCTTAAGAGTTATGATAGATTGTTTAGAAATCTGTAATAACATAGTTTTGATTTGAAGTTGCATTATAAGGAAAAGTTTTTCCGCATTTTATAAATAAATAAAGATTTGTTTTTATTTTTATATTATATTTCCTTGCAATAACGTTTGTGAAAATTGATGTTTGTATGTTTCTATTGTTAGCAATATGAATTTGATTCTTTCATTTGTAGTAGTGTCGAGAATTTTCCAAATAAGGAAAGATTCTCATCAACCAAGTTTCAATTGGACAAAAACTTGGAATCATGAAATTTGTTTTGTATGATGAATGAGAATTTTCATCTTTGGAAAATTAAGACTAATTCCTTGTTCACATGTATATGTGAGTCAAGTGAAGGACTAGGGAATCAAGTATACTGGGTGTGCGTTGGTTAGATCCACCACAAAGAACAATATGACTATTTGTCATGATTTACTAAAGTTAAGTAAATATGGTTATGCTTACAAGTTTAAGTTTAATTCTGGAACATTGGAAAAGTTTAAATGTAAGGCAGAAAGAATGACAAGAGCCAAATTAGGCATAAAGATAAAAGTTTCTCCAATCTGAAAAGATGGGAGAGTACTTGAGTATCGTGTTTTATGATCATCTTAATGATTATAGTACCATATCACAATTGATCCTCTAAGGTCATCTTAGTACATTTCTATGGCTAAGAAGAGGAATCATCAATTGTTGAAATGGTTAAATCTGAACGATGAGTCATACTTCGTTCCAAAATTAAGTCTTAGAGTCACACTCCAAGATTGAGCCTTGAGTGACATATCTTAACAAAAGGTTTATAACACTTGTAAAATGTAGAGTAGAATGTTTTCTACTCTTGTACATTTGAAATTGGTAAGTTGTGATGTCTTGGATAAGACAAAGACCAACTATGGCCATTTGTGTGAAGTGTTAGTCTTGATTAGAAACTGCACTAACTCTTGAATATTTGTTTGTTAAGTAATGTTCCTTGACAAAGTGAATCTTATATGTCAAGAGGTCAGTGGGAGTCTTAAAGATATTGAAAAGTTTCAAAAACTAATCAAGAGTAAACCTATTATTTTTCACTAGCACACAACTTGAGGTTTGTAGCCTATCGTGTTGACATATTCTTGTTTTTGTGCCCATTCCAGTTAAAGTTGACTACGCATGTGAGTTCTATGAGTTCTCAATTGTTCGCATAACAACCTAGGAAGCAATGGTAGGCCCTTGTGTTTCCAAGTGGCTAGAAATTAAGATTGAACAAGTTCAGTCCATATGAGTTTGGATTTGTCACAAACCTTGTCTTATAATTACGGTTTGACAAATTCACATGGATAGGAACACATACACCATAAAATCTAAGTGTCATAAGGTGTCTCTCCGCTTCATGAAAATAATAGTGAGGAAACGCTTTCACTAAATAGATTTTAAGGAGATAGAGATTGTGATATTTCCATTCTCAAATTCGATTATGATTACGACATCCCTCTTCATAGTTCGAATTGTGAGAAATAGAAAAAGGTATAAACATTTGAGACTTATTGTTGTAAGTTCTTAAATTGTTTAGACACACATGTGAGATATCTAAGGAAATGTGTATGGGTTTAAGAATCCTAGATGAAGTCTTATCAAAGCATCTCATATTGGAAATCTGAACTTTGGTATGAAAATCAATGAAGTATTGATTTCTAGAAGTCCAGCTGCTTTCTGGGTACATGTCAAAGCTAGTGGGAGCATAAGTGTTATGCTAATAAGGATGTAATTATTAAGCTAGTGGGAGCATAATCAATTATGGTGAATGCTGCAAGTTAGCAATGTTAATTTGAGAAAACAAAAGGTTCCAATTTGAAAAGTTGCAGGTTTTGAAAAGTTGTTTTGATATAATTAAGGGAGAGGAATTCATACTTCATTTCAAATCTAAACTCTATTATTCAATCTCAAGATGATCTCGGGGAGGTCATTCTGTATCTAGCCTTGAAGTTGATGGCATGTTGTCCTTACTTGAAGGAAGATTAACCACAAAAGTCTCTGGAATGTTGAAAGATTTAGAGTCTAGGTTATTGGAGAAGATTGATCATTCCGATCAAAATAATGAACTAAGAGTGAATTCTCAGAAGTTTGGATTTGCATCTGACTTGAATGATTTGAAGATAGTTGCAAAAGAGAGGCATGTGATGTTTGTCCAGGATGTAAAGAATGTGAGAGAAGATGTAAATTTCAAAATTCAGGAGTTATGAGAAGATATGGAGAAATAAATTTCTGTTGTTCGAACGGAGTTTGATTCCATCAACAAGAAAGTGGACATTATTTATGAGGCAGTAACGAATTTTGCAAAGCTATACGAAAGTCTGAGCCCTCAGATATCTCAGCTTTTAACCAATAACAACAAAATTTTCTTGGAGGTGTTCGAACTTTTGAAAGAGCTTAAAAGTCTATCTTCCAAGTCTACTGCGTTTGTGCTATCTTCGGAATATCTGATCCAGAAATTTTCTAAATTTGAAGAGTTACTTATCCAACAAATAGCTCCTTTATCACGCATCTCCAGTCTTCTTCCAACTACTTATGCCCCACCTACTAGCACAGGGGTGCAAGGGGGAGAAAAAATATCTGCAGGATCAAAGACTGAAGGAGGAGATTCGAAATTGGTAGGGAAGGTATTCCCTTCGAAAATCCCAACAACAAAACCATTAATGGCAACAGCTGGTCCAATCACCTCGACAGTTGTAACAATTATACCAATTATGAAACCGAAAGGAATAATGATTGGTAAATTTGCTGACATTGGAGGAAGTGCTTTAAAGCCAAAAGTTGATGATGCTGTGTCTGGCTCAAAATCGAAAGGTAAAGAAATTTTGATTGAAAAATCAAAGGAGGAAAAGAAAGCAGAGGTAGAGGCTGAGGTTGAAAAAATGAGATTGATCCAGAGTATCATGACTCAAAGGGCCAGTGACCTCCTGGCTTGAACAAAGGTGATCCTTCGAAGCATTACAATTATGAAACGATTGAAGCCAAATTTGCATTCAATCACATGTACGCATTTGAGAAAAAACCCAAGCAAAGCTATCTTGTCACAAATATAGATGCAGGCCAGCTGGATTTCCCTATAAACAAAATGATGTTTATCATGCTACAATTCAAAGCTGAAAGCAAATTCAAAGAGAATAAAGAAGGAACACACATGAAGATCAGGTTTCATGATGTTCTTGCGAAGCCTGCTGAGGAGGTGTGGTCTTTAACAAAGATCAAGAAAGTGATAAGTATAAAGAAGGATGTGGTCTTCGAAGACACAGTCCAAAACTTGAAATATACAGTGGTGAGGGCGAATGGCAGTGTACATGAATTTACAATTGTTGACTTTACATTGATGAACTTGTACGATCTTATACAAGTTGCATTAATTCTGAAGGAAAGGTCATTTTCTTATCTACAAAACACTGAGTCGGATGAGTTTAAGCTGGGAGTTACTCACATCAAAATCTTCATTGAAAATTATTATGAATGTCTGGCAATGACAGATGTGGAGTTGGCTACAGCAAAGGGTCTTGAAGTAAGTGCTCCCATGAATCCTTCGAAGACTCAAGCATAACTTAAAAGATATGTTGATGGAGAAATCTGCTTGAAACCTTTTGGTTTAGTCTTTTCTGGAAGGGATAAGTCTGGTAGATCGAAGAAATTTTGTTTCAAGTTGCTGAAGTAGAAAGATATTTGACTTCGCAATATACGAACTTAATTGTTTGTATGAATCATTGCAAGAAGAATAATGAGGGGGACAAGAAGCCGCTTAAGAAGATAATAAACTGGTACACATAAATACGAAGAGTTATGTTGTATTCAATCCAACTTCTTACAAATTGATGTCTTCAACTCTGATTACAAAGGGGGAGATTGTAAGGGTATTTTGGGATTGTAATGAGTCAAAGTCTTTTGTACTCTTCGTATGGATTATAATATATTTTACTAAGGCATTGTATTCGAAGCTTAATGTTTAGTCCTTAGTATATTTTTTTACGCTTTTCTCTCCTTTAAATAGGAGTGTTTACAAGAGTTAGATAGAGGTCTTTTGACAGAATTATCTCTTGTACTCTGTAAAAACATAAGAGCGTAATAGAGCTGAACCAGAAATCATATTTACATCGGTGTTCTAATCTCGCAATCTTACTTTTGATCATTTTGTACTCTGATTCATTACATAATCGATTCCTTGTTTCATTAGGGTGAATTTGAGTTGATGGTGAAATGGTGGAGGGTGCACTCTTGGGAGCAATAAATCGGTGGAGTAAGAAATAAAATAAGTTGATGACACCAATCGATTTTTGGTAAAACATGTGTTAAGGCCATGTGGCAGTAAATGGTGTAAAGGAAGTGATAAGTATGAAGCGGTCAAAAATGAAAGGCATGAAGATTTAGGTCAAAGATGAAAGGCATCAAGGTTTAGGTTATAAAACGAAAGAATTTTTAAAAAGGGCTAGAAAAACCAGGGCATAAAGGTGAATAGCCAAAGGTTACTGTTTCGGGAACAAAGTTGTAATAATAATAACTAGTGTAGAGACACATGCTTCGCATGGGTCAAACCAACTGAACTGCCCTCATGTTGCCTTTCAGAATTGATATTGGAGTTGAAAGGTTTCTTAGATCCCACAACATGAAAAATTTCTATTGCTTTGCATGTGTTGGATGTGAAGTACATATGATGCAGTTCATGGAGTGTCACACCCCTAAACCTGAACGGCGGAAACATTTGGGGGCGGAGGACGTCATGTACAGTATCATAACAATTTCATAGTAAAGAAAGTACACACCACTATATAATATATTTTGTAAAGTTTACATGATTGTATCTATTTACATACTCCAAAGTTAAATATAAAATCATGTTCCAAAAGATGATACTAATGCCAGAGCGTTAGTCTTCAAAAGTAGTTGTTACCTGGATTAATGATTTCCTGAGAATACAAGTTATTTCAAAGAAAAAGTGTCAACAATTAAGTTGGTGAGTTCATAAGTAGTGTTTTGAGAAAATGTATGCCACTCGAAAGTTTGTGTATGTTTTCCAAGAAAATCCGATATTTTATAATGAAAAGAGTTATGATTCGTTGTACTGAAAATGAACGTATTAGACCCAGAAAATCCCATATTTTCCCTAATAAATGAGTTATGAAAGATCGTTGTATAAACCGTATGTATTTGAAACAGGAAAAACTCTTATTTTCCTAAATATGAAATGTAGTCTCAAATGACCGAGACTATAACCTGTAAGCAACAGTGACATGCTTAAATGAATGATGTATAGTTTTATTATTAAGTAAAACTAGTTGTGGAAGTATTTATCCTGAATTCTAAACATGCCGATAATACCCTATTACATAGTTATTACCCCCCCCCCCCCCCTCCCGAGCATGATTAAGTATGTATTACTACGTGCATGAGTCATTGTTTCCGCGTGTTATGAGTTCCTCATAACCATGCTAGACGCAGTACCTAGTGTTGACATTTGTCACCCTGGGGACTGTAGCTAACAGTAAGGGTGCGGAGTCGTCAGCCCCTTGTAGATCTATACACACTTGTCACGCTCTCCTTCCAAGAGACTCTGGTTATAGGTGGGGACTTTCGTTTGGTACAAACAAAGCCATATGACATCACATGATTGCTAACAACAAGTTCACGAGTAATATAATGAAAATCTTTTGACTATTCGAAATAACAAATAAGTCAAGTATTCAAAAAGTGTGTATGTTTATGTCCGAAATGATTATCCTTTCTACAGTGTTAACAAAGGCATAATAAAGAGTAGTATTTTCTTAAATACACGAAATGTTATAGTTGAAAAGATTATCCTTGATATGATGTAGTATGCAAACGTATAAACAAAACGTATTTCATTTATAAAGCATATTGTACCCTAATAGTGTAAAGTTGAGTTTGGGAAGTGTTTTACATGTTAATGACTTCATATGATAGTTATAAAAACAACTTCAAAAGTATAACAAAATGTTGATGATTTCACACGGGATTAACTGTGTGTTTACTTTTATTCTTCCCCATAATATGTTCAAAGCATTTATAAAGCATTTAAAAGTGTAGAAATGGGGGTATGAACTCACTTGGTCAATGTCGCGGTTTGAAGAAGACAAGACTTGACTCGTGCAACACTTCGACTAGAAAGAAGTCGATTTCCCAGGTATCTCGGGGGCGTCGGGATTCGCATCGTGTTCCAGGAGTGTTACTGGAGCTTTGGGTTGGTTTAGAGGGGCTTAAAAGAGAGTAGAAGTAGGAGAGAGGATAGGAATAAGCAGCCAAACTCGGAAAGCTTCGATTTCTATATATAGGATCATTTTCGAAGCTCGCGTCGTGAGTTTTGCCTAACTCACGTCGTGAGTTTGGTCCCAATTCGTCATGGCATGCATCATTTGTCAAGTTGCTTTGGAATGGTCAGTCAGACTGTTCACGTCGTAAACTCAGTGTTTACGTCGTGAACTCTGACACAACGTCAAAATTCATGCCCCGAACTTCATAAATGCATATCTTTCACATACGAGGTTTGTTTTTGACGTTCTTTATATCCACGCGTAGGCGGGAATATAATCTACAACTTTCGTTTAGACTTCGTCGGCTAGTTTTGAATTTATTTTTTTATATATATTTTTAACAGGCCGAGACAGGAAAATTCCGTTAAAAATCCATAACTTTTTCATCCGATGTCCGTTTTTGTCTGACTTTTTATCGTTTCACTACTATTGATGAGACCTTCAATTCTCGTTTAGGTTGTGTTGGCTAAAAATCGCTCGATCTCTATTTCGAGTTTTTAGCTGTCTACCGCTATTCCGAAACTTCGAAAAATCATAACTTCCACATACGAAGTCAGATTTTGGCGTTCTTTTTATGTATGTTCTCGGGTTAATGATATCTACGACTTTCATTTAGATACCTAAGGCTAAAAAGTATTTTATTGGAATTTCGCATTTTACGCTTAACAACGTTTTACCGGTATTGTCACGGATCTTCGATTTGTCATAACTTCTTCGTTATAACTCGGATTTTAGTGTTCTTTATATTTTTGGAAATTTTGTTACGATATCTACCACTTGGTATATCCCAATTATGGTTTTATAGAAGTTAAATTTTGACCCTAATTTCGTTGGTGTTACATGGAGTGAAAGAAAATCTTAAAACAAATATGATTCAATTCATGAAGTGACAGAAAATCTAAAAACAAACTACTATATAGCATATACAATACATGAGATGGTGTCAAAATATACATACGAACACCAAAAGCACATGTTGCTTACTCTTCATTACTCAATGGCATATATTGTGCCATGATAACCCTAGTCTCCAAATCTATGTAGTATGTACCTCTACATCAAGATTATAGATATTAATTTCATGGAAGTTCAGTTTCCATGTCCTTTAATTACTACATCAATAGCTTTGTACTGATCACCAAACGCATGTATTCAAATATATTGATGTATTGATGTCCATATTCAGAACTGTAATACATAGTTTTAAACCTTCATGCAGGGGAAGGGGGCAAAGAAGAGACCATATTTGGAGTTAATATACACAATAACTTACATTACAAAGCTTCATTAATTTGAAGGATGACTTATCAAATTTGTCAAAAACTAAGTAATATTGTATCTTCATAATCTTGTTCACACACATAAACACTATTGTAAAAGAAGATGAACTAAAATTATTATGTAAATTCTTTATTCCCAAGAAAACGGAGTGAGAAAACAAAATAGTACAAGAAAAAGAACATTGAATAAGAAAAAGTCAAATAAAGAAGAAAACCACTCTCAGTAAAACTTTGTACTTATATATATATATATATATATATATATATATATATATATATATATATATATATATACCTGATTGATTATTGTCGGTTGGTGTTGATGCATATTCTTTCTATCCAGCTGGATTGTTGTCTGTATTGGCGCTATTGGCAAGATAAAATCTTACAAGCTTCTCTGGTTGTTCCTTGTCTTTACCTAACTGATTTTCCTGTTGAAAATCATAATTTAGAATTTTACATTATATTTGACCTGCAACACCAATCGACATTGGAGATGAACCCCGAAAAAAGATAGATTGATTAAACTAAAATAAAGAAACCACTTTGCAGCAGGTGGAGGGAAATCAAGAGGAACCCGACACATACCTCATTCACAATCGATTAGATGACAAAGGCTCAATTTTGATTGCTTCACATGGGTTACTCCCTAAGAAAATAAGCATGTAGCAACATCAAACAACATTTGAAGACCCAAGACTTTAAAAGGTTCACTCAAGACTTTTAACAAACACGCGGTGCGCAAACGTTGCAACATTTATTCAACCTTACCGCTGGTATCGCCCCATGAAAGAAAGTCCAATCCCAAGGTTTGTGAGCTTCAAATCAGAACACCACATCAATTTAGCGGATGGTGGAGAATGAGAAACAAATACCAATCAATTTTCAGCAACAATCTATCGATTGTCGTAAGAGCAAGGCATTGGGACGAGCGATAAAAACCACAAACAACATACCCTAATCTGAAGCGGAAAGAGAGAGATAAGTGGGAGTTTCGTCACAGTCGGCATTGGAAAGACAATCGAACGTGGTTGGAGCCGGATTGAAAATGCAAGATTAGTGTGAATGATGATCGTCTGAGAGAAGACTCAGAATATATTAGAAAGACATTTGATGAGGGAGACGGTGGGAAGCTCAACTGGGTTACATAATACTCAAGAATGAAGCGGTGAGTGAGCACACTAATCCAATTTTTATTGGTTATATCGGCAGTGGAATCTATCTGGCAAACAGTAGCATATTAACAAAAGAAAAAAAAAAGTTAAAAGTGCTCCAATAGCAAGGCATTACTGTCACGGGCGAGGCTACACTTGTATAATGGGTCACTTGACCCACCTAAAATTTTCTTTCTCACATCTTATATATAAAAATTATTTGGGAACTACCTTTAATATTTAAAATGACTCATCTTGTCTTTAATTTGTCTACCAATAATATATAAATCAAGACATCTATAAGCCCATATTTTATTTCAATAGCCCAATAAAACATATAAATAAATAAAAGAAAAAAAACAATATTTATTTGCAATTGGTTATCTAATCTGATCTACTACTATTATTTTTTAACTTTTTTATTCACATTGATTTTAATTTTACTTAAATAGTAAAACATATGGTTTTCTGTTCTAGACTCGCTACTGATTACTGTTCCTTAAAGAACTCAAAATTAATAATAATAATAATAATAATAATGATAATAATAATAATAATAATAATAATAATAATAATAAATGTGTTATTTTTTCAAATAGGTTAGATTACTTAATTTCTCTTTTTTTATTCTACCTCATTGTATGATTTATAAAAGTCTCAGTATATATTACGAATTGTTTGCTCTCCACAAACGGTACGATATTTTTGTTGCTTTAAGAAGCCCCTAAAATATAACATATGAAATTAGCAAGTAACCACTAAATTAATTAGTTACTAAAGATGGCACAAGAAAATACCTTATGTCGATTTGAAGTTGGTAACCGTTGTTTGTGACATAAATAGTTAAATAGTAGTACATATTATAATTGTTAAAGCAACTCATACCTTCCAGTCCTTTCTCCAACTATAGGTCTCATATTATTTTGCGTATTATGGGATGGTGGATGTTGTATTCTACTTAGTTTACTTCTTTCATGCTTTATTTTTTTGGAAAGTTCGTATACAACAGTTTTTTGTCATACACAACAATTTATGCATTATATAGTTGTACAATACAACATTTTAAAACACAAATTGTTGTATACGGAGAAAAAGTGTTGTATACGAATAAGTTCTCAATTTTTTTCATCATTCATCTTCAAAACCAATTTCTTCAGAGGGCTTCAACCTAGTTCCCGAATTTAAACAAAAATAATAAGGAAAAAGAAAAGAAAAGAAAAGATACGGAAAAAAAAATAAAATTCGTGTTTTGTATTCCCGAGTTTGAGAGAAATTGAAGGAAAATTAATCATTTTGTTCTTTATTTCCAAATCGAAAAGAAAGTTAGGAGGGAAAATGATCCTTCCATTTTCCTCTATTTCATTCTTTTAATGAAACTCGGAAATATCATTTTCTTTTACTTTCTTCTCACTTCCACGAATTTTCTTTCTATTCTTTCGTTAAGTTGAAATTGGGAATCATATTAGCCTTTGTTTGGAATGACTTGTCTTCTTAAGTGTTGACTATCACACGGTCTATTTCACCATCTCCGATAAATCAGCTCCCATATCATAAGCCACATCATCAATTGGTTGAGTGGATAATAATTGGGTAAAAACCTAAATATGACAAAATTACCATGTTTTTTTTGTCCTTTTATGTTTATAGGAGGGATAGATTTATCATGAATGACTCCAAAATTTAAATACTTTCTACAGTAAACCTTTATATTAAACATAATACAAAGACTAAACATTTTTATTAATAGGGATAATGACTTAAAAGGGTAATATATTTTTCGATTTGTACATATTTTGTCATTGAGTTTTTTTTTTCGTCCATATTTACCTTTCAACTTGTTAAACTGTACACATTCAGTCCTTATGACCGGTTAGTTGGGAAAAATGATTTAATATGGTAATATATTTCTCATTTTGTACACATTTAGTCCTTAATATTTTTATATACATTTAGTTTTTAATATATTTTTGTTTCAAAATAAGTCAATTTTGTTTTTGTACTCATTCAGTATTTATGAATGGTTTCTTTAGTTTTTTCTCACGACATCTTACGTGGGACAATCATTGATGAGGTGTTGTGATCTCGACTGCTAGGTGGCGTAGATTTTGTGGTTTAGCTTAGGTCTTGTGTTTTACGTCGTAACTTCTTCATACGATATCAGATTTTAACGATCTTTATATCCACATGTTCATTTTTTGAGTCTACTATAACTTTTGTGGAGATTACTCCCGTTAAAATATAATATATTTTTACTTACAAATTTATAAATAAAAAATAAAAAAATAAAAAAAAATAATAATAATAAAAAATAAAAAATCATACATGTATTCATAAAAATGTATGGACATAAACATCGTAAGTAAAATTATATTATTTTTTAACAGGAGTAATCTAATCGAAAGTTGCAGTAGACTAAAATACGAACGCACATATATAAAACTCGTTACAATCCGAAATCATATTAAGAAGTTATGACGTTCAAAACACATTATCTAAGCAACCAAGCAGTCGAGATCGCAATGGGCATAAGCATCAAAAGCCCTAAACACCTCATTAATGATTGTCTCATGTAAGATGTCGTGAGAAAAATCTAAATAAATCATTTATAAGTACTGAATGATTACAAAAACAAATATAATTTATTTTGCAACAAAAAAAAAAATTCAAGACTAAATGTGTACAAAAATATTAATGACTAAATGTATACAAAGTGATAAATATATTACCCTACTAAGGGCATGTTCATCACGGAGCGTTTAAGAGCTTCTAGCGTTTGACAAAACGCTCCGTTTTGAACAGAAAGTCCAGTTCGGCACTACAAGTTTCTAGCGTTTAGTTTAAACAAAACACTACAAATCCAAATATTACTTCATGTAACGTTTAACAAAACGCTACAAGCTATCCGCTACCAGCTAATTCGGCCGAAAACGCCCTAAGTCGTTTTTTCTTGTTAACCTGGAATAGCCAGTCATAAAGACTAATTGTGTATGGTTTAACAAGTTGAAAGCGGTAATAATAATAATAATAATAATAATAATAATAATAATAATAAAAAACAAAAAAAAAAAACTTAGTGACCAAATGTATACAAATTGAAAAATATATTACCCTTTTAAATCATTATCCCAAAACTAAAATATATTCAGAATCGGTCAAATGTTTAAAAATTAAAAATAAAATTTATGTGGTTTCATTTTGAGGGCTTTGGTGTAACGTATTTAATATAATCTTCAATTTCTACATTAAACTTATAAAATACTAAAATAGAAGAAGGATTTAAACTGAAAGTTAAAAATAAAATGAGTCGGTATTATATATGAGCATATTTCTATTCGGGTAAAAAAAAAAAAATACATTGTAGAATTGATTCAAAAAACTAGTATCTTGCTATTTCCTTGCAATTTGACCAAGAAAATTATAAAGAGTTTAATAAAATAAAATCTGTTTTTCTTTTTCTGACTTAAAAACCTACAAAACCATGTCAATGTTGTGGTTGTAAATTTCCCCAATGCATAAATGTACATCAACTTCTGTTGACCGAAGTAAAGTATAAAATGACAAAAGTACAATAACATAACTGCATCACCTCTCTTTTCCTTTCTCTCTCTCTTTCTCTCCTCTACATTCTTTTCAATTTGTAATGGGACCCACTATTACACTTGTTAAATATAACATTATAATATTAATAATAAACAACAATGGATGATTATCAATGTTAAAAAACAGTTCAACTGCTGACGTGTACACGACACTCTATAATTCCATTATCAGTCAAGTCACCAACAAGGGAGTTGCTATTTGGGAATTCTTCAACAAGTTTATAATTCATAAATGCCCCCACTGCCCCTAGGAACCCCTCGTGTCTTAGAAACATTGCTTTTGCCTCCCCTTTCGACCTAAAAAGAGTCTCAACATTTGTTACACTGAATGACAAGGGCATTTGTGTCATTTTCACTTACAAGTTTCATGTTCCATATTGCTACTACGGTTACAAAATTATAAGTACATTGCTAACATGAAAAAAAGATTAAGTACATTTTAGAGTAAATTACACGAATGGTCCCTATGGTTTGGGGTAAATTGCAAGCTTTGTCCCTAACTTATTTTTTTCATTCGGAAGGTCCCTATTATTTGTTTTTATTACGCGCTTGTTCCTTACTGTTTGTTTTTGTTACGTGTCTGGTCTCTATCTTATCTAAATAGGGAAAAATTGTGGGATGGGTAAGGTAAGGTAAGGGGAATGAGGTTAGAGGTGTGTTTATTTAAATAAATTAAAAAATCAAGAGCAAAATAGTCTTTTTAGGTAAGATAAGGACCAAGCGCGTAACAAAAAAAACAGTAGGAACCTTCCGAGTTAAAAAAAAAATAAGTTAGGGACCAAACGTGCAAATTATTTTAAACCATAGGGACCATTCATGTAATTTACTCTACATTTTACAAGTTTCATGTTGCATATTGTTATTACTTATTATAGGTAAAAAAAAAAATATAAGTATGTTTGCTATTATGGGTAAAGAAATGAAAATATATTTGCTATTATGAGTAAAAAATAAAATGTGAAAAAAAAAAGTAAAGTAGGTTGTTATTTGTTATTATGGGTGAAGAAATAATTACCAGAAATCAACTGCCACAGATATTGTGTCCATGGTGTATGCATGACCACGTATGAAAAATCCTCCAAAAAATATTTTCTTGAGACCAAATCGAAGTGCATTTAAATACGCAATCTGAAAAGAGCAGAAAATATAAATAAAAATAAAAAACACATCATAATTAACATTAGCAAAAGAAAATATGTGGGCCCACCTGTCCTATATTGTTGGAGATCATTCTTAAAAGAGACCTTGCAACATCTTCAGGTTTGTATTCTTCAAGCTCTTTGTTTTCTGAAATTGCTTTGCCAAAACTAGATGCAATTGCTGTTGATGAAAGGCCAATCTATTCCAAAATTTTAACATTTTTTTTAGTTTTGTAGATAATAAATTGAGTAAATTACTGAAATCGTCCTTATGCTTTGGTCAAAATTTCACGTTTGGTCCCTAACTTTTTTTTTGCACTCGGATCGTTCCTGTGGTTTGATTTTTTTGCGTTTTTCGTCTCTTACATACATAAAGTTAGGGACCAAACGTGCAATTTTGACCAAACCATAGGGACGAAAAACGCAACAAAATCAAACCACAGGGATGATCTGAGTGCAAAAGAAAAAAGTCAGAGACTAAACGTGAAATTTTGACCAAACCATAGGGACGATTTCAGTAGTTTACTCTAATAAATTTTACAATTATATATATATATATATATATATATATATATATATATATATATATATATATATATATATATATATATATATGCAATAGTAACTTTTATGTCTTTAAGTTTTTACCACAAATGTTTAGTAAATGGGACACTTTTAGTCCTTAAAGTCAAAACTTTTACATTTTTGAGTTTTGATTAAGTTTTTGTGCTTTTAGGGTTTTGCCACAAATCTTTAGTAACTTCGACACTTTTCATCCTTGCAGTGAAAAGTTCTATATTTTGGTCTTTTTGCGACAAATCTTTAATGAGTTTGACACTTTTCATCCTTGTAGTCAAAACTTTTACATTTTGACATAAAAAACACAAAAAACCTCCTTTACAATTTTGCCACCATATTTTCCCAACTTTGGCAACTTTCACATTATTGCCACAACATTTTTGGATTTTCTCCACCAGTGTCCCTTCTTTTGGTTGTGGTAACTTTTAACATCTAACTTTAAGGGTTGTCAACTTTCTCTCCTGTTTGTGGTGATTTACACTTTCAGCACATATTTTTTAAAGTTTGCTGATTTTCCCCATATTACCCCAAAAGCGGCGTATCCGCGAGTTCTTTGCTAGTTTTAATTAAACCATACAACTTTTTTTCAAAAGAAATAAATAATTATAATTCAAAAAAACAAGTACCTTTAGATAATCCATTCCACCATAAATATCTCCAACAAGCATATCAATCACTCTATTGTTTCCCTGATGACTCATCTCCAGCAAATCATCAAAACTGAGCAAAAAAAAAAAAACATTTGAAATTGTAAAAAAAAAAAAATAAAAAATGTTGGTTTAAATCAGAAATTTATAAAATATTTTCAACTAACCTCTTGCACTTTGTTAAAAGCTTTCCCAATCCCCAAAATGTCCCTCCACCTACACTCGTTCCACTTACTCTTTCATACTTTCCATCTCCATCAACCTAAAATAAAATCTCATGATTATTTAGTTTCAGTAAACAAAAAAAATAAATTGTAAAAAAGGGTAAAAAGGAATTAATAATTTATTTACCTTTATCATGCTTACACCAGATCCAATATTAACAAGAAGATATGGATATAAATCATTGTGATCAATTTTCACATAATTTCTTTGTCCATTCACGTATGTGAAAGCTTCAGATGGCACTGCCTATTCAGAAGCAACTTTAAATCAATATTTAACAAAAAAAATACTTACGAAAATGGAAGAACATTTTGTAAAAAGTTAGGATTTAATGTGGAAAAGCCTCATTTTCATCAGTTTCTCTATTTAAAAAAGAAACTTAATTTCTGTTTACCATGTTTGAAGATGTAATCGATCATGAAATGATCACATGAGTATAGAAGGGTAAAATGGTCATTTACTCACACTCGGAAAAACTTTCATTCAGTCCAAAAAAGAAATAAGAATCCCACCTTTAAAAGAAAATTTGCTCCTGATACAAGGCTGCTCATTTCTTCTACCTTATCAAGACTAATATCAAGCTTTTCTTTAAAAAGATCTGCAAATTTAAATGCTCCTCCACCTGTTGCCTTCATCATGATATAAATATATAAAAAGCATCAGCTAATAGCTTATATACATACATACATACATACATACATACACATATACATATACTTTTTGATAAAATATCAATGGTTTTCACCTTAATAATATTCTTGTCGCTTGCTGGGAACCCATAATGTTGAACACCTGAAAGCACCATGATCCAAATTAGACAAATTTATTCAGCAAATCATAAGATATTGTTAAACTATTTTACAAAATATGAAAACAAGATGCATACCTCTACATCGAAGCTGCTTTGATGATATGAAATCCAAACAATCATTGATTTTGCTTGTTTCAAATTTTAAAAAGTAAAGCCTTCCATTAAGAAGACGTCCATCTTTCTGTGGTTTATCTGTAGGTTGTTCTCTTTCGGTGGAGAAATACACCATCTTTATGAGAGAACCTGGTAAGAGCAAGATTTGGTGAATAAATTAGTTGGTATTCAAATATTTCAGCAATAGAATTGGTTGCCATTAAAGATAATCAGTAATTTCTTTGCTTGAAAGTTGCGACACTTCCAATTTCGACTTGTCTCAAATAAAAATTCCATTTTTGAAAAGATCGCGGCCTAAATTTACCGACCGTTGGCGATTGTTACCAAAATTTATGATGATGATCTTCTTCGAAAAGTTTTCGCATCAAATTTGGTTTCTAAGTGTGAATAACGTACTTGATTATACAGTAATTAGTTACTTCTGTTATGTTATGTGCGTGGTAAACAGCAATCGAGATACAATACTGATCAGCGGGAGAATCGGTTGAATCGGATACCAAAAATTCGAAGAAAAGAAAAAGAAATGATCGAATAGAATCATTCAAGTGAAATGAAAATCGGGAGAACTGGTTACCTCCTATATCAAGAGCCAAATGCGAAATTTCATCTACTGGTGGATTCGCCAATGTCGCTTCCTCAATTCTATCGCCCTCCATCGTTGTCGCTCCCAAAAACACACACAAACACAGGGTAAAAAATTAGGGGTTTGGGGATAATTAGGTGAAGTGGTCGATCATGGGTTCAATCAAAACACTATATAATAACATTTGTTGATGTCTTATAGAACAATTATTGGTAGTACAAAGAGGAATGACTACTGATGAGAGAGAAACACAGACGACAAGTTGAACATCTTATCGATTTGTTCAAGGCAGTCGCGAGTGAGAACCATGTTTAACATGTCGAGACTCGAAAATGGCATCCCAATTTTGACTTTTTTGAATTCCTCGTTTGACTTTCAAACATTGGATGTTGAGGGGTTTATTTAAATGGGATGATACGAAATCACCATATTTGATATTGTTGTTTGTGAAATTCTGATAAGGGCTTGTAAGGCTCTTGGGTGTGGGTAAGATTGTGGTAAAGCTATCGGGTGTGGGTGTGAGTGTGAGTGTGATATGAGCTCGGCTAAGAATTGTCGAGTCTCTCTTCTCATTATTGTATCTTCTCTTTTCCAAACGTCTAGTTGTATGTACTTATTTTTTAATTTTTTTTTTTTTTTTTTTTGTAATTTATATTCGATAAATACTCCTAGCCCTTGTCATTTTAAACCACATCAATACCTCCATTTCTCTCACAATCACTTGAAAATGTATTAATTTTCATCTTCAGAAGAATTTCAAGTTATGATTGAAGTTGTTGTCGGGGCTGGTAAAATATTACAGCAAACGTACAACACTTTATGCAATGACAAAGCCAAAAGCTCGCATCGGAGATCACAAATATATTCAGAGAGATCGTGAACTTCCCACCAACTTTTATGCAAGACTACTTTGACGAGTATGTGGTTTTTTAATGCTACTATTTTCAAAGGCGATTCAGAATGTTCAAACCTTTATATGAACATATAGTCGAAGATTTGACGAAGGGGTGTCGTTATTTCCAACAACATTTTGATGTTAGAGGTATGCTTGGTTTCACTCCACTACAAAAATATGTAGCCGCACTTTGTCAAATAACATATGACATCCATGTTGATGCCTTAGACGAAAATTTTAGGATGTCCGCTAGAACTGCACGAGATGGTCTCCATTATTTTTGCAAATTTGTGATGAAGATTTACGATCCCAGACATTCACATAACCCTACAAGCAAGGCAATGACATCATGTAATTACATGCCCAACATCCTAAAGTACAGGGATTTGCTAGAATGCTAGGAGGCTTAGATAGCCTCCATTGAGCATGGGGAAATTGATGTACCTCACACTATGGTGAATAAATGCAAGGTGATCATGGCCTCCTAACAGTCGTACTTGAAGTAGTGGTGTCACATGATCAGTGGATTTGGCGTGCCTTTTATCAGTTTTCCCAATTCGCTTAATGACATCAACGTTCTTAATCGGCCACTGTTACTCAAAAACATATATGACAGATCTACGTCATATTCATCTTTTCAAGTACATGGAATGTCATATAAGTATGTGTTAAATATGACTCGGGCATTTGGATCAAGTTCATGGAGCATTTGGATTATGTTCATGGAGCGTTTTGATCACTTGGAACTCAATGGGGCACTTGGGCTTCATGGAGCATGTGACAAAGGAACAGATCATCTAAGAAATGAATGGATCGCCTAACAAAGGAACAAATCAAGTGCCAAAGGTATAGATCGTACAGAAGGGGAGTTGGAGCACCTTGAAGAGGTTTGGAGCACTTGGGAGTGATATGGAGCAACAAGGGAACCTTGTTGCGCCATATGTTGAAGGGATGGGCCAAGAAGGATGTTTTTGTGCCAAGGGCATACCTTCTTGCGCCATTATTCTCCCTCTTGTGCCATGTGTACTCCTATTGAGCCATGAAGTATGCTCTTGCACCATGTGTGGCCTTATTGTGCCATGTATGTTTCTATTGTGCCAAGGTGGTGGTGTTGCTCCAATCTTGATGTTCTTGTGCCACACTTGAATCTTGTTGCGCCATCCATACAGTTGTTACGCCATCATGATGCAAGTTGGACCATATTGGTCCTTGATGAGTCAAGTATGCTATGAAGTCCTCTATGATGCTCAACATCATTCAAGGATGCTCAGAAGTTGGTATTGCTCAAGGATTACACCATGTTGTATCACCATGATGGATTTTGGGCCATTAGTGTTCATTATGCGTCACTTGTACATCATGATACTCCACTATGGCTCAAGGTGCTCCATTATGTGTGTTGTTGATGCTCATGAGTTGTATGACATGGAAGAATGTTCTAGAAGATGTTGCATGGCGGAATATGATTGTTTGTCACCATTCATAGGCCTATAGGACAATGGGGCTAGCCCATTAGGGTTTAGGTCTGATCCCTCAAGTATAAATAGGGATGCATGCAGAGTTATATGTCTTATGTCTTGTATCTTGAATTCTGGAGTGATAGGCGAATCTTTGTGTAATTGTACTTGTATCCTCTGTTTTGAGAGCTCTGAAATAAAAGAATACTCCCCTCTTGCCCATGGATGTAGGTCACCTTGACCAAACCACATAAATATTGTGTCTTTGTGTACATATAGTTTTTCTTGTTATATGCATTACTTTCTAACAAGGGTTATCAAAACTTGGCAAGTGGCATCAAATTTGTTCTGAGTCTTGACAAGTATCGCTTGTTTTCCCTAACAAGTGGTATAAGAGCTGCAGTTGGTGTTCTGTTGATTGAAGATGGCATCTCACAAGTTCGATTTGGAGAAGTTCAATGGTTCGAATGATTTCACTTTGTGGAAGGTGAAGATGAAGGCTCTTCTAGTTCAACAAGGATGTGCAGTGGCAGTGGAAGGAGATGCAGAACTACCAAAGGACATGGCGGCTAAAAGGAAGGTGGATATTTTTGAAAGAGCGCATAGCACTATTCTGTTGAGTTTGAAAAACTAAGTACTGAGAGAGGTTGTGGATCAAAAAATTGCTTATGGGCTTTGGGAGAAATTGTGTGACAAGTATTAGAACAATTCACTGATGAACAGGCTATACCAGAAGCAATGTTTGTATACTCTTAAGATGTCGGAAAGAAACCAAGTGAGGGATCATCTAGAGAACTTCAATAGGATCATCTTGGACCTACAAGGTATGAATGTAAAGATTGAAGATGAAGATCAAACACTTATCCTCTTATGTTCACTGTCGAATTCTTATGAGAATTTCGATATACCATGTTTTATGGTAAGATAACGATCACTGTGAATGATATGAAGGATTCTTTGATGTCCAAAGAACTGAAAAGAAAAGTTTCAGTTGGAGAAGAAGTCTCCAGTTCCGGTGTAACATCCCAAAATTTAAGACCAAAAGTTTCATTTTTAATTAAGTAATAAAGAAACCATTAGTATAAAAATATCCATCGTGTCATCCAATAACAATACCAAATGTCAATAATCAAAACATGTCACATTAAAACATCATCAGAGTATATCTCCCAAGAATCTTATTTGCGGAAATCATGGTATGATGCACTGCGATCATGTTGTCTCCTTTCCTTCTGAAGAAGAGGTACCTAAAACCTAAATTGAAAATCATAAACACAAAGCTTAGTGAGTTCCCCCAGCATACCACATACCATACAATAACATACTGTCAGACATATCTGGGTGCCTGGCCTACCCTGCTTATCATATCTGGGTGCTCAACCTACCCGTGTCAGGCATACCGGGGTGCCCGACCTACCCCTGTCAGACATACAGGGGTGTCCGACGTACCCCTGTCAGGCATATCTGGGTGCCCGACCTACCCTGCAAGGCATATCTGGGTGTCCGACCTACCCTCCGGTTTATTTCAACCAGTTATGGGGACTATTTCACCCTTACCACTACCATATAAAAACATAGCATAAACATATTTTCAGGCATATCTGGGTGCCCGACCTACCCTCCAGTTTATTTCAACCGGTTACGAGGACCAATCCACCCCTCTTACCACTATCACAAAATATCATAGCATACTAGCACATAAAGCATAACAGATAGTGGCATACGAGACAATTATCACAAATACAATCATATCTACTATAATCAGCTACTAGTGGGCTGACATTAGTGCCTTTGACCCACTTCTACACGAAGGTAACTCGCTTTGAATACTGGAAAGTAGCTGAAAAATCCTCGGCTCTAGATATCACCCAACTCAAGCTCCTAAACATAAAAGATTTCCTTTAAGTACCCTATCATACTCATAACCCCTTAAGGGTCAACTTTGGTCAAAGTCAAAGTCAACATCCTGGTCAAAGTCAAAATTCCGAGTTGACTCAACTTGTCGAGTTGACCCCTTAAACTCGCCGATTTCCATAAATCATAAAACCATGAAATCGAGATCCAACTCATCGATTTCTTTCATGAACTCGTCGAGTTCCTCCCTATCAACAGATTAGGGAGTTCTCAAATCAACCCGTCGATTCCATCCTTGAAATCATCAAGTTCTTCCTTTTATAGAATTGGGACACTTCCCCAACTCGTCGAGTCCCTCTATGAACTCATCAAGTTCTTCAGTTTAATGTATTAAGCCATCATTCTTCGAATCTAAGTCCCATATTCCAGATCTGGGCTGAATACATATCTAGGAGGGTAAAGTTTCCAGCTTTACCCATTAAGACCTATCCTAGAAGAAATGAGCTCTAACCCTAACTCAAAATGGCTTGGATCCAACTCCAAAAACCATCAAAACTTCAAAATAAGCCATAGGGTTACAGATCTGGACTCTAGGGATGATTTGGTCACGTAAAGTTCCTATCTTTACTTGCATGCATGACCTACTTGGCTCAAAAGACCAAAAAGATGGTCTAAAAGTTGCATAGGACTTCCATGGCCATAAACTTGGCACCTTTATGCCATGAAGTCCTCTCAAGACCTTAGATCTGAAGGGTTTTCCCACATAGGATGTACAAGTCCCAAAAACCAACATAGATGGACCAAAACATGAAGGAAAGCATCCTAAAACTATATCTAAGCATGCTATAGACAAGGTAAAAACTTTATACCTCAGATAAACCAGAAATGACACCCAACTTCTGGATCTACTCTCCTGCTACACATCCTTGCTCCCTCTTCAATTACCTTCTTCTTCCAAATCACCAAGAATGCAGTTGGCTCAAACTCTCAAAAATGAATTAGGGTTTTGTGGCTAGGTTTAGGGGCAATAGAGGCTAGAAATGATGCCGGGTTATGGGGGGTTAAGGTATTTAAATAGAGTGCAAAACCCTAAAAATTAGGGTTTTATTTTGCCAACCTACTCATCGAGTTAAGGCTTCTCAACTCATCAAGTAGACTTCTTAACCCGTGTCCAAAATCCATCTCTACTCGACGAGTTTAGGGCCTCCAACTCATCGAGTTTCTATACAAAATTGTATAATTATAAATTAAATACATACCAGGAATCATGCGGTACAAATCTCCCCCACTTATCTTAGACTTCATCCTCGAAGTCTACTGCTGCTGGAAATAGCTCTGGGTAGTGCCCCCTCATCTCATCCTCCGGCTCCCACGTCCATTCCAAGCCCTTGCGGTGCTGCCACTCCACCTTCACTAACTCTACCCTCTTATTCCTCAGATCCTTCATCTTTCTGTCGAGAATGGCTACCAGTCTCTCAATGTAGTTCAGATTGTCATCCACCTAAATATCCTCTAAAGTCACAATTGTGGAGTCGTCCACTAAGCACTTTCGTAGCTGAGAGACATGAAAAGTGTTGTGGATCTGACTAAGCTAGGACGGAAGATCCAACCTATATGCCACCTTGCCCACCCGGGCTATGGCCCTGAAAAATCTGATATACCTAGGGACTAGCTTGCCCCGTTTTTCTGAAGTGGATGACACCTTTCCAAGGTGACACATTCAAAAGGACAATATCCCCGACCTGAAACTCTAGGTCTGATTGGTGCTTGTTGGCATAGCTTTTCTGCCGACTTTGAGCAGTCTGGAGCCTGCTCCAGACCCGCTGGATCCTCTCCGTGGTCTTGAGCACCACCTAAGTGCTCCCCATGACTCTCTACCCAACCTCACCCCAACATATTGGGGTCCTGCACTTCCTCCCGTACAACATCTTGAAGGGAGGCTGGTCGATACTGGCGTGGTAGCTTTTATTATAGGAAAACTCTGCCAAGGGAAGATAGGTATCCCGGTTACCACCAAAGTGTAGAACGCACGCCTGTAGCATATACTTCAAAGTCTGGATGGTCCGCTCGCTCTGGCCATCCGTCTGCAGGTGGAAAGTTATGCTGAAGTGTAGACGAGTACCCAACTCATCATGAAATTTCTTCCAAAATCTGGAAGTGAACCGCACATCCCATTTCACCACCCGTTCACCGTCACCACAATAGCTGGAAAATTCATGCGGGAAATAATACGACTACACGGGTTACCTCTTTCAATTATCAGTGAAAGGGACATGATCTTTTTGAGTCAATTTTGGCAAGAACTATTCAGATTGAACGGGGTGGACTTGAAACGCAGCACGACATACCACCCCCAAACTGACGGGCAATTGGAGGTGGTGAACCGTTGTTTGGAGACTTATCTTAGGTGTTTTTGTTCAGAAAAACTGAAGAGTTGGGCAAAATGTTGGTGTGGGAAAATTTTTGGTATATTACATCGTTCCATACATCTACAAAGTGTACTCCTTTCAAAGCCGTATATGGAAGACACCCACCTCCAATCATCAGATAAGAAGGTCAACAAACAACCATCGACTCCTTGGACCGACTTTTGGAAGATCGAGACGCAATATTAGATGTTTAAAAATGAACCTTTTAAGAGCACAACATAAAATTCAAGTTCAGGCAGATAAGAAGCAAACAAAACAAGAATTCAATGAGGGAGATCTAGTTTATCTCAAGCTCAAACCTTATAAGCAACAGAGTTTGGCTAAAAGAAGATTTGAAAAGTTAGCAGCCAAGTACTATGGGCCTTACTCCATCTTAAAGAGAGTCAGTAAGGTCGCTTACAAGCTCGACTTGCTAGCTATTGCCGCCATACACCCTGTCTTTCATATCTCCTAACTTCGTCCTGCTTTTGGAGTTCCTATGAAGACCATGGAGTTGC
Source organism: Lactuca saligna (assembly GCF_052625555.1). Taxonomy (NCBI): domain Eukaryota; kingdom Viridiplantae; phylum Streptophyta; class Magnoliopsida; order Asterales; family Asteraceae; genus Lactuca; species Lactuca saligna. Next base: position 254,578,455 of record NC_136424.1, read on the forward strand.
CTTCTCATCTAGATGCTAACATGGAAATGGTGGTTCAACCCTAGAGCTCAAAGGGGTCAGAAACAAGATAGAAAACCACAAGGAATTAGAGGTCTTAATCCAATGGGAAGGGTTGACTGAAGTAGAAGCTACCTGGTAGGATTTCACCAAGATGACACAACAATTCCCAAGTTTTCACCTTGAGGACAAGGTGAAGGTTTGGGCGGCCGGTGTTGATAAGCCCCAAGCCATGTTGGTTTACCGAAGGAGGTCCCACAAGCCAAGGGACGTGACTAGTACCAAAACAATAGTCAATTAGCTTCTGGAAGAGGGGAGTGTCCCTGGTTTTATTAGACCATTTTTAGGACTCGTTATAGTCATTAGTGATGGGTTTTAGGTAAAACAAATAAACTAGAAAAACAATTCCTAAGTTCACATGCAACCTACTTTGGGTCTATGTTTTAACTATTGAACATATAACTTTGAATTGCAAAATAAGAACCCTAAAGGAGAGAGGCTATTTTCGAAAATAACAAACTAGGGTTTAGGAGTTACATACCTTTCAATTGTTATAGCAATCAATTGACAATCCTCTTGATCTTGATCTTGTTGGAAGCTTAGCACCACAAATGTAATGCCTCTAATGGAATCACACCCAAGAACTAGCAAGAAGGAAACTTGAAGGAGAGAGAGGGAGGGAGTATGCAATTTTCGGCCGAGGGTTTCTTCAAAGAGTAGGAGTGACCGATTTTAGGAGTTAGGAGGCTCCTTATATAGCTGAGGGATCTAGGGTTTAGGGAAAACCCTGATGCTCCTTTGCTTAGGGCCTAAGCAAACCCAAGGGCCTTATCTAAAACCCCTTGGAAGAAATCCTTAGGGTTTCCCCTATAGATTTCATCCACCTCCTTCCAGGGAGGTTCTGTAGCCTTCCACTCAACTATCTGATAATTGCAAACTAGTCCATGTACCTTATAATTAATACTTTTAACCCCAAAATTAATTCTGATTAATTTTTGGCTAACTATTAATTAAACATAAAGATTCCCAATTAATATATTAATCTTTTAACATATTAATAAATCGTTTATATTGATTTATTAATCTTATAATAAATCAATCTCTCCTTTCATAATTTCCTTGTCCAATTGCTAGGTTTGAGGGCAACCCAAAAGGACTGTGCTGCTATCAATTCAAGTACATACAAATTATAGTTATGGGCTTAGACACCTAATCCAACAGTCTCCCACTTGGATAAGTCTGTAACTATAATTGCTAGTATGACTTCTAAATTTGACCAACAAATTGTAGCTTCCAAAAGTTGTTGTCAAACTCTGACCCAGTCAGTTACGTGTCCTAAGATAAGTGATCACTTGACCTTTCGTTCTACTAGATATCCCTAGACATAAGACATGGAATACAATCAATCTCTTTGTCCAGAATCTATGTTTCCCGATTTCTGATTTGTGATGATATAGGACTTCTAATCGAACACATCAATTTAGTCCTGGTTGGGCCCAACACAAAAGTCAACACCAAATCATCGAGGGGCCCACAGATATCGCTTTTCCCGTTAGGGCAAAAGGAACGAATAAACATTGATTCATATGCTTGTATATTTTACTCATCAAACCATACATGACAATACGTTTTATAACTCCAAGTTACTGATGTGTTTTCGTATCACCAATGTATAGCCGACTTGCAAATTACAACTCATACATCTCTGTTTCAAGATCATAGGTATTATCGTCTCAGTATTACTTGTGATGAATTCCATGAAGTAATACTCTGAGTGTGGGTTTATCCAATGCTCAAATCTCACTCTCTAAGTACTCATGAACATTGCAGCAATTCTATTGCTATGTCTATCCTTAGACAATCTGGAACTCGATTCATGACAGTCTTAATTCACTACTTACTTCAAAAAGTACGAGCGACTGTGGAGTTTGAACAATCATATTATTCGGGAAGTAAAACATGCAAAATATGAAACACAATAATAAACAATTGACAAAAGGCAATAAACAAACTCATAAATAATACTTTATTATTTAATCACCAAAAGTCAATTAAATTTACTTTGTAACAAGTTTCTGAACTAGACTAATCTAACCATTAAAACTAATATCATCTTTCAGCCCTATGCTTCGAGCATTCTGAATATGATTAGCCCTACTCAGACCCTTTGTGAGGGGGTCTGCTAGGTTATCTTCATATGATACCCTCTTTACAATAAGATGACCTTCTTCTACTCTATGTCTGATGAAATGGTACTTTCTGTCGTTATGTCTGGTCTTACCATGGTCTCTGGGTTCCTTAGTTAAGGCAACCACTCCCTCATTATCGCAAAATAGTTCCATAGGCTCTTGGATGGTTGGAACAACTCTGAGATCCCCGATGAAGTTCCTCAACCAAGCTGCTTCTTTAGACGCTTCACACGCTGCTATGTACTCTAATTCACAAGTAGAATCAGCCACCGGATCTTGCTTGCAACTTTTCCTAGAAACTTCTCCTCCATTTAGTAGAAATACCTAGCCAGATTGAGAACGGAAGTTATCTCTATCTATTTGAAAGTTGGCATCACTGTAACCATCTACTCTCAAAGTATCATTGCCACCAATTACAAGGACCCAGTCCTTCGTTCTTTGCAAATACTTGAGTATATTCTTTACTATTATCCAATGAGCTCTACCTGGGTTTCCCTGATAGCGACTGACAATGCTCAAAACAAAGGCCACATCAGGGCGAGTACATGTCATAGCATATATGATCGATCCGACAGTGGAAGCATAAGGTACACGACTCATGTCAGTTATTTCCTCATCTGTACTAGGGCATTGAGTCTTACTCAATCTTGTGCTGCTCTAGATAGGTAGCTCTCCTTTCTTGGAATTTTCCATACTAAACCTCTTTAGTACCTTCTCCAAGTATGTGCTCTGACTAAGTCCAATTAGTCTCTTCTTTCTATCTCTCAATATCCTAATCCCAAGAATATAGGCGGCTTCTCCTAGGTCTTTCATGGAAAAACACTTTCCAAGCCAAGACTTAACTTCGTTCAAGGTTGGAATGTCGTTACCAATGAGTAATATGTCATCGACATATAACACCAAAAAATTACTATACTCCCACTAGCCTTGATATACACGCAAAACTCATCTTCACTTCTAGAGAACCCAAACTCTTTGACTTTCTCATGGAAGCAAAGATTCCAGCTGCGAGATGTTTGTTTCAACCCATAAATGGATTTCTCAAGCTTACACAATTTATTGGGAAACCTTGCATCAACAAAACCCTCTGGCCGATTCATGTAAGCATCCTCAGCCAACTTCCCATTAAGGAAAGCAGTCTTGACATCCATCTGCTAGATTTTATAGTCATGAAAGGCAGCTATGGCGAGCAATATGCTGATAGATTTAATCTTGGCTACTGGCGAGAATGTTTCATTATAGTCAACCCCTGGGGTTTGTGTGAAACCTTTCGCAACCAGTCTAGCCTTGAATGTGTGTACATTCCCATCCATGTCTGTCTTCTTCTTGAAGATCCATTTGCACCCAACTATCTTATGACCCGATCCATTATCAACCAAATTCCAAACTTGGTTGTCATACATGGACTTTATCTTGCTGTCCATTGCCTCTTTCCACTTGGAAGCCTCTAGGCCTGCCATTGCTTCCTTCTAAGAGACTGGTTCATCTAAATTCACAAGTGTCCTATCACTGATGAATGTGTCACCGTCTGAAGTAATGTGAAAACCATACAACTCAGGTGGCACACTCACCCTAGTGGATCTTCGAAGAGGTAATGATTTATCAACTGGTTCAACAGGAATTGTTTCCTCTGGTTGAGTGCTAGTGTCATCTAAGGTTCCTTCATTAGTTGAATCTTGAATCTCTTCAAGGTCAATGGTACTCCCACTGTCCTCTTTGAATATGAGCTCTCTTTCTAGAAAGACTCCTCTTCGTGCTACAAAAACCACGTTCTCACTAGGTCTGTAGAACAAATATCCAAAAGATTGTTTTGGGTAACCAATGAAAACACATTTCTCACTTCTTGTTGCTAGCTTGTCATGAGTCTCTCGTCTTACGAAAGCTTCACAACCCTAGACTTTAATATGTGCTAACGAGGGAACTTTCCCTTTCCACATTTCGTGAGGTGTTTTGACAACCTTCTTTGTTGGGACAAGATTTAGGATGTGAGCGGCTGTTTCTAAGGCATAGCCCCAGAAATGAATTGGAAGTGGAGCACGACTCATCATAGAACGAACCATGTCTAACAAGGTTCGATTACGCATCTCGACCACACCATTTAACTGTGGTGTCCTAGGAGGAGTCAGTTGTGAGACTATCCCACATTCCTTTAGATAGCCGTTGAACTCAATGCTAAGATACTCTTCGCCTCTATCGGATCTAAGTATCTTTATTTTCCTGCCTAATTGATTTTCGACCTCATGTTTAAACTCTTTGAAATTTTCAAATGTTTCTGACTTATGTTTGATTAAGTATACATAACCATATCTATGATAATCATCAGTGAAAGTCACATAAAATTGTCACACCCCAAAACCAAGAACGGCGGAAACGTTCTGGGGCGGAGGACGTCATGTATAGTATCACAACAATGAAAAGTAGTAAACAAGCAACAACATCATCCATTGCATTAATAATATAATTTTAATACAAGTTTATTCTGTCAAATTATAATAGACACTAAAGTATAGATCAAAATGAAAGATGAGTCTTGAACGAGCTCCATCTTCTCTAAACCTTGCATCGGTACCTATCTATGATTGACCTGAGGATATAAGTTATTTTGAAAGATAGTATCAGTTTTAAAGCTGGTGAGATCATAAGTATTTTAGTGTCTTAATTTGTATGTAAGTATTTGATTGTATATGAACTGTAAGTATTGAAAATGTATATGAACTGTAAGTATGAAAATGTTTTGAATGATCCTAGGAAGCCCTATGCTTCCTACTGAAGGTAGCCTTTTACCAAGGCATCTAGTGTCTGTGTGTGCGCGTCTCTTGTAAGAGTGTGTATTTTCCCAAATCTAACTATCATTAACCAAAATATAGTTTCTACATTACCGTGCATCGTGTGAATGTTCACGAAGTGAATGTAATGGGAAAAGGAAATAGTACTATGGTGTAGTATCGAATAACTACTACCGTACTAACTACCTTAAGTCTATTGTAGTCTCGTAAGTACTGTAGTATTTGCAATAAATAACTACTTTTGTACTCCTATTGCCTTATTTGAGGGATAAGGTATAATGTGATGGCTAGATCCCAGGCTAGACGCTCCCCTGTCAAAGGGATTTTGAGACCTTTACACGCCCATGCATATATGCACGCCGTGAACATCCACATTACTATGATCATTTATACCCGATATAACTATCACAATGCATTGCGATTCATCGGTATAGTTAGATCCTGAACTTTTTATGTGCTATAGCACCTAGTGATGTCTGTCCTATCATCGTATATGTAAACGTACTCATGTAAGTGTAATCATGTAAACATATCTATGTAATAGTATAGTAATGTACTGTACTGTTCTACGTGTGCTAGCTGTAATGTGTTCTCTCTCTCTATCTAGCATGTATAGTAATGTACTGTGTGTACTAGATGTAATGTATGGTCTCTCTCTATCTAGCAAGTATTGACTCATGAATGAATGAACTCATTGTATGATATCGTGTTCTAGTAATAGTTCTAGTATTTCCCTGAACTACCCCTATGGTAGCTTACTAGTAATGTAACTGATACGTATGAACATGGATGTATACCCCTGCTAACCAAGGGTATTGAATGAACTGGAAGAACCTTTATGACTATATATGTACACATGATATATAACTAATATTTAAAGGACCTTCGAACGGATACCCGATATCCCACCAGACCACATCTCAAGCGCGAAAAGGAAATAGGGTAGATAGCCTTCCTAAGTCTTTTAAACATTCCTTATATAACTATACATATATACGCATGCATTTTATAATATAAAATCATAAAGTAATTTTTGTAAATCCTTTGAACATAATTATTATCTAAGAAAAGATTGACTTGTTGTCAATCTATAAAACGGGTTGAAAGTATGGGTTTGATAAAACAGTTGAAGTATAAAGAAACATTTGTTTGAAACACAATTGTAAATGAATTTGAAATGAAACATACATAGTAAAATGTATTGTTTAATAAGGAGTTTTAAACATATAAAGTGTTTATGAAAAACATTTGAAGGAAATTGTTTGGTAAAACGGCTAATGAGTAGCCAATCATTTGAATGTTGCTTATTAATCACATGTGATTGATATAATAAGTAGCATGATTCTACTTGTATCCCCCCCCCCCCCCCCCATAAAGTATTTAAAAACATTTAAAAGATTGATTTAGGGGTATGAACTCACCTGTTGTGGGTGATACGGATGAACTGAAGAGGTAGGACTACTAGGTGTCAAGTGAAGTCTTGAATACACTCTATGATCCTAGTTAACATATATGTAACAAATTAGTCTATAAACAACTAATAAACAAGTCAAGACACCCTAGGACATGCTAAACACCTTTATTAAGTGTTATTAGCCTCTAGGATTGCATCTAAGTGTTTGTAGGGGAAGCTATTGTGTGTAGGGCTCAAGGAAAACTCCACCATGAGGTTCACGGCCCTAATGATCCTAATAAATGAGTTTACGGCCATGAGCTCATAATTATGTGTCCATTTGATGTTTGATGCTCTATAAGGTCCTAAGAAGCATTTCTACTTAATGGCTTGGTCCATGGAAGAGTTTAGGGCATTATATAACTCCTTTTAGGAGTTTACGGCCCTGGGACCATATTCCTTGGAGATTACAACCGTAATCTCCCTTGGGAGGGTGCTTTTGGTGTTTTCAAGTCCCTAATTTAACTAGGAACTAAACTAGGCTATTGTACAAGGCTTTAGAAGAGTTTATAGCACCATTTGGCACTATTGTTTGGAGTTCACGGCCCTGGAACTTCTTGGGCCGTGAACAACTTACTATTGGTGTTCTAAGGGTGTTTTCTAGTCCTAAACTCATTAGGATACATGTCCAAACTAGTCTCTTGGCTTAAGGAAGGCTTTTAGGGTGTTTTGGCACCTAAAAATGGAGTTCACGGCCCAAGAACATCCTTGGCCGTGAACTCACTTCTAGCCTTTGTTTATTAATGATGTTGTGGTCTTAACATGTCATTGTAGTTTCTAGGTTGAGTTCCAAGGCTTGGAGGGACATTGGGCACACTTTGGCCCTTATAAAAGAGTTTACTCCCCAAGGTGTTCTTGGGCGGTAAACTCTCAGATCTTAGTGTTTTCCTATGATTTCTAGTGCATTAAGCATATAAGAAGCTTTAAAACAACACTAGATAGAAGTACTCACTTTCCGGAATGAAAGTCCGAAGACCCTTGAGAGAGAATTCGGCTTTTCTCTAGTTGGAAATGTAACTAATGAATAAATATGGTTCAGAATCCTATATATAGTCCTGGGATTTTTGGTAGAAAATATTTGTATTCATCCAATGAACTCTACTATTATAGGGTTTTGGAATAACAGTGTTGCACAAAACCCTAGTGCATCCACTCTCCTGATATCTCCTTAAGTGTAAATCCTAAAATACTCAAACTTATACCTAAAAGTCTGGAAATTCTCTGTAACTGTTCTAACTTCTATTGATTTGATATGGTTTGTACAGAATGGAAGTTTCGGATTGTCACAAAAATTGATTAGCATCTGTTGTGGTTGATCTGAAGGGTCCACAAACATCTGTATATATATGAGGTCCAACAAACCTTCACCTCTTTCACAAGACCCTGTGAATGGTGATTTTGTCATCTTTCCCAAAAGACAAGATTCACACAGATCATCTGATTTTAGGTCAAATGATTCCAACAATCCATCCTTTTGGAGTTGGACTATGCGTTTCTTGTTAATGTGTCAAAGACGACAATGCCACAAGCATGCCTTGTCTACACTATTAGGCAAGTCAATATTAAACACACTATTTCCTAAGCTATCAAAACAAGTCACCATTTCATACACACCATCACAAGGTAAAGCTTCAAACATGAAAACACCATTCTTATAAACAGAAATTGAACCATTTAAATCATTAAAAGAATACTTAAAACCTTGTCTGAACAATGCATGAAATGAAATAATGTTTCTCATCATCTAAGACGAATAGCAACAATTCAATAAATCTAATCTAACATCATTACTAAGCAAAAGTTGATAAACTCTGATCTTGGTCACTGGTGAAGACTTCTTGTTTCCCATGATCAATTTTATCCTTCCTCGCTCTATCTCCTCACTTTCCTTTAACCCCTGCAAATCAGAACAGATGTGAAAACTGTTGTGTTATGAGCATTCTAACACTCTTAAGTGTACATGCAACCCTAAATACCTTGGATCTATGTTTTCTCTATTATACATGCAAATATGAACATCCAAGGTATTATCCTAATCTAGCATACAAAACTATCAATATAACAAGATAGAATACATACCTCTTTGATGTAGAATGTCTTCATGAAGCTTGAGTGCCTAGTGCCCCAAGTGTGACACCTCAAATGGTTCACACAACACCAAATACACTTGGAATAACTTGAGAGAATTCTACACTTCTTGAAAATTGGCTAGCCCTCTCTAGAATAATACTAGTGGCCCATTTTGATCAATAATAAGATGTTTATATAGTTATACAATTAGGGTATACCCTAATTGTCATGACATTCCATTTCCTTGGATCCATGGGTTCAAATACACCATGGAGCATCCATGGAGCATCATATGGGTTTTGGCCCAACTAGATAATCCATGGAGCATTAGCCCACTATATAAGTATGGATGATTTGTACAAACAACCCATATATTTAACTAGTCTTCTTTTGATCACTTAATTAATCCTAGATTAATTCTTGATCAATACTAATTAAATAATCTTATTATTCTTATTATTAATATACTATAACTTATAATATATTAATAACCACAATTGGATGAATCTGTCAAGTCAAGGTCAATGTCAAAGTCTTGAGCTTGAGATTGAATTCTTCTAAGTGTCTTATTTCTCTCATTATAGTCTATCCAAGTGCATGATGCCATGCAACCCAAATGGACCATGCCGGTTCGGGTCAAGTCTTACCAATTATAGTTATGGACTTAGACATTAATCCAATAGTCTCCCACTTGGATAAGTCTAAAACTATTATTGCGTATGACTTCAGGAACCAACTGGCAATCGTAGCTCTCAAAAGCTTCTGTCGAACTTTGACATTGTAGAGGAACTCTGACCTTTGTCAATGACTTGTCCATTGGATAAGGGATCATATATTCTTCCATTCTAGATATCATATGGACTGAGACATGGATTATAATCATTCTCTTTGTCCATTTGTTGTTTCCCGATTTCCGATTTATGACGACTGACTAATTGAACAAATCAAATCAGTCCTGGCCCGGCCGAGCACTTCCATTTGTCATCATCAAATCATCGAGGGGCCCACAGATATCGCTTTTATCCCGAAGGTAAAAGGAATGGATAAACTTCGACTCATATGGCTTGTTCTACTACTTGTTGAATCATACACAAAGGCACGTTTTATAGCACCGAGTTACCAAATGCGGTTTCGTGCAATCAATGTACAACCAACTCATAGTAACAACTCATATCTCTAGGTTTGAAGAATATAAGATATTATCGTCTCATGATCACTCGTTTTACAATCCATGAAGTGATTCCAATGAGCACGGGTTGAATCCAATACTCAGAACTTATGAGCACTCATGAGTGTTGTAGCCATTTGTCCAACACCTTAGACCTCTGCAAGACAACCCATGACAGTCTTAATTCATATCTACTTCCAACATATGACCGACTGTGGATGGTTTGAATAACTTAGTCATTCTGGAAGAATAACCTAGTTTATTCGGGAAGTCAAAACATGCAAAGTGAAACACAATAATAATTGAATCAAATATGGTATCAAAACCTATGAACATAAATAAAACACCTTTTATTTATCACCATATGATTACACATTATTCATTGTATACTGTTTCAGCTATCAACTTTATTCTTGAATTTAAAATAATAGTTGTCCCATGCTCCAAGCATGTACACTATGTTTTCTAAACACTAGTCATGCCATACACCAAGTATGCATACTATGTTTGTCTATGATCTTTACTTTGTGAACTAGATCAATTGAACATAACTTCAATGATTCTCTTTTCACACTCCCAAATCCTTGCTGTAAATACAATAATTCCAAATTCATGTCATTTACTGAAATCTGTTAGATTCTAAACTTATATGCATTGATCCTCTTGTAATGATTATGCACAAATTCACAAAGACTTGGCAACAATCATTATAGAGTATTCCAAAGGAGATCATTTCCTTGGAAACATCCTTCTTGCATTAAGTTTCCTTAATTTTACACAGATTGACAATTTCTGACTTTGAAACATTTCCAGATTCATTTTGACTATCACTTCTGAACAAGAGTTGCCTCCTTACAGATTTTGTCAATATGGTCCTTCCCGAATTAACACTATACTTCCAACTGTCCTTGAGCAACCAATCTTTGGTAAACCTTAGATTGTCCTCGATAATTGTTTAATATTTTTTAGTCATATCCAGTTCTAAACCTTTTTCCCTTCTTAATGCCCCAGGCATTCGGAAAATTTTAGAAAGGATGAATATAGCACATGTAATCGATCCTATATCCGAAGCATATGGGATACGATTCATGATGTCTCACATAGAGACTAAACCAGTCTTTTTCTATAACATTTCCATTTCTATTTGCCAAGTTCTCATAATTCAGATTATGAAAAGGGATGCCGTAATCATAATCGAATTTTAGAACGCAAATAATGGACCCATATACAGAATTTCCTTATGTTGAGCCATTCCAACATGAAATTCATATATATATCCTTGACTAAATGATTAACACCTTACGGTCTAAGCTTATAGATTTGAGATGAAGTATAATTTCCTCTCCCTTAATTATAGCAAAACAACTTTTCCCAATTGAAACCTTTTGTTTTCTATAATTAACATTGCTAACTTCCAATACTTATCATAATTATCATGCTCCCACTAACATGATGATTATTAGCATAACACTTATGATCCCACTAGCTTTGACATGTACCCAGAAATCAACTGAACTTCTAGAATTCAATACTTTATTGACTTTCTTACCAAAGTTTAGATTTTTGATACTAGATTGCCTTGATAAGACTTTATCAATATCATACACCTCTCTTAGATAGCTCACATGTGTGTCTAAATAATTATGAAGAGGGATGTCGTAATCATAATGTTTAGACCTTTTGTCATTCCCACAATTGCTATCTACTCAAAATCTACTTAGTGAAAGAGTTTCCTTACCATCATTTTCATGAATCGAAGAGCAACCTTATGACACTTAGATTTAATGGTGTATGTGTTCTTATCCATGTGAATTGTCAAAACCATAGTCACAAGACAAGGATAATGACAAATCCAAACACATATGGACTAAACTCAATCTTAACTTCTTGCCACCTGGCAGCTCAAGGGCCTGCCATTGCTTCCAAGTTGTTGTGCAATAAATTGAGAACTCTAAGAACTCATATGCAAAGCCAACTTTAACTGGGATGGGCACAGAATATGTCAACACGATAGGTTATAAACCTCAAGTCGTGTGCTAGTGAAGAACTTCAGGTTTTATTCTTGATTAGTTCTTGAGACTTTCAAGACCTTTAAGACTCCCACTGTCCTCTTGACATATAAGACTCCCTTGTCAAACATCCAAGAGATAGTGTGGATTCTAATCAAGACAAACACTTCACATAATTGGCCTTAGTTGGTCTTTGTTTTATCCAAAACATCACAACTTACCAATTTTAAATGTACAAGAGTAGAAAACTTTTACTCTTACATTTGACAAGTGTTTTAAACCTTCTTTGAGACATGTCACTCAAGTTACAATCTTAGAGTATAACTCTAACAATTGTTTTGGAACGAAGTATGACTCATCTTCTTGATTTAACCACTTCAACAATTCAAGTTTCTCTTTTTAGTTATAAGAATGCACTAAGATTTTCCTTAGAGAACTAATTGTGCTATGGTTTCTTAATCATTAAGATGATAACAAAACTGATACTAAAGTACTCTCCCATCTTTTCAGATTTGAGAAATTCTATCCTTCTGCCTAATTTGATTCTTCTTATTCACTCTGTCATACATTGGAACCTTTTTCCAATGTCTCAGAATTACACTTAAGCTTGTAAGTATAATCATATTTACCGAGCTTTAGTAAACTATGACGAATAGTTTTATCAATCTTTTGTGGTGGACTTAATCAGTGCAAAATGATGTGCACTCGATCCCTTAGTCCTTTACTTGACTCACACATCCATGTGAACAAGTAATTAGTCTTAATTTTTTTTTCCAATACTCAAAAGTTCTCATTCATCATGCTATACACCTTGCATGATTCCAAGTTCCGGTCCAATTGAGACTTGGGTGATGAGAATCTTTCCTTTATTTGGTAAATTTAGACATTACCACAAATGAAAGAATCAATTTCATATTTCCACTCTTGCTATTAATGGAATCATATAAGCAACAATTTTTCCTCAAATGCCATTGTAAGGATATTTTTAAAATAAATAAAATCATCATATTTTTTTCTTTTATTTTAAAAACTTTGCGGAAAAAACTATCCTTACAATCCATATGAAAACTTGTTGTTATCTATTCCTAAGCAATATCTCATAACTCCTAAGAAGTAGCTCAAGAATCCGATCTTCAAACTATGCGATAGAAATCCATCTACGCGATCAGATTCAGCATATTCTTTCTTTAAGTTCCTTCACTTTTTCTTTGATTCTTAAAACATCAACATGTGACCCAGTCACATCACGTAATAAAAATCTCAGAATAGAAACTTAGCAGAGTTAGATAGTGGACTTTACCTGAAGTAGAGTCAAACTTATTGACTTTAACATCCTTAGGTAAATTTGGCAGCTTCGCAACCAATGACCCTTCCTTTGGCAATATAAACATATGGACCCTTTGATAATGGTACATGGGACTATTACAGACTTAGCCTTTTCTCTTTACCATTTGGTCAACCTGGTTGACTATGGTCAATCCCTTTCCTTGGGAAGAGAATGCTTTTTCTGTATTTCTAGTGTCACCATTGTCAATGTCCATAAAGTTTCATGAAGTTGATCTTAACAAATATATAAAATCATTAAGGGTCTTGTCATAGTCTGTTTCATAGGTGTTCCAAAAGAACTCACTATGTGACTTAGAAAGTGATTGAACCACCAACTTTCTCAAGACTTTGACACCCAACTCTCCCGGCTTGTCAATATGTGACTACATATCCAAGATGTGACCACACCAAGACCTTTACTTGCCAATAGGGCTCGAGTGACCTTAAACTTTTCAGGAACTTGTGGGGTAGGGAGAATAATTGGAGGAGGTGAAAGAAGTATGATTTCCATTGGAACATCATCTTCATTTAGGAAAGCTAGTTTCAAGAGATTTGGGAAGATCATAAATGTCTAAACCAGACATGTTTTGGGAGATATTCAAGATAGTTGATCTTAAAGTCCTTAATATAACACCCAATATGAAATATTAAGGCTAGGACCCATCAAACTATTTTATAACTTAGAAGAGGTAAGCCGTAATCCAAGCTATAAAACAATTTGAAGGTAGGTGAATGACGATTCACAAATTTCCACCAAGATAAACGAAATGTATTGTTAGGTTTTAATTGGTTTTGAAACTCCTAGATCTTTTGAGATTCATTGAACTGTTCAATGGCATGTTTCAATCTCGAGTGTGCCCTTCAGGTTTTGTGACTGGGATGCTGAGGATCACAAAACAAGGTGTGAAGTAACCATGCAAATTACTTGGTACCCTTAAGTGTTTACCCCTCAATCGATGTGCCGGTTAACCACACGCGCTCCATCGATACTATGATAAACATTAAGTTACCCTTTGCCTACCCTGTTAAATACGAGTTAGTGTGCCGGTTAACCACACACGCTCCACTAACCGACTCAACCAAAGTGCAAAGTGTAATTTCATGGATTAGCACCTTATTCACATTTTCCCAAGTAACTAAGATTGGGTATTATTAAGAGTTTAGTTACTTAGTATTTATCATTAATACTTTTAATGAAGGGAGAATTATAGTCCTATCAAACCCGTTCGGCTAACGACCCTCCACCAGTCAAGCAAGCGGTGGGTGAGAGTGGACACCCATTAAGTTGCCATTTTATAGGCAACAACCTTATACCCACCTTATAGACCGGCTTCGTAAATGAGGCGTACTAGCGGTAAGACCGACTTTACTCTTATACATATATATATATTATTATCTTATAATATTATAAAGTATAAGGGTTGAATTTTAACTTTTTAAAATTCTAAGGGCTAACTTGGAATTAAAGTATTCATAAGAGAAAACTTTACAAATTCCAAAACTTGAGGGCAAGTTTTGAAACTATTCAAAACTAATTAATTTCATAACTTATGTGTTTAAAGTAGTTTTAATCCAAAAACTCTTCAAGTTCCATAACTTGAGGACAAGTTATGGAAGACTTTAAACTAATAAAAGAATTAACTTTTCTTTATTTTATAACTTATGGAATTAATTAAGGTTACATTATTTTTTATTATTATTTTTTTTTTATTTAATGAAGAGACTCTTGGTCCTCCATAACTTGAGGACAAATTATGGAGTCATAACTCCAATTAATTAGAACTAGACTCTTCATTTTGTAACCTTTGCCAACTTTTATGAGTTTTATGAAACTTAAATGTGACTTTTCATATAACTTGAGGACAAGTTACAAAAACACATTTTAGAATCAACTCTTAGATTAATTTGGATTTAAAACAACTTTTTCACTCAACTTTTCTATTAATCTAAGCAACTCATAAGAACAAGATAATTCAAATCAAACTTTTTCATGTAATTAGTCTAAACTTTAAACTAATACAAAACATGAATCTATTGACAATTATCTTTGAAATTGGATTAGCATGAACATTACCACATCAAAAACAAGTTTATAAGTTCAAAAACATCTTAGGGTAATGTTCCTAGTCCATTTCTAGCCAAAAACCTCGAAAATATGCTGTCTGGGGGTCCAACTCGTCGAGTGCATGAACTGACTCGGCGAGTTGGATCGTTTTGATCACTTTTTAGGCATGGACTCGCCGAGTCTGATGATCAGACAGCAACAATTTCGATTTTTTAAGCAGTTTTGCAAGATAAGAAGAAAACAAGCCTAGGCTTTGATACCACTATTATGTTATGAGCATTCTAACACTCCTAAGTGTACATGCAACCCTAAATACTTTGGATCTATGTTTCCTCTATTATACATGCAAATATGAACATCCAAGGTATTATCCTAATCTAGCATACAAAATATAACAAGATAGAATACATACCTCTTTGATGTAGAATGTCTTCATGAAGCTTGAGTGCCTAGTGCCCCAAGTGTGACACCTCAAATGGTTCACACAACACCAAATACACTTGGAATAACTTGAGAGAATTCTACACTTCATGAAAATCGGCTAGCCCTCTCTAGAATAATACTAGTGGCCTATTTTGATCAAGAATAAGATGTTTATATAGTTATACAATTAGGGTAAACCCTAATTGTCATGACTTTCCATTTCCTTTGATCCATGGGTTCAAATACACCATGGAGCATCCATGGAGCATCATATGGGTTTTGGCCCAACTAGATAATCCATAGAGCATTAGCCCACTATATAAGTATGAATGATTTGTACAATCAACCCATATATTTAATTAGTCTTCTTTTGATCACTTAATTAATCCTAGATTAATTCTTGATCAATACTAATTAAATAATCTTATTATTCTTATTATTAATATACTATAACTTATAATATATTAATAACCATAAGTGTCTTATTTCTCTCATTATAGTCTATCCAAGTGCATGATGCCATGCAACCCAAATGGACCATGCCGGGTCGGGTCAAGTCTTACCAATTATAGTTATGGACTTAGACATTAATTCAACAAAAACCACATCTATATCAAGGACCCATGAATGAGAAGATAATGAGTTATTAAAAGAAATAGTGTAAATACCTATTGAAGATGACTTCACTTTGCCATCTTTGATATCATGCAGATATTGTGGGCAGGTTTTCTTCCAATGCCCTTTTTTATTGCAATAAAAGCAAACAGCTTCCTTTGGATCAGAAACATGGGGAATGGAAGCATTAGGCTTAGCTTTTGGACCACCGCTAGATGACCCGACTTGGACCTTTGCCTTCCAGTTTTGCTTAGGAGGACCTTTCCTCTTTTTCCCCTTTCCCTGTCCAATAGCTAGAACAGGAGCACTTGCAAGAGTGGAGGCTATACTTTTACCCTTCATCCCTGCTTAAGCAGTCTGCAACAAGTTGTGCAATCGGGCCAATGTCTGCTCAGTGTTGTTCAAATGGTAAGTTAAGATAAATTGACCATAACAATCAGACAATGAGTTCAAGACCATGTTAATGGCCAATTCCTCATCAAAATGAATGTTGAGCTTGTGACATCCCCATTTTCACAACTAGAAAATACCGATTTTGTTTATGATTTATGAAAATCAGAGTGCCTCTTTTAATAAAAATGTTGTGGAATTTGTTCCCAGTAAAACATGATAAATACGTTATCAAAGCATTTCCGAAGAAAAATATTTTTATTCATTTTAAAACATTTGGGATGTCATTGTCAATACAGAAACATAAGCATAAACATAACTTACATTCATTAACACTAGTGATTTATATCTCCTTAATCTCTCAGTGTAATGTGACTTCATAACAACACCTGTGATATAAATAAACTGAGTGGGTCAGCTTGGGAAACCTGGTGAGTACATAGGGTTTTCAACCCACAATAATATAATTATTATGTTTAAATAATTAAGCAATCAACCCAATTACCCATCAATCGACACGAAGTCCATCGTTGCCACGGTTCACAAAACAGGAACTAAGTCTGCATGGTCGCCAGGGGTTAGGCATCAAGTTTGCATGATCGCCAAGGTTTACACAACGCTCACTAAGTCTACATAAACGCCGGGGTTTAGGCATCAAGTCTGCATGATCGCCAAGTTTTAGGCACCAAGTCTGCATGGTCGCCAAGGTTCGGAGTACACCGGGTGAACACATCGTTCACAACACCTACAGGTTGCGATCCTACTAGTGTTCCACTGGAGTGTCTAGAATAGTCTGTGGTTGTCATCCATACTCTGCTAAATGATGCAACCATCGTTTGGCAAAAGGCTTCTCACATCGTCCACCTCTCACCCTCACCTCGTGGTTTATAACACCTCACAACTCATCATCAAACTCATATTCCATCTATTACATCTACCCATGTTTTACCCCAACATTATCGTAGATATAAAATACATATACAGTTTAAATCATTTAAAACATGTATAAAATCGTTCATCCAACATAGACAGAGAGTATTCAGATAATATGCACACATAGCACGTAAATTATATAAAATACTTCATATTTATGTGTAAGATGAAAGTAACTATGTACTCACCTGAGAAGGTGGTGACTCGGTACTCGGACAGCGCTTCATTTACTTTAAAATAATTTCCTTCGACGAAACCAAGTATTATTACCACTAGATTTTAGTCTAATATTTACCATGACTAATTAATAGTCTTATTATTATTATTATTATTATTATATAAGCGTTTAAACAATGCTTTCCAACCACTATGTACAGACAGGGGCCAAACATAAACCACCGGAGGGCAGGACCATTTTGGCATATAGCACTTCTGAAATCCAACAACCCTATGCGACCCTTTAAACCAGATTCCCCGTACCGCGAGTAGTTAAAAAGATATTATAACGACACTTATATAAGTCATAATAATAGCTCAAATATTTATTATAAGTTCATAATAACAATATTAATTTTAAATATAAGCTATATTAAAATAGGGTAAGCATAACTTACTTACAAGGAGATTTTAGCTAGGAGACAGGCTCTGCAGGGGCAGAACTTCATCGCTGAATCTTTCTAAGAAAGATTCGTGAAGCGCTTCAGCGCTCACCTTACTATACTAAAAACTACAGAAAGAGAAGTCGAATCACGAGGGACCGAAATGCTCGAGGATAAGGAGAGAAAGACTTTTGAATCAAGAGAATGATGCAAGAAATATGAGAGCCCAAGGCTCTTATTTATACTAAATGAATTTTCAAAAACTACCCTCCATAATTACTTAATGACCTTTTAGTTATATAAACAACTAAACACCCCTCTATAATACTATTTTAAACGGATTTAATGATATTTGTACTAAATCAATTTCGAAAGAACTCAACATTAGTCTTATAATGACCACATCGTCGATACCTTTCTAATGTTATATACATATGTATATATATGTGTACGTGTATATGATTTATACTTTATTTTAATATGTAAATATGCTATTATAATTTGTAACTCGTTCATACGAACTCCGTTTTTTACGTTCTTTATATCCACACGTAGGTGGAGACGTACTCTACAACTTTCGTTTAGACTTCGTCGGCTAATTTTGACTTTATTTTTAAAGTTATATTTTTAACACGCCGGGACAGGATTGGTCCGTTAAAATCTCATAACTTCTTCATCCGATGTCCATTTTCATCTGTCTTTTTATTGTTACACTAATAATAACGAGATCTTCGATTCTCATTTAGGTTGTGTCGGATAAAAACCGCTCGATCTAATACTCGAAATTCGGGCTGTTCACCGCTAAGTCGAAATTTCGAAAAATCATAACTTCCTTATAAGAAGTCAGATTTGGGCGTTCTTTTTATGGACGTTCTCAGGTTAACATATTCTACGACTTTCATTTAGATTACTAAGGCTAAAATTCGCTCTATCATAAATTCACTATTTACGACTTTGCGGTGTCGTGCCGGTTCCATCGCTAAACTTCGAATGGTCATAAATTCTTCGTTATAACTCAGATTTCGGTGCTCTTTATATGTACGGAAACCTTGTAACATATACTAAAACTTGGTTAAGACTATTTATTATAAATAATCTTTTTCCGAAAAGTTGTTTTCGACACTTATTTTCTCAAAATGGACTAGCCCGGATCTACGGGCGTTACAATTATCTCCCCCTTATGATGATTATGTCCCAGAATCATCAACGAAACAGGGCTCACATGATGACTCCATACGTTATCTCTTCATCCTAAGTTATAACCGTAACTTTGATGTTTCTTCGAACGAGTATCTAACTCTAAGACTTCCTGACTGCAGGCGGTGCTCGATCTTGCACTTGCTCCCTATCTCACGTTAGACTCCAAATTATGACCTTTAAGTCACAATCTTGATCCTCACTGGATACGAATTTAAGATAAGTTCTTTTATTACTATCATGGATCGATGTGTCATATTCTAATGACCTCTCATCGTATGTTGCAACTCTCAGACTCAGGTCTCTTAGAGTCAAATTCCAGAATGGAATATAGCTTTCTTCATGCTCTAATGTGATAGAATCACATTTTAACATGTAGCATTTCTAGCTACTAAATTCTTTAACAACGAGCATGATACTTCTATTAATCACTTTGATTATCTCTCACTTCAATGTTCTGGCTTAAGTCAGATGCAACATCGAACTTGGTTCTCTGAACAACGTAACATACTCATCGCGGTCAGACTCAATTTGATATGACCACTAGGGTCTGAATAACAACAATCTTCTTAGTCATTACCGAAACGATGGTAACGACATGCTTGAATAAAACGGACTTAATTATTGGCTTCTTGGTAACCTTGTGACTTTCCCTGATCCAAGCGTGAGTCATGTGCTTCCGGTAGTATATGCATCTACTACCTTTCACACCTACTTATACTCGTCCCAAGTATTGTCTTGTAGTCCCCAAGTCACCATATAGGAAAATCACATAACAGTTTAACACATCAGATAACAAAACGAAGGCTTTATTATTTCTTGAAACTATTACATAGGTTTTCAAGTTTACCCTAGACTATGCCTATAATAGGCTACATCATATGGTTCTATCTCTTTAGCTACCTCATAGCTTGATCTTCGGGTATGAATTCCTCATCCTTGGTTCCTCGCATTGTTTTCTGCTTCGTCGAGGATCATGTGGAATGCCCTTGGCCTTGGTGGCGTGTTTGGCCTTGCTGCCTCGTTTTTCTTTGGGCAGTCCCTAGAAATATGACCTTCTTTGTTACATCCATAACACACCTTCTTGTTGGACGCACACTTGCTGGCGTAATGCCCTATTTTTCCACATTTGTAGCAAGTCACCTCATCGCTACATTTCCCGAAGTGCTTCTTTTTACACTTCTCGCACCACTTGGTTTCACCTCCTCCTCCTCCTTCAGTCTTTGAGAATTTCCTTTCTTTGTTGGATTTTGAAGATCCTTTATGCTTCCTTTTCTCGCCAACTTCCGCTCTCTCCAGACCCTTTTCCCTAATGTGTGTTTCAACATTCCTAGCTACCCAGATGGCTCCTTTCAAAGTGGTTGCTTGCTTGACCATTGGTCCAAAGTCTGTTGGTAATCCATGGGCAAACTTGTTAACCTTGGAGAGCTCAGTTGGAACTAGGTAAGGAACAAGCTTCATTTTCTCCGTAAAACTTGCAGCATACTCGATGACACTCATCCTTCCCTTGTTTAGATTCTGGAACTCATTGTTGATCTCCAGAAGATCCTGCTCAGAGCAGTTCTGCATCTTTAACTGCACCAGAAAATCTTCCCATGACATCTTGCTCGCTTCTCCTTTGGGCATCGAATCGGCTAGTAGCTTCCACCATCTTAGTACTCCAGATTTCAATAGAGGAACCACAAGAGTGGTCTTTTGCCTGTTGCTACACTCGCAACTCTCAAACATCGTCTCTATATCGGAGATCCGGTTCATGACATCCACTGGCGTCGGGCTTCCGGATAGACTCGGTGGTTTGGATGCCATGAAATCCTTGTATTTGCATCCACGTCTGTCATTTCCTCCATCCTGGTGGTTTTTCCTAACTATTGGTGGGTTGGCTTGGCCAACAGTCCCACTGTAGTTTCCCTCCTCAGTCTGCCCTTCGTTTAACTCGGGCTGTTCGATCTGTATGGTTGCTTCCTCTCGATTTTGCTGGAGCAAACGTCTGGTTTCCTCCATTTGATGATCCAACATCACCTGGATCATCGCTTGCACTCCGGCCATTGTTATTGGCTCAGTGGCAGCTACCACAACCGGTATTTGCTCAATCACTGGGGGTTGATTTCGGTTCCTATTTGCATTCACGTTTCCGCTACGGGTCCTTGCCATCTTGATCTATATACCGAATAAGGTGAATCTAGATCTTTATTTAGGATTGACGTTTAAATCGTCCTTATTACTCCGAAACGTTTATATGCTAGTTCTAATATCGTAGTTAAACGCTTAGAATCCTAAACACATAAGGTTTCCAAATCCGGTCGGCAATAGACCATAGATCCGAACAAATAACAGCATATCATACACAAAGCATTTAGCACATAAAAGCATTTTAGGTACAACCCCTAAAATAATCAAGTGCTCACACCTCACAATCATCGCTTAGCATTCTAAGTTTAAGTCTAGAAAAAAATCCATATTCCTAGTTCGCTTAAACTAATGCTCTGTTACCAACTGTGACATCCCCATTTTCACGGCCAGAAAAGACCGATTTTGTTTATGCTTTATGAAAATCAGAGTGCCTCTTTTAATAAAAATGTTGCGGAATTTGTTCCCAGTAAAACATGATAAATACGTTATCAAAGCATTTCTGAAGAAAAATATTTTTATTCATTTTAAAACATTTGGGATGTCATTGTCAATACAGAAACATAAGCATAAACAGAACTTACATTCATTAACACTAGTGATTTATATCTCCTTAATCTCTCAGTGTAATGTGACTTCATAACAACACCTGTGATATAAATAAACTGAGTGGGTCAGCTTGGGAAACCTCATGAGTACATAGGGTTTTCAACCCACAATAATATAATTATTATGTTTAAACAATTAAGCAATCAACTCAATTACCCATCCCCATTATCTTCTTTATTCTTAAGGATCTACCCTAAGAATCAGCTATTCCTCGTTCATTTATTCCTAAGGATCATCCTAAGGAATCGACACGAAGTCCATCGTTGCCACGGTTTACAAAACAGGAACTACGTCTACATGGTCGCCAGGGGTTAGGCATCAAGTTTGCATGATCGCCAAGGTTTACACAACGGGCACTAAGTCTACATAGTCGTCGGGGTTTAGGCATCAAGTCTGAATGATCGCCAAGATTTAGGCACCAAGTCTGCATGGTCGCCAATGTGACAACCCGATATTTCGAGACAATGAAATGTAACACCAGTCAAATATATGTAAAAATTTAACTTTCCTAAAATCTTATTTGGGTTAAATAAAGTGGTAGGAATCGTATCAAGGTTTTCGTGCATATAAAGAACACTAAAATCCGAGTTATAACGAAGAAGTCATGACCAATCTAAGATTCGCAACGAAAATCGGCAACACTGATAGACGTAAAACACGAAGTTTCAATACAATAATTTTTAACCTTAGGTATCTAAATGAAAGTTTTAGATATCATTAAACCGTAAACGTACATAAAAAGAACGTCCGAATCTGACTTCGTATGAGGAAGTTGCGATTTTTCGAAGTTTCAGACATAGCAGTAGACAGCTAAAAACTCGAAATCGAGATCGAGCGGATTTTTGCCAACATGACCTAAATGAGAATCGAAGATCTCATCAATTGTATTACAACGGTAAAAAGTTTGGCGAAAACAGACAGCGGATGAAGTAGTTATAAAATTTTAACGGACTTTTCCTGTCCCGGCCTATTAAAAATATAATATTAAAAATAAAGTCAAAATTAGCCGACGAAGTATAAACGAAAGTTGTAGATCGTAGTCTCACCTACGCGTGTATATAAAGAACGTTGAAAACGGAGTTCGTATGAGGAAGATATGAATTTTTGAAGTTTATTAATAATTAAAATATTTAATTTAATTAAAAATGCCCGATATTATCCGTTGGAGGGGGAGTCACCGGTCTGATCCGGATTACGCCCAGCGTATTTCCTTGGTACGCCCAGCGTAATCCGAGGAATCATACCCTATATAAAGGGTGCGAGGGTGTCGGCCATATTTGCTAATTTCCTTCCCTTCTCGCGCTGAAGCTCGGTGTTTCAGCCCTCGAATCCATCCCAAAGTCCCGGTTTTCATATCCAAGTTCGGAAGGAAGTTTTACGCTCCCGAGATTCCCGAGAATCCCGAGAAATCAGCTTTCTCAAGTAGAAGTTCTGCTCGGTTTTCATCACGCTTTCCTCGATCTATCAAGTCAGTTCATACCCCTATAAACTACACTTTTAAATGTTTTATAAATACTTTTATATGCTTTTAGGGGGGGGGGGGGAATACAAGTATAATACTCGATTATTATCGTGTGTTATATAATAAAGATTCATTATACGCTTTTTATCAACGGAATCATATGTGATTTATAACTATTATAGGTAAACTTTCGTATGAAAAATATATCACGATAACATCATAACTTTTCAAATGAAAAGTGTTGTTATATATATATATATATATATATATCAAACACTATGCTTATACGGTATGTATATGTGTCCATCTTTGGTACTACAAACATACGATTAATTTGGCACGAAAAATATCAATCTTTTGCGATACTTGCTGTTAATAAATCAATCATATGGGATTTATAACTAGTATACAGATGGATTTAGTAACGGTTTAGCAGTTTTACTAAACATATTACTTCAAATGACTTTCTTAAACGTTTTTACATGTTTAAAGCTCTTTATCAAACTGTCTTGCACACTGTAAGCTTCCTTTCAAACTCTGTTACAAAGATGTTTTCAAACAGAGGTTTTCCGTATACTTAAACTGTCTTATCAAACAAAATACTTTCAATCGTTTTATAAACTGACATCAGGTCATCGTTTCTTATTATTAAACTTTTCAAAGGTTTTAGAAAACTTCTTTTAAGCTTTTATATTGTCAAATGCATGCCCATATATGTATAGTTATATAAATAATGTTTAAAGGACTTAGGACGGTTAGCTTACTTTATTTCCTTTTCCTCGTTGGGATGTGGCCTTAGGGTATCAGTTGTTCGTCCGAATGTTGTCTAAATATTATTTATATATCATGTATACATATATAGGTATAAAGATTACATTAATCAGTTCAGTACCTTTGAGTAACAAAGGTATACTTCCGGTTATACTCGTACATTACTAGTAACTATAATAGGTATAGTTAGAAGATACTACTTAGAATTCCAGGTATAAGGAATCACACAAGAGTTAGTTCATTCATGAGTCTATACTAATACATTACATGTTACATGACTACGTTTACATATATACGCTTACATGCGTACAATTTCATAAATACGCTTACATGAATACGTTTACATAGATACGCTTACAGAGATACGTTTACATTGATACGTTTATAGAGATACGCTTACATGAACATGTCTACATTAATACGTTTAATAGATACTATTACATAGGATCAATTACAAACATTTCGGGACTTACCATTCCTATAACCTCTGTTAGCTACAGAGGTAAATGCACATCTACTGATGTCTACGGTTGATACCATTATAGGTATACTTTAAGGGACTAACTATTCGTACACCCATCTGTTAGCAACAGAGGTAAATGTACATCTTCGGATGACTATGGTTAATACTATTCGGTAATTCCTATGCCGTGTTTATCCTAGTACCAAAGGATAATATTTAAGTTATTAGTTCATTTCCTTTACCTTGTGATAAATTCGCATAAACGTCGACGCAGATTAATACTTATATAATTATATTACTACCTTTATAATGTGACTCATACACATAAACGATGAGGTATACTATAGTTTTATACTAATAGTTAAAACAAGGAAAAACCGTCACATTTACAGTGATGCTTACTTTCAAAACAATCGAGTCTTGGTAGAAGACTACTTTTACACTAGTAGGAAATATAGGATTTCCTAGGGTTTTCAAACGTTTACAATTACTTACAAACATTTTCCAACTTTTCTCCAAATGTTTACAAGTCTTTACTTTACAGTTTTTACAAATCCAAGACACATTAATACTTATGAATTCACCAGCTTTATTGCAGATAATCGCTTTCAAAATAACTTGTATTCTCAGGTCACAAATAGACAGGTACGACGACCACGTTTTGTGAAGACAGAGAAATCAAGATTCCTTTTTATTTTGATTAGTTATTATGTTGTCTGATACTATGAAAGAACACACTTGTAATTAAATTTATACTATTAATGCAATGGATGATGATGTTGTTTACGCCAGTGGATTATGTTGGTTGTTTACTACTTTACATTGTTGTGATACGTTACATGACGTCCTCCGCCACAGAACGTTTCCGCCGTTTTCGGTTTTGGGGTGTGACAGCCAAGGTTTAGAGTACACCGGGTGAACACATCATTCACAACACCTACAGGTTGCGAGTCTGCTAGTGTTCCACTCGACTGTCTAGAATAGTCTGTGGTTGTCATCCACACTCTGCTGAATGGCGCAACCATCGTTAGGCAAAAGGCTTCTCACATCGTCCACCTCTCACCCTCACCTCGTGCTCTATAACACCTCTCAACTCATCATCAAACTCATATTCCATCTATTGCATCTACCCATGTTTTACCCCAACATTATCGTAGATATAAAATACATATACAGTTTAAATCATTTAAAACATGTATAAAATCGTTCATCCAGCATAGACAGAAAGTATTCAGATAATATGCACACATAGCACGTAATTTATATAAAATACTTCATATCTATATGTAAGATGAAAGTAACTATGCACTCACCTGAGAAGGTGGTGACTCGGTACTCGGACAGCGCTTCGTTTACTTTAAAATAATTTCCTTCGACGAAACCAAGTATTATTACCACTAGATTTTAGTCTAATATTTACCGTGACTAATTAATAGTCTTATTATTATTATTATTATTATATAAGCGTTTAAACAATACTTTCCAACCACTATGTACAGACAGGGGCTAGACATAAACCACCGGAGGGCAGGACCATTTTGGCGTATAGCACTTCTGAAATCCAACAACCTTATGCGACCCTTTAAACCAGATTCCCCGTACCGCGAGTAGTTAAAAAGATATTATAACGACACTTATATAAGTCATAATAATAGCTCAAATATTTATTATAAGTTCAAAATAACAATATTAATTTTAAATATAAGCTATATTAAAATAGGGTAAGCATAACTTACTTACAAGGGGATTTTAGCTAGGAGTCGGGCTCTGCAGGGGCAGAACTTCATCGCTGAATCTTTCTAAGAAAGATTCGTGCAGCGCTTCAGCGATCACCTTCCTATACTAAAAACTACAGAAAGATAAGTCGAATCACGAGGGACCGAAATGCTCGGGGTTAAGGAGAGAAAGACTCTTGAATCAAGAGAACGGTGCAAGAAATATGAGAGCCCAAGGCTCTTATTTATACTAATTGAATTTTCAAAAACTACCCTCCATAATTACTTAATGACCTTTTAGTTATATAAACAACTAAACACCCATCTATAATACTATTTTAAATGGATTTAATGATATTTGTAATAAACTAATTTCAAAAGAACTCAACATTAGTCTTATAATGACCGCATCGTCGATACCTTTCTAATGTTATATACATATGTATATATATATATATATATATATATATATATATATATATATGTGTGTGTGTGTGTGTAATTGTATATGATATATACTTTATTTTAATACGTAAATATGCTATTATAATTTGTAACTCGTTCATACAAACTCCATTTTTTTACGTTCTTTATATCCACGCGTAGGTGGAGAAGTACTCTACAACTTTCGTTTAGACTCCGTCGGCTAATTTTGACTTTATTTTTAAAGTTATATTTTTAACAGGCCGGGACAGGATTGGTCCGTTAAAATCTCATAACTTCTTCATCCGATGTTCATTTTCGTCTGTCTTTTTATCATTACACTAATAATAACGAGATCTTCGATTCTCGTTTAGGTTGTGTTGGCTAAAAACCGCTCGATCTAATACTCGAAATTCGGGTTGTTCACCGCTAAGTCGAAATTTCGAAAAATCATAACTTCCTCATAAGAAGTCAGATTTGGGCGTTCTTTTTATGGATGTTCTCAGGTTAACATATTCTACGACTTTCATTTAGATTACTAAGGCTAAAATTCGCTCTATCATAAATTCACTATTTACGACTTTACGGTGTCGTGCCGGTTCCGTCGCTAAACTTCGACTGGTCATAAATTCTTCGTTATAACTCAGATTTCGGTGCTCTTTATATGTACGGAAACCTTGTAACATATTTTAAAACTTGGTTAAGACTATTTATTATAAATAATCTTTTTCCGAAAAGCCGTTTTCGAAACTTATTCTCTCAAAATTGACTAGCTCGGATCTACGGGCGTTACAGAGCTTGACCAAACGCTCTAGTTAGCATTGCATTCTTTGCACATGAGATACAACCGACTCCCCCTCTTTCATCTTGCAAGCCATGAGTGACTTGACTACTTCAAACTTTTCTTAGCGAGCTCGCGTATGGTACTTTTCCATAAGGTCCTTATTCATCTCAAAAGGCCAGTAGTCCTCATAATACCTTTGCAGTTCTGGGGACATAGTTGCAACCATGATGCATGCCACTTTGGTAGCATCATCATAGTGCTTCTTGTAGGCAGCATACTCTTTGGGAGTGGCTTTGGACTCATCAAATTCTTTGAGCTCCTTTTCAAGGACATACTCTTTGTCCTCGAATCTAAGCGCCATCTTGATGTTACGCATCCAATCGTTATAGTTAGAGCCATCTGTAATGACTTTGGAGCAAATGTTGAGTAAAGAGAAGTTGTGGGTGGAGGATGATGAAGTAGAAGTGTTTCCAGGAGTAGACATCTGTGACAACCCGAAATTTCCATTGTACGAACATTAGCTATTCAATAGAAGCTAGTCCAATTTCTTTAAATTTCGGACTTGTCCGAACAAGTTTGTGTACATTAGGGTTTACGTTTCTGGACGTATCAGGAGAGTGGATGCTCCTGTAATTGTGAAACTTGAAACATTTTAAGTTTCATAATGTTATAGTCCGACTTCTGGAATAAAAATATTTTCTGTCAAAATATTCCAGGACTATAAATAGATTTCTGAATTTAATTAATTCATTATTCACAATTCCAACTAGAGAAAAGCCAATTCTCTCTGACGGATCTTCGGGTTTTCATCCCAGATTGTGAGTCTACTTTCCTAAAAGTGTTTTAATACTTGTTATATGCTTTATAACATCAATTACATGTCCAAAATACAAGATCCGTGAGTTTACCGCCCAAGAACGTTCTTGGGGAGTAAACTCCAAAATGGAACTTTAAGGCTTCCTAGTCCCGATTCCGTGTTAGACAACATGTAAAGGACCTTGTGTGTGATCTTTATAGACTAGAAAGCATCCAAAATCAACAAGTTAGAGGAGTTTACGGCCAAGGAACTTTCTTGGGCCGTAAACCCCTTTTTAAGGGTCAAACATGCCCTAACTTGCCTCCTTGAGCCTAAGGACTTTAACCACTAATACTTGTGCTTAGTTTGGACTTCAAAACACTTCAAAATGATAGAATTATAGGAGTTTACGGCCAAGGAAGGATCTTGGGCCGTAAACCCCTTTTCTAAGGGTAAAAATCATTCCAAGCACACCTTAGGCCTTAAGACAATTTACCTTGAGTACTTGGGACTAGAATGGAGAGTAGAACACATAAAAATCACTCCTTGAAAGGATTTTACGGCCAAGGAACATATCTTGGGCCGTAAACTCCAAGTGAAGGCACAAAAGTGTGCCTCTTGTCCCCATTAGCCTTAGATAAATTCATGGAAGCCATCCTTGATGTGTAAGAGCCTCAAAACAATTAAAAGCCATCACCCCATAGGAGTTTACGGCCGTAAACTCTAGGGTGAATGGACTTTAGGCCGAAAACTCCACTATGGGGCATTCTAGATCCTTAAACTACTTCATGTGTTATTCCAACAAAGCTAGGAGTGTTCTAGGATCAAGATAGCACCATAAAACACCCAAGACCACCCTTTGAGGAGTTCACGGCCATAAACCCATGAGTTTACGGCCGTAAACTCCAAGGTGTGGGGTTTGTTGGGTGGTGAACTCCTATGCAAGGCCATTTGATGTTTCAAACCCTTTTGCCTTGTCCCGTAGCAACTTAGATGCAACCATTTGAACCTTAAACACTCATAAAAGTGTTTACATGTTTCCTAAGTGTCTTAACTTATTTATTTAAGTTATTATTTTTCTAATTAGTTATATATATGCTTATTATATGATAACTAGGCTCGTGCGAGTAAACAAGTCTCCGTTTGCCACCTAGCACGGTATCCGACACTGCAATTCAAACGACTCACCACAAGTGAGTTCATACCCCTTGAATCAACCTTTGAAATGATTTTAAATGTTTTAAATACTTTATGGGGGGGGGGGGGGGGAATACAAGTCAAATACTTATAGTTATTGCTTCAATCACATGTGATTGCATTTAATCACATGTGATTAATAACTAGGAAAACAACGATTTTTACCAATGTTCAAACTGTTTATCAAACTGTTTCACTTCAAATGTTTTACAAACTCTTTTTACTTATCAAATGCTTTTATTAAACTTTGTTTTACTTCTTATAAATTGCATGCCCATATATGTATATATATATATATATATATATATATATATATATATATATATATATATATATATATATATAAGTAATGTTTAAAGGGCTAAGGAAGGCCATCCGCCCTATTTCCTTTTCGCGCACTGAGATGTGGTCTGGTGGGATTTCGGGTGACCATCCGAAGGTCGTTTCAACATTAGTTATATATCATATATACATGTATAGACATAAAAGTACTTCCATATTCATATTTATCAGTACATCAATAGTTAGTTACCATCGGGGTAACACAATACATATACATATACATATACTAGAAACAATACATATACAATGATGCTAGAAACAATACATATACATATACTAGAAACAATACTTATACAATGATGCTAGAAACAATACATATACATATACTAGAAACAATACATGTACAATGATGCTAGAAACAATACATATACATATACTAGAACGAGAAACAGTACATATACATGAATACTTTATTATTGTGATTTAAATCGGAGCATGACTTAACTGTCATGGCTCGAGTTGTAGCCAGAATTCTCTTGAAGGGAGAGCGTGAGTTTGCGTATAGATCTATACTGGATTGACAATCCTACACCTTGCTGCTAGCTACAGCCGGACCTGCAGGTCTGCGGGTGCCAAACGTCATTCCGTTATTACGACCATTCATTTGTCGTTGTTACTAGTCGATAGTATGGTGCAATTTATCACGTAATGCCTTAATATAAATCCGGTTTAAGGTAGTTAGTACAGCAGTAGTTCTTATAATACAAGGCTACAGTACTACAATAATTTATCCATTACATATTTTTAGTGATAACCTCACTTAAACGTTTATGTACAACTATATTTTGTTAAATGATAGTTACATTTGGGAAATTACACACTTTTACATCAAATGAGCATACAAAATAGTTAAGCCTTGGTAGAAGGCTACTTTAATAGAAAATATAGGTTTTTTTGAGAGATTCAAACTTTTACAAATAATTGCAAACCTTTACGTACATTTTACAAACTTATACTTTATACATGTTCAAACATTTGGATGACAAATACCGACACAAAAATACTTATGAACCACCAGCTTAATGCTGATAAACTCTTTCAAAATAACTTGTATTGTCAGGTCGTCAGTAGATAGGTACCGAGGCCAGCTTTTGAGAAGATGGAGCGCATTCAAGACTCATCTTATTATTTTGATATACGTTATTTTTGGTGTCTATAATGTACAGAACACACTTGTATTAAAATTATATATTTAATGCAATGGATGATGTTGTTTGCTTATTTACATTTACTGTGTTGTGATACTTACATGACGTCCTCCGCCCCAGAACGTTTCCGCCGTTCTTGGTTTTGGGGTGTGACAGATTGGTATCAGAGCATTGTTTATAGTGAATCAAGTGTATCAACCCATAAAAGATATACTAAACTATAAACCCATTTGGTATTAAAACACTCTGACCAAGAGTCTATACTTAAAATACTAAAATATTTAATTAAGTATACTAGTCTACATTCATACTAAAACCAGTGTCACAACGACAAGAACAAAAGTATTACGTTTGTTAAATATCACAGGTAAGCTCGGGGATATATGGTCAGTCCTGGGAATGGCATAGCCTGATCAACTATGATGGTCCGAGGAGTGATTAGCATATGCTCTAGAATGGTTGTGATGTGTTAACAAGTCTAAAAACTTACCAACAATACCACAAGAAGATTCAATAGAACCTAAACTTAAAATACTATAGGTGTATTTTGTACTACCAACTACTTGTATACTATATCTTTATACCTCTCTTCTCGCGTAGATTTAGATGGCTGGATTCCATCACGGCGACCCGTACTTTCCAAATGAAGGCAACGCAGGATGGCTCGAAGCAGAGTCTGACGATGAACACCCAATCCCGTTGGATGATCATCAAGCTGAAGGTTTCTCAGATGGATCAGACTCTGAGCCCGAAGTTAACAACCTACCTCCAGTAGGTCAGGCCCCGAACAACAACCCTCGACCAGCTTTTCTAGGTCCCACTCCCTTATGGGTACATAACTTGAATCGCTGGAGTGACGAACAGGGTCAACCCTTACCATACTTTGGGGACCGAACCTTTTACAACGTCAATGATGGTGGCTCTGCTGACCGAGCTCTACCTGTCCTTATCCGTAGAATAGCTCGTAATGTCGAGCAAGGTCGAGCAGCCATCGACCGGGTCGTGGAGATTGATGCCAACTCTGGTGTCAACACAGTCCGCATTCATCGTCTCGAAGAAGATATGGAACGGACCCAGAGAACCAATGAAACTCTGCAGCAACGTCTGGTTGCCTCTCAAGCTGAATTCATGGAACTTCGAGCTCGTCAAAGGGCTCATGAACGACACCTTCAAGAGGTGGTACGGCAAATGAGAGACCTTAGGGTTCTCCCGAGGAATACTCATCGCCGTTAGATGATGTCTAGTACATCATTATCTTTTGGGTTAAGGATTAGCCTTTTAACATCTGTGCTCTAAGTAGCACTTATCTGTAAAATATTCCTAACTTTCAGTACTCTAATTAGGAATCTAAGAACTATCAAACTTTCTGTATGGTATGATGTAAGACCTACTGTTAGGTCAATTTTCATTGAACTCGTTACATCAGTAATACCAGTATTGTTGACAACTACCTACTCTGTGGGATGAATCTTTACATTTGGGTTTTCCTACACATCTTTCTGGTTATGAACACAAACACTCATTCAATTGTTGGGCTATGGTTAGTTAGTCCATGTGTCATTCACACATTACTTACAAATTGATTCTTACCGCTTTTCTCATCTTTATAAACATATAGTTGAAAGATGCCTCCTCGCAAATCTCCCAGGGCAAGGAATAATCCTGCACCTCCACCGCCTCCACCACCCCCGGTCATTGATACAGCAGCCCTAAATGCTGTCGTAGCTGCAGCAGTGGCAACTGCCATGGCACAGTATCACTCTACTGATGCCAGCAGAGGTGGAACCCATGTGGAATCTATTCCGATCGAAATCCCTGTGCGCTCAAGGGAGTGCTCCTACAAGGATTTTACAAACTGCAAGCCGAAGCCTTTCTATGGCACCGGCGGAGTCATTGCTCTCTCGCAATGGTTCGAGAAGACTGAATCAGTCTTCGAAATCTGTTCGTGCCCTGCTGCATTCAAAGTGAAATATGCCGCATGCACCTTCGAGGATAAAGCCCTAATGTGGTGGAACGGCCACGTCAAAGCCCTAACTCTCGTTGTGGCTAACGACATGGGCTGGGAAACGATGAAGGACCTCATGGCTGAGGAGTACTGCCCGAGGGGCGAAGTCCAGAAGTTAGAACATGAACTCTGGAACCTGACCATGAAGGGCACCAATGTGATCGCTTACACTGCCCGCTTTAGCGAACTGGTGGCCCTATGCCCCAATATGGTTCCCACTGAGGGGAAAAAGATCGAAAGGTATGTATGGGGGTTAGTGCCTCCTTACCAGGGGAATGTCTTAGCATCCAACCCCGCTACCTTCGACAGTGCCAAGCGTTTGGCACAAAGACTCATTGACCATGGAGTCAAGACCCCCGTAACCACAACCACCCAAGCCATCCCAGAACCCTCCAAACCCGCGGGCAACAAGCGGAAGTTCTGGGATGAGAAGAAGAAACAGCGAGCTTCGAAGAAATAGCAAATCGTGGCAGTGCATGCTGCGGTAACCCCTACTGCTGTTACTGCTCCGGGGAAGCAGTATGTTGGAAGTTTGCCGAAGTGCAACAAATGCAACTTCCACCACAACGGCCCCTGCCGTGAAATGCAGTGTTCTAACTGCAACAGGAAAGGACACACCGTCCGTTTCTGTAAATTCCCGGCACAACCGATCACGCAAGTCCCTGGCTCTGGCGCGAGCCCAACTTGCTATGGATGTGGCGAAACAGGCCACTATAAGAGGGACTGCCCCAAAGCGAGAAATACGGGAGGAGCAGGGAGGGTACTAGCTATAGGCCACGGGGAAGCAGTCACTGACCCGACAGTGGTGACTGGTACGTTCCTCCTCGATAACTCCTATGCATGCATTCTGTTCGATAGTGGAGCGGAGCGAAGCTTCGTAAACCACAAATTTGCTCGCATGCTTAAACCACAACCACACGCACTTAAAGAACAATTCACAGTAGAAATGGCTAACGGCAAAACAGAAAACACCAATAGCATATACTTAGGATGTATCCTAACCCTAGATAACCATTCATTCCCAATCGACCTCATGCCGGTCTCACTAAAAAGTTTCGACGTCATCATCGGCATGGATTGGTTGAGTCTTCATCGCGCCGACATCATGTGCTTCGAGAAAGCAGTCCGACTAAACCTTCCGTCTAATGAAACTCTTATAGTCTACGGCGACAAACCTGGTGCGAGTCTTCGCATTATATCAAGTATTCAAGCACAGAAATATCTGCGCAAAGAATACCACGCATTCCTTGCTCACGTCGTCGACACGAACCTCGAAACGAAAGAACTCAAGAACATTCCAGTAGTGAGCGACTTTCCCGACATTTTCCCAGAAGAACTACCTGGATTACCTCCGCAACGACAGGTCGAGTTCCGAATCGACTTAGTCCCAGGAGCTACCCCAGTAGCCAAGTCGCCCTACCGATTAGCACCAGCAGAGATGCAGGAATTATCTAGTCAACTTAACGAACTGCTCAGCAAGGGATTCATAAGACCAAGCTTCTCACCTTGGGGAGCACCGGTCTTGTTCGTTAAGAAGAAAGACGGATCATTTCGTATGTGTATCGACTACAGAGAACTCAACAAACTGACGGTCAAAAATCGTTACCCTCTGCCTCGCATAGACGATCTATTTGACCAACTGCAAGGGGCGAACTATTTCTCCAAAATTGATCTAAGATCCGGATATCACCAGTTACGAGTGCTAGAGGAAGATGTTCCAAAGACAGCCTTCCGAACTCGTTACGGACACTACGAGTTCGTGGTGATGCCATTCGGATTGACCAATACGCCAGCAGTTTTCATGGACCTGATGAACAGAGTATGCTGACCTTACTTGGATCAGTTCGTCATCGTTTTCATTGACGACATCCTAATCTACTCCCGAAGTAAGGAAGAGCATGGCGATCACCTACGACTAGTTTTAGGAACTTTACGAACGGAGAAACTTTATGCAAAGTTCTCGAAATGTGAATTTTGGATCCGAAGAGTCGAATTCTTAGGACACGTGGTAAGCGAAGAGGGAATCCACGTGGACCCATCCAAAATTAAAGCCATCGAGAACTGGTCAGCACCCAAGACGCCGACAGAAATTCGTCAATTTCTAAGTCTTGCTGGCTACTACCGCAGATTCATTCAGAACTTCTCCCGAATAGCGAAACCTCTTACAACCCTAACCCAGAAAGGCGTGGCCTTTGACTGGGAAGAGAAACAAGAGAGAGCGTTCCAAACGCTCAAACGAGCCTTGTGCACCGCACCAATACTATCTCTCCCCGAAGGGATAGAAGACTTCGTAGTCTATTGCGATGCATCGAACCAAGGGCTCGGGTGTGTTCTGATGCAACGAGGTAAGGTCATCGCCTACGCCTCCCGACAGTTCAAGACACACGAAGTTAACTATACGACACACGATCTTGAACTGGGAGCAGTAGTGTTTGCCCTGAAGATCTGGAGACATTACTTGTATGGAACGAAGAGCACTATCTTTACCGACCACAAGAGTTTACAACACATATTCGATCAGAAGGAGCTCAACATGAGACAACGACGGTGGGTCGAGATACTCAGTGATTACGAATGCGATATTCGTTATCATCCGGGTAAAGCCAACGTAGTAGCAGACGCCCTGAGTCGGAAAGAATATTCTGGTCGCAAGGTCAAGTCATTATCAATAACCATCCATTCACACTTGTCTAACCAAATTCAGGCGGCCCAACTTGAAGCCATGAAACCTGAAAATGTGACGAGTGAATCCCTTAGAGGAATGGACAAGAATTTAGAAGCCAAGGGTGACGGAGCCTTATACTTCATGGATCGGATCTGGACACCGAAACACGGTGGTTTCCGAGACTTAGTCATGACCGAGGCGCACAACACTCGGTATTCCGTCCACCCAGGTTCAGATAAGATGTATCTGGATCTTAAAAAGCTATACTGGTGGCCTAATATGAAAGCAGAGATTGCTACCTTCGTAAGTAAATGCCTTACTTGCGCAAAGGTAAAGGTCGAGTACCAGAAGCCCTCTGGTTTACTGCAACAACCAGAGATTCCAGAATGGAAGTGGGAGCGGATAACTATGGATTTTATAGCCAAGTTGCCCAAGACAACGGGTGGACTTGATACCATATGGGTCATCATTGATAGATTGACCAAGTCTGCACACTTCCTGCCTATCAAAGAAACCGACAAGATGGAGAAACTTATGAGAACATACATTAGGGAAATCGTACGACTACATGGTGTACCTATATCCATTATCTCCAATAGAGATAGTAGGTTCACCTCAAGATTTTGGCAATCACTGCAACATTCCCTAGGAACAAGGCTGGACATGAGCACAGCCTACCATCCACAGACTGACGGACAGAGTGAGAGGACAATCCAGACTTTAGAAGATATGTTGCGTGCTTGTGTAATTGACTTTGGAAAAGCGTGGGATACTCATTTACCCCTCGTCGAATTTTCCTACAACAACAGTTATCACACAAGCATAAAAGCAGTACCATTTGAAGCTCTCTACGGCCGAAAGTGCAGATCCCCTCTGTGCTGGGCTGAGGTGGGGCATACCCAATTAGCTAGAGGGCAAGCTTCCGACAGTACTCTCACTGGTCCGGAAATCATTCGGGAAACGACAGAGAAGATTGTTCAGATTCGTGAACGATTGAAAGCCTCTAGAGACCGACAAAAGAGCTACGTTGATAAACGCAGAAAACCTTTGGAATTTCAGGTGGGAGACCGAGTCCTTCTCAAAGTCTCACCCTGGAAGGGCTTGATACGCTTCGGTAAGCGTAGGAAGCTTAATCCTAGGTACATAGGGCCTTTCGAGATTCTCGCAAGAGTCGGCCCCATAGCTTACAAACTTGATCTACCCGACACACTTCGTAACGTACATTCTACATTCCACGTATCTAACTTGAAAAAGTGTCTGTCCGACGAGACTCTCGTAATCCCACTCGACGAGATTGAGATCAACGAGAGCCTCAACTTCATGGAAGAACCTGTAGAGATCATGGACCGTGAGGTCAAGCAGACGAAGCAAAGTCGTATCCCTATCGTGAAGGTTCGCTGGAACGCCAAGCGAGGACCAGAATTCACTTGGGAACGCGAGGATCAGATGAAACTGAAATATCCTCATCTTTTCGCTTAGTTATTTGTAACTTCTTATTTGCTTAAATTCTAATTTCGGGACGAAATTCCTTCTAACGGGGGGATGATGTGACAACCCGAAATTTCCATTGTATGAACATTAGCTATTCAATAGAAGCTAGTCCAATTTCTGTAAATTTCAGACTTGTCCGAACAAGTTTGTGTACATTAGGGTTTACGTTTCTGGACGTATCAGGAGAGTGGATGCTCCTGTAATTGTGAAACTTGAAACATTTTAAGTTTCATAATGTTATAGTCCGACTTCTGGAATAAAAATATTTTCTGTCAAAATATTCCAGGACTATAAATAGATTTCTGAATTTAATTAATTCATTATTCATAATTCCAACTAGAGAAAAGCCAATTCTCTCTGACGGATCTTCGGGTTTTCATCCCAGATTGTGAGTCTACTTTCCTAAACGTGTTTTAATACTTGTTATATGCTTTATAACATCAATTACATGTCCAAAATACAAGATCCGTGAGTTTACCGCCCAAGAACGTTCTTGGGGAGTAAACTCCAAAATGGAACTTTAAGGCTTCCTAGTCCCGATTTCGTGTTAGACAACATGTAAAGGACCTTGTGTGTGATCTTTATAGACTAGAAAGCATCCAAAATCAACAAGTTAGAGGAGTTTACGGCCAAGGAACTTTCTTGGGCCGTAAACCCCTTTTTAAGGGTCAAACATGCCCTAACTTGCCTCCTTGAGCCTAAGGACTTTAACCACTAATACTTGTGCTTAGTTTGGACTTCAAAACACTTCAAAATGATAGAATTATAGGAGTTTACGGCCAAGGAAGGATCTTGGGCCGTAAACCCCTTTTCTAAGGGTAAAAATCATTCCAAGCACACCTTAGGCCTTAAGACAATTTACCTTGAGTACTTGGGACTAGAATGGAGAGTAGAACACATAAAAATCACTCCTTGAAAGGATTTTACGGCCAAGGAACATATCTTGGGCCGTAAACTCCAAGTGAAGGCACAAAAGTGTGCCTCTTGTCCCCATTAGCCTTAGATAAATTCATGGAAGCCATCCTTGATGTGTAAGAGCCTCAAAACAATTAAAAGCCATCACCCCATAGGAGTTTACGGCCGTAAACTCTAGGGTGAATGGACTTTAGGCCGAAAACTCCACTATGGGGTATTCTAGAGCCTTAAACTACTTCATGTGTTATTCCAACAAAGCTAGGAGTGTTCTAGGATCAAGATAGCACCATAAAACACCCAAGACCACCCTTTGAGGAGTTCACGGCCATAAACCCATGAGTTTACGGCCATAAACTCCAAGGTGTGGGGTTTGTTGGGTGGTGAACTCCTATGCAAGGCCATTTGATGTTTCAAACCCTTTTGCCTTGTCCCGTAGCAACTTAGATGCAACCATTTGAACCTTAAACACTCATAAAAGTGTTTACATGTTTCCTAAGTGTCTTAACTTATTTATTTAAGTTATTATTTGTCTAATTAGTTATATATATGCTTATTATATGATAACTAGGCTCGTGCGAGTAAACAAGTCTCCGTTTGCCACCTAGCATGGTATCCGACACTGCAATTCAAACGACTCACCACAAGTGAGTTCATACCCCTTGAATCAACCTTTGAAAAGATTTTAAATGTTTTAAATACTTTATGGGGGGGGGGGATACAAGTCAAATACTTATAGTTATTGCTTCAATCACATGTGATTGCATTTAATCACATGTGATTAATAACTAGGAAAACAACGATTTTTACCAATGTTCAAACTGTTTGTCAAACTGTTTCACTTCAAATGTTTTACAAACTCTTTTTACTTATCAAATGCTTTTATTAAACTTTGTTTTACTTCTTATAAATTGCATGCCCATATATGTATATATATATATAAGTAATGTTTAAAGGGCTAGGAAGGCCATCCGCCCTATTTCCTTTTCGCGCACTGAGATGTGGTCTGGTGGGATTTCGGGTGACCATTCGAAGGTCGTTTCAACATTAGTTATATATCATATATACATATATAGACATAAAAGTACTTCCATATTCATATTTATCAGTACATCAATAGTTAGTTATCATCGGGGTAACACAATACATATACATATACATATACTAGAAACAATACATATACAATGATGCTAGAAACAATACATATACATATACTATAAACAATACTTATACAATGATGCTAGAAACAATACATATACATATACTAGAAACAATGCATGTACAATGATGCTAGAAACAATACATATACATATACTAGAACGAGAAACAGTACATATACATGAATACTTTATTATTGTGATTTAAATCGGAGCATGACTTAACTGTCATGGCTCGAGTTGTAGCCAAAATTCTCTTGAAGGGAGAGTGTGAGTTTGCGTATAGATCTATACTGGATTGACAATCCTACACCTTGCTGCTAGCTACAGCCGGACCTGCAGGTCTGCGGGTGCCAAACGTCATTCCGTTATTACGACCATTCATTTGTCGTTGTTACTAGTCGATAGTATGGTGCAATTTATCACGTAATGCCTTAATATAAATCCGGTTTAAGGTAGTTAGTACAGCAGTAGTTCTTATAATACAAGGCTACAGTACTACAATAATTTACCCATTACATATTTTTAGTGATAACCTCACTTAAACGTTTATGTACAACTATATTTTGTTAAATGATAGTTACATTTGGGAAATTACACACTTTTACATCAAATGAGCATACAAAACAGTTAAGCCTTGGTAGAAGGCTACTTTAATAGAAAATATAGGTTTTTCTGAGAGATTCAAACTTTTACAAATAATTGCAAACCTTTACGTACATTTTACAAACTTATACTTTATACATGTTCAAACATTTGGATGACAAATACCGACACAAAAATACTTATGAACTCACCAGCTTAATGCTGATAAACTCTTTCAAAATAACTTGTATTCTCAGGTCGTCAGTAGACAGGTACCGAGGCCAGCTTTTGAGAAGATGGAGCGCATTCAAGACTCATCTTATTATTTTGATATACATTATTTTTGGTGTCTATAATGTACAGAACACACTTGTATTAAAATTATATATTTAATGCAATGGATGATGTTGTTTGCTTATTTACATTTACTGTGTTGTGATACTTACATGACGTCCTCCATCCCAGAACGTTTCCGCCGTTCTTGGTTTTGGGGTGTGACAACATCTGAAAAGAAAAATAGTTTTAGTTAGATTTCAAGATACCTCAATATAATAACCCAAAGATATCATATCAAGGTTAGGATCCAACTATGACGATTTACAACTTGGAAATGGGATGCCGAGATCCAAGTTTAAATCTCATAAAGGTAGGTGAATGACGATTCACCAATTCCACCATTAGACAAAATAAACGAAGTGAAATTCCTAATTCTTTTGAGATACATTAAAACTATTCAATGGCATGTTTTAATCTCGGATTATGCTTTACAATTTGTGACCGGGATACCGAGGATCACAAACTAGATGTGAATAACCATGCAAATGTGCTTGGTAACCTTATTGTCTTTATCATTAACTATTGATGTGCCGGTAAACCACACACGCTCCATCAAAATGATAATTATAAGATACCCATTACTACTCTTTATTAGTGCCTATTAGTGTGCCGGTAATCCACACACGCTCTACCAACGACCAATAAAGCATAATGTGCAATTTCATGGATTAGCATACTTTTCACATTTTTCCTAACGTAACTAGAGTTGGGATTTTTGAAAAATAATGTTCTAGTACTTTCTTTAATAACATTATAATTTTAATGAGATGTAGTTGTCATATCAAATCCATTCTGCTAACGACCCTCCACTAATCAAGGAAGCGGTGGGTGAGAGTGGACACCCATTCGACTACCATTTTATAGGCAGTTTCCTTATACCCCCTTATAGACTAGCTTCGTGAATGAGGCATACTAGCGATTTGACTGACCATATTCTTATACATATATTATATTTAACTTTTAATTATAATATATATAAGGTGGGTTTTAAACTTTTTAAAACTTTGAGGTTTATATAAATTTTGAAAAATTAAACTATTAATTTAAATTTAAATAAACCAAATAACTAGATTTAATATTTATCTATTATTTAACTTTTAATTAATTAATTAAATCTTGTAAGGATTGTCTAATTGATTTAATCATAATCCATATCCCTTCTAGATTTCGAAAATATGGGGATACAATAATTTCCTTATTTTTCTCAATTATCCAATAAGGAAACTATTATCTAAAACAAAGAAACCCTAATTCTTCTAGCATATTTCGAAAATCAAGGGAGGAGGCTAGGGTCTCCAAAATCCTAACCCTAATTTCGATTAGGGTTCATGGAGGGTAGGGTTTTTCGAAAACCCTTTGAACCAAAAACCCTAGAAATCGAAAATTTGGCCTTTTAGGGTTTAATAGCTATAAATCCTAATTTGCAATTCAACTATTATAGCAATTCAATTTAAAACAACCTGGCTCTGATACCGCTGATGGGTTTTAGGTAAAACAAATAAACTAGAAAAACAATTCCTAAGTTCACATGCAACCTACTTTGGATCTATGTTTTAACTATTGAACATATAACTTTGAATTGCAAAATAAGAACTCTAGAAGAGAGAGACTATTTTCAAAAATAACAAACTAGGGTTTTGGAGTTACATACCTTTCAATTGTTATAGCAAACAATTGACAATCCTCTTGATCTTGATCTTGTTGGAAGCTTAGCACCACAAATGTAATGCCTCTAATGGAATCACACCCAAGAACTAGAAAGAAGGAAACTTGAAGGAGAGAGAGGGAGGGAGTATGCAATTTTTGGCCTAGGGTTTCTTCAAAGAGTAGGAGTGGCCAATTTTAGGAGCTGGGAGGCTCTTTATATAGCTGAGGGATCTAGGGTTTAGGAAAACCCTAATGCTCCTTTGCTTAGGGCCTAAGCAAACCCAAGGGCCTTATCTAAAGCCCCTTGGACGAAATCCTTAGGGTTTCCATTATAGATTTCGTCCACCTCCTTCCAAGGAGGTTCTGGAGTCTTCCACTCAACTATCTGATAATTGCAAACTAGTCCCTGCACCTTATAATTAATACTTTTAACCCCAAAATTAATTCTGATTAATTTCTGGCTAACTATTAATTAAACATAATGATTCCTAATTAATATATTAATCTTTTAACATATTAATAAATCATTTATATTGATTTATTAATCTTATAATAAATCAATATCTCTCCTTTCATAATTTCGTTGTCTGATTGCTAGGTTTGAGGGCAACCCAAAAGGACTGTGCTGCTATCAATTCAAGTATATATCAATTATAGTTATGGGCTTAGACACCTAATCCAATAATTAGGAGTTCATGGTGACACCTTTTAGGCTCACTAATGCACCTGTAATGTTAATGGACCTCATGAACACGGTTTGCAGGCCGATGTTGGACCGTTCAATAATTGTTTTCATCGATTATATCTCGGTCTATTCTAAGACTAGAGAACAGCATGAGGATCATTTGTGAGAGGTTCTGGAAACTTTGAGGAGGGAGAGGCTTTATGCTAACTTCTCCAAGTGTGAGTTCTGGTTGCACGAGGTTCAATTCTTAAGGCACCTCATCAGTCAGAAGGGTATATTGGTTGATCCGGCCAAGATCGCAACTATTATGCAATGGGAGGTTCTGAGGTCTCCATCTGAGGTTCGGAGTTTCCTTAGCTTAGCATAGTACTATCGGAGGTTGATTGAGAACTTATCCATGATTACAGTTCCGTTGACCCGATTGATGAAGAAGTCAGTTACTTTCTGCTAGGGGTCTGAGGAGCAGGCGGCGTTTGAGACTTTAGGCAGAAGTTATGTGAAGCTCTGCTTTTGTCACTACCAGAGGGTGTGGATGATTTCATGTTATATTGTGATGCGTTGATTTCAGGATTGGGTGCAGTGTTGATGCAAACGGGTCGTGTAACAGCTTGTGCTTCAAGGCAGCTGAAGCCTCATGAGATGAATTATTCCACTTATGATTTGGAGCTAGGTATTGTGGTTTTTTCCCTCAAGATTTAGCATCATTACTTATATGGAGTTTGTTGTATCATTTACATAGACTACAAGCGTTTGAGGTACTTGATGGATCAACCAAATCTGAATATGAGGCAGCGCAGGTGGCTCGATGTGGTGAATGATTATGATTATAAGATCCTTTATCACCTTCGGAAGGTCAACATGGTGGTCGATGCTCTTAGCCTCAAGATGAATAGTACCCTATCAAGGATTTTTGTTTAAGGTTAACAGTGATTACCTCACTCTTGGAGTAGATTTATGAGGCACAAGTTGAGGTTATGAAAAAGAAGCAACGACAGAGTGAGCACATAGTGTGTCAGGTATCCTCTTTTGATTATGATAGTTAGGGGATTTTTGACCCTTCATCAGAGAGTTTGGGTTCCATATTTCAGGGGTTCACAAAAGATTTTGATGGAGGAGGCACATAATTCGAAGTTTTCTATTCATCATAGTGCGACTAAAATGTATAGAGACCTCCGACTTGATTATTGGTGTCCCTGCATGAGGCGGGATATGGCCTAGTATGTGGAGATGTGTTTGACTTGTAGGATAGTCAAGGTCGAGCATCAGCGACCTCATGACAAGATGGAGTCATTCGGTGTTCCCGTCTGGAAATAGGAAGAGATCACAATGGATTTCATCACAAAGCTAACACAGACTGCATAAGGGGTGGATTCGATTTGGGTCATTGTGGATCGGTTGACCAAGAGTATGCATTTCATTTCTTTACATGAGAGCATCTTTGCAGAGAAGGTGGAAAATTTCTATATTCGAGAGGTTGTGGCACACCATAGGGTCCTAGTCTCAGTGGCTTCAGATTGGGATGCTTGGTTCACTTGTAGGTTATGGGACAAATTTCATGAGGAGTTGGCAGATGTCTATATTCAGGAGTTTGTGGCACGTCATGGGGTCCCAATCTCAGTGGTTTCAGACCTTAGAGGATATGCTTCAGGCATGCGTGCTGGATTGTGGTGGTAGTTGGTATATGTAGCCCTCATTGGTTGAGTTTTCTTACAACAACAACTACCGTGAAAGTATTAATCGATCACCTTTAGAGATTCTCTATGTGAGGAAGTGTTAGACCTAATTTGTTGGGGCGAGGTTGGTCAGTGAGTTATGGGTAGCACGAAGGTGGTACTCTGGACTACCGAATTAATCCAGCAGGTATGCGAGAGATTGCACACCGTACAAAGCCGACATAGGAGCTATGCGGATAGGCACCGACAAGATTTAGGGTTTAAGGTCGGAGATACGGTGCTCCTAAAGGTGTCACCTTGGAAAGGTGTCATCCGGTTCAGGGAAGCCAGGAAAGTTGGGCCCCATATATATTGGTCATTTCAGGGTTATTGCTTGAGTGACCAGGGTTGCATACCGGTTGGAGCTACCCGAGGAGCTCAGTCATATTCATAACACTTTTCAAGTTTCTCAGTTGCGTAAGTGCTTCATTGAGGACTCCGTAGTAGTATCATTGGAGGATTTTCAGGTAGACGAAAGCTTGAACTACATGGAGAGATCGGTTGCAATCCTCTATAGGAAGATGAAGACTTTGCAAAAACAAGGAACAGGGTTTAGTGAAG
Source organism: Lactuca saligna (assembly GCF_052625555.1). Classification (NCBI taxonomy): domain Eukaryota; kingdom Viridiplantae; phylum Streptophyta; class Magnoliopsida; order Asterales; family Asteraceae; genus Lactuca; species Lactuca saligna. The sequence goes on from NC_136424.1 coordinate 254,623,268, forward strand.
GTGTAATGATAGCACTGGAAAAGGCTCAGAGTAGACATAAGAGCTAGAGATGGATATGAGTGAGCATTATCCATAATTTTATAGGGGCGGACTTCTAGGACGAATTCTGATTCAAGTGATGGAGAGTTGTAACATCTGTTCCGAGGTATTTTCCATTTTTGGCTTGATGGATTAAAAATTTGCAAAATTGGTCCTTATGCTGGCGTACATAAAGTATACGTCATGTGTAAGTCATTTAAGATGGACGGGGACTTAGTCGAGTACTATGGGCGTATGTAAGGAGTACGCAGGGTGTACTCATGTAGATCCCAAACCCTAAATTTTAGGGTTGAGCCCCTATTTAAGGACCTTAAGTCCCTTGAGGGCTCTCTATGTTCAACCCTCATCCTCCCTAACTAGTATTTTGAAACCCTGATTCTTGATTAGCTTGTATGAGCCTCTTTTGTGTGTTCTTGGTGCATATTAATGGAGTCGAAGTCTTTCTTTGAGGATCGTTGTGGCTAGAGCTTGAAGATCCAAGGCCTTCATCACATTTGCAAGTTTCTGGAGGTATAAAGCACTCACATGTATGGTTCTATGGATTAGATCTAGACTAGCTTAAGATTTGCATGCTTTTGGTCCCATGGTTTTGGTTCTTATGAGTAAAAGCTACTCCATAGCTCAAGTTTGTTACTTTATGTTGTTTTCTGAGGATCTTGTGTCATAAAAATGAAGTCGTTGTTGCTATTACTCACTCAGGCAAGAGTTTGAAGTTATTAAGAGTGTTATGGACGTAGGCTTTGGTTTTGGGCTCTATTAAGCCATGCAAAAGCCTAAAGTTATCGAATTTATCAGTTAAGATCTTCCCAAGATTAAGAACTATGAGTTGGGCATATAGTCTTTACATATTAAGAGATTAAAAGTGGTTTTGGGGACAATAAAGGATTACACAGGGCGTAACCTCTGAGTACGCAGGGTATAACGAGTTTTGACTCGTTTCTTTTCGGTGAAAACTTAGTACGCAGGGCGTAAGGAAGGGGTACACATGACATACTCCCAGGAAATGATTTTGGGCCATTTTAGGCCTTGGGTTATGTTTGGTTTGGGTTTAGACATGGAAGGGTACAATGGTCCTTTACCCTTAGTAAGAGAATTTGATTTGGACATTTGATTATGGGTTATTACTTTAATTATTAATTAGGGTTAGTTTTGGACGTGTTTAGTATGAGGAGACTTCATAGAAGTTGTACGTGTGTGATTTAAATATCTTCAGTTTGAGGTGAGTCTCCTCATAGTATTTGTGGGTAGAAGACACCAATGCCGACCCATTGATTTATGTTTATAGGATGCGAGCTTTCTATGTGACTTTTGCATGTATTGTATGTATTTGTAAGTATATCGGGTATGCCAGGCGGGGACTGATGAATGTGTTGGGCAGGGCCCATCACATGTTACTAGCAGATCTGTACTAGGCGGGGCCCGTTGTATGTATGGTATATGATATTTTGGGAAACTCACTAAGTTTTGTGCTTACTGTTAATGTTAATGGTTTCAGGTACCTTTGATTCTAAGGGAAAGGATCCAACATGATCGTATCGCATCCACCAGTATTCCGCATTCTATATTTTGATTTGTACTCTGATAATTATTTTCTACGTTGTCACACTTTGATTGGCTTATGAATTGAATTTCTGATGTTTTTGGTCGACTTAAAAATAAATTTTTACGCGGTATTTTTGGAACGTTACATTTGCATTTGGGTTTACGGGTCAACCAGTCAATTTTTTTAAGGAGTATTACCGTTTTAAAATAAGCTTCCTTGAAGGTGCTTACCATTTGGTGGTTCACCGCATAGTATATTGGATTTAAGTTATGCGACTATGTCTATCAACTTATGCATGTTGTATGTCCTAAATCAAACCAATCATTACTATCACACACGTAATACTTAGGTTCATGGGTCAACTCACCAACCCGCCAATCCAAATTTGACCTACAAACCTGAATTTAACCCATAAACCTGTGAACTCATATAATTGAATGAGTTAGACGAGTCATGTCTGGGTTGATGTTTCCAACCTGCCAACCAGGATCGGTCCTAACATATTTTAGGCCCGGAGCGAAAACCAAAAAAAGCCCTTACATAAAAAAATAAATTGAGGATAATCACAAAAACGACCATTATAAATATAATTTACCTCTTTATAAATATTTTTGAGCCATTTGTTGAAATAACCACCATCGGAAATGAGTCCATTTTGGACTAACTTTATATTACATAAATAAAATTTTCTAACAAAAAAATGTTGTATGTCCTAAATCAAACCAATCATTACTATCACACACGTAATACTTAGGTTCATGGGTCAACTCACCAACCCGCCAATCCAAATTTGACCTACAAACCTGAATTTAACCCATAAACTTGTGAACTCATATAATTGAATGAGTTAGACGAGTCATGTCTGGGTTGATGTTTCCAACCTGCCAACCAGGATCGGTCCTAACATATTTTAGGCTCGGAGCGAAAACCAAAAAAAGCCCTTACATAAAAAAATAAATTGAGGATAATCACAAAAACGACCATTATAAATATAATTTACCTCTTTATAAATATTTTTGAGCCATTTGTTGAAATAACCACCATCGGAAATGAGTCCATTTTGGACTAACTTTATATTACATAAATAAAATTTTCTAACAAAAATATGTTTTGGATATCGAACAAAGCATTTCGAAGAGAAAAAACTACTTTTAAATTCCAAGGACAAGTCCAAATTTTGAAGAACATTTCAAATTAATGGATTAAAAGATTTTTTTTTTAATTTTTGATGCAAATGAGAAAAAAATACACTATATATTAACAAAATCTTGAATTTTTAGTTTGAATTTAATAGTCATTTTAGTAAACCCAAATCGGTAAAAATTAAATCATTTACACATATTGTCCATAATAATATGATCATTTTTTTGTTTATCCCTTAAAATTATGTTTTAAAATAAATTTAATGTTAAAGTTTGAAATAAGGTATTTTAACTAAAAATAAATTATTATAAACAAATAAATTTCACATATAGAAATTTAAATTACAAAGCAATTAAAAACAAACAAATATTAACCACTAAACTTAATTTTATATTTAATTTGTTTAAAACTTGATAGTAACTAGTAAAGAGGCAGCGACAATGCCGCTTTTAGGGTATTACGGGAAAAATCGGCAAACTTTAAAAGATATGTGCTGAAATTGTAAATCATCACAAATAGGGGAGAAAATCGACAACCTCTAAAATTAGATGTCAAAAGTGTACAACCAAAAGAATGAACACTGTTGGAGAAAAATCAAAAATGTTGTGGCAATAATGTTAAAGTTGCCAAAGTTTGGAAAATATGGTGCCGGAATTCAAAAGGAGTTTTTTTTTTTTTTTTTTTTTAATGTCAAAATATAAGTTTTTAGTAAAAGGACGAAAAATGTCAAATTCATAAAAGATTTGTTGTAAAAACATAAAAAATGTAAAACTTTTGACTGTAAAGACTAAAAATGTCAAACTCACTAAAGATTTATGGCAATAACTAAAATGCTGAAAAATTCAATCAAAACACAAAAATATAAAAGTTTTGAATTTAAGAGCGAAATGTTAAATCCACCAAAGATTTGTGGTAAAATACTAAAACTCAAAAAAGATACTATTCCTAACTTTCATTTCTTTAATATATATATATATATATATATATATATATATATATATATATATATATAGAGAGAGAGAGAGAGAGAGAGAGTTAGGTTCAAATGTTTTTGACAACTATTGTGTGATTGAATGCACCAATAGGAATTGAGGAATAATTAAATAATTAGAAAAAATTGAATAAGGGTAATTGTGTAACTTTAGAATGATAATTAAAATAAAATCCCTTAATTAATGGGAATTACCATAAAAATCTCTTTGACCAACTACTTAACCCTAGCCTTAAATCTAACTCATCATCGTTTCTAATCCACGTCTTCTGCTTCTTCTTCTACAATCAATCATCAAGATTCAAAATTCATTACCAGATAATTATCCTTCTCCAATCAATTATTAAGATTTTCTTTCTTTTCATAAACTCATTTTTTTTCTTTAATCGATCAATCATCATCGGTGATGATGGTGGTGGAGGCAACTTGTCACAAGAATTGATGGAAAATGCGTGTAGCCTCTTCCTCGTCTCCTCCGCTACTTATAAAATGGTTCGATTGTGTCTCACGGTTGGCTTCTTCTACTGCTCCGCTTCTTCACAAGACTAAACCATTGTAACTGAAGATGAAAAGGGCGTCGCCACCAAATAATTTCAATCCCAGGTACTTTTAATTTTTTTTTTAGGCTAGTAATTCAAATTGACATCTGATACTGGTGCACATAATCTCAAAAGTACTTAACTTTTGATTGTGAATTATGTTTTCCAGATTTCAAAACCCAATTTTGATTAACAAAATTGGTAAGACTATCACTAATTTTTTTTGAAGAAACTAAAGAAGCACACCACGTGTTTGATAAAATGTCTCAATGAAAAAATAGTTAAAAATCATTAATGTTTTTACTTCACTTTGTTCCTTATTCTTTTCAGAACTATATAACTCAATTTAGATTGGGTTGGATGCCATTTTCATAACAATAGGTTGATGCTAGTTCCTTATTCTGTCAGAATTTGTAGTTTAATACATTGAACATATCGAGAAGAAACACATGGAACCCGAAGAATGTTAGTTCCTTATTTTATCAGAATAGGTTGATGCTATTTCCTTATTTTGTTTGTTGGATATATTCTTGATAATACAAATTCTTAAATAATATTCATGCAGAATAGTTTATTTTGTAAGAATATTATTTGTTGTATTCTGATAGAATTGTAGTTAATTATTTGTATGTTTAATGTGCAGGTTTTACAAGTGTATCACTACAAATTACTTGGCAATGAATTTCTGGTAGAAAAGGCTTCAAGAATGGCTTGAAGACCTGATGGGAAAGGGTTGAAGAATGAATTAAAGAATGATCACACTCATTTTTTAAGAATGTTGTTATTTTTTAAGAATTATACTTGTTTATTCTTTCAGAATGTTTGTTATTATTCAATGAATCACAATCATACAATGTAATTTTTTGATATATTATTAGTTCAAGAATCGATTTTGTGTATTCTTTCAGAATGTATTTACTAGTTTATGTTTGGCATTCTGCCATTCTGACAGAATAAAATCGAAAAATACATTCACTAGTTTATGGTTGACACTTTATCATTCTGACAGAATAAAATCGGATTTTTAAATTTGAATTAATTTAAAATATTCAGATTTTTAAAAAATAAAGGAATTAATCATCCCTAAAAATCCGAAAATTTCCTTTTTTAATATAGGTTAATTGACTAAAATGCCCTTATGCTAAAATTTGTGTGATTATATGGTACATGCTATCCTATTCTACTATCATAGACCCTCAAATCATGACATTTGATTATATTCCATCCGATGGTCCAGATCTGTGCATTCTGGCACACAATAGTTGGTAAAAACAAAATAACCTAACCCTATATATATATATATATATATATATATATATATATATATATATATATATATCTTACTATCTTATAAAAAAATCTCACTATTTTTATAAATAGCTTTAATATAATAATAATATTTTTTAAGATGTTCAAGTGCTTAAGCTTAAAGTACAACCCATTAAATTTTAACCTACCCATTATCCACGTTTAAATCCTTATAATTCTCAAAAATATTCCTTCTTTTCCTTATCTAGGTTCATTCAAAATCTGGAACCTATAGTTCCCAATGCGCTTAGTCAAATATCCTTAAATGCCGCTCTTCATTCAATTTTCAAAATTTGAAGTCTATATCCTTAATTATGGGCACTTTGACAACCCTTTGTTCCCTCCCATCACAGATGCGTCTCTTTGTAGCTTGCACGGTTGTACCCTCCCTCGCTATAAATCCCATCGTTTGGTAGTACCAGGTTGTAAGAGCCTTAATCCGGTTCATGTTTTATAGCTCGAGTGCTCCCCTGTTCCCTGACCACGAACACTAAACACCAGTACTCACTGTATTTTAGGTTCAACTCGGTACTGCTTTCGCTGCCTTCAACATCTATCAGCGTATGACGGTGTTGCCGGCTTCAACTACGCCCAAATGGTGTCGCACCCTTCAACCACCAAGTGCATCCATCATCATTTTGATGGAGATCATCCGAAAAGATAAGTACAATGGCTTCGGAGCTACCACCGTTCCCCTATTTTCAATCTCATTTTATCAGTTCTTGATTCTACCCCTCCTTCAGTGGACGTATTCTCTTACTCGAAAATTAGTTATTTTATCCATAGTTATTTGTTTTATTATAGGATCGTACGAGATGTTTCTACCATCATAGCTCCATCGCTCCTCTCTGTCCCCCCTCTTCACCAATAGTTTTCTTCCCCACATATTATCTTGGCTCCAAAAATCCCTGTTGCTTGATTTGAGTCTCAGGTAAATCTTGTCACTTATTTTCTAATCAGTATAGGGTTCAGAATTGTAATATTTTTGTTGTTTATCATTGATTGAATTTATCTATTATTTTGAGATTGTTCTACTTATTCAGGATCGTAATCCACATTCAGTTTGTAAAAATTTCCCTTTTTTGGGTATATGTACATAAACAAACATTACTTGGTAAAGAAAAAACAACCCTTAGTTTTCCTTTCATATTCACGAAAAAAATATTGTTCCAGATGGTATTTCATGAACTTTGAGTGCAAACCCACTTCAAATATTACAGTTATATGGTCTTCTGTGTACTTTGTTTTTCCTGTGAATTTTAAGGGTTTAATCGCATGTTAAAATGAGTCTTTATGCAGAATTTGTCAGATGATTATGCATATGAAGTTATTAATATTAAACTTGAGAAAATGACTAGGTGAAGACTTCGTGAATACTCCAATGGAAAATAAGTATGTTCTTGCAAATTCTGAGGCTTAAATATTAAGGTATGTAATTATTTCTCTTGCTAAACCATGAAGATACTCAAGGCTTAATTCACCTTCTTATTTCTCTTTCGTAAGATCGGTCATTTGTGGCAGGTATCATAGCTATCTCTAAGATAGATAATACCATCTGGAATAAGTCCAGGGAGAGTTGAAATCAGTGGATCAAACCAAATATCATAAGTGCTAATTTCTATCTCATTCATACAGTTGGCTTCATGCACAGCTCTTACATACCCCTTCATCAAGTAAGTACCAAAAGTATGTGGATGAGCTTTAAAACTGAATATCACAATTTTGATTTTGAATATGTTGCTAAACTTACTATGATTATAATTATTTTTGTTCAAAAAATCAGAATGGGATAATCAGGTAACCAATTGAGTTGATGCAAGAAATGTAAAATTACCTACTCATTCCTACCTTTTAACAACTCATTATTTGTTTGGTTCATATTCTTTATGTTGCAATAAGCACTTTGAAAAGACACATCCAAACATTCTTCATTCCAAATTTCTGTTATAGTGTCCGATATTGACATTGGAGGTTGCTTAGTTCGAATTTGAAGCCACATCCAACTTGATTTTCCTTAACAAAAAATCTACTTCAATTGATTGTTTTAGCAATTTATGAAGCTACCATGATGGTTTAGTTAGTGAAGTTAGATGTTCTAGGGGATTGCAAATAATGATTAATTTTAATGAAATTTTGATAGTATAGTTTTTGTTTCTTTTATGAGCTTAATTTGAGTCTTTATTGCTCTTTCAAAATTTATGCCACTGGATAATATGGATTGCAAGCTATTTACCTATTTATGGGATTAAGTTTCATAAAAAAGAAACATGAAGGATGGACAATATAAGCCTTTAGTTATGCTCTAGGAGATTGGAAAAGGGCAACATAGTTTTAGTTTTAATTAAGTAATTGCTTACGTATTTGTGTTTAGGTGTTGGTTTTTTTGACACAAGTGAAACCCTCTAAGGCAAGGCTTAAAACTTAGCACGTCAAATTTAATTATCTGTGTTTCTGTCTAATTTTCAAATTCCTTTTAATGGGTGATAAGTTTCAAAAATTGCAAAAGTCACCCTTAAAGTTCATTTTGTTGTGTTGGGGGTATTAGCGGAAGAGGATGAAAACATTGCTTCAAAGTATAACCGTGTTTTACTGCAAAATTTTGTTTCTTATTGGTGGTGTTGTTGCTTCTAAAATCTTTTGGTTGGTTATAATTAAAAAGCATTATAGCAAGTTGGGTAGACACGGAGATTAGAAGGTAAAACTTGTAAAAGATGGTCCTAGCAGAGCATATCTTACATATACACCACGAAATGCCTACCAAACGGTTTATATCCATCAGATATGTTCACCTATGGTTGTTGAAATCTTTATCTTTATTTTTTGGTAGTTTCATTCTTATTGACCTTGATTGTGATTGTGTGTACGAGACTTAGACTGCATGTATGATTTTTCTATTTTTTTAGGGTAATCAAGAATACAATAACTTTTGGAAACATTGATTTCATGACAACTATAACAGTACCAACCAAAATTTATTGGGGTTTTAATCAAAACCTTAATCATTGAGATTCTCCATGTCGAGGTTCAAAACATTAGATGTATAATTTTTATTTATGCTTCGTCGTTTACTCTCTCTTTGTACCGTTGTTTTTATTAAATACCAGACTTTATAGAGCCATCTACTAATCAAAGGCCTAACATAAAGTCCCAACATATGTTAGTTTCTATTAGTATGCTTTTAGTGCTTAGTAATATTGGGATCGATATTTGAAACGAACACGGCTGTGATAAGAACTAGGTTCGGTTCAAAAGATTGGAACCGACCGAGACTCTTCCAGTTTTGGTTTCTAAGTTATTGCCACATTTCACCCAAATTATTACTAGGAATAGTATTTTTTTTGTTGATTTTCATATTTTGTCATGCATTTAACTATTTTTTGTCAAATAACCGCTAAAGTAATCATTGTCCGCTGAAAAAAAAAACTAATTGCCGAAACAAATTGTTTGTCGCCCGCTGCTTTGCGCGGGTAAACGACTAGTGTGTGTGTGTATATATATATATATATATATATATATATATATATATATATATATATATATATATATATATATATTAAGCTAATTTTTTTACTTGACAAGAATCCAACTAAATGACCTTTTGTTCAAAATTTAAGATGCCAATAAACCTAGTAACATAGACATACACTGCTATTATACGTACTTAGGTTATATATATATATATATATATATATATATATATATATATATATATATATATATATATATATATATATATACACTTATACATATATATATATATATATATATATATATATATATATATATATATATATATATATATATGTTGGATTAGTGTCTAAGTCTATAATTATTTTGGTATGTACTTGACCCGATGGTGCATGGTCCTTTTGGGTTGCCTTCACCAAAGCAACTTGACAGGATGAATTATGGAGAGAAATGATTAAATATGATTTATTAATATATATATTATGAGAATAATATATTAAAGGAGAAATCATATTGTTTAATTAATATTAGTCAAGAATTAATTAGTAATTAGTGTTGTGACTAAAAGAGATTAATTAAACTTAAGGGATTGGAATTGTAATTATAAGATAATTGCAATTTGGGCTATGGATTGTCTTATATCAAGGAGTGGACGAATTTTATGGGGAAGCCCATAAGGAAATCGTCCAAGGCCTTAATTAAAGGAGTCTATGGGTTGCTTAGGGCTTAAGCATCCAAATTAGGGTTTCCTTGTTAGATAACCCTAATAGCCTCACTATATATAGAACTCTTAAGGCTAAAAAACGTGGGGAACTTCTCTTCTAGGGTTAGAACACGTTTTGGGCAGCCTCCATCCTCTCTCCTCTTCATCCTCTTGCTTTATGGTGTTTGTGAACCATTAGAGGAGTGACATTTGTGACTCTAAGCTTTCTAAAGTCAATACAAGGAGGAATTGGGATTGTTATTGCTACATAACAATCAAGGTAATATCTTAAACCTAATTATATGTTAATATCGATTTCCATATGTTAGAATTAGGGTTTATAGTCTTGGATAACTTGCATGTACAATAGAGAAACCTAGATCCAAGCATTAGGGTTTGTATGAGCATATAGGATGTTCTTATGACCAAAACCCATCAGTGGTATCAGAGCCTAGATTGGTTTCTATTGTATTGATGCCTTTTATGTTGAAAAAATTCGATTTTTGTGGTTATGCATGATGGACTCGGCGAGTTGCCCCCTACTCGGCGAGTCCATGGGGGTACTCGGCGAGTTCGTGCGTCAAATGGAGCTATTTTCGAGATTTCTTGTTGTTTATCTTTAAGATACTTGCCTTTATCATATTAGATCAATATAAATCCGATTGTATGATATATATGAGTATATTCTTGATCTAATTGAAGATATTTATCAATTAATAAAATATTTGTTTTCCTTATGTGATAATTGATTAATTATTTTGATTAAATTGGTAAATTGTTTTGCAAGAAATCATTAAATAAATCAAATATGGATAATTATGTGATTAAATGTTAATTTAGATTATTTGTTATTTGATCCTTGTTGTTATGAAAAGTTTCATATTTTCCCCTTTAGGTTTTATAGTTTAAAATTGAACCCAAAAGTTTTGTTATTTTGAAATTTAAATAGATGAAACCCTAATGTTTTGAAATGTTTCAAAACTTACCCTCAAGTTTTGGAATTTAAATTTTGATTAATAGTTTAATTTTGATGTATATTTAAATTCTAAACCCTAATGTTTTGAAATGTTTCAAAACTTGCCCTTAAGTTTTGGAATTTAAAAGTTGATTAAAAGTTTAATTAGGAATGTTAAATTCTAAAACCCTAGTAATGTTTTGAAAAGTTCAATTCACACCCTTATGGTTTTATTAATTAATTAAGGTGTATAATTAAAAGAGGTTTAATAAATCCATAAAAGTTTTGGTTTGCAATTTAATTGATTTAAAGTATAAATATTAATTTTGACCACCTAGTATTTTAAAAGTGTAAAATACACCTTATACTATATATATAACATTAAAAGTCTAACATTATATATATGTATGAGTAAAAGTCAGTCTTACCGTTAGTAGGCCTCATTCACGAAGCTGGTCTATAAGGGGTGTTTAAGGAAATTGCCTATAATATGGCGATTGAATGGGTATCCACTCTTACCCACCGCACTCTTGACTAGTGGAGGGTCGTTAGCTGAACGGGTAGGATAGGACGAAACCTTCCATTACAAGTATAAGGAATTTCTAAAGTAACTAAATGTTTTTTTTAATTCCCAATCTTAGTTACTTAGGCAAAGTGAATTGATACAATTCCATGAAATTACACTTTGTGCCCTTGCGAAGACTTTAGTGGAGCGTGTGTGGTTTACCGACACACTAAATGGTTCCAAGAAAAGGTAGCAAAGGGTGACTCAATGTTTGTCATAGTTCGGTGGAGCGTGTGTGGTTTACTGGCACATCGAATAGGTGACTGTAACATGTGAGGGCACCGTGTAAGTTTGCATGGTTATTCACACCCGCTTTGTGATCCTCGGCATCCCAATCACAAACAAGAGGGGCATATCGAGATTTAAACATGCCATTGAAATGTTCAATGAATCTTAAAGGATCTAGGAGTTTTCATAGGTTTAAAACTTAAATTTCTCTTTTGTTTTCATGGTGGAAATTAGTGAATCATCATTCACTTACCTTCAAATATTCTGCAATTAGGGTTACGGCATCCCTCTCCTGAGTTGTGGAATATTGTGTTGGGTCCTACCCTTAGTATTTCATTTGGGTGATTTACTAAGGACTCAATCAATCAACTAACTTGAATTTGTTTCTCCCGTTTTGTAGATGTCAAAGGTTGACAACTATTGTCTTCCCAAATTCCGTGGAACAAGCATTCCACATGAAGATGGTATTCCACGATTCGATCGAGGAACAAGAAATCATGCTTCACTTCCTCCACCTCCTCCAATTGTTCTCCCTAACCCACAAGATCGAAGAATTGAAAGGTTCAATATCACTAAGGCCCTATTGGAAATGAAACATGAAGATGGTAAATCCGTGTGTGCCCACATTCTAGGAATGAAATCACACATCGATAGGTTGATTATGTTGGGTGTGTCATTTCCCGATGAGTTGGCTGTGAACTGGGTTCTGTAGTCACTCCCTGAATCATATAATGAGTTCAAAAGAAAGTATTATATGATGGATCATGACGATAACCTCATTGACCTAACTTACATGCTCATTGCTGCTGAATCAGAAATGATTTGGCGAAGCAATGGAGCGTATTTGTTAGGAAAGTCAACCGACCATGCTTCCGAGGACGTTCTAAGAGAAGCGACCTGCGTTTGCTGCCAAGAGAAAGGGCGTTGGATAGAAGTCTGCCCCAAGAGCCTGAAAATTCCAAAGATGGGAGAGTCAAAGAGTATGACTGCGCTTCAGGATCGGTGAAAAGAAAGGAAGTTTGGTGAAAGAGCAAGATGAATCTAATCACAAGAAATGGATCTTGATCGCATGGACTTGAAGATTAGATTTTGAGCTTATATAGTTATGATAAAGTTGTTAGAATTTTTTTTTTGAAATACATAGTTTTCAATGGATTTTGCATTGTAAGGACAAATGTTTTCCGCTGCTTTTATAAATAAAATAAATTTTGGTTTGACTTATTTATTTGTTTGTTTACTCCCTTGCAATGAAATCGTTATGAAAATTGATGTTTGAATATTTCTACAACAAATGGATATGATTCTTATTTATGGTGTTTATGGAAAAAGTCGAGAATTTACCAAATAGGGAGAGTTTCTCATCGCCCAAGTTTCAATTGGACAGAAATTTGGAATCACGCAACTTGGTTGCATGATGAATGAGAAATTTCATATTTGGAAATTAGAGTAATTCGTTGACAAAGTGTCAAGTGAAGGACTAGGAGATCGAGTACACAAAGTTGTGTGATGGTCAAAGTCCACCATAATAGTAACAAGACATTCATCATGATTTACTAAAAGTTTAGTAAATATGATTATACTTATATGATTAAGTGTAATTTGGAATTTATTAAAAAAGTTTAAATCAATAGCAAAACGAATAAGAAGAATCAAGTAGGCAGAAAGATAAAAGTTTCTCCATTCTAAGGAGAAGGGAGAGTACCTTTTATGCTTTATGATATGTCTAATGATTAAGAACCATATCTCAATTGATCCTCTAAGTGAGTCTTAGTACAATTGTATGTTTAAGAAGAGGAATCAAGAATTGAAGAAATGGTTAAATCAAAAGGTCAATCATACTTCGTTCCAATAACAAGCCTTAAAGTTAAGATTGTGACAATGAGTGAAAAGTATTAAGAAGGTTTATAACATTCATCAAATATGGAAAATTGTGATGTCTTGGATAAGACAAAGGCCAACTAGGACCAATTTATGAAGTGTTTTGATAAAAGCTACACTAACTCTTGAATATTTGTGTTGTCAACAAATGGTTATTGACAAGAGAATCTTATATGTCAAGGAGTTAGTGAGAGTCTTAATGGTCTTGAAAGGTTTCAAGAACAAATCAAATAAACCTTATCGATCATCACTAGCACACGAGTTGAGGTTTACAACCTATCGTGTTGACATTATTTTGTTTCTGTGTTGTTTCCAATTGAGTTAATTATACATGTGAGTTCTATGAGTTCTCATTTTGAACGCATAAAAGGCAAGGCACCTTGATCTATGAAAGGTACATTGATAGGAAAAGGTGAGCTGCTTAACTACTTAGAAGACGTGGTGGGCAGCTGTGCTACCATAAGGCAAGAAATCAAGATTAAGAAAGTTCGGTCTATATGAGTTTGAATTTGTCGTAAACTTTGGTTTTAACAAATTCACATGGATAAGAATACATACACCGTTTAAATCTAAGTGTCATAAGATTTCCTCCTTCATGAAAATGATTGTGAGGAAATGATTTCACTAAGAAAGATTTTAAGAAGATAGTGATTGTAAAATTGCATTCTCGAATTCGATTATGGTTACGGTATCCCTTTCCATGATTTGAATTGTGAGGTTTGGCAACTAGTCTTAATTGTTTAGACACACATATGAGCTATCTAAGGAAAAGGTGTATAAGTTTAAGAGGCCTTGATAAAAGATTATCAAAGCATTAAGTATTAGCAACATGGACTTAAGAAATTCAATAGGTATTGTTTTTCTGAAAGTTAAGATGTTTATGAATACATGTCGAAGCTAGTGGGAGCATAAGTGTTATGTTTTATAATAATCATCATGATAGTGAGAGCATAAATGTTATGATTGTATGATTATTAAGGCACGTATTGCAAGTTGGCAATATTAATTATAGAAAACAAGAGTTATACCTTGCAAAGTGGTAAGGGTTGTAAAGTTGTTTTGCTATAATTAAGGGAGAAAATATTATGCTTCATTTCAAATCTAAAGGCTTAGGTTGAGAAATGTCAATAAATTTAGTCAAAGGTACATAGTGTGTTCTTAAAATTTTGATTATGATTACGACATTCCTCTTCACAATTCGAATTTTGAGAACATAGCAAATAAAACATTATGCATCGTGTCCCATACGCTTCGGGTATAGTGTCAATTGCAAATGCTTTAATATTTGACCATTCTAAAATTTTCCAAATGTCTAGCGCATTTAGAGGGAAAAAGGACTAGAATCGGATTTGACTAAAATAATTAAACAACTATCAAAGGACAATCCAAAGTTCAACGAGGATTGATTGCTTATGAGTAGTTGGAAGCATGGTATTGAATGGACCATATCGACATTATTATGAATAGAAAAGATTCTATTAATAAGTTGTCATATGGAAAATATGGAAATGTTTCCATATTGGATGGACCATATCGACATCATTACGCATAGATAAGATTCTATTAAGAATGAGTTGTCATATGGAAAATATGGAAGCGTGTCCATATTGAGAATTGAATATTGAAAATCTATGTCTAGATTATAAACTTTTATGCAAAAGGATTTTCAAAGGAATGTACTTTGAGTGAGAGACATCATATCTAAGGAATTGTCTTGTAACAATCTTCGATAGAAGATTTTGTAATATCATTGGCAATAGTCTTTGTGACTTTGGTGCAGTGACATTACGAAAGAATCATTGCATAGAATGTTAGAATCTAGCATATTCTATAAGTAGCAAGAATTTGATATTCTTTCACTTATGAAAAAGGATTTGGAGTTGTGAAATGAGAATGATTGGAAATGTGTTCAATTTGATCTATTTCACAAAGTAAGAACCATATGTAAACATTGTGTGCATGCTAGGAGCATGGGACAAGTGTAATAATTCAAGTAAGAAGTTGATTACCTGAAACGACAAATAATGAGTAATCGATATGGTGATAAATAAAAGGAGTTTTATTTATACTCAAAGGTTTGAGTTATTCTTGTGTTTCACTTTGCATGTTTTGACTTCCTGAATAATTTAATTGGTTAAGAACAGTCAAATTATTCGAACGGGCCACAGTCGTTCATATGTTAGAAGTAGGTATGAATGAAGACTGTCGTGAATTGGTGTGTGGATTGTCTAAAAGAGTATTAGACATAAGCAAATGTTTGCTGCAACGTTCATGAGTGTTTATGAATATGAATTTGAGCATTGGATTAAACCCACGCTCACTTGGATCACCCCATGAATTGTATCACAAGTGATTGGTGAGACGATAACATCTTATATTCTTGAAACCGAGATGTGTGAGTTGTATCTTGGTAATCGGTTGCACATTGATAATATGTAAATGCACTAGTAACTTGGTGTTATAAAACATATTGTTGTGTGTGATTCGGTGAGTGAGTGCAAGCAAGCATTGTATCAAAGTTTATCCGTTCCTTTTATCCAAAGAAGGATAAAAGCGATATCTTTGGGCCCCTCGATGATTTAGTGATGACAAACGTAAATGCTCGGCCGGGCTAGGGCTAATTTGATTTGTTCAATTAGTCAGTCGTCATAAATCGGGAATCGAGAAATAGTACAAAGAGATTGATTTGAAATCATGTCTCATACAATATCTAGAATGGAGGAATATATGATCCCTTATCTAGGGACATGCGTATCTGATATGATCAGAGTTGACAGCGACTTTGGAAAGCTACGATTGCAGATCAGGATCTGAAGTCATACGCAGAATAGTTATTAGACTTATCCAAGTGGAAGACTGTTGGATTAGTGTCTAAGTCCATAACTATTTTGGTATGTACTTGACCCGATGGTGCATGGTCCTTTTGGGTTGCCTTCACCAAAACAACTTGACAGGATGAATTATGGAGAGAAAGGATTAAATATGATTTATTAATATATATTATGAGAATAATATATTAAAGGAGAAATCATATTGTTTAATTAATATTAGTCAAGAATTAATTAGTAATTAGTTTTGTGACTAAAAGAGATTAATTAAACTTAAGGGACTGGAACTGTAATTATAAGATAATTGCAACTTGGGCTATGGATTGTCTTATATTATGGAGTGGATGAATTCTATGGGGAAGCCCATAAGGAAATCGTCGAAGGCCTTAATTAAAGGAGTTTATGGGTTGCTTAGGGCTTAAGCATCGAAATTAGGGTTTCCTTGTTAGATAACCCTAATAGCCTCACTATATATAGAACCCTTAAGGCTAAAAAACGTGGGGAATTTCTCTTCTAGGGTTAGAACACGTTTTGTGTAGCCTCCATCCTCTCTCCTCTTCATCCTCTTGCTTATGGTGTCTGTGAACCATTAGAGGAGTGACATTTGTGACTCTAAGCTTTCTAAAGTCAATACAAGGAGGAATTAGGATTGTTATTGCTACATAACAATCAAGGTAACATCTTAAACCTAATTATATGTTAATATCGATTTCCATATGTTAGAATTAGGGTTTATAGTCTTGGATAACTTGTATGTACAATAGAGAAACCTAGAACCAAGCATTAGGGTTTGTATGAGCACATTTGATGTTCTTATGACCAAAACCCATCAATATAATAATAATAATAATAATAATAATAATAATAGCTTCAAATAAGAGGTCATAGAGTCTATAGAAACGGCTCCGCTATCTCGCCTACAAGTTTAAGATAATTTTGTGCATACTTTATATATAATTTTTATATGTCAATATAAATAAATTCATAAATATTAGGGTCCGAACCATCGTTGGCCCCGGGACAACTGCCCACCTTGCCCTCCCTCTAGGTCGGCCATGCTGCCAACCTGTGACATGAATAATTAAACAGACCGTGTATGGGTTAATGCATTATTGACCCGCCAACACGTGATTCACTAACCCGAACACGATATGATTATCACTCCTCTATGAGTTAAGTAAATGGACATCTAATATTAAGCATGACAAAATCAACAAGTAACAACAATAAGATTATAGTAACAACATTAAGATCAACCTAGCATGAAAATGACAACCGTATAATATAATAACAAGTATCGTCTATGGTAACAATATCATCAACCATAACATAACATATAAAGTTAAATATTCTTGTGCGTTACACGTTTGTAAATTAAAAGACTATCAAGGATCTAAACCAAAACTACACTAAAAAAACCGTCCAAAATCGATCCCGACAAACTAAAAAAAATTATTGACATGACTTTGTTCACCCATAAATAATGGGGCTTTTAATTTCATAAGGTAATAGGTAAAAGTCCATTTGTTAACAACGAGCCTAAATTAGGTAATTGGGCTTCTTGATCCTTATCCACTGAAAAGCCCGAATAAGAATTTGAGACCCGTATTTTTGGTCATCACTAATCGCAACTCGGTATGACCCGACCCGAACAAGCTATCCACACACTGAAACCCTAATACTATAAGAACCTCTTATTCCCCTCCTTTCAAACCCTAATCACCGTATCTCCATCGCAAATCGGCGAAATGCAGATCTTCGTGAAAACCCTAACGGGTAAGACGATCACCTTGGAGGTTGAATCCTCCGACACGATCGACAATGTGAAGGCGAAGATCCAGGACAAGGAAGGCATTCCACCGGACCAACAGCGACTCATCTTCGCCGGAAAGCAGCTTGAAGACGGTAGAACACTTGCCGACTACAACATCCAGAAAGAGTCGACTCTCCACTTGGTCCTCCGCCTCCGCGGTGGCGCAAAGAAGCGCAAGAAGAAGACATACACGAAACCCAAGAAGATCAAGCACAAGCACAAGAAGGTGAAACTGAGCGTGTTGCAGTTCTACAAGGTTGATGATTCCGGTAAGGTGCAGAGGTTGAGGAAAGAGTGCCCGAATGCCGAGTGTGGTGCTGGGACTTTCATGGCCAATCATTTCGATCGCCACTACTGCGGCAAATGCGGACTTACCTATGTCTACCAGAAAGCTTGAGTTTGATTGAATTAGATAAGTAATTTTTATATGTTCTGGATGATGTTTCTGAATTTTTGTGGTTATTTTTGATTAAAAATGGATAATTATGTTGTTTTTTTTTTACTTAATTTGAATGCTTTCACTAGAGTATGACATGATTTTCACCATTTTCACCTTGGATTACGTGCTAAGATTATACTTTGCGTACATATTCGATAGTTATTTGAACATATTTTGCTTGTAGAACTTTCCACAGAGTTTTTGCTTAAGCATGATATAAGTAGCTATTGATTACACAAATATACCAACATATTCGTCGTATAAGCAATAGAAAATGCTATACATATAAAATATATTTACACAATTAGAGATGTTAATTTTCATGGTTTGATTTTTAGGAGTAATTACGGAAATGGTTTGTCAAATTCCATATAAAAATGTCATTTTATTTTATAATTTAATATAATTTGATTTTAGGAACCGATGTGGCAGACGGCATGTCTTTGGAACATTGCCCTCGTCGGACCACAATTGAAAAAAACAAAGGGGGGTGACATGTTCTTGCGGAGGAGTGAGGACATATCTTCCCTCTGTCTTCTTTTTATTATTATTATTATTTATTTTAATATCAACTTTTTGTTAATCTTTTTATCAATTATAAAATCTTAGAGGTTAGTGTTTGGACCATCGGGCTCGTATTTAACTATTCTCTTAGAGTTTGTATTTTGTGAAAATATTAAAAATGCATCTTTTATTTGTGATTTTCATGTGGATTTTTCATCATGTGTATGTTTTTTAAAGTTTGCATATGATTTTAGATTTTTTAAAGTTTTGCATATGATTTTAGATTATAATTTTGTTGTTTTTTTGTTTCACATTTCAATAATTTACCGGCTCCCACATTTTGAATATCAAATATAGAAGTTTTTGGTTTTTTAGCTAGTTTTTGTATTTTGTATTATGTGAAAATTTTAAAATATGCATTGCTATTTTTTTGGTTTGTAGTTTAAAGTTTGTATATGATTTTAACTTTAATTTAATTATTTTTGATTTTATATTTAATAAATTACAATGATTCGAAGTCGGGATATGTAGTAGCAAAGTGTTTATTTATTTTTTATTTTTATTATTTGTATCTAAATCGAACAAATAAAAAATTGCATTTTTAATATAAAACAAACAAACCCAAATATATAGTGGTTTCAAGCTTCATAATAGATAGAGAAATCTCCGGAAAAATTTTAATATTTCATCATAATTTACGAAAAAGTTCTAAATTAAAATTTGTTTATGAAAAAAATCCTAATTAACAGTAAAAATGACGATTTGATCAATTTTTTTTTTTTTTTTTTTTTTTCTTCAGTTTATCAGTTTCGATATTTATCCGGTTTTATTAAAGTTCTATTATTTTATCATAATTTCATTAAAATCTTATTATTTTACTATAATTTGGGACTTATTCATAAATTATGGTAAAATAATATGATTTTAATAAAACCGGGTAAGTTATGAAATCGATAAAACGGAAAAAATATATTAAATTGTTATTTTTACCGGTAATTGGGACTTTTGCGGAAATAAATTTTAGTTTAAACTTTCATAATTTAGGGTAAATATTGAAATTTTTTCCGAGATTCCCTAATAGATAAATTAACTTTAGTGTAAAAAACTAAATTTTGATAGTGTTTCAATAACTTGTACCATATACAACTAAAATTATACTGGTCTAACGGGTACAAGAATCGAAAAAATTGTACCCATACCTTTACCTTGTACCTGGAAAGCCTCCACAAGTCTAGCCAACCCTCTTTTGCCTAATTGATATAGTCCATGAACCGGTTTCGATCCAGTCCGGCCGGTGCGGTCCAAATGTTCATCCCTAATAAATATACAAACACAAAGCTTATTTTATACTTCCCTCATTCATTTACTAACCACACTCATAAAAATATCATCATTAAAAGGAGAAAATAAATAGTTGATTAATATGGGTACAATACTTGTTAACTCGATGAAAAGAGTGGTTGATATTTTTGGAATTGCTGAAGCTGAAAAGTCACATACAAAGATGCAAAAAGTGTTGCTCAGACACTGTTATGCAGTAAACGAGCGTCTTATAACACACTACTTCAATGAGCATGATGTTTTTATAACGCAAACGAGCATCTTATAACACACTACTTCAATGAGCATGTTGTTTATCACTATGAAATTTATGGTCGGCGATTTAGAATGGAGAAATATTATTTCTAAGTTTAATCGACGATTCAGAGAGCACATCTAGACAAATTCCTGATGCAAGAGGCTATGAATGTTTTACTCTAATACATAAATACATAGTTGCAGTTCATCATGCTAACACACACACACACACACACACACACACATATATATATATATATATATATATATATATATATATATATATATATATATCATTACTTACGGAGTTTGTAGATGTATCATTACACTATATGATAATTCTAGGCTCACTAACATTCAAATGATATATGTTCATCATGTGAATGTACATGACCTTTTTAAAATGTTAAGGAGTTTGGATTGACTTCATTGGGTGTGTAGTAGTTGCCCTAATACATGGCAAGTGCAATGTACATGAGATGATAATGGACACCTAAGGGTTATACTTGAAGTCGTTGCATAGCAAGACCCGAAGTGTTTTTCAAAGGAGACAATGATTTATGTAAATGTATGTTGAAGGATAATTCAATAAGTAGAGTTGGAACCAGAAATATGTGAAGATAATGGTTGAGGGTTTTTGAACATAAGTTGACAATGATACAAGTAAGAAGATGGAGGTATGTGGTGGGTTTCAGTGGTTAAAACTTTAGTATTGTAACATCCCAATAACCAACCATATTTTTTTTTGAAAATCAGAGTATGAAATCACTTAAAAGGGGTTCCATCCATAATATCATCAAACATAGTATCACAAAAATCATTATCAAAAGCGGATTAAATTCTTGTTTTGAAAATAAAGTCACAAAGGAAAAACAATGAGTAAATGTCATGCCCCCGAGAATGTCTAGATATCCTAAACAAGCCAGCTCATTGCCCTTTGAACCCGAAGGATGTGCAATTAAAACATAAAGTAGCAAATATAAGCCTAAGGCTTAGTGAGAAATCATAACACTTATTTATTATACAGATCATATGTCATTTACATTATACACATAAACATATGATAATTTTATATCATAACATATGCCAGTATACTTAACACCAATACAACTAGATTCCCTCCGAGAGACATTTCTCTAGTTGACGTAACATCAACGATTTCCCTTCGAGAGACTTTCATGATCTTACATCTTTTAAACCCAACTAGATTCCCTTTGAGAGGCTTTTCTCCAGTTGATCATCCTTTGACCATTTCCATCTGACAGGCTTTTCATTGTCACACATAAATATATATCATCATATAATAAGTAAGTTCATGAGAACTCACCCGACTAGAAGACAAGACGGAAATCCACACAAACTCGAGCTAGAGGTATCAAGTCTTCCCCAAACTACACAATAATTAATCCTAGTTTAATACTTTAGGAGAAACATTCATTTACACATCCTTATCGAGTCTAAGTATCTTGAAAGCTAATTAAGGAGCAAAAGACCATTTTCCCCTCCAAGACCTAATCCCAACGCAATTGACCAAAAGTCAAACTTGGTCAAAAATCAACTACCCACATCATTTCGACGCGACCAACACAAGATCGTGACCCTAATCGCTAGGAAACAAAATAGCCGCTATTTGCTCGAAAGTCGTAGCTCTACAACGACTCAGGTCAAGGTGCTAACTTCACATATCAACCAACTTTCAAACATGTCTTAATCCTTTAAAACATAAGCTCTAAAGCTCCAGAACACATAAATATATATTTTCGATAGATAAAGTTTCCAACTTTATCCATTAAATTTTATTCATTTGCATGTCCATAACATTATAAATCCAAGTCTTGGCCAAAATGGGACCAAAATGCTCTCAATCTCAACATAGACCAAATGACAAGATAAACTTCTCCTCTTCTTACCATAATGGGTGCAGAAGACATAAGAACATAACCTTTAATGTAACGCCTGTGTTTATGAGCTTGTCATTAATAGCAATGTATTAGTCTACATTAACCTTTGTAACCCATTTTGAAATAATAAGAATGTATTATTTGAGTATTATATGTTTTGTGATTAGTTGTGTGGCTTAAATGAATTAAGAATAAAAAAATAAGCGTCAAAATAAAATAGTAGATAAAGCCGATATCTTTGTATAATATTGTAGTAGTTGAAACGAGGTTTCCGAATATATAAAGAATGCCGAAATCCGAGTTATAGCGAAGAAGTTATGATCTCTCGAAGTTTCGCGATAAAACTGGCACGATGCCGAATGACGTAAAATACGAATTTAAGATAGAATAATATCTAGCCTTAGTAATCTAAACGAAAGTTGAAGAGTTCGTTAAACCGAGAGCGTGCATAAAAAGAACGCCCAAATCTGACTTCGTATGAGGAAGTTATGATTTTCTGAAGTTTCTACTTAGCAGTATGCAGCCCGAATACTCGATTTGAGATCGAGCGGTTTTTAGCCAAAACAATCTAAACGAGAATCGAAGATCTCGTTGTTAGTATCGAAACGATGAAAAGTTAGGCGAGAACGAATATCGGACGAAGAAGTTATGAATTTATAACGAAGTTTTTATGTCCCGACCTCCTAAAAATAATATATAAGTAATATATTTATAATATATTAAAAATAAATTCAAAATTATCCAACGGAGTCTAAATGAGAGTTGCAGATCATAATCTCACCTACGTGTTGATATAAAGAACGTTGAAAATGGAGTTCGTATGCGAAAGTTATGAATTTCTGAAGTTCGGGGTGCGAAACCCCAAAACTGTCAGATACCACGACGTGGCAAGTAGTGCCACGACGTGGCAAATCTTCTGACACCTCCTGGAGTCCCTCAGACGCAATTTGCGATGATGCATGCAGTGACGACGAAGCCCACGACGTGGAAAAAGGTGCCACGATGTGGCAAGGGAAAATTTTCCCCTATAAATAGATTTGAAGGGCCAGCCGTTTAGGGTTGCTATTTTCTCTCCTCTCTCTCCCGTTCTACCTCGATTTACATGCAAAGAAGTACCCCCGAAGCCCCGGTATCATACCGAGACCCGAAGCACGAAGATCCCGCTAAGAAAAGAGTTTCCGAGCCGAAGCTTTGCCCACGAGGAGCCCGATTTTTGTGAAGATCTTCCAGATCTACCAAAGAATACTACTTCTACAAGTCGTAGTGATGTCCGATCATCTTCTGATCAAGTGAGTGTATATTCCTTTTCTTCTAAACACATATATATAAAGTATCTCCGAGTGAATACGTGCTATGTGTATGTAAATATATATTATTTGTTACTTAGAATGAATCTGTATTATTTGGAATGAGTATTAAATGATTATCTTATCAGTTTTTAAGTTGCATATGTATGCATATGTATATTGTTATCTACAAAATGTTGGGTAGAACTTGGGTAGATAGTTGAAGTGTGATAAACTAATGAGAGGCCTCGATGTTGTTGATGTTGACATAGTCATCTAGCGGAGTATGAATGACGACCACAGACTCTTTTTAGACCGTCCAGTGGAATGCTAGGAGGTTCATAACCTATAGGTGTTGTGAATGATGTGTTCACCGGTGTACTCTATCCCCCTCATGGTTGCCTTTAGGACATCTATTGCCGAGGAAAACCGTTTGCAGTAATGTCCGTCCTGATGAGAATCCTAGATTAGGTCCCTTGTAATAGATGTTGTTTTAGGGACGTAAAGTGAGGATAACGAGAATGAGTAATCGGGTTATTGTTGGTTGGTGAAAATTAAATATAATTATTTATTGTGGGTTGAAAAACCTATATGCTCACCAGGCTCCCAAGCCTGACCCACTCAGTCTTATTTGTATTATAGGAAGTGGCACGAGGGCATAAGATGGATGAATCATCAAGTTGTTTTGTTTATGAGCCTGTATATGTATATAATTGTTGTATGGATAGTAATATGTTGTTTGCTTTTGGTCTGTTTATCGGAACATGACACCCCGAATATTGTTATATAATGAAAATGCATCTCTTGATGAAATGCTTTGATAAACTTTATTTTATCATATTTTGTTTTGGGAACAAATTCCACAACTCTTTTAAATCAAAAGGATTTACTCTGAAATTATTTTAAAAGCATAAATGAAACCGGTCTTTTCTGACCGAGATTTTGGGGATGTCACAGTTGGTATCAGAGCATTAGTTTAAGCGAATTAGGAATTTGTAGGATTTCTAAACTTAAACTTAGAATGCTAAGTGAAAGTTGTTAGATGTGTGCCTATTATATTTCAAACATGAGCACTAGTTTATTTTAGGAAAGTTGCCTAAAATGCTTTGATGTGCTAAATGTTATATGTTGCCATATATGATATTATTTGTTCGGATCTATGGTCTGTTGCTGACCGGATCTGGAAACCTTATGTGTGTAAGATTCTAAGCGTATGGTTACGATATTAGAACTAGCATGTAAACTTTTCAGAGTGATAAGGATGATTTGAATATCTATCGTGAATGGGATCTAATTTCACCTTATTCGGTGTATAGATCAAAAATGGTGAGAACAAGGAGTGAAGTTGGAAACGTGGATGAAAACAGGAATCAAATACCTGTAATAGAGCAAGTAGCTATTGCAGCAGCAACACCTGAGCCAATAACAATGGCCGGAGTGCAAATGATGATTCAGACAATGTTGGATCGTTAGATGGAGGAAACTAGATGTCTGCTTAGGCAGAATCGCGAAGAACAGTCAATTCATGTCGAAGAGCCCGAAGTAAATGGAGGGCAGTCTGAAGGAGGGAACTTTTGTGGGATCATTGGTCAAGATGACCCACCGATTGTTAGGCAGAATAATCAGGATAGAGGAAATGATGTGCGTGGGTGCAAGTATAAGGATTTCATGGCATCCAAACCACCATGTCTATCCGGAAGCCCGACGCCAGTGGAAGTGATTAAGTGGATCTCC
This sequence comes from Lactuca saligna, assembly GCF_052625555.1. Taxonomy (NCBI): domain Eukaryota; kingdom Viridiplantae; phylum Streptophyta; class Magnoliopsida; order Asterales; family Asteraceae; genus Lactuca; species Lactuca saligna. The sequence goes on from NC_136424.1 coordinate 254,648,711, forward strand.
GAAATGAAGACTATGTTTGAAATTTGTGAGTGCAGCAACCGACAGAAGACCACTCTTGCAATCCCTCTGTTAAAATCTGGGGTACTAAGTCGGTGGAAGTTACTAGCTGACTCAATGCCCAAGGGAGAAGCTAGCAAGATGTCTTGGGAAGACTTTGTGGAACAGCTGAAATTACAATACTGCTCAGAGTAGAGCCTTCTAGAAAATCAATAACGAGTTTCAGAATTTGAAGAAGGGAAAGATGAGCGTTACTGAATACGCTGCAAGTTTCACGAAGAAGATGAAACTGGTTCCATACCTAGTTCTAACTGAACTAGCAAAGGTCAACAAATTTGCTTGCGGTTTACCAACGGACTTTGGTCCAATGGTTAAGCAAGCAACGACCTTGAAAGCTGCCATTTGGGCTGCTAAGAATGTTGAGACCCAGATCAGGGAAAAAGGTCTGGAGAGGTCAGAGGTTGGTGAAAAGAGGAAACTCGATGGACCTTTAGGGTCCAACAAGAAAAACAAGTTCTCAAAGTCTAGTTCGAGAGGTGGAGGAGGCGAAGCGAAATGGTGCGACAAATGTAAGAAGAAGCATCATGGAAAATGTGAGGTAGTGGCCACATGTTTTAAATGTGGAAAGCCAGGGCACTATGCCAATAATGCACACTTACCAAGAAAATTTGCTATGGTTGCGGTGAGGAGGGTCACATCTCAAGGGATTGCCCGAAGAAGAAGGAGGCAACTAGACCCAATATTCCGCCAAAGCCGAAGGCGAGAGCATTCTAAGTTTAAGTCTAAAAATCCTACAAATTCCCAGTTTTCTTAAACTAATGCTCTGATATCAAATGTGACATCCCCATTTTCATGGCCATAAAAGACCGATTTGTTTATGCTTTGTATGAAAATCAGAGTAACTTTTTAAAGAAAAGTATTGCAGAATTTGTTCTCAAAAGATAAATATGATAAAGATTTATCAAAGTATTTCTGATGAAATGTATTTTATTATATTAAAACCTCAGGATGTCATTTTCGATACAGATCAAAAGCATAAATAGAACAACATAGTCCTTACAACATTTATTTATATCTACTGGCCTATAATCCATAATCTCTCATCAAGTCATCCAACTATGCTCTTGTGTCACTACCTGTAGTACAACAAACTGAGTGGGTTAGGCTTGGGGAGCACATAGGGTTTTCAATCCACAATAATAAGTTTATTAATTTCATCAAACCGAACAAACCCAATTACCCGTTCTCAATATCCTCACTTTACATCCCTAAAGCATTTAATATAAGGGACCTAGCCTAAGGATTTTCATTAAGGTGACAACACTACTTTGGGGGTTCCTTAGTAATTTATGTCAAATAAGGCAACCATGTGGGGGATGGAGTACTACTGGTGAACACTGAGTTCAAATAAACACCTACAGGTTGCGAGCCTGCTAGCGTTCCACTGGATTGTCTAGCATAGTCCATGGTCGTCATATGGATCAAACTTAAAACATCGAGATCTCTCATCATTTTATCACACATCATCTATTTCATCTACCCATGTTTTACCCAAACATTTTTGTAGATATAAAATACATATAAAATTTAAATCATTTAAAACTTGTATAAAAATGTTCATCCAACATAGATATCAAGTAAACAAATAATATGCACACATAACACGTAACTAATATAAAATACTTCATATCTATGTGTAAGATGAAAGTGAATATGCACTCACTTGTTATAGTGAAGACTCGAACTTCAAGCAGCGCTTCGCTTCTTAACAATATGATTTCCTTCGACGAAACCTAGTATTATTACAACTAGATTTTAGTTTAATATTTATTGCGACTAATTATTAGTCTAGATTCGTCATTAATTCAGAGTCTACTTCATGATCTATCAAGTAAGGAACAACCACGTAAGATCATATTGGAGGTAGGATCCGTTTGGTATACAAAGTATACTATTTGGAAATCCCACTTTAAACACCTCACTAAATCACAGCCTAGACATCATCCGTGTAAGTAGATCAATCAATATAACGAATTTGAATCACTGATAAATTTTATTTATAGGTTCATAATAACAATATTATTGTTGGATTAGTGTCTAAGTCCATAACTATATTTGGTATGTACTTGACCCGGTTGTAGCATGGTCCTTTTGGGTTGCCTTCACCAAAGCAACTTGACTGTATGAATAATACAGAAAGAGGTTATTATGGTTTATTAATATATTATATGAATAATATATTAAAGGAGAAATCATATTTGTTTAATTAATATTGGTTAAGAATTATTTAAGAATTAATTTTGTGAACAAAAGAGATTAATTAAACTAAGGGGACTGAAAATGAAATTATAAGATAATTACATTGTGGGCTAAGGAAACCCTAAAGATAGGGAGTGGACGAAATCCTTATGGATAGCCCATAAGATTTCGTGTAAAGGAGAGTTTTTGGAAGATTCTCATGGGCTGCTTAGAACCCAAGCAACTGGATGAGATCTTAGACTAAAACCCTAATTCCTCACCTATAAAAGGAACCCCTAGGCATGCAATTTTCGGCTAGCACAACCCTAAGAAGAGTTCAGGAGCCGAAAAATACCTCTCCCCTCTCCCTCTTGCCTTCTCCAATTGTTTTGGTGTTTGTGATCTATTAGAGGCACAACATTTGAGGTGCTAAGGTTCTCAAAGGCTCAAGATCTTCAACAATCAAAGGTAAAGTTCTAACTAGTTTATTAGACAAGATTTCGATTTTTGTGATATGCTAGATTAGGGTTTTTCAAGTCTTGGACAATTATACATGTACAATTAGAAAAACTAGATCCAAGCATTAGGGTTTGCATGAACACCATAGGAATGTAGTTTTGCTTGAAACCCAACAGTGGTATCAGAGCCTGACTTTTTTTTTTTTTTTTTTTTGTTTTGTTTTTTTTTTTTTGTTTTTTTGTTATTTTTGTTTTTTTTTTGTTTTTTTTTTTTTTTTTTTTTTTTTTTTGTATTTGATGCATATCTTAATCACTCAAAGCAAAAGGTTTTCGTTTTTTTGCTTCATCTTGGTGACCACGACGTGGCGTAGATTGCCACAACATGGTGGCAGGTTAGAGTGTAAATCTCTGGGTTTTGGCGTGTTTTGGATTGGGATAATTACCAAAAATGTATTTTTTTTTATTAAACTTATATGATTATCCTTATCGAAATAGAAGATAATTGCAAAATAATTTGATGATAATTGCCTTATATGATAAACCTAATTATTTGAATTATTTGTTTGAATTATCTTGCCATGTAATTGAATTAAGTCAAAATTTAGATAATCGCTAATTAATTGTTTAAGTAAATTATTTGCAATTTGATCTAGTTAGTTTTGAAAAGTTTCAAAACTTGCCATCAAGTTTTGGAATTTTAATTTTTTATTAAAAGTTTCATTTTGAAATATTTAAATTCCAAACCCTAGAATTTTACAAGTTTAACATTCAACCCTTATACTATTATAATATTACTAGATTAATAATTATATATATAAATATATATATATATATATATATATATATATATATATATATATATATATGTATGTATGTATGTATGTATGTATGTATGTATGTATGTATGAGATAAAGCTATTGTTATCGTTGGTAGGCCTCATTCACGAAGCCGATTTATAAGGGGGGTATAAGGTTGCTACCTATAAAATGGCAGTTTAATGGGTATCGACTCTCACCCACCGCTTCCTTAATTTGTGGAGGGTTGTTATCCGAACGGGTAGGATAGAGCAACTAATTCCTTATTAAAAGTATAATGAATATATAAAGTAAGTAAATATTTTTATAAAATTCCCAATCTTAGTTACTTTTGGAAAAATGTGAAATGACGCTATTCGATGAAATTACACTTTTTACCCTTGCCAAGTCGTTAGTAGAGCGTATATGGATAGCGACACACTAATATGGACTAGCAATGTGTCACACCCCCAAAACGAATTGACAGAAACATTCGGGGGCGGAGGACGTCATGTACATTATCATAAGAATGAATAATAGTAAACAAGCAACAACATCATCCATTGCATTAACAATATAATTCAATACAAGTGTGTTCTGTGCAACAAATAGTAAGACACCAAAAATGAATAATCAAAATAAAGATGAGTCTGGAAGTGCTCCATCTTCTCAAAACCAATCATCTCTACCAGTCTACTGGTGACCTGAGAATACAAGTTATTTTGAAAGAGAGGATCAACATTTAAGCTGGTGAGTTCATAAGTATTTAGTATCAATGATGTATAAGTTTGAAGAAAAGTGTTTGTAGATGTTTATAGACGTTTGAAATGAGAGTTTGTTGTAAAGTTTGTAGTCAATGTTTATATTCTCCTAGAAAATCCTATATTTTCTACTTACTATACTACCAAGACCCGATTGTTCTACATGTTTGTTTCTTTGAAAAAGTGAGTAGTTTTCCCAATGTGGCTATCATTACCAAAGTATAGTTTTACATTATCGTTTATGTGAGAAGACCACAAAGTGAATGCAATGGGAAAAATAATAAAGTACTGTAGTATTATATATATAGTAACCATTGATGTACAAACTACCTTAAATCAATTGTTAATTAAGGTATAATGTGATATGATTGTAACCATACTTGATCGACTAGTAGTAAACACGACGCTCGAAGACGTCGAAAATGTTATGACATTTGTCACCCGTTGACCTACAGGTCCTACTGTAGCTAGCAAAAAGGTGTAGGATGGTCAATCCATTATAGATCTATACAAAAACTCATGCACTCCCTCCAGGAGACTCTGGTTACAAAACGTGACACGACTGAATGTTGCCATGCCATGAAGTAGTGGCTTACATTAATGTTATATTATTCTTGTATATGTGTAGTATGCTTTATCTGTATAGTGTATAGTATTTTCTTTTGTATAGTATTTAGTATGTTCCTCCTTGTTTCTCATTATAGTATGTTTGAACTGACTCATGTATGAACTGACTCATGTATGTTTCATTGAACTAGAAATAGTGAATAGTAATTCTCCTAAACTATACCTATTATAGATTACTAGTGAGGTTGTGTGAACAACTAAGTATGTTTGTACACCTTCGAATGCTCAAAGGTATTGAAATGATGTAAGAAACCTTGATATATATACAAATGTACATAATAAATATCTAAAATTCAAACGACCTTCGGACAAACAACCGATACCCTAAGTCCACAACAAAACAAGGAACATGAAATAAAGTGAGTTGTCAGTCGTAAGTCCTTTTAATCTTATTTACATAACTATATCCGAATAAACATGATTTTAACAATATAGAAATTTAAAAGAGTTTGATAAAGAATTTAGCATTTAAAAGAGTTTAATAAAAGAGTTTCGAAATAGTTTGTTTTGACAACACAGTTTGAAGTATAAGAAATCTATTTGTTTGACAGTTATTAATCACATGCGATTGATATAATAACTACAAAGTTTCAACTTGTACTCCCCCATAAAAGCATTTAAAATCATTTAAAAGGTTAGTTAGGGGTATGAACTCACCTGCAGTGAGTGGTTTGAATGAAAGATTGATTGTAGGACGCTACGTGTCAATTGAAGTCTTGAGCACAACAGATCCTAATAAGCATATAATGACATATATTTGTGTTTAATTAGTGTTTATACAACTTAATCATGCAAGGAAACACCTTAGGGACTAGGAACCACTTGAATGGAAGTGTTACAATCACATGTGATTGCACATAAAGGGGTTTACGGCCACACATGGTGCTTACGACCATGGGGTTTGCGGCCCTTTGTGAGTACTACCGTACACTCATGAAGACATATGCCAAAGAGGTATTTTAGGCCAATGAGTGTACGGTCATGGAGTTTATGGCCGTTCACTCGTTGAAAAGCTTGCAAATTCGGTGTTCTAAGGCCCTAACAAGTATTCCCCTAAGTGTTCTTGGTCCTAGGTTTGGACTTAGATGAGTTTGAAGGCCAAAACATGAACCAATAAGGGTTTACGGCCATGCAAGGCTTTACGGTCGTAAACTCTTGGTGTTCATGCCCCAGATGATGTTTTAAGGCCAGAAGTAGGATGTTTATCAAGCCTAACTAGGAGATGGATGAAATACTTACGTTTTGTAGGCTTTGAAAGGGTTCACAGCCCAAGAACAAGTAGGTGTTATTGGTGTTCTTGGTGAAAGTGATGAACACTTGAAGATCTACCCAAAAAATGATTTTTATGGATGAAATAAATGGGTGATACAGGATTAAGAAGGATAACAACAATTAAAATGGAAGGAATTCTTATATTTTGGAAGATCAAGGTGAAAGCTTGATGATAGTTGAGAGAGAAATCCGAAATCTAGGCTTGGAAGTGTAAGAAATGAGTAGAAATGAAGGTGAAACTCATATATGGGTGTGAGTTTACGGCCAAGGAGGTGTTTAAGGCCGTAAAATCCTTATGGTAGAGTTTACGACCGTAAACTTCTTATGGTGGAGTTTTTGGCTTGTTTGCTGCATACTAAACTCTATACTATACATCCTAACACTTTAACCTTGAAGGCACTAGACTTGTAACACTCAAATAGACCTTAAATAGGGATAAAAGATAGCCAAAAACAAGTCTAACTTTGATTGAATTGAATGGATGTACAAGATAGAAATTTCGGGTTGCACATCATCCCTCCGTTAGAGGGAATTTCATCCCGAAATTAGAGTTTAAGCAATTACAAATAACTAAGTAAAAAGATGAGGATGTTTTATTTTCATTTGATCCTCACGCTCCAAAGTGAATTCAGGTCCCCGTTTGGCATTCAAGCAAACTTTCAATATGGGGATATGGCTTTGCTTCGTTTGCTTGATCTCTCGGTCCGTGATCTCTACTGGTTCTTCCACGAAGTTAAGGCTATCATCAATCTCGATCTCGTCGAGTGGAATTACAAGAGTCTCATCGGATATTCACTTTTTCAAGTTCGAGACGTGGAAGGTAGGGTGTACATTACTAAGTTCACGAGGTAAGTTGAGGTTGTAAGCTACGAGGCCGATTCTAGAGATAATATCGAAAGGCCTTACGTACCTTGGATTTAGCTTTCCATGGTTTCCGAAGCGTATTAAGACCTTCCAGGGTGAGACCTTCAAAAGGACACAGTCGCCTACCTGGAATTTCAAAGGTTTCCTTCGCTTGTCTGCATAGCTTTTTTGTCGGTCTCTAGAGGCTTTCAATCGTTCACGAATCTGAATGATATTCTCTATCATTTCCCGTATGATTTTCGGACCTATGAGTGTGCTGTCAAGAACCCTTCCTTTAGCTAACTGAGTGTCACCCACCTCAGCCCAACACAGAGGGGATCTGCAGTTTTGGCCATAGAGGGCTTCAAATGCAGCAGCCTTTATGCTTGTGTGATAACTATTATTGTAGGAAAAGTCAAAAAAGGGTAGATGAGTATCCCATGCCTTTTCGAAGTCTATCACACAGGCTCTCAACATGTCTCCCAAAGTTTGGGTAGTTCTCTCACTCTGTCAATCGGTCTGCGGATGGTAGGCTGTACTCATGTCCAACCTAGTTCTTAGGGAACTTTTTAGAGACTGCCAGAACCTTAAAGTGAACCTACTATCTCTATCGAAGATAATGGATATAGGAACACCATGCAGTCGTACAATCTCCCTAATGTACGTTCTTGTGAGTTTCTACATCTTGCCAGTCTCTTTGATGGGCAGGAAGTGTGCGGACATTGTTAACCTGTCTATGATCACCCAAATGGTATCGAGACCACCCGTTGTCTTGGGTAACTTGGTTATGAAGTCCATCGTGATCCGCTCCCAATTCCATTCCGGAATTTCTGGCTGCTGTAGTAAAGCTGAGGGTTTCTAGTATTTGACCTTAACCTTTGTGCAAGTAAGACACTTACTTACGAAGGTAGCGATCTCCGCTTTCATGTTAGGCCACCAGTATAGCTTCTTCTGGTCGAGATACATTTTATCTGAACCAGTTTGGACAAAATATCGAGAATTTTGCGCTTTGGCCATGACCAGGTCTCGGAAACTACTGTATTTCAGTTTCCAGATCGGGTCCATGAGATATAAGGCTCCACCACCCTTGATTTCTATGTTCTTATCCATTCCTCTCAGGGATTCACCCGCCACATTTTCAGGTTTCAAGGCTTCTAGCTGAGCCTCATTGATTTGCGTGGACAGGTGCGAATGGATAGTCATCGTCAAAGATTTGACTCTTCGGCCAGAATATTCCTTCTGACTCTGGGCGTCAGCTACTATGTTTGCTTTACCCGGATGATAACAGATTTCACACTCGTAGTCATTTAGTAGCTCGACCCATCGTCGTTGTCTCATATTGAGCTCCTTTTGGTTGAATATATGTTGCAAGCTTTTGTGGTCTGTAAAGATAGTGCTTTTTGTACCATATAGGTAGTGTCTCTCGATCTTCAGAGAAAATACGACTGCTCCTAACTCGAGATCATGTTTGGTGTAGTTGACTTCATGCGTCTTTAGTTTTCTTGAGGCATAGGCAATAACCTTACCTCGTTGCATTAGGATACAACCGAGCCCTTGGTTGGAGGCATCGTAATAAACTACGAAGTCCTCTACCCCTTCTGGGAGGGATAGTAGTGGTGCAGTGCATAAAGCTCGCTTTAGCGTTTGGAACACTTTCTCTTGTTTCTTTTCCCAGTCAAAGGCTAAGCCCTTCTGGGTCAGTGTGGTGAGTGGCTTCGCGATCCTAAAGAAGTTCTGGATGAACCTGCGATAGTAGCCAATGAGGCCTAGAAATTGATGAATTTCTGTTGGCATCCTTGGTGCTGACCAGTTCTCAATGACTTTAATTTTTGAAGGGTCCACGTGAATTCCTTCCTCGCTAAACACGTATCCCACGAATTCGACTCTTCGGATCCAAAATTCACACTTTGAAAACTTTGCGTAAAGCTTCTCTGACCGTAGAGTTTCTAAGATTAGTCGCAGATGTTTACTATGCTCCTCCTTACTACAAGAGTAGATAAGTATGTCATCGATGAATACAACAACCAACTGATCCATGTAAGGTCGACACCACCTATTCATCAAGTCCATAACACTACGGGCACATTAGTCAATCCGAAGGGCATCACTTCGAACTCGTAGTGCCCATAATGAGTTCGGAAGGCTGTCTTCGGGACATCCTCCTCTAGCACTCGTAACTGGTGATACCCGGATCTTAGATCGAAATTTGAAAAGTAATTCACCCCTTGCAGTTGGTCGAACAAATCATCTATGTGAGGTAGATGGTAACGATTTTTGCTGGTAAGCTTGTTGAGTTCTCTTTAGTCAATGCACATACGGAACGATCCATCTTTCTTTTTCACGAATAAGACTGGCGCTCTCCAAGGCAAGAAGCTAGGTCTAATAAATAACTTACTGAGCATTTCACTAAGTTAACCGGATAGCTCCTACATCTCGGCTGGTGCTAGACGATAGGGCGCTTTAGCTACTGGGGTAGCCCCTGGAACTAAGTCGATTGTGAGCTCGACTTGTCGTTGTGGGGGAAATCTCAGTAGTTCTTAGGGAAATATATAAGGAAAGTCGCATACCTCCGGAATGCTCTTTAGGTACTTGGTCTCTTGGCTTGTATCAACAACATGAGCAAGGAATGCGTGACATTCCTTTCGCAAAAATTTTTGTGCTTGAATACTCGAGATGATACGGAAGTTCCTGCCGGGTTTGTCGCCGTAGATAATAAGGGTTTCGCTAGACGGAAGATTAAGATGAACGACTCTGTCATAACACATTATGTCGGTGTGATGAAGACTTAACCAATCCATGCTGATTATGACGTCGAAGCTTTTCATTGAGACCGACATGAGGTCGATTAGAAAGGAATGGTTATCTAGAGTTAGAGTACATCCCATGTATATACTGCTAGTTCTATCAGTTTTTCAATTAGCCATTTCTACAGTGAATGGATCTTTAAGTGCGCATGATTGTTGTTTAAGTAAGTGAGCAAATTTCTGGTTCAGGAAACTCCTCTCCGATCCACTATCAAATAGTATGCATGCATAAGAGTTATCAATGAGAAATGTAATACTGACCACAATAGGGTCGGCTACTGCTTCCTCGTGGCTTATAGACAACACTCTTCCTACGCCACTAGCGCTCCCTACCTTTAGACATTTCCTTTTTTAGTGGACCACCTCGCCACATACGTAGCAAGCTTGACCCACACCAGCGCCGGGGACTTGGTTGATTGGCCTTGCCGGTGATTTGTAGAAATGGACAGTGTGTCCCTTCATGTTGCAGTTAGAGCACTAAATTTCCCGGCAGGGTCCATTATGGTGGAAGCTTCACTTGTCGCATTTGGGTAAGCTTCCAACATACTGTTTTGTCGGCGCAGTGGTAGTAGGTGTTACCGCAACATGAACAGTTACGACTGACTGCTTTTTGGCAGGGCTCTGTACTGATTTGCTCTTCTTGTTACCATAGTATTTCCGCTTGTTGCCAGCAGTCTTGGGGGGTTCTGGGATGGCTAGGGTTGTTGTTGTTGATGAGGTGCGGACTCTGTGGTCCACTAGTCGCTGTGCCTGTCGTTTGGCACTGTCGAAGGTAGTGGGTTTGAAGCTAGGACATTCCCCTGGAATGGAGGCATCAACCTCCAGATGTACCTCTCAACTTTCTTCCCCTTGGTTGGGACCATTCTCGGACATAGTGCCACCAGATCGCTGAATCTGGCGGTGTAGGAAACTACGTCGGAGCCCTACATGGTTAGGCCCCAGAGTTCTTGTTCACGTTTCTGAACCTTGCCCCTTGGGCAGTATTCCTCGATCATAAGCTCCTTCAGAGCTTCCCAACCCATAAAATTAGGCACTATCAGAGTTAGTGACTTGACATGGCTATTTCACCATGTGAGGGCTCTATCCGAGAAGGTGCAGGCAACAAATTTGACCTTGCTCCCTTCCAGACAGGAGCAGATCTCAAAGATCAACTCTGTCTTCTCTAACCATTGTGGTAGGGTAATGATTCCACTAGTCCCATTAAAGGACCTGGGCTTGCAGTTGCTAAAGTCTTTATATGAGCACTCCTTAGCACGCACTGGAGCATTGCACTGTGCAGATTGAGCAGCAGCACCACCGCTGCTAGTGCTGAATTGAGTTAAGGCAGCCGCAAATACCGCAACTTGGAGATCTGCAGAATAATATAGTGGCAGAGGTGGTGGTGGTGGAGTTGGAGTTATCGGAGGGTTGCGTATTGTCCTTCTTGGAGGGATTGCTTATCTGAAAGTTTATAAAGATGATGATGATAGTATGAGTCAATTGAGAGCATAGTGAGAGTGGTCCATGGACTAAATCTCCATAGCCCAACAAAAAAGATGAGAGTATGATTGAAATAGAACCCAACAATAGTAAGATGGAAGCATTTGGATAAGGATTTCCCAAAAGATTGAATGTCTGCCAATAATATTGGCATTAATGTTGTAATAAGTTCGGGAAAATAACCTAGTGGTAGGTCTTACATCACACCATAAAAGGAAAATGTTGACAGTATTAAGACATAATAGACTAATAAGTTCAATGTCTTATCATAGATAGGAAATTAAAACTAAAGTTTTTACATAGATTTAAGTTATAACCAAAAGAGAAGATAGAGTAGGCTCTATCTGTGATGGGAGCTACTTTGACGAGTCCTTGATTCTGCCAGGAGATGTTCCATGTCTCGCATGCGCCTTTCAAAGGTCTCCTGATGGGCTCGCAGTCCCCTAACACCGTCTTGGGTTGCGGTAAGGTCTCTCTGTAGGGCCACATTATGGTTCAAGGCCCTTCCCTAAGCAGTCTCCAGATGGTGGATGCAAACGGTATTGACCCTCGCATCGGCATCAACTTCCATGACTCGGCCTGTGTTTGCCCTTCCTGATCTATATTGCGAGCAATCCTGTGAACCAGGATAGGCAGGACCCTATCCGCTGAGCCTCTCTCGCTTAGGTTGTAAAAGCTTCGATCCCCGTTGTAGGGTAAGGGTTTACCCTGCTCGTGGCTACATCTGTTTTGGTTTGTTGCCCACAGAGGGGTAGGGCCTTGAAATCCTGGTCGAGGGACAGGATTTGGAACATAAGCCACTGGGGGCAAGGTGTTGACTTCTGGCTCGGAGTCAAAATCCTCCGAAAAGTTTTTGGCAAAGTCATCATCAAGGGGATTGTAAGTTCTTCTGGTTCGACGTCAAGCTAACTAGCATTTCCCTGATTTAGGAAGTACGGGTCGCCGGGGAGGTGGAATCTATCCATGTTATTTATGAGAGAATAGGTATTAAGAAATAGTTAGTAGACGTACTACAGAAGTTAATTATATAATAATCCTTACAAGTTACTTCAATACTTACGTAGTGCATACCAGTCATATGTAACCAAAAATAGAATAGACCTTCGAATAAGTGACCCTAACTCCAAGTCCACAACCAAACAAAGAACAGGAAATAAAGCAAATATCACAAATTCTAAGTCTATGACACCCTAGTCACATATAACCTAAGCGTATACACTCAGAAACTATTGACCTACTAGTAAAGACCTTTTTAGTTCTCAAATAAGTAATTATAGTAACACAAAATACTCCTATAGTATTTTTAAACTTATATTATGTTCTAATGTTTTCATTGTAATAGTGTTGGTAAGTTTTTAGACTTGTTGCAACACCACAACCATGTTGGAATAGTGTCTAAGGCTGCAACTATGTTTGGTAAGTACTTGACCCGATTGAGCATGGTCCTTTTGGGTTGCCTTCACCATAGCAACTTTTCAGGATGATTTACAATGAGAGAAGAAATATTATAAGGAATAATAACATTGTTATTTGATTAATATAAGTCATAAATTAATTAGGAATTAATTTAGTGACTTAAATAGATTAATTAAATAAAAGGGCATAAACTGTCAAGTGTATGATAGTTGTACTTTGGGCTATAATCCCTTATGGATAAGGGGTGGACGGTTTTGAGGCTTTGGATAGACCTTGAAATAGTCCAAGGCTTATCATCAGGGTATTGGATTGCTTAGGGCCTAAGTTATTCAATTAGGGTTTAAGGGTGAAACCCTAGGAGCCTTACAAGTATAAATAGACCCTAGGGGTCATGGAAAATTGGCACCCTTGTCACTAAAGGAACCCTGGCTGATTTCTTCCTCCCTTCTCCTCTCTCTATAATCATCCTCTTGCTAGTCGGTGTTTGTAAGCCATTAGAGGAGTGACAATTCTGACTCTAAGCTCCAAGGACAAGAAGATTCAAGCAAACAACTTAAGGTAATCTTCTAGATCTATTTTTCTTATGTTATTACCTAGATTTATTGTTCAAAAGTCTTGGATTCAATGCATGTTCAATTAGAGAAACCTAGATCCAAGAATTAGGGTTTGTATGAGCACAAAGGAATGTTCATATGGCTAAAACCCATCAGTGGTATCAAAGCATAAATTGGTTTCTATTGAATTGATGCATTGGTTACTTGTTTGATGCTTGCAAAATTCGAATTTTGTGATCGTGCTTGATGAACTCGGCGAGTTCCATAGTGGACTCAGCGAGTAGGCCTCAACTCGGCGAGTCCATTGAGGTACTCGGCGAGTTCGAGCGTCAGAAAGAGCTAATTTCCGGATTTCTTGCTGTTTATCCTTTGGATACTTACCTTAATCATATTAGGTCAATATAAATCCGATTTTAAGATATATTTGAGTATATTCTTGACTTAATTGAAGATATTTATCAATTAATTAAATATTAGTTTCCTTATGTGATAATTGATTAATTATTTTAATTAAATTGGTAAATTGTTTTGCAAGAAATAATTAAATAAATCAAATATGGATAATTATGTGATTAATTGTTAATTTAGATTATTTGTTATTTGATCCCCTATGTTTTGAAAAGTTTAAAACCTACCCTCAAGTTTTGAAATTTATGTTTTGTGATTAAAAGTTTAATTTAGACAATTTAAATTTCAAACCCTAGAATTTTACAAGTTTAAAATTCAACCTTATACTAATATAATATTACAAGATTAATATATATATATATATATATATATATATATATATGTATGTATGTATGTATGTATGTATGTATGTATGTATAATTAAAATGCTAGTCTTACCGTTAGTAGGCCTCATTCACGAAGCCGGTCTATAAGGTGGGTATAAGGTTGCTGCCTATAAAATGGCGCTTAATAGGTGTACACTCACACCCACCGCTTGCTTGATCGGTGGAGGGTCGTTAGCCGAACGGGTAGGCTAGGGCAACCTCATCTCCTCATTAAAAGTATAATATGAAATACAAAGTAACTACATGTTTTTCAAAATTCCCAATCCTAGTTACTTTAGGAAAAGTGAATTGATGCAATCCCATGAAATTACACTTTGCACCCTTTCGAAGAAGTTAGTGGAGCGTGTGTGGTTTACCAGCACACTAATTGGTTCTAAGAAAAGGTGGAAAAGGGTGATTCATTGTTTATCATAGTTCGATGGAGCGTGTGTGGTTTACCGGCACATCGAATAGGTGATTGTTACAATGAAGGCACCATGTGAATATGCATGGTAATTCACACCCACTTTATGATCCTCGGTATCCCAGTCACAAACGAGAGGGGCATATCGAGATTTAAACATGCCATTGAAAAGTTTCAATGAATCTCATCTAAACCTAGGAATTCTCAATACACTTAGAGTTAAAGTTATGTTTTATGGTGGAGAATTAGTGAATCGTCATTCACTTACCTTCAAATTGTTTGCATGTTAGATTATGGCATCCATTTTCTAATATGTAAATATTGTTGTTGGATCCTAGCCCTAATTTTCTTATTGGGTGATTATTAGGGATTCAAATTCTAATCTATCTTTATCCTTTCTATTTGTAGATGTCGAATGCGAACAACGCTGCTGCTAGGTCATTCACATTGATGAGCATTTGCCAAAATGTGACTTTTGATGTGACGAACTTTAGCGAATGGATAAGATACATTCGCACGATTGCTCGCTACGAGGACAAGGAGTATGTCCTCGATGAGAAGCTCGAGAAGATCAATCCTGAAATCGCTACTCTGGCTGAAATCACTGCTTTTGAAACTCATAAGCGTGATGCAACGAAGGTTCATTGCATCATGATAGCCACTATGAACTCTGAATTCCAAAAGTCCTACAAGGACATGTATCCGTACGAAATGCACCAAGACTTGTTGGAGAGATACCACCAAAACGCGAGGCAGGAACGTTACAAGATCTTCACTAACATGATCTCCGCTAAAATGGGTCATGGTGAATCTCTAACCGTGCACCTGCAAAAGATGCAAAGGTATGTCGATCGTATTCGCAAGTTGAATGTTGACTTTGGGGAAGACTTGGCAATCAACATGGTGCTTCACTCCTTTCCTCCGTGTTACAACCAATTTAGGATGACCTACCACATGAACAAAGAAGAGGTCACCCTAAGTAATCTCCAAGGTATCCTTAGTGTTGCTGAGAGCAACCTCAAGGACAAGTCTGTTGCAACCACTCCCAATCCACCCGCGGCTCCTGTTTTGGCTATTGGGCAAGGAAGAGGTAAGAAGAGGAAGGCTCCGTCTAAGAGCCACCGCAAGGGAAAGTCCCGAGATGGTTCCTCCTCTAGTGGGACCAAAGTTGACCCGCCAAGCCTAACCCTAACCCAAATGAGGCAGAGTGCCACCATTGCCACAAAATAGGGCATTGGAAGAGAAGCTGCCCATAGTACCTGCAAGCTATCAAGGAAGGAAAGATCAAGCCGTCTTTCGCAGGTATATATATACAATTAAATCTAATGATTCATCTCATACTATTTCTTGGGTCCTCGATACCGGTTGTGGTTACCACATCTATTCTGAATTGCAGGGTCTAAGAAGAAATAGGGATGTGGAGCATGGAAGAATAAATCTAATCATGGGGAATAGAAGATCGTCGCCTGTGACCAAGATTGGAGTGTATTCTCTAGTGCTTAGGAATGGTTTATGTTTAGATTTGAACAATTGTTGCTATTCGCCAGAAATGGCAAGAAACATCATTTTATTTCATGGTTTGTTTAGACAAGGATTTAGATTTTCTTTTAATAATGAGAATGGTTCTATTTGTGCTTATCTAAATGGTGTCTTATATTTTGAAGCAATACCATGTAGTGGAATTTATGAAACTGTTATGATTGTAGATAACCTAGGAAATGATGTTTTATGCATGGATTCTTCCAATAGTATGGATAGAGCATCCTTGTGGCATTGTCGTCTTGGACATGTCAACAAGAAGCGCATAGCCAAACTCCAAAAGGATGGAGTGTTGGAGCCATTCGACCTTAGGGAAGATGACACATGCGAATCTTGTTTACTTGGAAAGATGACCAAGTCACCCTTCACTAGTGCATGTGAAGTGGGTGAGGGTTTATTGGACCTAATACATACCGATGTATGTGGACCCTTTAGATCCACCACAAAGGATGGGAACCGCTTCTATGTGACTTTTACCAATGACTATAGTAGATATGGGTATATCTACTTAATCAAGCAAAAGTCAGAAACATTTGAAAAGTTCAAAGAATTCAAGAATGAATTGGAGAATCAATTGGGCAGGAAAATCAAGATGCTTCGATCCGATCGAGGAGGAGAGTACCTAAGTCTTGAATTCCACGACTATCTAAAAGAGTGTGGAATAGTCTCACAATTGACGCCACCTAGGACACCGCAATTGAATGGTGTGGCAGAAAGGCGTAATCAAACCTTGTTAGACATGGTTCACTTTATGATGAGTCGTGCTTCACTATCTATCTCATTCTGGGGGTATGCCTTAGAGACTGCCGCCCATATCCTTAACCGAGTCCCTACTAAGAAGGTTGCCAAAACACCTCACGAGATGTGGACAGGGAAAGCTCTCTCGTTAGCACATATCAATGTTTGGGGTTGCGAGGCTTTCGTAAGACGAGATACTCACGGAAAGCTCGAACCTCGTAGTGAGCGATGTATTTTCATCGGCTACCTGAAGAAATCCTTTGGATATCTCTTCTATAGACCGAAGGACAATGTTGTCGTTGTTGCGAGAAGAGGAGTTTTCCGAGAGCGAGAACTCATAAGCCAAGGAGAGAGTGGGAGGAAAATTGAGCTTGAAGAGATTCAAGAGTCGATAGATGAAGGAACCTTTACCGCTGGACCTCAACCCGAGGAGGAAACTCCGGTTGAACCGATTGACGAGTCCTTACCTCTTAGACGTTCCGAAAGAGTTAGAGTTCAACCCTAGTTTTATGGTTTTCATATTACTACCGAAGGGGACACGTATATTAGTGATGGTACACTAATAAATCTAGATGAACCTAATAGCTATAAGGAAGCCATGGCAGGCCCGGAGTTTGCGAAATGGAAAGAGGCAATAGACAACGAGATCCAGTCCATGTATGACAACCAAGTTTGGAATTTGGTTGATTATGTGCCCAGACGTAAGACCGTTGGGTGCAAATGGATCTTCAAGAAGAAGACCGATGTGGATGGAAACATACATACATATAAGGCACGATTGGTTGCGAAGGGTTTTACTCAAATTCCCAGAGTTGACTATGATGAGACCTTATCACCAGTCGCAAAGATAAAATCTATTAGAGTGATGCTAGTGATTGCCGCATTTCATGATTATGAGATTTGGCAAATGGATGTCAAAATCGCTTTCCTTAACGGGAAATTGGCTGAGGATGTTTACATGGCTTAGCTAGAGGGTTTTGTTGATCCGAAACATCCAAATAGAGTGTGTAAGCTTGAGAAGTCCAGTTATGGACTTAAGCAAGCATCTCACAGATGGAATCTTTGCTTCGATGAGAAAGTCAAAGAGTTTGGATTTGTACGAAGTGAAGATGAATCATGTGTATATGTCGAAGCCAGTGGGAGCATAGTTAGCTTTCTCGTTTTTATGTCGATGACATACTGCTCATAGGAAACGACATCCTGACACTGCAGGAGATTAAGTCCTGGCTCGGAAAGTGCTTCGCTATGAAGGACCTCGGAGAGGCTTCCTATATTCTAGGAATAAGGATAGTGAGAAAACGAAGTAAGAGACTAATAGGACTTAGTCAGAACACTCACTTAGATAAAGTACTAAAACGTTTTACTATGGAAAACTCGAAGAAGGGAGAATTACCGATACACTATAATGCCAAGTTGAGTAAGACTCAAAGTCCGAGTATCGAAGTCGAAATAGCAGAAATGAGCCGAGTACCATACGCTTCCGCAGTTGGCTCAATATGCTATGACTTGTACTCGCGCTGATGTAGCCTTTGCTTTGAGCATGGTTAGTAGATATGAAGGGAACCCTGGCAGAGCCCATTGGATTGTGGTCAAGAATATCCTTAAGTACCTTCGGAGGACCAAAGAATGGTTTTTACTCCTTGGAGGGAGAGATGACTTGAAGGTGCGAGGGTATAGTGACGCCAGCTTTCAGACCGACAGGGACAACTACCGCTCGCAATCGGGCTGGGTCTTTACCTTGAATGGAGGAGCAGTAACTTGGAAAAGTTCCAAATAGGAAACCGTAGCTGATTCAATGTGCGAATCAGAGTACATCGCAGCGAGCAAAGCGTCGAAGGAGTCAATATGGTTAAAGAACTTCATTGGTGATCTTGGAGTTGTGCCTACCATAAAAGAGCCTATGGAGATTTTCTGTGATAATGAAGGAGCGGTTGCCTTGACCAAGGAACCGAGGGATCATGGTAGATCTCGACATATTGATAGAAAATATCATTTTATAAGACATCGTGTAGAAGAAGGACAACTCGTGGTGAAGAGGATATCATCAGAAGATAACCCAACAGATCCGCTTATGAAGGGACTGAGCAGGGTTAAGCACTTGCAGCATGCCAGGAGCATTGGGCTGAAGGATGATATTAGTATAGATTAGATAGTATTAGAAACATATAATAGATAAATATAATTAACATTTGATGATTAAATAAAAGAGTATTATTTATGAGTAATGTTACTGTCTTATGCTAATTGGTTAACTATTGTTTCACTTTGCATGTTTTGACTTCCAGAATAATTGAGTTTATTAAGAATAATCGAATTATTCAAATTGTCCACAATCGTTCATATGTTGGAAGTAAGTATGAATGAAGATTGTCATGAATTGGTGTGTAGATTGTCTAAATGGTATTAGACATAGCAAAAGTTTGCTGCAACGTTTATGAGTGCTTATGAACTAGTTTTGATCATTGGAACAAACCCGCGCTTGCTGGAATCACCTTATGGAATGTGATAAAAGGGTGATCGCAAGATGATAATATCATATGGTCGTAAAACCTAGATATATGATTTGTTATTTGTTAATTGGTTGTACATCGATAATGCGAAACCGCATCAGTAACTTGATGTTATAAACACATTGTTGTGTATAGTTGATTAATGAATAAGTAAATGCATATAAGTCGAAGTTTATCTGTTAATTTTATCCCAAAAGGATAAAAGCGATATCTCGGCCGCTCGATGATTTGATTTGACTTATGTGCCGGTTCCGGTCAGAACTGAATTGATGTGTTCGCTTAAGTTCTATGTCAAATAAATATGAGATCGAGAAACCAATTGCGAGACAAATTGTTTCCATAGAATTGTCAGCATGATATCTAAATAGAGGACTGTATGATCCCTTATCTAAAGGACAAGATTGATTAGATCAGAGTTTGACAATGTCTTTGAGAGCTACGATTGCTAATCGGTGTATATAGTTACTAGACTTATCCAAGTGGGAGACTGTTAGAATAATGTTTAAGGTTGCAACTATATTTGGTAAGTACTTGACCCGATGGAGCATGGTCCTTTTGGGTTGCCTTCACCATAGCAACTTTTCAGGATGATTTACAATGAGAGAAGAAATATTATAAGGAATAATAACATTTTTATTTGATTAATATAAGTCATAAATTAATTAGGAATTAATTTGGTGACTTAAAGAGATTAATTAAATAAAAGGGCATAAACTGTCAAGTGTATGATAGTTGTACTTTGGGCTATAATCCCTTATGGATAAGGGGTGGATGAGTGCAGGTATCTATACTTAATTAAATATTTTATTATTTAAAAGTATAAACTCTTGGTCAGAGTACTTTAATCCCGATGTTTTATAGTTTGTATATCAGTTATGGGTTGATATACTCGTTCACTATAAACAAAGCTCTGATACCAATATGTCACACCCCAAACTGAATTGGTGCAAACATTCGAGGGCGGAGGACGTCATGTATAGTATCATAACAATGAATAATAGTAAACAAGCAACAACATCATCCGTTGCATTAACAGTATAATTCAATACAAGTGTGTTCTGTGCAACAAATAGTAACACACCAAAAATGAATAATCAAAATAAAGACGAGTCTGGAAGTGCTCCATCTTCTCAAAACCAATCATCTCTACCTGTCTACTAGTGACCTGAGAATACAAGTTATTTTGAAAGAGAGGATCAACATTTAAGCTGGCGAGTTCATAAGTATTTAGTGTCAATGATGTATAAGTTTGAAGAAAAGTGTTTGTAGATGTTTATAGATGTTTGAAATGAGAGTTTGTTGTAAATTTTGTAGTCAATGTTTGTATTCTCCTAGAAAATCCTATATTTTCTACTAACTATAGCCTTCTACCAAGACCCGATTGTTCTGCATGTTTGTTTCTTTTAAAAAGTGAGTAGTTTTCTCAATGTGGCTATCATTACCAAAATATAGTTTTACATTATCGTTTATGTGAGAAGACCACAAAGTGAATGCAATGGGAAAAATAATAAAGTACTGTAGTATTATATATATAGTAACCACTGATGTACGAACTACCTTAAATCAATTGTTAATTAAGGTATAATGTGATATGATTGTAACCATACTTGATCGACTAGTAGTAAACACGATGCTCGAAGACGTCGAAAATGTTATGACATTTGTCACACGTAGACCTACAGGTCCTACTGTGGCTAGCAGCAAGGTGTAGGATGGTCAATCCAGTATAGATCTATACTCAAACTCACGCTCTCCATCCAGGAGACTCTGGTTACAAAACGTTGCACGACTGAATGTTGCCATGCCATGAAGTAGTGGCTCACATTAATGTTATAGTATTCTTGTATATGCGTAGTATGCTCTATCTGTATAGTGTATAGTATTTTCTCTTTGTATAGTATTTAGTATGTTCCCCCTTGTTTCTCATTATAGTATGTTTGACCTGAATCATGTATGAACTGACTCTTGTACGCTTCATTGTACTAGAAAGAGTTTGACAATATATAAGTTTAAAAGAGTTTGATAAAGAATTTAGCATTTAAAAGAGTTTGATAAAAGAGCTTTGAAATAGTTTGTTTTGATAACACAGTTTGAAGTATAAGAAATCTATTTGTTTGGCAGTTATTAATCACATGCGATTGATATAATAATTACAATGTTTCAACTTGTACTCCCCCTAATAAAGCATTTAAAATCATTTAAAAGGTTAGTTAGGGGTATGAACTCACCTGCAGTGAGTGGTTTGACTGAAAGATTGATTGTAGGGCACTACGTGTTAAGTGAAGTCTTGAGTACAACAGATCCTAATAAGCATATAATGAGACATATATGTGTATAATTAGATTTTATACAACTTAATCATGCATGGAAACACCTTAGGGACTAGGAACCACTTGAATGGAAGTGTTACAATCACATGTGATTGCACATAAAGGGGTTTACGGCTGTACACTCATGAAGACATATGCCAAAGAGGTGTTTTCGGACAATGAGTGTACGTTCATGGAGTTTACGGTCATACGCTCATTGAAAATCTTCAAATGAGGTGTTCTAAGGCCCTAACAAGTATCCCCCTAAGTGTTCTTGGTCCTAGGTTTGAACTTAGATGAGTTTGAAGGCCAAAACATGAACCAACAAGGGTTTACGGCGATGCAAGGGTTTACGACCGTAAACTCTTGGTGTTATGCTCCAAGTGAGGTTTTAAGGCTAGAAATTGGATGTTTATGAATCCTAACTAGGTGATGGATGAAATACTTACACTTTGGAGGATTTGAAGGGGTTCACGGCCCAAGAACAAGTAGTTGTTCTTGGTGAAAGTGATGAACACTTGAAGATCTACCGAAAACATGAGTTTTATGGATGAAATCAGTGGGTGATACACGATTAAGAAGGATAACAACAATTAAAATGGAAGGAATTCTTACATTTTGGAAGATCAAGGTGAAAGCTTGATGATAGTTGAGAGAGAAATCCGAAATCTAGGCTTTGAAATGTAAGAAATGACTAGAAATGAAGGTGAAACTCATATATGGCTATGAGTTTATGACCAAGGAGGTGTTTACGGCCGTAAACTCTAGTTTACGGCCGTAAAATCCTTATGGTGGAGTTTCTGGCTTGTTTGCTGCATACCGAACTCTATACTATGCATCCTAACACTTTAACCTTGAAGGCACTAGGCTTATAACACGCAAACATACCTTAAACATGGATAAAAAAATAGCCAAACACAAGTCTGACTTTGATTGAATTGAATGGATGTACAAAATAGAAAATTCAGGTTGTCACACAATGGCATAAAACGGTGACTCAATTTTATCATAGGTCAATGGAGTATGTGTGGTTAACCGGCGCATTGATTAGGTAGTAAATGACATCGAGGGTACCAACTACATTTGGATGGTTATCCTCACATTGTTTGTGATCCTTGGTATCCCAATCACAAACTTGATGGGCATATTGAGATTTAAACATTCCATTGAAATGTTTAATGAATCTCAAAAGATCTAGGAGTTTCAATACATTTAAAACTTAATGTCTTTCGTTTTTCATGGTGGAAATTAGTGAATCGTCATTCACTTACCTTTAAATTATTTGCATTTTAGATTACAACATCCCTCTTCTAAATTGTGAATAATCGTGTTGGTTCTTAGCCCTAGTTTCTCATTTAGGTGTTTAATTGGGGATTCTTATCTAGTCAAACTTTGTCTCTTTTTCATTTCAGATGTATGATTCAAAAACCAACGCTTCTGGCTCAGCCCCTACTGGCTCATTCTCACTCATGAATTTGTGTAGGAGGGTGAGTGTTGACGGGACGAACTTTAATGATTGGATCCACAACATCCGAATGGTCACCCGCTACGAGGATAATGAGTATGTTCTTGACAAGGAGCTGAAGGAGGTTGACACCAACATTGCTACTCCCGAGTAGGGGTGCAAACGAGCCGAGCCGAGCCCGAGCCTGGATAGGCTCGGCTCGGCTCGGAGTCGTTTAATTTATACGAGGCTCAAGCTTGAGCTTGTCTTGATTCAAGCTTCTTGTACCGAGCTCGACTCGATCTCGTAAATAATTATAGAAGCTTGACTCGGGCTCGAGGTCGACTAGTTTTTTGTCTGGCGTGCCTAAATAAGGTTAAGCTCGGCTCAAGCTCGTTAAGAAGCTCTTTTATTAATACCCTAAATTTCTAAACCTCAAATATGTCTTTATTTTAATATATAACAAAATAATAAATTATATTATATAAAGGCTCATATAGGCTCGCGAGCCTAATCAAGCTTAGTGACATAGGCTTGAGCTCAAGGTCGTTTAATAAACGAGCTTAATATTAAGCTTTAGCTCAACTTAGGCTCATCTGAAATCAGTTTCGAGTCGCGATTTTAGCGATCCGATCCCAAGTAGCTTACGAGTATCTTGGCTTGTTTGCACCCATACTCTCGAGGAAATTGCTGCGTTCGACGCTCACGAGCTAGATGCTATGAAAGTTCATTGCATCATGCTTGCGACTATGACTTCCGAACTCCAAAAATCGTACGAGAACTACTACCCCTATGAGATGTATCAAGATTTGATGGATAGGTACCATCAAAGCATAAGGTAGGAAAGGTACGAGATCATCGCTTCGATGATCTCTACCAAAATGAGAGATGGAGAGTCTATCACAACCCACCTGCAGAAAATGCAAAGGTATGTGGATCACTTTCTGAAGTTAAATGTTAACTTCGATGAGGAGTTGGCCATAGATATTATTCTACACTCCTTACCTCCTTGCTACGAATAGTTTTGTATGGCCTACCACATGAACAAAGAGGAGGTCACTCTAAGCAAGCTCCAAGGCCTGCTAAGAACTGCTGACAGTAGTCTAAAAGGAAAATCTGTTGCATCTACTCCTGCTGCTCCCCCTGTCTTGGCTATTGGGGAAGGAAAGGGTAAGAAGAGGAAGGCTCCTTCAAAGAGCCACAATAAAGGAAAGTCCCACGATGATACCTCTTCTAGTGGAACCAAGTCTGTTCCCGCTGCTCCCTCTTCAAACCCAAAGGATGCTGATTGTTTTTACTGCCATGAAAAGGGCGTTGGGAACAAAACTGCCCGAAGTACTTGCAAAATATCAAGGATGGGAAGATAAAGCCTTCCTTTGTAGGTATTTATACTATTCATTCAAACAACTCATTACATGCTATGTCTTGGGTCCTTAATACAGGTGTGGTTTTCACATTTGTTTTGATTTGCAGGGCCTAAGAAGAAGTAGGGATGTGGATCATGGGAAGATAAAGTTGACCATGGGGAATAGGAAAGCGTCGTCTGTCACCAAGATTGGAGTTTACTCTTTAGTGCTTAGTAGTGGGTTAGGTTTAGAATTGAATAATTGCTGTTACTCATAAAAAACGACACGAAACATTATTTCTTTCATGGTTTATATAAAAAAGGTTTTAGATTTTCGTTTGATAATGAAAAAGGTTTTGTTAATTCTTTCTTTAATGGTTCTTTCTATTTTGAAGCATTGCCTTGTAATGGAATTTATGAAACTATGATGGTTGTAGAAAACTTAGGAAATGATGTGTTACATATCGATTCTTCCAATAGTTTGGATAAAGCGTGCTTGTGGCATTGTCGTCTTGGACATGTTAACAAGAAGTGCATAGCCCAACTCCAAAAGGATGGAGTGTTGGAGTCATTCGACCTTAGGGATGATGACATATGCAAGTCTTGTTTACTTGGAAAGATGACCAAATCACCATTCATTGGTACTTGTGAAAGGGGTGAGGGTTTATTACATATGAACTTATGTAGGCCCTTTAGAGCCACCACAAGGGATGTGAACCGCTTCTATGTGACTTTCACCTACAATTATCGTAGATATGGGTATATCTACTTAATCAAGCACAAGTTAGAAGCCTTTGAAAAGTTAAAGAGTTTAAGAAAGAAGTGGAGAATCAGTTGGGCAGGAAAATCAAGATGCTTTGATCCGATCGAGGTGATGAGTAGCTTAGTCTTGAATTCCACAACTACCTTAAGGAATGCGAAATTGTTTCGCAATTAACGCCACCTAGGACACCACAGTTGAATGGTGTGGCTGAGAGGCACAATCAAACCTTGTTGGACATGGTTACTTCCATGATAAGTCATGCTTCGTTACCTATTTCATTTTGGGGGGTATGCCTTAGAGAATGCCACCCCTATCCTTAATCTAGTCCCGACAAAAAGGTTTCCAAAACACCTCACGAGATGTGGACATGGAAGACCACCTAGCAAATATCCGCATGCACCTTACACGCTGCATGAGTGTTTGGTTCATATGTTCTGCTACACCATTTTGCTGTGGTGTGTGCCATACAGTGCTGTGCCTTACTATACCTTCTGCCTTGTAGAAATTGTCAAATGGAGCATTGTAGAACTACAACCTATTGTCAGACCTCAGAGTCTTGTCCTGTTCTCCAGTCCTTTTCTCAACCATGGTCTTCCACACCTTGAAATTCCCAAACACCTCATCCTTCATCTTCAGAAAGTACAACCAAACCTTCCTTGAATAGTCATCAATGAACATTACAAAGTATAAGCATCCTCCTTGAGACTTTGATGGTGCAGGACCGCACATATCTGAGTGAACGTACTCCAAGATTTCCTTGCTTGTGTGTTGACCAACACCGAACTTTACTTTGCGATGCATTCCCATGTTGCAAGCTTCACAAAAATTTATCTTTCCAGTAGCCTCTCCACCAAGCATTCCTTGGTTACTTAGAACAGACATGCCCTTCTCACACATGTGCTCCAACCTACAATGCCACCACTTTGTCTTGTCATCACCTTCATTCAATGATTGGGAGATATCCACCATTCCCATAACCATACCACCTTCTAGGATATAGATCCCTCCATGATTCATCTTCCCTTTCATTATAACCAGAGAGCCTTTGGTCACTTTGACCCAGTCATGTTCACTAGCATACCTCATTCCATTCTTAGCCAATATGCCAAGATAAATTAGATTCTTCTGAAGTTATGGAATGTACTAGCAATCTAACTTCATGACCATTCCATCATGCATCTTGATCTGCACCATGCCACTACCTTTGATACTTCTCACCCATCATCACCGTCTTGACTGTGCTGTCCCAAACTTTGAAGGAGTCGAACCAATATGATTATACGTCATGTGATAGGATGCTCTAGAAATCAAGACCCAAACATCATTAGAACTTGATGTACACACAGTCAATACATCACTATCGTCCCCTTCATCAGAACTTTACTGAACCACAATAGCAGTGTTATTACTACTTGATTCATTCTTAGACTTCCCATTCCTCAGTTGTGGTCAATTTCGCTTGAAGTGCCCCCTCTCCTTACAGTTATAACATTTCATGTTTGGTGAACATTTAGACTTCGATTTTGAATGTGATCTCCCTCTGTTTCTCCTTTTCCTCTCTTCTATCCTCCCTCTCCCTGCAAACAAATCAGAACTGGACACCTCCTCTCCACCTGAAACATTTTTTCAGTTCCTTGGACATAAGAGAGTCCTTAATATCATTCACAGTGATCGTTGTCCTACCATAAAGCATGGTATCAACAAAATTCTCATATGAGTTAGGAAGCGATCATAAGAGAATGAGCGCCTGATCTTCATCTTCAATCTTCACATCAACACCTTGTAAAACCTTTGCTTCTGATACAACCTATTAGTTAGTGTGTTGTTATGGAACTTGTCATAAAGTTTATCCCAGTGCCCAGAAGCAATTGTTTGATCCACAACCCCCCTCAGTACTTCGTCTTTCAAGATAAATAGAGTGGTACTATGTGCTGTTGTTAGAATATCCACCTTCTTATCAGCCACCAAGTCCTTTGGCAATTTTTCCTCTCCTTCCAGTGCCATCTCACATCCTTGTTGAAACAAAAGAGCCTTCATCTTCACCTTCCACAAAGTGAAGTCATTTGAGCCATTGAACTTCTCCAAATCGAACTTGTGAGTAGACATCTACAATCACAAAAATACAAACCGAAACTTTGATACCACTTGTTAGGAAGTAAATCAGATAACTAGCAAAACCAAAAGCACACAAGACACAATATTTACGAGGTTCGGTCAAGGTGACTTATGTCCATGGGTAGGAGGGGAGTACTATTTATTTTAAAGCTCTCAACATAGAGGTTACAAGTATAATTACACATATATTTTCCTATCACTCTAGAATTCAAGATACAAAATGACCTAGCATGCATCCCTATTTATACTTGAGGGATCAAACCTAAAATCCAAATGAGCTAAGCCCATTTACCTATAGGCCCATGAAGGGTGTCACCAATTAGAGTCTGTCATGCAACATCTTCTGGAACATTCTTGAGCATTATCATCTTCTAGGCATACTTGGATCAACATGGCACAACAAAGGAATCAATCTGGCGCAACATGTACTAAGATGGTCCATGATGGCACAATAGCTTCTTCATGGCACAACAACAACCCTAGTTGTCGCAACAAGGATCTAAATGACATAACATCGCCATGAGAAACAAGCACATGCATGGCTTAACAAGGCCATGCATGGCTCAACAAGAAAACAGGATGGCTCAAGAAGAGAACAAGATGGCTTAAGAGAATTCCTTTTGACCCATCTCTTCATCATGTTGCACAAAAAGGACCCCTTGTTGCTCCATATCCATTCCAAGTGCTCCAAGCCTCTTCCAAGTGCTCCAAACTCCTAACCTCCTTAAACACGATGCGTTCCTTTGGCACTTGATCAGTTCCTTTGTCTAATGATGTATTCCTCTCTCAAAAGATCTATTCCTTTGTTACATGCTCCATGAACCATAAATGCTATATTGAGGTCCAAGTGCTCTAAGTGCTTCATGAACATGATCGAAATGCAACAAATGATCAAGTCACATTTAACACAACTATTTTGTCACAAAATTTCGATGGCCATAATATCCTCATACAAAACTCAGATTTTGAAAAACATTATATCTACACAACTGTGTCAGAGTTAACTATAACTTTCTTTCTCTACTCTTTTTCTATAGAATTATACATTTCCCATTGTATTGGAGTATATACAAAGGTGTACATTCACCTTGCGAAAAAACATTATCTTTTCACTACTTGAATTCACCCTTGGATGTATTTACACCAAATACATATTATAACACATAGTTTGAGATTTTTAAGCCATTAGACTTTGGTTATTGAAAAATATTAGTAATAAATGCTACATGATGTAGTTTCAGTGAAATGACACCCTGATCAAGAACATTTTGAATCATCAGTGTCAAAAGACATTGAGTAGAGTTAGAATCATAACCACATGTAGTATAGCTAGGGAATTCATAAAGAACATATTTTACAACATGAATTTTTGTTATTTAAAATGGTAACTTAATTAGAGTAGCAATATTATGACTCTCATTCTCGTGATCTAGAGGTTTAACAGATGCTCTATAACAGTTAAAGGAGTAACACGCGATGTAAGGCCATCAGGGTTACTAACGTACTGTTTATCAACCAGGTCTTGACGATATTTAATTCCACTAGTTATAAATTTAGAATTGTATTCTTCAATAATCTCCGTTTGTTATGGAAACTTTGGTTTAGTTTCAACTTGTTTAAACATATTAATAGCTTCATCAAAATTTCTCCAATAATCTTTAACAATGATTTGGAATCTGATCATTACTTATTTTAGTGGTCTTAAAATGAGACTGAGCCTAATTTTTAATAATACTTTGACATTTTTGAGCAAGAATCAAAGCAGAGTTTTCTTATTATTGAGTTCATGATTTGTGATAAGCACATCATGATATTTAGAACTCATATTTAGAACTCATAAGCGATAGAGAATTCTCACTGTTTAGAACATCTTTTTTAAAAGATTAAATTTCTTTTTTGATACTTTTAATTATTTTATTTGATTTTGAAAGGTCACAACGCAGATATACAAACATTATAGTCTTTTCATCATTAGAAAAAGTTACAAACTTCTTAGCCTAATACATGGAAGAGGAATCCCAACTCAGTGCCATTGAATCACTAGCAACTTTGGAGAGATCTTCTTCAAAAGTGCTTTAACAGATGATTGCATCCTCATAAATAAATGCATCAACAAATACTATTAGATAAAAATCCATTTTTAATTTTTCACCAGACGATTCCTCATCATCAACCTATTCTCCACTTTCGACATTCATAATTATAGTCTCAAAATTCCATTTATTAAACAAACCAACCAACCTCTTGTACTTTGTCTCATAGGATTCTTCTTTAGATTATTTTTCTTTACCTTCCATTCCCGAGCAAAGTGATCAGTGCCTCCACAATGAAAGCACTTCCATTCATCTTTCTTCTCAACAATGTGTTTTTTGAAATTTCAAGAGTCTTCATTTTTGGTTGATGAAGAATTAAACTTTGATTGAAACTTTCTTGATTAACCAAACTTCTTATTGCTAGAATTCTTTATGATTATAGCTGTACTTGAAACTAAGTCAGTGTAATAGTATTTTTCTAAATAAGCATTATCTGTCACACCCCGAAAACCGAAGGCGGAAACATTTCCGGGGTTGACTCCACGTTGAGTATCAAATCCAATGCACATAGTAAGTAAAGTAAAACAACCATTACATTACATAAGAAAAGTTTTACAGTTGTTTCAAAAGTAAAATTTGTACAGTTGTGATACATAGTATATATATATAGACAAAATGTAACGGGTCTTCATGTACTCCGTCTTCTGACCAAAAAGGGATCTTCGGGTACCTGTTCTAACGCTGACCTGAGAACACAAGCGGTTTAAAAAAAATCAGCATAACGCTGGTGAGTTCATAAGTGGTTTTTGTTTGTGAAAATGTTCAAGTTTCCTTTCTGTTTCTGAAATGTTACGCACACCAAGAAAATCCCATATTTTCTTAAAAGTTGGTTGTTGTTTCACAAATGTAAAGTATAGTAAGTTTGTACACTGAAAACATGTCTACCCATGTGAAAATGTATAGTTTGGTTATCCGGCTTGTTAAACTATTCTGTTTACCTATCATGTATTCCCAGGAAAGTCCCATACTTTCCTTATTGTATATTACCAAATGTAAAAGATGTAATGTTACTCAGTTTATTACCCTTTTTAGTTATGTAGGAGTTACCCAGGAAGGCCCCATGCTTTCCTGCATGTTGGTTTCCAATGTGAACGATGTAAAAGATGTAAACGTGGTTATGTTCCATGTTTTCCCCAGGAAAGTCCCATACTTTCCTGAATGTTGGTTATCGTACGTGAAAGATGTAAACGATGTAAGAGATGTATACCGAAACCTGATTTTCAGTACAATGTAAAAAAGTGGTTCATTATTACTATAAGTAAATCTCTGTTATCCTAATTGCGAGTTCCATAACCATATGATAGACTAAAACCTGTGGCAATAAGTAGTCCACATGTGGCAATAAGTAGTCCACATACTTATGACTTTCGTCACCCTTGAACCATTTCGGTTCGGCTGTAGCTAGCAGCCAGGTGTGGGGTAGTCAGCCCCGTATAGATCTATACACTCAAGTCACGCTCTCTAAATCCCAGAGATTCTAGTTATGGGTGTAGTCCTCCACTCGCGTATCTCGGTGGAGTGTTCACCGAGGACGTGTCTCCAATCATACAAGATTAACAAATTTACTAGTAATAATATGATAGTCCTCCACTCGCGTATATGTGTGGAGTGTTACCGAGGACAAAAAAGTGTACAGGAATTATATTCAAATGTTTAATGTCATGCTTTTAACTGATAAAATGCGGAAAACCATTTGTGAAATATATGTAAAACATAACAGTTTAAAGACCTATTTCACAAATATATGTTACGTGATCTGCATGTTCAAATGGTTATTAGTTGTGGTAATCAGTAATAAAAGCATATGAAATATGAAACACACATTTGAAAACATGTTTTGAGTACAAGAATTCCCTTGTACTTTGCTTGTGTTCCCCCCTGAAAACAGTGAAAACAGTGAAAAAGGGTAGGGGTATGAACTCACCGGACTCGGAAATACGTCGGTTTTGGATACTAGACGTTGGTTCGGGGTTTGATTATTCGCGATGTCCCTATGTAAAATGAAATAATGTCCATATATATTCAATTAGGGATACATTCACTAATTATATGGAACATTACACTCCAACGAGGTTAAACACCTCAAAACGAGCGTTTGGAGTGACCCGGGTGACATCTTCAGACGTGTAATGGCACTAGGGACTTGGGACTTGAGTTTACTCCCCAAGAGTAAACATTTTAAAGAGCTTACAGCCACGTAACACACTCACACATGAGTTTACGTCCGTAAACTCATGTTGGTGTGGTTTTGAGTGTTTAATGGCTTAAATGGACATGGGGATTGTTGGAATGGATTTCTAAAATGCCATGGAATGAATTAAATGTAATTATACCACAAAGAAGGGAGTTTACGGCCACCACCTTGGAGTTTACGGCCTTCAACTACCCATGGTCAAAAGAAATTATTTTAATGCATAAAGAGCAATCACATGTGATTCTAACTAATTTTCTAAGGTTTGATATCAATTTTAGGCTTCAAATAACACATTTATATGAGTTTACGGCCCATATACATACTCTCTGGCCGTAAAATCCAATATGAGTAAGAAAAATTAGTTTTTGATGCTAAGAACAATCACATGTGATTCTAGGAATTTATCCAAGCCTTTGGGGTGGTTTAAGGCATCATTTAACAAAATTTTATGAGTTTACGGCCAAGGGTATGTTCCTAGGCTGTAAAATCCTATAAATGACCTTTTTGATGTGTTTCAAACCCTTAAACTATTTTTAGATGCATTTAGATTTTACCACAAGGCCATTGGTTGAGTTTCAAGGCATTTGGACATGTTTAAAGGCTCTTAATCCCCATTTAAGAGGAGTTTACAGCCCAAGAATGAGTCTTGGCTGTAAAATCTTGTTTGTCCCATATTTTTCATGTTTAATGTGTTTCAAGTCCCAATTAGCAAGCCTTAAAGTCATATCTAAGTCCCAACTATGATTTGGAAGGGTAATTTGGCTCAAAAACCCCATGTTGAGGAGTTTACGGCCCAAGAATAATCCTTGGCCATAAACTCATGTTTTTGGTCCCAAAACATAATTTAAACATCAATTTGAAGGCTAAAGAGGTTGAATAACAAGTTAGGGGTGTTACCTCTTTGATTGGAAGCCTTAAATCTTTGTTTTGGACCCTTGATTATGGATGAGGAGAGAGGTTGGGAGAGTTTTATGAGAAAATGGCCAAAGGCTTCAAATGGAGTCCTAAAACACTTTATATAGTGTCTAAGTTTTGGACATGGTGGAAATCTACCCGATACCGGTGTTAGACGAGGCTTTTGGTCGTACCCGATTAGGTTGCCGTAACCCGATACGGTAAATTCTAGAAATATTCCGATCACTAAAGTTGGGTGTTAAAATGATTTCTAAACGTATTAAGACACCCATTAAGTCATTTTAAATACGTACTAGTTAATGACTTAATTAAACGGAAGATCGGAAATCAAATTTGGAAACGACGTTTGGTTGCGTGAATTGTACTACGTAAGAGTTACAAGAATGATACGGAAATTTCGGGTTGTTACATTATCAGATTTGTCGCTCTCGCTATCTGGTGCAAAAAATCGACCTTTTAGAGAAGAGGGCAAAGTATTTATCCTTGAAGCTTTCTTTCATGATCTATTTACACAAGGTCTTCATTTCTTCAAAATTTCACAATTAACCATAAAAACTCTAAAGATCCATGGTTTTGACATTTTCACTAATGTTTAGAACATCCACATGATGTTCTTGCTTATTATCAAGAGAATATAGGAATATCAAATAGACTCATTCTTAAAAATATCAAATCTTATCATATGATTTATTAAAAAATTAAAGCAATTAAATGTTTGAGTAAGATATTCATTCATGTGAGCAAAAAATACTCATACTTTCTGTAGTGACTATTCTCCCTGGTTGACTTTACTTCATCACTTTCTTCAATATGCTAAAGTTAGCGTATCAATCATCTCGTTGGTTGAAATACAATTCCGAGCAAGATGGTAAATATCATACTGAAGAGAATTTCCTATGGTAGCGCGTGAACATCCTGATTGAGCAACTTCTTATCTTCTTTTCAAAAGATCTTATATGCTCAAAATTCATATCAAAATGATATTACTAAATAACATATGATCCTAAGGGTCACACTAATAACAAATTGATACAAATGATTATTTAATAGAAATTGATCTTAATATATATTCATAAACTCTTATAATAATTTGGGAAACTATTTATTTCAAGGAAATAATTATTTTACAATACAAGTAACACATTATTTCATAATGTATTAATTAATAAGTCATGTACAACATTTTAGACTAAGTAAGCTTTTTGTCTTTTAGAAAAAAACAAATTTATATATTATAAACCTTGGGTTGATAAAATATAAACCAAATCTTCTCTTTTCCATAACCATGGACGGACATGCAAGGGGAAAAGAAGAAGTATGGCTTTCTTATTTCTTAAATGAAAAGTATTCAAGGTATGGTACATGCTACGAGACAATGTTGCCTAAAGTGATTAATTATTAAGGACTCCTGGATTAACATTATACTTTAAATAGTGGAGAGTGGTTTCATTTTAATCACTCCTTCCTTGCCTAAAGCCGAGAGCTCCTCCCCCTACCTCTCCATATTCTCTTAAGTTTTGAAGCTTGAATATATTTGTTGCATGCATCATGTCTTTATGTCATAATCTTGTTTTGATTTAAAGCTTAAGAGTTGCAACTAGCATTACATCAAGTTGGAACATTTTTGGTGTCTCAAGTGTTCATTCTCACTCCATAAACTTTCTAGCCCCCCCCCCCCCCCCCCCCATTTGAGACCAACAACCGAGGCATGTGGAGGAGTTGGAATAAGACGCCAGACCTTGTTCCTTTCAAATTCATTCAGTTCGTCTTGCATTGCTTGAACCCAATCAGAGTGATCAAGAGCAGTTTTAACTGTCTTTGGTTCAATTTTGGATACGAATGAGTTAAACATGCAGAATTCGACTTTTGAGTACAAGGATGCTTGTTTTTCCTTGAGTTGTGATCGGGTCAGAACTGTTTTTGAGATATTACCGACAACTTGAGAGATATGATGATTTCTGGTCCATTTGGTGAGAGGTGGGAAGTTTGGATCAAAGGATGGATCCAATTCAACATTTATCATTTCTTCTGGTTCGGACAGACTGTCGAAGTCGGATGCCATATCAGCATGCTCCCCCTCGACATGTGATCTTGCAGGAATGTCTTGTGAATCTTGAGCTATAGTGGTTTCTTGAGGTGATGATCTTTCGGGTGTTGATGAACCTACGGATGGTGGGGCATTTTCGATTGGTGAGGCTCTCTCGGTTGGTGAGACACTCTCAGTTGGTGAGATACTCTCGGTTGGTGAAGCACTCACTGTTGGTGAAGCACTCTCGGTTGGTGAGACACTCTCAGTTGGTGAAGCACTCTCGGTTGGAGGTTGAGACCGTAGCTCCCCCTCAACTTGTGAACTTGGCTGGGATGCTGGTGGATACTCCCCCTCTACTGATGCATTGTGTTGGGGAGGGTCTTGTGAACTCGATTCTTCTTCATTCATTCTTCTTGCAGCATCGTCAATAAGGTGCTTCAAGTGATCTACCATGTTGTCTACTGCATTGGCTTCAGAAAGAGTGGCCTTCTATGGTTCATCAAAAAGCTCCATGAATTTCTCGAATAGATTAGTGACCGAGGCTGTGACTTGGCCAGTTTGAGGAAAGATTTCTCCAACTGTGTCTTCGTTGGCCTTTAGCTTCTTAACATAGCTATCATCAAAAGTCACGTAGTAAGTTTCTTCGATCTTCCTTGAATGCTTGTTTAACACTCTGTATGCTTTGGAAGTAAGAGAGTAACCCAGAAATATCCCTTCGTTAGCTTTGACATCAAACTTGTTGCGATGTTCTTTGGAATTGAAAATGAAGCATCTGGAACCGAACACATGGAAAAACTTCACATTTGGCTTCCTGTTGTTAAAGATCTCATAAGGAGTGAGAGTGAAGCGTTTGTTAAGATACGACCTGTTCTGTGTAAAACAAGCAGCAGAAATAGCATCAGCCCAAAAATATAAAGGTAAGGAAGCAAAACTTAGCATTGTTCGAGCACTTCACATAAAGATCGGTTTCGTCTTTCGACAATTCCGTTCTGTTGAGGTGTGTAGGGAGCTGAGAAGTTGTGACCGATCCCTTTTTCTTCCAGGAATTCTTCAAATTCTTTATTTTTGAATTCCAACCCATTGTCACTTCTGATGTTGCGAACGACCTTCTTCAACTGTACTTCAATCTGCTTGATGAACACTTTTAGCTTGTGAGTCGCTTCAGATTTAAGCTTCAGAAAGAACACCCATGTAAAACGTGAAAAGTCATCAACAATAACAAGAATATTGTAACAGCCCGGAATTTCAGGTATTTCTTTAAATTATTTTTGGGGCATATTTAGGAGGGGACTCGGCGAGTTGGTGCCTGACTCACCGAGTAGGGCCGCGGTCTTGGTCACAGATTCGCGACTGGACTCGACGAGTCCATTAGGGACTCGGCGAGTCGACGCTGTTCAGTTGAAACCCTAGCCGTTTTGATTCTGGATCGTATATAATGCTTTTAGGGCCGTCATGTCTCGTCTTTTGGCCGATTGAAGATAACCGAAAAGTCTGTGGGCGTCTGGAACAAGGGTGAAGGCTAGTGGAAGCTTGAAGAGGTTGTTAGGCAAGGAGAGGCAAGGTGGTGATCAAAGGAGGATCAAGGGGTCGAGCTCTGAAGGTTGGGGACACAGGGAAAACGTTTTCCAGGTAATCCTCGGATCATTTCTGTAGTTTTGGTGTTGTACACGAATCTAGGGTTTAGGAAACCCATTTAAGGATTTGATAGATTATAGTGTTGTTATAAGCGTTTAAATCCCAGTAATAGAATGTGTAAAGGTCCAGGAAGCCCCATATTTATATATTACGGAATCATGCGAATTACAGGAGACAGTTGTTTGACTGCATGGCGAGGACTCGCCGAGTCCAATGATCAGACTCGGCGAGTAGCTTGAAGATTCACTAGGACTCGCCGAGTTGTTCTTCAGACTCGGCGAGTAGCTTGAAGACTTACTGGGACTCGTCGAGTCGTTCTTTAGACTCGGCGAGTGGAGTCGGGGTGTCTAGACTCGTCGAGTTGCCTTTGCACTCGACGAGTCCGGTCAAGTTGACCGTTGACCTGTATGTAAATTAGTAGGGCCAGTTGTCTTGTTTGATAAGATCATTAATAAAGGTATGTGGTATTATAGGGAGCCTGCAGATTAGCGGATCGAGTGCGAGTGGCTCGAAGGGCGTATAGCTTGCATACTACGAGGTGAGTCTTCTCACTATACTTCACCCGGAAGGGTTTGACTGCGTGACCGGAAGGTCGTATGTGTTATAATTATGCTATGTCTAGAGAGGTAGATGCTTTATATGTGATGTATGCTTATATGTGATGTATGCTTATACGGGCCGGAAGGCGAGGCTTTATGTGATAGAAAGGACGGTATGATGTATGACTTATGTGTTATGTGTGATATGTTATATGTGTTATGTTTTATACTATTATGGGCCGGAAGGCAAAGTACTATGGGCCGGAAGGCAACTTAATACGGGCCGGAAGGCGATATGTTATGGGCCGGAAGGCGATTATGTTACGGGCCGGAAGGCAAAGTTATGTGGACCGAAAGGTCCGGGCCGGAAGGCATATGTGGGTAAGTCGTATACTGGGGAACTCACTAAGCATTTATGCTTACTAGTTGTGTTTATGTTTTCAGGTACTAGTGATGACCGTGGGAAGGCGCCGGCGTGACACGTACACACTGCCATTGTTGAAGATCTTGAGGATTCGTTATTTATATTTTTGCAATAAACTTGGAATAAACTCTTTTGTCGAATAATGATGTTTATTTTAAATGAAAATTTTATTTGAAAATTTGAACTGTTACAATTGGTATCAGAGCCTTGGTTTGAGGGATTCGGGTGTACTTTCGGGTGCAACTGAACTCAGACCGGGGATTTGAGGAAAAACCTTTTTAAAATAATAAGGACACAACATTTCATAAATGGTAAGGCGGTAAAACAAGAATGGAGCAGTGTGTACGATCAGCCAGCGCCCGAACGGTAAAGATCCCCAGAATACCTTACAATGTTATGTTATGCACTGAATTATGAATTGTTATGCATGCTAGAGACTAGGTATACATGATAGGACTAGAATTGCCTGTTTTGTGATGCCTTAGTCTAGGGAGATTGTTTATATGAGATATTTGGTAGCGTGCAAGTAGATAGTGCATACTAGAGGTAGAGTACTCATTATTCGGGAATTGGGGAGGAAGATTTGGGACGAATACTGATGCGGTGTGGTCGGTAGTATTGGGCCCGTACTACCGAAGACACTGGATCGGTGGAAGACCCAAGTAAGAATCCCTGGAAATCGGAGACTGAGTAGGGCGCGTATCGAGTACAATTGTACTTGGTGGAGTCTCTGATGATTTTATGTTATATTTCAGAGACATCATGGTCATCACACGCAATGGGGCGAGTTCGAGCGGTGCGAGTGACGAGGAGATTCGTCAGATTATTCAGGAAGAGGTAGCTGCGGCGGTTCGGGCTGAGATCCCGGAGATGTTTGGGTCTATTAAGACCACTCTGATGGAGGAGTTCGAGGAGCGGTACGCCGCACTTACTGAAGCTGGAGTCGCTGCCGCTACCGCAGCTGTGGCTGCTGCTAGGCCGCAAGGGGGTAATTCATTGCTATTCAGGGAATTCAGCAACACGAAACCCCCTGAATTTGATGGGACGCAGGATCCGATTGCGGCTATGAGGTGGATCGCCGACATTGAGGGGTGCTTCTATACTTGCTCATGCCCGGAGCACCTGAGGGTACGGTTCGCCTTGAACCAGCTCCGTCTGGGAGCGAAGGACTGGTGGAAGTTCGTGACGGCGAACTTCACTCAGGCAGAGATTTCAGCGGTGACATGGGAGAGGTTTACGGAGATGTTCAGGGACGAGTACATTCCCCCGGTGGAGAGGGAGCGATTGATTCAGGAGTTCTTGACCCTTAAGCAGGGTACTGACTCCGTGGCAGTGATCACGCGGAAGTTTCATGAGAGGGCAATGTTCTGCCCTGAGCTGGTATCTACAGAGCAGTCGCGGATGAGCCGGTATTTGGGCGTTTTGAAGAGGGAGATCCGGGAGTTTGTATCAAACTCCACCTATCGTACTTTCACTGAGCTTCAGGCGAACGCCAGGAAGCGCGAGATCGAGTTGGAGACTCAGGCGAGGGAGGAGGCTGAGTCTCGGCAGGTGGATCGGCGGCCGGCTCAGTCTCAGCCGGCAGCCAAGCGGACTAAGTTTGCTGATTTGAGGATGGGAGGTCCGAAGGGTCGCACTTGCGTGAAGTGCGGCAGGAGTCACGAGGGGGTGTGTCGAGCTGGTGGTTGCTACAAGTGTGGCAAGGAGGGACATATTGCCAGGGATTGCCCTAAGGGGTTTATGGTTTGCTTTCACTGCAACCAGACAGGCCATCGGAAGGCCGAGTGTCCGCAGCTTCGTCAGGGAGCTACACCTACTACCAGGACTACTGAGACCCGACCGGCGAAGGTCGAGGCCCCGAGGGCTCGCGGGAGAGCCTTTCAGCTGACTGCAGAGGAGGTCCGCGCTGCACCCGACGTTGTGGCAGGTATGTTATCATTTGCGTAATTACTTAAAGGTTGAAATGTTATGCTTATGTTAATGTATGTGTAGGTACTTTTCTTGTGAACTCTATGCCTGCTCTAGTGTTATTTGATTCGGGTGCGAGTAGATCGTTTGTATCGTTAGCCTTTAGTCAGCATATCGGCATTAGTCGTGAGCCGTTAAGTCGGCCTTTGAGTGTTTCTATTGCGGCCGAGAGGGTGGTTTGTGCTACGGAGGTTCTTCGGGGATGTGTGCTAGAGATCTTCGGGGTCGCGTTCCCGATTGACCTAGTTCCTATTGCGATGGGGGACGTCTGTGTCATCGTGGGCATGGACTGGTTGAGCCGATTCAGCGCTGTCATCGACTGCGAACGTCAGCTGGTGACTATACGAGACCCTAGTGGGGGAGTTCTTACGGTATACGGCGAGGGTACCCGTTCGGGATCAGCTTTTTGTTCGGCCGCTAGGGCGAGGCAATGCATACAGCGGGGATGTAACGGTTTTGTGGCGTATGTGATGGATACGCGGGAGACTTCCGATAGGCCGAAGACAGTGGAGGAGGTTTCAGTGGTGCGCGAGTTTCTAGATGTTTTTCCCAAGGATTTGCCGGGAGTACCTCCTGCGAGGCAAGTAGAGTTTGGTATCGATCTAGTTCCAGGGGCTGCGCCTATTGCGAAGGTGCCTTATCGTCTTGCACCTCCAGAGATGCAAGAGTTGTCCTCGCAACTTCAGGAGTTGTTGGGAAAGGGATTTATTCGGCCGAGTAGCTCGCCGTGGGGAGCACCGATTCTGTTCATCAAGAAGAAGGATGGTTCACACCGGATGTGTATCGATTACCGGGAACTGAACAAGGTGACGGTCAAGAACCGCTATCCGTTACCGAGGATCGATGATCTATTCGATCAGTTGCAAGGGGCATCTTGGTTTTCCAAGATTGATTTGAGATCAGGGTACCATCAGGTAAGAGTGCGGGATGAGGACGTCCAGAAGACAGCATTTAGGACGCGGTATGGGCATTACGAGTTCGTGGTGATGCCTTTTGGGCTCACCAATGCCCCAGAAGTGTTCATGGACCTCATGAACAGGGTATGCAGGCCGATGCTGGATCGGTCTGTGATTGTATTTATCGACGACATCCTGGTGTATTCGCGGTCTAGAGAGCAGCATGAGGGACATTTGAGGGAGGTCCTTGAGGTGCTGAGGTCGGAGAAGCTATATGCAAAATTCTCCAAATGTGACTTCTGGTTACGGGAGGTCCAATTTCTGGGGCACGTTGTAAATAAGGCAGGGATATTAGTTGATCCGGCCAAGGTGGAAGCAGTGATGAGTTGGGAGGCACCGAAGTCACCTTCTGAGATCAGGAGTTTCCTTGGGTTGGCGGGGTACTATCAGAGGTTTATTAGGGACTTCTCCAAGATCGCGGTGCCGCTCACCAGATTGACCCGGAAGGGTGTTACATTTTCATGGGGACCCGAGAAGCAGACTTCCTTCGAGACACTTCGTCAGAGACTGTGCGAAGCCCCAGTATTAGCTCTCCCGGAAGGGATGGAGGACTTTGTCGTATATTGCGACGCATCGATTTCGGGGTTGGGTGCAGTGTTGATGCAGAGGGGCCATGTGATAGCCTATGCATCGAGGCAGCTGAAGCCTCATGAGGCGAGGTATCCCACGCATGACTTAGAGTTGGGGGCGGTAGTGTTCGCCCTCAAAATTTGGCGTCACTACCTGTACGGGGTTCGTTGTACCATATACACGGACCATAAGAGTTTAAAGTATTTGATGGATCAACCCAACCTAAATATGCGTCAGAGGAGATGGTTAGATGTGGTTAAGGATTATGACTGTGAGATCCTGTACCACCTAGGCAAGGCTAATGTGGTAGCCGACGCATTGAGTCGTAGGACGGAGAGCAATCCATTGCGGGACGTATGTTTGAGATTGACGGTGATGACTCCGGTATTAGATGCTATTCGTGGGGCACAGGCCGAGGTTGTGAAATCTGGGATGCAGAAACAGGAGCGGGTCGTGGGGTTGATTTCAGAGTTCGTTATAGCTGGACGGAGACTTCTGACGTTTCAGGGTCGGATCTGGGTACCATTCGTGGGCGGTACGCGTGTTACTTTGATGGAGGAGGCACACAGATCGAAATTCTCGATCCATCCCGGTGCTACGAAAATGTATTTGGATTTGAGAAAGGAGTACCGGTGGCCTTGCATGAAGAGAGACGTCGCCTGGTTCGTTGAGAGGTGTTTGACCTGCCGTAGGGTTAAGGCCGAGCACCAGAGACCGCACGGTAAGTTGCAACCCTTGGAGATTCCTGAGTGGAAGTGGGAACAGATCACGATGGATTTCATCACTAAATTGTCGAGAACTGCCAGGGGAGTCGATGCGATTTGGGTGATTGTGGATAGACTAACAAAGAGTGCACACTTCCTTGTCATTAGCGAAAGTTCATCAGCAGAGAAGTTGGCAGAGTTATACGTGAGAGAGATAGTGTCTCGGCATGGGGTACCGATTTCGATTGTTTCAGATCGCGACGTACGTTTCACTTCCAGGTTCTGGAAGAAATTTCATGAGGAGTTGGGTACTAAACTGCATTTTAGTACTGCATACCATCCCCAGACCGACGGTCAGAGCGAGCGGACGATTCAAACATTGGAAGACATGCTTAGAGCGTGTGTGTTAGACTTCGGGGGTAGCTGGGATGCGCATCTGCCGTTGGCTGAGTTTTCCTACAACAACAGCCACCATTCGAGCATTGGTATGCCACCTTTTGAGTTGTTGTACGGTAGGAGGTGTCGGACTCCCATCTGCTGGGGAGAAGTGGGACAGAGAGTGATGGGCAGTACAGAGATCGTACTTCAAACGACCGAACAGATTCAACAGGTGAGGC
Source organism: Lactuca saligna (assembly GCF_052625555.1). NCBI lineage: Eukaryota > Viridiplantae > Streptophyta > Magnoliopsida > Asterales > Asteraceae > Lactuca > Lactuca saligna. The sequence continues at coordinate 254,690,559 of NC_136424.1, forward strand.
AGAGGTTATTGACCGCCTAGAGCCGACAGAAGAGTTATGCGGACAGACGCCGGTCTGAGCTCGAATTCCAGGTTGGCGACTTCGTTCTCCTAAAGGTTTCTCCTTGGAAAGGAGTGATTCGGTTCAGAAAGAGGGGCAAATTGGGGCCTCGGTTCATAGGTCCATTTCGGGTAATTGCAAGGGTAGGTCGGGTAGCATATCGGTTGGAGTTGCCAGCGGAGCTGAGTCAGATTCACAATACCTTTCACGTATCACAGTTGAGGAAGTGTATAGCCGATGAAGCGGCAGTGGTTCCGTTAGAAGATATTCAGGTGGATGCGAGCCTGAATTACGCCGAGAGACCAGTAGCTATCAGGGATCGGAAGATCAAGGTTCTACGGAACAAGGAGATACCTCTGGTGTTGGTTCAGTGACAACATCGGAAGGGATCGGAGATGACTTGGGAGCCGGAGAGTGAAATGCGGGAGCAACATCCGGAGTTATTCACAGAGTGAGACTTCGAGGGCGAAGTCTAGTGCTAGTGGGGGAGAGTTGTAACAGCCCGGAATTTCAGGTATTTCTTTAAATTATTTTTGGGGCATATTTAGGAGGGGACTCGGCGAGTTGGTGCCTGACTCGCCGAGTAGGGCCGCGGTCTTGGTCACAGATTCGCGACTGGACTCGACGAGTCCATTAGGGACTCGGCGAGTCGACGCTGTTCAGCTGAAACCCTAGCCGTTTTGATTCTGGATCGTATATAATGCTTTTAAGGCCGTCATGTCTCGTCTTTTGGCCGATTGAAGATAACCGAAAAGTCTGTGGGTGTCTGGAACAAGGGTGAAGGCTAGTGGAAGCTTGAAGAGGTTGTTAGGCAAGGAGAGGCAAGGTGGTGATCAAAGGAGGATCAAGGGGTCGAGCTCTGAAGGTTGGGGACACAGGGAAAACGTTTTCCAGGTAATCCTCGGATCATTTCTATAGTTTTGGTGTTGTACACGAATCTAGGGTTTAGGAAACCCATTTAAGGATTTGATAGATTATAGTGTTGTTATAAGCGTTTAAATCCCAGTAATAGAATGTGTAAAGGTCCAGGAAGCCCCATATTTATATATTACGGAATCATGCGAATTACAGGAGACAGTTGTTTGACTGCATGGCGAGGACTCGCCGAGTCCAATGATCAGACTCGGCGAGTAGCTTGAAGATTCACTAGGACTCGCCGAGTTGTTCTTCAGACTCGGCGAGTAGCTTGAAGACTTACTGGGACTCGTCGAGTCGTTCTTTAGACTCGGCGAGTGGAGTCGGGGTGTCTAGACTCGTCGAGTTGCGTTTGCACTCGACGAGTCCGGTCAAGTTGACCGTTGACCTGTATGTAAATTGGTAGGGCCAGTTGTCTTGTTTGATAAGATCATTAATAAAGGTATGTGGTATTATAGGGAGCCTGCAGATTAGCGGATCGAGTGCGAGTGGCTCGAAGGGCGTATAGCTTGCATACTACGAGGTGAGTCTTCTCACTATACTTCACCCGGAAGGGTTTGACTGCGTGACCGGAAGGTCGTATGTGTTATAATTATGCTATGTCTAGAGAGGTAGATGCTTTATATGTGATGTATGCTTATATGTGATGTATGCTTATACGGGCCGGAAGGCGAGGCTTTATGTGATAGAAAGGACGGTATGATGTATGACTTATGTGTTATGTGTGATATGTTATATGTGTTATGTTTTATACTACTATGGGCCGGAAGGCAAAATACTATGGGCCGGAAGGCAACTTAATACGGGCCGGAAGGCGATATGTTATGGGCCGGAAGGCGATTATGTTACGGGCCGGAAGGCAAAGTTATGTGGACCGAAAGGTCCGGGCCGGAAGGCGTATGTGGGTAAGTCGTATACTGGGGAACTCACTAAGCATTTATGCTTACTAGTTGTGTTTATGTTTTCAGGTACTAGTGATGACCGTGGGAAGGCGCCGGCGTGACACGTACACACTGCCATTGTTGAAGATCTTGAGGATTCGTTATTTATATTTTTGCAATAAACTTGGAATAAACTCTTTTGTCGAATAATGATGTTTATTTTAAATGAAAAATTTATTTGAAAATTTGAACTGTTACAAATATACTTGCTACCACCAATGCTTTCTACAGAATATGGACCACATAAATCAATATGAAGTAATTCCAGTGGTTCAACTACTTTAGTGTTTATTATGGATGGATGACTTTGACGACTCTGCTTTCCCATTTCACATGCAGCACACAGATGATCTCTGTCATATTTGAGCAATGGGAGACCCCTCACATGACTTCCAGTGACAAGTTTGTTGATATCTTTGAAGTTGAGATGAGAGAGTCTTTTGTGCCACAGCCAGCTTTCGTCAGATGGTGCCTTGGATAACAGACAGATGGCTGGGTTTCCTTTGATTGGTTTGAGATTTAGGGGAAACATTTCACCTTTGCGCTCTGATTGGAGAATAACTTTGTTCGTCTTCTTCTCAATAATTTCCGAACCTTCATCATCGAATGAGACTTTGAGACCAGTACCTCCAACAAGCTGAGATACATTGATGAGATTATGTTGTAATCCCTCTACATATGCAACTTTCCTAATTGAGAAATCACCGTTTGTAATCATCCCGTAGCCTTTGATTGTTCCGAAGGAATTGTTCCCAAATTTGACATTTCCACCATTGGAAAGAGATCTGAATTCCCTAAGTTCTTCCTTCCTCCCTGTCATGTGACGCGAGCAGCCACTATCAATGTACCATTCTTCGTCATACTGCTCGTCACTGATAACCTGCAAAAATTAAGCAGATTTAGGAACCTAGAGCTTTCTGGGTCCTCGTGAGTTGTTTGCGGGAATAGTAAGAGAGATGTCAACAACAAATGTTCTTTTTATTAGTGTTGTATCATCTTTTCTTTTGATGGTGAAAACTTTGATTTTATTTGGATTTAATGGTTTTGGAATTGATTTTGATTCAGTATCTGAAACCTTCTGTTTCCCTTTTTGATCAGCTGATGACTGAGATTTTTGAGAAGAAACAAAGCGGACTTTAGGACGAGAGGAGACAGAGGATTTTGTGGAGTTAGAAGAGTTAGGAAGAGATGACTCAGAACGGTATGACTTCTTGATTAAAGATTCTAGGTGACTCTTTTGCTTTTGACTAACGGTAGGACCAACTTTAGAGTTTTGACCTCTTTTAATTCCCGAACCGAACCTGTGCTTTTAATTGAAATCATTCTCTGAACCGAATCTATACGTTCGGTTGTTGTTGTGCTCTGAGCCGAACCTCTGCTTTTGGTTGTCGTTATGCTCTGAACCGAACTTCTGCTTTCGGTTATTGTTCTGCTCAGAACCGAACCTCTGCTTTCGGTTGTTGTTCTGCTCAGAACCGAGACTCTGCGTTCGGTTGTTGTTCTGCTCAGAACCGAGACTCTGCATTCGGTTGTCGTTTCTCTCTGTCGATCCATCAGGATTTTTCGCTGGTTTTAAATTCCTGTCTTGATGTGAGAAATAGGCATTTTGCGATCGCCAAAACTGTTTTCTTTCGGAGAGATTTTTCCTGTATCTTTGATTCCTTTCCCGTTTCTGACTTCTCATCTGCTTTGGTCGATGATGGACGTTAGCTTTATGTTTTTGATATTCATTGGTTGAACCACTCTGAACCGATGTTGTTTTGCTTGGAGATGTGACTTCTTTTGAAGGAATTTCTTTCTCTTGAGGGACATCTTTTGTTCCACTGGTACTTGCCACGTTGAAGCAATCAGGATTATTTAAAGGTTCTGGAACGTATCTGCCTTTGCTTTTCCATGAAGTCCTTTCAGACAGACCTACCGTTTCATCAGCATTGTCAATGGGAGCCGACCAGAAGAACTCATCACAGCCATCAGCATTGTCTTTGTTTACAATAGCTGTTAGTTCAGCAGTCTGATGTTCGGTTACACCTGTGACTTTGTATACCTAATTCGGAGTGGTTGTAACTTTTTGGTATACAACTGCCTTCTCTACAAGAATCGGGGACTTTTGTTGGGACAACCGAGCGAATTCCACAGAATTTTCTGAGATGAGATTTTTGTGGTTCTCGGGTTCATTTTTGACAAATTCTGAACAGTCAACTATGTCCTCTACAGAAATTTCACTCAAATTATCGTCCTCATTAAGCTCAGATGCATTTTCAACATCAATTTTATTTTCCGAGCTTAAGTTGACATTCAGTGAGTCAAATTTTTGTATAGTTTAGGTTCTAAGCGTCAGTTTATCATTTTCATCCAAAAGATTTTTGAGCATATTCTTTTGGTCCTTGGATTTTATGAAAGATTCAATTTTGTCCAGTCCATACAAATATGTTGGATTAACATCCTCAGACGAAATAATACCCTCACAATTATATGCGTCAGCATCAATTTCATCTTCCTTAAACTCAAGAAAGGGTAAAATCATGCGATGAATCTTTTGCCCTATTTCACAATTTAAATGAAGCTGAGTAATATTAGTATAAAGACGTTTGACAATCAGACAAAAAACATTTCGCTGTTTCAAAAGCTTCAAATTATCTCTTTGCAAGTAAATGTTTTCATCTTTTATTTTGATTAACTCTGACTCCTTCAGTTCGATCCACATCCGCCGTTCCTCACTCTTCAAAGACACCCTGCTTAATTGATCAGTTAGGTTAGAGTTGGTGACCCGAGTTTGAGTTAAACTACTATCTAGATGAGAGATTCTTGAATTAACACTTTTTAATTCCTTTTCATATGAGCATTGTGGGACTTTAAATGAGACAAAAACTGATTGTACCTTCTTGATCAGTTCATCAAGTTCACTGAACTGCTCGCTGAGTGGTTTGGTGGTAAAGCATAGATTCTGCTGTTCTTTGTCATCATTCCCACCATCAGTGTTGTATCCTCTCATCTGAGAAACGTCAGACACCATCAAGCATCTTCCTCCACTGCTCTCTTCTTTCGCTACATAGGCCTTTCCATGTGAAGGCTTCCTCACTTCATCATCTTCAGAGTCGGTTGACCAAACCTCCATGCCACCGAACTCATCATCAGCCACCGAACCCTGCACAATTAAAGCATTCATGGAAGGGTTAGCAGCAGATTTCTTCTTCCTTAACTCATCAAGCTTTTTCATCAACACAGCTTCTTCATCATTTTCTTCATTCTTTTCTGCCATCTTTTTGAGGACGCAATCTTTTGCATAGTGGTTCTTTCCTCCACAATAATAGCAGCTCACTCCAGAATCTCCTTCAGCCTTCTGTTCCTTCTTTGCTTCTTCAGCTTTTGGTTCATCTTTGACTTTTTCAGTGCTATAGCTTCCTTGCCAGTTTCGGTTCCTATTGGTGGGGAATCTCTTCTTGATGAATCTCTTAGGGTTTGACACCATCATATCATAGTCTTCAGATGTGAGATCATAATCATCCAAGTTAAGATCTTCGTCCTCTATCACAGCTTTGCTTTTCGACAGGAGTGCTAATGAACCCAGACTTGAAACCACGGTCTTCTCTTGCATCACGATCTTTTCCTGAGACTTTAGGATGCCCACCAGTTTCGCCAAAGAATAGGATTTGAATTGCTCGTGTGCTTTAACTGTAGACACAATTGCTCTCCACTCAGACCTGAGTCCATTTAAAAAAGTAACCTTCTGTTCAATAAGCTTCCTTTCGATGTCATGTTTGATCATCTTGCTAAGAAGATGATTGAAGCGATCAAACGTTTGAGTCACTGTTTCTTCTGTTCCTTGCTTGAACTCACCAAAGTCAGACAAGAGTAAGGTTTGAATGGAGTGTTCAAGATCTTCATCTGTAGAGTACAATTCACGTAGCCTGTCCCATATCTCTTTAGCAGTTGTGCATGAACTTACCAGCCTAAAGGTATCGGATTGAAGAGCAAATCTAATCAATCTTAGCGCTTTGATATTGCACTGAAATTTAACTTTTTCATCTTGCGCTACATCTTTAACATCTTTCAGGAGATCATTATACTCCTTTTGAGTTTTAATAATCCTTGAAGTTGCTGAATGAGAAAACGGTCCAAAGATAATTGCTTCCCAGATGAGGTATCCATTATCCTCAGATCCTATGACATAATCTTCAAAGTGATTCGCCCAGACTTCATAATCATGGGTGTACAGGATGGGAATCTTTGTTGTTGATCCAATGCTGTTTGAAATATTGAAGGGATTGGATTGTGACTCGTCCATAATTGATCGAATAACCTGTTCAGAGATCACACTTGTAATATATCGAATTAGGGCAAAGATAATAAATATTGAGATACGTTAATTATGAGATCACGGCTCAATAAATATCAATGAATGCGGAATAACCCTAATCGAAGCTTTTCACAGAAAAGAAGTGTATGGATTACACAGCCTCCTGCTCTGATACCAATTGATGAGTTTAAAACAAACTTAAAGATCGATTAGATCTATGAAACAGGTAGATAAATGACTAAATAAACAATAAAGAACAAGCTAATGAATCAAAAGGTGTCGAATGATTCAATAAACAATCCTCAGAAGAGCTCGATAAAGAACGTCAGCTGTAGAGGATTTTAGGGTTTACAATATTCAATGAGAGTGACGACCGTTACCATACGCATACATGCATGCATATATTTATAATGAAACCCTAACAGTTTTTCTAAGAAAAAGAAGGCTAATCTAGTTGAACACGGATTGACAAGCCCAATCCGGTTGTAAAACAAAAGGGCCCAAGATGCAACTCAATTATCTTCAACAACCCAATAGCACAATAGAGATATTGAAAGTCCTTTTACATGTAATTAGGTCATAGAAGGCCCATTAACATGTAAGCGCGTTCCCTTCGGGCCCAAAGATCATGTTATTGGGCTAGCAAGGCCCAACAAGCGCGATTTGAAACCTTGAAGCCCAAAGATTGAATGTTGACTCCTCTTAGTTATCACGTGTTTATTGAAATACTATGGTTTATTGATTTTTGTTTTGTTATTGTATCGAGACCGAATCAATTCGTTTTGTAACGATATTGGTTATGAGAGTGTGTTTGTTTTTACGTTTCGTCAGTAGTCGTGGATCTTGCATTTTGTCTTAATGAAGTGGTTTGTTTAAAAGTAAGATTTTTACCTTTTCACAACCTTTCTTTTATATAAATAGCACTTTAGTCCTTTATATAAAAAGAATTTCATTTTTAGTCCTTAAAACATTATTTTGACACTATTGTATCATAAACTTGTTGAAAAGACATTTTTAGCCCAAATTCATTTTGTAAACAGCTTTAGTCCTTCCAGAATGATGTTTTCTCAGTTAAAACCCTCAATTTCGCAACTTTGTCAGTTTTGGCCCAAAATAGAAAATTTTTACATTTTTGATCCTTTTTGAATTTGAAAAGCATTTTTGACCATTGGAATAGTTTTATTACACTTCAATTCCCTTGATTTACAGAAAATTGCATTCTTAGCCCTTTAAATTTAGAAATCTCGCAATTTGAAGCTTATTGGGCCGAAAAGCCCAAATTTAGCCCATTAAATCCAAAATTTACATTTTAAGCCCCTTAAAATGTTGTTGTCCAGAAAAATCAATATAGAATTTGTTTGGACCCTTTTGATCCTCCAGAATTTATAATTTGTCGGTTTGGACCCCAAATTTTGTATTTTTGACAACTTAAGCCCAAAAATGAGTTTTATGTTCAAGTATGTTCATCCTAACCATATAAATTATTTTTCTTGACTTGATTAGTGTAAAATAATTTAAGTTATGTTTATTTCCTTCCCCATGTTTTAGATCTCGGGTTTTACACACTTTTTGGATAACAAATTCATCACAAACACATGATATCACACACATACATGCATCAAATCACACATAGCATACATTTACATATAGATCTACACATTTACTTGTATTCTCCCCCATAAAAACTCATAAAAACCGAAAAAAGGGGGTATGAAACTCACCTTGAGTTGTGGAGAAGTTTGGTGCTATTTTCGGCCCTAGCAATCATTCCTTTGTTTATTTCGAATTTAGAGGGTTTCTAAGAGAGTGATCATGATTTTGCATGGGTTAGGAAGAGATTTTTGATAAAACAAACAATCTAGATCATATATCCAAGCATGATATTACCTTAGATGAAGAATTTGTGGGATAATTTCCTTGAAAAGCCTCCTAATCTCGAAAACTTAGTGAAGAAATGAGAGTGTTTCTTAAGAGAATTGTGAGTGAAATGTGTGTGTGTGTGTGTGCTTGGATTCGACTGAGATCAAGAGAGAGGGAGAAGAAGAAAGAGACCTTGATAAGATGTTTACTTGGGTGTATGGGATTTGCATGGAGAACCAATAAACAAAAATGAGGTGGCAATGCAAAAAAGTCAACTCTTCTTCTTTGGTTGGGCTTGGGCCGAGAATGGAAAGGGAAGAAAGGGTATTTGGGATTAAATGCTTAAGCCCAAATTTTATAGTTATGTTGAGTGATTTTTGGCCCAAATCAATATAAATATGATTTTTAAAAACTATTAGGGCTAAACTAGATTAATTATGGCCCAATATGGTCCATTTAAATAATTTATTTCATTCTAGGCCCAATATGGCCCAAAATATTGAAATAAATGGAAGTGGGTCCAATTAGTGTCCATTTCAGAGCTCTAAGCCCATGATATTCCAATTGGAAGCTTATTGGTCCATTGGGACCAATAAGGAAGTCCTAGTCCAAAATGGACTTAAACAAGGACTTCTAGGGTTTCCAATTATTTGTTGACTATTTGTAGTGCTTGTATGAAGTGTTTGATTGAAATTCTGTTGTCATAGAGTAAGCATCATGCATGCTTTCATGTTTTTGATTCATAGTTGACATAAGTGTTGTAGTTACAAGGCACCAAAAATTTCTAGTTGTGACATCATCCCCCGTTAGAGGGAATTTCATCCTGAAATTGTTTTGAAAGCTAGATTTGAGAATGCTAGAATAGATGAGGATACTTTTGCTTCATTTGGTCTTGGCGTTCCCATGTGAATTCTGGCCCACGCTTCGCGTTTCACCGTACTTTCACGATCGGGATGCAACTTTGTGTAGTACGCTTCACCTCCCTATCCATGATTTCACGTATGATCTACGGTCCCGTTAACACCTTGTCCGATGCTAGTTCCTTTGCTAGCTGGGTGTCGCCCACCTCAGCCCAACACAACGGTGATCTACACTTACGTCCATATAGCGCTTCGAAAGGAGCGACCTTGATGCTCAAATGGTAACTGTTGTTATATGAGAACTCAACTAAGGGTAAGTGGGTATCTAGGACTTCCCAAAGTCTATCACACATGCACAAAGCATGTCTTCGAGCGTCTGGATGGTTCGTTCGCTTTGACCGTCCGTTTGTGGGTGATAAGCGGTGCTCATGTCGAGATGGGTTCCATGTGCTTTCTGAAGTGATGCCAAAAACGTGAAGTGAACCTACTGTCTCTATCTGAGTTGATAGACACTAGCACTCCGTGAAGCCTCACGATTTCTCGGATGTATATTCTTGTCAATCTCTCCATCTTGTAGGATTCTTTTATTGGTAGGAAATGGGCGGATTTCGTCAGTTGGTAAACTATTACCCATATAGTGTCTAATCCATCTGACGTCTTGGGTAGCTTGGTCACAAATTCCATAGAAATCCCTTCCCATTTCCACTCGGGGATTACTGGTTGTTGTAATAACCCTGAGGGCTTTTGATATTCAACCTTTACTTTAGCGCAAGTAAAGCACTTGCTGACATATGTGGCAATTTCTGCCTTCATGTTAGGCTACCAATAATGTTGTTTAATATCCAAGTACATTTTCTCCTAACCTGGATGGATGGAGTATCGTGTCTTGTGAGCTTCATTCATGACTACCTCCCTAAATCCTCCAAGTTTAGGGACCCAAATACGGTTCATGAAATAGTATACTCCGTCCTCTTTTACCTCGAGATTCTTTTCCATTCCACGTAATGCTTTGCTTGCTCTGTTTTCCGCCTTCATGGCATCTGACTGGGCTGTCCTGATCTGAGTAGTTAGGTGAGATTGGATGGTTATTGAGAGAGTTTTCACTCGACGATTAGAGTACTCTTTCAGGCTCAAGGCATCAACTACCACGTTGGCCTTACCTGGGTGGTACTTGATTTCACACTCGTAATCGTTTAATAGTTCAACCCATCTTCTTTCTCTTATATTCAAATCTGTTTGATTGAAGATGTTTTGGAGACTCTTGTGGTCCGTGAAGATGGTGCACTTCGTACCATAGAGGTAATGCCTCCAAATCTTCAGGGCGAAGACCACTGCTCCTAATTCGAGATCGTGGGTTGTATAATTCACTTCGTGTGACTTTAGTTGGCGGGATGCGTAAGCTATCACCTTTCCGCGTTGCATGAGAACGCAACCTAAACCCTGATTTGATGCGTCGTAGTAGACCATGAAATCTTCTGTTCCCTCTGGTAGAGATAGTACCGGGGCACTGCAGAGTGCTTGTTTCAGTGTTCGGAATGCAACTTCTTGTTTGTCTGTCCATTTGAATGGTACCCCCTTTTGTGTAAGATAGGTAAGTGACTTGGCTATCTTAGAGAAGTTCTGAATGAATCTCCTGTAGTAACCCGCTAGGCCTAAGAATTGGCGAATTTCTATGGGTGTTGTTTGAACTGCCCATCCTTCGATGGCTTTGACCTTAGAAGGATCCACATGTATTACTTCCTGACTAACAACATGACCCAAAAATTTCACGCTACGGAGCCAGAGCTCACACTAGGAGAGTTTTGCATATAGCTTCTCCGTTCGCAGGGTTTCCAGGATTTTTCGGGGATGTTGGCCATGCTCTTCTTCGCTTTGGGAATAGACTAGAATGTCGTCAATGAAAACGATAACAAAGTTGTCGAGGAATGGTCGACAGATTCGGTTCATTAGGTCCATAAATGTGGAAGGGGCATTTGTTAAACCGAAGGGCATTACGACAAATTCATAATGTCCGTAGCGAGTGCGGAAAGTAGTTTTGGGTATATCCTCTTCCCGGACCTTGATTTGATGGTATCCAGAGCGTAGATCTATCTTAGAGAAGTAACTAGCTCCTTGGAGCTGGTAAAATAGATCGTCGATTCGTGGGAATGGATAGTGATTTTTGACAGTGAGCTTGTTTAGTTCTCTGTAATCGATGCACATCCTAAAAGATCTGTCCTTCTTTTTGACAAAGAGGACCGGAGCTCCCCATGGCGAGTAGCTGGGTCAGATGAATCCTTTACCCAGGAGTTCGCTGAGTTGGCTGGACAATTCCTGCATCTCAGCAGGAGTTAGTCAGTAAGGTGATTTAGCGAGGGGAGTTGCTCGTGGAACAAGATCAATTCGTAATTCAACTTGTCTCTCTGGGGGTACTCCAGGAAGATCTTCAGGAAATACGTCTGGGAATGCACGTGCTATTGGAATGTCTTGAATGCTAACCTCTTCCTTGGTTTTATCCACTATATGAGCCAGGAACGTCAAATCGTTCTTTCGCAGATGCTTCTGTGCCTGGATGTACGAGATGAGGCGAAGGTCTGTGCTATGTTTGTCTTCGTAAATAACTTGGGTTTCGTGATTGGGCAGGTGAAGGCGAACGGCCTTCTCGTGACACATAATTTTAGCATGGTGGGGGCTTAACTAGTCCATGCCAATAATCACATCGAAACTCCTAATGGAAACAGACATTAAGTCTATTCGAAAGACATGTTGACTTAGAGTTAGGGTACATCCGATGTAGATTTCCCTAGTGGATTCGGTTTTCCCATTGGCCATTTCCACCGTAAAGCTTTCATTGAGCTTCTGGGGTTGTTGTTTTAGCAATTGTTTAAAATTAGTGCTCACAAAACTTCTCTTTGCTCTGGTATCAAATAGAATGCATGCATAAATGTGGTTTAGAAGGAACGTACCGGTAACAACAGCAGGATCCTGAATTGCTTCCCCCTGACCCATGTTCAACACCCTTCCTGTTCCTCCATTTTCGGGATTGTTTTTGTTAGGGCAATTTCGACGAAAATGCCCAGTCCTTCCACATCAATAGCAGGTGTGGCTAGGTCCTGCATTGTTGCCACCGGTGTTAGTGATGTTGTTGTTGTGGTTATTGTTGTTGTTGCTTCCTTGTTGTTGATTCTGAGGAGGGTAAGTCCTGCAGTACCTTGCCGTGTGCCCCTTCCGATTGCAACTGGTGCACTGCATCTCTCTGCATTCTCCATTGTGATGGAGACCGCACTTATTGCACTTAGGAAGATTACCGGAATAAGGTCTAGGAGCACTTGGAGCAGCTGAGGCTGGAGCATGTGGTGTGGATGGAACTTGAGCGGTTGCAGCATTAATTCCACTCTTTGCTGCTTCTTGGATGATTCGGATGCTTGACGTCCCCTCCTCTTGTTGTTCTTCCCTTTCTTGCTATCATTTTCCTTCTTAACTTCAGTCTCTACTGGTCTCTCACTCCTCTTGTTGTTGTGGTCATACAACCAATCTCTTAGCACTGTCGAAAGTTTCGGGATTCGCAGCTATCACGTTTCCTTGAATCAGGGAGGTTAGTCCCCAAATGAATTGCTCGATCTTCTTACCCTCTGAGGTAATCATGCCAGGGCATAATAGAGACAGTTCGCTAAACCTTGATATGTAGGCATTTATATATCAGCGTTCCGGACAGTGAGATTCCACAGCTCTTGTTCCATTTTCTGAATTTCACCACGAGGACAGTATTCGGCCATCAACATTTCTTTCATTTCTGCCCATGGCATGGAATTGGCTACGGGGAGTGTCATGGCCTACACGTGTCCGTTCCACCAAGTGAGCGCTTGGTCAACGAAAGTGCATGTGGCAAACTTCACCTTCATCTCTTCAGGGCAATCGCATATCTCGAATACCGATTCCATCTTCTCGATCCATTGTTTCAGGGTGATCATTCTTCCAGTGCCGTTAAAGGTTCATGGTTTGGCGTTTGTGAAGTCTTTGTAGGAACATGTTTTGGTGGGTCCTTGATTCATCCCGTTGTTCGAACTTTTGGCCCCTTGTCCGTTGACTCCTCCATTGTTCCCTTGGTGAATTTGTGCCATTGCTGCGGTGAACGAAGCAGATACAACTGCCTGGAATGCAGCTGAGTTGACTTCGGGTGGGGTTGGTCCAGGGTTTCCGCGAGTGGGTCATGTAGGCATCTTTCTGTCATAGAACAGAAAGATGTTGAGTGTATGTGGTTTTTGTGAGGTTGTGATCCTATAGACTAGGTGCGTGGCACAAACTTAAGTACTTCTACAATTTATCATACAATCATGGATACGTAACACATAGCAGATTATAACGTCATAATAAAACATATAAAATTTTTACTAATATTATCCGCATTAGATACATGAAATTTTTTGCTCGTAAGAGCATACATAAGTGATACTAGTTCGACAGCATAATGGCTCTATTAGTAGTGTAGTCACTTAAACATAGAGTCGGGGTACATATCATAGATCCTAATGACCTAGTAAGATAAGTCTATCCCTAACACTCCATGGTGTGTCCTAACATAGTGGCGAGATCATATGCCAAAGTGTTGAGCCAACAACTGAGCCATCTCAGTCATGTCTCCAATGACCTCATGCCTCTCATGATCAGCTTGCACTGCACGTGCTTCCATGGCGAACAAATGTTGCTGTAGGGCGGCAATCTCAACTTCGGGAGATCGATTCTCCCTTGCGGGGTTCACTGGTGGGGCGGGGTGGTCCGTTTGCGCCTCGCCGACAAATGACATGGTGTTATCTTTGCCCGAGTCTTGTCCTTCCTTCATGTCATCATCATTCTCCTCAAACTCGTATTCAGTGTCCATGTACTCGTCAGGTCCGATGTCGTGTGCTTCCCCTTGATTCCCTTCAGGTTCATCTTCAAGCATCCCGTGAGCCACTAGGACTTGATGAAAATGAATGCTCTGCTGCTCTCCTTCCATGAAGACTGGGAGAAGGTATACGAATAAACTATCATTATCCTATGACTCCACAACTATTGTATAGACTAAACGGATGTTATCTTTTTGGGGATAAAGGGGTATGTTTTTAGGTTCCCTAGCTATCACGATTTCGTCAGGACATGTGATAGTTATACCTTGGAGGAAATGTAGTTGATCAGGCTACATCCATTCCTTGATACGACTAAGAATAGTCCTGGCTTAACCGAGATACTAGCATTATCTTGTTTGGTTCGGTATTATGTTCTTTCCCTAATACAAGCAAGGATGTTTTTATTGTTATGTTTTACTTGTTTTGTTCAGAGTTGTGTTAGTCCCTCTTTTTGGTTTATAGTTGCATATCAATGTTTGGTTAGATATGCCAGTTCACTATAAACAGAGCTCTGATACCAACCTGTCACACCGCCGAACCAGACGGCGGAAACGTCCGAGGGCTCTTGTGACTTAACTTGAATACCATCACAATGATTATACATGAATCATAACATCATTGATCACCATGAATTGAAATATTACAACTGATATTGTTTACATTCAGTACATTGTTTAAACATTACAATTCCATAACATAGACTGTCTAATAGATTGTATAAGCAAAACACCATGACATGACTTGGTACTTATTCTCCGGATTACCTGTTACCTGAGAATACAAGTTATTTTGAAAACGGTCAACATATGAAATGTTGGTGAGTTCATAAGTAATGTTATGGAAAAATGATTTTTGTGAAGTATGAAACACCCAAAAAAATCCGATATTTTCTGAAAAGAGTATTTGTTTACAAAAAAAAAGTGTGAAGATCCGTAAATATGCTTGTCGATTTTGAAAACATGTATAATTTTTGAACTTAGTATACATCACACATGTGAAAATGTTGAACTTTCCAGAAAACCCAATGTTTTCCCAATACGCAAAATACATGACTTGTTTGTTGTTATACGGATAGGACGAATGTTTTTGATTACCCAGGTGACATTGGATTAACTAGGGTTTGTGAGTGGTTACAATCACGCATTAATGAAAATGACTAGTTTATAACTACAGGTTACGAACAATCCCTAAGGCGTCGTCCGCACTACTCATACAATCCAACCACCCTGACTTCTATTTATTAACGCCACAAATCTGATTACTCGAATTCTCATAAGCCCAACAACCGAGGAGAAAGGAGGGTACGGAGCCCCCTTTATTTCCATAAGTTATTCAAGGCTATCGGGAATGCGAAAGGCATTTGGCCCGACTCGCATTTGACTTCTCGACCTCACTAGCAGTACTAATGGACCATTAGGGCCCAATAGCACAATAGAGCTATTGAAAGTCCTTTTACATGTAATTAGGTCATAGAAGGCCCATTAACATGTAAGCGCATTCCCTTCGGACCCAAAGATCATGTTATTGGGCTAGCAAGGCCCAACAAGCACGATTTGAAACCTTCAAGCCCAAAGATTGAATGTTGACTCCTCGTAGTTATCACGTGTTTATTGAAATACTATGGTTTATTGATTTTTGTTTTGTTATTGATTCGAGACCGAATCAATTTGTTTTGTAACGATATTGGTTGTGAGAGTGTGTTTGTTTTTACGTTTCGTCAGTAGTCGTGGATCTTGTATTTTGTCTTAATGAAGTGGTTTGTTTAAAAGTAAGGTTTTTACCTTTTCACAACCTTTATTTTATATAAATAGCACTTTTAGTCCTTTATATAAAAAGAATTTCATTCTTAGTCCTTAAAACATTATTTTGACACTATTGTATCATAAACTTGTTGAAAAGACATTTTTAGCCCAAATTCATTTTGTAAACAGCTTTAGTCTTTCCAGAATTTTGTTTTCTCTGTTAAAACCCTCAATTTCGCAACTTTGTTAGTTTTGGCCAAAAATAGAACATTTTTACATTTTTGATCCTTTTTGAATTTGAAAAAGCATTTTTGACCATTGGAATAGTTTTTATACACTTCAAATCCCCTGTTTTACAGAAAATTTCATTTCCAGCCCCTAAAACTTAGAAATCTCGTGAATTTGAAGCTTATTGGGCCAAAAAGCCCAAATTTAGCCCATTAAATTCAAAATTTACATTTTAAGCCCCTCAAAAATGTTATTGTCCAGAAAAATCAATATTGAATCTGTTTGGACCCTTTTGATCCTCCAGAATTTATAATTTGTCGGTTTGGACCCTAAATTTTGTATTTTTGACAATTTAAGTCAAAAAATGAGTTTTATGTTCAAGTATGTTCATGCTAACCATATAAATTATTTTTCTTGACTTCATTAGTGTAAAATGGTTTAAGTTCTGTTTATTTCCTTCCCCATGTTTTAGATCTCGGTTTTTACACACTTTTTGGATAACATATTCATCACAAACACATAATATCACACACATACATGTGTTAAATCACACATAGCATACATTCACACATAGATCTACACATTTACTTGTATTCTCCCCCATAAAAACTCATAAAAACTGAAAAGAAGGGGGGATGAAACTCACCTTGAGTTGTGGATCGGTTTTAAAGAAGATTTGGAGAAGTTTGGTGTTATTTTCGGCCCTAGCAAGCCTTCCTTTGTTGATTTCGAATTTAGAGGGTTTCTAAGAGAGTGATCATGATTTTGCATGGGTTAGGAAGACATATTTGATAAAACAAACAATCTAGATCATAGATCCAAGCATGATCTTACCTTAGATGAAGAATTTGTGGGATAATTTCCATGAAAAACCTCCTAATCTCGAAAACTTAGTGAAGAAATGAGAGAGTTTCTTGAGAGAATTGTGAGTGAAATGTGTGTGTTTGTGTGTGTGTGTGTGCTTGGATTCGGCCGAGAGCAAGAGAGAGGGAGAAGAAGAGAGAGACCTTAATGAGATGTTTACTTGGGTGTATGGGATTTTCATGGAGAACCAATAAACAAAAATGAGGTGGCAATGCAAAAAAGTCAACTCTTCTTCTTTGGTTGGGCTTGGGCCGAGAATGGAGAGGGAAGAAAGAGTATTTGGGCTTAAATGCTTAAGCCCAAATTTTATAGTTATGTTGAGTGATTTTTGGCCCAAATAAATATAAATATGATATTTATAAACTATTGGGGCTAAATTAGGTTAATTATGGCCCAATATGGTCCATTTAAATAATTTATTTCATTTTAGGCCAAATATGGCCCAAAATATTAAAATAAATGGAAGTGGGTCCAATTTGAGTCCATTTAAGAGCTCTAAGCCCATGATATTCCAATTGGAAGCTTATTGGTCCATTGGGCCCAATAAGGAAGTCCTAGTCCAAAATGGACTTAAACAAGGACTTCTAGGGTTTCCAATTATTTGTTGACTATTTGTTGTGCTTGTATGAAGTGTTTGATTGAAATTATGTTGTCATAGAGTAAGCATCATGCATGCTTTCATGTTTTTGATTCATAGTTGACATAAGTGTTGTAGTTACAAGGTACCAAAAATTTCTAGTTGTGACAAGAAGGGAATGTTGGCCAAGAAGCCAAATCCAAGATATGCTCCCGTGAA
The DNA here is from genome assembly GCF_052625555.1 of Lactuca saligna. NCBI lineage: Eukaryota > Viridiplantae > Streptophyta > Magnoliopsida > Asterales > Asteraceae > Lactuca > Lactuca saligna. Next base: position 254,707,966 of record NC_136424.1, read on the forward strand.
GCCAAAATCAAAGTCATCTCAACAGCCGACATCAAGTCCCAAAGCAAGTACTGAGCCACCCATCAGATCGAAAAAGAAATGGGTTAAACCCAACTACAAATGGGTTCCAAAGGCTGACTCTCCCAAATCTACTAACGATTCTAATATTTCTACATCTTCTGTTTGTGATAAGCAGGACATGTCATGGGATAGAGTACAACGCAAGGATGACAAACGTCTACCCAGTTTCAAAATGGACTGGGTTCCAAAGACTAAATGATCCCACTCTGTGTCGGAGTAGCTATGGAGGCATATCATCAGACTTCGGTTTGTTGGTAGTGGCTGTTCCTGGCACTTGATAGGGGACATCTCTCAACTGTACAACATTTAGACATTTGTTTGAGAGTTTGTATCCTTTGCGGGAAGGGAAGAAAGGAAGTGATCACTCACGGGGTTTGTGCTTAATGACATGAAGAATTTTTGGATCTGTTCTGAGATTACGCGTGCTGTTCTTAGACCTTCTGGATGCAAATTCAGTCGGTGACTTACGGTTTGAGTTTTCTTCTCTATACTCCTGAGTTTTTTCTTAATTTGATTTGCTTTAAAGAAAATTTTTTGTTTTAGGATAGTTTAAATTTGCGCATTTACTTTCATTTCTCTCCTATACACAAATTTAGGGGAGAAATAAAAACAAAACAAAAATTAGAAAATTTTTAAAAAAATAAAAAATTAAAAAAAATAATATGTTGGTAATGGAATGTACTTGACGGAGATGTTTTGGGAAGTTAGTGATAACAGGCAATCTAAGTCTACATAACGTACCCAAAGTTGAAGGGTCTATGCTCTGGTTTGATGCGTCGGTAGGCATGAAGAATTTAATAGAATTTACTAGGTGCAGATGAACTTAAGGAATCTAGAGACTTGATAAATCTTGACCTAGATAGTTCCGTTTAGCCTGACAATACGACGCTTGGATAGGTTGAGCATGGAGATATATATGGGAATCTACTTGTCATATTAAAACAACCCGTATCTAGAACCGTGGTTTAACTTTTCCTCGATGTGCGGATTATGTCCTTAATTCCGGTTGGATGGGGCGACTGGTAAATTCCGATAAATTAGGTCTGTAGAAAATCATTATCTTTCTTTCTTACTGTTAGTCATATGTTGCCTCCTCTGCGTGATTAGAAGAGATTTGACCTGGACTGTAACATATGCAACTCTATTTCTCTGCATATTATATATATATATATATGAAAGTCCTCTTATCTGTTAGCCATATGTTGTCTCCTTTGCGTGACTAACAATCCAACCTGGTACACAGCATATGCAACCTTCAACTTCTCAATCCCTCTATGTCACAACTAGAAATTTTTGTGCCTTGTAACTACAACACTTATGTCAACTATGAATCAAAAACATGAAAGCATGCATGATGCTTACTCTATGACAACAAAATTTCAATAAAACACTATATACAAGCACTACAAATAGTCAACAAATAATTGGAAACACTAGAAGTCCTTGTTTAAGTCCATTTTGGACTAGGACTTCCTTATTGGGCCCAATGGACCAATAAGCTTCGAATTTGACTATCTTGGGCTTAGAACTCTTAAATGGGCTCTAATTGGACCCACTTTCATTTATTTTAACATTTTGGGCCATATTGGGACTAGAATGAAATAAAATACCCAAATGGACCTTATTGGGCCAAAAACAAATTTTAATAGCCCTAATGGGCCATAAAACTCATATTATGGTGAATTTTGGGCCGTAAACTAATCTAAAAGGGCCAAGTGGGCCGAAAACAATTAACTTGGGCTCCATATTATGGACATAAACACAAAAAGCCCAAATCTCCATCTTTCTTCTCTACCTCTCAGCCCAAGTAGTAAAAACAAAAAAAGAAGAATTTTAGAATTAAGGAGGATTAGCCACCTCCTTAATACCTATGGGATATCCAAGCAAACTACACATGTCTCCATGCATATCCTTTCACTTGTCTCTCTCTCTTATTCTTCTTCTATTACTTTCGGCTGAGAGTATCACACACACACAAAAATTATTTCACTTCAATACTCTCAAGAACACACTACAAATTCCTTCACTTCTCCTTAAAAAGTTTCGAGATTCAAGGGCTTTGCAAGGAGGATTCTTCACAAAAATCATCATCTTAGGTAAATTGATGCTTGGATTCACACTCTAGACCCTTTGTTCTATCAAAATCTCTTCTTAGCTCATATTAATTCATGATCTTGCACCTTAGAAACTCTTTAAGTTCGAGATCTTCCAAGAAAGGTTGCTAAAGTCGAAAATAACAACAAACTCTTCTCTTTTCTTCTTCAAAACTGATCCACAACTCACGGTGAGTTTCATACCCCCTTCTTTTTGGTTTTTATGAGTTTAATGGGGGAGAATACAAGTAAATGTGTATATCTATGTGTAAATGTATGCTATATGTGATTTGATGCATGTATGTGTGTGATATCATGTGTTTGTGATGAATATGTTATCCAAAAAGTGTGTAAAAACCGAGATCTAAAACATAGGGAAGGAAATAAACATAACTTAAACTATTTTACACTAATCAAGTCAAGAAAAATAGTTTATTTGGTTAGGATGAACATACTTGAACATAAAACTCATTTTTGGGCGTAAATTGTCAAAAATACAAAACTTGGGGTCCAAACCAACAAATTATAAATTCTAGAGGATCAAAAGGGTCCAAACAGTTTCTATGTTTATTTTTCTGGACAACAATAATTTTGAGGGGCTTAAAATGTAAATTTTGAATTTAATGGGCTAAATTTGGGCTTTTCGGCCCAATAAGCTTCAAATTCATGAGATTTCTAAATTTGAGGGGCTGGAAATGAAATTTTCTATAAAACAGGGGATTTGAAGTGTATGAAAACTATTCCAATGGTCAAAAATGCTTTTCAAATTCAAAAAGGATCAAAAATGTAAAAATTTTCTATTTTGGGCTAAAACTGTAACATTTGCGAAATTGAGGGTTTTAACCGAGAAATCATTATTATGGAAGGACTAAAGCTGTTTGCAAAACAAAATATATTTAAAAATGTATTTTCAACAAGTTTATGATACAAAAGTGTCAAAATAATGTTTTAAGGAATAAAATGAAATTCTTTTATATATAGGACCAAAAGTGCTATTTTTATAAAAGAAAGGTTGTGAAAAGGTAAGATATTACTTTTGAACAATTTAATTCATTAAGACAAAATACAAGATCCACGACTACCGACGAAACATAAAAACAAATACACTCTCAACACCTAATATCGTTACAAAACGAATTGATTCGGTCTCGAATCAATAACAAAACAAAAATCAATAAACCAAAGTATTTCAACGAACATGCGACAACCATGATGAATCAATAAACAAGCTTTGGGTTTAAAAGTCTCAAATCGTGCTTGTTGGGCCTTGCTAGCCCAAGAACATGATCTTTGGGCCCGAAGGGAATACACTTACGTGTTAATGGGCCTTCTATGACCCAACTACATGTAAAAGGACTTCAATAGCTCTAATGTGTTATTAGGCCCTAATAGTCCATTAGTACTGCTAGTGAGGTCAAGAAGTCAAATGCAAGTCAGGCCAAGTGTCTTTCGCATTCCCGATATCCTTGAATAACTTATGGAAATAAAGGGGGCTCTGTACCCTCCTTTCTCCTCGGTTGTTGGGCTTATGAGAATTCGAGTAATCAGATTCGTGGCGTTAATCAATAGAAGTCAGGGGGGTGGATTGTGTGAGTAGTACGGATGATGCCTTAGGGATCTTCCGTAACCTGTAGTTATAAACTAGTCATTTTCATTAATGCGTGATTGTAACCACTCACAAACCCTAGTTAATCCAAAATCACCTGGGTAATCAAAAACATTCGTCGTATCGGTATAACAATAAACAAGTCATGTAATTTGCATATTGGGAAAACATCGGGTTTTCCCGGAAAGTTCAACATTTTCACCTGTGTGATGTACACAAAGTTCAACAATTATACATGTTTTCAAAATCTACAAGTATATTTATGGATCTTCACACTTTTTTTTGTAAACAAATACTCTTTTCAGAAAATATCGGATTTTCTGGGTGTTTCAAACTTCACAAAAATCAATTTTCCATAACATTACTTATGAACTCACCAACATTTCATATGTTGACCGTTTTCAAAATAACTTGTATTCTCAGGTAACAGGTAAGCCGGAGAATAAGTACCAAGTCATGTCATGGTGTTTTGCTTATACTATCTATTAGACTGTCTATGTTATGGAATTATAACGTTTAAACAATGTACTGAAGGTAAACAATATCAGTTGTAATATCTCAATGCATGGTGATGAATGATGTTATGATTCATGTATAATCATTGTGATGGTATTCAATTTAAGTCACAAGAGCCCTCGGACGTTTCCGCCGTTCGGTTCGGGGTTGTGACAGGTTGGTATCAGAGCTCTATTTATAGTGAACTGGCATATCTAACCACACATTGATATGCAACTATAAACCAAAAAGAGGGACTAACGCATCTCTGAACAAAACAAGTAAAACATAACAATAAAAACATCCTTGCTTGTAATAGGGAAAGAACATAATACCGAACCAAACAAGATAATGCTAGTATCTCGGTTAAGCCAGGACTGTTCTTAGTCGTATCAAGGAGTGGATGTAGCCTGATCAACTACATTTCCTTCAAGGTACAACTATCACATGTCCTGAAGAGATCGTGATAACTAGGGAACCTAAAAACATACCCCTTTATCACCAAAAAGAGAACATTTGTTTAGTCTATACAATAGTTATAGAGTCATAGGATAATGATAGTTTATTCGTATACCTTCTCCCAGTCTTCATGGAAGGAGAGTAGCAGGGCTTCAGTTTCATCAAGTCCTAGTGGCTTACGGGATGCTTGAGGATGAACCTGAAGGGAATCAAGGGGAAGCACACGACGTTGGACCTGACGAGTACACGGACACTGACTACGAGTTTGAGGAGACCGATGATGACATGAAGGAAGGACAAGACTCGGGCAAAGATAACACCACGTCATTTGTCGGCGAGGCGCAACCGGACCACCCCGCCCCACCAGTGAATCCCGCAAGGGAGGATCGCTCTCCCGAAGCTGAGATTGCCGCCCTACGGCAACAGCTGTTCGCCATGGAAGCACGTGCAGTGCAAGCTGAGCACGAGAGGGATGAGGTCATTGGAGACATGACTGAGATGGCTCAGTTGTTGGCTCAACACTTCGGCATATGATCTCGCCACTATCTTAGGATCACACTCTCACTAAAAGCATAGATACTCAACATCTTTCTGTTCCATGGCAGAAAGATGCCTTGACGACCCACCCGCAGAAACCCTGAGCCAAACCTTCCCGAGTTCAACTCTGTTGCTTTTTCAGGCAGCAGTGTCGGCTGCGGTCACTGCGGCTATGGCCCAAATTCACCAAGGGAACTTTGGAGGAGTCAACGGACCAGGCACCGGAAGTTCGAAAAACGGGACGAATTAAGGACCTACCAAAACATGTTCCTAAAAAGACTTCACCAACACCAAACCACGAACCTTTAACGGAATTGGTGGAATGATCACCCTGAAATGATGGATCGAGAAGGTGGAATCGGTATTCGAGATATGCGATTCCCTGAAGAGATGAAGGTGAAGTTTGCCGCATGCAATTTCGTTGACCAAGCGCTCACTTGGTGGAACGAACACGTGGAAGCCATGACACTCCCCGTAGCCAATTCCATGCCATGGGTAGAAATGAAAGAAATGTTGATGGCTGAATACTGCCCTCGTGGCGAAATTCAGAAAATGGAACAAGAGCTGTGGAACCTCACCGTCCAAAACTCGGATATAGATGCATACATATCAAGGTTCAGTGAACTGTCTTTGCTATGCCCTGGCATGATTACCTCAGAAGGTAAGAAGATCGAGCGATTCATCTGGGGACTAACCTCCCCGATCCAAGGAAACGTGATAGGTGCAAATCCCGAAACTTTCGACAGTGCCAAGAGATTAGCCAAGAAGCAACCACAACAACAAGAAGGGTGAGAAGCCAGTGGAGATTGAAGTTAAGAAGGAAAATGATAGCAAGAAGGGGAAGCACAACAAGAGGAAGGGACGTCAAGGCTCCGAATCGTCCAAGAAGCAGCAAACAGTGGAAGTTAATTCTGCAACCACTCAAGTTCCATCCACACCACATGCTCCAGCCTCAGCTGCTTCAAGTGCCCCAAGACCTTATTCCGGTAATCTTCCCAAGTGCAACAAGTGCAGTCTCCATCACAATGGAGAATGCAGAGAGATGCAGTGCACCAGTTGCAATCGGAAGGGGCACACGACAAGGTACTGCAGGACTTACCCTCCTCAGAATCAACAACAGCGAAGCAACAACAACATCACCAACCCTGGCGGCAACAATGCTGGACCTAGCCACACCTGCTATGGATGTGGAAGGACTGGGAATTTCCGTCGAAATTTCCCTAACAACAACAATCCCGAAAATGGAGAAACAGGAAGGGTGCTGACCATGGGTCAGGGGGAAGCGATTCAGGATTCCGCTGTTGTTACTGGTACGTTCCTCCTAAACCACATTTATGCATGCATTCTATTTGATACCAGAGCAGAGCGAAGTTTTGTAAGCAATAAGTTTAAACAATTTTTAAAACAACAACCCCAGAAGCTCAATGAAACCTTTATGGTGGAAATGGCCAATGGGAAAACCGAATCCGTTGGGGAAATCTACATCGTATGTACCCTAACTCTAAATCAACACGTCTTTCGAATAGACTTAATGCATGTTTCCATTAGGAGTTTCGATGTGATTATTGGCATGGACTGGTTAAGCCCCCACCATGCTGAAATTATGTGTCACGAGAAGGCCCTTCGCCTTCACCTTCCCAATCACGAAACCCTAGTTATTTACGGAGACAAACCTAGCACGAACCTTCGCCTCATCTCGTGCATCCAGGCACAGAAGCATCTGCGAAAGAACAATTTCACATTCCTGGCTCATATAGTGGATAAAACCAAGGAAGAGGTTAGCATTCAAGACATTCCAGTAGCACGTGAATTCCCAGACGTATTTCCTGAAGATCTTCCTGGAGTACCCCCAGAGAGACAAGTTGAATTCCGAATTGATCTTGTTCCAGGAGCAACTCCCCTTGCTAAATCGCCTTACCGACTAGCTCCTGCTGAGATGCAGGAATTGTCCAGCCAACTCAGCGAACTCCTGGGCAAAGGATTCATCCGAACCAGCTACTCGCCATGGGGAGCTCCAATCCTCTTTGTCAAAAAGAAGGACAGATCTTTTAGGATGTGCATCGATTACAGGGAGCTAAACAAGCTCACTGTCAAAAATCGCTATCCACTCCCACGAATCGACGATCTATTTGACCATCTCCAAGGAGCTAGTTACTTCTCTAAGATAGATCTACGATCTGGATACCATCAACTCAAGGTCCGGGAAGAGGATATACCCAAAACCGCTTTCCAAACTCGATACGGACATTATGAATTTATCGTATTGCCCTTCGGTCTAACGAATGCCCCTGCCGTATTTATGGACCTAATGAACCGAATCTGTCGACCATTCCTCGACAACTTTGTTATCATTTTCATTGAAGACATTCTAGTCTATTCCCAAAGCGAAGAAGAGCATGGCCAACATCTCCGACAAATCCTGGAAACCCTGCGAACGGAGAAGCTATACGCAAAACTCTCCAAGTCCGAGTTCTGGCTCCGTAGCGTGAACTTTTTAGGTCATGTTGTTAGTTGTGAAGGAATACATGTGGATCCTTTTAAGGTCAAATCCGTTGAAGGATGGGCAGTTCCGACAACACTCACAAAAATTCGCCAATTCTTAGGCCTAGCAGGCTACTATAGGAGGTTCATTCAAAACTTCTCTAAGATCGCCAAGCCACTTACCTCGCTTACACAAAAGGGCGTACCATTCAAATGGATGGACAAACAAGAAGTTGCATTCCAAACTCTGAAACAAGCACTCTGCAGTGCCCCGGTACTATCTCTACCAGAGGGAACGAAAAATTTCGTGGTCTACTGTGATGCGTCAATTCAGGGTTTAGGTTGTGTTCTCATGCAGCGTGGAAAAGTGATAGCTTATGCATTCCGCCAACTAAAGACACACGAAGTGAACTATACAACCCATGATTTGGAATTGGGAGCAGTGGTCTTCGCTCTGAAGATTTGGAGGCATTACCTCTATGGTATGAAGTGCACCATCTTCATGAACCACAAGAGTCTCCAGCACATCTTGAATCAAAAAGAGCTGAATATGAGGCAACGAAGATGGTTTGAACTATTAAAAGATTACGAGTATGAAATCAAGTACCACCCAGGTAAGACCAACGTGGTAGTTGATCGACTGATGAAATCCGCCCATTTCCTGCCAATAAAGGAATCCTACAAGATGGAGAGACTGACAAGAATGTAAATTTGTGAAATTGTGAGGCTGCACGGAGTGCCAGTGTCTATCATCTCTGATAGAGATAGTAGGTTCACTTCACGTTTTTGGCAATCACTTCAGAAAGCACTGGGAACCCATCTCGACATGAGCACCGCTTATCACCCATAAACGGACGGTCAAAGCGAACGAACCATCCAGACGCTCGAAGACATGCCTCGCACATGTGTGATAGACTTTGGGAAGTCCTGGGATACCTAATTACCCTTAGTTGAATTCTCGTATAACAACAGTTACCATTCGTGCATCAAAGTCGCTCCTTTCAAAGTGCTATATGGACGTAAGTGTAGGTCACCGTTGTGTTGGGCAAAGGTGGGCGACACCCAGCTAGCAAGGGAACTAGCATCAGACAAGACGTTAACAGAACCGGAAATCATACGTGAAACCACGAAAAAGATGGTTCAAATCAGAGCTCGACTACAAGCCTCGCGCGACCGACAAAAGAGCTATGCTAATAGAAAACGAAAGCCCTTAGAATTTCAGGTCGGGAATCAAGTACTGTTAAAAGTTTCACCCTGGAAAGGGGTCATTCGTTTTGGAAAACGGGGAAAACTAAACCCACGATACATTGGACCTTTCGAGATCGTTGCCCGAATAGGTCCAGTGGCGTACAAACTGCAGCTACCCGCTGAGCTCAGCAGTGTACACCCCGTGTTCCATGTTTCCAATCTAAAGAAGTACCTATCTGATGAAAATCTCATCATTCCCCTTGAATAAATTGAAATCAATGAGAATCTCCTGTTCGTTGAAGAACCAGTCGAAATCATGGACAGGGAGGTGAAGCGTACTAAACAAAGTCGCATCCCGATTGTGAAAGTATGGTGGAACCCGAAGTGTGGGCCAGAATTCACGTGGGAACGCGAAGACCAAATGAAGCAAAAGTACCCTCATCTATTCTAACATTCTCAAATCTAGCTTTGAAAAGAATATCGGGACGAAATTCCCTCTAACGGGGGGATGATGTCACAACTAGAAATTTTTGAGCCTTGTAACTACAACACTTATGTCAACTAAGAATCAAAAACATGAAAGCATGCATGATGCTTACTCTATGACAACAGAATTTCAATCAAACACTTCATACAAGCACTACAAATAGTCAACAAATAATTGGAAACCCTAGAAGTCCTTGTTTAAGTCCATTTTGGACTAGGCCTTCCTTATTGGGCCTAATGGACCATTAAGCTTCGAATTTGACTATCTTGGGCTTAGAACTCTTAAATGGGCTCTAATTGGACCCACTTTCATTTATTTTAACATTTTGGGCCATATTGGGTCTAGAATGAAATAAAATACCCAAATGGACCTTATTGGGCCAAAAACAAATTTTAATAGCCCTAATGGGCCATAAAACTCATATTTTGGTGAATTTTGGGTCGTGAATTACTCTAAAAGGGCCAATGGGCCGAAAACCATTAACTTGGGCTCTATATTATGGATTTAAACACAAAAGGCCTAAATCTCCATCTCTCTTCTCTACCTCTCGGCCCAAGTAGTAAAAAAAAAAGAAGAATTTGAGAATTAAGGAGGATTAGCCACCTCTTTAATACCTATGGGATATCCAAGCAAACTACACATGTCTCCATGCGTATCCTTTCACTTCTCTCTCTCTCTCTTCTTCTTCTTCTATTACTTTCGGCCGAGAGTATCACACACACACAAAAATTATTTCACTTCAATACTCTCAAGAACACACTACAAATTCCTTCACTTCTCCTTCAAAAATTTCGAGATTCAAGGGCTTTTCAAGGAGGATTCTTCACAAAAATCATCATCTTAGGTAAATTGATGCTTGGATTCACACTCTAGACCCTTTGTTCTATCAAAATCTCTTCTTAGCTCATATTAATTCATGATCTTGCACCTTAGAAACTCTTTAAGTTCGAGATCTTCCAAGAAAGGTTGCTAAAGTCGAAAATAACAGCAAACTCTTCTCTTTTCTTCTTCAAAACTGATCTACAACTCACGGTGAGTTTCATACCCCCTTCTTTTTGTTTTTTATGAATTTTTATGGGGGATAATACAAGTAAATGTGTAGATCTATGTGTAAATGTATGCTATATGTGATTTGATGCATGTATGTATGTGATATAATGTGTTTGTGATGAATATGTTATCCAAAAAGTGTGTAAAAACCGAGATCTAAAACATAGGGAAGGAAATAAACATAACTTAAACTATTTTACACTAATCAAGTCAAGAAAAATAGTTTATTTGGTTAGGATCAACATACTTGAACATAAAACTCATTTTTGGGCGTAAATTGTCAAAAATACAAAACTTGGGGTCCAAACCGACAAATTATAAATTCTAGAGGATCAAAAGGGTCCAAACAGTTTCTATGTTTATTTTTCTGGACAACAACAATTGTGAGGGGCTTAAAATGTAAATTTTGAATTTACTGGGCTAAATTTGGGCTTTTCGGCCCAATAAGCTTCAAATTCATGAGATTTCTAAATTTGAGGGGCTGGAAATGAAATTTTCTATAAAATAGGGGATTTGAAGTGTATAAAAACTATTCCAATGGTTAAAAATGCTTTTCAAGTTCAAAAAGGATCAAAAATGTAAAATTTTTCTATTTTGGGCCAATACTGTAACATTTGCGAAATTGAGGGTTTTAACCGAGAAATCATTATTTTGGAAGGACTAAAGCTGTTTGCAAAACAAAATATATTTAAAAATGTATTTTCAACAAGTTTATGATACAAAAGTGTCAAAATAATGTTTTAAGGAATAAAATGAAATTCTTTTATATATTGGACCAAAAGTGCTATTTTTATAAAAGAAAGGTTGTGAAAAGGTAAAGATATTACTTTTGAACAATTTATTTCATTAAGACAAAATACAAGATCCACGACTACCGACGAAACATAAAAACAAATACACTCTCAACACCTAATATCGTTACAAAACGAATTGATTCGGTCTCGAATCAATAACAAAACAAAAATCAATAAACCAAAGTATTTCAAATAACACGCGACAACCATGATGAGTCAATAAACAAGCTTTGGGCTTGAAAGTCTCAAATCGTGCTTGTTGGGCCTTGCTAGCCCAATAACATGATCTTTGGGCCCGAAGGGAATACGCTTACATGTTAATGGGCCTTCTATGACCCAATTAGATGTAAAAGGACTTCAATAGCTCTAATGTGCTATTGGGCCCTAATAGTCCATTAGTACTGCTAGTGAGGTCAAGAAGTCATATGCAAGTCGGGCCAAGTGCCTTTCACATTCCCGATAGCCTTGAATAACTTATGGAAATAAAGGGGGCTCCGTACCCTCCTTTCTCCTCGGTTGTTAGGCTTATGAGAATTCGAGTAATCAGATTCGTGGTGTTAATCAATAGAAGTCAGGGGGTTGGATTTTGTGAGTAGTACAGACGACGCCTTAGGGATCGTCCGTAACCTTTAGTTATAAACTAGTCATTTTCATTAATGCGTGATTGTAACCACTCACAAACCCTAGTTAATCCAATGTCACCTGGGTAATCAAAAACATTCGTCGTATCGGTATAACAATAAACAAGACATGTAATTTGCATATTGGGAAAACATCGGATTTTCCCGGAAAGTTCAACATTTTCACCTGTGTGATGTACACAAAGTTCAACAATTATACATGTTTTCAAAATCGACAAGCATATTTACGGATCTTTACACTTTTTTTTTGTAAACAAATAGTCTTTTTTTGTAAACAAATACTCTTTTCCATAACATTACTTATGAACTCACCAACATTTCATATGTTGACCGTTTTCAAAATAACTTCTATTCTCAGGTAACAGATAAGCTAGAGAATAAGTACCAAGTCATGTCATGGTGTTTTGCTTATACTATCTATTAGACAGTCTATGTTATGGAATTGTAACGTTTAAACAATGTACTGAAGGTAAACAATATCAGTTGTAATATTTCAATGCATATTGATGAATGATGTTATGATTCCTGTATAATCATTGTGATGGTATTCAATTTAAGTCACAAGATCCCTCGGACGTTTCTGCCGTCCGGTTCGGGGGTGTGACACTCTACACCTATAAGTGATAATAAACTGAATCTATCTTCTCACCTAATGATGGTCTGCTCACCCGATGTAAGGAGTACTCTGGAAGTCTTTGATTACTGGGGCATATCAGGAAGCAGGAAACATATTCCAGTATAATTAAATTTGAACACTCAAAGATTGTCTATAGATCTCGCTGCTCAATTTAGGTGGACAACAATATCCCTGGTCGTCGTCAGCTGAATGGTCCTTAAGATATAGTATCTAGAAACTTAGGATCATATATATTATCTAGGAACTGAGGATCACATTGTCTTGTCACTTATAGTATGTCCTAATTCTGTCACAATTTTTCGTATTTAAGTGGACAACAATACCGACGATCGACCAGACAAAGATGTGAAGATGGAAGGTACCGACAAGCAGATAAAGGTTGTCTAAAAACTTTGATCCCAAATCATTCTTAAAGTTTGATATCATTTTATTTTTGTTAAATTTGATCATAGTTTTCCTCTATGCATAAATTTTAGGGAGAGAATTAAAAATAATTCAAAAATCAAACAAAAATATTTTTATTTCTTGTTCAGAAAAATCCAAAAATAGTGTTATTTCTTGTTCAAAAAAATCAGAAAATCCAAAAATATTTTTGTTTCTATTTTTATTTTGTGTGTTAATTTTTCTTTTAGTTTTGTTTTGTCTTGAAAAGTGATTTCAGGTATAGATAAGACTCATGGAGTTTGTGTTGAAGATTTCTAAGCCAAGGCTTCATTTGTGAGCATCGAAGAATTCGCATTCAAAGGAGCAAGAAATGAAGATTATTCTTTAAACATTTAATTTGTCAACCCCAGAAGCAAGGTGAAGCTGAAATTGAAGATTATGTCACAGATTGCATTGAAGCCTCCTCAATAAATTTTATGCTATCTATGAACCTGCTGAAGTGATCTAGAAGATTCGTTCTCTCTATTCTCTCTGAAGATTCTCAAGCTGAAAGCGCTATCTTTCAAGAATCAGTACATCAAGCCTCCTCACCCAATGTGCATTCAGAGTCGAATCTTGAAGAAATGCCCAACTGCTCAAGATGAAGTCATTCATGGAAGATTCATATGTTCATCCTGATGTTGTGAAGAAATCGAAGATAAACACTGAAGCCAATCTCCAACTAAAGATTAACAAGAAAAGCCTGCTACTTTTTAGAGGAAGCTTGTTGGGTCAATTAGAAAAGAAAGTTATAAACCAAGGGGGAGATTGTTGGGTCAAAAATATGGTTTATATTTTGCTTTTCTAATAAAATATATTTTTATGTAATGTTGTATGTGTTTGCGGTTTGTGTGTACGGCCGCACACCCTGTGTGCGGCTGTACACATGTGTATGGATGGAGGTCCATATAAATAGAGGAGTGCATGTGAGTGTACAGTTAGATGGTTAGGTAAGAAGAGAGCATCTTGAAGAGAGAGAAAGTTAGAGAGAAGAAGTGTGTGTGTGCGAGAGAATCTATTGTAAGGAGCATAATTCATATCATCAATACATCATTAGATTCATCATCTTCTTCTTCTTCTTCTTCTTCTTCTTCTTCATCTTCTTCTTCTTCTCATTCTCTTCTATTTTGATCTGACATCATCCAATTGATTGGGATTCCATACCATCAATTGGATCTGATTGATACACAAGCAATTTTGGAGACTTACATTGCAAATAAAGGAGCCACATTTACACCTGAGATCTAAACTAAAGCTGATATATACTTAGAAAATAGCATATTATTCGATAGATAATCAACTCAAACAATGTTAATATATGTAATCCAATGATGTAAACAACAAGGATAAAAGGTATGGATAGGTTATGGGCTGATGTGGATGGAAGGTGATGTGTAGTGAACACCACTACGTTACTTTTTTCCCTATATTCATTTGTTTTTTTCACTTGTATACTAAAGTAGTCTCTATCATAAAAAAATTAAAGCTAGTAGGTGACCATCCTATGTGCGATGAAAAATGAGAGGATAAAAAAGAGAATTGACCTAGGGAAATAAAAGGAGAAAATTGGAATTGACACGATGATGAAGAGAATGCATAAAATGATTGATGTGATGTTACTCTACCCCATAAGAGCATCTACAATGGTGAGGTTAATGAGAGAATTGAATGAGGTGACAAATCTATTTGTCATTCAATAGACGAAACTCTACCATTGTGAGATGTTACATTGACATTCAATAGATTTGGAGTTCAATGATCATTGAACTATTTAATAGGAAAAGGAAAGTTTTTAATTCATAAATATTTGTTATAAAATATGTTTTATAACATTGTAGTGAACTTTGTAGAGAGATGAATACATTGTGGGAAAAAAATGATAGAATGATCACTAAAAGAAAAGTCCTTTTTAGTGACGATCGAAAATCAGGTCACTAACAACATCCTTTAGTCACCATATATTAAGTTGTCGTGTTTTGGTAGTGCTACAAAATTTAGTGACCAAATATTAAGTGATCACTGCATTTCAGACTTAGTGACAAAAAATATTCATCAATGAATTTTCAAACCCACTTAACCTTCACCTTCACGTAGAAATATTATGACGACATAGTAGTAGTCATTGAATTATAAAATAAAATAATTTTAATGACCATATAATAATGGTCATTGTATCTAATGCCTGATAACTAAATGTGTTGATCATCATATTTGAGACTTAATGACCAAAAATAGTGGCAACTGTATTTGATGTGTAATGACTAAAAATAGTTGTCACTGCATTGAAGGCGTAGTTATCAATGAATTTTCGAACCCCGTACAAATGTCGCGAAGACATAATAACTATCATTAAAATACATAGTAAAAAACTATGGGGCTGTTTGTTTTTTGTGTGAAGATCTACGCAACCACTTTTGTCTGCGCCGTGCAGACATATGCCCTCGCAGATTGTTTGTTTTTTTGGAAGTGCACAGATCAGAAAACGTCTGCGCGAGGTCTTCCTGGCGCGGACATGGGCCACTGTCTTCAAAGGTCTTTTAGACCTCATTTTAACGTAAACCAAAATATATATATATATATATATGTATATATATATATATATATATATATATATATATATATATATATATATATATATATATATATATATATATATATATATATATATATATGGGCCACCGTGCAGTTTTTTTTTTTTTAAAAAAAAAAAAAAAAAAAAATGCATTTTGAATGTTTATGACATTAAATTAAGTTTAAAAATTCAATTTATTTTAACAGCCCGTAGACGTTGAAAACAAACAGTCTTCTTATTGCAGACTACAGACATTTGGTCCACATCTTCTGCCGCAGATGTTTGCAGATATGATCCGCAGACTACAAACATTTTGATTTAAAAAAAACAAACAAGACCTATAATGAACATCAAATAATACTCAACACCGGAAACATTATAAAAGAATGAGATCTAAGATACTAAAACCTTTAAAGAAAAAAGGAATAAAAATATATTCTACTCCATTTCGTATTTAAATAATTAATCAATTATCGTAATATTTGCGATTTTTTTAAACGATAGTGGAATAATAATAAGAAATCCTTAAATGTATTGATTTTAAACCGGCCCGCATCAAATAAACAGGTCCAAAGGCTAAAGGAAGATGAAAACGCTATACATACGAACCCTAGTTTTGCACTCTTGAAGTTGGGTTTACCATTACCACCACCGCCGTTGTTGTCGACCTTCGCTCTCCTCGTCTTCGTCGGCATTCGTTCTCCTGGTCGTCATTTGCCTTCGTTCTCCTCTACGTCGTCGCTACCTCTTACTTGCAGCGCGAGAACGAAAAGGGCAACAGAGCCACCTGTGGTAAGGTTCGGCCTCCCGTGTTGCCGTCTCCCACATACCGGCGTCACCTCCTCCTTCCCCACATCCTCCACTCTCTCTCTCTCTCTCTATATATATATATATATATATATATATATATATATATATATATATATATATATATATATATATATATATATATATATATATATATATATATCGATCTCCGTCGCGTGATTTCGTCAACTGGATGTGATTTTGAAAGAAGGTAAAATTGACCATTAAATCTATGTTCTTAAGAGCAGAAATCTAATGATTCGTTTCAATTTACCTAATTTTATTTATTCTGTTCTTGTTGTTTTCACAATTTTGACAACTGAATCCATAAGCTTGATGTTCATCGGGAATAATGGTTGCTCAAGGTGTTTTAATATTGCTTTGATTATGATGATAATATGTTCACATATTGTATTTAATTTACCTTATTTTGCTTAAAGTGTTCTGAATATAAAGTATTACTCAGCACTAATAATTACAAGTCTGTTATATCCATAACTGTCATCTAGCATGTGCGGGTTTTTTTTTTTTTTTTTTTTGATTTAATAAGGGTCATTCTTAATTATAAACTTGATAAACAAATTTGTTTAGTTTATGCTTCTACTTAATACGATTTGATTTCTGTAAATTTCATAAGTATATATATATATATATATATATATATATATATATATATATATATATATATATATATATATATATATATATATATATATATATATATATATATATGATTTTATTTTATTTTTTATTTTTAGGAATACGTGATTGTCCTGCTTAAAAATGGTAGGTGGAAGCACAAAGAAGAAACAAGAAATGAGTTGAATGTCTTTTTGTTGACGACAATGACTCTTTTATATCTTGGCAATGCATCTATACTAATTTTTTTCATAAACAATCTTTTAGTACTTTATGCATGGCAAGAAATATCAACATGTTCTCATTTATATTTGTCCTTCTCGTATAAAGAAAAATTGATAGTTTTGGAATCTTTTGTATTTTAGATACAACAAAAATCAATCTTGTTGTGCAGAATTGGAAGAATATTCTAGGCGGTTTAATTTCCATTTTTTTTTTTATAATTTTAATCTTGTTCTTACTACCTCTTATTTATTTTACATTTTGAGGTAATTTTGTTGATCCAATGTTTAATGAAATCATCACAAGGCTAAATTAATCTCCTTAATGTCATTGGGTTACCCTTTTTATGCTCCTGGAATTTTTAACTAACATTATTAGGTGGTTTGGATTCCTTGTTGTTTTAAGATTGGTTTAGTTGTTGAAAAGTCAGGCAAATAAAATGCAATCTTATGTATAGAAGATGTGTTATGCAATGTCTTACATGATAACCATCACAATGAAGCTTAAATTACATGTTTTTCTTTGTGATTTTATAGGTAAGTGGTGATGCCACCCTCTAAATTACATGTTTTGATTTGTAATTACATGTCGGCTTTGACTGTTGTATGTTTCTTTGACTGATGGATTTGTCAATAAAAAAAAGTGAATTTTGTTAATTGAAGTTATTTAATGTTTTGCAATACTATTTGATCCATATTGTTCAATGGATCATGAGAATGCAAACACAATTATTGTAGAAAGAAACGAAAAAAGTTGAATCTTTTTTTTTTCTTTTGGTGTAATTTGCTGGAAATGTGTGTTATTTGAGAATAATTTATGTAGTGTGGGTTCGTTTATATTTAAGAATAGTTTATGTTTACTATTGACTAGTTCCATATAGTTATTTAAACGGGGTTAAATACAAAAATAACAACAAAAATCAATGATGATTTTTTATGGTCACTAGTTTGAAAAATCAATGATAAATTTTATGGTCACTAATTGGATAAGACAGTAACGATTTTTTACAGTCACTAATTGGATAAGACTGCGACGACTTTTTATTGTCACTAATTGTGTAAAACAGTGACGACTTTCATTGATTAGTGACAAAATTTAGTAACAAAATGGATTATCATAGAATTAGTGACCACTATATTTTAGTCACTATTTAGTGACCATTTTATAATTTCCTCACTAATCAATTTTTGTGACGGACCTATAGTGACGAAAGGTGACGACCCAAAGTTTAGTCACTAAATCACTTAGTTACAAACCCTGCTATTGTTACTGACCATTTTGTTTTCGTTACTAATTGACATTTTTTTGTATTGTAGATGGATTGTAGAAAGATAATGTGACAATCCATTATATTCTATAAAGTTTAATACATTGTGGATGTCCTAACTTTGCATTATCTATGTCTCTACAAAAAAGAGAAAATTAATAAATAATAAAATAAAGGGAAAACTGCAATAAAATTCCTATGTATTATCCGTATAATCGATTTAGCCCCTATAATTTTTTTTTTTTTTTTGTTTTTGTTTTTTTTTTTGCAATTTAGTCTTAAATATCGGTAAACGTAATCAAAACGGTATATTTAATGGGTTAGCCGATATTCCACCAGTACTATGCGTATGTGGCACCTTACGTGTACAAGAGAGTTTTACCCTTCCATTTCCATTGCATTCGACGTCTGGTAAGTCAATTGAGAGAAAAAGTTAGGGTTTTTATAGAGTGAAACATGAAGGAAGTAGGGTTTTACTGAGAGAAACGAAAGTAAAACCCAATAGCTGTCAAATCAGAGGAAGTTTACCATGAGTCATTTGAAGAATACGACTCTGAAGAATACGAAGATAATGAGGAGGTGCTCGATACTAAGCACATAGATGTGGAAATTGAAGAAGATGATTTCAAGACATAGGGGTAAAGAGAGATGCAAGGATGCTTTCCTTAACTTCAATTCTGATTATAAAGATAATGAAGCCGACGAATACAATGACTTAGTTGATGAAAAAGGGTTTGGTTCAGAAGAGGAAATCGATGACACAACAGGGGCTAATGATCTTGATTTGGGAGATGCGGTTAGTGCAGGCATTCCCATTCATGACCCATCAGTTAAGTGGAATAAGATGAAGCCCCTTCTTAGTGAAAGGTATGAATCACCACATCAGTTGCAACAATATCTCACTAATTATGCTATTAAGTCAGGGTATAACATTAAATTTGTGAAGTGTGACACTATGAGATTAACTGCCAAATGATGTTCTAAGATGAAGTATCAACCCTGTTCATTCAGAGTTCATGCTTCCTGGAAGACTCAAGAAAGGTCTTTTCAGATTAAAACCTTAGTTGATGAGCACAAATGTGTTAGAAATTTCAACATTTCAAATTTACTGAGTCCCAGCTAGCTATCAAGACACTTTTTGAAGGGGTTGATAAGGAAACCTAACTTGAAGTGTAAGGAGATGCAATCAATGACTAGGATCAAATTTCATTGTGGTGTGTATTGGTCTAAGGCTTACAAAACAAGGTGTAGAGAAACGACCATTATAGATGGTAAACTCACAGAACATTATGCTAGGGCGTGGGACTATTGTCATGAGTTACTAAGGTCAAATCATGGTAGCACTGTCCAAGTGGGTGTCACTGTAAATCCAGATCAAACAACCTACTTTCACAGGATGTATTTGTGTTTTAAAGCAATCAAGGAAGGTTTGAAAATAAGGTGTCGTAGGGTAATTGGTCTAGATGGATCTTTCTTGAAACAGACATGTAAAAGAGAATTACTCACAACAATAGGGAGGGATGCAAACAACCAAGTTTATCCAATTACTTGGGTAGTTGTTGACATTGAAAACAAAGCAAATTGGAAATGGTTTCTGGAACTGCTCACAGAGGATCTTAATCTTCTAGATGGAGGAGGGTTTATTGTAATTTCTGGTCAACATAAGGTTTGTAATTTCTTAGCATATTTATGAATTTTCCTTACCATCATCTTATATGTTTATGTATTCATTACATTGTAAGGATTGCTTGAAGCAACCAAGGAAGTACTACCAAATGTGGAGCATAGATAGTGTGCAAGACACATATATGCTAACTTTAAGAAGACCTATTCTAGAGTGGAGTTCAAGAATATGTTCTAGGCAGCTTCCTTTTCAACTGTAGAGAGTGAATTTATGAGGAAAATGGATGATATAAAAGAGGTTAATCCCAATGCTTATGAACATTTTCTTGCAAGACATCCTCACACATGGTGCAGGGCATTTTTTAGGACTGATGTAGAATGTGAGATAGTTGAAAATGACATTGCAGAGTGCATCAATGCCATTATATTGGATGCTAGAAAGAAACCCCTTCTAGCAATGTTTGAAGAAATTAGGTTGTACATGATGTATAGGCTCTACCAGATGTTACATATGGCAGAAAAGTGGGAATCAATGGTTTGTCCAACTGCTATCAAGAAAATGAACAAGTTTGGAGAGGATTTGAGGTTTATCTTAGCATTTTTATTATTCCTTATCATCATTATTATAATTTCATTGTTCTAATTTCATTTAGTAATGTCATTGTAGGAATTAGAATGTGAATCCAAGTGGACCATCTATTTTTGAAGCCAGGAATGGATTAAAAGGGTACGTGGTTGACTTACAAAGCAACGTGTGCAACTGTAGGCTTTGGGATATCTCAGGAATTCCATGTGTAGATGCATAGTGTGCAATATTATTCACTGGACAAGATCCTGTTTAATTCATAAGTGAGTGGTTTAATGTGGATAGGTTCAAGGCCATATATGCAAACAATATACTAGCTGTGAATGGTAGAAATTTATGGCCTAGAACATCATACATAAAGCCTCTACCCCCTTTAGCTAGAAGAATGCCAGGGAGACCAACTCTAAAAAGAAAGAGGCATGTCACTTAATCTCAAAACAAATACTCCCAAAATAAGATGAAGGTTACTGGAATAAGGACAGTCCAATGCAAAATTATCTTCAAAGGGGTCATAACAAGGCATCTTGTAAGAATCCCAAGGTCACACTAGAACCCAAACCCAAGAAAAAAAAATGTGTAGACCAAGATTGGATCCCGATATCAGTAATTAGACTAGAGGTGGTGTCAGAGGTAGTAGAGGTGGTGCAAGGGGTAGTAGAGGTGGTATAGGGGGTAAGTGAAGTGGTGTAGTGGGTAACACAGGTGGTGCAGTGGGTAACACAAGTGGTGCAAAGGGTAACAGAGGTGGTACAACTAGTAAAAGAGGTTGTAGGGGTAGTAAGACATCTATTGGAATTGGAGGTGGTGGAGTGGCTGAAGTTGAAGGTGGTGGAGTTGAAAATGAGGATGACACTATTCCTGAAAAATATTTAGTCCATTTATGAAAGGCAATGCAAGATTTGAAACTATCAGGGTATTCAATTGAAGAAATTAAAAATTCACTTAATCTGACAGATTCACATATGAAACAGCTCATTAATTACAATGACACTATTTATCATGTTCTTCCTATGTCTATGGTAAACCCTCTATATTACCTTAATGTTAACATTCATTTATGTTATTAATTGCTTGATGTTTTACAGGAAGAGGAGTATGCACCTCCGACTGAGACACAAGATGGGGCTAAAGAAATTATCCCTGAGACATAACCAGAAAGTGAAGAAGAAGAAGACATTAATGACACCTAGGAATTACCAGTACACCTTAGGATTGTCAAAAGAAGAAGGCCCTCTGAGAGGATTGTTAAAATCAAGCTGAAGAAGATGGGACGTGTTGGGACTTCTGTAAATTCAGCATTGGAGTTGAATTAGGGTGTTAAGGTGTTAAGGGTATTAAGGGTATTTTGGTAAATCTTTTGTGAATGCTACTTTTGTGCATCTTTTGTGAATGCTACTTTTGTACATCTTTTGTGAATGCCCTTAAATTACTGATAGCCATATTTTGTACATCTTTTGTAAACACACTGAAACATTGTGAATGCCCTTAACATGGTTGGTAATGACATATTGGAGTTTGTTTAATTATTTTAGCCACAAGTGTGCATACTTCATGGTTATATTTGTCAAGTGTACACCATTTATGCAAACCATAATAACATATTGCCATTTCATTCACCAAAACATTACATGATCCACAAGAACATGTATCCATTACATCATGATAACAAACCAAAAGATTACATCATCCCTACCACACTATAATACCCTACAACTTACACTAAACTAACCATACATCATCCCTACAATGAAAAAATGAAACAAACCATCACCCACTTGCAGAATCCAAATTCATTACCAAGCACATGTATATTCTCACACATTGCAATTTGATTATCAGGTTCAAGAGCATTCACAGGGGCAATAGGGACATCAACATTCACAGAGGCAATATGGCCATCAACAGGTATTTCACCTTCGTTAACAGGGTTATTGAAACGAATAGCTACACCCTCATTAGCAACAGCTCCTAATTCATACATTCTTTCTTTATACCACTTATTCAATAGTGGTGGGTCAATGCAATGAAAATACCCATAGTTCTTCTCTTCATCCTACATAACATAGAAAGATGCATGTTTTAACATAGAAGAATGGTAATTTAGTGAAATAGAAGAATCTGAGTGAGATTTGAGGATTCTATACCATGTAATTTCGGCAACCAAAAAACCTCCGACCTGGATTCTTTCGAGTCCATGATGTCCACATTCCAGCCCTATCTCCACAATAGCACATTCTAATGTTCGTGCTTGACGAACTCGACATCAATTTCCTATTTTCAATTTGCCCTAATCCTTCGCTACTTTGACAGTCGAATGAAGAAGAAGAGCTCGATTCATTGATTTAGCCATCGTAAATGGCACGTAGGATGTTATTTAACATGATGACTTCCACGTTAGCTGCCACATTAGTTAGATACCTGTTAACCCATTAAATATTCCGTTTTGATTACGTTTACCGGTATTTAGGATTAAATTGCAAAAAGAAAAAAAAATTATAGGTACTAAATCGATTATACATATAATATAGAGACTTTATTACAGCTTTACCTAAAATAAAATAAAAAATTTGTGAAAGCATCAAAAATCCAATCTTCCATTGCTTGTGTCTCCACAAAGAACTGTTAACTCGTCAAAAATCCAAAAATAGAAATATAACTTTATAAGTACTAAAAAGTTGTTTTTTTCAACTCTTAAAACATATGAGTATTTCAAAATTAACATATAAAATGTAAAATTTCTATAAATTTATAAAAATAATTTAATAAAACATATGAAACGTCTTTTATTTTATTATTAAATAAAAATCATCTACTCACTTATGTCCCTTGAGCGTATGAGGAAATAGTAAACTACCAGAACATTAGTATTTTCAACAAGAAACGAGTTCTTTGAAATGTTACAAAATACGGTGGAAAGTGATAACGACTTCGAATTCTTTGAGTCGTCAAATTTCGTAGCGATTGCTGTACATGACTAGACCTGGTCTGATCGACCCAAATCCGATCTATAAAATCCAACCCTAAACTCCACTAGCGCTGCACAACCACAATCATCACAGAACTCCACTAGTACTGCGCAACCGCAATAAACACAGATCCAGATGACCGGCAGGAGTTCATCTCTTCCCCGGAAACCGGCCGCTTCTGAAAGACAACGTCGTGATCGGATGAAACACCTCTACTCTACTCTTGCCTCTTTCCTTCATCTTCAACCTTACGTACATCTCTCTCTCTCTCTCTCTCTCTCTCTCTCTCTATGTTTCTTTCTTTTTCTAACATCATAAATACTACAGGAGAGGATGCCTTTGCCAGAGTTCTTGGATCGTGCAGCAAATGCACTGATGCATTGGAAAGAAAGAGTGGAAAGATTGAAGGCTAGGAAAGAAGAGCTTGAAAGCGAACTTAGATATGCTTCGAATAACGGACAGAGTTTGCAGCTTGTTCGAGTGACTGAAATTGATTCGAAACTTGAGGTTAACTTGATCATCTCGGCGAATAACAAGAAAGCGGAGGCTTTTCACGTATTGAGTGTTATAGAGCAAGGTGGTGCTGAAATTACGAACTCTAGTTTCTGCACTGTTGGTCAACTCATCTATTGCACCATCCATGCTCAGGTAACAGTGGGTGTATCAATTTCGAAAACCCTTTAAGTTTATTATAGTACAAAAACAGCTTCCAGTTAAATGAATCATGAATGATTGTTTACACACACAAATAAATATTAATAGTTTTTTCTTTTTATAAAAAAACAAAACAAAACCGCACTACTTTTATGAAAATAAGCGACAACTGTTATTGCATAAACAAAATCTATTGGAATTGGAACATGAATTAATTCATTGTTAATAATCTTCAATTCCAACGCTTCATGTGTTCCTTTTAGCAATGGTATTCAAAGGGATGGAAAGTCGTATCTCAACCATTTCATGGTTGTGTTCAAAAATAAGAATAAAAATAATAAAAACTGTATGCATATATGTGAATTTATCACCACTTTAGCACTAAAACAAAGCCCGTGTATAAAATGCGTATTTAATTAACATAAGCAATTAATAACTTGTGTCCAGCTTCATAACTAATAACTTCATTTTGTATAATGTATGCAGGCTTTTCAAGCTCGGGTAGGGTTTGATGTTGCGTTGATAGAGTCCCGGTTGTTGGAACTGGTTTACTTATCATAAGTAATTGGAATTAATACGATTGTCTGCTGAGTTATTGGATCTCACACTAGAATGTTATAGTAAGATTGGAGGATGATTAAAATATACGCATCAAAGTGGAAAACTACAAGGTTGTAAATTAAGAGATTTTGTACGTATACGTAAGATACGTATTTTAGATTGTATTTGCATAAATACCGTGCATTAATGAATAAAAGTTGTTTATAAGTTCAGAAGAGATTAATTTCATGCATACAGAAAACAGTAATTTACACAACACATCAAGAAAAAACACGGAATATTATATTTTAGTAACACAATGTAATAGAAATTTTATTAAGCGCCAATCTTCATATTTATTCCGTGGGAAACAAAGACATAAAACGAGAATAGCTTTTACAGTTTTTGTGTATGCAAGTTTCTTCAAAAGGATCATAACTATTTTCAGGATACTTTGGTGGAAAGGATGAATAACTTCTATAGAAAATAGTACTTCTTTTCTTCCATTAATATTAATAATTGTGATTTTGAACATTAGAATAGTAATTCTTCTGAATCAAGAATCGCTATTCGTGACTCCATAATAAAATTTTAAACATATCTAACACTTAAAAATATGTATCTAAAATCGAAGACTTGCTATTCCAGCTGCAAAGGTCCATGATCCACATATCTGATGTATCGATTCATTTTGAATATACCAACAACATGTAAGCATTCGGTATTTGTACCATGTTTACTAGCTCATACACCTAATTTTTTAAAGGAGGATCCGACTTCTTGAACATTCCAGAGAGACGACAAGAAAGCAACATCCCTTATCAGAGAATAAAATCATAAAAACACAAATCTTCTAGTATATATAATTAGAAATCACAGTCAGAGCCTATATTTTTAAAGGAGAGTCCAACTTCTTCTTCACGAGGGATATACATAATTCATCAAATCTTCTATATTGTTGACGTCGGATGACATGTCGATCATTTGGTAAAATGATATGTATAATGGTAAACTCGGGATGTGGCTCATGCTTCCCATGAGTCAGGCTTATAAACACCAATAATCCCATACCAAGATTAGTCAAAATTAACACACCTAAGAGAACATACTAGTTGTCATAAAAGGTCAACTTCAATATAGAGGCCAAAATCCGAAAATGACAGTGCAAAGAAAATTTATAGAGAGACCCTAGTGGATTCATCATTTAAGGCTTCAGTTGTTTTTCTTTGAGGTCCCACACAAACAAATGTTGCCACTACCGGTGTAATAGAAAATATCAAATATGCACATGTAGTTTAATTTCACTGTATTTTTTTTTTTATATTCGGTGTAAGTGATCTCTACCGCAAGAACTTCATACTCAAACCCAAGTTGGCTTAAGGGTTATGCCAAGCTTAGTAACATTATTTGATAACGAAAGATCTGAAATTAAAAGATTTAAATTTATATGGCAATGTCACTTGTGTGGAGTATAAGTGTGGTTGAAAAAACTCCGAACATATCATTATTAAGTAGATTATGGCTTGAAATATTCAATCATTCCTAAATATTGCAAATAATGATTGTTAGCCTCTAAATTATTAGTCCACTTGTTTATCGGCTTTTTAGTCTTTAACCCATTAGTATTTTGTCTAACTAATATTTATCTTCGTTTTATTTTTTGTAGTTTTTTGTGCATTTTATTGAGAACCCTTTTACTTTCTTTTTATTATATCATATGATAATGTTATCATGATATCAGAACGGAGGTTTGATATGTTGTTAGAAGCCTTTCTAGCAGTCATCTAGGGTTACTATAGTATTCATTGTTGGTTTGTAACATCACGTTTAAAATAGAATGATTAAATAATAAATCCAGAAACCTCGAAAAATAATAATAATAATTATTTTATATTATAATAGCCAAAATCAAATAATAATTAGGTGGGAATTGGTTTCACGAAGCCAAATGACAAGATTTGAATCTCCAGGGGTTAAAGTGTAACTTTAGGATTTAATTTGTAAAGATTTTCATATATCAATGGGTGTTTGGTATAATTTGGACCTAATATGAAAGGAATTATGGAAGAGTGGAGCTAAATAGTAAATTATGGACTTCATTCGAAAATAAATGTAGAGAGAGGGGCTACTTGGTAAAAGTTGGACTTAATTTGTAAAGGTTTTTAAAAGGCAGGGTTAAGTGGTATTTTATGGGTTCACTTTGAAAGAAAATGGGAAGGGAGGGGTTGAAGACGTCATTATGGAAACAAGTTTGGGGAATCGGGGTATGTAAACCCGTCACCCCCAGTCCCAAAACCTAACCCTAAATGGTGCAGCTGCAGACCTTATAACCCTCACTCTCTCTGGCCGCCACCACGTCAGCCTAGTCGTTCTCCAACCAACGAACACCGTAGAATGATGTTGATAACCGTCTAAGATGGGAACGCAGCTGCATCAGTGAAAATCGAAGGCATGGTGTCGTGGTGGCCACCGTTCGTGACCCCTCTAGCCGCCGTCATCACATCATTTGCCTCTTCTCCATCGGAATTCCACCGCCACTGCCAAATGACGTGCATAACTGAGGGAAAGCCGCCGCAAGGGGTCGACTAAGGCAGTACCGGCTGGGAATCTGAGATGTGCCACCATCCAGGGAATTGTTTCATTGCCATCTGACCACTGTGACCACGACCATGTTGAGCGATGTTGTTGTTGCCCCTTTGACGAAGACATACGAGGATCGAGTGTCTCCTTCTCCTCCATTCTCTTCCGCTATTACATTACAAACTGTCGTCAACCATCGTTGTACGTTGCTAGATCGATGTTTGGATCCGGTTTCAATAAAGTATCATGAGTATGTGTAATTTTGTTGGGTATAAGTGGTGTGCGTGTAGCTTGGTCGGAAATCGAGAACAACCACCACCACCACCGTGAGGTAGTGGCTACCACCATGTGTGATTGTATTTTAGTGTGTGTGTGTGTGTGTGCGTGTACATTTGGTATTTTTATTGTAATATTGTAACTGGAGTTGGAATAATGAAAAGAAAACTGAAACCACCACCGTAAGGTGGTGGCTGCCACCACCAGCCGCTGTGTCGGGTACCGGTGTGCCTTGTTTGTATTGTGACTCGTTCGGATGTTTGGACAAAGGGACTAAAACCCTAATGGCCTAATAAACTCTAATGGTCCCAATGAAGCCCTAATTAACCTAAAAGCCCAAACATGTGACAAATAGGCCTAGTGAACCCTAATTGATCAAAAGACCTAGTTATTGGGCCTATTGGGCTAAGATGGGGTTGGAAACCTTAACTAGGGTTTAGAAAACCCTAATTGGATCTATGGGCTTAGACTTATTGGGACCTACATCTGGGCCATTGGAATGTAATTATATATTAAGCTAATCACACCATATGATTTATTTAGAAGAGTGATGGACTTAATGGATTAAGTCCTTAATGGGTTAAGTGAGAAATACTTAACCCTAATCGTCATTTCATATGGGAACCCTAATTTCACTTGGGCCTTGAGTTGTGTCTTCCTATTGGGCCTTGATGATTTGGTTATTAATGCATCATCCATGATCAAGCAAATGGACTAGAATAATTAATGGACTTTGAGGTAAGGCCCATATGAGGATTTGGGCCCAATTTTAGATAGGTCATAGTTTGGGCCTTTATGATTATGTGATATTGGGCCATTAGAATGTCGACTGTTGGACTGGACTAAGTGGTTGGGCCTTATGGTAAGACCTTCTAAATGTTTGGGCCCAATTTGGAAAATTGGGCCATATGTTGGCCTTTGGCCCATTACTTGATTTTTGGGCCTTTGGAGTGTGAGTTGGACCTTATGCTTGGAACCTAATTTTTAATTGAATATTGTTTGATGTTGGTAGTTCGGGAATCTATCAACCAATAGCTGGAGTTTCATCTGCGGGACTTTTGCAGTGTCAGGTGAGTTCTCCTCACTATATCAACAGGGTCAAAGGCACCAATGTCGGCTCTTATCGAATTCGTATCTGGGTTTATTGCATTATATGCTTATTGATTTGCATCCTGGTAATTGGGATGGTGATATGCTTAGTGACCTGATAGGTATGTATCTTGGTTTATAGGATTATGCTATGTTAGTGATCTGTTAGATCGGTATTATGATTACAGGATGGTTGATATGTTATTGATCGGATAGATCTGTATCCTAGTTAGAGGATGTTGTTATGATTATTGATATGTTAGATCGATATCCTTCTTATAGGATGGTTGCTATGTTATTGATCGGTTAGACATGTATCCTGGTAATAGGATTCTATGGTTATTGATCTGTTAGATTGGTTGACTGTTTTTTTTTTTTGGAAAGGGAACTTCCCTAACGAGGGTTTCCGGGCCAGCTTTCGCGCACCGACTAATCCCCCGCTGCAAACATAAAGCTTTGCTTCATGCCCTGGAGTCACTGCAGGCGAACCTCCATGGCCACAAGGGCTGAGTGGTGCTAGGATTTGAACATGGGTCAATAGGTTATCCACCATATCTTCCACATGCCTTACCAAGTCACCACAACCCAAGTAGTTAAAAGAAGTTGGGAAGAATCGAACTCTCGACTGTTATATATGCTAGTGTATGATAATTATGTGCACATGTTTGTTTGATTTAGGGTTGGGTTGAGGTGGTCCTACTTTGTGTTGAAGGCCAACATACCCAGGGTGGTTCGGGTAACTTGAAAGACCTGCAAAGGGATTCATTAAGGCCGAAGGCCTAACGAGCGGTCAAGATAGGTTGTAGGCCTTGCGAGGCAGACCAGTCATCTCGAAGGCTCGAGAGCAGTTCAGATAGGCTGTAGGCCCTGCGAGGCGGTCCAGTTGGGTTGAATGCTCATTATGCATACTGTTTGTTCTGTATTTGTTATATGATGTGGTTATATTTGTATGGCGTTGGTATTTTGGGGAAACTCAATAAGCTTCGAGGTTACAGTTGTTGATTTTGTTTCAGGTACTTATGATGATCGCGAGAAGACGAAGGCGTAATCGTGCACTTCCTCATATTCTCATGATTTGATTATGGGGATACTCTGATGTTTAAACTATTTGAAACAAATTATAATGACTTAATGGATTTAAACGATTTAAAAAGTTTTAATTGTCTTGAATTTTATGGGTGTTACAAATGTTGGATAAGGTGTCTAAGTCCATAACTTATTTGGTATATACTTGACCCGACCGGCATGGTCCATTTGGGTTGCATCTCATCCAAACTATTATGGATAATTTTATGAGAGTTATACATATATGTTTATTAATATATTATAAGTTATAATATATTAATATGAAGTTACGTTATTTAATTAGTTTTAGTCTTAAATTAATTATGAATTAATTAAGAGATTAAAAGGAAGACTAATTAGATTATGGGCTATTTGTTTTATATAGTGTGGGCTAATACTCATTTGTTAATGGGCTAGGCTTATGTGGAAGTCCATGGATGATCCATGGAGCTTTTAACCCATGGATCCTTGGAAAGGAAAAGACATGGGTTATTAGGGTTTCACCTTAACCATGCACACTATATAAGCATGCTTATGGAGCATGAAATGGAGCCTAAGGAAAAACTAGTGAACTAGTGTGTGTGTGCGCATGTGTGTGGCCGAAATTACAAGAGTGTGTATACTCTCTCAAAGTTTTCCAAGAGTTTGTGGTGTTTTGTGATTCCATTTGAGGCATTCACACTATTGGTGCTTGGCCCTCAAACTCCATAGAACCAAACTCATCAAAAGGTATGTAATCTCTTCTAACTCTTTTATGTTGAAATGTTCCCCATGCCATGTTAGATAGGTTATAAACCTTGGAAAATTTATTATTTTGCATGTATTTAGACAAACATAGATCCAAGGTTTATTAGGGTTGCATGCACACTTAGGAAGTGTTAGATTGCTCAAAACCCAACAGTGGTATCAGAGCCTAGGCTTGCTTGTTTGATACTTGATGCAAAATAGTGAAAAAAGTCAAAATCGTTGTTGTCTGCATGGTGGACTCGCCGAGTCCATGGGGGGGGGGGGACTCAACGAGTCCAAGGCAAACTTCAACCTACTCGTCGAGTAGGTTCATGCACTCGACGAGTAGGATCAAGAGAGTGCATATTTTCGACTTTTGCTGCTGGAAATGGACTAGAAACATTACCCTAAACTGTTTTGGTGTTATAAAACTTATTTTAGTTGGTGTAATGGTTGTTATAATCCATTTACAATAGCATATATCAAAATTCCATGATTTTATGTGTTCATATAATTCTTGAAATTTTTGATGCTCATGTTCATGTTCTTATGAATTTAGAAAATGATAGGAATTATTTGCTGAAGTTTTTAGAATTGATTCTTGATCATTTATGTGTTTTAATGGAGTCCATAATTTGTCCTCAAGTTATGGATTTCCAAAGGTCACCTTTATTTAACACACACTTAAAACACATAAGTTACATGAAAATGAAGAGTCTTCATTTTTATGAACCTTTAATTCATAAGTTATGAAATGAAGAGTTTTGCAAAGTTACAAAACTTGCCCTAAAGTTTTGGAATTTGTAAAGTTTCATACACTTTAATAAACTTTAATTCCAACCCTTAGAGTTTTAATAGTTAAAATTCAGCCCTTATACTATTTATAACATTAATGGTTAATTATTATATATATGTATAAGAATAATTCGTTTTACCATTAGTAGGCCTCATTCACGAAGCCGGTCTATAAGGTGGGTATAAGGTTGTTGCCTATAAAATGGCGACTTAATGGGTGTATACTCTCACCCACCGCTTGCTTGATCGGTGGAGGGTCGTTAGCCGAACGGGTAGAATAATGACTTTAAATCCCCATTAAAAGTATAATGATTATTATAAAGTAACTAAACTCTTTTAATTCCCAATCTTAGTTACCTTAGGAAAAATGTGAACATGGTGCTAGTCCATGGAATTCACACTGTGTACCTTACCAAGTCGTTGGTGGAGCGTGTGTGGTTAACCGGCACACTAACTAGGACTAGTAAGGATCACAAAGGGTGACTTAATGTTTGTCATAGATCAATGGAGCGTGTGTGGTTAACCGGCACATTGATTAGGTGATAATATTAAGGGTACCAAGTGAATTAGCATGGTTATTCACACCTTGTTTTGTGATCCTCGGCATCCCAGTCACAAAACTTGAAGGGCACAATCGAGATTGAAACATGCCATTGAAAAGTTCAATGAATCTCAAAAGAATCTAGGAATTTCAAATCCAATTAAACCTAATAAATCATTTCGTTTTCATGGTGGAAATTGGTGAATCGTCATTCACCTACCTTTTAAATATATTATTACTTAGATTACGGCATCCCTCTTCTAAGTATAATATATTGTGATTGGGTCCTAGCCTTAATATTACATTTGGGTGTCTTATTAAGGATCCTATATATCTAATTTAAACCTACTCTCTTCTTTCAGATGTCTTCCAACACTAATGCCTCGGGCTCTAACCCAACTGGTTCTTTCTCTCTCATGAATCTTTGTGGGAGGGTAACCCAACTGGTTCTTTCTCTCTCATGAATCTTCCAACACTAATGCCTCGGGCTCTAACCCTCGGGATCCTATATATCTAATCTAAACCTACTCTCTTCTTTCAGATGTCTTCCAACACTAATGCCTCGGGCTATAACCCAACTAATGCCTCGTCACTCCTTCTGCCATTCCCAAGGATGATGAATGCTTTTATTGCCATGAAAAAGGCACACTGGAAGCGAAACTGCCCTAAGTACTTGCAGGATCTAAAGGACGGGAAAGTGAAACCCACCCATGCAGGTATTTACACTATATTGTCTAATTACTCAACATATTCTAACTCTTGGGTGCTTGATATAGGATGTGGTATTCACATATGTTCTGATTTGCAGGGCCTAAGAAGAAGTGAGAATGTGGAGCACGGGAAGATAAACTTGATCATGGGGAATAGGAAGGCTTCACCTGTTTCCAATATTGGAGTTTATACTTTGTTGCTTAATAATGGGTTAAAATTAGATTTGAATAAATGTGTGTACTCGTCTGAAATGGCGAGGAATATTATTTCTTTTCATGCTTTGTACAAACAAGGTTTTACCTTTTCGTTTGATAATGAATGTGGTGGTATTAATGCTTTCTTTAATAATGTGTTTTATTTTAAAGCATTACCTTGTGATGATGTGTATGAAACTATGTCGATTGTAGACAACTTAGGAAATAATGTGTTGTATATTGATTCTTCTACTAGCCTAGATAAAGCATCATTGTGGCATTGTCGTCTTGGACATGTAAACAAGAAACGCATAGGCCAACTCCAAAAGAGTGGAGTCTTGGAATCATTTGACCTTAAATCGGATGATAATTGTGAATCTTGTCTACTTGGAAAGATAACAAAATCACCCTTCACTGGAACTTGTGAGAGGGGTGAGGGTTTGTTGGACCTAATACATACTGATGTATGTGGGCCATTCAAAACCGCCACAAGGGATGCTAATCGGTATTATGTGACTTTTATTGATGATTTTAGTAGATATGGGTATGTCTACTTAATCAAACATAAGTCAGAAACCTTTGAAAGGTTTAAGGAATTCAAACAGGAAGTAGAAAATCAATTGGGCAGAAACATTAAGATGCTTCGATCCGATCGAGGTGGTGAGTATCTTAGTACCGAGTTCCTTGACTATCTTAAGGAGTGTGGGATTGTGTCACAATTGACTCCTCCCAGGACATCACAGCTGAATGGTGTAGCTGAGAGGCGTAATCGAACTTTGTTGGACATGGTTCGCTCTATGATGAGTCGTGTTTCGTTACCAATCTCTTTTTGGGGGTATGCCTTAGAGACTGCCGCCCATATCCTTAATCTAGTCCCTACAAAGAAGGTTACCAAAACACCTCATGAGATGTGGACTGGGAAGGTTCCCAATTTGGACCACATCAAAATTTGGGGTTGCGAGGCTTTCGTGAGACGTGAGACTCATGATAAGCTTGAACCCCGAAGTGAAAGGTGTATTTTCATCGACTGCCCACAGAAATCCTTCAGTTACCTCTTCTACAGACCCAGTGAGAATGTGGTCTTTGTAGCATGAAGAGGGGTCTTTCGCGAGAAAGAATTTATAAGCCAAGGAGACAGTGGGAGTCAAATTGATCTTGAAGAAATTCAAGAATCAATTGGTGAAGGAACCTCAGACACTAGCAATCAACCTGAGGAGGAAACTCCTGTTGATCCAGCTGACGAGTCTGTACCTCCGAGGCGTTCCACACGGGTTAGGAACACACCTTCGCTTTATTATGCCTTTCATATTACTACGGAAGGTGATACGTTCATCAGTGATAGTACATTGGTAAATTTGGATGAACCTAACAGTGTTAAGGAAGCCATGGCAGGCCCGGAGTCTGCTAAATGGAAGGAGGCTATGGACAGCAAGATACAGTCCATGTATGACAATCAAGTTTGGAACTTGGTTGACAATGTACCAGGCCGTAAAACAGTCGGGTGCAACTGGATCTTCAAAAGAAGACAGACATGGAAGGAAAAGTGCATACTTATAAGGCTCGACTGGTTGCAAAGGGTTTTACTCAAACTCAAGGTATTGATTATGATGAAACCTTCTCGCCGGTAGCAAAGATTAAGTCTATTAGGGTTATGGTAGCCATCGCAACATTTCATGATTATGAAATATGGCAAATGGATGTCAAAACCACTTTCCTTAACGGAAAGTTGGCTGAGGATGTGTACATGAATCAGCCAGAGGGTTTTGTCAGTGTAGAGTACCCCAATAGAGTATGCAAGCTTGAGAAATCCATTTATGGATTAAAACAAGCATCTCGTAGCTGGAATCTTTGTTTCGATGAGAAGGTCAAAGAGTTTGGTTTCTCGAGAAGCGAAGATGAGTCTTGCGTGTATGTCAGAGCTAGTGTGAGTATAGTTAGCTTCTTAGTACTGTATGTGGATGACGTACTACTTATAGGAAATGACATCCCAACCTTGCAGGAGGTTAAGTCCTGGCTTGGGAAGTGCTTTGCTATGAAGGACCTAGGGGAGGCTGCCTATATCCTAGGGATAAGGATATTAAGAGAAAGGAGTAGAAGACTAATTGGACTTAGTCAGAGTACCTACTTGAATAAGGTGTTGAAAAGGTTCAACATGGAGAATTCCAAGAAAGGAGATTTACTGATCCAATGCAATACCAAACTGAGTAAGACTCAGAGTCCATGTACAGAGGCAGAGATAGCTGAGATGAGCCAATTACCGTATGCTTCCACAGTTGGCTCGATCATGTATGCTATGACTTGTACCCGTCCTGATGTGGCATTTGCTTTGAGCATGGTCAGCAGGTATCAGGGGAACCCTGGCAAGGCTTATTGGACCGCGGTAAAGAACATTCTCAAGTACCTGCGGAGGACTAAGGATTAGGTCCTTATCCTTGGTGGGAGTGATGACTTGAGAGTATTTGGGTATAGCGATGCTAGTTTTCAGACTGATAGGGATAATTTCCGCTCTCAGTCAGGCTAGATCTTTACCTTAAATGGAGGGGCAATCTCTTGGAAGAGTTCCAAGTAGGAGACGGTAGCTGATTCGACTTGTGAATCAGAGTATATAGCAGCGAGTGAAGCAGCAAAGGAGGCGATATGGCTAAAGAACTTCATCGGAGACCTTGGAGTTGTATCAGCTATTAAGGAACCTATGGAGATTTTCTGTGACAATAATAGTGCGGTTGCCTTAGCCAAGGAACCAAGAGATCATGGCAGATCTCGACACATTGACAAAAAATATCACTTCATAAGACACAAGATTGAAGAAGGACTCCTCGTGGCAAGGAGGATATCGTCGGATGAGAATCCTGCAGATCCCCTTACGAAGGGACTGACGAGGGTTAAGCATTTTTAGCATGCGAGACGCATTGGCCTGAGGGACGATATTAGTTTTACAGATTAGATAGTTTTCCTGAAACTTGTAAAATATAATCGACGTTTGATGATGAATAAAATTTGTGATTTATTTATGAGTAAAGTGTTACTATCATTGTCAATTATTTACTATTGTTTCAGTTTTGCATGTTTTGACTTCCAGAATAATTAATTTATTTAAACCTCCACAATCGATCATACGTCGGAAGTAGGTATGAATCAAGATTGTCATGAATTGGGTTTGTAGATGCCTTAAAGGTGTTTAGACATGGCAATGGTTGCTGCAACATTCATGAGTACTCATAAGTTATGAGTATTGGTATAAACCCACGCTCACTTGTATCACTTCATGGAATTTATCTCGAGTGATCGTGAGACGAGAATATCATATAAATCTTCAAACCTAGAGATATGAGTTGTTACCTATGAGTTGGTTGTGCATTGATTGCACGTAAACGCATCAGTAACTTGATGTTATTAAACATGCCTTTGTGTACAATACAATAAGTAGTAGAACAAGCATATCAGTCGAAGTTTATCTGTTCCTTCTAGAAATAGAAGAGATATATGGGCCCCTCGATGATTTTGTGTTGACCCATGTACCGGGCCCGGTCAGAACTAAACCGATGTGTTCAGTGAAGTTCTTCATCAAACAAATTGGAAAATCGAGAAACAACTGCTAGACAATAAGCAAGACATAGTTCCATGTGTTTGTCCGTCTGATATCATGAGAACAGAGGATTATGTGATCACTTGTCTTAAAATGGCGCTTCATAGTTCGACGAAGTTTTCGAGAGCTACTATTGCTGGTTGGTTCCTGAAGTTATAGGCAAATACAATTATTAGACTTATCCAAGTGGGAGTCTGTTGGATAAGGTGTCTAAGTCCATAACTTATTTGGTATATACTTGACCCGACCGGCATGGTCCATTTGGGTTGCATCTCATCCAAAATATTATGGATAATTTTATGAGAGTTATACATATGTTTATTAATATATTATAAGTTATAATATATTAATATGAAGTTACGTTATTTAATTAGTTTTAGTCTTAAATTAATTATGAATTAATTAAGAGATTAAAAGGAAGACTAATTAGATTATGGGCTATTTGTTTTATATAGTGTGGCCTAATACTCATTTGTTAATGGGCTAGGCTTATGTGGAAGTCCATGGATGATCCATGGAGCTTTTAACCCATGGATCCTTGGAAAGGAAAAGACATGGGTTATTAGGGTTTCACCCTAACCATGCACACTATATAAGCATGCTTATGGAGCATGTAATGGAGCCTAAGGAAAAACTAGTGAACTAGTGTGCGTGTGCATGTGTGTGGCCGAAAATACATGAGTGTGTATACTCTCTCAAAGTTTTCCAAGAGTTTGTGGTGTTTTGTGATTCCATTTGAGGCATTCACACTATTGGTGCTTGGCCCTCAAACTCCTTAGAACCAAACTCATCAAAAGGTATGTAATCTCTTCTAACTCTTTTATGTTGAAATGTTCCCCATGCCATGTTAGATAGGTTATAAACCTTGGAAAATTTATTATTTTGCATGTATTTACACAAACATAGATCCAAGGTTTATTAGGGCTGCATGCACACTTAGGAAGTGTTATATTGCTCAAAACCCAACAACAAATTCGTATTATAGCCTTGGTTTGAGTGAATTGGAGGAACACTCGTGTAAATCCAGTCTCAAATCAATGAAAAGATTTTCAAATGGTTTTCAAAATAATAATGGAGGATGCAAGTGTAAAATCAGTCGGAG
The DNA here is from genome assembly GCF_052625555.1 of Lactuca saligna. Taxonomy (NCBI): domain Eukaryota; kingdom Viridiplantae; phylum Streptophyta; class Magnoliopsida; order Asterales; family Asteraceae; genus Lactuca; species Lactuca saligna. The sequence goes on from NC_136424.1 coordinate 254,745,458, forward strand.
TCAGTAAGTAGACACCAAAATACCATACAATTATTTGATTATGTGATATGTTAGAAGAGCATGCTAGTGCTAGGCTAGGGATCTTCAAGAATTGCATGACAGAATTGCTTGATTACATGATGCATGCTAGCCTAGGCTTTCCTTTATATGAGATTGACATCATTACTTAGTGTATGCATCACGGTTATACATAATTAAGATCTTATAGCTTGAGAATGTTTGATTTGGCCTGATGTTTGGTTGTTATTTAATTGGGAGCTTAGGGTAGGATTGGATATTCGAAAGTCTATGGGGTCCAACATTAGGTTTGGCTAGCATACACTAGTGCTGCAGGGTTAGTGGAAGTTTCATGGATGGGTGGGTTGTGTGAGACCGGTAGGTCATTTGTGAGACAATTAGGCTTCCTCTCGGAGTGAGGTTGAGTGACCACCATGTGTATGTATATTGTTAGTGTGTTGTGGTGACACTTGAGACAAATATGGGTAGGTGTGGAAGGTAGTATGGGCCCGTACTACTGAAAGCACAAGACCCATATACGTAGCAAGGAAGTCACAACCCCTAGGCTTGCGTTGGGGATTGGTCCCCTGTCATTATATGGATTATAAGAGATCTTCCTGGTGTCTTACCAGAATAGCGATTACAAGACATCTTGAGACCGGATCCAGGTTAGGATTGGGAGCTGGTAGCCAGGATAAGCCAGCATTGTCAAAGGACCATGTCAGTGAGATCATCCGGTAGGGGGTGATTGGGGTTGTCCGGGGATAGTTTTCAGAGATGTTTGGGTCTATTAAGACCGCCATGATTGAGTGTTTAGACGAGCGCTATGCAACCATTGCCGAGACAGTTGTCGCGACAACTATAGCAGCTGTAACGACGACAAGGGGTGGAGCTGGTCGAGCTTTCTAGTACCGGGGCTCGTTACTGGGGCATATTTTGATGATCAGAGGGTTGCAGTTACTAGGGATCAGGGAGATGTTCTGTACTCGTTACATTTTGCGGGTTGAGTGGGAGAGTCTAGCACATGAGTTTCTAGATTTAAGGCTTCGAGGGTTTTGCTCGAGGCCCGAAAGTGAGTTGCGGGGACTCCGAAAAGGAGTAATGATGATGTTCAGCTGGAGTTATACGACTAGAAGTAGAATAGTTAATTGAAAGGCACTAGAATGTCGTTTTCTAGGGCAAGGATTGTGCGCTTTCATTTTACGAGCTCGAAGGATTGAGCAGGCTTGTGACCCCAGGATCAGGTTGTTTTCTAGCTCGGGGTCAGTTGGTCGTAGGGATTGTTGACAGTAGTTTAGCGCTGGTGAGTGTGGGTGGGTCGATGTGGCATAAGTATCTTATGAGATCCGATTCATCTTGGATCTCTTGCATTGGACGGTAAGGATTGATTGTGTGACTCATTGTACTTTTGGGATTGGAGGCTATGTATTGGGAGTAGTTGTGGCCCGGTTTAGGGCAAAGGTTGTTTAAGCTACTACAGTTCATTTGTGGATGATTGAACTGGTGAGTGAGTCAGTGTGTGAGGCCCTAAATGATATGATTTCTAGAGCCTAGAGCAGGAGAATTATTAGAATAGTTTGGGAAGAAGGGTATTATGTGGGAGGTCTACGGATAGGGTCCCATAGGATGATTATTCAACATTGTTAGGATTCAGTGGTCTTAGTAACCGTTATTGATTGGTAGAGGAAGGCACCAATGGAAGCAGCTCGTTGTTGAGACATTGGTTGGAGCATCTATCTTTGGACTTCAAGATTTTGGGAGTGAGATCATTCGAGCATTAAGGACTATTGGTTTCCTAGGGATTCAGAGAGTGTTCATCTAGTTGTTAGAAGCGTGTGATCATTTGGGGTTGGTTAGTAAAGGAGTACTAGTTAGAAAGGTCTGGTTGTCATCAGATCGATCATTGGAAAGTGAGAAGGATTAGGAATTCTTAAATTTTCATGTCTTGTAAAGACTTAGTTGAATCTAAGTGGGGGAGAATCATCCCGGAATACAGAAGCAGGATCGGTTTTGAAACTGGGATAAGTTTTGCATCGTTTTTAGGTAGAAAGACAACCCTAGTGTCTGCTTGGTTTGAGTGTTGTGTGAGTTGGGAGTTCGGTAAAACTCCATAGCAAGTGAATTGCCTCTTCTCAGTACTTGAAAGCAGAACATGGGGAAATCGTGTTGGGATTCTAGCCATGAATTAAGTTCAGTTGTGTATTAGGAAGAGTGTGTGTTCGACTGGTATGGAAAGTGTTGTAAAACTATGGGGGTAGCCGTAGCATTCACTAGCGATTAGTTAGTATCGAAAGTGTTGTAAGACTGCGCGGGTAGCCGTAGCATTCACTAGTGATCAGGTAGCATGGAAAGTGTTGTAAAACTATGCGGGTAGTCGTAGCATTCACTAGTAGGTAGATAGCATGGAGAGTGTTGTAAGACTATGGGGGTACCCATAGCATTCACTAGCAGAAGATAGTGCTAGGAGAGTTGTAAGTCTACGGGTGTAGCCACAACATTCACCTGGTTGGTAGATAATGTGAGAAGTGATGTAAGTCTGTGGGTGTAGCTGTAGCATTAACTAGGTTAGTAGATAACCCGAGCTTGTTGTTAGGACGTGGAAGGAACTGTAGTACCTACCAGTTTGGGTGTAGCAGTACAGATATGGATATCCACAGCTTGGATTTTGGAATTACCCAGATAGATTAGATCTGGTTGAGCTAATGATAAGACTGTAGGAATGCCACTATCGTTATGAGATCGGGGAAGAGATGGACCGTATGAGGCTGTTTGTGATATAAGTCCGTCATTGGTCAGGTAGCAATTACTCTTAGTCTTGGATTTTGGTGACATTAGGACTCGACGTATGGACCCGATCTGTTAGATTAGAAGGTTATTTGAGCCTCAGTGGCATGATAACTAATAGAAACTATTGAAAAACAAGGATTTCATTCAGAAGTCGCATGGAGCGACTACGTGTGAGTCTTTTGACTCCGTAATCGGGTTGGAACCGGATATTTCAGATGACTGACGAATGAAGTGAGACCAGGAAGGTCTCGATAGACTTTGGGAAAGCAATCATGTGACAATATACTGCCTCAGGCAGTTTGATATTTCAGGAAGCTCAGTTCTTCTGTCAGTTGGTATAATGATTCAGTATGAGTGGTCTGTCAAGGATTCATACCCTCTCGAGACAGCAAATTTTAGACAGAATTGATATGATCTTGTTGCAAGAAATTCGTTTACCAACGGATTTTAGGGCTTTACGAAGGTTGGTTACGATTACCCTGGAAAGGCTATGGTGTGCCCAGGATGGTGACCATGTTACTTGAGTAGTTGGACGTGTAAGAAATGATAAGAAATGATTTCAAGGATGAAATCAAACTCAAGTGGGGGAGAGTTGTAACATCCCATTTAAAATAAAATAATAAAATAATAAACCTGGAAACCCTGAGAAATAATAATATTTATTATTTTATATTATAATTGCCAATATCAAATAATAAATAGCTGAGAGTTGGTTCAGGGAAGCCAAATGACAAGATTTGAATCTCCAAGGGTTAAAGTGTAATTTAGGATTTAAGTTGTAAAGAATTCTCATATGTCAAGGGGTTTTTGGTATAATTTGGACCTAATATGAAAGGAATTACGGAAGAGGGGAGCTAAATAATAAATTCTGAACTTCATTTTAAAATAAATGTAGAGAGAGTGGGTACTTGGTAAAAGTTGGACTTAATTTGTAAAGGTTTTTAAGAGGCAGGGTTCAAGTGGTAATTTATGAGTTCACTTTGAAAGAAAATGGGAAGGGAGGGGCTGAAGGTGTCATTATGGAAACAAGTTTGGGGGATCGGGGTATATAAACCCGTCACCCCCAGTCCCAAACCCTAACCCTAAATGGTGCACCCACCGACCTTATGGCTCCCACTCTCTCTGGCTGCCGCCACCTTCAGCCTAGTCATTGTCCAACCATCGAGCACCATCGAATGACATTGATGACTATCTAAGATGGGAGCACAGCTGCATCAGTGAAGATCGAAGGCGTGATGTCGTGGTGGCCATTGTGCGTGACCCTCCAGTCGCCGCCACTACGTCATCTACCTCTTCGCCACCGGAATTCCACCGCCACTGTTGGATGACGTGCGTAACCGAGGCAAAGCCACCGTGAGGGGCCGAATGAGGATTTACTGGCTGGGAATCAGATATGTGCCGCCATCCAGGGATTGTTTCACTACCATCCGACCACCGTGACCACCGCCATGTTGAGCGTCGTTGCTGCTGCCCCTTCGACGAAGACGGACGAGGATCGAGCCCCTCCTTCTCCGCCATTCTCCTCTGTTGTTACATTGCAAAACGTCATCAAACATCATCGTCCCGCTAGACCGATGGCTAGATCCAGTGGCAAGAAACTATCATGGGTGTGTGCATTTTTGTTGAGTATGAGTGGTGTGCATGTAGCATGGTCGGAAAACGAAAACATCCACCACCACCACCGTGAGGTGGTGGCTGCCACCATGTACCAATGTGTACGGTTGTATTTTAATGTGTGTGTGTGCATGTTCATTTGGTATTTTTATTGTAATATTGTAACCAAAGTTGGAATAATTAAAGAAAATTGAAAATCACCACTCTAGGTTGGTGGTTGCTGCCACCGGCCGCCATGTCGGGTGTCGGTGTGCCTTGTTTGGATTGTGACTCGTTCAGATGTTTGGACAAAGGGACTAAAACCTTAATAGGCCTAATAAACCCTAATGGGCCCAATGAAGCCCTAATTGACCAAAAAGCCAAAACATGTGACAAATACGCCTAATGAACCCTAATTGATCAAAAGACCTAGCTATTGGGCCTATTGGGCTAAGATGGGGTTGGAATCCCTAATTAGGGTTTAGAAAACCCTAATATTAGATTTATAGGCTTGGACCTATCGGACCCACATTTGGGCCATTGGATGGGAATTGTGTATTAAGCCCAATCACACCATATGATTTATTTAGAAGAGTGATGGACTTAATGGATTAAGTCCTTAATGGGTTAAGTGAGAAACACTTAACCCTCATCGTCATTTCATGTGGGGACCCTAGTTTCACTTGGGCCTTGAGTTGTGTCTTCCTACTGGGCCTTGATGATTGGGATATTAATGAGCCATCCAAGATCAAGCAAATCGATTAGAATAATTAATGGGCTTTGATGTAAGGCCCATATGAGCAGTTGGGTCCAATTTTAGACGGGCCATAGTTTTGGCCTTTTTGATTATGTCATATTGGGCCATTGGAATGTCGAATGTTGGATTGGACTAAATGGTTGGGCCTTATGGTAAGACCTTATGAAGGTTTTGGGTCCAATTTGGAAAATAGGGCCATATATTAGGCTTTGGCCCATTACTTGACTTTTGAGACTTAGGAGTGTGAGTTGGACCTTGGGCTTGGAACCCAATTATTAATTAAGTATTGTTTGATGTTGGTAGTTAGGGAATCTGTCAACCAGCAGCTGGAGTTTCATCCGTAGGACTTCAACAGTGCCAGGTGAGTTCTCCTCACTATATCAACAGGGTCTAAGGCACCAATGTCGATCCTTATCAGATTTGTATCTGGGTTTATTGCATGATATGCTTATTGATTTACATCCTGGTAATTAGGATGGTGATATGCTTTGTGAACATATAGTTATGTATCTTGGTTTATAGGATTATGCTATGTTAGTGATATGTTAGATCAATATTTTGATTCTAGGATGGTTGATATGTTATTGATCGATTAGATATGTATCCTGGTTATATGATGTTGTTATGACCATTGATATGTTAGATCGGTATCCTGCTTATAGGATGGTTGCTATGTTATTGATCGGTTAGATTTGTATCTTGGTTATTGGATCTGATGGTTATTGATCTGTTAGATCGATTGACTATTATATATGCTAGCGTATGATAATTTATGTGCACATGTTTGTTTGATTTGGGATTGGGTTGAGGCGTTCCTGCTTTGTGCTGAAGGCCAACATACCCATGGCAGTCCGGGTAACCAGAATGCCCTGCAAAGGGATTCAATCAGGCTGAAGGCATGATGAGCGGTCCAAATTGGCTATAAGCCCTATGAGGCATTCCAGTTATGCCGAAGGCTTGAGAGTTGTCTGGATAGGCTATAGGACCTGCGAGGCGGTCTATTCAGACTGAAGGCTCATTAAGCATGATGTGTGTTCTATATTTTTTATATGACGTGGTTATATTTGTATGATGTTGGTATTTTGGGGATACTCACTAAGCTTCGGGCGTACAATTGTTGATGTTGTTTCAACTACTTCTAATGATCGTGGGAAGGCGAAGGCGTGATCGTGCACCTACTAATATTTTCATGATTTGATTATGGGGATACTATGATGTTTAAACAATTTGTCGTTGCTATTGATTCGTTGTTGCTATTTGATTTCTTGTTGTCCGATTGATTGCTTCCACTGGTAAGTTACTCTTCTCATTCTCAGATTGCTATACTATCATTGTGGTTATTTATTCATTGTCAACATGACTGGAAAGGACGATTCCCTTTAGTCAATCAATACTCATTTGGATGGAAAGAATTATACATATTGGAGTTACATTATGAAGAGCTTCCTTCATGGGAAGAGTATGTGAGGCTATGTCACTGGGACTAAAGCCAAACCCTTAATACCTCAAAGTGAGAATTTTGATTTGTTACTTGAAGCTTGGGAGACCGATAACTCCAAGGTAATTACTTGGATTAATAACTCTATCACTCAGTCTATCGGTATGCAGTTAGCTAAATATCACACAACAAAGGAAGTTTGGAATCACTTGGAAAGGTTGTATACTCAGTCTATCTTTGCTAAACAATACTAGTTATTATATGATATTCGTGCTCTTCAACAAAATGACCAGATCATTCATGATTTCTATGCTGCTATATTTGATTTGTAGGATCAATTGGCTCTTACTGAATCTAAAGAGTTAAAAGACTTTGAGCCTCACATTGTTAGGAGGGTAAAACAATGCTTGGTCCAGTTCTTGATAGCCTTGCATTCTGATTTTGAAGGTCTACGTGGAGCAATTCTTCGTCGCTCTCCTCTTCCCTCAGTTGATTATGTTGTCCATGAGTTAATTGCAGAAGAGACTCGTATCAAGTCTCATGCGGATAAAGGGTTTAAAGAAACCTTTATTCCTACTCCTGTTCCTGATGTGCTTGTTGTTTCCTCTAATTAGTCTCGACAACCTTCAAGGGTTGCTTATGATGAGTGTGCATTTTACAAACAGAAAAATCATCGGAAAGCTCAGTGTCCACTATTAGTTAACAAGTGTAAATATGGTCAACCTTAGTTGGGGCAACAAAATAGGCTTGGTCAACAGAAGTTTCAGCCATGTTCCTCTGGTACTCCTCCATGGGCCCCTCGTCCTCAACAGTTTTCTACAGCTATACCGCCAGTTGATACAATTTTTTTTTGGAAATATGCCACCATCTACATTGGAACCCAAGGTGTTTTAAAGTTTCAGTCAATATTTGGCCTTTAATTCCACTGCTATATCTGCATCTATGTCTCATTTTGGTTCTACTTCATCTGGTACATTAGGTATTCCCTCAACTTTGTGGATTTTAGATTCTGGGGTAACCCATCATATGACTCCTCATTTGTCATCATTTACTTCGTTTTCGTAAGTGTCATCTATTTTTGTTAAGTCCGCTAGTGATGCATCTATGATAATTGAGGGTGTTAGGCCTGTCTCTATTTCTCATATCACTCTCCCTAATGTTTACTACATTCCTAAACTTAATTTGAATCTTGTTTCAGTTAGTCTATTATGTAAGTCTAGTAACACAATGTTCTTTTCTGATTCTGTCTGTGTTATATAGGATCAACACACCCATAAGGTGATCAGGATCAGTCGTAGGGTGGGGCAACTGTATGTCTTGGAAGTTCTCAAAGTATATGATGTTGCTGCCTCCGACATTGATTTATCTTCTTTCCGTTTGAGTCCTTTGTCGTATGAGTTTTTGTTGGATTAGGTGTCTAAGCCCATAACTATTTTTGGTTTGTACTTGATTTGATTATGAGCATGGTCTTTTTGGGTTGCCTTCACTCATGCAACTTGATAGGATGACAAAAGGAGAGAGAGAGTAGAACTTATTATATGACTAATAAATTGGTACTCAAAATGGTTTTTTTTAATGTATTACAAGATTAATATATTATTTGGAAATCATATTATTTAATTAGTATTGATCATAAATTAATTTGGTAATCAAAAGAGACTGATTAAATAATTAGGGGATTGTTATGCAAATCATTGATAGTTGCATAATTAGGCTTATGGACTCCATAAAGTGGAGTGGACGAAATTTATGGGGAAGCCCATATGATTTCATCCATGGGCTCTAAGGAAAGAGTTCATGGGCTGCTTGTTTCCTTAGCATTCACATTAGGGTTTCCACCTAAAACCCTAGCAGCCACAAGTATAAATAAACCCCATGGCTATGGATTTTTGGCTTTATGAGGTTTTGTGAGAAACCCTAGCCAAAATCCTTCCTCTCTAAGTCTTCCTTTGCATTGGGTGTTTGTGACTCCACTAAATGTGCACCATTTGGGGCACTAGGCTTTCAGAAGTCAAGATTAAGAAGGATTAAACTTGTTTTTGCTACATAATAAGAGAAGTAAAGATTCTAACCCTAATCATATGTGATTTTCGATATATGTATGCTAGTTATTGGGTTATTGCTTTGGTATTCATGGTTGTATGTTCAAATAAGAAAAAAGCTAGATCCAAAAGAATTAGGGTTGCATGTACACCATAGGAATGATGGTATGCTAAAACCCAAATAGTGGCATCATAGGAATGATATATATATATATATATATATATATATATATATATATATATCCCTCTGGTCCAAAACTCTATTGCAACAAGCCTAAACTCCAGGCCCAACACTCAAGGCCCAAAATGAGACATAACCCAAAAGTCCACAGTGAGGTTACGCGGGGCGTACCTCCCATGGCTGAAATAGTCACAAACACCCAAAACACTCAGTCTCTTATCTCAAGAAGCTCATAACACATGCATGGCTTGAATCCAACGTCTAGGATTTGATTTTTATGACAATACACCACTAATTACACTCAAAGGGGTTGATCATAGTCTCTGGAGCTCAATATCTCATAAAGTCTCCACCTTCTGGGACATAAACGCTAAAATACTCTAGTATAATACTCAAAATAAAAGTGTGGGAAAGCTTTAAGCTTTATACCTCTATATTAATCTTCCAACTCAGATATGCTTAGATCAAAGGCCTGGAGTTCTCTCTCCTTCTTCTCTAAAGCTACTTCTTTACTCCAAGAACACACAAAATCATTTACGGCTCTCAAATGCACTCACAAGCTCCATGAACAAAGTATTAGGGTTTTAGAGGGTTTATTGACTGAGGACCGTGGCCAGGAATGAGGCCATCTCATTCGTTATATAGGGACACATCCAAAATTAGGGTTTACACTCTATGGCTAGTTGGCCCAACGTACTAGGTGGCTTCGCTTAGAAATCACGCACATGAGTACGCTAACCGTACACAGCTGTATGCCCAACGTACTCAGCTGCCACCTTTCTCAAATAAGGGACGTATCCTTCCACAACTTCAAACTTCCATCACTTTCTTGATATAACTCCGTTTCCAATGAACGTCATACCCACGGAAAGGTGTCGAGATGCCTTACACTTCTAGCACTCATCGTAACCCCATGATTTCCTCATGCCCGGTTCGTAGCCCAGGAACCCTAATCATGGATGATCCGAAACAGAATGTTACAAAATCTAATTTTTCATTTCGTTTTTCATGGTGGAAATTGGTAAATCATCATTTACCTACCTTCAAATATTCTGCAATTAGATTACGGCATCCCTCTTGTGAATTGTAGAATCTTGTGTTGGGTCCTAGCCTCCATATTTTATTTAGGAGCTATATTAAGGACTCAAATCAACTAACTTGAATTTCTCTATTTTGTAGATGTCAAATTCTAACAACTATGGTCTTCCTGAATCCTTTTGAAAATGCTTTCCACATGAAGATAATATTCCACGATTGAATCATGGAAACAAAAATCATTTTTCAGTTCCTCAACCTCCTGCAATAATTCTCCCTGACCCACGTGTTTGAAGACTTGAAAATTTCAAGGTCAATCAAGCCCTATTGGCAAGCAAACACGAAGATGGAAAGTCTATATGTGCTCAAGTCTTTGAGATGAAGTTGGATATTGACTATTTAGGAATGTTGGGTGTCGTTGTCTCAAGGAAGTTGGTTGTTGACTTGGTTCTTCAATCACTTCCTAACTCATATAGTAAGTTCATTAATGATTACTATATGATGGACCACGACGTGAACCTCATTGATTTGACTTATTTGCTAATTACTACTGAATCAGCAATAATTTGGCGCACCGGTAAAGCATATTTGACTGGTGGATCAACCTCCCAAGTTACCATGGACATAGGCAATGCCATGGATATCCCAAAAATGATTTCTTCTCCTAAAGGAAAGGAATTGGGCATGATTGAAAGTTGTGATCATAAGAGGAAAGCCAGTTCTGAAATAGTTCCATGTGCAAATGTCATAGAGTCCATTTGTTTCTATTACCATTTGAATAGACATTGGAAATGAAGCTGCCATGACTACCTGAGATATCTAAGAGAGGGTAAAATCAAATTGTATGGTTCTACTTCAGGTAAATCCACTATCTAACTCTATTAAGTTCCTATTTATAGATTCTTAATACATGATGTGATAAGATTACATTTTGATTTTTTATAGGATCGAAGAAAAGAAAGGAAGCTTAAAGGAAGAGATAGGATGAGTCTGATCGCGAAGAAACAGATTTCGATTGCATGGTTCGATGATAGGATTTTTGAGCTGCTGCATAAGAGTTATGATAGATTGATTAGGAACATTTATTAACATAGTTTTCATTTGTAATTGCGTTGTAAGGACAAGTTTTTTCTACACTTTTTGTAAATAAAATAAATTTAGAATTTTGGCTTATTTTATATATCCTTGCAATGACTTTGTGAAAATTGATGTTTTCATGTTTCTATTGTTAGCAATATTGAAAATGGATGTGATTCTTAGTTATGTTATTTGTGGTAGTGTCGAAAATTTACCAAATAATAAACGATTCTCATCACCCAAGTTTCAATTGGATAGAAACTTGGAATCATGCGACTTGTATTGTATGATGAATAAGAATCTTCGTATTTGAAATTTATGACTAATTACTTGTTCACATAAGTATGCGAGTTAAGTGAAGGACTAAAGGATCTAGTACGCGTTGTTGTGCACTAGGTCAAGTCCACTACAAGGAACGATAAGGATGTTCATCATGATTTGTTAAAAGTTTAGTAAATGTTGTTATGCTTACAAGATTAAGTGCAATTCTGAATCATTGAAAAGGTTTCAATGTAAAGCAGAATGAATATGAAGAATCAATTAGGTACAAAGATAAAATTCTCTCTAATATAAAAAGAAGGGAGAGTACTTAAGTATCGTTTTTATGATTTACTTAGTGATTATGAAATCGCGTCACAATTGATCCTCTAAGGACACCGTAGTGCACTAGTATGGCTAAGAAGAGGAATCGACAATTGTTGAAATGGTTAAATCAAAAGGAGAATCATACTTCATTTCAAAATCGAGTCTTAGAGTTAAACTCCAAGATTGTGACTTGAGTAACACATCTTATGAAAGTTTATAACACACTCCTCCAATGTGGAGTAGAAAATGTCTTCTAATTCCTACACATTTGAAATTGGTAAGTTGTGATGTCTTGAATAAGACGATCAACTAAGAAAAATTATGGGAAGTGTTTGTCTCGATAAGAATCCGCACTAACTTTTGAATATTTGTTTGTTGAGGAATGTTGCTTGACAAGAAAATATTATATGTCAAGAGGTCAGTGGGAGCCTAAATGATCTTGAAAAGTTTCAAGAACTAATCAAGAATAAACCTATTTTTTATCACTAGCACACGACTTGAGGTTTGTAACCTATCATGTTGACATACTCTTGTTTCTATGCCATTCCAGTTTAGTTGACTGTGCATGTGAGTTCTATGATTCTTATTTGAATGCATAAAGGCAAAGCACCTTAATCAATGAAAGTTCATTGATCTTTATGAATGAGCTGCTCAACTACTTGGAAGACATGGTAGGCCCTTGTGCTTCTAGATGGCAAGAAATTAGAGTTGAACAAGTTCAGTCCATATGAAGTTGGATTTGTCACAAACCTTGTCTTGTGATTATGGTTATGACAAATTCACAGGGATAGGAACACATACACCATAAAATCTTAGTGGTAAGGTTTCTCTCCAATTCATGAAAATGATTATGAGGAACCGCTTTCACTAAAATGATTTTAAGGAGATAGCGATTTTGTAAATTGCATTCTCAAATTCAATTATGATTACGACATCCCTCTTCATAGTTAGAATTGTGAGATTTGGCAACTAGTCTGAACATTTGAGGCTTATTGATATATGTTCTAAAATAGTTTAGACACACATATGAGGTTTCTAGTAAAAGGTGTATGAGCTTAGACAAAGTCTTATCGAAGCATCACATATCAGAATTATGAACTTTGGTAACAAAGTCAATAAATATTGATTTCTAGAAGTCCAACTGTTTTCTGAGTACATGTCAAAGCTAGTGGGAGCATAATTGTTATGCTGGTAAGGATATAATGATCATATTAGTGGGAGCATGATTACTATGTTAAGTGTTGCAAGTTAGCAATAATAATTATAGAAAACAAAAGTTTCAATTTGCAAAGCTGCAGAAGTTTAAAGGTTGCTTCACTATAATTAAGGGAGAGAAATTTATAGTTCATTTCAAATCTAAAAGCCTAGATCGAGAAATTTTAATCAAATTTAGTCAAAGGACATATACGAATGTTACGTTAAAAGGTTCAACATAAGGAAATTCTATATATGGTAATATTATACAGGAGATTGGTAAAATATCTGTTGGATTAGTGTCTAAGTGCATAACTATAATTGGTATGTACTTGACCCGACTCGGCATGGTCCATTTAGGTTGCATGGCATCGGAACATTTGGATAAACCATTTGTGAGAAGAGGACATTTGTGACATATTAGTATATTATAAGTTCTAATATATTAATATGAAATCATGTTATTTAATTAGTATTGATCAAGAATTAATATGGAATTAATTAGGTGGTCAAAAGGAGACTAATTAAATATATAGGGATTGATTGTGTAAATCATTCATTCTTATATATGTGTGCTTATGATCCATGATTCCTTATGTTGGGTTTAACACATATGGTGACCCATGGATACTCCATGGATGTTCAAACCCATAGAGCATAAGGAATGGGTAAAGTCATGAGTTATATGGTGTAACCCTAATAGCCACACTATATAAAGACCCCATTGGTTGGTGAAATTGGAACTAGTGATACATATATGAGGACTAGTCGATTTGAGCATGAGTGTCTTCTTTTCATGGTTATTCCAAGTGTTGATGATGTTGTGTGAACCATTTGAGGTGTCACACTTCGGGAACTAGGCTCTCAAGCTTCATGGAGTCAATCTACATCAACAAGGTATGTATTCTATCTATTTTATTATCCAAGTATCAAAGATTGTATGCTAGTTAGGGTAATACCTTGAAATATTCATATTTGCATGTAAAATAGAGAAAACATATCTCCAATGTATTTAAGGTTGCATGTACACCATAGGAGTGTTAGAATGCTCAAAACCCAACAGTGGTATTAGAGCCTAGGCTTGTTTTCTTGTTATACTTGTTTAAATTGCTGAAAAATCGAAGTGTTGTGCTGTCTGGACAGGGGACTCAACGAGTCCAAATACAAACTCATCCAACTCGCCGAGTTGGTTCATGCACTCAACGAGTTGGACCCCCTGATAGCATATCTTCGAGTTTTAAAGTTGGAATTGGTCTAGAATCATTACCTTAAGTTGTTTTGGACTTTTAAAACCTCTTTTTAAAGTGGTAATGATTATAGCAAACCAATTTCAAGGTTAAAATCAAAATTTCAAGATTTATGTAATTTTTGAAATTGTTGATATGGATTGTTCATGCTTATGAGTGTTGGTAGATCATAGGAATTGTTTACAAAAGTGTTCGTTAGTTAATTCTTGATCTAAATGTATTTTAATGGAGTCCATAATCTGTCCTCATGTTATGGGGTACCAAAAGTTCTTTTGTGTTACATTGTTTTATGAGTTATTTTAGATTAATGAAAATATATGTGTTAGTTGTTTTCAATCCAAATTAATCGAAAAGTTGTTCATAAAATGTGCTTTTGTAACTTGTTCTCAAGGTATATGAAAAGCCACATTTATGAATCTTAAAACTCATAAAAATGCCTTATGTTACAAAAATGAAGAGTCCCTTTCTTATAAATAGTTTTTATGGCTCCATAACTTGTCCTCAAGTTATGGATGTTGAAGAATCTCTTCATTAAAAGTTTTTTAAAACTTTAATTAAACTCATAAGTTATGAAAATCCAAGAGTTTTGAAGAGTTTCAAAACTTGCCCTCAAGTTTTGGAAATTGTAAAGTTTTCCCCATGAATACTTTAGTTCGAAGTTAAGCCCTTAGAATTTTAAAAGTTAAAATGCAACCCTTATACTTTATAATATTATAAGTTAATAATATATATATATATATATATATATATATATATATATATATATATATATATGTGTGTGTGTGTATGTGTGTGTAAGAGCAAGTTGTCTTACGATTAGTAGGCCTCGTTCACGAAGCCGGTCTATAAGGGGGGTATAAGGTTACTGCCTATAATATGGCAGTTTAATGGGTGTCGACTCTCACCCACCGCTTCCTTGACTGAGGGCCGTTAGCCGAACGGGTAGGACAAGGACTATAATTCTCCATTCATTAAAAGTATTAATGATATTTACTATGTAACTAAACTCTTATTAATACCAGTCTTATTTACTTAGGAAAATGTGAATTAGGTGCTAACCCATGAAATTACACTTTGCACTTTGCTTAAGTCGGTTAGTGGAGCGTGTGTGGTTAACTGACACACTAGCTTGATTTAACAAGGTTGGAAAAAGGTAAATTAATGTTTATTATAGTATCGGTGGAGCGTCTGTGGTTAACCGGCACATCGATTGAGGGGTACCAAGTATATTTGCATGGTTATTCACACCTTGTTTTGTGATCCTCAACATCCTAATCACAAAACTTGAGAGGGCACAATTGAGATTGAAACATGCCATTGAAAAGTTCAATGAATCTCAAAAGATCTTGGAGTTTCAAATCCAATTAAAAACCTAATAAATTATTTCGTTTTTCATGGTGGAAATTGGTGAATCGTCATTCACCTACCTTCAAATATTCTATAGCTTGGGTTACAACATCCCTCTTCCAAGTTATAAAATATTGTGTTGGGTCCTAGACTTAATATTTCATATTGGGTGCTATATTAAGGACTTTAAATTAACTATCTTGAATATCTCCCAAAAGATGTCTAGTTCAGACATCTAAGATCTTCCCAAATCTCTTGTAACTTCAATTCCTCCACCTCCTCCAATTATCCTGCCTAACCCACAAGCTCAAGGTCACTCAATCCCTATTGGAAAGCAAGGTCTATGTGTGATTGCATCTTAGAGATGAAGGAACATATTGACAAGCCAGTAGAGTTGGGTGTCAAAGTCTTAAGAAAGTTTGATGTTCAATCACTTTCTAAGTCACATAGTGAGTTACCTATGCGACTACTATAAAATAGACTATGACATGACTCTTAATGATCTTATCTATTTTCTTGGTACCGCTAAATCAGAAATGATTTGGTGCTTTGGTAAAGCAAATTTGATTAGTAGATCAACTTTCCAAACCTTCAATGGACATTGACAATGGTTGCATTGGATACATAGTAAAAGCTTTCTCTTCCTAATGGAAAGGGATTGGCCCTAGTCAACTCGGTTGACCAAATGGTAAAGAGAAAGGCTAAGTCTGAGATTGTCCCATGTACCATTCCCAAAAGGGTCCATATGGTTCTATTGCCAAAAGGAAAGGGAATTGGTTGCGAAGCTGCCAAATTTACCTGAAAGTTCATAAGGCTGGTAAAGTCAACAAGTTTGACTCTACTTTAGGTAAAGTCCACTATCTAACTTGATTAAGTTTCGATTATGATATTCTTATTACATGATGTGACTATGTCACATGTTGATGTTTTAAGAATCAAAGGAGAATTGAAGGAAACTTAAAGAAAGAGTATGTTGAATCTGATCGCGAAGATGGATTTCTATCGCCTGAATAAAGATCGGATTCTTGAGCTACTCTTAGGAGTTATGATAGATTGCTAGGAAACATGTAATAGCATAGTTTTCATTTAACGTTGCATTGTAAGGAAATGTTTTTTCTGCATTTTATAAATATATAAAAGTTTGTTTTACTTTAATTTATATCTCCTTGCAATGGCATTTATGAAAACTTGATCTTTGTATCTTTCTAGCAATATTGAAAATATGAATTTGACTCTTTCATTTGTGGTAGTGTCTAAATTTACCAAATAAGGAGAGCTTCTCCTCATCCAAGTTTTCAGTTGGATAGAAACTTGGAATCATACAAGTTGTACAGTATGATGAATGAGAACTTTCAACTTTGGAAAATTCAGACAAGTTCTTTGTTCACATTTTAATGTGAGTCAAGTAAAGGACTAAGGGATCGAGTGTACATTCTTCCGCACTGATAAAGTCCACCACGAAAGATCTATAAGACTATTCGTCATGTTTTACTAAAGTTTAGTAAATATGGTTACACTTACAAGTTTAAGTGTAATTCTGATACATTGGAAATTTTCGATGTATGGCAGAACTAATGAGGAGAATCAAATTAGGCAGAAGGATAAAAGTTTCTCAAATATAAAAAGATGGGAGAGTACTTTAGTATCATGTTATATGATCATGTTATATGATCATCTTAATGATTAAGAGACCTTATCATAATTCATCCTCTAAGTGCATTCTGATAGCTAAGAAGAGGAGCTATGAATTGTTGAAGTGGTCAAATCAAGAAGATGATTCATGCCTCATTCCAAAAACAATTCTTAGAGTCATACTCCAAGATTGTAACTTGAGTGACATATCTTAAAGGAAGGTTTCTTAACACTAGTCAAATGTAAGAGTAAAAGTATCCTACTCTAGTACATTTGAAATTGGTATGTTGTAATGTTTTGGATAAAACAAAGACCAACTAAGACCAATTGTGTGAAGTGTTTGTCTTGATAAAGAATCCAAACTATCGATTCAATATTTGGCAAGATACTCTTATATGTCAAGAGGACAGTGGGAGTCTTAAAGATCCTAAAAATAATTTGAAGATCTAATCAAGAATAAAAACTTGTAGCTTAACACTAGCACACGACATGAGGTTTGTAACCTATCGTGTTGACATATTCCTATTTATGTGCCCATTCCAGTGAAAGTTAGCTTCACATATGAGTTCTGAGAGTTCTTAATTGGTTACATAACAACTTGGAAGCAATGGCAGGCCCTTGAGATGCCAGGTGGCAAGAAATTATGATTGAGTTCAGTCCATATGAGTTTGGGTTTGTCATTATCCTTGTCTTGTGACTATGGTTTTGACAATTCACATGGATAAGAACACATACACCATAAAATCTAAGCACCATAAGGTTTCTCTCCGATTCATGAAAATGATGGTGAGGAAACATTTCCACCAAGTAGATTTGAATTACATAGCAAAGATCTAAACAATTGAGACTATGATTACTGTCACACCCCCGAACCAGATGGTGGAAACGCCCGAGGGCTCGCATGACTTAATTGAATATCATCGCAATGAATATACATGAATCAAAACATAAATATCACCAAGCATCAATAAATTACAACCGACATTGTTCACATCAAGTACATTGTTTAAACATTACATATCCATAGCATAAATTGTTTAATAGTTTTCAAAAGCATAACACCCTAACATACTTGGTGTTACTCCTCAGATTACCTGTTACCTGAGAATACAAATTATTTTGAAAAATCTCAACATATGGAATGTTGGTGAGTTCATAAGCATGGTTGTTATGAAAATGTTTTGTGTAGTTTGTAAAACCCAGAAAATCCGTTATTTTCTGAAAAAGACAATTGTTTATACCAAAGTGTGAAGATCCATAGGTTTATGCGTGAATGATTTCAAAGCGTTATTGAAAAGTACAAATGAATGGTGTTGATTTTCCTCGAAAAACCCGATGTTTTCCGATCATAAAATATAATTGTTTCAAATTGTTATATATCGTCACAACGAATGATTATGATTTTTCCTTGATTACTTGGATAGTATTAGATTTGTTTATGTGAGTCATTATAACCATGCATGATAATGACTAGTTCGTCTGTCTTGGCATTCTAACGAACGTCGGAATTGATCTTAAGATTTTGTCACCCTAGACTAGCCAAGTCTAACTTTAGCGAAAAGCTGAGGTGTGGGGGTAGTCACCCCCGTATAGATCTATACACAAACTATCGCTCTCCCTCCAGGAGACTTTGATTATAACTACAGACTACGAACGACCCATAGAGGTTCCACCCGTTATTACTCACTGAATCCAACATGAATTTGATTATCATTAATTTACGACCTGTATATGTTTACTAAACTGAAGGTAAGCCTAATAAACGAGGAGCAGAGGATTACAAGGTCCTACTAATCCCACGTATTATTTATGCCTACTGGGCATATGAAGGACACGTTGGACCGTTTCGCATTTGATTTATTTGGACCTTACTAGCAATTCTAATGGGCCACTAAGGCCTTATAGCACTTGAAAGCCATTGAGGGTCCCATAAATATGAAATTGGGTCACAGGATGCCCAATAAACACTTATTATTATCATTGGGCCCTAAAGTCATGTTAATGGGTCACAAAGGCCCAATAAGCATGTTTAGGAACTTTCAAGCTGAAAGATTTCAATATTGACTTGTTTTAGGTATTGTATAACTGTCGGAAAGATTGATTTAACAATGTTTAGATTTGTAATGGCACGAGGCCGATCGGTTGTTTATAACGATATTCGGGAATTATATGTATATTCATCTTTCTATTTTCGTAAGTTGTCATTTGGTGTTTTTGACTCAATATCTTAAAAACAAACTGATTGACTCAAAAATATTGGTTTGACCCATTTTGCCCTTCTTTAATAAAAATGACAATTGTAGTCTTAAAAAGACATTTTGGACCCTTAACCCATTTTCTTGACACTTTTGACCCATAGACTTGTTCAAGTGATGTTTTTAGCTCAAAATTATTCTTTGGCAGTTTCAGCCCCTCCATAAAAGTGTCTTTCAGTTAAAGCCCAAACTTTTTGCAACTTTTACAATTTTGGCCCAAAATCTAAAAACTTTCATTTTTTATATTTGTTTGGAAAAATATCATTTTAACCCCTGAATTAGTTTTGTTTACCCTTTTTCCCCTTGTTTTTAGAATTTTACCATTTCAATTCCTTGAAAAGCACATTTTTCGCAATTTTGGGCCTAAAGGCCGAAAAGCCCAAAGTTTAGCCTATTAGGCTAAAATTTAAACTTTTAGTCCTTTAAAAATCAAGATTGTTATAATAACTCATATTTTAACTGATTTGACCTTTTTGACCCTTATAAAACTGTAAATGACATCTATTTCCCATCTTTTGGTTATTTGTCAAAAATGGTTCATATTTTGGATTTGTGTTTTGTTTTGCATATTTGGATCTTGTATAATGCTTTGGTCTTGATAATAACATGATTTAAGATGTCTTAGAACATATATTTCCTAATCATGGTTAAGGATCTCGGCTAGATTATGATTTTCACACATATTTATCAAATGAATTCAAGAAATCACACATATCATACAAAAACACATAGATCTACCTTGGTTTTGTTGTTTCAATTTTTAAGGAAGAAATGGAGAGATCTTGGCTTTTAGGAAGTTTCCTTGAGTGGATTCCGAACTCAAGAAGTTCTAGGAGGCTAAATCACAAATTTTAGGTGGTAAGAGTAATGAATGAGTGTAGAAAGAAAATATGTTACATAGGTTTGTAAGATCTTACCATTAAAATGTAACTTGAAGTGGTTTTTGAATGAAAAAATCCTTGGAATACTTATAATTCTCGAAAATTTGGATGAAATGAAGGAGGGTGTTTTTATGTGTTTGGGAGAGATTTTTCAGAGTGTATGGGTGCTCTTGAGTTGGTTGCATAGTTATATGTTGTATAATAAGCTTGGCTGTCCCGTAAACAAAGATGAGGTCATCTCCCCCTTAATCCTCCACTAATCTTTTTTTTTTTTTTTTTTTTTTTTTTTTTTTTTTTTTAACTTCAGGCCAAGAGTGAGAAAGAGGAGATGTGCTTTGGGCCTTTTGTGCTTGATTTCGATAGTATGAGGCCCAATTTGATGGTTTTCAACCCATTGGGCCTTTTGGGTAGCTTACGACCAGATAACATAAAAATGGGTTTTATGGTCCATTAAGGTTAATTAGATTTTTTGTGGCCCAATAAGGCCCCTTAGAGATAAACTAGTCCATCCTAGGCTTATGAGGCCCAAAATGCTAAGTTTCATGCAAATGGGTCCAATTAGAGTCCATTTAAGAGTTCTAAGCCCAAAATAGTCAATTTGGAAGCTTAATGGTCCATTAGGCCCAATAAGAAAATCCTAGTCGAAAATGGACTTAAACCGGGAATTTTTTTTAGGGTTTCCAACTTTTGTTGACTAATTGAAAGTTTGTATAGGGTATTTGATGGAATTTTGTTGTCATTGAATAAACACCATACACGTTTTAGCTACAATGTCATTCTTTGTTAAGTGTTTAAATGTATTAGAATTCCTAGTTGTGACATCATCCGCGCGTTAGACGGAATTTCTTCCCGAAATTCTTTTTGAAGGTAGATTCAAGGATGCGAGAATAGGTGAGGGTACTTCTGCTTCATCTGGGCTTTGTGTTCCCATGTGAATTCTGGTCCATGCTTCGCGTTCCACCGAACTTTCACAATCGGAATGCGACTTTGCTTTGTACGCCTCACCTCCCTGTTCATGATTTCGACTGGTTCTTCGGTGAATAGGAGATTATCGTTGATTTCGATTTCTTCAAGTGGAATGACGAGGGTTTCGTCGGATAAACAATATTTCAAATTGGAAACATGGAACACGGGGTGTACACTATTGAGCTCGACAAGTAGATGCAGTCTATAGGCCACTGGACCAATTCGAGCAAGAATCTCGAAGGGTCCAATGTATTGTGGGTTTAGTTTCCCCGTTTCCTAAAACGAATCACCCCTTTCCAGGGAGAGACTTTTAACAACACCCAATCCCCGACTTGAAATTCTAAGGGCTTTCGTCGTTTATCAGCATAGCTCTTATGTCAGTCTCGTGATGCTTGTAGTTGATTTTTGATTTGTATTATTTTCTCCGTTGTTTCACGTATGATCTCCGATCCCATTAAAGCACTGCTCGATGTGTGTCTTCCTGCTAGCTGAGTATCACCTACCTCAGCCCAACACAACGGTGATCTGCATTTATGCCCGTATAGTGCTTCTAAAAGAGCAACTTTGATGCCTGAGTGATAACTGTTGTTATATGAGAATTCGATTAAAGTCAAGTGGGTATCCCATGACTATCCAAAGTCTATCACACATGCGCGAAGCATATCTTCAAGAGTTTGAATGGTTCGCTCACTTTGACTATCCGTTTATGGATGATAAGCAGTGCTCATGTCGAGATGTGTTCTCATAGCCTTTTGAAGTGATTGCCAAAAACGCAAAGTGAATCTACTATCTCGGTCGGAGATGGTAGATATTAGCACTCCATGAAGTCTCACCACTTCTTTGATGTATATTCTGGTCAACCTTTCCATCTTATAGGATTCTTTTATTGGCAAGAAATGAGCGAATTTCATCAATCTCTCGACTATTACCCATATGGTATCCAATCCATCTGTTGACTTGGGTAATTTGGTCACAAAGTCCATAGTAATCCTTTCCCATTTCCACTCGGGAATTACTGGTTGTTGTATTAATCTTATGGGCTTCAGATATTCCACCTTCACTTTAGCGCAAGTAAGCCATTTGCTAACACAGGTGGCAATCTCTGCCTTATTGATGGGCCACCAATAATGCTGCTTGATATCCAAGTACATTTTATATGAACCTGGATGGATGGAGTAATGTGTCTTATGGGGTTCATTCATGACTACTTCTCTAAATACTCCGAGCTTAGGGATCCAAATGCGGTTCATGTAATAGGCTCCATCCTCCTTAACTTCGAAATTCTTTTCCATTCCACGTAACGCTTCACTTGTTCTGTTTTCTATCTTCAGAGCATTCAACTGGGTTATTTTGATGTGTGTGGTCAGGTGGGATTAAATGGTTATGGAGAGAGTTTTTACATGACGATTTGAGTATTCTTCCTACTCAAGGCATCAACTACCATGTTAGCCTTTCCTGAGTGGTACTTGATTTCGCACTCATAATCGTTTAGCAGTTCGACCCATCTTCGTTGTCTCATGTTCAACTCTTTTTGATTTAAAATGTGTTGGAGACTCTTGTGGTTAGTGAAAATAGTGCACTTTGTACCATAAAGGTAGTGCCTCCAAATATTCAAGGCGAAGACCACAACTCCCAGTTCGAGATCATGGGTGGTATAATTCACCTCATGTGTCTTTAGCTATTGGGACGCGTAAGCTATCACCTTCCCACACTGCATAAGTATGCAACCTAAACCCTGATTCGATGCATCGCAGTAAACTACGAAGTCCTCTGTTCCCTCTATTAGTGATAGTACCAGTGTGTTGTAGAGTGCTTGCTTCAGAGTTTGGATTGCAACTTCTTGCTTATTTGTCCATTCAAAGGGTGTGCCCTTTTGTGTAAGCATGGTAAGTGGCTTGGATGTTTTAGAGAAGTTCTGGAAGAACCTCCTGTAACAGCCTATGAGACCTAAAAATTGACAAATTTTTGTGGGTGTCATTGGGATCACCCATCATTCAATGGATTTGACCTTAGAAGTATCCACATGTATCCCTTCTTGACTAACGACATGTCCCAAAAAGTTCACACTACGGAGCCAGAATTCAAACTTAGAGAGTTTTGCATATATCTTTTCGGTTTGCAGGATTTGCCGGAGATGTTGGCCATGCTCCTCTTCGCTTCAAGAATAGAATAGAATAGAATGTCGTCAATGAAAACGATGACAAATTTGTCGATGAATGGTCGGAAAATTCAATTCATTAGGTCCATCAATGCAGCAGGGGCATTCCTTAAGCCAAAGGGCATTATGACAAATTCATAATGTCCATAACGAGTTCGGAAAGTGGTTTTGGGGATATCCTCTTCCCGGAATTTGATTTGGTGGTATCCGGATTGCAGATCTATCTTAGAGAAGTAGCTTGCGCCTTAGAGTTGGTCAAATAGATCGTCAATTCATGGAAGTGGATAGCGATTTTTGATAGTGAGCTTATTTAGTTCCATGTAGTTAATACACATCCTAAAGGAACCATCTTTCTTCTTAACAAAGAGAACCGGAGCTCCCCATGGTGGGAAGCTGGTTCGGATAAATCCTTTGTTTAGGAGCTCATTGAGTTGGTTGGAAAACTCTTGCATCTCCATAGGAGCCAATCTATAGGGTGATTTAGTGATGGGTGTAGCTCCTGGCACGATATCGATTCGGAACTCGACTTGTCTTTCTAGGGGTATTCGCGGGAGATCTTCAGGAAAAACATCTGGGAAATCGAAAGCCATTGGGATGTCTCGAATATTCACCTCTTCTTTGGACTTATCCATTATATGAGCTAGAAACATCAAATCTTTCTTTCGTAGATACTTCTGTGCCTTAATGCACGAGATAAGACGAAGGTTCGTGCTAGGTTTGTCTCCGTATATAATTAGGCTTTCGTGATTCGGAAGGTGAAGGCGAACGCCCTTCTCGTGACACATAATTTTGTCATGGTGGGGGCTTAACTAGTCCATGCCGATAATCACATCAAAACTCCTAATGGAAACAGGCATTAGGTTTATTTGAAATATGTGCTGGCTCAAGGTTAGGGTACATCCGATGTAGATTTCCTTAGTGGATTCTATTTTCCCATTATCCATTTCCACCGTAAAGGTTTCATTAAGCTTCAGGGGTCATTGTTTTAACAAGTGTTTGAATCTATTACTCACAAAGCTTCGTTCTGCTCGGTATCAAATAGGATGCATGCATAAGTGTGGTTTAGGAGGAACGTACCAGTGACAACAACAGGGTCATGAACTGCTCCTCCCTGACCCATGGTCATCACTCTTCCTATACCTCCATTCCGGGGGTTGTTGTTGTTGGGGCAGTTTCGACAGAAATGCCCAGTCTTTCCACATCCATAGTAAGTGTGTCTTGGTCCCGCATTATTGCTGTTGTTGTTGTTGTTGTTGTTGTTGTTGTTGTTTCCTTGCTACTAGTTCCGGGAAGGATAGGTCCTACAATATTTTTCCGTGTGACCCTTTCGATTGCAACTGGTACCATGCATCTCCCTGCATTCGCCATGGTGATGGAGATTGCACTTGTTGCAATTTGGGAGATTACCGGAATACTATCTAGGGGCACTTAGAGTAGCTGAGACTGGAGCATGTGACTGTTTTTTTTCTTTGATGACTCTGAGCCTTGTCTCCCCTTTCTCTTTTTATTCTTTCCATTCTTTTTCTCACTCTCCTTCTTGCCTTCAGTTTCCCGTAGTTTCTTGCCCCTCTTGTTGTTGTAGTTGTACAATTTCTTGGCCAACCTCTTGGCACTGTCGAATGTTTCCAGATTTGCAGCTATCACATTTCCTTGAATTGGGGAGGTTAATCCCCAATTGAATCATTCGATTTTCTTTCCCTCTGAAGTAAGTATGCCAGGGCACAACAGTGACAGTTCGCTAAACCTTGATATGTATGCATCAATATTGGAGTTTTGGAGAGTAAGGTTCCACAACACTTGCTCCATCTTCTGAATTTCACCTTGCGGGCAATACTCGGCAATCAACATTTTTTTCAACTCCGCCCACGACATGGAGTTGGCTATGGGGAGAGTCATGGCTTCCACATGTCCGTTGCACCAGGTGAGAGCTTGATCAACAAACGTGCATGCGACAAACTTCACCTTCATCTCCTTGGGGCATTCCCATATCTCAAATACCGATTCCACTTTTTCTATCCATCTTTTTAGGGTTATCATTCCACCCGTGTCATTAAAGGTTCGTGGCTTGGCGTTGGTGAAGTCTTTGTAAGAGCATATCTTGGTAGGCCCTTGATTTATTCCGTTGTTCAAACTTCCAGCCCCTTGTCCAATTGCTCCACCATTGTGACAACCGCAAATACCGCTGCTTGAAATGCCGTTGAATTGATTTCTAGTGGGGTTGGCCCAAGGTTCGCACGAGCAGGTTGTTGCGGCATCTTTCTGTCATGGAGCAGAAAGATGTTGAGTGCCTAGAATTTTGTGAGTTCATGGTCCTATAGACTAAGTGTATAACACATACTCAAGTAGTTTCACATATTAACATACAATCATGGAAACATAACACATAATGGACAACAACATCACAATAGAACACATATATTTTTCCACAAATAATATCCGTACTTTGATACATTGAAAATTTGCTTGAAAGAGCATACATAAGTGGTGCAAGTTCGGTAGCATAACAGAACTATGAGTAGTGTAATCAATTAAACATAGAGTCGATGATACATAGCATAGATCATAGTACTAGTAGGGTAAGGCTGGTCCTAACACTCTAAGGAGCGCCAGACGACGGCAGCGAGGTCATACACCGAAGTGTTGTGCCAACAACTTGGCCATCTCAGTCATTTCTCCAATGACTTCATCTCTTTCCTGTTAAGCCTGCACCACTCGTGCTTCCATGGAAAATAGTTGTTGCTGCAGAGCGGCAATCTCAGCTTCCGGAGAATGATTTTCTCTTGCGGGATTCCCAGGTGGGGCAGGGTGGTTCTACTGCGTCTCGCTGGTAGGTGGTGTGATAGAATCCTCGCCTGTGTCTTGTTCTTCCTCCATGTCGTCATGGGTCCCACCAAACTCGTAGTCCATGTCCGTGTACTCGTCAGGCCCAACGTCGTGTGCTCCCCGATGATCTCTCGCGGGTTCATCCTCGATCATCCCGTGGGCCACTAGTGCATGGTAGAAGTGTACTCGTTGTTGATTATCATCCATCGCGACTGCATGGGGCGCAGGAACGAGTCAGGTTTTGATTATTATGTAAATTTAGTTAATGTTCTATTCTTGGTAATCAAAGGGGTATGTTTTTAGGTTTACCGGCCATCACGATTTCCTCGGGGCATGTGATATGTGACAAGCTGGAATTTATTCCGTCACTATAACTCGTTTCCATTAATAAAACCCGTCTTTATCAAATTTTTCTGTTAGCATTTGGATTAGGGCATTTAAATTGAGAATTTTATTATGACTTCATGAGTGTCCAAACACATTAGAAACACGTGAAAACACCCTCGATATTCATTTGGAAAAATTTAGTTTACGACTAAGTCGGGTTATGACAACTTAATTTGGTACGACCATAAGCCCCGTTTAACGTCATTATCAGGTAGATTTCCACTAGGCCTCAAACTCAAACCATATATAAAGTTGAGAGGACTTCATTTGAAGCTTTTTCACTCTCTCTCACTACTCTCTCTCTACAAATCCAAGTTTTGATCCAAAATCACCCATTCCAAGCTCCAAATTGGTAAGTAATCCCTCCTAGCTGATAGTGTACTTTTTTAACATTCAAATCCATGTCTGAATCATCCAAAAGGACCAAAGACTTGTGTTTACGGCCCAGGAACAGCCCCAAACCGTAAACACACTTAAATGGGGTTTTGAAGCCCCAAAACCCTCCCAAATCACTTCTAGTGTTTAATATGACTTAGGGGGTTGCATGAATGGACTTAGAACACCAAAAACTTAACATATGGGGAGTAAACATGAGTTTACAGCCCAAGATCATGCTTGGACTGTAAACACCCCTTCTAAGGCTGTAAACACCATTTAAGGTGTTAAAATGCCCCTTAAGCACCTCCTATGGGTTGGAATAATGTCTAGAACTAACCACCATTGTGTTAGGGACCTTCAACATGAAAGAAACCACCTCCTTAGGAGATTACGGCCGTAAACCCCCCAAGGAATGGTTCATGGGCCATAAACTCCTCTAAAGTGGTCAATGGTGCCCTACCTTCCTTCCATGACTTGTACTTTAGACTAGAACCACTTGTGCTTAACCTAGGATCACCAAAACACAAAAGGAAAGTGCATGTGAGAGTTTGCGGCTATAAAATCCTAGTTTACAGCCGTAAACTCCTTAAAATGGTCCCTTTGATGGTTTAGTCACTTCCAATGACTTAGAACTGTACCTAGCCTAATTCCACAAGTGTTGTAAGACCATTAAGCATCCAAGAACACACCACCCATCATTTTACGGCCGTAAACTCATGGGGACATGGTCATTGGGCTGAAAAATCCCTTAGGAGTTTACACTTGAAGAGCAAACTCTATATCTAGGCCTTACACCTCCTTAGATGCCACCCGGATCACTCCTAACACTTGAGATAAAGTGTTTTCACGCCTTGGAATGTACTATCTTAATTAATTAGTGGTTCAAACTCTAATTAGATACAATTATGTATCTCTTCATATTACATAGGAACCTAGCATGTATTCAAGCCTCGAACTGAAACTTAGTACCCTAACCGGCACATTTCTTGTCTGGTGAGTTCATACCCCTACACTTTTTCCGTGTTTTCAATGTTTTCAGGGGGGAATACAAGCAAAAGTACAAGAATATCTTGTACTCAAACATATTATTTCATTTGAAATGTTTCATATTCAGTATACTTTTAACACTGGAAATCATATTAACCAACCGTTTGCCTTATAGAGTTAGTTTTCAAACTAATTGCAAAACGCGTTATAAAATGTTATAATTTATATTTCACAAATGATTTTCCACGTCATTACTGTTAAAATCATAAATCTTAGAACTTTTGATACGTCCTCTGTAACACTCCACAGAGATACGCGAGTGGAGGACCACCTTTGTAACTAGAATCTAAAACAAGATTTT
Organism: Lactuca saligna; assembly: GCF_052625555.1. Lineage (NCBI taxonomy): Eukaryota > Viridiplantae > Streptophyta > Magnoliopsida > Asterales > Asteraceae > Lactuca > Lactuca saligna. The sequence goes on from NC_136424.1 coordinate 254,773,566, forward strand.
CCGCATTATTACTTGTAAATTCGTTAATCTTAAAAATTGGAGACACGTCCTATGAAACATTCCACAAAGATACACAAGTGGAGGACTACCCCTGTAACCAGAATCTCCTGGACGGAGAGCGTGACTTGAGCGTATAGATCTATATGGGGCTGACTACCCTGCACCTTGCTGCTAGGTACAGTGGGACCAGCAGGTCTACCAGTGACAAAAGTCATAAAATGATACTGGACTTCTTATTGCCATATCTAGTCTATCGTATGGTTATGGAACTCGCAATTTAGATAACGGAGATTTACTTGTTAGTAATAATGAACCTAGTGAACTAATAACCTTAAGAATTAGTTTACTTTCCACTTATTAGTTTTATATACGTGTTAAAACTAATGCTCTTTACAAGGATAACTAGGCTTTCAGAATACTTCATTAACACTACAAGTATGGTAGATACTTGTACACTTCATTCCGAATTGATAACCAACTACAAACTTTTAAGGAAAATAAGGGTTTTTCCTGGGATAACTAAACTGTTCTTAATCGAACTGTGTAACAAATCGATAACTAAACTTTTCTTATAAGAATATATGGGATTTTCTTGGATAACAACTTTTTCGGAAAACCGAAGGAAACTTGCTCTTTTACAGAATCAAACCGCTTATGAACTCACCAGCTTTATGCTGATATTTCTAAAACTGCTTGTATTCTCAGGTCAACGTTAGAAAGGTATCCTGCAATCTTTTGGAGAAGACGGAGCATTTTAGCAGTCTCGTCTTTACTTTTGTGCATTTTGGATGTATATATATAAACATGTATAAATTTGTTTTCAAACCAATGTAAATACTCCGCCCCGGAACGTTTCTGCCATCAGTTTCGAGGTGTGACATGATAGTTGTACTTCAGAGGAAATGTAGTTGATCAGCATCGTCTTATTTGATTTGGTATTAGGTTATTTTTCCTATATCGTACAAGTAGAGGTGTTTTATCGTTGTCTTTTATTTGTTTTGTTTTTGTTCAGAGTTGTTTTAGTCCCTATTTGGTTTATAGTGGCATATCAATGTGCGGTTATATATGCCAGTTCACTATAAACAGAGCTCCGATAACAACCTGTCACACCCCCGAACCAGACGTCGGAAACATCCGAGGGCTCGCGTGACTTAATTGAATATCATCACAATGAATATACATGAATCATAACATAAACATCACCATGCATCAATACATTACAACTGACATTGTTCACACCAAGTACATTGTTTAAACATTACATATCCATAGCATAAATTGTTTAATAGTTTTCAAAAGCATAACAGCCTATCATACTTGGTGTTACTCCTCAGCTTACATGTTACCTGAGAATATATGTTGGTAAATTCATAAGCATGGTTGTTATGAAAATATTTTGTGTAGCTTGTAAAACCCAGAAAATCCGTTATTTTATTAAAAAGACAATTGTTTATACCAAAGTGTGAAGATCCATACGTTTATGCGTGAATGATTTCAAAGTGTGTATAAATGAAAATATTTGCATTATAGTTATTGAAAAGTACAAATGAATGGTGTTGATTTTCCTCGAAAAAACCGATGTTTTCTGATCAGAAAATATAATTCTTTCAAATTGTTATACTATCACAACAAATGATTATGATTTTTCCTTGATTACTCGGATAGTATTAGATTTGTTTATGTGAGTCGTTATAACCATGCATGATAATGACTAGTTCGTATGTTTTGGAATTCTAACGAACGTCGGAATTGATCTTAAGATTTTGTCACCCTAGACTGGCCGAGTCTAACTGTAGCGAACAGCTGAGGTGTGGGGGAGTCACCCCCATATAGATCTATACACAAACTCTCACTCTCCCTGCAGGAGAATTTGATTATAACTACAGACTACGAACGACCCATAGCGGTGCTGCCCGTTATTACTCACTGAATCCAACATGAATTTAATTATCATTGATTAATGACCTGTATATGTTTACTAAACTGAAAGTAAGCCTAGTAAATGAGGAGAAGAGGATTACAAGGTCCTACTAATCCACGCATTCTTTATGGCTATTAGGCATACGAAGGGCACGTTGTCCTGTTTCGCATTTGATTTATTTGGACCTTACTAGCAATGCTAATGGGCCACTAAGGCCCAATAGCACTTGAAAGCCATTGAGGATCCCTGAAATATGAAATTGGGTCATAGGAGGCCCAATAAACAGTTATTATTATCCTTGGGCCCTAAAGTCATGTTAATGGGTCACAAAGGCCCAATAAACAAGTTTAGGAACTTTCAAGCCCAAAGATTTGAATATTTACTTGTTTTAGGTATTGTATAACTGTCGGAAAGATTGATTTAACGATGTTTAGATTTGTAACGGCACGAGGCCGGTCGGTTGTTTATAACGATATTCGGGAATTATATGTATATTCGTCTTTCTATTTTCGTAAGTTGTAATTTGGTGTTTTTGACTCAATATCTTAAAAATAAAATGATTGACTCAAAAATATTGGTTTGACCCCTTTTTCCCTTCTTTAATAAAAATGACAATTTTAGTCCTAAAAAGACATTTTGGACCCTTAATCCATTTTCTTGACACTTTTGACCCATAGACTTGTTTAAGTGATGTTTTTAGCTCAAAATTTTTTCTTTGGCAGTTTCAGCCCCCTAGAAAAGTGTCTTTCAGTTAAAGCCCAAACTTTTTGCAACTTTTACAATTTTGGCCCAAAATCTAAAAACGTTACATTTTTTATCCTTGTTTGGAAAAATATCATTTTAACCCCTGAATTAGTTTTTTTGACCCTTTTTCCCCTTGTTTTTATAATTTTACCATTTTAATTTCTTGAAAAACACATTTTTCGCAATTTTGGGCCTAAAGGCCGAAAAGCCCAAAGTTTAGTCCATTAGGCTAAAATTTACACTTTTAGTCCTTTAAAAATCAAGATTGTTATAATAACTCATATTTTAACTGATTTGATCTTTTTGACCCTTATAAAACAGTAAACGACATCTATTTCCCATCTTTTAGTTATTTGTCAAAAATGGTTCATAATTTGGATTTGTGTTTTGTTTTGCATATTTTGAGCTTGTATAATGCTTTGGTCTTGATAATAACATGATTTAAGATGTCTTAAGACAAATATTTCCTAATCATGGTTAAGGATCTCGGCTAGATCATAATTTTTCACACATATTTATCAAATAAATTCAAGAAATCACACATATCATACAAAAACACATAGATCTACACATTTTACTTGTATTATCCCCCATAAATCTTGTAAAAACCGAAAATAGAGGATTATGACTGTCACACCCCGCTAAAGCGGAAACACAAGGTATGACAGCGATAACGGTTTCAATGCAAAAGATAAAGATACATCACCATAGCAGTATTTAAAAGTTTACAACCCATAGCTTCAAAAGAAACAAAATACAAGTTTTTCAAAATAGCGTTGTTCAAAATATAACATCATAATAGCTTCAACACGATGCAGCATGCTCTATGATGATGAATCTTTACATCCACTTACTAATTATTTCCTGAAAAAGCATGTAAAACGAGCGTCAACTATGAAAATAGTTGGTGAGTTCACAAGTTTATAAATCGAGGGTACAATAATGCTTTTCGTAAATACAAGTACATTGCTTTAATGATAAACAAAGTTGATTGCTATTAATGAATACAAGTTTATTGCTATAATGAGAACGAGCTTTGTATGTGTATGAGCAAACAATGAGTCTCAACCAAACCTATGACTGAAGCCTTATCGAGATCCATGCTTATTGTTCCATAGATGAATATCGTATCATGCACTCCAGCGATTCGGGCGAGTGAGGAGTTGTCAATTCCTAATAGCGCTATCGCTAAGGATCATTGGCTCAAAGAGTTAATGATTTGAGATAAGGGAAGGGCCTTAGTACGATAAGTTCTCATGTTCCGTGTTGCATAGACATACATAGAGAAACATAGCAATACAATAGCAATCGTGTTTTATACAAATCAATTTAAATACAACATACAAATAATAGTTTTTTCTGGACATGCTTTTCCACCCAAAAACATAAAACTGAAAATAGGGGAGTGCGTGATTACTCATGATGTTTTGTGTAGGCACAAGCGGTACTTCAAGATGCACCAACGTCTTACTACCGGGATCCTACGACATCAAACACACGCAATAGTGAGTTTCCATGTCGATATCTAATGCTAATATACTAAACTCTACATATAGGGAAATGCCAATTTATGTTTTAGTATTGGATTTTATATCAATTAGTTACACTTTTTATGAAGTATTGAAATTTTACAAGTCGTGCGATTATTTACAACCTTGGAAGGTTAATTTTCCAAAATTTAAGTCTCAATAACAACATAAATTCACGAAAAATAGCATTCAAGGGATAAAAATTCTCAAACATTTTATTTAACTGTTATTACACAATAATAAGATGGGAAAAATATAAAAATGGATTTCCAAGCTGTTTAATTATATTTTATGATTTATGTGCATTTATTCTAACAAAAATTGAAATAAATAGAAAACAGTTTCCAAAGTTACCCAAACTTTTTATTTAATTGTTATTACACATAACTAGGCTGGGAAAAATATAAAAGATATTTTTCAGTGGGTATTTCTATTTTTCCTTGTTTTATTCCTTTAAATAGTCATTAATTGAAGAAATAATATTAAACAGTTAAAATAAATCACCATAAATTTTTGTACCATCATTTACAGTATAAATATCCTGGAAAAAATATCAAAAGTGGTTTTCATAATGTATAAACTGGTTTTGGGTATTTATGTGTATTTAAGTGCATTTTAATGCAATTAACTTTAGAAAATAAGAGAAAAATAGCTTACAGTAGAGAAAAATCCTCAAAATATTTATGTAACCTCCTACTGTATAATATGATATCCTGGTAAATTTTCATGAATTTTGGATAATCAGAACTATTTCTCCCGTTTTTAGACCATTATAATTACCAAAAATTGGGAAAAATAGTAAGACATGATGGAAAATCTTGAAATTATTTTCTGAAGTCACCCATCATAGGTAAGGTATGCGAAAATTGTTAGATACAATTTTATTATCCTCTAAGGTGGTTTTGTAATTTATCATGTCCTAAATAAAAGAAAATTAGAAATTATATTAAACAGTAACAAAAATTGCTGAAATTTGTTGAGAAGTCATTATTCTCTATAAGCATCATCCATGAATTTATTTAGGATTTATTGACCTCTGGAAGTATTTTATATGATTTATGCCCTTGGTTTTAGCAATAACTTGAATAAATCAAAAAAATAACAAAAAATCTTGAAATTTTCCAGATTATCACATGCATGTAAGGGCTTTCAGAAGGAAAAATGAAAAAAAAAATGTATTCAGAAGAGAAATGAGGGTAATGATTCCAAACAATTTAAGAAAAGTTGCATGCAATAATGCATGAAGTGTAGATGTGGCTAAAGTTCATGAATTTGTGTAGCCCATTCAGTGAGGTTTTAAGCCACGAAATTTCAACCATCATTCAATAGATATGTTAAGTTTCTAAGGCATTTTTCCTCAGATTTATGGTTGGGTTTAAAGCCATTGATTATGTAAGACAAAAATAGTGATCACAGAAAAAGAGATGTATGCGCAACCATTTTGTAAAAATTGCCAAACATCGGATATTTAATATTTTACAGTAAGACCAGTTGGGTTTGAAAGTTAACTCGTGGGACTAACCAATACAAAAAGAATGTCATGATTTGGTTAAGAAATGACTGAGTTATGGCCGTTCAAAGTCGAACAAAGTAATCTGGCAGATTGCATGTTTGCTTGTGCGCATTATTAGGGTATTTCAACAAGAACATCATGCATGTCTTTGCTAAGGCCCGATTTCTAACACATGCATGGAATGAATGAGCATCCAAGATGTACTAGAAATGGTTTAAATGCTTTTGGCCATGCATGAACACAAAAGAAATGGAGAAGAACATGAAATATTATGTTTTGATGTCACATGATCATATGTGCATCTTTTTCACTCCTTGCATGGATTTGATCCCGGATTTTCACCATCTCTTACACATCCATTGTGTTATGGTGAGAATCTACAAACCACAAGGGAAAATATAAGGATTTCTAGCCATGGAATGGCATAGAATCCGAAAAGAAGAGAAAACTAAGAAAGAAAAGGAGTAGAATCATGTAACTATGGAAGAAGATGATGTTGTTTACCTTTGTTATGATCTTGAGGGATGTAAGAACACTTCAAGGGCTTCACAATCTCAAAATTTTGCAGAGAAATGAGAGGATTTTCGTGAGTTTAGAGAGAGGGAAGAAGAGAGTGAAGTGTGTGAAGAGTGGAGTGTAAGAGAGTGAAGAAAGAAGAGGCGGAGTGAGGGAATAAGTTTAATCATTGAGTTTTGGGGAAGAGAGAGTTCATGGGGAGGGGATAATGGCCAGATTTTTGAGTGGATTAGGCCTCCTCTCTCCTAATTCAAATTTTATAAAATTTAACTCCGTTATTTATATAAAGACATTAATTTTTATAAAAGTCCTTATTAAGCAATTTGATTTATTTAAAAATCTTGTTTTCAACATATAATTTATGATTAATACTTGGTAATTTAATTTCTATTTCATTGACTATAATTCATAATTTGATTAACAACAATTTGATATTAGGAAGTTTATAGCCAAATTTTATAAGGTTTTTAAGCTTTATAATTTATAACTTTGGATTTTTGGCTCTTTAGGGTTTTTGGAATATTGTTTGATATTCAACAACATGTTGAAGTATAATTAGAATGTTTTAATTTATTTTTAGGGTTTTATACCCTATTTCAATTATAACAAAGCTTGAAGCTTTATTCTAATTATAGTATTGGCATTTCCTATTGTAGCTAAGAAACTTACTAGAATTGTAAGTATCAAGTATATTAGTCCTAGAGCTTAGCTGGATCCTAGTTTATGCAAGGTTTTTGACCAAATTTATACTACTAGGTCATGGCATGTTGTGCATGAATGGTTATTATAAAGATGCATGAGTCCGAGAATGACCTGAATTGGCAGTTGTCACAATGACCTCACCTTGGTTTTTTTGTTTTGATTTTTTAAGGATGAAATGGAGAGATCTTGGCCTTTAGCAAGTTTCCTTGAGTGGATTCCGAACTCAAGAAGTTCTAGGAGGCTAAATCACGAATTTTAGGTGGTAAGAGTAGTGAATGAGTGTAGAAAGAAAATATGTTACATAGGTTTGTAAGATCTTACCAATAGAATGTAACTTGAAGTGATTTTTGAATGAAAAACTCCTTGGAATACTTCTAATTCTCGAAAATTTGGATTAAAAGAAGGAGGGTGTTCCTATGTGTTTGGGAGAGATTTTTTAGAGTGTGTGGGTGTTCTTGAGTTGGTCTCGGCCGAGAGTAGGGGAAGGAGGAAGAAAAAGAGGGATATTGAATAGATATATGTAATTACATAGTTATATGTTGTATAATAAGCTTGGTTGTCCCCTAAACAAAGATGAGGTGTCATCTCCCCTTAATCCTCCTCTAATCTCTCTCTTTTTCTTTCTTTCTTTTTTTTTTTTTAATGTTTGGGCCGAGAGTAAGAAAGAGGAGAAGTGCTTTGGGCCTTTTGTGCTTGATTTCGATAGTATGAGGCCCAATTTGATGGTTTCCAGCGCATTGGGCCTTTTTGGTAGCTTACGACCCAGATAACATTAAAATGGGTTTTATTGTCCATTAAGGTTAATTAGATTTGTTGTGGCCCAATAAGGCCCCTTAGAGATAAACTAGTTCATTGTAGGCTTATGAGGCCCAAAATGCTAAGTTTCATGCAAATGGGTCCAATTAGAGTCCATTTAAGAGTTCTAAGCCCAAAATAGTCAAATTGGAAGATTATTGGTCCATTAGGCCCAATAAGAAAATCCTAGTCCAAAATGGACTTAAACCGCGATTTTTTTTAGGGTTTCCAACTATTGTTGACTATTTGAAAGCTTGTATAGGTTATTTGATGGAATTTTGTTGTCATTGAATAAACACCATACACGTTTTAGCTACAATGGCATTCTTTGTTAAGTGTTTACAATGTATTAGAATTGTTAGTTGTGACAATTACAGCAGCCCGTTTCATAGTTATAAAATTGGTTAGGCACACATGTGTGCTGTCTAAGGAAAGGTGTATGATTTTGATAGAGTTTTATCAAAGCATCTCGTATCAGAAGTCTAAACTTTGGTATAAAAGTGAATACAATATTGATTTCTAGAAGTCCAACGGATTTCTGAGTATATGTCAAAGCTAGTAGGAGCATATGTGTAATGCTAATAATCATCATGTTAGTGGGAGCATGATAATTATTGTTCGTGTAAGAGAGTGAAGAAAGAAGAGGTGGAGTGAGGGAATAAGTTTAATCATTGAGTTTTGGGGAAGAGAGAGTGCGTGGGGAGGGGATAATGGCCAAATTTTTGAGTGGATTAGGCCTCCTCTCTCCGAATTCAAATTTTATAAAATTTAACTCCGTTATTTATATAAAGACATTAATTTTTATAAAAGTCCTTATTAAGCAATTTGATTTATTTAAAAATCTTGTTTTCAACATATAATTTATGATTAATACTTGGTAATTTAATTTCTATTTCATTGACTATAATTCATAATTTGATTAAGAACAATTTGATATTAGGAAGTTTATAGCCAAATTTTATAAGGTTTTTAAGCTTTATAATTTATAACTTTGGATTTTTGGCTCTTTAGGGTTTTTGGAATTTTGTTTGATATTCAACAACATGTTGAAGTATAATTAGAATGTTTTAATTTATTTTTAGGGTTTTATACCCTATTTCAATTATAACAAAGCTTGAAGCTTTATTCTAATTATAGTATTGGCATTTCCTATTGTAGCTAAGCAACTTACTAGAATTGTAAGTATCAAGTATATTAGTCCTATACCTTAGTTGGATCCTAGTTTATGCAAGATTTTTGACCTAATTTATACTACTAGGTCATGGCATGTTGTGCATGAATGGTTATTATAAAGATGCATGAGTCCGAGAATGACCTGAATTGGCAGTTGTCACAATGACCTCACCTTGGTTTTTTTGTTTTGATTTTTTAAGGATGAAATGGAGAGATCTTGTCCTTTAGCAAGTTTCCTTGAGTGGATTCCGAACTCAAGAAGTTCTAGGAGGCTAAATCACGAATTTTAGGTGGTAAGAGTAGTGAATGAGTGTAGAAAGAAAATATGTTACATAGGTTTGTAAGATCTTACCAATAGAATGTAACTTGAAGTGATTTTTGAATGAAAAACTCCTTGGAATACTTCTAATTCTCGAAAATTTGGATGAAAAGAAGGAGGGTGTTCCTATGTGTTTGGGAGAGATTTTTTAGAGTGTGTGGGTGTTCTTGAGTTGGTCTCGGCCGAGAGTAGGGGAAGGAGGAAGAAAAAGAGGGATATTGCATACATATATGTAATTACATAGTTATATGTTGTATAATAAGCTTGGTTGTCCCCTAAACAAAGATGAGGTGTCATCTCCCCTTAATCCTCCACTAATCTCTCTCTCTCTCTCTCTCTCTCTCTCTCTCTCTCTTTTTTTTTTTTTAACTTTGGGCTGAGAGTAAGAAAGAGGAGAAGTGCTTTGGGCCTTTTGTGCTTGATTTCGATAGTATGAGGCCCAATTTGATGGTTTCCAGCCCATTGGGCCTTTTGGGTAGCTTACGACCCAGATAACATTAAAATGGGTTTTATGGTCCATTAAGGTTAATTAGATTTGTTGTGGCCCAATAAGGCCCCTGAGAGATAAACTAGTCCATTGTAGGCTTATGAGGCCCAAAATGCTATGTTTCATGCAAATGGGTCCAATTAGAGTCCATTTAAGAGTTCTATGCCCAAAATAGTCAAATTGGAAGATTATTGGTCCATTAGGCCCAATAAGAAAATCCTAGTCCAAAATGGACTTAAACCTTGATTTTTTTAGGGTTTCCAACTATTATTGACTATTTGAAAGTTTGTATAGGTTATTTGATGGAATTTGGTTGTCATTGAATAAACACCATACACGTTTTAGCGACAATGTCATTCTTTGTTAAGTGTTTACAATGTATTAGAATTCTTAGTTGTGACAATTACAGCAGCCCGTTTCATAGTTCTAAAATTGGTTAGGCACACATGTGTACTGTCTAAGGAAAGGTGTATGATTTTGATAGTGTTTTATCAAAGCATCTCGTATCAGAAGTCTAAACTTTGGTATAAAAGTGAATACAATATTGATTTCTAGAAGTCCAACGGATTTCTGAGTATATGCCAAAGCTAGTAGGAGCATATGTGTAATGCTAATAATCATCATGTTAGTGGGAGCATGATAATTATTGTTCGTGTAAGAGAGTGAAGAAAGAAGAGGTGGAGTGAGGGAATAAGTTTAATCATTGAGTTTTGAGGAAGAGAGAGTGCATGGGGAGGGGATAATGGCCAGATTTTTGAGTGGATTAGGCCTCCTCTCTCCTAATTCAAATTTTATAGAATTTAACTCCGTTATTTATATAAAGACATTAATTTTTATAAAAGTCCTTATTAAGCAATTTGATTTATTTAAAAATCTTGTTTTCAACATATAATTTATGATTAATACTTGGTAATTTAATTTCTATTTCATTGACTATAATTCATAATTTGATTAAGAACAATTTGATATTAGGAAGTATAGCCAAATTTTATAAGGTTTTTAAGTTTTATAATTTATAACTTTGGATTTTTGGCTCTTTAGGGTTTTTGGAATATTATTTGATATTCAACAACATGTTGAAGTATAATTAGAATGTTTTAATTTATTTTTAGGGTTTTATACCCTATTTCAATTATAACAAAGCTTGAAGCTTTATTCTAATTATAGTATTGGCATTTCCTATTGTAGCTAAGAAACTTACTAAAATTGTAAGTATCAAGTATATTAGTCCTAGACCTTAGTTGGATCCTAGTTTATGCAAGATTTTTGACCTAATTTATACTACTAGGTCATGGCATGTTGTGCATGAATGGTTATTATAAAGATGCATGAGTCCGAGAATGACCTGAATTGCCAGTTGTCACAATGACCTCACCTTGGTTTTTTTTTTTTTGATTTTTTAAAGATGAAATGGAGAGATCTTGGCCTTTAGCAAGTTTCCTTGAGTGGATTCCGAACTCAAGAAGTTCTAGGAGGCTAAATCACGAATTTTAGGTGGTAAGAGTAGTGAATGAGTGTAGAAAGAAAATATGTTACATAGGTTTGTAAGATCTTACCAATAGAATCTAACTTGAAGTGATTTTTGAATGAAAAACTCCTTGGAATACTTCTAATTCTCGAAAATTTGGATGAAAAGAAGGAGGGTGTTCCTATGTGTTTGGGAGAGATTTTTTAGAGTGTGTGTGTGTTCTTGAGTTAGTCTCGGCCGAGAGTAGGGGAAGGAGGAAGAAAAAGAGGGATATTGCATAGATATATGTAATTACATAGTTATATGTTGTATAATAAGCTTGGTTGTCCCCTAAACAAAGATGAGGTGTCATCTCCCCTTAATCCTCCACTAGTCTCTCTCTCTCTCTCTCTCTCTCTCTCTCTCTCTCTTTTTATTTTTTTATTTTTAACTTTGGGCTGAGAGTAAGAAAGAGGAGAAGTGCTTTGGGCCTTTTGTGCTTGATTTCGATAGTATGAGGCCCAATTTGATGGTTTCCAGCCCATTGGGCCTTTTGGGTAGCTTACGACCCAGATAACATTAAAATGGGTTTTATGGTCCATTAAGGTTAATTAGATTTGTTGTGGCCCAATAAGGCCGCTTAGAGATAAACTAGTCCATTGTAGGCTTATGAGGCCCAAAATGCTAAGTTTCATGCAAATGGGTCCAATTAGAGTCCATTTAAGAGTTCTATGCCCAAAATAGTCAAATTGGAAGATTATCGGTGCATTAGGCCCAATAAGAAAATCCTAGTCCAAAATGGACTTAAACCGCGATTTTTTTTAGGGTTTCCAACTATTATTGACTATTTGAAAGTTTGTATAGGTTATTTGATGGAATTTGGTTGTCATTGAATAAACACCATACACGTTTTAGCTACAATGTCATTCTTTGTTAAGTGTTTACAATGTATTAGAATTCTTAGTTGTGACAATTACAGCAGCCCGTTTCATAGTTCTAAAATTGGTTAGGCACACATGTGTGCTGTCTAAGGAAAGGTGTATGATTTTGATAGTGTTTTATCAAAGCATCTCGTATCAGAAGTCTAAACTTTGGTATAAAAGTGAATACAATATTGATTTCTAGAAGTCCAACGGATTTCTGAGTATATGTCAATGCTAGTAGGAGCATATGTGTTATGCTAATAATCATCATGTTAGTGGGAGCATGATAATTATTGTTAGTGTAAGAGAGTGAAGAAAGAAGAGGTGGAGTGAGGGAATAAGTTTCATCATTGAGTTTTGAGGAAGAGAGAATGCATGGGGAGGGGATAATGGCCAGATTTTTGAGTGGATTAGGCCTCCTCTCCCTCCTAATTCAAATTTTATAAAATTTAACTCCGTTATTTATATAAAGACATTAATTTTTATAAAAGTCCTTATTAAGCAATTTGATTTATTTAAAAATCTTGTTTTCAACATATAATTTATGATTAGTACTTGGTAATTTAATTTCTATTTCATTGACTATAATTCATAATTTGATTAAGAACAATTTGATATTAGAAAGTATAGCCAAATTTTATAAGGTTTTTAAGCTTTATAATTTATAACTTTGGATTTTTGGCTCTTTAGGGTTTTTGGAATATTGTTTGCTATTCAACAACATGTTGAAGTATAATTAGAATGTTTTAATTTATTTTTAGGGTTTTATACCCTATTTCACTTATAACAAAGCTTGAAGCTTTATTCTAATTATAGTATTGGCATTTCCTATTGTAGCTAAGCAACTTACTAGAATTGTAAGTATCAAGTATATTAGTCCTAGACCTTAGTTGGATCCTAGTTTATGCAAGATTTTTGACCTAATTTATACTACTAGGTCATGGCATGTTGTGCATGAATGGTTATTATAAAGATGCCTGAGTCTGAGAATGACCTGAATTGGCAGTTGTCACAATGACCTCACCTTGGTTTTTTTGTTTTGATTTTTTAAGGATGAATTGGAGAGATCTTGGCCTTTAGCAAGTTTCCTTGAGTGGATTTCGAACTCAAGAAGTTCTAGGAGGCTAAATCACGAATTTTAGGTGGTAAGAGTAGTGAATGAGTGTAGAAAGAAAATATGTTACATAGGTTTGTAAGATCTTACCAATAGAATGTAACTTGAAGTGATTTTTGAATGAAAAACTCCTTGGAATACTTCTAATTCTCGAAAATTTGGATGAAAAGAAGGAGGGTGTTCCTATGTGTTTGGGAGAGATTTTTTAGAGTGTGTGGGTGTTCTTGAGTTGGTCTCGGCCGAGAGTAGGGGAAGGAGGAAGAAAAAGAGGGATATTGCATAGATATATGTAATTACATAGTTATATGTTGTATAATAAGCTTGGTTGTCCCCTAAACAAAGATGAGGTGTCATCTCCCCTGAATCCTCCACTAATCTCTCTCTCTCTCTCTTTTTTTTTTTTTTTTTTTTTTTTAACTTTGGGCCGAGAGTAAGAAAGAGGAGAAGTGCTTTGGGCCTTTTGTGCTTGATTTCGATAGTATGAGGCCCAATTTGATGGTTTCCATCCCATTGGGCCTTTTGGGTAGCTTACGACCCAGATAACATTAAAATGGGTTTTATGGTCCATTAAGGTTAATTAGATTTGTGTTGGCCCAATAAGGCCCCTTAGAGGTAAACTAGTCCATTGTAGGCTTATGAGGACCAAAATGCTAAGTTTCATGCAAATGGGTCCAATTAGAGTCCATTTAAGAGTTCTAAGCCCAAAATAGTCAAATTGGAAGTTTATTGGTCCATTAGGCCCAATAAGAAAATCCTTGTCCAAAATGGACTTAAACCGCGATTTTTTTTGGGGTTTCCAACTATTGTTGACTATTTGAAAGTTTGTATAGGTTATTTGATGGAATTTTGTTGTCATTGAATAAACACCATACACGTTTTAGCTACAATGTCATTCTTTGTTAAGTGTTTACAATGTATTAGAATTCTTAGTTGTGACAATTACAACAGCCCGTTTCATAGTTCTAAAATTGTTTAGGCACACATGTGTGCTGTCTAAGGAAAGGTGTATGATTTTGATAGAGTTTTATCAAAGCATCTCGTATCAGAAGTCTAAACTTTGGTATAAAAGTGAATACAATATTGATTTATAGAAGTCCAACGGATTTCTGAGTATATGTCAAAGCTAGTAGGAGCATATGTGTTATGCTAATAATCATCATGTTAGTGGGAGCATGATAATTATTGTTAGTGTAAGAGAGTGAAGAAAGAAGAGGTGGAGTGAGGGAATAAGTTTAATCATTGAGTTTTGGGGAAGAGAGAGTGCACGGGGAGGGGATAATGGCCAGATTTTTGAGTGGATTAGGACTCCTCTCTCCTAATTCAAATTTTATAAAATTTAACTCCATTATTTATATAAAGACATTAATTTTTATAAAAGTCCTTATTAAGCAATTTGATTTATTTAAAAATCTTGTTTTCAACATATAATTTATGATTAATACTTGGTAATTTAATTTCTATTTCATTGACTATAATTCATAATTTGATTAAGAACAATTTGATATTAGGAAGTTTATAGCCAAATTTTATAAGGTTTTTAAGCTTTATAATTTATAACTTTCGATTTTTGGCTCTTTAGGGTTTTTGGAATATTGTTTGATATTCAACAACATGTTGAAGTATAATTAGAATGTTTTAATTTATTTTTTGGGTTTTATACCCTATTTCACTTATAACAAAGCTTGAAGCTTTATTCTAATTATAGTATTGGCATTTCCTATTGTAGCTAAGCAACTTACTAGAATTGTAAGTATCAAGTATATTAGTCCTAGACCTTAGTTGGGTCCTAGTTTATGCAAGATTTTTGACCTAATTTATACTACTAGGTCATGGCATGTTGTGCATGAATGGTTATTATAAAGATGCATGAGTCTGAGAATGACCTGAATTGGTAGTTGTCACAATGACCTCACCTTGGTTTTTTTGTTTTGATTTTTTAAGGATGAAATGGAGAGATCTTGGCCTTTAGCAAGTTTCCTTGAGTGGATTCCGAACTCAAGAAGTTCTAGGAGGCTAAATCACGAATTTTAGGTGGTAAGAGTAGTGAATGAGTGTAGAAAGAAAATATGTTACATAGGTTTGTAGGATCTTACCAATAGAATGTAACTTGAAATGAATTTTGAATGAAAAACTCCTTGGAATACTTCCAATTCTCGAAAATTTGGATGAAAAGAAGGAGGGTGTTCCTATGTGTTTGGGAGAGATTTTTTAGAGTGTGTGGGTGTTCTTGAGTTGGTCTCGGCCGAGAGTAGGGGAAGGAGGAAGAAAAAGAGGGATATTGCATAGATATATGTAATTACATAGTTATATGTTGTATAATAAGCTTGGTTGTCCCCTAAACAAAGATGAGGTGTCATCTTCCCTTAATCCTCCACTAATCTCTCTCTCTCTCTCTTTTTTTTTTTTTTTTTTTTTTAACTTTGGGCCGAGAGGTAGAAAGAGGAGAAGTGCTTTGGGCCTTTTGTGCTTGATTTCGATAGTATGAGGCCCAATTTGATGGTTTCCAGCCCATTGGGCCTTTTGGGTAACTTACGACCCAGATAACATTAAAATGGGTTTTATGGTCCATTAAGGTTAATTAGATTTGTTGTGGACCAATAAGGCCCCTTAGAGATAAACTAGTCCATTGTAGGCTTATGAGGCCCAAAATGCTAAGTTTCATGCAAATGGGTCCAATTAGAGTCCATTTAAGAGTTGTAAGCCCAAAATAGTCAAATTGGAAGCTTATTGGTCCATTAGGCCCAATAAGAAAATCCTTGTCCAAAATGGACTTAAACCGCGATTTTTTTTTTAAGGTTTCCAACTATTGTTGACTATTTGAAAGTTTGTTTAGGTTATTTGATGGAATTTTGTTGTCATTGAATAAACACCATACACGTTTTAGCTACAATGTCATTCTTTGTTAAGTGTTTACAATGTATTAGAATTCTTAGTTGTGACAATCACAACAGCCAGTTTCATAGTTATTAAATTGTTTACGCACACATGTGTGCTGTCTAAGGAAAGGTGTATGATTTTGATAGAGTTTTATCAATGCATCTCGTATCAGAAGTCTAAACTTTGGTATAAAAGTGAATACAATATTGATTTATAGAAGTCCAACGGATTTCTGAGTATATGTCAAAGCTAGTAGGAGCATATGTGTTATGCTAATAATCATCATGTTAGTGGGAGCATGATAATTATTGTTAGTGTAAGAGAGTGAAGAAAGAAGAGGTGGAGTGAGGGAATAAGTTTAATCATTGAGTTTTGGGGAAGAGAGAGTGCACGGGGAGGGGATAATGGCCAGATTTTTGAGTGGATTAGGCCTCCTCTATCCTAATTCAAATTTTATAAAATTTAACTCCATTATTTATATAAAGACATTAATTTTTATAAAAGTCCTTATTAAGCAATTTGATTTATTTAAAAATCTTGTTTTCAACATATAATTTATGATTAATACTTGGTAATTTAATTTCTATTTCATTGACTATAATTCATAATTTGATTAAGAACAATTTGATATTAGGAAGTATAGCCAAATTTTATAAGGTTTTTAAGCTTTATAATTTATAACTTTCGATTTTTGGCTCTTTAGGGTTTTTGGAATATTGTTTGATATTCAACAACATGTTGAAGTATAATTAGAATGTTTTAATTTATTTTTAGGGTTTTATACCCTATTTCACTTATAACAAAGCTTGAAGCTTTATTCTAATTATAGTATTGGCATTTCCTATTGTAGCTAAGCAACTTACTAGAATTGTAAGTATCAAGTATATTAGTCCTAGACCTTAGTTGGATCCTAGTTTATGCAAGATTTTTGACCTAATTTATACTACTAGGTCATGGCATGTTGTGCATGAATGGTTATTATAAAGATGCATGAGTCTGAGAATGACCTGAATTGGCAGTTGTCACAATGACCTCACCTTGGTTTTTTTGTTTTGATTTTTTAAGGATGAAATGGAGAGATCTTGGCCTTTAGCAAGTTTCCTTGAGTGGATTCCGAACTCAAGAAGTTCTAGGAGGCTAAATCATGAATTTTAGGTGGTAAGAGTAGTGAATGAGTGTAGAAAGAAAATATGTTACATAGGTTTGTAAGATCTTACCAATAGAATGTAACTTGAAGTGATTTTTGAATGAAAAACTCCTTGGAATACTTCTAATACTCGAAAATTTGGATGAAAAGAAGGAGGGTGTTCCTATGTGTTTGGGAGAGATTTTTTAGAGTGTGTGGGTGTTCTTGAGTTGGTCTCGGCCGAGAGTAGGGGAAGGAGGAAGAAAAAGAGGGATATTGCATAGATATATGTAATTACATAGTTATATGTTGTATAATAAGCTTGGTTGTCCCCTAAACAAAGATGAGGTGTCATCTCCCCTTAATCCTCCACTAATCTCTCTCTCTCTCTCTTTTTTTTTTTTTTTTTTTTTTTTTTTTAACTTTGGGCCGAGAGTAAGAAAGAGGAGAAGTGCTTTGGGCCTTTTGTGCTTGATTTCGATAGTATGAGGCCCAATTTGATGATTTCCAGCCCATTGGGCCTTTTGGGTAGCTTACGACCCAGATAACATTAAAATGGGTTTTATGGTCCATTAAGGTTAATTAGATTTGTTGTGGCCCAATAAGGCCCCTTAGAGATAAACTAGTCCATTGTAGGCTTATGAGGCCCAAAATGCTAAGTTTCATGCAAATGGGTCCAATTAGAGTCCATTTAAGAGTTCTAAGCCCAAAATAGTCAAATTGGAAGATTATTGGTCCATTAGGCCCAATAAGAAAATCCTTATCCAAAATGGACTTAAACCGCGATTTTTTTTAGGGTTTCCAACTATTGTTGACTATTTGAAAGTTTGTATAGGTTATTTGATGGAATTTGGTTGTCATTGAATAAACACCATACACGTTTTAGCTACAATGTCATTCTTTGATAAGTGTTTACAATGTATTAGAATTCTTTGTTGTGACAATTACAACAGCCCGTTTCATAGTTCTAAAATTCTTTAGGCACACATGTGTGCTGTCTAAGGAAAGGTGTATGATTTTGATAGAGTTTTATCAAAGCATCTCGTATCAGAAGTCTAAACTTCGGTATAAAAGTGAATACAATATTGATTTGTAGAAGTCCAACGGATTTCTGAGTATATGTCAAAGCTAGTAGGAGCATATGTGTTATGCTAATAATCATCATGTTAGTGGGAGCATGATAATTATTGTTAGTGTAAGAGAGTGAAGAAAGAAGAGGTGGAGTGAGGGAATAAGTTTAATCATTGAGTTTTGAGGAAGAGAGAGTGCATGGGGAGGGGATAATGGCCCGATTTTTGAGTGGATTAGGCCTCCTCTCTCCTAATTCAAATTTTATAAAATTTAACTCCGTTATTTATATAAAGACATTAATTTTTATAAAAGTCCTTATTAAGCAATTTGATTTATTTAAAAATCTTGTTTTCAACATATAATTTATGATTAATACTTGGTAATTTAATTTCTATTTCATTGACTATAATTCATAATTTGATTAAGAACAATTTGATATTAGGAAGTATAGCCAAATTTTATAAGGTTTTTAAGCTTTATAATTTATAACTTTGGATTTTTGGCTCTTTAGGGTTTTTGGAATATTGTTTGATATTCAACAACATGTTGAAGTATAATTAGAATATTTTAATTTATTTTTAGGGTTTTATACCCTATTTCACTTATAACAAAGCTTGAAGCTTTATTCTAATTATAGTATTGGTATTTCCTATTGTAGCTAAGCAACTTACTAGAATTGTAAGTATCAAGTATATTAGTCCTAGACCTTAGTTGGATCCTAGTTTATGCAAGATTTTTGACCTAATTTATACTACTAGGTCATGGCATGTTGTGCATGAATGGTTATTATAAAGATGCATGAGTCTGAGAATGACCTGAATTGGCAGTTGTCACAATGACCTCACCTTGGTTTTTTTGTTTTGATTTTTTAAGGTTGAAATGGAGAGATCTTGGCCTTTAGCAAGTTTCCTTGAGTGGATTCCGAACTCAAGAAGTTCTAGGAGGCTAAATCACGAATTTTAGGTGGTAAGAGTACTGAATGAGTGTAGAAAGAAAATATGTTACATAGGTTTGTAAGATCTTACCAATAGAATGTAACTTGAAGTGATTTTTGAATGAAAAACTCCTTGGAATACTTCTAATTCTCGAAAATTTGGATGAAAAGTAGGAGGGTGTTCCTATGTGTTTAGGAGAGATTTTTTAGAGTGTGTGGGAGTTCTTGAGTTGGTCTCGGCCAAGAGTAGGGGAAGGAGGAAGAAAAAGAGGGATATTGCATAGATATATGTAATTACATAGTTATATGTTGTATAATAAGCTTGGTTGTCCCCTAAACAAAGATGAGGTGTCATCTCCCCTTAATCCTCCACTAATCTCTCTCTCTCTCTCTCTCTCTCTTTTTTTTTTTTTTTTTTTTAACTTTGGGCCGAGAGTAAGAAAGAGGAGAAGTGCTTTGGGCCTTTTGTGCTTGATTTCGATAGTATGAGGCCCAATTTGATGATTTCCAGCCCATTGGGCCTTTTGGGTAGCTTACGACCCAGATAACATTAAAATGGGTTTTATGGTCCATTAAGGTTAGTTATATTTGTTGTGGCCCAATAAGGCCCCTTAGAGATAAACTAGTCCATTGTAGGCTTATGAGGCCCAAAATGCTAAGTTTCATGCAAATGGGTCCAATTAGAGTCCATTTAAGAATTCTAAGCCCAAAATAGTCAAATTGGAAGATTATTGGTCCATTAGGCCCAATAAGAAAATCCTTGTCCAAAATGGACTTAAACCGTGATTTTTTTTAGGGTTTCCAACTATTGTTGACTATTTGAAAGTTTGTATAGGTTATTTTATGGAATTTTGTTGTCATTGAATAAACACCATACACGTTTTAGATACAATGTCATTCTTTGTTAAGTGTTTACAATGTATTAGAATTCTTAGTTGTGACAATTACAACAGCCCGTTTCATAGTTCTAAAATTGTTTAGGCACACATGTGTGCTGTCTAAGGAAAGGTGTATGATTTTGATAGAGTTTTATCAAAGCATCTCGTATCAGAAGTCTAAACTTTGGTATAAAAGTGAATACAATATTGATTTCTAGAAGTCCAACGGATTTCTGAGTATATGTCAAAGCTAGTAGGAGCATATGTGTTATGCTAATAATCATCATGTTAGTGGGAGCATGATAATTATTGTTAGTGTAAGAGAGTGAAGAAAGAAGAGGTGGAGTGAGGGAATAAGTTTAATCATTGAGTTTTGAGGAAGAGAGAGTGCATGGGGAGGGGATAATGGCCAGATTTTTGAGTGGATTAGGCCTTCTCTCTCCTAATTCAAAATTTTATAAAATTTAACTCCGTTATTTATATAAAGACATTAATTTTTATAAAAGTCCTTATTAAGCAATTTGATTTATTTAAAAATCTTGTTTTCAACATATAATTTATGATTAATACTTGGTAATTTAATTTCTATTTCATTGACTATAATTCATAATTTGATTAAGAACAATTTGATATTAGGAAGTATAGCCAAATTTTATAAGGTTTTTAAGCTTTATAATTTATAACTTTGGATTTTTGACTCTTTATGGTTTTTGGAATATTGTTTGATATTCAACAACATGTTGAAGTATAATTAGAATGTTTTAATTTATTTTTATGGTTTTATACCCTATTTCACTTATAACAAAGCTTGAAGCTTTATTCTAATTATAGTATTGGCATTTCCTATTGTAGCTAGGCAACTTACTAGAATTGTAAGTATCAAGTATATTAGTCCTAGACCTTAGTTGGATCCTAGTTTATGCAATATTTTTGACCTAATTTATACTACTAGGTCATGGCATGTTGTGCATGAATGGTTATTATAAAGATGCATGAGTCTGAGAATGACCTGAATTGGCAGTTGTCACAATGACCTCACCTTGGTTTTTTTGTTTTGATTTTTTAAGGATGAAATAGAGAGATCTTGGCCTTTAGCAAGTTTCCTTGAGTGGATTCCGAACTCAAGAAGTTCTAGGAGGCTAAATCACGAATTTTAGGTGGTAAGAGTAATGAATGAGTGTAGAAAGAAAATATGTTACATAGGTTTGTAAAATCTTACCAATAGAATGTAACCTGAAGTGATTTTTGAATGAAAAACTCCTTGGAATACTTCTAATTCTCGAAAATTTGGATGAAAAGAAGGAGGGTGTTCATATGTGTTTGGGAGAGATTTTTTAGAGTGTGTGGGTGTTCTTGAGTTGGTCTCGGCCGAGAGTAGGGGAAGGAGGAAGAAAAAGAGGGATATTGCATAGATATATGTAATTACATAGTTATATGTTGTATAATAAGCTTGGTTGTCCCCTAAACAAAGATGAGGTGTCATCTCCCCTTAATCCTCCACTAATTTCTCTCTCTCTTTTTTTTTTTTTTTTTTTT
The DNA here is from genome assembly GCF_052625555.1 of Lactuca saligna. Classification (NCBI taxonomy): domain Eukaryota; kingdom Viridiplantae; phylum Streptophyta; class Magnoliopsida; order Asterales; family Asteraceae; genus Lactuca; species Lactuca saligna. The sequence continues at coordinate 254,795,171 of NC_136424.1, forward strand.
TTTTTTTAACTTTGGGCCGAGAGTAAGAAAGAGGAGAAGTGCTTTGGGCCTTTTGTGCTTGATTTCGATAGTATGAGGCCCAATTTGATGGTTTCCAGCCCATTGGGCCTTTTGGGTAGCTTACGACCCAGATAACATTAAAATGGGTTTTATGGTCCATTAAGGTTAATTAGATTTGTTGTGGCCCAATAAGGCCCCTTAGAGATAAACTAGTCCATTGTAGGCTTATGAGGCCTAAAATGCTAAGTTTCATGCAAATGGGTCCAATTAGAGTCCATTTAAGAGTTCTAAGCCCAAAATAGTCAAATTGGAAGATTATTGGTCCATTAGGCCCAATAAGAAAATCCTTGTCCAAAATGGACTTAAACCGCGATTTTTTTTAGGGTTTCTAACTATTGTTGACTATTTGAAAGTTTGTATAGGTTATTTGATGGAATTTTGTTGTCATTGAATAAACACCATACACATTTTAGCTACAATGTCATTCTTTGTTAAGTGTTTACAATGTATTAGAATTCTTAGTTTTGACAATTACAGCAGCCCGTTTCATAGTTCTAAAATTGTTTAGGCACACATGTGTGCTATCTAAGGAAAGGTGTATGATTTTGATAGAGTTTTATCAAAGCATCTCGTATCAGAAGTCTAAACTTTGGTATAAAAGTGAATACAATATTGATTTATAGAAGTCCAACGGATTTCTGAGTATATGTCAAAGCTAGTAGGAGCATATGTGTTATGCTAATAATCATCATGTTAGTGGGAGCATGATAATTATTGTTAGTGTAAGAGAGTAAAGAAAGAAGAGGTGGAGTGACGGAATATGTTTAATCATTGAGTTTTGGGGAAGAGAGAGTGCATGGGGAGGGGATAATGACCAGATTTTTGAGTGGATTAGGCCTCCTCTCTCCTAATTCAAATTTTATAAAATTTAACTCCATTATTTATATAAAGACATTAATTTTTATAAAAGTCCTTATTAAGCAATTTGATTTATTTAAAAATCTTGTTTTCAACATATAATTTATGATTAATACTTGGTAATTTAATTTCTATTTCATTGACTATAATTCATAATTTGATTAAGAATAATTTGATATTAGGTAGTTTATAGCCAAATTTTATAAGGTTTTTAAGCTTTATAATTTATAACTTTGGATTTTTGGGTCTTTAGGGTATTTGGAATATTGTTTGATATTCAACAACATGTTGAAGTATAATTAGAATGTTTTAATTTATTTTTAGGGTTTTATACCCTATTTCAATTATAACAAAGCTTCAAGCTTTATTCTAATTATAGTATTGGCATTTCCTATTGTAGCTAAGCAACTTACTAGAATTGTAAGTATCAAGTATATTAGTCCTAGACCTTAGTTGGATCCTAGTTTATGCAAGGTTTTTGACCAAATTTATACTACTAGGTCATGGCATGTTGTGCATGAATGGTTATTATAAAGATGCATGAGTCCGAGAATGACCTGAATTGGCAGTTGTCACAATGACCTAACCTTGGTTTTTTTGTTTTGATTTTTTAAGGATGAAATGGAGAGATCTTGGCCTTTAGCAAGTTTCCTTGAGTGGATTCCGAACTCAAGAAGTTCTAGGAGGCTAAATCACGAATTTTAGGTGGTAAGAGTAGTGAATGAGTGTAGAAAGAAAATATGTTACATAGGTTTGTAAGATCTTACCAATAGAATGTAACTTGAAGTGATTTTTGAATGAAAAACTCCTTGGAATACTTCTAATTCTCGAAAATTTGGATGAAAAGAAGGAGGGTGTTCCTTTGTGTTTGGGAGAGAGTTTTTAGAGTGTGTGGGTGTTCTTGAGTTGGTCTCGGCCGAGACTAGGGGAAGAAGGAAGAAAAAGAGGGATATTGCATAGATATATGTAATTACATAGTTATATGTTGTATAATAAGCTTGGTTGTCCCCTAAACAAAGATGAGGTCTCATCTCCCCTTAATCCTCCACTAATTTCTCTCTCTTTCTTTTTTTTTTTTTTTTTTTTAATGTTTGGGCCGAGAGTAAGAAAGAGGAGAAGTGCTTTGGGCCTTTTGTGCTTGATTTCGATAGTATGAGGCCCAATTTGATGGTTTCCAGCCCATTGGGCCTTTTTGGTAGCTTACGACCCAGATAACATTAAAATGGGTTTTATGGTCCATTAAGGTTAATTAGATTTGTTGTGGCCCAATAAGGCCCCTTAGAGATAAACTAGTTCATTGTAGGCTTATGAGGCCCAAAATGCTAAGTTTCATGCAAATGGGTCCAATTAGAGTCCATTTAAGAGTTCTAAGCCCAAAATAGTCAAATTGGAATATTATTGGTCCATTAGGCCCAATAAGAAAATCCTAGTCCAAAATGGACTTAAACCGCGATTTTTTTTAGGGTTTCCAACTATTGTTGACTATTTGAAAGCTTGTATAGGTTATTTGATGGAATTTTGTTGTCATTGAATAAACACCATACACGTTTTAGCTACAATGTCATTCTTTGTTAAGTGTTTACAATGTATTAGAATTCTTAGTTGTGACAATTACACCAGCCCGTTTCATAGTTCTAAAATTGTTTAGGCACACATGTGTGCTGTCTAAGGAAAGGTGTATGACTTTGATAGAGTTTTATCAAAGAATCTCATATCAGAAGTCTAAACTTTGGTATAAAAGTGAATACAATATTGATTTCTAGAAGTCCAACGGATTTCTGAGTATATGTCAAAGCTAGTAGGAGCATATGAGTTATGCTAATAATCATCATGTTAGTGGGAGCATGATAGTTATTGTTAGTGTAAGAGAGTGAAGAAAGAAGAGATGGAGTGAGGGAATAAGTTTAATCATTGAGTTTTGGGGAAGAGAGAGTGCATGGGGAGGGGATAATGGCCAGATTTTTGAGTGGATTAGGCCTCCTCTCTCCTAATTCAAATTATATAAAATTTAACTCCATTATTTATATAAAGACATTAATTTTTATAAAAGTCCTTATTAAGCAATTTGATTTATTTAAAAATCTTGTTTTCAACATATAATTTATGATTAATACTTGGTAATTTAATTTCTATTTCATTGACTATAATTCATAATTTTATTAAGAACAATTTGATATTAGGAAGTTTATAGCCAAATTTTATAAGGTTTTTAAGCTTTATAATTTATAACTTTGGATTTTTGGCTCTTTAGGGTTTTTGGAATATTGTTTGATATTTAACAACATGTTGAAGTATAATTAGAATGTTTTAATTTATTTTTAGGGTTTTATACCCTATTTCAATTATAACAAAGCTTGAAGCTTTATTCTAATTATAGTATTGGCATTTCCTATTGTAGCTAAGCAACTTACTAGAATTGTAAGTATCAAGTATATTAGTCCTAGACCTTAGATGGATCCTAGTTTATGCAAGATTTTTGACCTAATTTATACTACTAGGTCATGGCATGTTGTGCATGAATGGTTGTTATAAAGATGCATGAGTCCGAGAATGACCTAAATTGGCAGTTGTCACAATGACCTCACCTTGGTTTTTTTGTTTTGATTTTTTAAGGATGAAATGGAGAGATCTTGGCCTTTAGCAAGTTTCCTTGAGTGGATTCCGAACTCAAGAAGTTCTAGGAGGCTGAATCAGGAATTTTAGGTGGTAAGAGTACTGAATGAGTGTAGAAAGAACATATGTTACATAGGTTTGTAAGATCTTACCAATAGAATGTAACTTGAAGTGATTTTTGAATGAAAAACTCCTTGGAATACTTCTAATTCTCGAAAATTTGGATGAAAAGAAGGAGGGTGTTCCTATGTGTTTGGGAGAGATTTTTTAGAGTGTGTGGGTGTTCTTGAGTTGGTCTCGGTCGAGAGTAGGGGAAGGAGGAAGAAAAAGAGGGATATTGCATAGATATATGTAATTACATAGTTATATGTTGTATAATAAGCTTGGTTGTCCCCTAAACAAAGATGAGGTGTCATCTCCCCTTAATCCTCCTCTAATCTCTCTCTCTTTCTTTCTTTTTTTTTTTTTTTTTAATGTTTGGGCCGAGAGTAAGAAAGAGGAGAAGTGCTTTGGGCCTTTTGTGCTTGATTTCGATAGTATGAGGCCCAATTTGATGGTTTCCAGCGCATTGGGCCTTTTTGGTAGCTTACGACCCAGATAACATTAAAATGGGTTTTATTGTCCATTAAGGTTAATTAGATTTGTTGTGGCCCAATAAGGCCCCTTAGAGATAAACTAGTTCATTGTAGGCTTATGAGGCCCAAAATGCTAAGTTTCATGCAAATGGGTCCAATTAGAGTCCATTTAAGAGTTCTAAGCCCAAAATAGTCAAATTGGAAGATTATTGGTCCATTAGGCCCAATAAGAAAATCCTAGTCCAAAATGGACTTAAACCGCGATTTTTTTTAGGGTTTCCAACTATTGTTGACTATTTGAAAGCTTGTATAGGTTATTTGATGGAATTTTGTTGTCATTGAATAAACACCATACACGTTTTAGCTACAATGGCATTCTTTGTTAAGTGTTTACAATGTATTAGAATTCTTAGTTGTGACAATTACAGCAGCCCGTTTCATAGTTCTAAAATTGTTTAGGCACACATGTGTGCTGTCTAAGGAAAGGTGTATGATTTTGATAGAGTTTTATCAAAGCATCTCGTATCAGAAGTCTAAACTTTGGTATAAAAGTGAATACAATATTGATTTATAGAAGTCCAACGGATTTCTGAGTATATGTCAAAGCTAGTGGGAGCATATGTGTTATGCTAATAATCATCATGTTAGTGGGAGCATGATAATTATTGTTAGTGTAAGAGAGTGAAGAAAGAAGAGGTGGAGTGAGGGAATAAGTTTAATCATTGAGTTTTGGGGAAGAGAGAGTGCATGGGGAGGGGATAATGGCCAGATTTTTGAGTGGATTAGGCCTCCTCTCTCCTAATTCAAATTATATAAAATTTAACTCCATTATTTATATAAAGACATTAATTTTTATAAAAGTCCTTATTAAGCAATTTGATTTATTTAAAAATCTTGTTTTCAACATATAATTTATGATTAATACTTGGTAATTTAATTTCTATTTCATTGACTATAATTCATAATTTGATTAAGAACAATTTGATATTAGGAAGTTTATAGCCAAATTTTATAAGGTTTTTAAGCTTTATAATTTATAACTTTGGATTTTTGGCTCTTTAGGGTTTTTGGAATATTGTTTGATATTTAACAACATGTTGAAGTATAATTAGAATGTTTTAATTTATTTTTAGGGTTTTATACCCTATTTCAATTATAACAAAGCTTGAAGCTTTATTCTAATTATAGTATTGGCATTTCCTATTGTAGCTAAGCAACTTACTAGAATTGTAAGTATCAAGTATATTAGTCCTAGACCTTAGTTGGATCCTAGTTTATGCAAGATTTTTGACCTAATTTATACTACTAGGTCATGGCATGTTGTGCATGAATGGTTATTATAAAGATGCATGAGTCCGAGAATGACCTGAATTGGCAGTTGTCACAATGACCTCACCTTGGTTTTTTTGTTTTGATTTTTTAAGGATGAAATGGAGAGATCTTGGCCTTTAGCAAGTTTCCTTGAGTGGATTCCGAACTCAAGAAGTTCTAGGAGGCTAAATCACGAATTTTAGGTGGTAAGAGTAGTGAATGAGTGTAGAAAGAAAATATGTTACATAGGTTTGTAAGATCTTACCAATAGAATGTAACTTGAAGTGATTTTTGAATGAAAAACTCCTTGGAATACTTCTAATTCTCGAAAATTTGGATGAAAAGAAGGAGGGTGTTCCTATGTGTTTGGGAGAGATTTTTTAGAGTGTGTGGGTGTTCTTGAGTTGGTCTCGGCCGAGAGTAGGGGAAGGAGGAAGAAAAAGAGGGATATTGCATATATATATATGTAATTACATAGTTATATGTTGTATAATAAGCTTGGTTGTCCCCTAAACAAAGATGAGGTGTCATCTCCCCTTAATCCTCCACTAATCTCTCTCTCTTTTCTTTTTTCTTTTTTCTTTCTTTTTTTTAACTTTGGGCCGGGAGTAAGAAAGAGGAGAAGTGCTTTGGGCCTATTGTGCTTGATTTCGATAGTATGAGGCCCAATTTGATGGTTTCCAGCCCATTGGGCCTTTTGGGTAGCTTACGACCCAAATAACATTAAAATGGGTTTTATGGTCCACTAAGGTTAATTAGATTTGTTGTGTCCCAATAAGGCCCCTTAGAGATAAACTAGTCCATTATAGGCTTATGAGGCCCAAAATGCTAAGTTTCATGCAAATGGGTCCAATTAGAGTCCATTTAAGAGTTCTAAGCCCAAAATAGTCAAATTGGAAGATTATTGGTCCATTAGGCCCAATAAGAAAATCCTTGTCCAAAATGGAGTTAAACCGCGATTTTTTTTAGGGTTTCCAACTATTGTTGACTATTTGAAAGTTTGTATAGGTTATTTGATGGAATTTTGTTGTCATTGAATAAACACCATACACGTTTTAGCTACAATGTCATTCTTTGTTAAGTGTTTACAATGTATTAGAATTGTTAGTTGTGACAATTACAGCAGCCCGTTTCATAGTTCTAAAATTGGTTAGGCACACATGTGTGCTGTCTAAGGAAAGGTGTATCATTTTGATAGAGTTTTATCAAAGCATCTCGTATCAGAAGTCTAAACTTTGGTATAAAAGTGAATACAATATTGATTTCTACAAGTCCAACGGATTTCTGAGTATATGTCAAAGCTAGTAGGAGCATATGTGTTATGCTAATAATCATCATCTTAGTGGGAGCATGATAATTATTGTTAGTGTAAGAGAGTGAAGAAAGAAGAGGTGGAGTGAGGGAATAAGTTTAATGATTGAGTTTTGGGGAAGAGAGAGTGCATGGGGAGGGGATAATGGCCAGATTTTTGAGTGGATTAGGCCTCCTCTCTCCTAATTCAAATTTTATAAAATTTAACTCCGTTATTTATATAAAGACATTAATTTTTATAAAAGTCCTTATTAAGCAATTTGATTTATTTAAAAATCTTGTTTTCAACATATAATTTATGATTAATACTTGGTAATTTAATTTCTATTTCATTGACTATAATTCATAATTTGATTAACAACAATTTGATATTAGGAAGTTTATAGCCAAATTTTATAAGGTTTTTAAGCTTTATAATTTATAACTTTGGATTTTTGGCTCTTTAGGGTTTTTGGAATATTGTTTGATATTCAACAACATGTTGAAGTATAATTAGAATGTTTTAATTTATTTTTAGGGTTTTATACCCTATTTCAATTATAACAAAGCTTGAAGCTTTATTCTAATTATAGTATTGGCATTTCCTATTGTAGCTAAGCAACTTACTAGAATTGTAAGTATCAAGTATATTAGTCCTAGAGCTTAGCTGGATCCTAGTTTATGCAAGGTTTTTGACCAAATTTATACTACTAGGTCATGGCATGTTGTGCATGAATGGTTATTATAAAGATGCATGAGTCCGAGAATGACCTGAATTGGCAGTTGTCACAATGACCTCACCTTGGTTTTTTTGTTTTGATTTTTTAAGGATGAAATGGAGAGATCTTGGCCTTTAGCAAGTTTCCTTGAGTGGATTCCGAACTCAAGAAGTTCTAGGAGGCTAAATCACGAATTTTAGGTGGTAAGAGTAGTGAATGAGTGTAGAAAGAAAATATGTTACATAGGTTTGTAAGATCTTACCAATAGAATGTAACTTGAAGTGATTTTTGAATGAAAAACTCCTTGGAATACTTCTAATTCTCGAAAATTTGGATTAAAAGAAGGAGGGTGTTCCTATGTGTTTGGGAGAGATTTTTTAGAGTGTGTGGGTGTTCTTGAGTTGGTCTCGGCCGAGAGTAGGGGAAGGAGGAAGAAAAAGAGGGATATTGCATAGATATATGTAATTACATAGTTATATGTTGTATAATAAGCTTGGTTGTCCCCTAAACAAAGATGAGGTGTCATCTCCCCTTAATCCTCCTCTAATCTCTCTCTCTTTCTTTCTTTTTTTTTTTTTTAATGTTTGGGCCGAGAGTAAGAAAGAGGAGAAGTGCTTTGGGCCTTTTGTGCTTGATTTCGATAGTATGAGGCCCAATTTGATGGTTTCCAGCGCATTGGGCCTTTTTGGTAGCTTACGACCCAGATAACATTAAAATGGGTTTTATTGTCCATTAAGGTTAATTAGATTTGTTGTGGCCCAATAAGGCCCCTTAGAGATAAACTAGTTCATTGTAGGCTTATGAGGCCCAAAATGCTAAGTTTCATGCAAATGGGTCCAATTAGAGTCCATTTAAGAGTTCTAAGCCCAAAATAGTCAAATTGGAAGATTATTGGTCCATTAGGCCCAATAAGAAAATCCTAGTCCAAAATGGACTTAAACCGCGATTTTTTTTAGGGTTTCCAACTATTGTTGACTATTTGAAAGCTTGTATAGGTTATTTGATGGAATTTTGTTGTCATTGAATAAACACCATACACGTTTTAGCTACAATGGCATTCTTTGTTAAGTGTTTACAATGTATTAGAATTGTTAGTTGTGACAATTACAGCAGCCCGTTTCATAGTTCTAAAATTGTTTAGGCACACATGTGTGCTGTCTAAGGAAAGGTGTATGATTTTGATAGAGTTTTATCAAAGCATCTCGTATCAGAAGTCTAAACTTTGGTATAAAAGTGAATACAATATTGATTTATAGAAGTCCAACGGATTTCTGAGTATATGTCAAAGCTAGTGGGAGCATATGTGTTATGCTAATAATCATCATGTTAGTGGGAGCATGATAATTATTGTTAGTGTAAGAGAGTGAAGAAAGAAGAGGTGGAGTGAGGGAATAAGTTTAATCATTGAGTTTTGGGGAAGAGAGAGTGCATGGGGAGGGGATAATGGCCAGATTTTATAGTGGATTAGGCCTCCTCTCTCCTAATTCAAATTTTATAAAATTTAACTCCATTATTTATATAAAGACATTAATTTTTATAAAAGTCCTTATTAAGCAATTTGATTTATTTAAAAATCTTGTTTTCAACATATAATTTATGATTAATACTTGGTAATTTAATTTCTATTTCATTGACTATAATACATAATTTGATTAAGAACAATTTGATATTAGGAAGTTTATAGCCAAATTTTATAAGGTTTTTAAGCTTTATAATTTATAACTTTGGATTTTTGGCTCTTTAGGGTTTTTGGAATATTGTTTGATATTCAACAACATGTTGAAGTATAATTAGAATGTTTTAATTTATTTTTAGGGTTTTATACCCTATTTCAATTATAACAAAGCTTGAAGCTTTATTCTAATTATTGTATTGGCATTTCCTATTGTAGCTAAGCAACTTACTAGAATTGTAAGTATCAAGTATATTAGTCCTAGACCTTAGATGGATCCTAGTTTATGCAAGATTTTTGACCTAATTTATACTACTAGGTCATGGCATGTTGTGCATGAATGGTTGTTATAAAGATGCATGAGTCCGAGAATGACCTGAATTGGCAGTTGTCACAATGACCTCACCTTGTTTTTTTTGTTTTGATTTTTTAAGGATGAAATGGAGAGATCTTGGCCTTTAGCGAGTTTCCTTGAGTGGATTCTGAACTCAAGAAGTTCTAGGAGGCTAAATCACGAATTTTAGGTGGTAAGAGTAGTGAATGAGTGTAGAAAGAAAATATGTTACATAGGTTTGTAAGATCTTACCAATAGAATGTAACTTGAAGTGAGTTTTGAATGAAAAACTCCTTGGAATACTTCTAATTCTCGAAAATTTGGATGAAAAGAAGGAGGGTGTTCCTATGTGTTTGGGAGAGATTTTTTAGAGTGTGTGGGTGTTCTTGAGTTGGTCTCGGCCGAGAGTAGGGGAAGGAGGAAGAAAAAGAGGGATATTGCATAAATATATGTAATTACATAGTTATATGTTGTATAATAAGCTTGGTTGTCCCCTAAACAAAGATGAGGTGTCATCTCCCCTTAATCCTCCTCTAATCTCTCTCTCTTTCTTTCTTTCTTTTTTTTTTTTAATGTTTGGGCCGAGAGTAAGAAAGAGGAGAAGTGCTTTGGGCCTTTTGTGCTTGATTTCGATACTATGAGGCCCAATTTGATGGTTTCCAGCGCATTGGGCCTTTTTGGTAGCTTACGACCCAGATAACATTAAAATGGGTTTTATTGTCCATTAAGGTTAATTAGATTTGTTGTGGCCCAATAAGGCCCCTTAGAGATAAACTAGTTCATTGTAGGCTTATGAGGCCCAAAATGCTAAGTTTCATGCAAATGGGTCCAATTAGAGTCCATTTAAGAGTTCTAAGCCCAAAATAGTCAAATTGGAAGATTATTGGTCCATTAGGCCCAATAAGAAAATCCTAGTCCAAAATGGACTTAAACCGCGATTTTTTTTAGGGTTTCCAACTATTGTTGACTATTTGAAAGCTTGTATAGGTTATTTGATGGAATTTTGTTGTCATTGAATAAACACCATACACGTTTTAGCTACAATGGCATTCTTTGTTAAGTGTTTACAATGTATTAGAATTCTTAGTTGTGACAATTACAGCAGCCCGTTTCATAGTTCTAAAATTGTTTAGGCACACATGTGTGCTGTCTAAGGAAAGGTGTATGATTTTGATAGAGTTTTATCAAAGCATCTCGTATCAGAAGTCTAAACTTTGGTATAAAAGTGAATACAGTATTGATTTATAGAAGTCCAACGGATTTCTGAGTATATGTCAAAGCTAGTGGGAGCATATGTGTTATGCTAATAATCATCATGTTAGTGGGAGCATGATAATTATTGTTAGTGTAAGAGAGTGAAGAAAGAAGAGGTGGAGTGAGGGAATAAGTTTAATCATTGAGTTTTGGGGAAGAGAGAGTGCATGGGGAGGGGATAATGGCCAGATTTTTGAGTGGATTAGGCCTCCTCTCTCCTAATTCAAATTTTATAAAATTTAACTCCATTATTTATATAAAGACATTAATTTTTATAAAAGTCCTTATTAAGCAATTTGATTTATTTAAAAATCTTGTTTTCAACATATAATTTATGATTAATACTTGGTAATTTAATTTCTATTTCATTGACTATAATTCATAATTTGATTAAGAACAATTTGATATTAGGAAGTTTATAGCCAAATTTTATAAGGTTTTTAAGCTTTATAATTTATAACTTTGGATTTTTGGCTCTTTAGGGTTTTTGGAATATTGTTTGATATTCAACAACATGTTGAAGTATAATTAGAATGTTTTAATTTATTTTTAGGGTTTTATACCCTATTTCAATTATACCAAAGCTTGAAGCTTTATTCTAATTATAGTATTGGCATTTCCTATTGTAGCTAAGCAACTTACTAGAATTGTAAGTATCAAGTATATTAGTCCTAGACCTTAGATGGATCCTAGTTTATGCAAGATTTTTAACCTAATTTATACTACTAGGTCATGGCATGTTGTGCATGAATGGTTGTTATAAAGATGCATGAGTCCGAGAATGACCTGAATTGGCAGTTGTCACAATGACCTCACCTTGTTTTTTTTGTTTTGATTTTTTAAGGATGAAATGGAGAGATCTTGGCCTTTAGCGAGTTTCCTTGAGTGGATTCTGAACTCAAGAAGTTCTAGGAGGCTAAATCACGAATTTTAGGTGGTAAGAGTAGTGAATGAGTGTAGAAAGAAAATATGTTACATAGGTTTGTAAGATCTTACCAATAGAATGTAACTTGAAGTGATTTTTGAATGAAAAACTCCTTGGAATACTTCTAATTCTCGAAAATTTGGATGAAAAGAAGGAGGGTGTTCCTATGTGTTTGGGAGAGATTTTTTAGAGTGTGTGGGTGTTCTTGAGTTGGTCTCGGTCGAGAGTAGGGGAAGGAGGAAGAAAAAGAGGGATATTGCATAGATATATGTAATTACATAGTTATATGTTGTATAATAAGCTTGGTTGTCCCCTAAACAAAGATGAGGTGTCATCTCCCCTTAATCCTCCTCTAATCTCTCTCTCTTTCTTTCTTTCTTTTTTTTTTTTAATGTTTGGGCCGAGAGTAAGAAAGAGGAGAAGTGCTTTGGGCCTTTTGTGCTTGATTTCGATAGTATGAGGCCCAATTTGATGGTTTCCAGCGCATTGGGCCTTTTTGGTAGCTTACGACCCAGATAACATTAAAATGGGTTTTATTGTCCATTAAGGTTAATTAGATTTGTTGTGGCCCAATAAGGCCCCTTAGAGATAAACTAGTTCATTGTAGGCTTATGAGGCCCAAAATGCTAAGTTTCATGCAAATGGGTCCAATTAGAGTCCATTTAAGAGTTCTAAGCCCAAAATAGTCAAATTGGAAGATTATTGGTCCATTAGGCCCAATAAGAAAATCCTAGTCCAAAATGGACTTAAACCGCGATTTTTTTTAGGGTTTCCAACTATTGTTGACTATTTGAAAGCTTGTATAGGTTATTTGATGGAATTTTGTTGTCATTGAATAAACACCATACACGTTTTAGCTACAATGGCATTCTTTGTTAAGTGTTTACAATGTATTAGAATTCTTAGTTGTGACAATTACAGCAGCCCGTTTCATAGTTCTAAAATTGTTTAGGCACACATGTGTGCTGTCTAAGGAAAGGTGTATGATTTTGATAGAGTTTTATCAAAGCATCTCGTATCAGAAGTCTAAACTTTGGTATAAAAGTGAATACAGTATTGATTTATAGAAGTCCAACGGATTTCTGAGTATATGTCAAAGCTAGTGGGAGCATATGTGTTATGCTAATAATCATCATGTTAGTGGGAGCATGATAATTATTGTTAGTGTAAGAGAGTGAAGAAAGAAGAGGTGGAGTGAGGGAATAAGTTTAATCATTGAGTTTTGGGGAAGAGAGAGTGCATGGGGAGGGGATAATGGCCAGATTTTTGAGTGGATTAGGCCTCCTCTCTCCTAATTCAAATTTTATAAAATTTAACTCCATTATTTATATAAAGACATTAATTTTTATAAAAGTCCTTATTAAGCAATTTGATTTATTTAAAAATCTTGTTTTCAACATATAATTTATGATTAATACTTGGTAATTTAATTTCTATTTCATTGACTATAATTCATAATTTGATTAAGAACAATTTGATATTAGGAAGTTTATAGCCAAATTTTATAAGGTTTTTAAGCTTTATAATTTATAACTTTGGATTTTTGGCTCTTTAGGGTTTTTGGAATATTGTTTGATATTCAACAACATGTTGAAGTATAATTAGAATGTTTTAATTTATTTTTAGGGTTTTATACCCTATTTCAATTATAACAAAGCTTGAAGCTTTATTCTAATTATAGTATTGGAATTTCCTATTGTAGCTAAGCAACTTACTAGAATTGTAAGTATCAAGTATATTAGTCCTAGACCTTAGATGGATCCAAGTTTATGCAAGATTTTTGACCTAATTTATACTACTAGGTCATGGCATGTTGTGCATGAATGGTTGTTATAAAGATGCATGAGTCCGAGAATGACCTAAATTGGCATTTGTCACAATGACCTCACCTTGGTTTTTTTGTTTTGATTTTTTAAGGATGAAATGGAGAGATCTTGGCCTTTAGCAAGTTTCCTTGAGTGGATTCCGAACTCAAGAAGTTCTAGGAGGCTAAATCAGGAATTTTAGGTGGTAAGAGTACTGAATGAGTGTAGAAAGAACATATGTTACATAGGTTTGTAAGATCTTACCAATAGAATGTAACTTGAAGTGATTTTTGAATGAAAAACTCCTTGGAATACTTCTAATTCTCGAAAATTTGGATGAAAAGAAGGAGGGTGTTCCTATGTGTTTGGGAGAGATTTTTTAGAGTGTGTGGGTGTTCTTGAGTTGGTCTCGGTCGAGAGTAGGGGAAGGAGGAAGAAAAAGAGGGATATTGCATAGATATATGTAATTACATAGTTATATGTTGTATAATAAGCTTGGTTGTCCCCTAAACAAAGATGAGGTGTCATCTCCCCTTAATCCTCCACTAATCTCTCTCTCTTTATTGTAAACTTTGTTTTACTACCTATAAATTTGCATGCCCATATACGTATAGCTGTATAAATAATGTTTAAAGGGCTTAGGAAAGCCACCTGTCCTATTTCCTTTTCCTCGATTTGGATGTGGTCTGGTGGAATTTCGGGTGACCATCCGAGGGTCGTTTCAATATTAGTTATATATCATATATACATGTATTGACATAAAAATACTTCCATATTCATACTTATCAGCACCTCGTTAGTAAGTTACCATCGGGGTAACACGGGATCATACTACTACAATTTCTAGATCAACGAGTCAGTTCATTCAGGAGTCAATACTTATTACTAAGAGAACCTATACAACGATACTAGAACAAGTAACATTATATTGCATATACACGAATACGTTAACAATTGTGATCCACTGTATGGGAGCATGTCTTAATTGACATGACCCGAGTTGTAGCCAGAGTCTCTTTGAGGGAGAGCGTGAGTTTGCGTATAGATCTATACTGGATTGACTATCCTAAACCTCGCTGCTAGCTACAGTGGGACCGATAGGTCTGCGGGTGCCAAACGTCATACCTTATTTTTCGACTATACGTTGTCGATGTTACCAGTCGATAGTATGGTGCAATTTATCACACGATACCTTAATATAAACCCGGTTTAAGGTAGTTAGTATAGCAGTAGTTCATATAAAACAAAACTACCGTACTACAATAATTTACCCATTACATTTTGGTGATAACCTCACTTAAACTTTAATGTACAAACTATATTTTGTTAAATGATAGTTATACTTGGGAAATTACACACTTTTACATCAAACGAGCATACAAAACAGTTAAGCCTCGGTAGAGGGCTACTTTAACAGAAAATATAGGTTTTTCTGAGAGATTCAAACTTTTACGAACACTTACATACATTTACAACTCATACTTGCGACAGGTTCAAACGTTTTGATAATAAACCTCGACACTAAAATACTTATGAATTCACCAGCTTAATGCTGATAAACTCTTTCAAAATAACTTGTATTCTCAGGTCATCAGTAGACAGGTACAGATGCTAGCTTTTGAGAAGATGGAGTGCATTCAAGACTCATCATACTATTTTGATTTACATTATATTTTTGGTGTCTAAAATTGTACGGAACACGCTTGTATTAAAATTTTATATTTAATGCAATGGATGATGTTGTTTGCTTATTTACATTTACTGTGTTGTGATACTTTACATGACGTCCTCCGCCCTAGAACGTTTCCGCCATTCATGGTTTTGGGGTGTGATAGATTGGTATCAGAGCATTGTTTATAGTGAAGCAAGTATATCAACCCATAAAAGATATACTAAACTATAAACCCATTTGGGATTAAAACACTCTGACCAAGAGTCTATACTTTAAATACTAAAATAGTTAATTAAGTATACTAGTCTGCATTCATACTAAAACCAGTGTCACAACGACAAGAACAAGAGTATTACGATTGTTAAATATCACAGGTAAGCTAGGGGATGTATGGTCAGTCCTGGGAATGGCATAGCCTGATCAACTATGCTGGTCCGAGGAGTGATTAGCATATGCCCTAGAATAGTTGTGATGTGTTAACAAGTCTAAAAACTTACCAACAATGCCACAAAAAGATCAGTGGAACTTAAACTTAAAATACTATAGGTGTATTTTGTGCTATTAACTACATACATACTATATCTTTATACCTCTCTTCTCGCGTAGATTTAAATGGCTGGATTCCATCACGACGACCCGTACTTTCCAAATGAAGGCAACATAGGAATGCTCGAAGCAGAGTCTGACAATGAACACCAAATTCCGTTGGATGATCATCAAGCTGAAGGCTTCTCAGATGGATCAGACTCTGAGCCAGAAGTCAACAACCTACCGCTCGTAGGTCAACCCCCGAACAACAACCCTCGACCATCTATTCCAGGTCCTACTCCCTTATGGGAAAACAACTTGAATCGTTGGAGTGATGAACAGGGTCAACCCTTACCATACTTTGGGGACCGAAGCTTTTACAACGTCAGCAATGGTGGCTCTGCTGACCGAGCCCTGCCGGTCATTATCCGCAGAATAGCTCGTAATGTCGAGCAAGGTAGAGCAGCCATCGACCGGGTCATGGAGATTGATGCCAACTCAGGTGTCAACACAGTCCGCATCCGCCGTCTTGAAGAAGACATGGAACGGACCCGGAGAACCAATGCAACCCTACAACAACATCTGGTTGCCTCTCGAGCTGAAGTCATGGAACTCCGAGCTCACCAAAGTGCTCATGAGCAACACCTTCAAGAGGTGGTCCGTCAAATGAGAGACCTTAGGGTTCTCCCGAGGAATATTCATCGCCGTTAAATGATGTCTAGTACATCATTATCTTTAGGGTTAAGGATTAGCCTTTAACATCTGTGCTCTAAGTAGCACTTGTCTATAAAATATTCCTAACTTTCAGTACTCTAATTAGGAATCTAAGAACTGTCAAACATTTCTATATGGTATGATGTAAGACCTACTGTTAGGTCGATTTTCCTTGAACTTATTACATCAGTAATACCAGTATTATTGAAATCTATCTAAATTGTGGGAAAAATCTATACACTTGTGTTTTCCTACTAATATTTCTTGTTGTGATTTCAAACACTCATTCAACTGTTGGGCTATGGTTAGTTAGTCCATGTATCACTCTCACGTTGCTTACAAAATGATTCTTACCATTTTTCTTACCTTTATAAACTTATAGCTGAAAGATGCCTCCTCGCAAATCTCCCAGGAATAATCCTGCACCACCACCTCCTCCGCCTCCGGTCATCGATACTGTAGCCCTAAATGCTGCCGTAGCTACAACAGTGGCAACTACCATGGCTCAGTATCACTCTTCTGATGCCAGCAAAGGTGGAACCCCTGTGGAATCAATCTCGGTTGAAACCCCTGTGCGCTCGAGAGAGTGCTCTTACAAGGATTTCACCAACTGCAAGCCGAAGTCCTTTCATGGGACCGGCGGAGTCATTGCTCTCTCGCAATGGTTCGAGAAGACTGAAGCGGTCTTCGAAATATGTTCATGCCCTGCTGCGAGCAAAGTGAAATATGCCGCATGCACCTTTGAAGGAAAGGCCCTAACGTGGTGGAACGGCCACGTTAAATCTCTAACTCTCGTCGTAGCCAACGACATAGGTTGGGAAACGATGAAAGACCTCATGATTGAGGAATACTGCCCGAGGGGCGAGATCCAGAAACTAG
Source organism: Lactuca saligna (assembly GCF_052625555.1). Taxonomy (NCBI): domain Eukaryota; kingdom Viridiplantae; phylum Streptophyta; class Magnoliopsida; order Asterales; family Asteraceae; genus Lactuca; species Lactuca saligna. The sequence goes on from NC_136424.1 coordinate 254,812,380, forward strand.
AGCAGGAGCTTTGGAGCCTGACCATGAAGCGCACCAACATTGTCGCTTACACCGCCAGATTCAGCGAACTGGTGGCCCTCTGCCCTAATATGGTTCCCACTGAAGGGAAAAAGATCGAAAGGTACATATGGGGGCTTGTGCCTCCATATCAGGGGAATGTTCTAGCATCAAACCCCGCTACCTTCGATAGTGCCAAACGATTGGCACAACGACTCATCGACCATGGAATCAAAACCCCTGCAACCACAACCACCCTAGCCATCCCGGAACTCTCCAAACCCGCTGATACTAAGCGGAAATTCTGAGATGAAAAGAAGAAGCAACAGGCTGCCAAAAAGCAGCAAATTGTGGCAATACATGCCGCAATAACCCCTGCTGCTACTACTACTCCGGTGGGTGGGTATGCTGGAAGTTCGCCCAAGTGCAACAAATGCAACTACCACCACAATGGCCCCTGCCATGAAATGCAGTGCTCTAACTGCCACAGGAGAGGACACACAGTCTGTTTCTGTAAATCTCCGGTGAGACCGATCGCCCAAGTCCCCGGCTCTGGTGCGAGCCCGACCTGCTATGGATGTGGCAAAACAGGCCACTATAAGAGGGACTGCCCCAAGGCGAAAAATGCTGGCAGAGCAGGGAGGGTACTAGCGATAGGCCACGGGGAAGCAGTTGCTGACCCGACAGTGGTGACTGGTACGTTCGTCCTCGATGACTCCTATGCATGCATTCTATTCGATAGTGGAGCGGAGCGAAGCTTCGTAAACCATAAATTTACTCGCATGCTTAATCAACCACCGCATGCACTCAAAGAACTATTCACAGTAGAAATGGCTAATGGAAAAACTGAAAGTACGAGTAGCATATACTTAGGTTGTACCCTAACTCTAGATAACCATTCATTTCCAATCGACCTCATGCCAGTCTCAATAAAAAGTTTCGACGTTATCATTGGCATGGATTGGTTAAGCCTTCACCGTGCCGACATCATGTGCTACGAGAAAGCAGTCCGTCTAAACCTTCCATCTAATGAAACTCTTATAGTCTACGGCGACAAACCCGATGCAAGTCTTCGCATCATATCAAGTATTCAAGCACAGAAGTATCTGCGTAAGGAATACCATGCATTCCTTCCTCACGTCGTCGACACGAGCCTCGAAACGAAAGAACTAAATAACATCCCTGTAGTGAGCGACTTCCCCGACATTTTTCCAGAAGAACTACCCGGATTACCTCCGCAACGACAGGTCGAGTTCAGAATCGACTTAGTCCCAGGAGCTACCCCAGTAGCCAGTCGCCCTACCATTTAGCACCAGCTGAGATGCAGGAACTCTCTGGTCAACTTAATGAACTGCTCAGCAAGGGCTTTATAAGACCAAGTTTCTCACCTTGGGGAGCACCGGTCTTGTTCGTTAAGAAGAAAGACCGATCATTCCGTATGTGTGTTGACTACAGAGAACTCAACAAACTGACGGTCAAGAATCGTTACTCTCTGCCTCACATAGATGATCTATTCGACCAACTGCAAGGGGTGAACTATTTTTCTAAGATTGATCTGAGATCCAGATATCACCAGTTACGAGTGCTAGAGGAGGATGTGCCGAAGACAACCTACCGAACTCGTTACGGACATTACGAGTTTGTGGTGATGCCATTCGGATTGACCAATGCGCCAGCAGTCTTCATGGATCTGATGAATAGAGTATGCCGACCTTATTTGGATCAGTTCGTCATCGTTTTCATTGACGACATCCTGATCTACTCCCGAAACAAGAAAGAGCATGGCGATCACCTGCGAGAAGTTCTAGAGACATTACGAAAAGAGAAGCTTTATGCGAAGTTCAAGAAATGTGAATTTTGGATCCGGAGAGTCGAATTCTTAGGACACGTGGTAAGCGAAGAGGGAATCCATGTGGACCCATCCAAAATTAAAGCCATTGAGAACTGGTTAGCACCTAAGACGCCGACAGAAATTCGTCAATTTCTAGGTCTTGCTGGCTACTACCGCAGATTCATTCAGAACTTCTCCCGAATAGCGAAAGCTCTTACGAACCTAACCCAGAAAGGCGTGGCCTTTGACTGGGAAGAGAAACAAGAAAGAGCGTTCCAAACGCTCAAACGAGCCTTGTGCACCGCACCAATACTATCCCTTCCCGAAGGAATAGAAGACTTCGTAGCCCATTGCGATGCATCGAATCAAGGGCTCAGATGTGTCCTGATGCAGCGAGGTAAGGTCATCGCCTACGCCTCGAGACAGTTGAAGACACACGAGGTTAACTACACAACCCACGATCTTGAACTAGGAGCAGTGGTGTTTGCTCTGAAGATCTGGAGACATTACTTGTATGGAATGAAGAGCACTATCTTTACCGACCACAAGAGTTTACAACACATTTTTGATCAAAAGGAGCTCAACATGAGACAACGACGGTGGGTCGAGCTACTCAGTGATTACGCATGCGATATTCGTTATCATCCGGGTAAAGCCAATGTAGTAGCAGACGCCCTAAGTCGGAAGGAATATTCTAGTCACAAAATCAAGTCATTGTCAATAACCATCCATTCACACTTGTCTAATCGAATTCAGGCGGCCCAACTTGAAGCCATGAAACCTGAAAAGGTGACAAGTGAATCCCTCAGAGGAATGGACAAGAATTTAGAAGCCAAGGGTGACGGAGCCTTATATTTCATGGATCGAATCTGGACACCGAAACACGGTGGTTTCCGAGACTTGGTCATGACCGAGGCGCACAACACTCGGTATTCCGTCCACCCAGGTTCAGATAAGATGTATCTGGATCTTAAAAAGCTATATTGGTGGCCTAATATGAAAGCAGAGATTGCAACCTTCGTGAGTAAATGCCTTACTTGTGCAAAGGTTAAGGTCGAGTACCAGAAGCCCTCTGGTTTATTGCAACAACCAGAGATCCCAGAATGGAAGTGGGAGCGGATCACTATGGATTTCATAACCAAGTTGCCCAAGACAACGGGTGGACTTGATACCATATGGGTCATCGTCGATAGATTGACCAAGTCTGCACACTTCCTACCTATCAAAGAAACCGACAAGATGGAGAAACTTACGAGAACATACATTAGGGAAATCGTATGGCTACATGGTGTACCTATGTCCATTATCTCCGATAGAGATAGTAGGTTTACCTCAAGATTTTTGCAATCACTACAACATTCCCTAGGAACAAGGCTAGACATGAGCACAACCTACCATCCTCAGACCGACGGACAGAGTGAGAGGACCATCCAAACACTGGAAGATATGTTGCGAGCCTGCGTGATTGACTTTGGGAAGGCATGGGATACTCATTTACCCCTTGTCGAGTTTTCCTATAATAATAGTTATCACACGAGCATCAAGGCTGCTCCATTTGAAGCCCTCTACGGCCGAAAGTGCAGATCCCCTCTGTGCTGGGCTGAGGTGGGTGATACCCAACTAGCAAGGGGGCAAGCTTCCGACATTACTCTTACCGGTCCGGAAATCATCCGGGAAACGACAGAGAAGATCGTTCAGATCCGTGAACGATTGAAAGCCTCTAGAGACCGACAGAAGAGCTACGCAGATAAACGAAGGAAACCTTTGGAATTTCAGGTGGGAGACCGAGTCCTTCTCAAAGTCTCAGCCTGGAAGGGCTTGATATGCTTCGGCAAGCGTGGGAAGCTTAATCTGAGGTACATAGGGCCTTTCGAAATTCTTGCAAGAGTCGGCCCCGTAGCTTACAAACTCGATCTACCAGGCGCACTTCGTAACGTACATTCTACATTCCACTTATCTAACTTGAAAAAGTGTCTATCCAACGAGACTCTCGTAATCCCACTCGACGAGATCGAGATCAACGAGAGCCTCAATTTTGTGGAAGAACCAGTAGAAATCATGGACCGAGAGGTCAAGCAAACAAAACAAAGTCACATACCCATCGTGAAGGTTCGCTGGAACGCTAAGCGAGGACTTGAATTCACATGGGAACGCGAAGATCAGATGCAACGCAAGTACCCACATCTGTTTCCCTAATCCACGAGTGTTCTCTTACTTTGAATTTCGGGACGAAATTCCCTCTAACGGGGGGATGATGTGACAACCCGATATTTCAACTCTTTGTAATAGCCTAATAGGTCAAGTATTGTAAACATTTTTGAGTTAATAAAATTAACTTTGATAATAAAATGTCCAAAAAGTTTCTATTTAAATTCTTCTATGTTTAAATATCATTAAACCATGATCGTACGTAAAAAGAACGCCCAAATCCGACTTCGTATATTGAAGTTATGATTTTTCCAAGTTCAGCTTAGCAACAGACAGCTAAAAACTTGAAACGGAGATCGAGCGACATTTGGCCGGAATGACCTAAACGAGAATCAAAGGTCTCGACAATGGTATTTCAACGGTAAAAAGTATGGCAAAAACCGACGTTAGATAAAGAAGTTATGAATTTTTAAAGAGATTCCTTAATCACGTCATTTTAATAAATAAATAATAAAAATAATTTCGGAATTTGCCAACGGAATCTAAACGAAAGTTGTAGATCGTAGTCTCACCTTCACGGGGATATAAAGAACGTCGAAAACGGAGTTCGTATGAAGGAGATATGAATTTTTGAAGTTTGATAAATAATTTATATATAATTTTTATTAAAAATTCGGTATTATCCGAAGAGGAGTTAGCTTAGGGCCGAGGTACGCGCCGCGTACCCTCGTACGCCCCGCGTACTCGAGGGCACGGCCTCGGATCGTCCACGTCGCCCTATACGAAGCTATCCAACCTGCCGTCCCATCCGACCCGCTCCATCCGAAATACGTAAGCGATGACGTACGGGTACCCGCTGCGTACGCCCGTACGCCCCGCGTTCGGAGGCGGTTCAGCACCCCTATAAAAGGGATGCGAGCCTTTCCGAAGCTCCGTGCCCGTTCAAACCCGAAGCTCTGGTCTTTTTGCTCAAGTCCCGAGAGTCGATTTTACTCCCGAGATTCCCAAGAATCCCAAGAAAAATCCATTTCCCGAGACGAAACTCTGCCCGGTTTTCGATCTCGCTATCTTCAAACTCCCAAGTGAGTTCATACCCCTTTATTCAACCTTTGAAATGCTTTTAATTGTTTAAATACTTTATGGGGGGGGGGGGGGGAATACACGTTAAACACTTATAGTTATTGCTTCGAGCACATGTGATTGCATTAATCACATGTGATTAATAACTAGGAAACCAATGATTTTATCACTGTTCAAACTGTTTTACTTCAAAATGTTTTTACAAGCTCTTTTATTTATCAAATGCTTTATTGTAAACTTTGTTTTACTACCTATAAATTTGCATGCCCATATACGTATAGCTGTATAAATAATGTTTAAAGGGCTTAGGAAAGCCACCTATCCTATTTCCTTTTCCTCGATTTGGATGTGGTCTGGTGGAATTTCGGGTGACCATCCGAGGGTCGTTTCAATATTAGTTATATATCATATATACATGTATTGACATAAAAGTACTTCCATATTCATACTTATCATCACCTCATTAGTAAGTTACCATCGGGGTAACACGGGATCATACTACTACAATTTCTAGATCAACGAGTCAGTTCATTCAGAAGTCAATACTTATTACTAAGAGAACCTATACAACGATACTAGAACAAGTAACATTATATTGCATATACACGAATACGTTAACAATTGTGATCCACTGTATGGGAGCATGTCTTAATTGACATGAACCGAGTTGTAGCCAGAGTCTCTTTGAGGGAGAGCGTGAGTTTGCATATAGATCTATACTGGATTGACTATCCTACACCTCGCTGCTAGCTACAGTGGGACCGATAGGTCTGCGGGTGCCAAACGTCATACCTTATTTTTCGACTATACGTTGTCGATGTTACCAGTCGATAGTATGGTGCAATTTATCACACGATACCTTAATATAAACCCGTTTTAAGGTAGTTAGTACAACAGTAGTTCATATAAAACAAAACTACCGTACTACAATAATTTACCCATTACATTTTGGTGATAACCTCACTTAAACTTTAATGTACAAACTATATTTTGTTAAATGATAGTTATACTTGGGAAATTACACACTTTTACATCAAACGAGCATACAAAACAGTTAAGCCTTGGTAGAGGGCTACTTTAACAGAAAATATAGGTTTTTCTGAGAGATTCAAACTTTTACAAACACTTATATACATTTACAACTCATACTTGCGACAGGTTCAAACGTTTTGATAATAAACCTCGACACTAAACTACTTATGAATTCACCAGCTTAATGCTGATAAACTCTTTCAAAATAACTTGTATTCTCAGGTCATCAGCAGACAGGTACCGATGCTAGCTTTTGAGAAGATGAAGCGCATTCAAGACTCATCATACTATTTTGATTTACATTATATTTTTGGTGTCTAAAACTGTACGGAACACGCTTGTATTAAATTTTTATATTTAATGCAATGGATGATGTTGTTTGCTTATTTACATTTACTGTGTTGTAATACTTTACATGACGTCCTCCACCCTAGAACGTTTCCGCCATTCTTGGTTTTGGGGTGTGACAGATGAGGTGTCATCTCCCCTTAATCCTCCACTAATCTTTTTTTTTTTTTTTTTTTTTTTTTTTTTTTTTTTTTAACTTTGGGCCGAGAGTAAGAAAGAGGAGAAGTGCTTTGGGCCTTTTGTGCTTGATTTCGATAGTATGAGGCCCAATTTGAAGGTTTCCAGCCCATTGGGCCTTTTGGGTAACTTACGACCCAGATAACATTAAAATGGGTTTTATGGTCCATTAAGGTTAATTAGATTTGTTGTGGCCCAATAAGGCCCCTTAGAGATAAACTGGTCCATTGTAGGCTTATGAGGCCCAAAATGCTAAGTTTCATGCAAATGGGTCCAATTAGAGTCCATTTAAGAGTTCTAAGCCCAAAATAGTCAAATTGGAAGATTATTGGTCCATTAGGCCCAATAAGAAAATCCTAGTCCAAAATGGACTTAAACCGCGATTTTTTTTTAGGGTTTCCAACTATTGTTGACTATTTGAAAGTTTGTATAGGTTATTTGATGGAATTTTGTTGTCATTGAATAAACACCATACACGTTTTAGCTACAATGTCCTTCTTTGTTAAGTGTTTACAATGTATTAGAATTCTTAGTTGTGACAATTACAGCAGCCCGTTTCATAGTTCTAAAATTGTTTAGGCACACATGTGTGCTGTCTAAGGAAAGGTGTATGATTTTGATAGAGTTTTATCAAAGCATCTCGTATCAGAAGTCTAAACTTTGGTATAAAAGTGAATACAATATTGATTTCTAGAAGTCCAACGAATTTCTGAGTATATGTCAAAGCTAGTAGGAGCATATGTGTTATGCTAATAATCATCATGTTAGTGGGAGCATGATAATTATTGTTAGTTAGCAATGTTAATGATAGAAAACAAAAGGTTTCAATTGGGAAAAAGTTGTTTTGCTATAATTAAAGGAGAGGAAATTATACTTCATTTTAAGCCAAAAGCTTAGATTGAGGTTTTAATCATCTTTAGTCGGACATATATGAATTTTGTGTTGGAATGGCTCAACATAAGGAAATTCTATATATGGGTCTATTATTTGCATTCTAAAATTCAATTATGATTACAACATCCCTTTTCATAATCTGAATTCTAAGAACTTGGCAAATAGAAATATTGTAGCGAAAGACTAGTCGGAAATCATGTATTTATGTGAGGTATCATGAATCGTGTCCCATATGCTTCATATATAGGATCGATTACATGTGCTTTAATATTCATCCGTTCTGAAATCTTCCAAATGCGTGGGGCATTAAGAAGGGAAAAAGGTCTATAATTGGATATGACTAAAATGATTAAGCAATTGTCGAGGACAATCTAAGGTTTACCAATGATTAGTTGCTCAGGGATAGTTGTATGTATAATGTTAATTCTTGGAAGGACCATATTGACATATTCTGAAAAGAGGCAACTTTTGTTCAGAAGTGATAGTCAAAATGGGAATATGGGAAGGTGGAAGTTGTTCAATAAATTTGTGTAAGATTAGGAAACTTAATGCAAGAAGGATGTTTCCAAGGAGTTGATCTGTAATGTTTCTTGTCAAGTCTTTGTGACTTTGTGCATAATCATTACAAGAGGATCAATGCATATAATTTTAGAATTAGTAGATTTCGGTAAATTACATGAATTTGGAATTCCTACATTTGCGCTAAGGATTCAGGACTATCAAATGAGAATCATTGGAGTTATGTGCAATCGATCTATTTCACAAAGTAAAGATCATAGACAAACTTAGTATGCATACTTGGAGTATGGCATAACAAATATTAAGAAGAACATAGTGTACATGCTTGTAGCATGGGACAACTATTGTTTTAATTCAAGTATAAAGTTCATTATTTGAAACAGTATGCAATTAATAATGTGTAATCAATATGGTGATAAATAAAAGATGTGTTATTTATATTCATAAGTTCTGAGACCATATTGGATTCAACTATTCTTGTGTTTCATTTTGGATGTTTTGAATTCCAGAATAACTAGGTCGTTCTTCCTGAATGACTAATTTATTCAAACCATCCACAATTTGTCATATGTTGGAAGTAGGTTTGAATCAAGATTGTCATGGGTTGGCTTGTATAGGTCTAAGATGTTGGACAAAGTGGTGCTACAACATTCATGAGTACTCATTAGTTCTGACTATTGGATTCGACCCACGCTCATTGAAAAATCACTTCATAGATTTTATCACGAGTGATCATGAGACGATAATATCTTATATTCTTCGAACCTAGAGATATGAGTTGTTACTATGAGTTGGTTATACATTGATTGCACGGAAACGCATTGGTAACTCGATGTTATAAAACGTGCCTTTGTGTATGATTCAACAAGTAATAGAAGAAACCATATGAGTCGAAGTTTATCCATTCCTTTTACCTTCAGGATAAAAGTGATATCTGTGGGCCCTCAATGATATAATGATGACACATGTGAGTGCTTAGCCAAGCCAGGAATGGTTTGATCTGTTCAATTAGTCAGTCATCATGAATCGAAAATCAGGAAACAACAAATGGACAGAGAGAATGATTTATAATCCATGTCTCAGTCCATATGATATATAGAATGGAGGAATATATGATCCCTTATCTAATGGACAAGTCATTGACAAAGGTCAGAGTTCATTGACAAGGTCAGAGTTCGATAGTGGCTTTTGAAATCTATGATTGTTAGGTAGGTTTTGAAGTTTATAACTATAATTGGTATATACTTGACCCGACTCGGCATGGTCCATTTGGATTGCATGGTATCGGGACATTTGGATAAACCGTTTGTGAGAAGAGGACATTTGTGAAATATTAATATATTATAAGTTCTAATATATTAATATGAAATCATGTTATTTAGTTAGTATTGATCAAGAATTAATTTAGAATGAATTAGGTGATCAAAAGGAGAGTAATTAAATATATGGGGATTGATTGTGTAAATCATTCATTTTTATATATGTGGGCTTATGATCCATGATTCCTTATGTTGGGTTTAACCCATGTGGTGACCCATGGATACTCCATGGAGGTTAAAACCCATGGAGCATAAGGAATGGGTAAAGTCTTGAGTTACATGGTGTAACCCTAATAGCCACAGTATATAAATAACCCATTGGTTGGTGAAATTGGCACTAGTGATACATATATGAGGGCTAGCTGATTTGAGCATGAGTGACTTCTTTTCATGGTTATTCCAAGTGTTGGTGATGTTGTGTGAACCATTTGAGGTGTCACACTTGGGGAACTAGGCTCTCGAGCTTCATGTAGTCAAGCTACATCAATAAGGTATGTATTCTATCTATTTTATTACCCAAGTATCAAAGATTGTATGCTAGTTAGGGTAATACCTTGGAATATTCATATTTGCATGTATAATAGAGAAAACATAGATCCAAGGTATTTAGGGTTGCATGTACACCATAGGAGTGTTAGAATGCTCAAATCCCAAAAATATCATGTCTTTATGTAAGAGATTATGAATCGTATCCTATATGCTTTGGGTATTGGATCGATTGCATATGCTGTAATATCCGACCGTTCTATCTATTCCAAATGCCTAGGGCGTTAAGAGGGAAAAGGACAAGAATCAGATATGACGAAAGCAAGTTAAACAACTGTAAAGTGGAATCTAATGTTCGCCAAGGATTGGTCACTTGTGTGCAGTTGGAAATATAGTAATGGATGGACCATATTGACATTATAATGAATAGATAGGATTCTATTAAGAATGAGTTATCATATGGAAACTATGGAAATATTTCCATAATGGGAGTTGGATAACAAGAATCCATGTGTAGGTTAGAAACTTTTATATGTCACACCTCCAAACCGAATTGGCGGAAACATTCGGGGGTGGAGGGCATCATGTAAAGTAGCAGAATAATGCATAGTAGTAAAAACAAGCAACAACATCTGTTGCATTAATAGAATAGTCAAATACATGTGTGTTCCTTTGGAAGGTTTAAATGACACCAAAATATACAATCAAAAGTAAAGACAAGTCTTGGATCCACTCCATCCTTCAAAAGCTGCATGGGTGTACTTGTCTTACAGGTTCCCTGAGAATACAAGTTATTTTGAAAGAGAGTACAAACATAAAATGCTGGTGAGTTCATAAGTATTTAGTATCATTTAGTAGTTAAAAACCTCGAAGTATTTGTATTCAAACCTTGAAAAGTTTGGAAAGTTTTCCAAGAAAATCCAATATTTCCTGCTTATAAATAATGTATCCTTCTACCCGAGGCTCGACTATTTTACATGTTTGCTTTTATATAAAAATGTAATGTTCAAATAAATAATTCGTACTAGGCTTGTCACCATAGATCAACAAGGTTTCATTATTCGGTACGTTTAGACGGACTGCTATCTCGACACACAGAATACCAGTACGATGGAGACTCAACCAATCCATGCCCACAATGACGTCGAAACTCTTGATTGACATAGGTATGAGGTCAATTGGAAATGAATAGTTATCTAGTGTGAGGGTACAACCTATGTAAATCACGTTATAAATCTTTGTCTTTCCGTTAGCCATTTCTATGATGATGGTTTCTTTTAGTGCTTGAGGTGCTTCATTAAGTAAGTGTTTAAATTTTTGGTTCACGAAGCTCCTCTCTGCCCCACTATCAAATAGGGTGCATGCATATGAGTTATCAAGGAGGAACGTACCCGTGACCACCATGGGGTCTGCCACAGCTTCATTATGACCAATAGCAAGTAGTCTCCATGTTCCTCCCGCTTTCCTAGCTATAGGACATTTTTTTTTTGAAGTGCCCTGTCTCGCCACACCTGTAGTAGGCATGGCTCACTCCCGTACCAGAGACCTGTGTGATGGGTATGGGTGGTGTTTTGCAAAACCGGATAGTATAGCCCATCCGGTCACAGTTGGTGTAGTATTTCTCAACAGGGGCTGTTGTGATGGAAATTGAACTTGGTGCGCTTAGGTAGACTCCCTGCATATGGTTTTGCTAGTACAGGGGCAACAGGAGTTGTGGCAGCACAGAAAGCCACAACCTGTTGGTTCTTGGGAGAAGGTTGAGCTGATTTTCCCTTCTTTCGGTCCTAACGCTTTCTCTTGTTGTCGACCACTTTGGTTGGTGCTGAGATAGAAGTTGTAGATGTTGTTAGAGGAGGAACCCTGTGATCGATAAGCCTTTGGGCCAACTGTTTGGCACTATCAAATGTCGTCAGGTTCGATGCTAGAACGTTTGCGAGGAGACATCGAACTGCGGAGGGGTTGGTGGTGGTGGAGTTTGATTTACATGTGTGCCTCTATTCGGATGCTTGCGAGGCGACATCTTTTATCTATAAAAGATAATAATAGAGATAAGATTCATTTAGGGTTGTCAAGAGAGACACTGTGTTCGAATAGAATTTAAAAGAGATGATCGTATAGCAGAAACTACTCCTGTCATTATAGTTGGTATGGAGTTACATAGAGTTTATAAAATTCGACCTTGGAGTAGGTCTTACATCATACCAACAAAGGAAAATTTTGACAGCATAAGAGTTTTAGTACAGTACTAGAAAGACAGAAATATTTAAAGGAAAACTGCTACATAGATCATATATACGAAGGCTATTCCTTAAACCAAAAGAGAGTATGATTAGAGCATCTTCTACCGGCAGCAGGTACCCCTCGGGTGAACCCTCAAGTTAGCCAGTTGATGCTCCATGTCGAGAAGGTGTCGTTCATAAACTCTCTGATGTACCCGAAGTTCTATGACTTCAGCCCTAGTTGCAGCAAGCTATTACTGCAAGGCCTCATGGTCTCTCTTAGACCTTTCACAAGAATCTTCAAGATGAATGGTGTGGATGGTATTCATTCTCGAATTGGCATCAACTTCCGTGATTCGATGGAGAGCTGTCCTGCCCTGTATTTCGTTTCGGGAAACTCTATGGACTAGGATTGGCAAGACTCTGTCTGCTAAGCCTCCTTCGCTCAGGTTGTAGAAGCTTCAATCTCCATTGAATGCCATCAGCTGATTCTGCTCTTGACTCGATGTTTCCAATCTTTCCACCCACGGAGGCGTCGGGCCTTGAAAAGTCGGACGAGGGTTAGGATTTTTTATAAGATCCACAGGGGGTAGGTTATTGACTTCAAGCTCGGAGTCAAAGCCCTCTGAAAATCCCTCTGCGAGGTGATCATCCAAAGGGATTGGATGGCTCTCTTCTGGTTCATCATCGAGCCACCCACCATTGCCTTGGTTGAGGAAGTACAGATCGCCGAGGAGATGGAAGCCAGCCATGTTATCTATGTGAGAATAGGGGAAAAATAATAGTTAATTGACACATTACTTAAGATAATTATAGGATGATCCTTACCAGTTACTTTAATACTTGCTCAGTGCATACCAATCATATGTGAACAAAAATAGAAGAGAACTTCGAATAGGTGACCCTAACTCCAAGTCCACAACCAAACAAGGAACAACAAATAAAGCAAAGATCACAAATTCTAAGTCTATGACACTTTAGTCACATATAACCTTAGTGTATTCACTCCGCAACAATTGACCTACTGGTAAAGGTGTGACAACTGCCAATTCAGGTCATTCTTGGTAAAGGTGTGACAGAAGGCCTTTTTAATTCTCAAATAAGTAATTATAGTAGCGCAAAATACTCCTATAGTATTTTAAGTTTATGTTATGTTTGAATGTTTTTGTTGTAGTAGTGTTGGTAAGCTTTTAGACTTGTTGTAACACCACAACTAATCTGGGGCATATGCTAATCAATTCTCGGACTGACATAGTTGATCAGGCTATGCCATTCCCAGAACTGACCATACATCCCCAAGCCTACTTGTGCTGTTCAATAATCATAATACTCTTGTTCTGTTCTAGTATGATACTAACCTTGGTATTAATGCATATATGTATACTTAGTTAAATATGTTATTACTTAAAAGTATAAACTCTTGGTCAGAGTATTTTAATCGCGTTGTGTTTATAGTTTGTATATCTTTTATGGGTTGATATACTCGATTCACTTTAAACAATGCTCTAATACCAATCTATCACACCTCCAAACCGAATTGGCGAAAATATTCGGGGGTGGAGGACATCATGTACAGTATCAAAACAATGCAAAATAGTAAAAACAAGCAACAACATCCATTGCATTAATAGAATAGCTAAATACATGTGTGTTCCTTTGTAAGGTTTAAATGACACCAAAATATGCAATAAAAAATAAAGACAAGTCTTGGATCCACTCCGTCCTTCAAAATCTGCATAGGGGTACCTATCTTACTGGTTCCCAAAGAATAAAAGTTATTTTGAAAGAGAGTATCAACATAAAATGATGGCGAGTTTATAAGTATTTAGTGTCATTTAGTAGTTAAAAACCTCGAAATGTTTGTATTAAAACCTTGAAAAGTTTGGAAAGTTATCCCAAAACATCCAATATTTCCTGCTTATAAATAATGTAGCCTTCTACCTGAGGCTCGACTGTTTTACATGTTTGCTTTCGTATAAAAATGTAATGTTTACATATATAATTGTAATAGTAGGGAAAATATAGTAGTACTTTGTTACTGTGTAAAAGTATGTTTTCTCCCATTTATTGCTATCATCTATTAGGAAATAGAATGTTCTATCTCAGTAGTGACACTACTGACTATGAAATGATAAAAATGAAGAGGCAAGGTCGTATTAAATGTACCATACTCCTTGGAGAGTCTTATTGTCTTAAATTCCTATTTGGTTAATTAAAGGTTTAGATGTGAATTAGTTTTTAACCATGCTAATTGACAGTTGAATACCTGACAACCTTCTGCGTCATAAAATAGTGAGGTGACATTTTGTCACCCCTTGGCCTTACCGGTAGGAACTGTAGCTAGCATTCGGGGTGTGGGAGTGTCTATCCCATATAGATCTATACACACGATGCCCACTCTCCCTCCAGGAGACTCTAGTTACAATGTGATACAACAATGTATTGTTGTATCATGAAGTAGCATTACACATCCCAATTATCGTATTATAGTGTTTGTATAGTACATTCTCTTGTATAGTATAGTGTATGGTCTCTTAGTTTCTCATCATAGTATGTTCTTTTTGATTCTCATAATAGTAAGTTTGTATTGAATCATAAACGAACTGACTCTTGTATGTTTCATTGTACTAGTAATAGTGAGTAGTAATCTCTTAAACTATACCTATTATAGTTTACTAGTGTTGTTTGGATGACTACGTATGTATTGAGCTGAAATAAAAGCTTTTATATCTATATACATATACATAATATATAACTAAGGTTTAAACGACACTCGGAAAAACAACCGAATACTCTAAGTCCACAACCAAACAAGGAACAGGAAATAAAGCGAGTGATCAGTCCTAACTCCTTTCAACCTTACTTATATAACTATATCTATATAGATATGATTTTGGCAATATTTATAAGTTTAAAAGGATTTTGAATACATAACTTTGGTATGAAAAGAATTTGATAAAGATGTTTTAAAATAGATGTTTGACAACACAGTTTGAAAGTATAAGAAATCTATATGTTTGTTCTAATTACTAATCACATGTGATTGATATAATAACTATAATGTTTCAATTTGTATTCCCCCCCCCCCCTCCATAAAACATTTAAAATCATTTAAAAGGTAGATTAAGGGGTATGAACTCACCTGTAGTGAGTGGTTCCGATGAAAAGGTGGTATATGATGCTAAGTGTAAGGTGAAGCCTTGAGCACACATGGATCCTATTTAGTATATAATTACACATATATGTATCATATTAGTGCTTATACAACTAATCAAGCAAGGGAAACACCTTAGGGAATAGGGTACACTCGAATGGGAAGGTAAAAATCACAATGGATTGTGTATAAGGTGGGTTTACGGCCACTCTTGGATTTTACAGCCAAGTGTTCATGGCCAAAGGTGTTTTCGGACAATAAGTTTACGGCTAATGAGTTTACGGCCGTAAACCCATGATGAAAAGGGTCAATGGGGGTGTTTTAACGTCTTACAAATCACAAGGAAGGGTTCTAGCATCAAGTCGAATCCTTATGAAGAGTTTAAAACTCATATGCACCTCTAACTAGGGTTTACGGCCAAGGGAGATGCTCTTGGCCGTAAACACCTCTTGTTCTTGGGAATTGACGATTTTAAAGTGGTTAGCATGTGATTCAACCAGATATCGAGTATTGCGAAGTTATACTTACGATTTAGGAGCTTAAAAGGGGATTTTTGGACCAAAACACAAATGTGTTCTTGGGGTTCTTGAAGATCTTGAAGATCTTCACCTAAAAGATGAAGTTAGTGGATTGAATCAAGGGGGGATGCTAGATAAGAAGATGTATCAACTAGACAAGAGGTAAAACACTTCCATTTTTGGAAGAAAAGTGAATATTCTTGATGATAGTTGAGAGCAAAACCCGATTTCTTTGCTTGGAAATGGTAAAAGTGTTGGAAAAAAATGGCTAAGTATCCTATATATAGGGGGAGTTCTTGGCCAACCAAGAGTTTACGGCCAACCTTGAGTTTATGGCCGTAAACTCTAGTTTATGGCCATAAACTCCAATCCTTGGAGTTTTCCGGCGTTATGCAGTACACTGAATAATAGAATATACTTCTTATCATTCCTTATAGTGAGTACTAGGCTTAAATTGCTCAAACAGACTCTAAATAGTGCTAAAAGTTAGCAAAATAAGTCTGACTTTGACTGAATTGAATGGTTGTACAAGAATGAAATTTCGGGTTGTCACATTATGCAAGAAGAATGTTCAAAGGAATGTACGTTTAATTAGAGACTTCATGTCTTTTGAGTTCTCTTGTAACAATCTCCAATAGAGCACTTTGTAACATCATTGGCAAAGTATTTGTGACTTTGGTACTATGACATCACAAAAGGATCATTGCGTAAAATGTTAGAATCTAACACATAGCAAGAATTAGGTATAAGGATTGGGAATTATGAAATGAGTATCATTAGAAATGTGTACAATTGATCTATTTCACAAAGTAAGGACCATAGGTAAACATAGTGTGCATGCTTGGAGAATGGGATTGCTATTGTTTCAATTCACGTATTGATTTGATTATCCGAAACATTATACAATGAATAATGTGTAATCGATATGGTGATTAAATAAAATGTCTTATATTTATACTCAAAGGGTTGAGGCCATATTGGATTCAATTGTTATTGTGTTTCACTTCGCAGGTTTTGACTTCCTGAATAACTTGGTTATTCAATCATCCACAGTCAATCATACTTTGGAAGTAGGTAATGAGGTTTACTGTGATGAATTCTATTGTAGATTGTCTAAAGTGTTTAGACATAATAAAAGTCTGTTGTAGTGTTCATGAGTGATCCTGAAATAAGATTTGAGTATTGGATTAAACCCACGCTCACACGAGTCATGAGTGATTGTGAGATGATAATATCTTATATTCTAGAAACAGAAAGATACGATTTGTTGTTTATGAGTTGGTTACACATTGATAATACGTAAACGCATCAGTAACTTAATGTTATAAAACGTATTGTTGTGTGTGATTTGATGAATAAATAGTAAAAACATATGAGTCGAAGTTTTCCGTTCCTTTTACCCAATTTGGGATAAAAGAGGTATCTGTGTGCCCCTCGATGATTTAGTGATGACACCCTAAGCGCTTGGCCAAACCTGGACTAAGTTGATATGTTCAATTGTAGTTTGTTGTCAGTCGTTATAAATTAGAAAACGAGAAACAAGACATGATAGAGAGAATGATTATAATCTATGTATCAGTTCATATGCTATCTAGAATGGAGGAATATATGATCCCTTATCTAAAGCACGCGTTGCTGTTAAGATCAGAGTTCAACAACGGCTTTTGAAAACTACGATTGCTAATTAGATTCTGATGAAATGGTACGTCATGTCAATGTTTCGGGATCTTCTGTGATCCCTTGGTTCCTTGGCTAAAGAAACTGCACTTTCACTATCATAGAAAATTTCCATAGGCTCCTTGATAGCTGGTACAACTCCAAGGTCTCCAATGAAGTTGTTTAGCCATATAGCCTCCTTCGCTACCTCGCTTGCTACTATATACTCTGATTCGCAGGTTGAATCATCCATTGTCTCCTGCTTGGAGCTTTTCCAAGTAATTGCTCCTCCATTTACGGTAAAGACCCAGCCTAACTGAGAGTAGAAATTATCCCTATCAGTTGGGAAGCTAGCATCACTACACCCTACTACTCTCAAGTCATCACTCCCAACGAGTGTAAGGACCCAGTCCTTAGTCCTCTGCAGGTACTTGAGAATGTTCTTTACGCATTCAGTGAGCCTTGCTAGGGTTCCCCTGATATCTACTGACCATGCTCGAGCCTACAGTGGAAGAATATGGTACTCGACTCATCTCATCTATCTCAACCTTTGTACTCGGGCTCTGAGTCATACTAAGTCTGGCGTGACTCTGGATCGGAAACTCTCCTTTCTTGGAATTCTGCATGCTGAACTTTTTCAACACCTTATCCAAGTAGGTACTCTAACTAAATCCAATTAGTATCTTACTCCAGTCTCTCAAAATCCTTATCCCTAGGATATAGGTAGCTTCTCTAAGGTCTTTCATAGCGAAACACTTCCCAAGCCAGGACTTCACTTCTTGCAGAGTTGGGAAGTCATTTCCTATGAGTAGTATGTCATCCACATACAGTACCAAAATGCCAACTATACTCCCACTAGCCTTGATATATACACAAGATTCATTTTCACTTCTCGAAAATCCAAATTCTTTGACTTTCTCATCAAAAGAAAGATTCCATCTACGAGGTGCTTGTTTCAATCCATAGATGGATTTCTCAAGCGTACAAACTCTATTAGGCTACCCTGTACTAACAAAACCCTCTCGCTGAATCATGTAAACATCCTCAGCCAATCTTCCATTAATGAAAACGGTTTTGACATCCATTTTCCATATTTCATAACCATGAAATGTAGCAATGACTAACATAACCCTAATAGACTTAATCTTTGCTACTGGTGAAAAGGTCTCAACATAATCAACTCCCGGAGTTTGAGAAAAGCCCTTTACAACCAGTCGCGCCTTATAAGTGTGTACATCACCATCCATGTCGGTCTTTTTCTTGAAGATCCATTTTCACCAGACTATCTTACGAATTGGTACATTGTCAACTAAGTTCCAAACTTGATTGTCATACATGGATTGTATCTTGTTGTCCATAGCCTCTTTCCATTTAGTAGCCTTAGGGCCTGCCATGGCCTCCATGTAGATGTTAGGTTCATCCAGAGTTACCAATCTGCTATCACTGATAAGTGTATCACCTTCCGCAGTAATATGGAAATCATAGTAATTCTCAGGTGCATTACTAACTCTCATGGAAAGCCTCAGAGGTACAGACTCATCAGTCGGATTAACAGGAGTTTCCTCCTCAGGTTTATTGCAAGGGTTTGAGGTTCCTTCACCACTTGACTCTTGAATTTCTTCAAGGTCAATTTGCCTCCCACTGTTTCCTTGGCTTATGAACTCTCTCTCTCTCTCTCTCTCTCTCTCTCTCTCTCTCTCTCTCTCCTTGCTACAAAGACCACATTATCAATAGGTCTATAGAAGAGGTAACCAAAGGATTTCCTTGTTAGCCGATGTAAATACACCTCTCACTTCGAGTTTCGAGCTTATCGTGAGTCTCGCACCTCACGAAAGCCTTGTAACCCCAAATCTTGGTGTGGTCTAGATTGGGAACTTTAGCAGTCCACATCTCGTGAGGTGTTTTTGCAACCTTTTTGGTAGGGACTAGATTAAGAATATGGGCGGCAGCCTCTAAGGCGTATCCCCAAAATGAGATTGGTAGTAGAGCTCAACTCATCATGGAATGAACCACGTCCGAAAGGTTCGATTTCACATCTCAGCCACACCATTAAGTTGTGGTGTTCTGGGAGGTGTCAATTATGAGACAATCCTACATTCCTTAAGATAGTCAAAGAAGTCTGTACTAAGATACTCACCACCTCAATCAGATCGAAGCATCTTAATGCTCCTGTCCAATTGATTCTCCACTTCCTGTTTAAACTCTTTGAATTTTTCAAAGGTTTCTGACTTATGCTTGATTAAGTAGACATATCCATATCTACTATAATCGTCAATAAAAGTCACATAGAAGCGGTTAGCATCCATTGTGGTGGTTCTGAAGGGTCCACACACATTATTATGTATGAGGTCCAACAAACCCTCAACCCTAGCACAAGTACCAGTGAAGTGTGATTTTGTCATTTTCCCAAGCAAACAAGATTCACAACTATCATCTGACTTTAGGTCAAATGCCACCAAGACTCCCTCCTTTTTGAGTTGTCCTGTGCGTTTCTTTCTTACATGTCCAAAACGACAATGCCAATATGATGCTTTATCCAAGTTTGTGGAATAATCAATACACAACACATTATTTCCTAGGTTATTTATAACCGACACAGTTTCATATACACCATCACAAGGTAGTGCTTTAAAATAAAAAAACATTATTAAAGAAATCATTAACACCAGCACATTTATTATCAAAAGAAAATGTAAACCCTTTTTTGTACAAGCCATGAAAGGAAATAATATTTCTCGCCATTTAACATGAGTAACAACACTTATTCAAATCTAACACTAACCCAGTACTTCGCAACAAAGAATAAACTCCAATCTTGGTGATAGGTGATGCTTTCCTAATCCCCAGGATCAAGTTTATCTTACCATGCTCCATACTCTCACTTCTTCTTAGTCCCTGCAAATCAGAACATATATGAATACCACAACCTATATCAAGGACACAAGAATTAGAATGGGGTGAGTTATTAGACAATACAGTGTAAATACTTTCATGGTTGGGTTTCACTTTCCCATCCTTAACATCTTGCAGGTACTTTGGTTAGTTTCAGTTCCAGTACGACTTTTTATGGAAATAGAAGCATTCATCCTCTTTAGAGTTGGCAGAAGGAGTGACAAAACCAGTCTTGGTTCCACTTGAATAGGAGCCTTCAAGGGACTTTCCCTTGGTACGCTTCGAAGGGCTCTTCCTCTTCTTTCCTTTGCCTAGACCGATTGCTAAGACAGGGTCCCCGGTAGGATTAGGAGTGGTAACAACTGATTTACCCTGAAGACCACTATCAGCAGTCTTCAAGAGTCCTTGAATTTTTTTGAGTGTAGCTTCCTCCTTGTTCATGTGGTATGTCATTCGGATTTTATCAAAACAAGAAGGTAAGGAGTGCAAAATGATGTCAATTTCCAACTCCTCGGGAAAGTTCACATTTAGCTTCAGCAAACGGTCCACATACCCTTGCATTTTCTGTAAGTGGCCCGTGATGGGTTCACCATCCTTCATTCGGGTTGTTATCATGGAGGAGATGATGTCATACCTCTCTTGACGAGAACTTTGATGGTGGCATTCCATCAAGACTTGGTGCATCTCAAAAGGTAATAGTCATCATAGGACTTTTGGAGCTTGGATGTCATTATGGCCAACATGATACATGCCACTTTAGTGGCATCTCTCTCATGAGTCCGTATTCAGTGATCTCCTCAGGAGTATCAGACGCCTCATCAAGCTCCTTAAGCTCCTTGTCGAGGACATATTCCTTGTCCTCGTAAGGAGTGACCATCCTGTTGTTCCGGATCCAATCCATAAAGTTGGAACCATCGATGATTACTCTCCCATAAATATTCATGAGAGAGAAGGAGCTGGTAGGATTTGAGCTAGAAGAAGCATTGTTGGAAAACATCAGAAAAAAAAAAAGATAAATTTAGATTAGATATCAAGATAGTCCTTAATAAGACACACAAATATAATATTAAGGCTAGGACCCAACAAACTATTTTATAACTTAGAATAGGGATGTTGTAATACAAGCTATAAAATATTTGAAGGTAGGTGAATGACGATTCACCAATTTCCACCAAGATAAACGAAATGTATTATTAGGTTTTAATTGGTTTTGAAACTCCTAGATTCTTTTGAGATTCATTGAACTTTTCAATAGCATGTTTCAATCTCGAGTGTTCCCTTTAGGTTTTGTGACTGGGATGCTGAGGATCACAAAACAATGTGTGAATAACCACGCAAATATACTTGGTACCCTTAATATTTACCCCTCTATCAATGTGTTGGTTAACCACACATGCTCCACCGATACTATAATAAATATTAAGTTACCCTTTGCCTACCTTGTTAAATCAAGCTAGTGTGCCGGTTAAGCATACACGATCCACTAACGACTTAAACAAAGTGAAAAGTGTAATTTCATGGGTTAGCACCTTATTCACATTTTCCTAAAGTAACTAAGATTGGAAATTTATAAAAAAACATTTAGTTACTTTACGTTCATCATACTTTTAATGAGGAATAAAGTCATTTTCCTACCCGTCCGGCTAACCACCCTCCACCAGTCAAGGAAGCGGTGGGTGAGAGTGGACACCCATTAAGCTGCCATTTTATAGGCAACAACCTTATACCCCCTTATAGACCGATTTCGTGAATGAGGCCTACTAATAGTAAACGATTTGTTCTTATACATACATATATATATATATATATATATATATATATATATATATATATATATATATATATACACATATGTGTGTGTATATATATATATGTATATCTATATCTATATATATATATATATATATATATATATATATATATATATATATATATATATATATATATATATAACTTATAATATTATAAAGTATAAGGGTTGAATTTTAACTTTTAAAATTTTAGTGGTTGCAACTTAAAGTTTTTTAAAGTGACTTTACATGTTCCAAAACATGAGGGTAAATTTTGTAACTTTTCATTTTATGTAACCAATGTGTTTATTAATGGACTTTAAAAGAAAGACTTTTGGTAATCCATAACTTGAGGACATTAAAACATATCAAGATCAAGAATTAAACTAACAAAGTATGTGCAAATAATTCTATGATCTTCTAAACTCTAATATTCATGAACATTCACATCAACAATTTCAAGAATTATAAATAACACATATAAAACTTGAAATTTTGATAATAGCCATTGTAAATGGATTAGCATAACCATTACACCATCTAAAACAAGTTTTATAAGACCATAATAGTTTAGGGTAATGTTTCTAGTTCATTTCCAGCAGCAGAACTTGAAAAACTGCAATCAGAGGCTCCTACTCGTCGAGTGCATGAACCTACTTGACGAGTAGGATGAATTAACACATGGACTCGTCGAGTCCCCCCATGGACTCGGCGAGTTCACTCAGCAGATAGCAGATTTTTGAGTTTTTTTCAACAAGTTTGCATCAAGTATCAAGAAAACAAACCTAGGCTCTGATACCACCGAATGGTTTTGAGCATTCTAAAACTCCTAAGGTGTACATGCAACCCTGGAAACCTTAGATCTATGTTTTACTAAGATACATGAAAATTTTATTTTCCAAGGTTCTTAACCTAACTAGCATGACATGGGGAACTTTGAAACATAATAGCTAGTAGAAGAACATACGTTTTTGTTACTTGGATTCCTTGAGAATCTTCTGAGCCTAGCACCACAAGTGTGATGCCACAAATGTCTCACACAACACCACAACCCTTGGAATAACTTTGAGAGAACTTCACTAACACTCAAAAATCGGCTAGCCGTCTTGTTCTATTCTTAGTCGCCGATTTTGCTACCCATGGAGATTCTTATATAGTGTGCCACATGTATTGTTACTCCATCTAAACGCTAATGTGCATGGCTTTTCATATTCCATGATCGATGGGTTTCTAAACTCCATGGACTATCCATGGAGCACCTTATAGGTTTTAGCCCAATTCAATAAGCCATAGATCATTAGCCTACTATACAAGAATGGATGATTTACACAATCAACCCTATATATTTAATTAGTCTCCTTTTGATCCCTTATGAACTCCAAACTAATTCTTGATCAATAATATTTAAATAAAATTATTAATATATTAGAACTTATAATATAAAAATAAACTTGAAGTGTGGTTTCTCTCATTTAGTCTATCCAAGTGTTGTAATGCCATGCAACCCAAATGGACCATGCCAACCGGGTTAAGTACATTCCAGAAATAGTTATGAACTTAGACACCTAATCCAACATAAAGAACGTTGAAAATGGAGTTAAAATGAAGAAGTTATGACCTTTTGAAGTATGGGTGGTTTTGGGCAAAGCTGACTACGTTGGGCGTACAAAAAGGTGTACATTAGGCGTACTAATGGAATCCTGAGTAAGTTGGGCGTACCAAGAGTATATTGGGTGTACGCCATCGATAACCAAACCCTGTTCTTATGGTTTATGCCCTATTTAAGCTCCTTAGCTCCCCCAAACTCACTTCATTCTCAGTCTCCACCCCTCCTGTAACACTCTAGGAATTCCAACCAATTTAAACTTTTCAAAAACAACTCAATTTCACTAAGTTATTACAAAATGGTTTTCAATACGACTATTATCAGAGTATTTCGCAGAACCACATCATTAACAAATAAAACATGAGGAGCGGTACGATCACACCTTTGCCTTGCCACATCCTCCTAAAGTACCTGAAACATTAAACCACAACTGTAAGCCCGAAAGCTTAGTGAGATACCCCCAGAATACCAACCACATATATCATACACATAACATATCATAACATAATAAAACAACCATGCACTTCAGGTCTACAGTGTGACTGGTTCGCCGTATCGGGCCTTCAGTCCACCTGGTCCACCCTCCGAGTCTAGCCATATACATCGAGTCTGCAATGTGGTTGGTCCGCCCGCACCGGGCCTTCAACCCACCTGGTCCACTCTCTAAGCCTACAATATGACTAGTCCGCCCGCACCGGGCCTTCAGTCGGCCTGGTCCACTCTCCGAGCCTCGGCACGTCTGGTTCGCCCTCGCGGGGCCTACAGCCTATCCAGACCGCTGATGGCCCTTCGGAATATCCGATTCGCCCTGGGTAAGTTGTCCTACAACAGAAAGCAAGACTCGCCTCAACCCAACCCCAGTTAACCAACCATGTGGGCATAAACATATAATCATATAACAACTAATCACAAATCAACCGATCTAGCAGATCACATACATAGCATACTCTAACCAGGATACCGACCTAACCGGTCACTAACATAGCATAATCCTATATTCCAGGATTCCGACCTTAACCAGGTCTCTAACATATACCATCCTAACTACCAAGATGCAAACATATAGCAAAGCAACAGCATAAAAACTACCCGGATTTCCATCTGATAAAGGGTCGGCCTTGGTGCCTTAGACACTATCCATATAGTGAGGATAACTCACCTCACAACTGCCAAAACTCTGAACTAAAGAAACAGATGCCCGAACCACCGTCTCACTAAAAATACCGAACTATCCAAAGCAGCAAAACAATCATTAGTCCAAGCACAATATCCCTCTAAGGGTAAATTGACCAATTTACGCTTAACACAGTCTGGTCCATGACTAAGGCCCATAATCAAAATATGAAAGGCCCAACACTAGGTAATCTCTTAAGCTCACTAATGGCCTAATTTTCTACATTAGGCCCATTCTACTTATTGAGCCTTACCCTAAGCCCAACACCCATACTTGGTCCATCTTCCCTGACTCCTGATGGCCCACTAAGGCCATAAGGCCCAAAGTCCAAAGCACAGCCCACACTGAGGCCCAAATACTCAAGGCCCAAACTGGTAGCGTTACGCGGGGCGTAACTCAATGTACGCTTAGCGTACTAGCTCCATGATGTGTACATCGGGAGTACCCTTATTTCCGTGATGCGTAACTTCGCTGGACTACAACTCCTCATAAGATCTTAATGGCTTAAGCTCTTAAGCCCACACATAAGATCCATAGACCAAATATGCCTAGGATTCATAAATTCTCAAACTTTATTACTTGGGATGTCCTTAAGGCTCTTAATCCAAGTTCTTAATCCATTAAGACCTATCTATATCACATATGAGACAACCAAAGCTCTTGGGACCTCATTTTTCTTTCTCAAGACCTCTCCTAAGGTCTGAAAGGGCAGCTAATCTCAAACAACTCAAATCATGCATCAAGATGAGGTTTTTGGGACAAGAATGATGTCAAAACTTCACAACACATAGATCTACACAATATGATTGTCAAGCCAGAGACTTTTTACCTCAAAAGGGTCTCAGAAGATGATGTCTTTCCAGATCTACGAGCTCCAACCACTCAACTCCTTCTTTGACAACTTCCTCTTTCTTCTTCTAGACTCTCCTTTGCCAAAACAAGCCTTCCAAGGTCATACATACCCAAAAATGGAGGTGGGACGACTATCTAGGGTTTCTGAGGATAAAAGAGTGTTTATGGAGGCTAGGGTTGGAACCATAATGTTCCTTTTATAGTGGATGTCCCTAAAATTAGGGGTTTTTTACTCTCTGCGTACGTTGGGTGTAACTCTAGTACGCTGGGCGTACGCATCCTGGTACCTGCAATCACTCACCCTACTACGCTGGGTGTAACCCAGCTTATGTTGGGCATACCCACGCGTGTTAGAAACACATGCATGGTCTTTCTCATCACTTTTTCCATTATGGGCCATAAATGTCAATATCTTTAAAGTGTCATAACTCCTTCATTCTAGATCCGTGTCCGACGAACTTTATATCCACGAAAAGGTGGCAAGAAGATCTACGTTTCTAGCAACACACCCCGATCTGAAACCTTCCCAAATAAAAACCCATTACTCATGAAAGACCGAAACGCCCTTACTCTTGATCTCGGGAACCCATAAATAGATATTTTAAGAACGAGGCGTTACACCTCCAAGACCCCTTTAATAAAACCCTAACCATAGATGAGCTTCTTAAGGTAAAAGATGGTTACCTTGTGTGCTTTGGAGTATCCATGGTGCACCTTGGAGAAGAAGGAACTTCTTGTAGAAGTATTGGTTGCATGGAACTTCTAGATCTAGACTTTGTTCACCTTGATCTATCTTCTAGAGGTATAAAGTTTGGATCTTGATGATGCATTTGTTAGAACTAGCTAGTTTTGGATGTTATAAGATTTTGGTCATTTTAGTGCATAAAGGTTATATGTTGAAAGTTTGTAACCTTTTTATAGATAAAGTAGGAAACTCTATCCATTTAACATCATTGCGATTCAGATCTGAAGGTTGGAGACTTGGACTTAATGGATTATGTTGAAAAAGATGCACTTTTATTCCATTTGATGTTTAAGGCTAGATCTTGTTGGTTTGGACCATTCTAATGGATAAACTTGGAAACTTTATTCATTATGGGGATTTTAGGATCCACAAAAATGTAATCTGGATACTTCTATACCTTCCATAACAGTGTCATGATGTCTTAATGGATTGATAAGTTAAGGTATTAGCTTTTGGACCTTTTCTAGACATGGAAAGTCATAAAAGTGGAAACTTTATGACTTAGAATGATGTTGTGGGACTAGATCTGAGTTGGATGAAAGGACTTAAGAGATTAAGTACTTAATGGAAAAGTGCCATTTGGTCGGGTATGTCGGGCGTACCTTCGAGTACGTTGCATGTACTCGTATGGGGTCTTGATTCTAGTTGATAAGTATGCCATCCGTATGAGCTGGGTACGTTGGCCATACCCAAATTGAAGTTTCACTTGTTGACTTTGACTTCTGTTCACCATTTACTTTGACCAAGTTTGACCTTGGACCAAACATGAGGGTTTTGGCCTATTAACTAAGATTTTATTTGGTTCTCGTATAGATAGCTCGGGAAGTCCGTAGGGTAGAAACTAGGTATTCTTCCAGAAAGCTTCTTCAATCGAGGTGAGTCTCCTCACTATTTGTATGGGTCGAAGGCACCAATGTCGGCCCATTTGGTTTATGTATTGTAAGAATACTCGGGGGTTAGCCCTAGGCATTATGTAAGAAAGACCAGGAGGCGACTCCTGGCACACTGTATGCTATTATCTAATGTAGGAAGACCTGGGGTTAGTCCTAGGCATTATGTATGAAAGACCAGGAATATATATATATATATATATATATATATATATATATATATATATATATATATATATATATATATATAGATATATATTGATTTTTGTAAATCAAAATGACATTTTATATGTGTTTATATATATATATATATATATATATATATATATATATATATATATATATATTCTAAATAAACAATTAGAAGACCAAAATAGTCCAAATACAAATTAAAAATGGGAAGTTCCTTAGGGTTTTCGGCCATGGGAACCCCATGACTGAAATCACCTTTAATGGGTGATCAATGAAACCGAAAACCCCCTCCAAGCAAAACCGAAAAACTTCCCCTTTGGCTAGGAGATCTAGATTGGG
This sequence comes from Lactuca saligna, assembly GCF_052625555.1. Lineage (NCBI taxonomy): Eukaryota > Viridiplantae > Streptophyta > Magnoliopsida > Asterales > Asteraceae > Lactuca > Lactuca saligna. The sequence goes on from NC_136424.1 coordinate 254,840,238, forward strand.
TGTAACATCCAAGGCATTAACCTTGCAAATTGGCATCATCTCTTTACCTTCCTTTAATCACCGCAAGTCCATGTCATCCACACCAATACACAATAAGTTCCTATGCGTGACCTCCTAGTAACCAACGAATCTCCATACTAGGCATTCAAGTAACCACCAAACATCCACACTCTTTTCTCTCTCTTTACCTATTTAACTTACAGACAAGAGTGGGTTTATCCCACTCTTGCCACTCCATTCATACCTCCAAACCTCTTTTCTCTCTAGATCAAGACCATTTTCCCTCAAAAATCATCATCTTAAGGCCGATCCTGAAAGTTCTTAGTAAGCATCTTCCTAGATTTCAAGTGTTTATACATTTTCATGTTAAAATTTATCATGTTTACACATATTTTTGTGTGTTAGGTTAGTAGAATACCAACCTTTCCAAGAAGTTCTTTAAGTTCATCATCTTCATCTTAGGCTGGAAATCTCCTTCATCTTCCTTCCTACCACCCAAGAAAATACACAAGCTGAGCTTCATACCCTCATTTTCAAGTTTTACAAGATTTTAATGGAGGAATAGAAATAAAAATATGTAAACATCACCACTTATTCACACAAAAAATTCGTGACATATATAGTTCTTGTGCAAAACTATGTTTTCCTTATGGGTAATAGTATGCATCACCATGTTTATGAAGTAATATGTGCATAAGTTGTTGAAAACATCATGTATATACACATAAAAATCGTAACTTATATGGTTTTTCATGTCAAAATGTATTTGTTCTTTGGACATTTGCATGCACTATTTCTATTTGTTTGACATTGGAATAATCCTTCTATAAAAATGTTGAAGTCGCCATTTGAATTTATAAAAATCTTGGCATTTGAGGTTGGATGGTGAAGTTGAAAATCATAAATTATTTTGTGATACAAATATCAATCGATAAGTATGAGAAGTTCAAAACTACAAAGTTTTGGTAATTTTACTAAAAATAGCTTTTCTAGTAAAAAGTGGTCATATTTTTAGTCATCATTGTTTTGGTGGGTTAAAACCCAAGAATACTATGTTTTAAAAACAGATATTACCACTAGATATAATTACAACAGATTATTTATATAGATTACTATGTTATAAATAGATTACATAGAAAGTAGACAAGTCTAACTATAAATAGTATAGTTTGGGTATCATAAAACACATGTCATAAATCATCCATAGTTTAACTAACTCATTAAACAAGACAAAGGGAGTCGTAGTTCACGTAAATTTGTTAATGTTCTAGTGAGACATTCTCTTCATCGTACCTACCTAGCATACATTTTAAATCCTACATTATAACCAGAGTCGCTTGGAGGGAGAGCAAGATAGTTGTGTATAGATCTATACGAGATTGACAACCCCACACTTGAGATGTTCGCTACAGCTAGACGGCCCAGTCTATGGTGAGAAATGTCTACCAAATTATGGACGCCTGAAGAATGTCGTAAAGGCATAACAGTCACAACAAGCATGGTTATCATAACTAACATAGAGATTAACGATAATATATTGGTTTACGGGAAGCTTACACTTCACCAGTTTTATAAAAATAAAAATACGTACTACTTTTCAACACACTATTGTTACACTTGTGGTCTTAGATTTTAAGATGACGATTTTCATACATCAAAAAACATTGGATTTTCTGGGAACATATATTTTTATACTTACTAGAGAAAGATAAAAAGGACATACATACATTTTAGTCTTGGTTATAAGACTTAGAACTCATTTTATATTAAATATCGGATTTTCTGGAAGCATACAAAACCATTTTAAACAAAGTAGTTACAACCATTTTTCATAAAAAATGCTTATGAACTCACCAACATTCATTGTTGACGTTTTCAAAATCACTTGTATTCTCAGGGAACCAGTAAACAGGTATCCTAAACATGTTGAGTACAGGAGCTACTGCATCATGGAAGTTTTATTTTTCCGTCATATGTTGTGAAATTCTTGAATAAACACATTATGTAAAAATTGAAATTTGTATTCTCAATCTATGTTGTTTGGGTTGCTATGTTCCATTGATATTCAACTGTTATGATACTATATAATGACGTCATCCGCCCCGGACGTTTCTGTCATCCTGGTTCGGGGGTGGGATAGAAAGGGGTGTGATGCGTGCAATCTGTCGAGCTCAAGTAAGTGGTTCCCAAAATACCAATACATGTTTGTTATAGGATATGATATGATTATGTGATTTGCATGCTAGATTAGAGCTAAGGATCTAGGAGATATGCCTTTGTATGCTTATATGAGCTTTTAGATTTGCATGCTAGAACTGATCAGCCAGTGGTAGGATGGCCTGTTTAGAGTATGATGCTTAGTTTTTCCATTTTCCGAATGTTTCTTGCTTTGTGCTTTGTGGGACACTTAGAAATGTAAGCTAGCTACTAACTGATTATGCTAAGTCAAATGTGACATAGGCTGGATAATCTTTGAATGATGGATTTGACCCATTGTGAAACTCTTGTTGGATTCCAACCATTCTAGGGTTGAGTCTTTTACTCGAAGGATTATCTGATCTCTGTTGTATGTGGCTAAATTTATAAGGTACTTCGTTGAAATTAATGGGAATCATTTAGCAGCTGAGGATTGGGTGGGTTCGGGAACCTAGGAAAGCTTAAGATATGCTGCAGTTGGTTAGTAGTATGATTCAGTGAGCACTAGCATAATGGTTTGATGAGGTGATATAGAGGATTCAGGAGGATTGTTGAGGAAAGTACAGATAGGTGTGGATGGTAGTATTGGACCCGTGCTACTGAAAGGACAAGATCCATACTAAACCATCCACACAGATTCTTCCAACATCTGCACCTCGAAAAGTGTCACAAGACCAATACTTGACACTCTCAGTAGTCCCCGATAGCCATTAGACTTAGCATTGAGTCACCTATAAAGACCCAATCCAACAACTCCGGTTCATCAAGGTCTCCGGGAGAAAACAATAGCACGTGTTTACCGTACAAGAGTTGAACTCCATTTTTCTTCACTTACACATACACAACAAACACATATTTCACTACAGTGTCCTTCTTTAGAGACCCTAGCAAGAACATATCCAAGCCTAGACTTGGTTATAGACCAAGGAGGCCAAGTAAGATGTAGCACATGGTTCCTGGTACGTATGTTTTGACTAAGTACTTGTGTTTTTGGCCGTGGACTCGGCGAGTTAGAGGCCCGACTCGGCGAGTTAGAGGCCCGACTCGCCGAGTAGAGACGAGACTTTGGGGCGCGGATAAGATGGCGACTCGATGAGTCCATATTAGGGACTCAGCGAGTCTGCGCTGTTTGATGAAACCCTAATTTCCAAGGGTTTGCACCCTATTTAAACACCCATTTGCGCCCCAACTCCGCAACATTCACCCCATAAGCTCTCCATATGTTCTAGCTCTTGTTCTTGTGAGTATGAGGCATTTTAGTGTGTGTTCTTGAAGATTTTGAGAAGGAAGTGGAGTATATCAAGAGGAAGGAAAGGAAGCCAAGCATCTTAGTGTCCTCTCAGTGATTTCCTTGAGGTAAAACTCATTTTCCCCTGTCTATATGCTTATAACTCCATTAAAGTCTTCCTTGAGCCCTTCCCCAAGCTTGTATGTGCATCATATTTCGTAATAAGTTTATTGGCCTCTAGATCTAGGCTTGGTTGAGCTCCAGGAGCTCAGATCTACTACGTTTATGGACCCATATTGCATGAAGGCCTTAGATCTACTCTTTTGGTGCATTTTGAATCCTACAACCCTCATGGATGAATAGCTACACGTAAAGATGGAAACTTTACGTGTTATTCATGCTCTAGGAACCCAAATCTATGAATGGAATGGACTAGATTCGAGCAAAATCGCGTATATGGCTCTTGCAGGGAGCAGACTCGGCGATTCGCTCATCTGACTCGGCGAGTCTAGTCGGGAGTCTCCGAGATTGTCCCCTTGTTGCTGTGTCGAGTTGTGTAGAGAGTCCACGGTGGACTCGGTGAGTTGGAAGCCAAAACTCACCCATAATGGAACTCGGCGAGTCGATGCCCAGACTCGGCGAGTTCAAGGCAATCTCCTTAAATCAAGATCAGACTCGGCGAGTTGTTCATACAACTCGGCGAGTCACAGTATAACTTGTTCATCGGATGAAGATGAACTCAGCGAGTTGTTCATACAACTCGGCGAGTAGGATGAAGGACTTGAACATCAGTTTGGAAGGAGAACTCGTCGAGTCAACGGCTAACTCGATGAGTAGAAACAGAATCCAGGTCTGTCGTTTGGACATGGACTCGGTGAGTTGGCGAGCCAACTCGGCGAGTCGGGTCAACTGGAAGTTGACTCTGACTTTGACTTAGGGCATGATCAGGGGTAAAATGGTCATTTTACCCAAACGACAGTTAGCAGTTTTTGACTAAGTGTTTGGTGGGAATTACAGCCGGAGGATTTCCGGAGCAGCAGCAGCAGCAGACAGATTATTCCCACACAGATCAGCAGCTACTCCGAGGTGAGTTACCTTCCAGTAGCGGTGGGTCTAAGGCCACAATGCCGGCCCACCAATAGGAGTTGTATTTTAGATGATTGTCTTTGTGATATCATCTAGGTTTTCTACTACCTGGTATGTTATATGTTGGCATGATATGTTGTATGTGATAGTAGTAGAGTTCGGTTGTTAGGACCGAAGGGTAGTCAGACACCCCAGATATGTCTGATATTATGTTTGTGTTATGATATATGTGATGGTAGTAGTAGGGGTGAAATAGTCCCCGAGGTTCGGTTGTTAGGACCGAAGGGTAGTCAGCACCCCAGAATAGCTCGACATGGGTAGGTCAGCGCCCCAGAATAGCTTGACACAGGTAGGACGGCACCCTAGAATGGCCGCACTGGTAGTCAGCACCCCAGAATGGTCGTACCAGGTATTCAGGCACCCCAGAATAGCTTGGCAATATGTATGCTATGTATTGTATGGTATGTGGTACGATGGGGGAATTCACTAAGCTTTGTGCTTACAGTTTACAGTTTTGGTTTCAGGTACCTCTTCATCGAAGGGGAAGGAGCTAGCACGGTAGCAGCACATCATGCACACACACACTGGTTTCCACATCTATTAGATTTCTCTGGGATTTATACTCTGATATTTCGATTGGTTGTATGGTTTGGCTTTTGAACATGGTTTATGTTGTGATGTAGTTTGATCAAACAATGTTTTTAAGTATTAACGTTTTTTAAAGTAATATTTTAAAAACAAAATTTTTGGACATGAAAATTGGGTCGTTACATAAGATCTAGAAACCCGATACCTCCTACATTACTATCAAGCGGATTAGGAATGGGGAGCCTCATTGGAAAAGGAACCGTGAACTCGAGGGACACCCTAGTGGTAGCTGGTGCAGATTCTCAGTTTTCAGGTGATAGCTGGACAAACTACAAGCTAGTCACTACAAAAGAACTCCAAAAATTTGAATCTCGTAAACAAGAAATCAGAGCAAGGAAGGAGCAATCCCTACTAATCCAACAAAAGAAAGAAGAACCGAATCACCGATTGGCCCCAAACTTAGCATCAACATGAAGAATGTTCATAATCTGTCCCAAATTAGATCTTGGATAGAGATAATTGAAGAAAAAATTCATACAACTCTTACTGCAGAAGGGATAAGACTATAGATGCCAAACCTCCCTCTCCTACTCCATAATCTTCTTCATCAATTCCAAAGTGATCATTCCAAGGGAGGACCGAAGTGCAAATCAGTACAGATCCACTCTGTGATCAAGACGACATATATTTTATCGAGGTGAACAAGTAACCAGTTACACAAGACTTTCCTATGTTCATTGACCTCAAAGAAACGAGTTGATCCCAACTCTCTACCACCTAACTCAAGGAGAAAAATAAGGAAAAGAAGCATACAATAACAAGGAAATAATTTCTTGATCTCTAAAGCAAAGTCGATCAAATTATTTCTATAGTTCAAACATCCCAACAATAGCCACCCCAATCCATCACTCCACCATAGAAGAATCCACCTCCCTCAATGCTTTAATATCTTGAAGAACGAATTATTCACATTGAGGCCCGAGAAAACCTTACCGCCCAACAACTACTTATGAATATTGAACAAGGGCTTACGGTTGTTTATAAACAAAGGAAAAAGGATCATGAACACTTTCTGTAGAAGGAAAAAGAGTGTATCATCAATGTTGAATCTCTCAAGGAACTCTCTAAAAGGTGAATTAAGAGTAACATTAGAAGATAACTCATCTGATTAATTAGAGGTCTACGGTGCTCGGTTACATCCAAGGAAACACTAACTAAAACTCTTATCATCTGCAAATATCTCTCTTAGTACATCAAGAACCCAAACCTAATGACACCAAATGATGTTAACGAGAAAGCTATGTTCCAATTTTTTAGGGTCCTCTCCAAGCTGGACAAATTGAAAGCTTTATTTGAGGAGAAAGTGAAGCCTGCTTCCTCAAAAGGGGGAAATCAAAGAGAGTAGACATCTCCACTACAAAAGAAAATTCTAAATCCCCCTCTCCCCGAATACATCAATCTTAATCCCCATTTCAATCTCCCCTAAATCCAACCAAAGAAGATATTATGTCCTCTAATTACTCAAACGAATCTGCGACCACAAGGAAAAAGAAAAGAGACTGGTGAGCTGACAAACTGGTTGTAGATATTCGACATGCTCTGGGAGTCAACACAACCTTTGATGAATCATTAATCAATTCATGGATAAATCAATGTTGCAGATTTCTACATAAGGATTATGTCCCTCAACTCACATACAATCCCTTAAGTGAAAACATGTATTAGGATATTCCTCTGTCCCCCAATAGGAAATTCTATAAGGTGTTTGAAGAGTTTGATCTACAGATTCTGAATAACAGAAGACTACCCATGGATTTCGAGAGGTAAACTCATTTTCATAACAAGCATAGTAAAGCACCTGTAAATGAGATTTGGTCAAATAACACACCAGAGGCTATCACCAACTACAAACCAATATCATTTCTCAATGCTCAATTCTTCCAATATAATATGGTGCGCTTTGGCAAAGTGTATTATAGAATGCAAGTTGACTTTCTGAAGATGAATCCCAAAGAGATTTTCTTAATTGCAAAAGTCTTCGTTCACAAAATTGAAAAACATCAGAAAATGAAGACTCCTTACCTAAGGGTTTGTACATATCTTCTATGACAACCCGATATTTCGAGATAATGAAATGTAACACCAGTCAAATATAGATAAAAATTGAACTTTCCTAGAATATTATTTGGGTTAAATAAAGTAGTAGGAATCGTTTCAAGGTTTTCATACATATAAAGAACCCTAAAATCCGAGTTATAACGAAGAAGTTATGGCCAATCGAAGATTCTCGGCAAAACCGGCAATACTGATAAACGTAAAACGCGAAGTTTCAATACAATAGTTTTTCGCCTTAGGTATCTAAATGAAAGTTTTAGATATCATCAAACCGTAAACGTACACAAAAAGAACGTCCAAATCTGACTTCGTATGAGGAAGTTGTGATTTTTCTAAGTTACAGATATAACAGTAGACAGCTAAAAACTCGAAATAGAGATCGAGAGACTTTTAGCTGACACAATCTAAATGAAAATCTAAGGGCTCAATAATACTAGCGCAACGGTAAAAAGCCTGACGAAAACGGACGTCGGATGAAGAAGTTATGGAACTTTAACGGACTTTTCCTGTCCCGACCTATTAAAATAAATTCAAAACTAGCTGACGGAGTCTAAACGAAAGTTGTAGATCGTAGTCTCACCTTAACGTGGATATAAAGAACGTCGAAAACGGAGTTTGTATGAGAAAGATATGAATTTTTAAAGTTTACTAATTAATTAAAATATAAATTTAATTAAGGCCCGGTATTATCCGAAGAACGAGTTAGCGGTCCGATCCCCGGTACGCCTAGCATCCCTTCGTACGCCCATCGTACTCGGATGCTAGGTTCCGGTTCATCCACGTTGCTCTGATGTTTCGACCTAGGATGCGCTCATGCATGACGCATGAGTACACAACGCGTACTCTCGTACGCCCCGCGTAACGAGACCTCTCAGACCCTTATAAATAGAGATGCGAGGGTGCCGGCCATATTTGCTAATTTCCTTCCTTTCTCGTGCCGAAGCTTTACGTTTCAACCCTCAGAGTCATCCCAAAGGCCCGGTTTTCATATCCAAGGTGGGAAGAAAGTTTTACACTCCCGAGACTCCCGAGATTTCCCGAGAATCTCGAGAGATCCGCTTTCTCGAGTAGAAGTTCTGCTTGGTTTTCGTCACGCTTTCTTCAATCAATCAAGTGAGTTCACATCCCTATAAACTACACTTTTAAATGTTTTATAAATACTTTTATATGATTTTAAGGGGGGGGGGGGGGGGGGAATACAAGTAAAATACTCGATTATTGTCGTGTGTTATATAATAAAGTTCATTATACGCTTTTTATCAACGGAATCATATGTGATTTATAACAATTATAGGTAAACTTTGATATGAAAAATATATCACGATAACATCATAACTTTTGAAATGAAAAGTGTTGTTATACATATATATATATATATATATATATATATATATATATATATATATATATATATATATATATATATATATATATATATATATATATATATATGAATCAAACACTCTGCTTATACTGTATGTGTATGTGTCCATCTTTGGTACTACAAACATACGATTATTTTGGCACAAAAAAAATCAATATTTTGGGATACTTGTTGTTAATAAATCAATCATATGGGATTTATAACTAGTATACAAATGGATTTACTACAAGTTTAGTAGTTTTACTAAACATATTACTTCAAATGACTTTCTTAAACGTTTTTACATGATTAAAGCTCTTTATCAAACTGTCATACACACTGTAAGCTTCCTTTCAAACTCAGTTACAAAGTTGTTTTCAAACAGTGGTTTTCCATGTACTTAAAATTTCTTATCAAACAAAATACTTTCAATCGTTTTATAAAATGACATCAAGTCTGTCACACCCCGAAAATCAAAGGCGGAAACATTTCCGGGGTGGACTCCACGTTGTGTATCAAATCCAATGTACATAGTAATCACAGTAAACAACCAATACATTTCATATATATGAAAGTTTACATTTGTTTCAAAAGTAAAGTTATACAAAATATACATATGCATCATATTAACAAAAGTTGAGACGAGTCTTCCGAGCACTCCGTCTTCACCAAAAGATATCGTCGGGTACCTGTCTAACTTGGACCTGAGAATACAAGCGGTTTGAAAATCAGCATAAAGCTGGTGAGTTCATAAGCGGTTTTGTTTTATGAAAATGTATCGGTTTCCTTTAGTTTTTTCAAAAAGGTTTGTTGTCCAAGAAAATCCCATATTTTCTTATGTAAAGTTAGTTTAGTTATCATTTGTTACCAATTCGATTATGTGATGTATTTTACCCCAGGAAAATCCTATATTTTCCTAATTGTAAGACCAGTTGTATATCACAAAGTATAGTTTAATACACAAAACTATATATTGAAAATCTTGGGATCACTATCCCGAAAGAGATATATCATAGTTTGTCACATATGAAAATACAGGTTTAAGATGATGGGACTACCATCCCGGACTATACACAAGATAATTTGATATATATGAAATATAGATTGGGAACCATGGGATCACTATCCCGGACAAAATATAGCTTTAGACCATGGGATTATCATCCCGTACTTGATATAGATTGAAATCATGGGATTACTATCCCGTAATAGATATAGATTAAAAACCATGGGATCACTATCCCGGACAAGATATAAGTGTAAACCATGGGATTACTATCCCGTAATAGTTATAGATTCAAAACCATGGGATTACTATCCCGTATAAGATATAGTTAAAAACCATGGGGCAAACATCCCGAATTAGATATGAAATACCATAATATTCACAAATTGTAGATTGGAAGTAGTTTGATAACCTTGGGACTAACATCCCGAACTAATTACAAGATAGTTTAATATGCTAAGAAATATAGTTGAAAACCATGGGATCACTATCCCGGACTAGATACAAAATAGTTTGATAAAACCATAGGGTCACTATCCCGAAAGAGATATAGATTCTAAAACCCAAACTGTGAATAAACTAATATTAATACATGTTGTGAGTCGGGTAACCATGCTAATACGACAACGAGACCTCCTTGACGTTTGTCAGACATCGAAACAATATCCAGAAATTTGTCACCCCAGGCGTTCCCGCCTAATTGTAGCTAGCAGTTAAGGTGTGGGATTGTCAGTCTCGAATAGATCTATTCACAAATTCCACGCTCTCCTTCCAGGAGACTCTGGTTACACTTCCGGGGAGGATTTACTGATCATCCATAAAGGGTAGTGACTATCTCACAAACTAGTATTAAACTATTCACAGGGTTCTCATACTATATCGACATACAGAAGATTATGAAACGTAATACAACGAATATAGATACATACAATGAAATTATCTGACAATACATTCAAATGATACGGAGATAAACTGAACCAGACATAGTTTATCTAATAACTTTATATAGATATCAGTACATGACAAAACGAACAGTAAAGAATCCCAAATTATTCCCATAATAATTTGATTAGTTTGGTTATTTCCTTAACTAAAATACATTTAGTTGTAATTGATAAATCATTCCTTATGCTCAGCATAATACATAAGGAGTAAAAGAGTTTATAAGTTTGTCAGATATATTTGAAACATATCAATGTTATGATTTGAAAAAAGTTATAGTTTGCTTGTATTCCCCCCCTGAAAACATTGAAAAACACGGAAAAGAGCGTAGGGGTATGAACTCACCGAACGAGAAATGTAACGATTTGGATGCTAAGAGTTGATCAGTGGCTTGTAAACACACGAGGTTCCTAAGTATAATGTAAAGATACACATTTGTATCTAATTAGGACTTAGATTGATTATTGGATAGGGACAATTGCTTCTAGTCGCAAAAACATTCCGATGCAAGTGTTTGGAGGGACCCGGGTGACATTTAGGGACACATATAGTTAGGATAATGAATTGGGACTTCAAAGGAACACCCCTTAGGGAGTTTACGGCCACAAGACCCATTCCCCATGAGTTTACGGCTGTAAACTCATGGTGGGGTCAATTATGGGCAAAAATGACTTCAAACACTTAGGGAAATTTTTCTAGGTTTGGTTCAAAGTCTTGGAATGGATTTTTAACATCAAAATGACACATTTATGGGAGTTTACAGCCTATCATAGGCTCCTTGCTGTAAACTCCTTAATACTCATGAAAATGGTGTTAAATGGTGCTAAAACAAATCACATGTGATTGCTAAAATTGTTTCAAGACCTTACATGCATTTGTATGAAATTTTGAAGGGGTTTTGGAGTTTACGGCCAATGAGACCCCTCTCATGGCCATAAACTCTCTTAGAGAGTGATTTCATGTTTTTTAATGCCAAAAACTTTTTGTAAGGACTTCTAAAATTCATTGAAAGGCTTTAGGGTTGGTTTAAGGACATTTTGGCATGTCTTTATGAGTTTACGGCCAAAGACTATGTGCTTAGGCCATAAACTCCTATATGTAATGTGTTTGATGTGTTTAAGGTCTCCATACCATTTGTAGTTGATTCTAGGATTTACCACAAGGTCATTGGTTGAGTTTCAAGGCATTTGGACATGTTTAAAGGCACTAAATCCCCCTTTTAGAGGAGTTTACGGCCCAAGCACATGCCTTGTCCGTAAACTCTTGTTTGTCCCCCAAAAAATCATGTTTAAAGTGTCCAAATGCTAAAACCAATATTCTACAAGTCATATCTAAGCCTTGTTTGTTATTTGGAAGGGTTTAAGGGCATGAAAACCCCATTTACATGAGTTTACGGCCCAAGCTTATGCCTTGGCCGTAAACTCCACCAAATGACTCAAAATCAATGTTTTAAATGTTATAAGTCCTTTCCATGAAGTCATTAAGCCATATCTAAAGTCCAAAATTTCTTAGGAGGAGTTTTAGGGCTTAAAACCCCACTTATTATGAGTTTACGGCCTAAGCATGTTTCTGGGCCGTAAACTCATATACAAGGCCTTAATTCATGATTCAACCCCTAAATTGGAAACCAATTATGCTATACATTAAGGTTAGGAAGGTACCTTAGGGATTTGAGGCCTTAAAATTGAGTTTTGGACCCTTAAACTTTGGATTTAGGAGAGAGGTTAGAGAGAGGGTAGATAGAGGAAGAAAAAGCTTCAAATGAGTGCTTAAACACGTTTATATAGGTCCTAAAACTTGGACACGATGGAATTTTACCCGATACCGACGTTAAACGCGGCTTTTGGTCGCACCCAATTAAGTTTCCATCACCCGGCGGGGACGTTTCTAAAACTTATGAAATAAATATTTTGGGCTAATTACATGAGTTACTAAGTGGTTTAGAAACTCATTAAATTATAATAAGCATATAAGTTTAAATAATTTAACCCAAAGTGAAAACGGAACGAATTTGGTAACAGCGAATTTTTCGGGTAGAACGGGTTTTGGCAATGAATAACTTCGGGTTGTTACAAAGTCACAAATTCTTTATTAGACTTTTCAAAGGTTTTACAAAACTTCTTTATGCTTTTATATTATAAATTGCATGCGTCTATATGTATAGTTATATAAGAAATGTTTAAAAATTTAGGAAGGCTATCCACCCTATTTCCTTTTCCTCGATTTGGATGTGGTCTGGTGGGATATCGGGTACCCGTCCGAAGGTCGTTTAAATATTAGTTATATATCATGTGTACATATATAGTCATAAATGTTCCATCAGTTAATTCTATTTTGACGCTCTTGGGTAGCAAGGGTGTATAAATCTACTTGGACACTCATCAATTACATTCTACTAAACTATTATAGGAATAGTTTAGGGGATACAAAACATTATTCCTATTACAAGAAATTACACCAGAGTCAGTTCATTCATGAGTCTAGACTGCCTGCTATATGAAGGGATACTCTTACAGAGATTCCTCTTACATGGATATATTTATAGGGATACTCTTACATAGATACGCTTACATGAGTATGTTTACATGAATACTCTTACATGAATCCTTATACATGAATACTTTTAGATAGACATTATATGGCAAATTACTATTACATATTATATGTCTAGATATTGTTATATAGTTCTCCTTTCTATCTTTACCTTGTGATACAAACACATCATCAACGAGATAGATTGGACTTTATATCCTAGTACAAAAGGATACTTTACGGGATTAACCATTCCTAGAATTTCTATTAGCTACAGAGGTAAATGCACATCCACGGATGTCTTCGGTTGATACCATTACAGGTATACTTTAAGGGATTAACTATTCCTACACCCAGATGTTAGCAACAGAGGTAAATGTACATCTACGGATTTCTAAAGTTAACACTGTTAGTTATCCTAGTATAAAGGGATAATACGTAAGTTAGTTATCCTGGTATAAAGGGATAATACATAAGTTAGTTATCCTAGTATAAAGGGATAATACGTAAGTTAGTTATATTATTACCATTATCTTGTGACTCATCCACATAACCAATGAGGTGAATCGTATTTGAGTATCCTAGTACCAAAGGATACAATTTCTTATATTAATAATAATTGTCAAACAGTCGGGACTTGGTAGAAGACTACTTTCAAAACAACTAGGTCTTGGTAGAAGATTTCATCTATACTAATAGGAATCATAGGGATTTCTAGGGTTTACCAAACGGTTTCGATTAGTTACAAGCATTTCCACACTTATACGAACTTTCTTTTAGAACAATATCAAGTCTTTCATTACAAGTTTTACAAATCAAAAACACATTAATACTTATGAATTCACCAGCTTTTTGGCTAATACTCGCTTTCAAAATAACTTGTATTCTCAGGTCGCAAATAGACAGGTACGACGACCAGGTTTTGTGAAAACGGAGCAATCCAGACTCGTCTTATTTTCTGATTATTCATTTTATTGTTGTATATTATGAAAGAACACACATGTACTTGAAACTTATACTATTAATGCAATGGATGATGTTGTTGCTTGTTTACTATTTTACATTGTTGTGATACATTACATGACGTCCTCCGCCCCAAAATGTTTCCTCCGTTCTCGGTTTTGGGGTGTGACATCTTCGGTCCCTTCTTAGTGACCTTTCCACTATTGATGTCGATATTTATACACTTTTACAAGTAAAACTTGAACTTCCACCTCTTGAATGCCCTCACTTCATCATCGAAGGTATACAAGAATTGAATCTAGGAGCCAACAACAATCCAAACCTTGACATTATCTTTCGATTTGTTGTTTTGGAAATTGCTTAGTGAGGAACCAATTTTTCTTCATCCTTTTTTACAAATTGAGTCTTTGCCTTTTGATTTTTCAAATCATTAGGAAAAGACTTCTCATTCTTTTCCTTAGATTAGCCTTCGTCATTAGGCTTAGCTATTTTCACAACCCAAAATTTACTTGTTTTGCTTTTATTTTTTTTAGGAAAATTTTTTCACTCTTTTTACATTGAAAAACATTTGATATTTTATTCAAATCATTTTTTTCCATATTTTGATTCGAATAAAATCATTCATCAGTTACATTTGCATTATCTTCTTTTAAAAACTCATTCATCTTTGGATCAGAATTGTACCCATTCTCTTTGGTTAAAAAAAACATGGTTGGCGAGTCCTTTAATGTAAGTTGGATAAATCACAGTGTTTGTTTCAAGAAAGTTTTTCCTTTTTCTTTCACAGTTTACGTGAATTCACCAGAATATTCATAGACTTGAACTTCAACAACTCATGGAGTTTCCTTTTCACATGAATCATCGTCACTATCACTTTATTCGTTTGTTATGACCTCGACAATAGCAGACTCTTTTTGAGAATCAAAATTTTGGTTGTCGAAGAGAGATCATCATTTAGCTTCATTGTTGAGTCAATATTCTTTTTGCCTTTAATTAATTAACCGACATTAATGAAAAACAATTTTGAGCAATCAACACATTCCTCTTCCTCGATTTCACATATATTTTTAGAATCATCTTCGAAATCAACACAAGTTTGTTGAGTACTTTGCGTCGAATTCTCAGTCTTGTTCAAAATTTTGATTTCTTAGATTTTGGTCAAAGTATCATTCATAATGTCAAACAATTCATTAGCATTTAAACATTCATTTATGGTAACTACACCGGATGTGTATGAATCATTTAGAATGGTGTCATTGTTAGCTACTTTACTTTCACAATCAAATGTTATCTCATCAACTAATTCTCTTTTGAAACTTTTGAAGGGAAGTAGCTTCCTATGTTGTTCAATACATATATTAGACAAATGATAAAGAATTGTCAATTTTGATGGGTTTTGAGCATTCTAACACTTCCTAAGTGTACATGCAACCCTAATAACCTTGGATCTATGTTTGTCTAATTTGTCATGCAAAGTTGAATTCCAAGGTTATATCCTATCTAGCATACATGGGGAACAATTTTAACATAAAGTATAGATAGAATAACTTACCTTGTTGTTGCTTGTGTTCCTTGAAACCTTGTGAACCTAGCACCTCAAGTGGTGATGCCTCAAATGCTTCACACAACACCAAATGCTCTTGGAAGAACTTATGAGAGTATACTCACTTCTTCAAATCGGCTAAGCCCTCTATTTCTTTGTTTCATGTGTGTAACCGATTTGGGAGGAGATCATATTCCTTATATAGTGTTGACACATCTAGGGTTAAACCCTAATGTGTCATGACTCTTCATTTCCATGACCCATGGGTTTGTAACTCCCATGGAGCATCTATGGAGCATCCTATGGGTGGAACCCAACTTGATGATCCATGGAGCCTTTTAGCCCACTATACAAGATATGGATGATTTACTTAATCAACCCATATATTTAATTAGTTATCTTTTGATCACTTAATTAATTCTAAATTAATTCTTGATCAAACTAATCAAATAATATTATTAATATATTAGAACTTATAATATATTAATAATCTCCAAGCGTTATTTTTCTCATTTAGTTTATCCAATTGCATGGTGCCATGCAACCCAAATGGACCATGCCGGGTCGGGTCAAGTACATACCAGAAATAGTTATGGACTTAGACACCTTATCCAACAGTCTCCCACTTGGATAAGTCTAATAACTATTACTGCAAGTATGACTTCAGGAACCGATCGGCAATCGTAGCTCTTTACAAGGTTTCTCGAAACTTGAGAAGATGATGGTACGCCATTTAAGATAAGTGATCATATAATCCTCTGTTCTAGATATCAGTCGGACAAATACATGGAACAATGTCTTACTTATTGTCCAACATTTGTTTCCCGATTTCCGATTTGTTTGACAAAGAACTTTATTGAACACATCAATCTAGTTCTGACAGGGCCCGGTACATAGGTCAAAACAAAATCATCGAGGGGCCCAGATATCAGCTTCTAATCCAAGAAGGAACAGATAAACTTCGACTCATATGTTTGTTCTACTACTTATTCAATTACACATAAGAGCACGATTTTATAACATCGAGTTACCAATGCGTTTTTCGTACAATCAATGCATAACCAACTCGTAAGTAACAAATCATATCTCTAGGTTTAAAGACTTATATGATATTACCGTCTCACGATCACTCGAGATAGAATTCCATGAAGTGATTCCAGTGAGCGTGGGTTGAGTCCAATGCTCAGAACTTATGAGCACTCATGATTGTTGTAGCCTTGTCCCAGACCTCTACAATCAAACATGATAGTCTTGATTCATACCTACTTCCGACATATGACCGACTGTGGAGGTTTGAATAATATGTTATACCAAACAGAATTATTCTGGAAGTCAAAACATGCAAAAGAAATATAGTAAACGATCGACAAGAGATAGCAACACTTTACTCATAAATAAAACACTTTTATTCATCATCAAATGTCAATTACACTTTACAAATTTCGAGATTATCTAACTACTAAATCTAATATCATCCTTCAGCCCTATGCTCCGAGCATGCTGGCGATGCTTAACCCGAGTCAGTCCCTTCGTGAGGGGATCTGCCGGATTCTCATCTGATGATACCCTCTTTGCCACGAGGAGTCCTTCTTCGATCCGATGTCTGATGAAATGATATTTTCTGTCGATGTGTCTGGATCTCCCGTGATCCCTTGGTTCCTTGGCTAAGGCAACAGCACTTTCACTATCACAAAAAATTTCCACCGGCTCTTTAATAGCTGGTACAACTCCAAGGTCTCCAATGAAGTTCCTCAGCCATAACGCCTCCTTTGCTGCTTCGCTAGCTGCAATATACTCTGATTCACAAGTAGAATCTGCCACTGTCTCTTGCTTGGAACTCTTCCAAGAAATTGCTCCTCCATTTAGGGTAAAGACCCAGCCCGACTGAGAGCGGAAGTTATCCCTATCAGTCTGGAAGCTAGCATCACTATACCCTACAACTCTCAAGTCATCACTTCCACCGAGGGTAAGGACCCAGTCCTTAGTCCTTCGTAGGTACTTGAGAATATTCTTTACCGCAATCCAGTGTGCCTTGCCAGGGTTCCCCTGAAACCTGCTAACCATGCTCAAGGCAAAGGCTACATCAGGTCGAGTACACGTCATAGCATACATGATCGAACCTACAGCCGAAGCATAAGGTAATCGACTCATTTCTGCTATCTCAGCCTCAGTGCTAGGGCTTTGTGTCTTACTCAGCTTGGCGCTACTCTGGATGGGCAACTCTCCTTTCTTGGAGTTTTGCATTCTGAATCTCTTCAAAATCTTCTCCAAGTAGGTACTTTGACTAAGTCCAATTAGTCTTTTACTCCGATCTCTCAAGATTCTTATCCCCAAAATATAGGCAGCTTCACCAAGGTCCTTCATAGCGAAACACTTTCCAAGCCAGGACTTTACTTCCTGCAAGGTTGGAATGTCGTTTCCTATGAGTAGTATGTCATCCACATACAATACCAAAAAGCTAACTATACTCCCACTAGCCTTGACATATACACAAGATTCATCTTCACTCCTAGAAAAACCAAATTCCTTGACCTTTTCATCAAAGCAAAGATTCCATCTGCGAGGTGCTTGCTTTAATCCATAAATGGATTTCTCAAGCTTACACACTCTATTAGGGTACTCGTTACTGACAAAACCCTCTGGCTGACTCATGTAAACATCTTCAGCCAACTTCCCATTAAGGAAAGCGGTTTTGACATCCATTTGCCAAATTTCATAGTCATGAAATGCGGCTATGGCTAACAGAACCCGAATAGACTTAATCTTGGCTACCGGAGAAAAGGTCTCATCATAGTCCACTCCAGGAATTTGAGAGAAGCCCTTTGCAACCAGTCTAGCCTTATAAGTGTGTACTTTACCATCCATGTCGGTCTTCTTCTTGAAGACCCATTTGCACCCTACAGTCTTTCGACCTGGTACATTCTCAACCAAGTTCCAAACTTGATTGTCATACATGGATTGTATCTCGCTATCCATAGCCTCTTTCCATTTAGCAGACGCGGGGCCTGCCATGGCTTCCTCGTAGCTGTTAGGGTCATCTTGACTTACTAGTGTCTCATCACTAATAAGTGTCTCACCTTCTGCAGTAATATGGAATCCATAGTAATGCTCAGGTGCACTCCTAACTCTCGTGGAACGCCTCAGAGGTACAGATTCGTCCATTGGCTCAACAGGAGTTTCCTCCTCAAGTTGAGGGCTAGAGTTTGAAGTTCCTTCACCACTTGACTCTTGAATTTCTTCAAGATCAACTTGCCTCCAACTGTCTCCTTGGCTTATAAACTCTCTTTCTCGAAAGACTCCTCTTCTTGCTACAAAGACCACATTGTCACTAGGTCTGTAGAAGAGGTAACCAAAGGATTGTTGTGGGTAGCCGATGAAAATACACCTCTCGCTTCGGGGTTCGAGCTTATCATGAGTCTCACGTCTCACGAAAGCCTCGCATCCCCAAATATTGATGTGGTCTAGTTTAGGTACTTTACCAGTCCACATCTCGTGAGGAGTTTTGGCAACTTTCTTTGTAGGGACTAGATTAAGGATATGGGCGGCAGTCTCTAAGGCATACCCCCAGAATGAGATTGGTAGCGAAGCTCGACTCATCATGGAACGAACCATGTCCAACAAGGTTCGATTACGCCTCTCAGCCACACCATTCAACTGCGGTGTCCTGGGAGGTGTCAATTGTGAGACAATCCCACATTCCTTTAGATAGTCGAGGAACTCTGAACTAAGATACTCACCACCCCGATCGGATCGAAGCATCTTAATGTTCCTGCCCAATTGATTCTCGACTTCCTGTTTAAATTCCTTAAACTTCTCGAAAGTCTCTGACTTATGCTTGATTAAGTAGACATATCCATATCTACTGTAATCATCGGTAAAAGTCAAATAATAACGATTAGCATCTCTTGTGGCATGTTTGAATGGTCCACACACATCCGTGTGTATAAGGTCCAACAAACCTTCACCCCTTTCACACGAGCCTGTGAAGGGTGACTTTGTCATTTTTCCAAGTAAGCATGATTCGCAACTATCATTTGACTTTAGGTCAAACGACTCCAAGACTCCATCCTTTTGGAGTTGGCCTATGCGTTTCTTGCTTATATGTCCAAGACGACAATGCCATAACGATGCTTTATC
Organism: Lactuca saligna; assembly: GCF_052625555.1. Classification (NCBI taxonomy): domain Eukaryota; kingdom Viridiplantae; phylum Streptophyta; class Magnoliopsida; order Asterales; family Asteraceae; genus Lactuca; species Lactuca saligna. The sequence continues at coordinate 254,859,937 of NC_136424.1, forward strand.
CAAGTTATTATTATTAGTAGAATCAATACACAAAACATTATTTCCTAAGTTATCTACAATAGATACAGCTTCATACACACCATCACAAGGTAATGCTTTAAAATAAAGTACATTATTAAAGAAAGCATTAATCGAACCAACTTCATTATCAAACGAAAAGGTGAAACCTTGTTTGTACAATGCATGAAAGGAAATAATATTTCTTGCCATTTCTGGCGAATAACAACATTTATTCAAATCTAAATTTAACCCACTACTTAGCGATAAAGTATAAACTCCAATCTTGGTGATAGGTGTAACTTTCCTATTCCCCATGATTAAGTTTATTCTTCCTAGCTCCACATTCTCACTTCTTCCTAGTCCCTGCAAGTCACAACAAATATGAATACCGCAACCTGTATCAAGGACCCAAGATTTCGAATGGGGTGAGTTATTAGAAATGATAGTGTAAATACCTGCATGGTTGGGTTTGACTTTCCCATCCTTCACATCTTGCTGGTACTTTGGGCAGTTCCGCTTCCAATGAGCTTTTTCATGGCAATAGAAGCATTCAGCCTCTTTTGGGTCAGAAGAAGGAGTAATGAAACCTTTCTTGGTTCCACTTGAAGAAGAGCCGTCAAGGGTCCGAGCCTTGGTACCTTTCGATGATCTCTTTCTCTTCCTCCCTCGACTTTGCCCGATTGCCAAGACCGGAGTTGAGTCTGGAGTAGGAGTGATAGCAACCGACTTCCCCTTAAGACCTGTTTCTGCGGTCTTGAGAAGTCCCTGAAGTTTGCTGAGGGTGACCTCTTCCTTGTTCATGTGATATGTCATGCGGAATTGATCATAGCACGATGGTAAGGAGTGCAAAATGATATCTATTGCAAGCTCCTCAGGGAAGTTCACATTGAGCTTCAGCAACCGATCCACATACCTTTGCATTTTCTGCATGTGGCTCGTGACGGACTCTCCGTCCTTCATCATGGTTGTTATCATGGAGCAGATGACTTCGTACCTCTCTTGTCGTGCACTTTGATGGTATCTTTCCATCAAATCTTGGTGCATTTCATAAGGGTAGAAGTCTTCGTAAGACTTTTGGAGTTCAGCTGTCAAGGTGGCTAACATGATGCAAGCCACCTTGGTTGCATCTCTTTCATGAGTATGAAAGTCAGCGATCTCCTGGGGAGTTGCAGTGGACTCGTCAATTTCCTTAAGCTCCTTGTCAAGGACATATTCTTTGTCCTCGTAGCGGGTAATCATCCTGATGTTTCTGATCCACTTATTGAAGTTGGATCCATCAAAGGTGACTTTCCCACACAGACTCATAATAGTAAAGGAGCCATTAGGATTCGAGCCAGAAGCATTAGTTGAAGACATCTGAAAAAGAAGAACAAGTTTAGTTTAGATTTAAGAGAGTCCTTAATAAAACACCCAAATGTAATATTAAGGCTAGGATCCAATCACAATATAATATAACTTAGAAGAGGTATGCCGTAATCTAAGCTATACCATATTTGAAAGGTAGGTGAATGACGATTCACCAATTTCCACCACGAAAACCGAAATATTAAATATTTAGTTTTTATTGTTTTTAGAAACTCCTAGATTCTTTGAGATCCAATGAACTTTTCAAAGGCATGTTTCGATCTCGGATGTGCCCTCCAGGTTTTGTGACTGGGATGCCGAGGATCACAAAACGAGGTGTGAAGTAACCATGCAAATCACTTGGTACCCTTAAAGTTTATCACTCAATCGATGTGCCGGTAAACCACACACGCTCCACCGATACTATAATAAACCTTAAGTCACCCTTTACCTACCTTGTTAAGTCCAAGTTAGTGTGCCGGTTAACCACACACGCTCCACCAACGACTTAGACAAAGTGTAAAGTGTAATTTCATGGATTAGCACCTTATTCACATTTTTCCTAAAGTAACTAAGATTGGGAATTTAATAAACATTTAGTTACTTTATATATATTCATCATACTTTGAATGAGAATTTATAAGTCCTTGTCTTACCCGTTCGGCTAACGACCCTCCACCAGTCAAGCAAACGGTGGGTGAGAATATACACCCATTAAGTCACCATTTTATAGGCAACAACCTTATACCCACCTTATAGACCGGCTTCGTGAATGAGGCGTACTAGCGGTAAGACGACTTGTTCTTATACATATATATATATATATAATTATTAAATTATCATAATATAAGTATAAGGGTTGAATTTTAACTTTTAAAATTCTAGGGGTTGGAACTAAAGTTTTAACTTAACTTTACTTGTTCCAAAACTTGAGGGCAAGTTTTGTAACTTTCAAAACTTTTCATTTCTTGTAACTTATGAGTTTAATAGAGTCATAAAATGAAGACTCTTCATTTTTATAACTCTTGTGTTTTCTTAATGGTTTTTTAACTCAAGTGACTCTTGGTTTTCCATAACTTAAGGATAAGTTATGGACTCCATTAAAACACATTATGATCAAGAATTAAACTACCAAATAGGTTACAAATAATTCCTATGATCATCTAAAACATCATAAGAACAAGAACATGAATATGAACATAATCAAAAATTACATAAAACTTTGTAATTTTGATAACTAGTTGTTGTAAATGAATTAGAAAAACATTACACCACCAAAAACAAGTTTACATTTACTAAAACAGTTTAGGGTAATGTTTCTAATTCATTTTCCAGCAACCGAATCAAAATTCTGCACTCATTCGACCCTACTCGCCGAGTGCATGAACATGACTCGCCGAGTTGGTTGAAGATACACGTGGACTCGACGAGTCCCCCCTATGGACTCGATGAGTCCGATCGCAGACAGCAAATTTTCGATTCTGTTTTCAACTTTTAAGCACAAATAAGAACAAACAAGCCTAGGCTCTGATACCACTGATGGGTTTTGAGCATTCTAACACTTCCTAAGTGTACATGCAACCCTAATAACCTTGGATCTATGTTTGTCTAATTTGTCATGCAAAGTTGAATTCCAAGGTTATATCCTATCTAGCATACATGGGGAACAATTTTAACATAAAGTATAGATAGAATAACTTACCTTGTTGTTGCTTGTGTTCCTTGAAACCTTGTGAACCTAGCACCTCAAGTGGTGATGCCTCAAATGCTTCACACAACACCAAATGCTCTTGGAAGAACTTATGAGAGTATACTCACTTCTTCAAATCGGCTAAGCCCTCTATTTCTTTGTTTCATGTGTGTAACCGATTTGGGAGGAGATCATATTCCTTATATAGTGTTGACACATCTAGGGTTAAACCCTAATGTGTCATGACTCTTCATTTCCATGACCCATGGGTTTGTAACTCCCATGGAGCATCCATGGAGCATCCTATGGGTGGAACCCAACTTGATGATCCATGGAGCCTTTTAGCCCACTATACAAGATATGGATGATTTACTTAATCAACCAATATATTTAATTAGTTATCTTTTGATCACTTAATTAATTCTAAATTAATTCTTGATCAAACTAATCAAATAATATTATTAATATATTAGAACTTATAATATATTAATAATCTCCAAGCGTTATTTCTCTCATTAAGTTTATCCAATTGCATGGTGCCATGCAACCCAAATGGACCATGCCGGGTCGGGTCAAGTACATACCAGAAATAGTTATGGACTTAGACACCTTATCCAACAAATTTCCCATACAAACCTTTTGTTCTATTATAGTATATGTTTGTCTGTTTATCTAGAATATAGTTAGCCATACGAATTACATCCCTATCACACATAATATTTTTTATTTTCAGCTTTAGAACTTCTTTCTTACTATTTATCTCCTCGAACCTATTTTGCGCTTTATATAGTAAGGCCATAGATTTTTCTACTTCGCTACACATAGATATCAGAATATCATTAAGGTAAGAGCAAGTTTCATCAAATTCAAATAAAATAGCTTGATAAGAATTCAAATGAACATTAAGCGAAACAAGAAGATCACATACCATTGCATTCATCAGAGACTTTGGAGAGGTAGATACATTCCAGTTAGCTCCTCACTCTCTTCTTCTCTCTTTGTCCGTTCTCATTCTCCATCATACTCTTCCCTCTAGATCTACGTTCCTTCTGTTTAGCAAACAAAGCACCATGGGTTGGATTACACACATCCTCGTAATCTTCCATGAGGAATCGATCTAATATGTTCCCTCATTATCAACATCACCCTTCATTATCAGCAAAATTTTCTTTGATTTTGTGTGAATTTCTTCCAATTTCATAGACAGGTTGCTTCGTTCTTAACTTTCTCTTTCTTTTCCTCATTCTTCCTCAATATGCAGTATTTTGCAAGGTGATTGTAACCATTGCAGTAGTTTCAATTGTATCCTAAATCACCCTTCAACTACTTCTCAATCTTCTTCTCTTCTTCTTTGTTCTCAACCTTTGCTAAATCATTTTGACGTGCACCAATGTTCATCATCGGCTTCTTCTCCAAGTTGTTCTTGAAATTCCCAATTAACTGATTCTTATAGAACTTTGCCACCCTATTATTCAAATAACATGCAACAACTTCATCATCAGAATTAAGAAGAAAACTTTCTTCGTCTTCTTTAAAATCTTGATCATACTCAAAATCCTTCCGCATTCTCTTGGATACCAATGCCATCGGACATCCAATGTTCAATTTGTTATCTTCTATTATCTCCTTTAATTCTAATCCATGTGCCTTTAGTATACTGTAGATATTCAACAACGTGTAGGTATCAACAATTTATTGAGTCTTGATCATCAGACAGATGTTTCTCCATTCCTTCCTTAGAGCCAATACGAAAATGAGATTTAAACTCCAAAGTTGTATGAACCACTCCACATCGATTACATTTGATGTTCATCTCATTTAACCTATCATCATAAGCCTCATTAGTTTCATTCTCCTTTTTCTTGAAATCAGCCAATTATGATAAACATTGTGTCACTGAGTTGTATTCGGTTTGTTTATTACCTTGATACTTCTACTTTAAAGTATCCCAGGTCTCCTTAGTTATCTTTCAACCATTAACATAATTATAATCAACCGGTGGGTGAGTTCATTGCAATTCACAGAGACATATTTTGTCATTTTCTTTATTCTCGTTTTTATGTGTAATCGTATCCTTAGGTGCAACAACATTATCAATAGGTTGAACCAAATCAGCACGATATGGTTTGGTTTCAAAAGATCTCTATAGAACCTCATCAATACCATTCAGTTAATCTTTTGTACTAACAGCCCACTAATCATAGTACTCAGCTATCAACATCTGAATCTTATTTGCATATCCGAGTAGATTCGTAAAGTTCATCATGGTGTTAACATTAAGATTTTGAATTAGATTGAATGAAAAGAGGAATCAATATGATGATATGGGTATTTGAAAATGAAAGTTTTTGGATATTCATATTTGGTGAATGATCAGTTATGATTAAATACCGATGTCACTTTAATATGGAGTTGATTATTAAGATATTCAGATTTGATTTTCTGAAAGGTTTATTTCTATGAAGGGTTTGTTCGTATTGAAGAAGTCTGGGTTGCTTTTAAGCTCAAGGATGGGTAATTTTCCATAGGTTTTGGATACTCAATGACCTAAAATTTCCTCTTTGTTCTTGTTGCTTTGTATTGTGATGTCTCACATTCTAGAACCCCAATTAGAAGATCATTGAAGATTTGAATATTTAATGTTCATTTCTACATTTTTGTCACGCTTGAGGTCTTTTTCGCAAAGTTTCTCTATTTTGGAAATGTGAATCCGAATCATCCATTCGAATCTTTGAGGTGGAGAATGTTGGGATGCAAAGTTGTTCATTGGATGGTGACTTAGAATGTTCCTTCCAAATTAAATATGGAAGGCTTCTCTATGAAGTTCCCTGAGAAGGTGCTTCCTTGTGAAGGTGGAAGGTGTTTATAAGTGAAGGACTTAGAGAAGTTAGAAGGCACTTCTATGTGAAGGTTTGATAGGTTGAGCTTGCTTATATATACTTATATAGTGTACCTTGTATAGGTTGAGATAGCTCCCATTATATGGATGAGTAGTCTAGTTCTAGAGAGAGAGAGAGAGAGAGAGAGAGAGTTTTATCGTAAGTACACATATGCTTCTATATTTTTATACTGTTCCATTATCTATACAACTTGACTTAAATGTTAAATCGGGTCTTATCGATTATGCATTACTTCTTAATTTTGTAATTGCCATCTCTGTGGGATCTTATATGTTGTATCAGAGCTTAATCTTAAAGATTTAATCAACTATTTCAAGATCAATGATCCTAGATGACATCATGTTCGTGTAATCGAATGAAAGATTGAAAATCTTTGCAATTCAATGTGGATGTTTGATTTTGGATTTATATGATGATCAATAACCAGTTGAAATCTTGATGAAGAAGAATGATGAGTTCTATTGACTTTCGCAATTTGATCAGTAAGTTGTTCTGAGATATGAAGATTTGGTGTTCAATCGCGGTATTTGATATGTAACAATGGTATCTTTTGAAGTTATTGATATTTCTAATCAATAATGAAGATGAATTGAAGTTTCGATAATGATGTCCAAAGGTCAAACTCGAAGTTGAAATTCGTGTTCTTGATAATTCGAAAACAAATTTGGAGATTAAATTGGATTCGTTAATGGTTCAATATTGTTAGTGTGAAGTAAATATTGAAGGATTAGTTAAACACTTCGATGGTGGTTATAGATGGTCTAAGTCGAGTTTTCAATAATAGTTCAATGGACGTAGGTCGATATTGATTTTTGGATGTCAAAGAGTTGGATGCTCATAATCTTAACGAGTTTTGTTGTGTACTGATTAACGAATGCTAAGAATGGATAGATAACGAGGTTTGATTGGGAAGAAGATTGATGGTTCGTAATTGATTTTATGGTCACACCAGCAATTGCTGGTTAAAATTTTCAACTTGTTCAAGATTGATGACTATTGAACAAAGAAATTGATTTGAAATTTAATGGTTTCGTTCTCGAAAAGATTAAATTTTACAGTCGAATCGATGATTGTGGTTGATTGTTTTATGAGAACGAAAGTGATGATAAGTATCACAATTTGGTCAAAGGTTCGCTTGAGATAATGATAGTTTTTCAATGGTTTTGCAATTAAAACCTAAATTTCACTTGTGGGAAGGAAGAATCAATTGGGAAGTTAGTACTTCGCTAGTGGTTCGATTGTTGATAACAAAGCTTTTTGGGAAGGAGCTTTGAGAATTGACTGTAAAATTGATGTAGTTCGTATTTGGGAATCAATTTTAGGATGTAATTGGTTCGTTATTGTGTTTCAAGGCTTTAAGAATGAAAACATGAATAGTCGAATGGGAAGTCATATTCGAAGTCGGTTGAGAAGAATGTACTTCGTAAATGAAGGACTTCAATTGGGAAGGTACAATTTTTTTAGGGTGGGTGGAGCTTATCGTTTTGTTGTCGTGTGTTCTTTTTGCATCTAGAAAAATTTGGATAAAAAGAAAATCATAATTTCACTTTTGGTCCCTATAGTTTTAGAAAATTGACACTCTTTTCCCAGAAATTTAAATCTTTTCAAATATTGGAGATTTTTTTGGGATTTCAAAAAGTTGCTATTTCTGCCAACTTTTTCCAACAATATGAACAAGATTGTTCATTTTTCAAGTCAAAATAGTCTGGGAAGTCAAGATTACGAATATTGTCATATTGGAGTTTTATAATCATATTTGACTATAAAAAATTGGAGAGATTATGATATAGGTATTCGAAATCGAATGTTTTTGGATATTCATATTTGGCAAATGATCATTTATGATTGAAGACTGATGTAACCTTGAGGGGTGACTCATATTTGATTTTGTACAATGGTTCATTTTTATGATGTTTTTGGATTTATTGAAGATTTTTGGGGTGTGAATCGAGGCTCAATGATGGATAATTTACCTTGGGTTTTAGATAGTTAAGGACCTAAAATTTCCTCTTGGTTCTTGTTCCTTTGGATTGTAATGCGTCATATTCTAGAACTTGGATTAGAATATCATTGAAAATTTGAAGATTTTATATACTTCTACATTTTTTCATTCTTGATGTATTGTACGCAAAGCTGTTCTTTTTGGAACTGTGAAGTCAAGTCATCCATTCTAAGATTTGAAGGGGAGAATATTCGGATGCAAAGCTCTTCATTGGATTTTCACTTAGAAGGCTCCTTCCTTATTCGATATAGAAGGCTTCTATGTGAAGGTCCTTGAGAAGGTGCTTCTCTGTGATGGTGAAAGGCTCTTATATGTAAAGGACTAAGAGAAGGTAGAAGGAGCTTCTATCTGAAGTCCTTATGGATTGAGCTTACCAATATATAGTTGTTTAGTATACTTTGTATAGGTTGAGAGAGCTCTCATTGTATAGATTAGTAATCTAGTTCTACAGAGAGAGAGAGAGAGAGAGAGAGAGAGAGAGAGAGAAAGAGTATTATAGTAAGCATGCACATGCTTCTACATTTATGTACTACTCCATTATATATACAATGTGTACATAAACGTTAAACCGAGTCTTATCGACTATGCATTATTTCTTAATTATGAAATTTTCATCTCCATGGGATCTTACATAATTGTTTGAAATGTGTGTTTTATTTCCATGTTAATTTTACTCTTATCATTTTGAAATACAACTCTCGTTATCATTTATATCTTTTTGTTTATACTTTGTTGTTCATCATTCAATAGCCTTCATTTCACTGCAAACCAAGTTATGATTCAGCAAGTATCTCTGTAACTTGTTTATATTTAACGATGTATGTTGTTGTTATGTTTCGTTAGAATTCTGCAATCTTTTATTGTTTAGCTTCGTCAAAGTTCCATGAGATTAACTTAATCAAACCATGATCTCTTTATCATTTCGTTATTCTCTCAACATAAAAGCTATATAATATCCACATCAAGGTCTTATTGTCATGTTCTCTTGATCATATACACTTTAGTAACTTTGACTGGTAGTTAAAATTACACAATTACAAGTCATTCAACTCTTACTTATTTTATAGGATTGGGAATCAAGTATTTGTAATTTTGTATCATGTTTAAGTCTCATTTTTTTCTCCAACCACAAGACCGGCCGAAATTTCCAATAAAAATATTATCTTAACATGGTCTCACAAACATCTAAAATCCAAATATCCAAATAATAATGTCATTATTAATAATAAAAGCGGAATAAAAATAGAAACATAAATAAAACCTTGTTGTGTTACGTCCTCAAAACTTGTTGTCTTCTTCAAGTCTAAGCTTTATCTTTTCCCTTCCCGCTGCCACTAGCTACGTTATTTCCTGGGTTTCATCCATTTAAGGATTCTAATGGGTTTGCCTGGGTCCTAGTGAGTTCGTGGTTTTCATGCATATTGATGTTAATAAAATAAAAACAAATGCAACAATTTATCAAATATAATTCTTTTCATTTCTTTCCACCATTGGTGAAACATTAGGGAACTACTGTTGTTTCCATGGAACAAGTCCCTCTGTCGGGCACAACAAATATGTTGGCGGCTAATTAATCTATGTGTAAGCTCCCTGCCGCGTACTGATACCGTGTACGACAATTAATAATAAGACCTTGTAGTTAATACACACATTCCCTATACATATGTCACCCACCCTTTTCACCCATTTACATGAAATAGTTCATAAAGTTCACATAAATATTCATAGCAATAACAACGGTAACATATACTTGCAAATAAATTATAATCAACATTTCATGCAAACATCTATAAAATTCACACGAAACATACCTTGTTGGCGTTAGATCATAACCAAATTTTATCATGTTGCACGCACCCTACATTTAACAAAAATGATTTGATAAGGTCTCAATCCTGGAAAACATCATATGTGATCATTTTGGTTCAACCATCCGCATGTGCCATGTATCATCCAACCGACTATTCGTATTCATAGATGTTGATTACATTTTTTTTAAATAACCTTTTCCTAACATTTCATAAGACATAAAACTATGAAATAATTAAATAAACTCACTGTTAATACTTATTAGTATCTTTTGTAAAAACCATAAATAATTATATCCACAAAATACATGGTGTAGGACTAAAAGTAAAATATGTTCAATTTATGTTACTTAAAATAATCATCAATTTGTAAAAACTCGTGGGCTACTTATATAAGTTTCAATAAAACTTTGTTTTTATATAGTTGTAAAAGAAAATGTATTTGACTAAAGCAAGTAATAGGAAAAAAAAAAAATCACCCATCCATTCCCTAAGGTTATAGGCCCCTATCGTTTAAAAAAAAGATATCTTTTATTTTTTATTTTTCCTTTTCAGAGCATAATAGACTTTTAAACAAATCATAAATATGAACTATATCTGACCCATGACATCTCCTCTTTCACCCGCAAATTCCTTTTCATTATTCCATTTCCAAATATACTGAAACTTTGATTTTAGTCACAATAATTTTAGAATAATCATCAACATTTGACTATACTTCTAACTAAAAATTATCCATAAGAAATTAAATTATAAAACTTACACTCAAAATAGTGTGTGTCAAACCCCCGAACCGGGACGGCGGAAACGTCCGAGGGCGGATAATCTCATTGTATAGTATCATAACAGCTGAATATAAATGAAACATAGCAACCCAAGCAACATACATTAAAAATTCAAACTTACATATTTTACGTACTGTATTTGTTCCAAAGTTACACAAAAGTGACAGTAAAGTAAAAATTCCATAGTGTTGCATTACTTGATCTCAACTAGAAGAGAATACAAGTGATTTTGAAAAAGGTCAACATTGAATGTTGGTGAGTTTATAAGCATATTTGTATGAAAGATTTGTAAATGGTTTGTTTAAAATGGTTCGTATAGCTCCATAAAATCCGATATTTTCTATAAAAATGAGTGATAAGTCTTACACCAAAGACTAAAATGTATGTATGAATGTCCTTCGTTTCTTTTCCTAGTAATTGTAAAGTGTACGTTTCCCAGAAAATCCAATATTTTCTGATATATGAAAACTCTAGTCTTAACCCTAAGACCAGAAATGTAAGCAATATTGTACTGAAAGGTAGTATGTAATTTTACATTTTAATGAAACCGGTGAAGTGTAAGCTTCCCATAAACAAAAATAGTATTGTTAATCCCTATGTGAGTTATTATACCCATGTTTTATGTGATTGTTATGCATGTTACGATGCTCTTCAGGTGTCTGAATTGGTAAGTTATGTGTCACCCAAGATTAGTCCGTCTAGCTGTAACGAACAACTCATGTGTGAAGTTGCCAATCCCGTATAGATCTATACACAACTATCTAGTTCTCCCTCCAGGAGACTCTGGTTATAATGCATGAATTAAAGTGTATGCTAGGTAGGTACGGTGAAGAGAATGTCTCACTAGAGCATTAAAGGATTTACGTGAACTATGACTCCCTTTTTCTTGGATAATGGATTAGTTACTTTATTGAAAATCTATGACATACGTTTTATGACCCCCAAACTAGTACCATTTATAGTTGGCCTTGTATGATGTTTTGTGTAAACTATTTATATAAATTGTATATAAATATCGAGATAAAATCTTGTCTAGTAGTAATATATGTTGTTAAAACATAATACTCTTGGGTTTAACTCACCAAAACAGTGATGACCAATAATATCACCCATTTTACTAGAAAAGCTATTTTTAGCAAAAAGAATTACTAAAAGCTGTATATTTTACAACTCATATTTTCTTGTTGATACTTGTATCACATAATGAGTTTTATTTTTGTACATCAACTTATATAACACAATTATTGTGTAGGTAAAATAATGTTAACCATATCTTATGAAAATAATAAAGATGAGACTAGCAAATATCCATAAGATAAGCATGTTTTGACTTGTATTCCCCCCCCCCCCCCCTCTAAAAGCATGAAAAACTCAGAGAATGGGGGTATGAAGCTCACCATGAGTGGTTTTCTTGGTTGATTTGAAGAGGTGTTGAGAAGTTTTGAAGCCTAAACTCTTGATTGGAATGGATGAACTCCCTTGGGGATGGCTTATCAAAGATCTAAGGATGGCTTGAAGGATTTTACACTTGAAAACTTGGAATTTGCTTTAGAGATGAAATGAAGTTTTACTGGAAGTTGAATTTTGAAATAGGGAGGACCCTATGGGGTGATTTCGTCCAGTATAAAAGAAGAGATATGATAAGATGCTTACTTGGTAATCTGGGCGATAATACATGGTTATTTAGTGGATATTACGTGGTTTACTGGGATCTTACTGGAAATAGGGTGATATCATGTCTTAAAGTCAACGAATCTTATCGTTTCCATCCCCCTAGACCGAAATCAAGTTTTGTAAAATATCATAGGGTGTTTTTGGCCGTAATAATGGCCCATTAAGGGTGTTTTCAGCCAAGAAGTGGTCCATTAGAGTGATTTCGGTCCCAGATGCTTAGTTTAGGGGTTGATTTTTGTTTTAGATCATCCACTAAGGGTGATTTCCATTTAGGAGTATTCTAGGGTGGGTGAGGTACTAGGCTAAGTACTATAAAACCTTATTTTAATTTCATGATTTCTATTCCAACTATTTTGACTAATTTTGCTTTGATAAAACTTATTTACTTCCAATAGGATTTCCATAGTATAAATGTAGACCAATACACATATACTTATGCCCTTTTTTTATTTAAGGTTTTATTGTAATAAGGTTACAATATAGACCTTGCTTGATCCAAATATTTCGGGTTGTCACATCATCCCCCCGTTAGAGAGAATTTCGTCCCGCAACTAGCATCTTGGACGGCTCTTTCAACTAGGAGAAAATTCATGAGTATCTCTATTTCGTCTAGTCTCTTCGTTCCTAGGTAAATTTAGATCCTTACTTAGTGTTCCAGCGTACCTTTGCTATTGGTATATGACTTTGTTTCTTTGGTTTCTTTGCCTATGATCCCCGAATATTCCCCTTTGGAGGTTTAAGTTCTCGTTTGCCTAGATTGTGTTGAGTGGGAGTACATGAGTTTCGGTGGTCAAACACTTCTTAGGGTTGGACACTGGGAATGTGGGGTGTATGTCACTGAGGTCTTGTGGCAGTCGAAATCTATAGGCTATTAGACCTATCCTGGAGAGGATCTGGATAGGCCTAATGAAGATCGTCTACTTGACGAGTTAGAGGTAGTGTCTCTAGACCTTAATATGAATAGTATTGCTACTAAGTTTAAGGTGGCATATGGTGCAGCTGGCCTTATGAATCTTAGGCTATCTTGGGAGTTTCTTCCTATGAAATTCTGAGCTAGTGGTATGTCGACCTTTGCTTGTTCCTTAAAGTTGGTTTAATAGGTCATCAATTCGGAATAGGGAATATTGATCCTTAAAGATGGGTTTCTTTGGCTCTTAGTAGTCAGTGGTCCTATGGACAATTCGCCCTTCCTCCTTACAAGTCAAATGGGTGCTTTCTGATGTTAAAGGCTCGGTCTGATAATTTTCTTACTCATCAGGTCGCTCCATTGACTGGATAGTTTATGTATTTTTGTTGGTGCTAAGTAGTATCGGGGATTTCGCTACAGGAACGGCTTCAAGATTCGACTTGATTCCGAACTCAACTTGGCACCTGGGTGGTATTTCTGAAAGGAATTATGTGACATACCTTGGAAGGTTATAATCCTCTAGGATACCCTTATAGTCTTCTGCTTTTTTTTTCCTATTTCTATTGCGGCTAGGAAAGAGCATGCTACCTCTTGCATAGGTACTTTTGAGTCTAGATGCAAGAGATGATTTTGGGGTTTGAGTTATAGGTTGTAAGGGTTTCATAAGTCGGTCAGTTAAGGCAAAGGGTCTCTTCATAGCATATGAAATTGGTATGGTGAGGACCAAGCCAATCCATGTCAAATGACGATGTCGGAGCCTCTTATCATAACCGGTGTTAAGTCGATTTGGAACGGAGATGATTATATAGAACGATACTGTATTCTATGTATATAGTTTTATCCTTGTTATTACTACTGCAGATATTTTGTACTGAAATTAGTGTGTACTAGCAATACGAGTGCTTTAATAAATAGTGACAGAATTTCGTAGTGTGATTTCTACTAGGTCTCTCTATAATAGTTTGGTGTAAACTAGTCGTATATAATTAAGATTGAAAAGAGATTCGAATGAGTGAATCTGCCCCAAGTCCACAACCAAACAAGGAAAAGGAAGTAAGGTAGAACCACACATTCTAAACCTATAGAATCTTAATTATATAAAACCCTAATGTTTACACCAGCCACCATAGATTACCTGTAAGAGTCCTTAGTTTTTATATGAATGATGTGATTTATTTGGGTGAGGGGGCAATTTATGACTATGATTTGTCATGTTTCAGGGTCTATGGTTGCTAAGCTCTAAATAGACACTAGTTTTTGTGGAAAATATGAGGCTTGAATATTGTTGTTTGGAATGGTACTGATATCCACTAGTGGTTCTGGGAGAGTCTCTCCTGCCATGATCACAAGTACTCTTCTGATACTATTAGCATTTGCATCCTTGACTCTTGGGCACTCCCTTTTGAAATTCCCAGTCTCGCCACAGCCGTAGCAGGTTTGGCTTTCTCTTGAACTAGTAGCTTTGGCAGTCTGTCGGGTTGTCATTCTACAAAAGTGAGTGATATGCCCTTTTCTGTTGCAATTCTTGCAATGCATCCCTCGGCACGATCCTTTGTGATGGAAGTTACATTCGTGGCACTTGGGTAGGGTTCCATCATACGGTTTTTTAGCACTGAGGCAGTAGGGGTAGTGGTGGCATGATTTGCCCTAATTTGATGTCTTTTAGCAGGTACCTAAGTCGAACGACCCCTTTTCTTGCTCCAAAACTTTCGTTTCTTGGGTATTACTTCCCCTTTGTAGTAGGAATTCTTATATTTATGATTTGGGTTGTCCTTGCAGGAACACACATGCTGGTGTCCTTGGTTGCCAATGGGATTAGTCTTATTGGCACCGCTCCAGTTTCCATTTACATTGATAATGTTAAGTTGTGCCATGATGGCTGACACTACGGATGTTATGGTCACTTGAAAAGTAATGAGGTCCATTCATAGAACTGGTGTTTTGCTGGTAGGCTGGTTACTTTGTTGTTGCAACATGATTCTTTTGTATGGTATGAAACGGGTTTGTAAGTATCTATGGTCGTTGCTAGTTGTATCTCATCTATATTTATATGTACACATATAAGTTACATGTTTTGTTTCATGATTCCCAAAAATTTTGATCACATCTTCAAATTGTACTTATGGTGGCAAGTAGTAGGTATTGTACGAACATTAAGTTCTTAAATAGTACATAACCGTCAATACATTAAGTTGCTTCAGGTTTACAGGGGTCTTGGAGGGCATACCTCACTTGATTCATTACTACTAGTTGTGATGAAACTTGTAATAACCTAAGACGTAGTACGATTATTTTGGTCGCTAACTCACATGGCTATACTAGTCTATCATATGCCGAAATGGCGCACAAGGTGCCCGGCCAAATCACTCATTTTGCAAGTGGCCTCCTCGGCTCTCTGTTCTGCTAAGACTGTCCTAGCCTTAGCTACAAGGATCTGTTGTCTCATGGTGTCCACTTCATCCTCTAAGGAGTGTAAATGGTCTGTAAGGTCCTCCTGCTCTTCTTTTTGGTTAAGTATTGCTCCTAAATGGTGGTCTTGTTCTTCGCAAAGGCATTTGATTTCGCATTGTCGCATTCTAGGATTCGCTTCCAATCTCCATTAATTCATGATGAAGAGCCTGAACCTGGGTGTCTATATGGGCTACTAGTGGTATAATTAGAGGTGGTGCTTGACTTGTAAGGGTGTTGGGGTCTGGAGTATGGTGTAGTGGGTGCATGCCTAGTCTGGATCTTCGGCCATCTCCTCTAGCCCAGGCATGTAGCCGAGTTGCTCCTTGTGGAGGTACATCCTGGAAAAAGGTCAACAACGAAGCTTGCCCTTGCATGGGTGGTAATTTCTCACTGGAAATGTTCATCCAAAGAGGTCTCTTATTGGGTGCATGTGTACCTGGGATGGAGAAGGAGAAAGGGTCTCTTGCCTGCTCCTCATAGGGTAAGTCTTGCTAAGAGTCTCTTCAGTTCCTTCATCACCGTCTGACCCCTCATCAAAATCCTCACAATCATAGTCCACCTCTTGATATTATTTAGGACCCACTGTTGGGTTCTCCTCATGAACCTCTTCTGGATCCGTGTTGATCCATCTGTTGGCTACCATGGCAGGGTAATGGGGGTCTTCATGGTGAAATTCAGCCATGTTATTTGTACGAGAATAGAAGTATAAGAAATACGTAGAGGGTTTAAGTGTGCGGTTCTATGGTATCCTAAAATACTCCTATAGTATTTTAAATATTGCATTTGATTATGGGTATCTTAGTATTGGTAAGTGTAGACTTGTTGTTTACTTTGAATATTTCCCAGCATATGCCAGTTACACCTCAGATAAACATACATTAGACTATATTTATTCAATGTCTAATTACATAACCCGAGGCCTACCCGTAGTTTTCAACTCATCATACTACTTTTAATATGCCCACGTTATGACATTGTTTTAATGTGTATGTATGTATAATTTTATAATATATTATGATTTTCAGAAGTATAACACTTAGTAATAGTGTTTTAGTCCTATTGTATTTATAGTTGTATATCTTGTATGGTTTGATATACTAGTTCACTATAAACAATGCTTTGATACCAATCTGTCACACCCTCGAACCGGGACGGTGGAAACGTCCGGGGGCGGATGACATCATTGTATAGTATCGTAAAAATTGAATATAAATGAAACATAGCAAACCAAGTAGCATATATTCATAATACAAACTTACATAGTTTACATACTATATTTTTGTTCCAAAGTTACACAAAAGTGACAAAAAAGTAAAAAATCCATAGTGATGCATTTCTTGATCTCAACTAGAGATGATTTCCTGTTACTGGTTCCCTGATAATACAAGTTATTTTGAAAAACGTCAACATTGATTTTTGGTGCATTCATAAGCATATTTGTATGAAAGATTCGTAACTACTTTGCTCAAAATGGTTTGTATAACTCCAGTAAATCTGATATTTTCTATAAAAATAAGTGGTAAGTCTTACACCAAAGACTAAAATGTATGTATGCATGTCCTTTGTTTCTTTTCCTCGTAATTGTAAAACTTATGTTTCCCAGAAAATCCAATAATTTGTGAAGTATGAAAATTGTAGTCTTAAACCTAAGACCAGAAATGTAAGCAATAGTGTACTGATAGGTAGTATTTAGTTTTACATTTTAATAAAACGTTGAAGTGTAAGGTTCGTGTAAACCAAGATAGTATTGTTAATCCTTGTCTGAGTAATTATAACCATGCTTGATGTGACCGTTATGCCTGTTACGAAGTTCTTCAGGCATCAAAATTGTTAAGATATTTGTCACCCTAGACTGGCATTTCTAGGTGTAGCGAACAACTCAGGTGTGGGGTTGTCAACCGTATAGATCTATAAACAAATATCTCGCTCTCCCTCCAGAAGACTCTGGTTATAATGCACGACTTAAAGTGTATGCTAGGTAGGTACGGTGAAGAGAATGTCTCACTAGAGCATTAACGGATTTAAGTTAACTACGACTCCCTTTTTCTTGGATAATGGATTAGTCACTTTACTGAAAATTTATGACATGCATTTTATGACACCCAAACTAATAACATTTATAGTTGGGAATGTATGCCATTTTGTGTAAACTATTTATATAAATTTTATATAAATATCGAGTTGAAATCTTGTCTAGTAGTAATATATGTTGTTAAAACATAATATTTTTGGGTTTTAACCCACCAATATAATGATGAATAAAAATATAACCCCTTTTACTAGAAAGGCTATTTTTAGCAAAAAGATTACCAAAACTTGTAGTTTTTACAACTCATATTTTCTTGTTCATACTTGTATCACATAATGAGTTTTATTTTTGTACATCAACTTATATAACACGATTTTTGTGTCGATAAAATAGTTTTAACCACATCTTATGCAAATATTATTTCACATTCAAATAGTAAAGATGAGACTAGAAAATATCCATAAGATAAACATGTTTTGACTTGTATCACCCCCCCCCCCCCCCTCACCCACCCACTAAAAGCATGAAAAACTCATAAAATTGGGGTATGAAGCTCACCTTAAGTGGTTTTGTTGGTTGATTTGAAGAGGTGTTGAGAAGTTTTAAAGCCTAAACTCTTGATTGGAATGGATGAACTCCCTTGGGGATGGCTTATCAAAGATCTAAGGATGGATTAAAGGATTTACACTTGGAAACTTGGAATTTGCTTTAGAGATGAAATGAAGTTTTACTGGAAGTTGAATTTTGAAATGGGGAGGACCCTATGGGGTGATTTCATCTAGTATTAAAGAAGAGATGCGATAAGATGCTTACTTGGTAATCTGGGGGATAATACATGGTTATTTGGTGGATAATACGTGGTTTACTGGGATCTTAGTGGAAATAGGGTGATATCATGTCTTAAAGTCAACTAATCTTATCGTTTCCTTCCCCATAGACCGAAATCAAGTTTTTAAAAATATCATAGGGTGTTTTTGGCCAAAATAATGGCCCATTAAGGGTGTTTTCAGCCAAGAAGTGGTCCATTGGAGTGATTTGTAATGCCCGTAGATCTGGGCTAGTCAATTTAGAGACGATAAGCATCAAAATTGATTTTTTGAAGAAAGATTATTTAGAAGGACTAATCTTAACTAAGTTATAGTATATGATACAAGGATTTTGTACATATAAAGAACGCCGAGATCCGAGTTATAGCGAATAAGTTATGACCTGTCGAAGTTTCGCGGCAGAACCGACACGACACAGTGCGACGTCAATAGTGAATTTACATTAGAGCTATATTTGGCCTTATCGATCTAAATTAAAGTTGTAGAATACGTTAAACCAAGAGTGTTCATAAAAAAGAACGTCTAAATCTGAAATCGTATGAGAAAGTTATGATTTTTCGAAGTTTCAACATTAGTTCTATGCAGCCCGAAGTTCGAATATGAGATCGTGTGATTTCTAGCCAAAACGATCTAAACGAGAATTGAATATCTCATCAATAGTAGTCCAACGGTAAAAAGACAGGCGAAAACGAACATTTATACGAAGAAGTTATCAGTTTATAACGGAGTTTTCCTGTCCCAACCGACTAAAAATAATATAATAAAAATTAAAGTCAAAATTAGCCAATGAAGTCGGTTAACTACGAGATAATACTTGGGACGACTATGAGTAGGTGTGAATAGTAGTAGAGATCTATACTACTGGAAGCACAGGACTCACGCTTGGATCAGGGAAAGTCACAAGGTTACCCAGAAGCTTGTAATTGAGTTCGTTTTTATTCAAGTATATCGTTACCATTATTTTGGTAATGACTAAGATGGTGATTGATATTCTGAATCTAGTAGTCATATCAAATTACGTCCGACTACGATAAGTTTGTTACGTGGTTCATAGAACGAAGTTCAAGGTAGCATCTGACGCAAGTTAGAAAATTCAAATCAATGCGATCGATAGCATCGTGCTCATTGTTAAGGAAGCTTGTAGTTAGAAATGCTACATGTAAAAATGTGATTATATTACATCAAAATACGAAGGAAGTTATATTCCATTCTAGAATTTGATTCTAAGAGACTTGAGTCTAAGCGTTGCACCATACGATGAGAGGTCATTAGAACTCGACTCATCTATCTGTTACAATAGATAAAGGAAATTATTTATCCTAACAAGAAGAAGGAGTCCTCAATAAGGATTTATTTTGTAACTCGAAGGTTACGAATGAAAGTACAACAAAGTACGAAGAGTAAATGCACGATTGAGCATCAAGGTTATTACTTAGGATAGAGAGATAACGTATGGAGCCAGTATACGAATCTTATTTCATTGATGATTACGGGACGTAATCATCCTAAGGGGGAGATAATTGTAACGCCCGTAGATAAGGGATAGTCAATTTAGAGATGATAAGCATCAAAATTTACTTTTTAATGGAAGATTATTTAGAAGGATTAATCTTAACTAAGTTATAGTATATGTTACAAGGATTCCGTAGATATAAAGAACGCCGAGATCCGAGTTATAACGAAGAAGTTATGACCTGTCTAAGTTTCGCGACAGAAACGACACGACACAGCTCGACGTAAATAGTGAATTTACGTTAGAGCGATACTTGGCCTTAGAGATCTAAATGAAATTCGTAGAATACGTTAAACCGAGAGCGTTCATAAAAGGAACGTCTAAATCTGACTTCGTATGTGGAAGTTATGATTTTTCAAAGTTTCAGCGTTAGCAGTATGCAGCCCGAAGTTCGAATATGAGATCGAGTGATTTCTAGACAAAACGATCTAAACAAGAATTGAATATCTCATCAATAGTAGTCCAACGGTAAAAAGACAAGCGAAAACAAACGTCATACGAAGAAGTTATGAGTTTATAACGGAGTTTTCCTGTCCCGACCTAATAAAATAATATAATAAAAATTAAAGTCAAAATTAGCCGATGAAGTCTATATGAAAGTTGTAGATCTTGTTTTTACCTACGCGTGGAAAAAAGAACATCCAAAACGTAGTTCGTATGCAAAAGTTATGAATTTCTGAAGTTCGGGGCGCGAAACACCAAAACTGTTAGAGTTCACGACGTGAATACAGTGTTCACGACGTGACTCAGTATTTATGACTTCTGGAGCCTGACAGACGCAACTTGCGATGACGCATGCAGTGACTACTGAACTCACAACGTGAATATTTGAGATTCACGACGTGAATCTATAAAATCAGCCCTATAAATAAAATCGAAGGGCAGCCGATTTAGATTGCTAGTTTATCACTATCTCACTCCCAATACGCTCTCTAAGCCCTATATTACCCCCCACCCCCCGAAGCCCTAGTATCATCCCAAGACCCGAAGCAAGTCCCGAAGCCTGAAGATCCCGAGAAGAAAAGAGTTTCTGAGCCGAAGCAAGTCCCGAAGCCTGAAGATCCCGGTGTGCGAAGTGATCCCAGTTTCACCCAAGAAGTACTACTCTTAGAGCCGTAGTGTTGTCCGATCATCTTCTGATTAAGTGAGTGTATAGTCCCTTTCATAAACACGATTTTAATAAAAGTATTGTTTGAATGTATTAAGTATATGTTTGGTGTGAGTGTGTAGTTACTTTCTTCTAAAACATAGATATGAAGTATTTTTTATGAAATATGTGTTATGTGTTCATATATTGTTTGTTTATTTGAGATGGATGTCGGATGAATGTTTTATACAGGTTTGTATATGTTTTAAACTATATTTGTAATTTATATCTACAAATATGTTGGGTAGAACATGGGTAGATGAAATAGTTTGTGTGTGATAAAATAATGTGATAACAGATAGGTAAGGATATAATGGTGATGATAATTATGTGATGATAGATAGGTAAGAAATACGAGTCCAGGCGATGTTGTGGCTGCGTATTCATGCGATGATAGTTTAACCCTTATTATGACTTACGAGTCCAGGCGATGTTATGGCTGCGTATTCATGCGATTATAGTCTAACCCTTATTATGATTTACGAGTCCAGGTGATGTTGTGGCTGTGTAATCATGCGATGATACCCTAACCCTTACTAGACCCATATTGAGGGAGTGATCCCCGAATTAGTATTGTCTATGCGATGTAGGCGATGATCCTTAGGAAAAGTTCTTAGGAACAAACATATAAGGAAATAAGATGTAAGGAGATGAGAGGTAAATATGATATGTAAGATGACCCTTAGGATAATATCTTTTGGGAAGATTAAACGAAGATAATGGGGATGGGTAATTGGGTTGATTGTTTGATGATCAAATATAATAATTATATTATTGTGGGTTGAGAACCCTATATGCTCACCAGGCTCCCAAGCCTGACCCGCTCAGTTTTCTTTGCATTACAGGTAATCGCACAAGGGTATAAGTTGGTGGACTTGACGATAGATTTTGGAATATAGATTAGTAGTTATAAATAACTGTTGTATGGTCTATTTTATATTGTTTATGCTTTTGGTCTGTATCTTAACATGACATCCCGAGATTTTGGTATTTAATGAAAATACATTTCTTTAAGAAATGATTTGATAAATTTTATATTATCATATTTTATTTTGGGAACAAATTTCGAAACTCTTTTAATCAAAGGATTACTCTGATTTTATAAAACAAAGCATAAACAAATCGGTCATTTTCTGGCCGTGAAATTGGGGATGTCACAGTTGGTAACAAAGGATTATTTTAAGCGAACTAGGAAATTGTAGGATTTCTATACTTGAACTTAGAATGATAAGTAAAGATTGTGAGATGTGTGTTTGTCGTTCCATAGATGAATATGGTATCATGCACTCCAGCGATTCGGGCGAGTGAGGAGTTGTCAGTTCCTAATAGCGCTATCCATAATGACCATTGGCTCAAAGAGTTAATGGTTAGAGATAAGGGAAGGGCCTTAGTACGATAAGTTCTCATGTTCCGTGTTGCATAGACATACATAAAGAAACATAGCAATACAATAGCAATCATGTTTGATACAATTCAATTTAAATACAACATGCAAACAGTAGTTTTTCTGGACATGCTTTTCCACCCCAAAACATAAAAACTGAAAATAAGGGAGTGCGTGAATACTCACGATGTTTCGTGTAGGCACAAGCGGTACTTCGGGATGCACCAACGTCTTACTACCGGGATCCTACGACATCAAACACACACACTAGTGAGTTTCCATGTCGATATCTAATCCTAATATACTAAACTCTACATATAGGGAAATGCCAATTTATGTTTTAGTATTGTATTTTATATCAATTGGTTACATTTTTTCTGGAATATTGAAATTTTAGAAGTCGTGTGATTAATTACAACCTTGGAAGTTTAATTTTCCAAATTTTAAGTCTCTATAACAACATAAATTCACGAAAAATAGCATCCGAGGGATAAAAATTCTCAAAATTTTTATTTAACTGTTATTAGTCAATACTAAGTTGGGAAAATATAAAAATGGAATTTCAAGCTGTTTAATTATATTTTATAATTTTTGAGTATTTATTCCAATAAAAATTGAAATAAATAGAAAACAGTTTCCAAAATTACCCAAACTTTTTATTTAACTGTTATCATACATAACTAGACTAGGAAAAATACAAAAAATATTTTTCAGTGGGTATTTCTATTTTTCCTTGTTTTATTCCTTTAAATAGTCATTAATTAACGAAATAATATTAAACAGTTAAAATAAATCACCATAAATTTTTGTAACATCATTTACAGTATAAATATCCTGGGAAAAATATCAAAAGTGGTTTTCATAATGTATAAACTGGTTTTGGATATTTATGTGTATTTTAATGCAATTAACATTAGAAAATAAATGAAAAATAGTTTACAGTAGACAAAAATCCTCAAATTTTTTATGTAACCTCCTACTGTGTAATATGATATCCTGGTAAATTTTCATGAATTTTGGTTAATCAGAACTATTTTTCCCATTTTTAGACCATTATAATTACCAAAAATTGGGAAAAATAGTAAGACATGATGAAAAATCTTGAAATTATTTTCTGGAGTCACCCATCACAGGTAAGGTATGCGAAAATTGTTAGATACAATTTTCACATCCTCTAAAGTGGTTTTGTAATTTATCACGTCCTAAACAAAAGAAAATTAGAAATCGTATTAAACAGTAACAAAAATTTCTGAAATTTGGTGCGGGGTCATTATTCCCCATAAGGATCATCCATGAATTTAGTTGGGATTTATTGACCTCTGGAAGTATTTTATATGATTGATGCCCTTGGTTTTAGCAATAATTCTAATAAATCAAAGGAATAACAAAAGCTCTTGAAATTTTCCAGATTATCTCATGCATGCAAGGGATTTCAAAAGGAAAAATATTAAAAATGTATTCAAAAGAGAAATGTGGGTAATGATTCCAAACAATTTAAGAAAAGTTGCATGCAATAATGCATGAAGTGTAGATGTGGCTGAAGTTCATGAATTTGTGTAGTCCATTCAGTGAGGTTTTAAGCCACGAAACTTCATCCATCATTCACTAGATATGTTAAGTTTCTAACGTATTTTTTCCTCAGATTTATGGTTGGGTTTAAGGCCATTGATCATGCAAGACAAAAATAGTGATCACAGAAAAAGAGCTGTATGCGCAACCATTTTGTAAAAATTGCCAAAAATCGGATGTTTAATATTTTACAGTGAGACCAGTTGGGTTTGAAAGTTAACTCGTGGAACTATCCAATACAAAAAGAATATCATGATTTAGTTAAGAGATGACCGAGTTATGGCCGTTCAAAATCGAAGAAAGTAATCTGGCAGATTGCATGTTTGTTTTTGTGCATTATTAGGGTATTTTGACAAGAACATCATGCATGCCTTTGGTAAGGTCTGATTTCTAACACATGCATGGAGTGAATGAGCATCCAAGATGTACTAGAAATGGTTTAAATGCTTTTGGTCATGCAAGAACACAAAAGAAATGGAGAAGAAGATGAAATATTCCGTTTTGATGTCACATGATCATATGTGCATCTTTTTACTCCTTGCATGGGTTTGACCCCGGATTTTCAGCATCTCAAACACATGCATTGTGTTATGGTGAGAATCTACAAACCACAAGGGAAGAATAAAGATTTCTAGCCATGGAAGGGCATAGAATCCAAAAAGTAGAGAAAACTATGAAGAAGAAGAAGTTTAACCATGAAACTATGGGAGAAGATGTTGTTGTTTACCTTGGTTTTGACCTTGAGAGAAGTAAGAACACTTCAAAGTCTTCAAAATCTCGAAATTTGTCAGAGGAATGGGGAGAATTTCGTGAGTTAGAGAGAGAGAAAGGAGAAGAGTTTGTGTGAGAAGAGTGGAGTGTAAGAGAGTGAAGAGGGAAGAGGTTGTGTGAGGGTTTTAGCTTAATGATTGTATTTTGGAAAGAGAGAGGGCATGGGGAGAGGAGATGGCCGGTTTTTGCATGCATTAAGCCTCCTCTCTTTAAATTTTCAAAATTTATAAAATTCCCTCCTATATTTTATAAAAACCCTAATTTTATAAAAGTGTTTATTAAGCAAATTTGGATTTATTTAAAAATCTTGTTTTTAACTAATAAATTATGATTAATGCTTGATAATTTAATTTCTATTTCATTGATTATAATTCACAATTTGATTAATAAAAAATTTGATATTAGAAAGTTTATAGCCAAATTTTATAAATCTTTTAAGCTTTATAATTTATAACTTTGGATTTTTGGCTCTTTAGGGTTTTTGGAATATTGTTTGATACTCAACAACATGCTGAAGTATAATTAGAATGTTTTAATTTATTTTTACGGTTTTATACCCTATTTCAATTATAACAAAGCTTGAAGCTTTATTCTAATTATAGTATTGGCATTTCCTATTGTAGCTAAGAAACTTACTAGAATTGTAAGTATCAAGTATATTAGTTGTAACAGCCTGGATCCCCAGGTATCTTCATTTCTTATATTTTGACATTCTGTGAGGGGACTCGGCGAGTTGGTGGTCGAACTCGCCGAGTCGGGTCGCGGTTTTTAGCGGGGGTTCGCATCCGGACTCGGCGAGTCCAAGGGATGGACTCGGCGAGTCCGCGCTGTTTAATGAAACCCTAATTTCCCGGTCCTAAGCCCTATTTAAAGGACCTTATGGCCCTCATTTGCGGCCACCTTGAACCCTAAGAGCCTCCATACGTCTGTAAGCCCTTGGGAATGTGTTTGAAGGCCATTTGTTCATCATTTTGTGGAATTTTGCAAGGAAAGGAGGGAGAGGCGCAAGCTTGAAGTGTTGGGGAGCTTAGATCGGTTGCAATTTCATCAAGGGAGTCTTCTTGAGGTAATTTTCAGAGCCAAACTTCGTGTTTTGTGTTGATGTGCCAAATCTAGGGTTTCTTCTTGCATTTCTTGGCTTGAATAAGAAGTATGAGAGGTCCCATGGGGATATGGGACCTAGATCTGGACTTTAGCAGGTCCAGGAGACCCCTTATGACAAGCTTTATGTCCATCCTTAGTTAAACTTGTCGTATTAAAGGTTGTTTCTTCAAAATAAGCCTTGTATGCATTGCATGGCAACCAAGACTGAGACTTTACGTGACAAATAAGCTTGGGAAGGCCAGATCTATGTATTTATGGAATGGATCTGACCGCAAAAGCCAGTTTTAGCTGGTGCATGGCATGGACTCGCCGAGTCTGAAGAACAGACTCGACGAGTCGCGTGAAGATTGTCCTTGAGACCATCCTGTGTGTAGACCGGACCGAGTTGTGGGCGACTCAGTGAGTCGCAGAGAGTTGGAAAGGTTTTGACAGGTGGACCGAGTCAGGTTGGGACTCGCCGAGTTGACCTTCGACTCGGCGAGTTGAGTCGCGGTGGCCCTGTGATTCAGGCCCAGGTGGAACTCGTCGAGTCGGGGGAGTACTCGACGAGTCAAAGGGAAAATTCTTGAGAGTTGGTAAAAACGCGTAGACTCGCCGAGTCACTAGTATGCACTCGCCGAGTCTGGTCCAAATTGACTAAAGACTGTTGACCAGGTCAACCTGTGTTGACTTGATTTGGATGGTCCACCTTAGTGGTACAAGTAATAATTATAGATTTATAATATCATAGGAGGATTGCAGCTCGAGGGTTCGAGCCCGAGTGATTCCAGGATTCACGATTAGCGACTTAGCGAGGCATACGAGGTGAGTCTTCTCACTATACTGTGCCCGGAAGGGTTTTGACTGTGTGACTGGAAGGTCGAATATGATATGAAATATATGCCTTATGCGTGTTAAGTTATTTGCTATATGTGTCATGTATGATATGTTTGATATGGGCCGGAAGGCGTGGTCATATGGACTGTAAGGGTTGACGTGGGTAGGACCGGAAGGTTTACCCAGTCGGGACGGAAGTCCCCTGAGACACATGGACCGGAAGGTCAAGGCCTGGAAAGGCGTATGTGCGTATGTTGTATTTTGGGAATTCACTAAGCTTTATGCTTACAATTGTTGCTTTATGTGTTTCAGGTACGAGTGAGGACCGTGGGAAGGCGCCAGCGTGACCGTACACACACTCGGGAAACTATTTTGTTATCTTTTGTTATGTAATCGGTTGTAACTACATTGTTACTATGGAAATCTAAACTTATTACTCATGTTTTGATGGTTGTAAAAATGAAATTTTTTGGTTGGAAATTTTATGACGTTACAAGTTGGTATTAGAGCCTTGGTTTGAGGGATTCGGGTACACCTTCGGGCGTAACTGGACTCAAACCGGGGATTTGAGAAAATTTTTAAAAAAAAAATTTAATTTAAGTAATTAAAATTAAAAATTTTGATAAGTGAGACGACCAAAGAAGAAAAAGTGTGTACGGTCAGCCAGCGCCCGAACGGTAAAAATCCCCAAAATACTCTTATTATATGTGTTACGATATATGATATGATATGATACGCATGCTAGTAGACTAGGTATACATATTAGGACTAGAGTGGCCTGATTTTGTGATGCCTTAGTCTCGGGAACCTGCTTCTATGAGGTGCTCGAGAGCGAGTGGGTAACTAGAGTATGATAAGAATAGAGTACTCAGGATTCGGGGTTTAGGGAGGAGGACTTGGGGTGAATACCGATGCGGTGTAATTGGTAGTATTGGGCCCGTACTACCAAGGACACCGGGTCAGTGGGCAGCCCAAGTAAGAACCCCTGAGTAACGGAGACTAAGTAGGACTGCGTTATCGAGTGCAATTTTGCCCGATAGAGTCTCTGATATTTTTATGTTGTATTTCAGAGACATCATGGTTGGTCCACGACACAGACCTGGCACGAGTGGAGTGACTGACAAGGAGCTTCGTCAGATGATTCATGAGGAGGTAGCTGCAGCGATCCGGGCCGAGATTCCGGAGATGTTTGGGTCTATTAAGACCACGCTGATGGAGATGTTTGATGAGCGGTACGCCGCGTTGTCCGAGGCTGCCGCCGCTGCAGCTACCGCAGTTGTGGCCGCTGCCAGACCATAGGGGGGTGATTCGCTGCTGTTCCGGGAGTTTAGCAACACGAAACCACCAGAGTTTGACGGGACGCAGGATCCGATTGCTGCGATGAGGTGGATTGCTGATATCGAGGGATGCTTCTATACTTGTTCATGTCCGGAGCATCTGAGGGTGCGGTTCGCCTTGAACCAGCTCCGCCTGGGAGCAAAGGATTGGTGGAAGTTCGTGACGGCGAACTTCACTCTTGCGGAGGTTTCATCCATGACTTGGGAGAGATTTACTGCTATGTTCAGAGACGAGTATGTTCCCCCGGTGGAGAGGGAACGGTTGGTTCAGGAGTTCTTGACCCTCAAGCAGGGTAACGATTTGGTTATAGTGATCACGCGGAAGTTTCATGAGAGGGCGATGTTCTGCCCCAAGCAGGTGTCCACGGAGCAGGCTCGAATGAGCCGGTATTTGGGAGTGCTGAGGAGAGACATCCGGGAGTTCGTATCGAACTCGTCATATCAGACTTTTGTTGAGCTTCAGGCGAATGCCAGGAAGCGGGAGATCAAGTTGGAGACCCAGGCCAGGGAGGAGGTCGAGTCTCAACGGGTGGATCGGCGGCCGGCTCAGTCGCAGCCGGCAACCAAGCGGACCAAGTCCGCTGATTTGAGATCCGGAGGACAGAAGAGCCGCACTTGTGAGAAGTGCCGCAAGGGTCACGAGGGGGCATGTCGATCGGGTGCTTGCTACAAGTGTGGCAAGGAGGGGCACATTGCGAGGGATTGCCCCAAGGGATTTATGGTTTGCTTCCATTGCAACCAGACTGGCCATCGGAAGGCCGAGTGCCCCCAGCTTCACCAGGGATCTTCGCCTGCTGCCAGGGTTCCTGAGGTTCGGCCAGTGAAGACCGAGGCCCCGAAGGCTCGTGGGAGAGCTTTCCAGTTGACTGCGGAGGAGGTCCGCGCGGCGCCTGATGTAGTGGCCGGTATGTATTCTTTCATGTATTTACATTTATGCTGAGATATTATGCTTATATTACTATCTGCGTAGGTACTTTTCTTGTGAATCATGTGCCTGCTTTGGTATTATTCGACTCAGGTGCGAGTCGGTCCCTTGTTTCGTTGGCTTTTAGCCAGCACATCGATATCGATCGGGAGACGCTGAGTCGTCCCCTGTGAGTTGCTATAGCGAACGAGAGAGCGGTATACGCCACCGAGGTAATTCGAGGATGCGTGCTTGAGATTTTTGGGGTCGAGTTTCCTATAGACTTGGTCCCTATAGCTATGGGGGATGTTTGCATTATCGTGGGCATGGATTGGTTGAGTAAGTTTGGAGCAGTCATTGACTGCGAGAGACAGCTGGTGATGATTCGAGACCCTAGTGGGGGAGTGCTCACGGTTTATGGCGAAGGGACCCGGTGTGGGTCGGCGTTTTGTTCAGCAGCCAGGGCAAGGCAGAGTTTGCAGCAGGGCTGTGATGGATTCATAGCCTATGTGATGGAAACTCATGTGACTGCGGAGAGGCCCAATTCGATTGATGACGTTCCGGTTATATGCGAGTTTGCGGATGTGTTCCCCGAGGAGTTACCAGGTGTGCCTCCGGAGAGGCAAGTGGAGTTTCGTATCGATTTGGTTCCGGGAGCGGCACCCATCGCCAAGGCACCTTACCGTCTCGCTCCACCGGAAATGCAGGAATTATCCTCGCAGCTTCAGGAGCTGTTGGGGAAGGGATTCATTCGACCGAGTAGTTCGCCTTGGGGAGCGCCGATTTTGTTCGTCAAGAAGAAGGATGGTTCACATCGGATGTGTATCGATTATCGGGAGTTGAACAAGTTGACGGTTAAGAACCGATACCCGTTATCTAGGATCGACGACCTGTTCGATCAGTTGTAGTGGGCATCTTGGTTTTCAAAGATTGACTTGAGGTCGGGATATCATCAGATGAGGGTTCGCGAGGAGGATATCCAAAAGACTGCCTTCAAGACTCGTTATGGACATTATGAGTTTGTGGTGATGCCTTTTGGGCTCACCAATGCCCCGGCCGCATTCATGGATCTCATGAACCGGGTGTGCCGACCGATGCTGGATCGGTCGGTGATCGTATTCATCGATGATATTTTGGTGTATTCGAGGACTAGGGACCAGCATGAGGAACATTTGCGGGAGATTCTTCGGGTTTTGAGATCGGAAAGACTGTATGCCAAGTTCTCCAAGTGTGATTTATGGTTACGAGAGGTCTAGTTTCTCGGACATCTTGTGAACCAGAAGGGGATATTGGTCGACCCGGCCAAGATTGAGGCGGTGTTGAGGTGGGAGGTGCCGAGATCGCCCACCGAGATCAGGAGTTTTCTAGGTTTGGCTGGATATTACCGCAGATTTATCAAGGATTTCTCCAAGATCACCGTGCCACTTACTAGGATGACCCGGAAGGGTGTTACATTTTCGTGGGGACCGGAGCAGCAGTCTTCATTCGAAACGCTTCGTCAGAAATTGTGCGAGGCTCCAGTGCTTGCACTCCCGGAATGGATGGAGGATTTTGTGGTATACTGCGATGCCTCTATATCGGGTTTGGGGGCGGTACTTATGCAGAGGGGTCATGTGATAGCGTACGCTTCGAGGCAGTTGAAGTCTCATGAGTCGAGATATCCCACGCACGACCTGGAATTGGGGGTGGTGGTGTTTGCCCTCAAGATCTGGCGACACTATTTGTACGGGGTTCGGTGTACGATTTACACGGACCATAAGAGCTTGAAATACTTGATGGATCAGCCAAATCTGAATATGCGACAGAGGAGGTGGTTGGATGTGGTGAAGGATTACGATTGTGAGATCCTGTACCATCCGGGCAAGGCTAATGTGGTAGCCGACGCATTGAGCCATAGGGCGGATAGCGCCCCGATCCGAGATATTTGTATGAAGTTGACGGTTTTGACCCCGATTATGGATATTATCCGAGGGGCTCAGGTGGAGGTTGCGAAGCCGGAGCATCAGAAGAAGGAACGGGTTGTAGGTCAGGTATCAGGATTTGTTACGGATGGTCGAGGGCTTATGACTTTTCAGGGGCGGATTTGGGTGCCGTTTGTGGGCGGTGCGCGCACTATTTTGATGGAGGAAGCGCATCGATCGAAATTCTCGATTCATCCTGGTGCTACGAAAATGTATTTGGATCTCAAGAAGGAGTACTGGTGGCCATGTATGAAAAGGGATGTCGCTTGGTTCGTCGAGAGATGCTTGACTTGTCGGCAAGTCAAGGCCGAACACCAGCGACCGCACGACAAGCTGCAACCGCTAGAGATTCCCGAATGGAAGTGGGAACAAATCTCTATGGATTTCATCACCAAGTTACCGCGAACTGCGAGAGGAGTCGATGCGATTTGGGTGATCGTGGATCGGCTGACAAAGAGCGCTCATTTTCTAGCCATTTGAGAGCTCTTCTGCGGAGAAGTTGGCTGAGTTATATGTGAGGGAAGTAGTATCTCGGCACGGGGTGCCGATCTCGATTATTTCGGACCGCGACGTGCGTTTCACTTCCAGGTTCTGGAAGAAATTCCATGAAGAGTTGGGTACTAGGTTACATTTCAGTACGGCATATCATCCTCAGACAGACGGTCAGAGTGAGCGGACAATTCAGACACTCGAGGACATGCTTCGGGCATGTGTGTTGGACTTCGGAGGGGGCTGGGACACCTATCTACCTTTAGCAGAGTTCTCGTATAA
The DNA here is from genome assembly GCF_052625555.1 of Lactuca saligna. Classification (NCBI taxonomy): domain Eukaryota; kingdom Viridiplantae; phylum Streptophyta; class Magnoliopsida; order Asterales; family Asteraceae; genus Lactuca; species Lactuca saligna. The sequence continues at coordinate 254,891,631 of NC_136424.1, forward strand.
CAACAGCCATCATTCGAGCATTGGTATGCCGCCCTTTGAGCTGTTGTATGGGCGGAGGTGTCGCACCCCCATATGTTGGGGTGAGGTGGGACAGCAGGTTATGGGTAGCACGGAGATCATGCTTCAGACGACCGAGCAAATTCAGATGGTCAGGCAAAGGTTGTTGAGCACTCAGAGCCGACAGAAGAGTTATGATGACAGGCGACGATCCGAGTTTGAGTTCCAAGTGGGTGATCTCGTGCTCCTGAAGGTCTCTCCTTGGAAAGGAGTGATTCGGTTTAGGAAGAGGGGCAAGTTGGGGCCCCGATATATTGGTCCATTCCGTGTGATCGCAAGGGTGGGTCGGGTAGCCTACCATTTAGACTTGCCAGCAGAGTTGGGACAGATTCACGATACTTTCCATGTGTCGCAACTGGAAAAATGTATAGCCGACGAATCAGCGGTAGTTCCGTTAGAGGATATTCAGGTGGATGCAAGTCTGAATTATGCTGAAAGACCTGTAGCCATCAAATATCGAAAGATCAAGGTTTTGAGAAACAAGGAGGTACCCCTGGTATTGGTTCAGTGGCAGCATCGGAAGGGATCAGAGATGACCTGGGAGCCAGAACGGGAGATACGGGAGCAGCATCCGGAGCTTTTTGCCTAAGCGGGACTTCGAGGGCGAAGTCTTATTCTAGTGGGGGAGATTTGTAACAGCCCGGATCCCCAGGTATCTTCATTTCTTATATTTTGACATTCTGTGAGGGGACTCGGCGAGTTGGTGGTCGAACTCGCCGAGTCGGTTGCGGTTTTTAGCGGGGGTTCGCGTCCGGACTCGGCGATTCCACGCTGTTTAATGAAACCCTAATTTCCCGGTCCTAAGCCCTAGTTAAAGGACCTTATGGCCCTCATTTGCGGCCACCTTGAACCCTAAGAGCCTCCATACGTCTGTAAGCCCTTGGGAGTGTGTTTGAAGGCCATTTGTTCATCATTTTGTGCGATTTTGCAAGGAAAGGAGGGAGAGGAGCAAGCTTGAAGTGTTGGGGAGCTTAGATCTGTTGCTATTTCATCAAGGGAGTCTTCTTAAGGTAATTTTCAGAGCCAAACTTCGTGTTTTGTGTTGATGTGCCAAATCTAGGGTCTCTTCTTGCATTTCTTGGCTTGAATAAGAAGTATGAGAGGTCCCATAGGGATATGGGACCTAGATCTTGACTTTAGCAGGTCCAGGAGACCCCTTATGACAAGCTTTATGTCCATCCTTTTGAGTTAGAAGTTAAACTTGCCATATTAAAGGTTGTTTCTTCAAAATAAGCCTTGTATGCATTGCATGGCAACCAAGACTGAGACTTTACGTGACAAATAAGCTTGGGAAGGCCAGATCTATGTATTTATGGAACGGATCTGACCGTAAAAACCAGTTTTAGGTGGTGCATGGCATGGACTCGCCGAGTCTGAAGAACAGAATCGATGAGTCACATGAAGATTGTCCTTGAGACCATCCTGTGTGTAGACCGGACCGAGTTGTGGGCGACTCAGTGAGTCGCAGAGAGATGGAAAGGTTTTGACAGGTGGACCGAGTCAGGTTGGGACTCGCCGAGTTGACCTTCGACTCGGCGAGTTGAGTCGCGGTGGCCCTGTGATTCAGGCCCAGGTGGAACTCGTCGAGTCGGGGGAGTACTCGACGAGTCAAAGGGAAAATTCTTGAGAGTTGGTAAAAACGCGTAGACTCGCCGAGTCACTATTGTGCACTCGCCGAGTCTGGTCCAAATTGACTAAAGACTCTTGACTAGGTCAACCTGTGTTGACTTGATTTGGATGGTCCACCTTAGTGGTACAAGTAATAATTATAGATTTATAATATCATAGGAGGATTGTAGCTCGAGGGTTCGAGCCCGAGTGATTCCAGGATTCACGATTAGCGACTTAGCGAGGCACACGAGGTGAGTCTTCTCACTATACTGTGCCCGGAAGGGTTTTGACTGTGTGATCGGAAGGTCGAATATGATATGAAATATATGCCTTATGCGTGTTAAGTTATTTGCTATATGTGTCATGTATGATATGTTTGATATGGGCCGGAAGGCGTGGTCATATGGACTGTAAGGGTTGACGTGGGTAGGACCGGAAGGTTTACCCAGTCGGGACGGAAGTCCCCTGAGACACATGGACCGGAAGGTCAAGGCCTGGAAAGGCGTATGTGCGTATGTTGTATTTTGGGAACTCACTAAGCTTTATGCTTACAATTGTTGCTTTATGTGTTTCAGGTACGAGTGAGGACCGTGGGAAGGCGCCAGCGTGACCGTACACACACTCGGGAAACTATTTTGTTATCTTTTGTTATGTAATCGGTTGTGACTACATTGTTACTATGGAAATCTAAACTTATTACTCATGTTTTGATGGTTGTAAAAATGAAAATTTTTGGTTGGAAATTTTATGACGTTACATTAGTCCTAGATCCTAGTTGGATCCTAGTTTATGCAAGATTTTTGACCTAATTTATACTACTAGGTCATGGCATGTTGTGCATGAATGGTTTTTATAAAGATGCATGAGTCCGAGAATGACCTGAATTGACAGTTGGCACAGTATCCCCTACTTAAAAAGAATTTCGTCCCGAAATTCATTCTATGTCATCGCTTGTCATCGCATGGGAAACGTTGTGGATACTTTTCCTTTATGAAGTGCTTACGCTCCCAGGTGTACTCGGGCCCGCGTTTTGAGTTCCATCGAACTTTCACAATCGGGATCTTACTCCGCTTAAGTTGTTTTACCTCCTTGTCAAGAATTTCTATCGGTTCCTCAACGAAGTTTAGCTTATCATTGATCTTAATTTCCTCCAGGGGTACTATCAATGCTTTGCCGGCTAGACATTTCTTAAGGTTGGAGACGTGGAATGTGTCGTGAATGGGGCTTAACTCTTGGGGCAATTGAAGTTTATACGCCACCGGACCAATCCTTTCAATGACTTCAAAGAGTCCAACATATCTCGGGCTTAGTTATCCTTTCTTACCAAAACGTACAAGCCCATTCCAAGGCGACACTTTTAAAAGTACCTTGTCTCCCACTTGGAATTCTAATGGTTTACGACGATTATCCGCATAACTTTTCTGACGATCTCTGGTAGCTTTAAGCCTATCCTTGATGATAGCAATCTTGTCAGATGTTTCCTGGATAAGTTCGAATCTAGTCAACTGTCTGTCTCCGATTTCTATCCAGCATAAGGGCGAACGACACTTGCGTCCATACAATGCTTCATATGGAGCACATTGGATACTCGTGTGGTAGCTATTATTGTAGGAAAACTCAATTAGAGGCAAATGAGTATCCCAATTTCCTTTGAGCTCAATGACACACGCTCGTAGCATGTCTTCCAATGTTTGTATTATTCTCTCCGTCTGCCCATCTGTCTGAGGGTGGTAAGCTGTGCTCAAATCTATCTTGGTTCCTAGTGCCTTCTGTAACGTCCACCAAAATTGAGATGTAAAACGACTATCTCTATCAGAAATGATAGATAGGGGTACACCATGCAGAGAAACAATTTTGTCGATGTAGATTTGGGCCAATTTTTCCATCTTGAAATCTTCTCGAATGGGGAGAAAGTGAGCAGATTTCGTCAGTCAATCCACTATGACCCAAATTGAGTCATGACCTTTAGCAGTTCTAGGGAGTTTGGTAACGAAATCCATAGATATTTGCTCCCATTTCCATTGGGGAATTTCAGGTTGTTGCAACAGCCCGGATGGTTTTTGATGTTCAGCTTTGACTATTGATCATGTCAAACACTTCCCAACATACAAGGGAATATCCTTTTTCATTCCAGGCCACCAATAGTACTCTTTAAGATCCTTGTACATCTTATCCGCTCCAGGGTGGATTGAGTATTTAGATCAATGATACTCCTCTAGTACCATGTCTCTCAGGTTGTTAACCCTTGGAATCCAGACCCTGTCCTTAAAATAACGAACTCCATCAGGTTTGGTTTCAAATCTTTCTTCCAAACCATGTAAAGTCTCGCCTGGAAGATTTTCCTTGCATAACACTTTCTCCTGGGCATCAATGATTTGAGATTTCAAGCTTGTCTGAATTACCATTCCCAAAGCTCTCACATGGGAAGGTTTCACTCTTTCTTTCCTACTAAGAGCGTCGGCTACTACGTTAGCCTTTCCTGGGTGATATCGTATCTCACAATCATAATTACTAAACAACTCTACCCATCTTCTCTGCCGCATGTTTAACATTTTCTGATCTAGGATATGCTGAAGGCTTTTGTGATCGGTATAAATGGTGCACTTGGTTCCGTACAAATAAGGCCTCCATATCTTAAGAGCGAAAACTATTGCTCCTAGTTCTAGATCATGGGTGGTATAATTCTTTTCATGCGATTTGAGTTGTCTGGAAGCATACGCAATGACTTTATCTTTTTGCATTAGCACACATCCTAATCCTTGATGAGATGCATCACAATACACCACAAAGTTTTCTGATCCTTCTGGTAAAGCCAGAATTTGTGCATTGCACAACTTGTTTTTCAGGATTTGAAACGCCTCTTCGTGTTTCTCTTCCCAGAGAATTTTTCTATCCTTTTGGGTCAAAGATGTTAATGGTTGAGCAATCCTAGAGAAATTCTCAATGAAGCATCTGTAGTACCCAGCTAATCCTAAGAACTGTCGTATTTCTGTCGGGGTTTTGGGGGCCTCCCATTTCTTGATTGCCTCGATCTTAGCTGGATCTACATGAATTCCTCTTTCACCGATCACATGACCAAGAAAATGTACTTCCCGAATCCAAAATTCGCACTTAGTGAACTTGGCATACAATTTCTTCTCCTTCAACAGCTCCAACACTAGCTTCAGATGTCTATTGTGATCTTCTTTGGTCCGCGAGTAAACAAGTATGTCATCGATAGAGACAATTACAAACTTGTCTAGATATGGTCTACAGACCCTATTCATCAAATCCATGAATACAGCGGGTGCGTTCGTTAGTCCAAAAGGCATGACTAAGAACTCATAATGTCCATAACGGGTTCTAAATGTTGTTTTGTGAATGTCCTCTTTGTGAATTCTTAGCTGATGATACCCTAACCGAAGGTCGATTTTTGAGAAATAGGAAGCACCCTGCAACTGATCGAACAAGTCATCTATTCTAGGGAGGGGATATCGATTCTTGATTGTCAACTTGTTCAGTTCTCTGTAATCAATGCACATTCGGAACGACCCATCTTTCTTTTTGACGAATAACACTGGGGCTCCCCACGGTGAAGAACTTGGTCGAATAAACCATTTGTCTAGAAGTTCTTGAATTTGTCCGGATAGTTCTTGCATCTCGGATGGTGCAAGGCGATATGGTGCTTTTGCTACCGATACCGCTCTGGGAATTAAGTCTATCCTAAATTCGACCTATCTATAAGGGGGTAGACCGGGCAATTCCTCCGGAAATACTTCGGGATAGTTTTGAACCACCGGAATCTCCTTGAGTTGCTTAGCTTCTGGTTCTCTTTCTAGCACGTGGGCCATGAATGCAATACACTTCTTCTTCAGGTACTTGTGAATCTTCATGCTTGATACTATGTTTAAAATTCTTCCCGACTTCTCACCGTGTATGATAAGGGTTTCTCCATTAGGGAGAGGAACTCTAATGACTTTCTCATAACAACTAATGTCCGCTCTATTTTTGGATAACCCATCCATTCCCACTATCACATCAAAACTACCTAGCTCTATGGGAATTAGGTCAATGCTAAAGAGTTTATCAGCTAAATTCAGAGTACAACCAGGAATTATATCACTAGCCCTAATTTCATACCCATCAGCAAGTTCAATAGCATAAGCATTCCTCATCTTTACCGATTTCAAGCCAATTAACGGTCTAAATGCTAAAGAAACAAAACTCCTATCTGCTCCCGCATCGAATATTACTGAAGCAAAATGCTTGTTCAGGAGAAACGTACCTGTTATCACTTCAGGGTTCTGACGAGCTTCTTCTGCACCAATCACAAAGGCTACACCTCTTGGCCGTCCAACTTGATTTCCTTGGAAGTTTTGCCTGGTTTGGCCTTGTCCATTGTTACCAGGTCCATTGTTCTGTTTGGGGCATGCTCTACGGAGATGATCAGTACTCCCGCACTCGTAACATGCCCTTTTTCCCTCCTTATTCAGCTTACAATACTTTGAGTAATGGCCTGTTTGCTTACAGTTTTGGCACACTGGGCAAGCTCCCTTGTGATGGAAGTTACACTTATTGCACTTCGGAAGCGGCCCTGAGTACTGTTTTCGCTCCTGCACTTCTCGTTCTTGAGTTTTCACTGGTTCTTGCTCATGGGCTCTTACCATGAAGTTTCTTGAGACTTTTTTCTTCCTCCCTGACTTGCCTCCCTGCTTCTTCTTTCCCTGATCGGCTGGCTTCCTCTTGCTACTAGAGCTTTCCTTTGTCGATGCTCCCATCCTTATCACATCATTGGTTAGTCGATTTGCTAGACTTACTGCACTCTGAATGGTAGTTGGGTTTGCTGAGGTAACCATTCCCCGAATCTCTGGTGCCAGATCCCATATGTATCGATCTATCCGTTTCTCCTCAGTAGTAACCATGTGAGGTACCAGTTTTGCTAGTTCATGAAATCGGACTGTGTACTTCTCTATTTGTGTTCCAACCATAGAATGGTTCCAGAATTTAGATTCAAGCTTCTGAAGTTCATCCTTGGGACAATACTCCTCTATCAGCAGCTTCTTTAGGTCTTCCCAAGTTAGTTGATATGCCGTTGTACAGCCTCGGGTTTGCACTAGGGTATTCCACTAGGTCAATGCCCTATCTTGGAGTAGGCAAGTTGCATACTCAACTTTGTTGCGCTCGAGGCGTTTGCTAATGTGAAGGACCGACTCCATGCTATCATTCCATTTCAGTAACCCGACCGCACCTTCCTTTCCATGAAACTCCTTAGGTTTACAGGCCATAAAGGACTTGTAGTTGCATTCTCTTTCATTGTTTCCCCGGTTTCCTCTACTACTTCCTTGGTTAGCATTAAGTCCTGCAGTTACTTGAGTAACAATGTTTGGGATTGCTTGCATGAGTTGTTGTGTTACCATTTGAGCAACATCGGGTGTTTCGTTCTGTGGGCGTGATATGTGCATATTTAGTGTGTATTAAGTATAGTTTTTTATTCATATATTAGCTAAATTATCGCATATTATGGACATAAGGTACTTAAAAGTGTTAAACTATGTTTTTCAGTCCAAAGATGAAGCTCGGAAGCAAAAGGAAGCAGGAGAAGCGGTTAGGAGCTCGAGAATGGAATGAAGAAGAAAAACACTAAAAAAGGCACCTACTCATCGAGTCAGATAGCCTACTTGATGAGTCCGGTCGAGGAATCAGAAGGATAATGACTCGGAATTCCAGATAGTTATCGCAATACCGGGAATGTGAGAGGGACTCGACGAGTCACCACTTGACTCGGCGAGTCGATTCGCTTATTTAAAGATAACTCCACAGATCGATTGGAGAGAGTTCTGGGACGATTCAGAAGTGTTTTTCTGCGATTAAGAAGCCAGAAGAACCCTAGAAGTCGACAAAGAAAGCTAGAATTCAATTCCGGGAGTAATTAAGGCACAATTTCATCATTCTACTTATTCTTTTGTTTTATCAATATGATTAAGCCACTTGACTTTGTTTGTTTGCTGTTATTTACTTAATTATGAACTAAAACCTTTAGACTTCTGTTTAGGGATACAAAGTTGACAATATGGTTTGATTGATTGGTAGGATTAATTCCATGTTGGTGAATTTTTGTTATTTTAGCTTGCTAAAGAACCTTGTGTATGAATAATAATTAATTTTCTGTTAATAGGAAGATAATTGATTAGCATGAACATCTATTGATTATTGACCTCATATGATATGTGACCACTATACTATATGTCTAGGATTAATGAATATTAAACTAGAATTAATAAGAAAATTGAGTAAATTCATGTGCAAGCTTGTAAGATGACCATCAAACAAGAGGTTAATTAAACATAATAAATTAATTAGCTATTGCAAGTCTAACTTAACCCGAATAATTAATCTAGTAAATATAATTAAATTAAGCAATTGGCCACTGTTTGAGTTAGTTTATTTGCTAAGGATTGGGGTAATGAACATGAACCTAATCACTTGAATCGGTAACCAACGAAAGAATTAATCCATTACACTATTACCTTGAAATCAACCATAGATTTAACCAAGTTGAACTAAACAGAAGTTCCTTTCCAATTATTGAATCTAGTTAAATCGTTATTTTCTAGTCTTAAATTAGTTATAGTTAGTAAGTTTCTGGTCTTGTAAAACTAGAGAAAAACCCCTATTTCTTAATCAACTTAGATAGAATTAGTTTTAATTTAATTTGTCGTTCCCTGTGTTCGATACCCTGCTTATTTAGCTATACCACAATTGATAGGTTCACTGCCTTTTGTGTGTTATTTGATAATTAAAGTAGGTTTAAAACTAAGTGAGTTTTACACACATCAAGTTTTTGGCGCCGTTGCCGGGGAACAGTTCTAAAATTAGCATTAAAATTCTAATTCAATCGATCATTTGTGTAAGATTCATCTTACACAAAGTTAATTTATGTTTAATTTCTGTTTTTTTTAGGTTAAAAAAAAAAAAAAAAAAAAAAAAAAAAAAAAAAAAAAAAAACCTGATTTTACCTTGGACTCGCCGAGTGCATTCGCCCAGAGTCGGCGAGTACGACGCTGAATCAGATTTAATTTTCTTTTGTTCTTTTTACGCGTTTTTTTGTTTAGTTTGCAGTTGTTTCGTGACCCGAGGATCTAATACGCCTCTGGTTCCCCCTCTTGAAGATCCGGAAACCGCATTAAGAAGAAACAAAGGCAAAACCGTTGGAGAATCCGCTTCTTCAAAGAACTCACCACTCAAAAACCTCAAATCCGTTTTTAGCAAGAAAAGGAGCAGCAAATTAGGAGCATCCAGTGCATCGTTGACAATCGAAGACCCGATTCAAAAAGACACCGAGTACGAGACCGAGGAAGAAAATGAGCCCACATACGAGCACACATCCGAGTTTGAAGATGATTTAGCCACCGCTATGGCTAATATTGATGAAATCCCCATGGGGGAATGGAAGAAGAGGATGCGTGATGACACCGGCCTGGGACTTGTGCAACCCAAAATTCCCGCAACCGCTACTTTTGAGCTAAAGGGCCATATTCTCACTCAACTCAAGGAGATCCCTTTTCACGGGAGAGATCACGAAGGCGCCTATAAGCACTTGGATGAAGTAAATGATGTGGCAGATTACTTCAATGTACCCAATGTGCCTCGCGAGATCCAGCTTCTTCGCATGCTTCCTGTCACATTTAAAGGAGCTGCAAAAGATTGGTTAAAGTCACTCCCTCCCGGATCGGTCACCCCATTGGCCAAGATGAAAGAAGAGTTTATAGACCATTTTTGCCCACCTTCCAAGATAGCCAAGCTAAAGAAAGCCATTGCCAACTTCGAGAAACAACCCGTAGAATCTCTTTATGAAGCTTGGGAAAGGTACAAGAGCCTACTTAGAAATTGCCCACACCATGACCTTAATAGCCAACAAGAGGTATCCATCTTTTATGATGGAGTTAATGTCACCACAAGGAAACTACTCGATTCACAAGGCCCGCTCACCAGAAAGCCACCTCCGGAAATAAAGGAGTTAATTGAAGAATTCTCCAAGCATTCTAGAGAATACCACAATCCGAGGAACGAAGTGAGTCGTGGATCAGTGAACTCGGTTAACGATAGCATGGCAGCAGTAATAGCTAAACACGATAGCCTAGACCGAAGAATGATGAAAATGGATCAAACAATCCATGCTATTAGGGTTGGATGCGAAAATTGTGGCGGCCCCCACCTCACCAAGGATTGTGATCGAGACGAGAACGGAAATAAAAAGGCTCAAGTATTTTATTCCAGTGGCGACAGATACCATGAAGATTGGAGGAAACCGAAGAAGGAATGGCTCCCATATGAAGAATATAAAAAGGCTAAGGAGGAGAAATACAAACAGAGGGAGAGGGGATTCTATCAAAAGGAAGAGTCGGTGACGGAAAAGAAGGCCAGTTTAGAAGATATGCTTACAAGATTTATAACCGCGTCCGAGAAAAGACACAATGATCATGATGTAGCAATGCAAGAAACAAGAAACATGTTGAGGAATCAGCAAGCATCCATTCTCAACATTGAGAAACAGCTGGGACAACTTGCACATCAAGTGAATGAAAGAAGACCAGGCCAACTTCCGAGCAACACCGAACCCAATCCAAGAATGGAGAACGTAAGCATAATAACCTCCAGCAGTGAAGAAAAATTTACAGAAGCACTAAGGATCTCCAAGAAGAAAGAAGAAAAGATAGAAGAATCGGAGCCAACAAAACCCGACCCGACTCGCCGAGTCACTCCTTTGGACTCGACGAGTCCATGCGAAATTGAAAAACCTATCAGTTCTTCGAAACCTTATAAGCCTCCACTGCCATACCCAACCAAAGCCATGCCTGCAGAAAAAGTAGAAGCATACAGAACCTTCATGAATCATGTTAACGCTCTTCAAGTTAATGTGCCATTTGTGGAAACAATACTTCAAACGCCTAAATACTTCAACTTGCTTAAGGGCCTTTTTGCTGCTAGGAAGGATTTGGCTGAAGTCACAGAAGTATTGATGAGTGAGCTACCTAAAAAGAAGGGTGATCCAGGAAATATTGTGCTTCCGTGCCAATTTGGTAATAAGGTCTTCACCCGAGCATTAGCTGACTCGGGGGCAAGCATCAATTTGATGCCTTTTTCATTCTTTAAGAAGTTGAATTTACCAGAACCAAAACCGGTGAATATGAAGATCCATTTGGCGGACAAGACAATAATCCATCCAAAAGGCGTTTGTGAAGATCTCCTTATAAAAGTTGACAAGTTTATTTTTCCCAGTAGACTTCGTGGTAGTTGATATGGAAGAAGACCCCGAAATTCCAATTATTTTGGGGAGATCCTTCTTGAACACCGTGTGTGCTTTAATTGATATATGTGAGTCTACATTGACATTAAGAGTGGGTGATGAGGCTGTGACATTTAAAGCTATTCCAGAAATCAAGCAAAAAGAAGAAAAGATTGAAGAAGTCTCAATGATCCAATTGGATGATGAGATATTAGAAAAAGAGCTTGCACGTTTGCTAAAAGAAGACCCAAGCAAGTTTGTGATACACTCTGAAGAAGAAGGAGATGTTAACAAGGACTTGGATGAATTAGAAAAGCTACTGGAAGGAGCCCACTCATAAAAAACCCAAGAATTTATGGAATTCGTTCCGACTCGCCGAGTCACTTTAATGGACTCGACGAGTCCAGTCGATTTGGGCAAACACTTGGCCGACTTAGATCTGCTTGTTACTAGTCCTTCACATACCTTGGATTTCAATAATATACATGATTCTTTAGAAGAACAACCAGCAGAAGGAGGAAAGGGAAGGAAAGTTCAATACGCCGATGTGGCATGTCTTGATACGGTTCATTTCGAAGATGGGTTAAGCACTGGAACGAACGAAGAGATAAAGGAAAGGAGGGAGGAAGCTGATCGCCTATTCACTACTAAACCTAAAGCATGGACCATCATGAAATGTGAAGTAATTAAATTTAAAGAGAAGGAGGTTCAAGAGAAGGTGAAAAAGAAGGGGGTAAAGAAGAAAAAGAGGAAAAGGGAAGCCCAAGCAGTTGAGGATAAGGCTGTGAAAAGGAAAAGAGATGCATTTAAAAGGGCTTACAAGAAAAAGATCCACGCTTACAAGACCAAGTACAAATCACAAAAAGTTAGGCGTGCGTTCCCGATGCTCGGAGATGACAAAATGTATATGGGAAGGAGTCTAGCTAATGACTCCTCAAAAAGAAGCGCTTGGTGGGAGGCAACCCGTTATATAGAGTTTGCTTTCTTTTACTTTTTAGTTTTTTTTATTTATTTTCCCTTCGTTTTTTTTTCAATCTTAATCTTCCAAATCATCGAACATGTTTGCTTGAGAGTGTGCATAGGCTAAGTGTGGGGTGAAATGATTTACAATAAATAGCAAAATTTTGAAAATTATGCATTTTTTTAAGCGACTCGCCGAGTTGACCACTACTCGACGAGTCCATATGGATTTCAGAAAAAACATGAATTTGCGACTAGACTCGCCGAGTCTGACCACGACTCGACGAGTCGGTATTATTTACAGAAAAAATAATAATTTCGAAATTACTTTTACATTGGGTAACTAGGGTTTTAACCCTAAGAATCAGTTTTCACAACCACACTCGTCGGGTGCTGTCATTCTCTTTCTCTCTCAAGCATTCATCATTCTTCTTCAAGTTTCTTTCAAATTTCTCAAGCCAATCTCAAAAGGTAACAAATTTCTTTTTGTTTTCTGTTAAGAACATGATTATAAGGCCATCTATGGTAGCAATTGCATGAAAAACCCCTTTTTGAGAAGTACTAAATTTCTAGGGTTTTGATTTTTCATGAATTAAGTTGTTTTGAATGCTTATTTTGGCCTTAATACATTAATACTAAGTGTTTAGACAAAACCCTTGACAAAATTTCCAGGTTTTATGGCCTAATTTGCATCGACCCGTCGACTGACTCGTGCAGTTTGCGCGACTCGCCGAGTCGGACCTGGACTCGACGAGTCCAGTCGAGTGACATACAATAGACATTTTTTAATTATATTCTGTGTTTTCTGGGTTTTGTGTATTTGTTTTGCAGAAATTATGTTCAGAAGGGGACAAAGTTCCAGTGGCAACCAAGGGGAGTTTCCATGGTTAAACTTCCCACAAATCGAGTCCGCTTCGACAATGCGGAAATGGAAGAAGAAGCTATCTGATATCAAGAAGAAGGAGGTTTATGTGCCAAACAGGATGGATTGGGAGTGGCTGCAAAGTGTTCGATATGAGGAGGAATTAGCTCCTTACCTTTTGAAGGAGTTTCAACATGAAGGCGAAACAATGGTCTGTGACGGGTGGAGCCGGGTCTTCCGTATTCAAGAGCCGGTTTATTTGGAGCTTTATTTGGAGTTTTTCTCCACGGTATCTTTCACCGGGGGAGTGGATGTTTATCACCCGGCCAGCTTTAGTTTTTGTCTTGGGGGCGAGTTTCGTCAATGCTCTGTGGTGGATCTTGCCTGTCGATTAGGGATCTACAATCAACCCTTGGTTTCAACAAACATCTTTCGGGCCTTTTTGGCACAAACTCATATGGTGTTCCCCGAGGGAGTTACGAGTACGGGCTGGTGGAATACTATTGGTAACAAAGTTTATATCCCGAAGTCTGCACAGGAAGGGAGCATCTGATCCCCAACACACCACTTCATACACCGCCTTATTTCGTCCACCATCAATCAAAGAAAAGATGATGACAAGGTTTCCAACCTTGACGTCTTCTATTTATGGAGCATAATTACACCCGGCGTCTTTTGCAACATTCCTTGGTGTCTAGCTTCATATCTTTCGAAGGGTGCGATCAAAGATCACAAAACCTCCCGAATTAATGGTGGGATGTTTGTCACCCGGTTGGCTAACTCATTCGGGTTGATGAACCGCGGTGCATGGAACTTCATGACATTGATCCCTACACCTCCGTTCAATCCCATTCTTTTCCGAAGAGCGAGGATAATTGAAGATTATGGTGGTGGCCATTATGCCATCCCGAATGATGACCTCGTTGTTGGTCCCGAAGCACCGGGAAGGAGGGTAAGATCAAGAAGAGAGCGGGATGTGGAGGACGAGCCGCTGGTGATTCTGGTCGAGAATGAAGACGTACCAATGGATTGCTACAATGTGGAGATGAGGCGGCTACAGGATCAAATGGCGCGAGGGTTGAATTTTAGCAACCAATCTCATATCCGACTTTTTGACCACTTCAATATTCCACATATTGATGGTGGAAATTACCCATTTATTCCATCTTGGGATGAGGTGATTGGTGCGCGATGAAGTGGAGCCGGGGGAAGTGGAGCCGCCACGGATGAGGATGAGGAAGAAGATTGATTTTTGTGTTTTAAATCAAACAAATTTTATTTTCTGTTTTTTTATTATTATTTGGTGTGTATGACTTGTTCAAGACTTTATTGTGTTTAATGATTGTATGCTTTAGTTATTTTTCAGGATTGGATTAGGATTGCTTGCTTAGGAAGCGTTTAGAGTTATAGCGAACGGGTGTTATAACGAGCGAAAGCGAGTCAAGGAAGCGGAACTTTAACGTCAAAGTGTCGAGTCTGGTCCCTAGGGGTATGAGCAATTGAGTCTATACGTGAGGAAGAGTTAGAGAAGTTCTTAGAGGCTGAAACAGTTGCAAGATGCCAATTTTTTTCGTTCAGTGGCCTACTCGTCGAGTGCACTTAACTGACTCGACGAGTCGCCTTGTATTTCCACATATTCTGAGAAGGCGCGCTGGTACTCGACGAGTCATTCATTTTTTATGCCGACGGACTGCTGATTTGATGCTGCTAAGTGCACCACTTGCTCACTTATTCTTCCATATCCATTCTTGAAGATCTTACACCGATTTCCGCGTATTTGGAGCGACCCACACGAGACAAGACACCTAAGGCATGGATGAGATGTTACCATGTCTAAAGTTAATTGAAGTTGGAGCTTAAATGAAAGTGATCAACCTATCCACTGCTATCTCAGGGGAGTTTGTTCCAATTCCCTCTTTATTTTCTTTTTATGTTTTTATGCATCATATGCAATAAGGGCATTGCATCACATAAGTGTGGGGTAGGGGGTTGGTTACATAATAGTCAATTTTAAAAAAATTTGCATACCAAAAGTATTACTTAGGACTTAATTAGAGAATTTTGGTAAAGAAATTAGGGATCATGCTAGTATTATATTTAATGATTGCATGAAGACCCAAATGTTTAGTTGAGCCTATATACGTTCTAGTGCATTTGTGGCTTCCTTATTCCAGTGAAATCATGGGACAAAAACACGACCTTGCTCAGCCTAAGGGATGCAATACGTTTAGCAGCCTAAACCTGAAATGTATCCAGGAAAATTTTTATCGTTAGCCAATAAAGGTTGAGATTGAGCGCCCCTGCTTAAGCATGTAGGGATTTGAGTGACAAAAGTGAGGTATACATGTAAAAAAAGAAGAGAATTACAAGAAAAGTTGTAAGAATTTTGGAGCAAATGAAGTGAAGATCTAAAGATCAAAATTCTAAGAAATCCAAAAAGTTGAAGATACCAAAAATCAATACAAGTTGGTGAAAATGTCAAGAAAGTGAAGAATTCAAAGAATTCCATAGTGGTATCGAAAATTTGTAATTCTAGAATATGTATGCTTGGGTTGCTCAATTAAAAATACCTTGAGGGTAAAGAGGTTTTCTGAGGATGGATTCGAAGGGTTGCATAAAATGAGCATAGTTCGGGGTGAGTGGGCGAATGTTTATGAGGATTGTGAGTATTTGGAGTATGGGGGGTTCTTTAGGACAAATTTTAGAAACAAATGCATGCGTTGCGGTCTCGGCATAATGGCTGGGTTAGATTGGAGTTGTCATACATAATTCTAATGTGTTAAAATTCAGTTTTGCTTGGGGGCAAGCAAAAGTCAAGTGTGGGGTATTTTGATATGTGCATATTTAGAGTGTATTAAGTATAGTTTTTTATTCATATATTAGATAAATTATCACATATTATGGACAAAAGGTACTTAAAAGTGTTAAATTATGTTTTTCAGTCCAAAGATGAAGCTCGGAAGCAAAAGGAAGCAGGAGAAGCGGTTAGGAGCTCGAGAATGGAATGAAGAAGAAAAACACTAAAAAAGGCACCTACTCGTCGAGTCAGATAGCCTACTCGACGAGTCCGGTCGAGGAATCAGAAGGATAATGACTCGGAATTCCAGATAGTTCTCGCAATACGGGGAATGTGAGAGGGACTCGACGAGTCACCACTTGACTCGCCGAGTCGATTCGCTTATTTAAAGATAACTCCACAGATCGATTGGAGAGAGTTCTGGGACAATTCAGAAGTGTTTTGCTGCGATTAAGAAGCCAGAAGAACCCTAGAAGTCGACAAAGAAAGCTAGAATTCAATTCCGGGAGTAATTAAGGCACAATTTCATCATTCTACTTATTCTTTTGTTTTATCAATATGATTAAGCAACTTGACTTTGTTTGTTTCCTGTTATTTACTTTAATTATGAACTAAAACCTTTAGACTTCTGTTTGGGGATACAAAGTTGATAATATGGTTTGATTGATTGGTAGGATTAATTCCAAGTTGGTGAATTTTTGTTATTTTAGCTTGCTAAAGAACCTTGTGTATGAATAATAATTAATTTTCTGTTAATAGGAAGATAATTGATTAGCATGAACATCTATTGATTATTGACCTTATATGATATGTGACCACTATACTATATGTCTAGGATTAATGAATATGAAACTAGAATTAATAAGAAAATTGAGTAAATTCATGTGCAAGCTTGTAAGATGACCATCAAACAAGAGGTTAATTAAACATAATAAATTAATTAGCTATTGCAAGTCTAACTTAACCCAAATAATTAATCTAGTAAATATAATTAAATTAAGCAATTGGCCACTGTTTGAGTTACTTTATTTACTAAGGATTAGGGTAATGAACATGAACCTAATCACTTGAATCGGTAACCAACAAAAGAATTAATCCATTGCACTATTACCTTGAAATCAACCATAGAGTTAGCCAAGTTAAACTAAACAGAAGTTCCTTTCCAATTATTGAATCTAGTTAAATCGTTATTTTCTAGTCTTGAATTAGTTATAGTTAGTAAGTTTTTAGTCTTGTAAAACTAGAGAAAAACCCTTATTTCTTAATCAACTTAGATAGAATTAGTTTTTAATTTAATTTGTCGTTCCCTGTGTTCGATACCTTGCTTATTTAGCTATACCACAATTGATAGGTTCACTGCCTTTTGTGTGTTATTTGATAATTAAAGTAGGTTTAAAACTAAGTGAGTTTTACACACATCAGGGCGCCCGCGACTAGGCCTTCCTGCCATGGTTCTATGACACAGGAGAAGAAATACGTATAAATACATAAATAATTTATAAGTAATGTCAAATCATTGGTTTGCATTAATACTAGGCATATAGATTTTTAAAAGAAAAGAAAAGAAAAATCTCTTTTATTCAACCATTTACCAAATAAATTTTAGGGTTTGACCTCATAGTAAAAGTTTTCAAACATTAAATAAAATTCTTCATTACCATTTGAGATAATCTTAAAACCAAACCAATACATCAATCCCAAAATAAAGTTTTAAATGTTTTTCCCAAAAGACACCCAACATGGGTTTTCATTTCATAACAAAAAAAAAATACTGAAATCAGAACCAAAAGCCAATCGCTATCCCAACAAGAAGCATCAACACCACAATCAGGAACAGCTCACCAAGCACATAATATGTTGTCATCGCATGACCTGCCTCTCGTCTAGCAGCACTAGCAGTGTTAGCAGTCTCCATCGAATGCTGATACAGGATTTCCATCCCCGTCATCACTTCGTTCAATACCTCCTGTTGCTCGGCTATTACAGCGAGGATGTGGTGCAGATCTGCTGCCATCGAATACATCCTCCAGGACTCCTCCGAGGTCATACCTGGCTGCTTGACAGGTATTCCTATGACTCGCTGTGGTGGCGGTGCTCTCGGTCCTGCAACGCTGGATCCTGCTCCGCTAGGTCCTACCATGCCATGTCCTGCTGTGCTGGCGGGTATCCTTCCTGGAATGGGAACACTCTTCCTCGCCGTTCTCCGAATGCGAAGTCCATAAAGCGGTGGTTGTGGCAACACCGATGTAGGTGAAACCTCGCGTCGTTGACTCGGGGCGTTGTCATGGATGATCTCCACCGAGTTCCTAGTATCTTCTGTATCCGCTGATGGGTCTTCTTCTACCGAGGCGGGGGGATTACGTCTAGGGATAACAGTGATGTAGACGGATTCATCGGCTGAGGCGGTAGCGCGGGAAGATGACGAAGTTGACATAGTGGACTATGACATAGCTTCAATGAGATATGAAATAAATGACAATGCATGCCTATAATATGCAATGCTTACACGCTCCAAAATTAACCATTTTAAATTTTTGAAATAAAGTTTTCTCAAATATTTTTTTTGAGCATATTCCCATTATAATTAGCTTAGGCTTTGTATAAATCTTTCCTTAATTAAACATAGGTGATCAGGCTATGTTTAATCGAGGTCCAATAATACAACTCCCGACCTAATTATACTAGTAATATGTTTGATGTTAAAAGAATTTCTTAGTAAGTTTTAGTTATAGGTTGTGTTTTCTTAAAGAAAAATCGATGTTCTCTATAACTTTAGCTCTGATACCACTTCTGTCACACCCCGCTAAAGCGGAAACGCAAGGTAAGTCAGCGATAACGGTTTCATTGCAAACGATAAAGATACATCACCATAGCAATATTTAAAAGTTTACAACCCATAGCTTCAAAAGAAACAAAATACAAGTTTTTCAAAATAACATTGTTCAAAATATAACTTCGTAATAGCTTCAACACGATGCAGCATGCTCTATGATGATGAATCCTTACATCCACTTACTAATTATTTCCTGAAAAAGCATGTAAAACGAGCGTCAACTATGAAAATAGTTGGTGAGTTCACAAGTGTATAAAATCGAGCGTAAAATAAGGCTTTTCGTAGATACAAGTACATTGCTTCAATGATAAACAAGTTGATTGCTATTAATGAATACAAGTTTATTGCTATAACGAGAAACGAGTTTGTATGTGTATGAGCAAACAATGAGTCTCAACCAAACCTATGACTGAAGCCCTATCGAGATCTATGCTTATCGTTCCATAGATGAATATGGTATCATGCACTCCAGCGATTCGGGCGAGTGAGGAGTTGTCAGTTCCTAATAGCGCTATCCATAATGACCATTGGCTCAAAGAGTTAATGGTTAGAGATAAGGGAAGGGCCTTAGTATGATAATTTCTCATGTTCCGTGTTGCATAGACATACATAAAGAAACATAGCAATACAATAGCAATCATGTTTGATACAATTCAATTTAAATACAACATGCAAACAGTAGTTTTTCTGGACATGCTTTTCCACCCCAAAACATAAAAACTGAAAATAGGGGAGTGTGTGAATACTCACGATGTTTCGTGTAGGCACAAGCGGTACTTCGGGTTGCACCAACGTCTTACTACTGGGATCCTACGACATCAAACACACACACACTAGTGAGTTTCCATGTCGATATCTAATGCTAATATACTAAACTCTACATATAGGGAAATGCCAATTTATGTTTTAGTATTGTATTCTATATCAATTGGTTACATTTTTCTGGAATATTGAAATTTTACAAGTCGTGTGATTAATTACAACCTTGGAAGGTTAATTTTCCAAATTTTAAGTCTCTATAACAACATAAATTCACGAAAAATAGCATTCGAGGGATAAAAATTCTCAAAATTTTTATTTAACTGTTATTAGTCAATACTAAGTTGGGAAAAATATAAAAATGGAATTCCAAGCTGTTTAATTATATTTTATAATTTTTGAGCATTTATTCCAATAAAAATTGAGATCAATAGAAAACAGTTGCCAAAATTACCCAAACTTTTTATTTAACTGTTATTATACATAACTAGACTAGGAAAAATACAAAAGATATTTTTCAGTGGGTATTTCTATTTTTCCTTGTTTTATTCCTTTAAATAGACATTAATTAACGAAATAATATTAAACAGTTAAAATAAATCACCATAAATTTTTGTAACATCATTTACAGTATAAATATCCTGGGAAAAAATATCAAAAGTGGTTTTCATAATGTACAAACTGGTTTTGGGTATTTATGTGTATTTATGTGTATTTAAGTGTAATTTAATGCAATTAACTTTAGAAAATAAATGAAAAATAGTTTACAGTAGAGAAAAATCCTCAAATTTTTTATGTAACCTCCTACTGTATAATATGATATCCTGGTAAATCTGCATGAATTTTGGTTAATCATAACTATTTTTCCCATTTTTAGACCATTATAATTTCCAAAAATTGGTAAAAATAGTAAGATATGATGAAAAATCTTGAAATTATTTTCTGAAGCCACCCATCACAGGTAAGGTATGCGAAAATTGTTAGATACAATTTTCACATCCTCTAAAGTGGTTTTGTAATTTATCATGTCCTAAACAAAAGAAAATTAGAAATCGTATTAAACAGTAACAAAAATTGCTGAAATTTGGTGAGGGATCATTATTCCCCATAGGGATCATCTATGAATTTAGTTGGGATTTATTGACCTCTGGAAGTATTTTATATGATTTACGACCTTGGTTTTAGCAATAATTCTAATAAATCAAAGGAATAACAAAAGCTCTTGAAATTTTCCAGATTATCTCATGCATGCAAGGGCTTTCAAAAGGAAAAATGTTAAAAATGTATTCAGAAGAGAAAAGTGGGTAATGATTCCAAACAATTTAAGAAAAGTTGCATGCAATAATGCATGAAGTGTAGATGTGGCTGAAGTTCATGAATTTGTGTAGTCCATTCAGTGAGGTTTTAAGCCACAAAACTTCAGCCATCATTCACTAGATATGTTAAGTTTCTAAGGTATTTTTTCCTTAGATTTATGGTTGGGTTTAAGGCCATTGATCATGTAAGACAAAAATAGTGATCACAGAAAAAGAGCTGTATGCGCAACCATTTTGTAAAAATTTCCAAAAATCGGATATTTAATATTTTACAGTGAGACCAGTTGGGTTTGAAAGTTAACTCGTGGAACTATCCAATACAAAAAGAATATCATGATTTGGTTAAGAAATGACCGAGTTATGGCCGTTCAAATTCGAACAAAGTAATCTGGCAGATTGCATGTTTGTTTTTGTGCATTAATAGGGTATTTTGACAAGAACATCATCCATGCCTTTGGTAAGGTCCGATTTCTAACACATGCATGGAGTGAATGAGCATCCAAGATGTACTAGAAATGGTTTAAATGCTTTTGTTCATGCAAGAACACAAAAGAAATGGAGAAGAAGATGAAATATTCGGTTTTGATGTCACATGATCATATGTGCATCTTTTTACTCCTTGCATGGGTTTGATCCCGGATTTTCACCATCTCAAACACATGCATTGTGTTATGGTGAGAATCTACAAACCACAAGGGAAGAATAAAGATTTCTAGCCATGGAAGGGCATAGAATCCGAAAAGTAGAGAAAACTATGAAGAAGAAGAAGTTTAACCATGAAACTATGGGAGAAGATGTTGTTGTTTACCTTGGTTTTGACCTTGAGAGAAGTAAGAACACTTCAAAGTCTTCAAAATCTCGAAATTTGGCAGAGGAATGGGGAGAATTTCGTGAGTTAGAGAGAGAGAAAGGAGAAGAGTTTGTGTGAGAAGAGTGGAGTGTAAGAGAGTGAAAAGGGAAGAGGTTGTGTGAGGGTTTTAGCTTAATGGTTGTGTTTTGGAAAGAGAGAGGGCATGGGGAGAGGAGATGGCCGGTTTTTGCATGCATTAAGCCTCCTTTCTCCAAATTTTCAAATTTTATAAAATTCCCTCCTATATTTTATAAAAATCCTAATTTTATAAAAGTGTTTATTAAGCAAATTTGGATTTATTTAAAAATCTTGTTTTTAACTAATAAATTATGATTAGTGCTTGATAATTTAATTTCTATTTCATTGATTATAATTCACAATTTGATTAATAAAAATTTGATATTAGAAATTTTATAGCCAAATTTTATAAAGTTTTTAAGCTTTATAATTTATAACTTTGGATTTTTAGCTCTTTAGGGTTTTTGGAATATTGTTTGATACTCAACAACATGCTGAAGTATAATTAGAATGTTTTAATTTATTTTTAGGGTTTTATACCCTATTTCAATTATAAAAAAGCTTGAAGCTTTATTCTAATGATAGTATTGGCATTTGCTATTGTAGCTAAGCAACTTACTAGAATTGTAAGTATCAACTATATTAGTCCTAGATCTTAGTTAGATCCTAGTTTATGCAAGATTTTTGACCTAATTTATACTACTAGGTCATGGCATGTTGTGCATGAATGGTTTTTATAAAGATACATGAGTCCGAGAATGACCTGAATTGATAGTTGTCACACCAACCCACCGATAAATAGACTAAACAATTAGGATGGAGGAAAAAACGGACGTGGATGCAAGTACAAGGATTTCATGGCATCCAAATCACTGTGTCTTTCTGGGAGCCCGACACCGGTGCAAGTCATGGACTGGATCTCCGAGATGGAGACAATGTTTGAAAGTTGTGAGTGTACCAACAAACAAAAGACCGCTCTTGCAATTCCTCTGTTAAAATCTGGAGTACTCAGCTGGTGGAAGTTACTGGCTAGTTCGATGACCAAGGGGGAAGCTAGCAAGATGTCTTGGAAAGAGTTACTAGTGCAATTGAAAATGCAATACAGCTCTGAGCAAGATCTTCTGGAAATCAACAACGAGTTCCAGAATCTGAAGAAGGGAAGATTGAGCGTCACTGAATACGCTACAAGCTTTACGAAGAAGATGAAGCTTATTCCATACCTAATTCCAACTGAACTTTTCAAGGTCAACAAGTTTGCCAATGGACTACCAGCGGACTTTGGTCCGATAGTCAAGCAAGAAACCACTCTGAAAGCCACCATCTAGGCTATTAAGAATGTCGAGACCCGGATACATGAAAGAATTTGGAGAAGGCTGAAGTGGGAGAGAAAAGAAAGTTTGAAGGATCTTCAAGATCCAACAAGGAGAGCAAAATTCTAATGTCATGAGGAGAAAGAGGAAGTAAAGCAAGATGGTGCAATAGAAGAAGCACTTCGGAAGATGCGATTGAGAAGTGACCTGCTATAAGTGTGGTAGGACTGGTCACTATTCCAGAGATTGTACGTTTGAGAATAGGAAGTGTTACGAATGTGGATATGGTGGGCATATTTCGAAGAACTGTCCAAAGAAGGATGAAGCTGCAAAGAAAAATGGACCGCCACACCCAACGACATTCCATATGATCCTCGACGAAGCGAATCAAGGATGAGGATTTTATATCCAAGGATCAAGTTATGAAGTAGCAGTGCGAATAGTAACTTATGATGTAGCCTATTAGAGGCATAGTATATGGGTGAACTTGAACTTTTGTGTAATCGTTTCAAGATATAATATAAACCATGGTTTTGTTATCTGATGATTAAATGATTGTGTGATTTTTGTAAGGTGACTTGGTTAACTACGAGATAATACTTGGGACAACTATGAGTAGGTGAGAATAGTAGTAGAGATCTATACTACTGGAAGCACGAGACTCATGCTTGGATCAGGGAAAGTCACAAGGTTACCAAGAAGCTTGTAATTGAGTTTGTTTTTATTCAAGTATGTCGTTACCATTATTTCGATAATGACTAAGAAGATGATTGATATTCTGACCCTAGCGGTCATATGATATTGAGTCCGACTACGATAAGTTTGTTACGTGGTTCATAGAACCAAGTTCGAGGTAGCATCTGACACAAGTCAGAAGATTGAAATCAATGCGATCGATAGCATCGCGCTCGTTGTTAAGGAAGCTTGTAGCTAGAAATGCTACATGTAAAAATGTTATTATATTACATCAGAATATGAAGGAAGGTATATTCCATTCTAGAATTTGATTCTAAGAGACTTGAGTCTAAACGTTGCATCATACGATGAGAGGTCATTAGAACTCGACTCATCGATCTTTTACAATAGATAAAGGAAATTATTTATCCTAACAAGAAGAAAGAGTCCTCAATAAGGATCTATTTTCTAACTCGAAGGTTATGAATGAAAGTACAACATAGTACGAAGAGTAGATGAATGATTGAGCATCAAGGTTATTACTTAGGATGGAGAGATAACGTATAGTGTCAGTATACGAATCCTATCTCATTGATGATTACGAGACGTAATCATCCTAAGGGGGAGATAATTGTAACGCCCGTAGATCAGGGCTAGTCAATTTAGAGACGATAAGCATTAAAATTTAATTTTTAATGGAAGATTATTTAGAAGGATTAATCTTAACTAACTTATAGTATATGTTACAAGGATTCCGTACATATAAAGAACGCCGAGATCCGAGTTATAACGAAGAAGTTATGACCTGTCTAAGTTTCTCGACAGAAACAACACGACACAGCTCGACGTAAATGATGAATTTATGTTAGAGCGATACTTGGCCTTAGTGATCTAAATGAAAGTCGTAGAATACGTTAAACCGAGAGCGTTCATAAAAAGAACGTCTAAATCTGACTTCGTATGAGGAAGTTATGATTTTTCAAAGTTTCAGCATTAGCAGTATGCAGCTCGAAGTTCGAATATGAGATCGAGTGATTTCTAGCCAAAACGATCTAAAAGAGAATTGAATATTTCATCAATAGTAGTCCAACGGTAAAAGGACAGGCGAAAATGAACGTCAGACGAAGAAGTTATGAGTTTGTAACAGAGTTTTCCTGTCCCGACCTACTAAAATAATATAATAAAAATTAAAGTCAAAATTAGCCGATGAAGTCTATATGAAAGTTGTAGATCTTGTTTTTACCTACGCGTGGAAAAGAGAACATCGAAAAGGGAGTTCGTATACAAAATTTATGAATTTCTGAAGTTCGTGGCGCGAAACCCCAAAACTGTTAGAGTTCACGACGTGAATACAGTATTCACGATGTGAACTCAGTATTTATGACTTCTGGAGCCTGACAGACGCAACTTGCGATGACGCATGCAATGATGACTAAACTCACAACGTGAATATTTGAGATTCACGACGTGAATCCATAAAATCAGCCCTATAAATAGAAATCCAAGGGCAGCCAATTTAGGTTGCTAGTTTATCACTCTCTCACTCCCGATACGCTCTCTAAGCCCTATTTTACCCCCAAACCCCTGGTATCATCCTGAGACCCGAAGCAAGTCCCGAAGCCCGAAGATCCCGAGAAAAAAAAGAGTTTCTGAGCCGAAGCTCTGCTCTTGAGAAGCCCGATGTGCGAAGTGATCCCGGTTTCATCGAAGAAGTACTACTCTTAGAGCCGTAGTGCTATCCGATCATCTTCTGATCAAGTGAGTGTATAGTCCCTTTCATAAACACGATTTTAATACAAGTATTGTTTGAATTTATTAAGTATATGTTTGGTGTTAGTGTGTAGTTACTTTCTTCTAACACATAGATATGAAGTATTTGCTATGAAATACGTGTTATGTGTTTATATATTGTTTGTTTATTTGAGATGGATGTCGGATGAATGTTTTCTACAGGTTTGTATATGTTTTAAACTATATTTGTAATTTATATCTACAAATATGTTGGGTAGAACATGGGTAGATGAAATAGTTGGTGTGTGATGAAATAATGTGATAACAGATAGGTCAGGATATAATGGTGATGATAATTATGTGATGATAGATAGGTAATGAAATACGAGTCCAGGTGATGTTGTGTAGCGTATTCATGCGATGATAATTTAACCCTTATTATGAATTACGAGTCCAAGCGATGTTATGACTGCATATTCATGCAATTATAGTCTAACCCTTATTATGATTTACGAGTCCAGGCGATGTTGTGGCTGTGTAATCATGCGATGATACCCTAACCCTTACTAGACACATATTGAGGGAGTGATCCCCGAATTAGTATTGTCTATGCAATGTAGGCGATGATCCTTAGGAAAAGTTCTTAGGAACAAACATATAAGGAAATAAGATGTAAGGAGATGAGAGGTAAATATGATATGTGAGATGACCCTTACGATAATATCTTTTGGGAAGATTAAACGAAGATAATGGGGATG
This sequence comes from Lactuca saligna, assembly GCF_052625555.1. Classification (NCBI taxonomy): domain Eukaryota; kingdom Viridiplantae; phylum Streptophyta; class Magnoliopsida; order Asterales; family Asteraceae; genus Lactuca; species Lactuca saligna. The sequence continues at coordinate 254,917,433 of NC_136424.1, forward strand.
GGTAATTGGGTTGATTGTTTGATGATCAAATATAATAATTATATTATTATGGGTTGAGAACCCTATATTCTCACCAGGCTCCCAAGCCTGACCCGCTCAGTTTTCTTTGCATTATAGGTAATCGCACAAGGGTATAAGTTGGTGGACTTGACGATAGATTTTGGAATATAGATCAGTAGTTATAAATAACTGTTGTATGGTCTATTTTATATTGTTTATGCTTTTGGTCTGTATCTTAACATGACATCCCGAGATTTTGTTATTTAATGAAAATACATTTCTTTAAGAAATGCTTTGATAAATTTTATTCTATCATATTTTATTTTGGGAACAAATTCCGCAACTCTTTTAATCAAAGGATTACTCTAATTTTATAAAACAAAGCATAAACAAATCGGTATTTTTCTGGTTGTGAAATTGGGGATGTCACATGATTTCATTCCTAGATGCTTGGTTTAGTGGTTGATTTTGGTTTTGGATGATCCAGTAAGGGTGATTTCAGTTTTGGAGTATTCTAGGGTGGGTGGGGTACTAAGCTAAGTACTATAAAACCATGTTTTAATTTCATTATTTCTATTCCAACTATTTTGACTAATTTTTCTTTGATAAAACTTATTTACTTCAAATATGATTTCCATAGTATAAATATATACCCATATACATATACTTATGCCCTTTTGGTTTTTAAGGTTTCATTATAATAGGGTTACAATTTAGACCTTGCTTGATCCAAATCTTTCAGGTTGTCACAGTATGGAGAGACAAATTATATATATATATATATATATATATATATATATATATATATATATATATATATATATATATATATATATATATATAACTTCCCTTAACATTCCTTATTAAATTGCTTATAGTTGGATGGAATTGAGACAAGAGGTTAAACCAAAATACGTTTATCAAACGTATCAATCTATCTATGCAACTATATCAAGATTAAGTCGAATAAACATACCTCAATTTCTAAAACAAAACATTAGAAAATCTTGAAGAACTTCCAAACCCTATTTCTCCCTTGTTTCTCAGTCGTTTATCAAAATTATTGTGGGGTTTTACTTGATTTCTCAAGCTATATATAATGTCAAAGTATATAACTGATGAACCCCTTCATTTGCTCGAAGTTTACTATCAAAGTGACGGTTTTTATTTTTAGTTTTTGGATATTAAGCCTAACAATTTGCATCTAATTAACTTATAAATTTTGAATCAATAATTATTTTATATTAACATAATCTTATTATATGTTTTAGATATGTATTATGACATGAATTATTACAAACTTCCCCCTTAGAAAAATTTCGTCCTTGGAATTTACATTAAGCAAATAAATGAGAGTATTTAGTCTTCATATATTGTTTGGTTTCTCATGTAGCATCTGAACCTTTATAATACTTCCAGTGAACTTTCACTAGTGGTTTCTCCATATTCCTTAACTCTCTGACATTTTGATTTATAATTGCGACAGGTTCTTACGTACATCGTAGCTTCTAAGCAACCTTAATTTATTAAAGTGGTACTTCCATGTCGTTGTCTACTAGACACTTTTTTAAATTAGAGATTTGAAATGTGCTATGAATTCGATGCATTTCCCTTGGTAGCTCCAATCGATAGGCCACCTATCCAACCTGTTCGTTAATTATGAAGGGTCCAACATAGTGGGGACTTAACTTCCTTCGCTTACCAAAACACACAACACCCTTCCATGGGGACACTTTTAAAATAGCTTTATCACCAACTTGAAACACTATTGGCTTTTTCCGCTTATCTTCATAACTTTCTGGCCGATCGTGAGAAACCTTGATGTTATCCTTAATCGTCTGTATTTTGTCGGTAGTTTGTTGAATAAGTTCAAATCCAGCCAACTGTTTCTCCCCCACCTCATTCCAACATAATGGAGTTCTAGACTTCCTACCATATAGAACCTCATATGGTGCTACTTTTATACTTGCATGATAGCTATTGTTGTAAGCAAACTCAATTAACGGTAAATGAGTTTCCTAAGACCCTCCAAAATAAATAACACAAGATCGTAACATATCTTCCAAGGTCTGTATTGTCTGTTCACTTTCCCCATTTGTTTGTTGATGGTATGTTGTGCTCAATTTTACTCAAGTACCTTTTTCTCGTTGGAAGCACCCCAAAAATGTCGATGTAAAGAGACTATCTTGATCCGAAACAATAGACAATGGAACTCTATGTAGTTTCACTATCCCATCAACGTACAACTTAGCTAACCTTTCCAACGGGTATGTCTCATTAATTGGAAGGAATTATGCCGATTTAGTTAATCTATCAACGACTACCCAAATCGCGACATAGCCTTTCGATATCCTTGATAACTTAGTCACAAAGTCCATTGTAATGTGATCACATTTCAACATTTGAATCTCCATTGACTGTAACTGACCAGAAGGCCTTTGGTGCTTGGCCTTCACTTTCAAGCACGTCAAACATCTTTCAAATAGAAATTTAAATCAGATTTTCGAAAGTCATGATACATCTTGTTTGTTCCTGGATGGATAGAGTACTTCGACATGTGCAAATAGAAATTTGAATACAAATATTATCTTAACACGGTCTAAAAAACCTATAAATTTTGAAAATTCAAATACTAATGTCATTATTAATACTAATAGTGGAAGCAAATAGAAATTTAAATAAACACTTGGTGTGTTACGTCCTTCTCAAAACTTGTCATCTTCTTTAAGTTTGTGCTTTATCATTTCCCTCCCCGCTACCAATTCATAGGTTATTTCCTAGGTTACGTGCATTTAAAGATTCTAATGGGTAAGCTTAGGGCCTATTGAATTTGTGGTTTTCATGCATATTAACGTCAATAAAATAAAAACAAATGCAACAATTTATAAAATATAATTAATTTCATTTCTTTCCACCCTTAGTGACACATTAGGGAACTACTGTCATTTCCAGGGAACAAATCCCTCCTCCGGGCACAATAAATATGCTTACGACTAATTAATCAAAGTGTAAGCTCTCCGCCGCATACTGACACCATGTACGACGACTAATAATAAGACTGTGTAGTTAATACACATGTTCCCTACTTTTCACACTCTTACATGAAATAGTTCATAATTCACATAAATATTCATAGCAATAATAATGGTAACATGTAATTGCAAATAAATTAGAATTAATTTTTCGTTCAAGCAATCACAAAATTCACACGAAATTCACCTAGTTGGCGTTAAGTCTTAACCAAAGTTTGTCACGCTACATGCACCCCTATATTTAACCAAAATGATTTTCTAAGGCCTCAATCCTAAAAAAATATCATATGCGATTATTTATGCATGTCTACTATTAGTATTCGTAGATATTGATACAATTTTTTTAAATAATCTTCCTAACATTTCCTAAGACATAACACTATGAAATAATTAAATAAAGTCATTGTTAAAATCTGTTAGTATCTTTTGTAAAAACTATAAATAGTTCTATCCACAAAATTCAAGGTGTGGGACTAAAAGTAAAATATGTTCAATTCTGTAACATAAAATAATCAGCAAGTTGTAAAAACTCGTGGGCTACTTATGTAAGCTTCACTAAAATTTTGTATTTATATAGTTGTAAAAGAAAACGCATTTGACTGAAAGCTAGTAATAGGAAAGAAAAACTTACAATGACATTGGACAGTCACCACCCATTCGATGGTTAAAGGACCTAGCATTTAAAAAAATGATATATTTTTTTCCCTTTTAAAGCGTAATTGACTTTTAACCCATTTGGAAATACGAACTATATCCGACCCATGACATCTTCTTTTTCACCCGCAAATTCCGTCATTTCCAAACTTACTGAAACTTTAATTTTAGTCACGATAATTTTAGAATAATCATCAACATTTGACTCCAATTCTAACTAAAAATTATCCATAACAAATTATAAAAATTACGCTCAAAACAATGTGGATAAACAAATTATATAAAAAAAACTTTCCTTAAAACTCCTTGTCGGATTGCTTATCGTCGTATGAAATCAAGACAAGCGGTTGAACCAATATACGTTTATCAAACATATCAATATATCCATGCGACTATATCAATACTAAGTCGAATAAACATACTTCAACTTCAAAAAAAAAAAAAAAAAAAAAAAAAAAACCTCGGAAAATATTGAAGAACTTCCAAACCATATTTCTCCTTGAATTCTTAGTCGTTTATCAAAATTCTTGTGGAGTTTTCACTTGATTTCTCAAGCTATATATAATGAGTAAGTTTATAATTGATGAAACCCTTTCATTTGCTCAAATTTACTATCTAATCAAAGTGATGGGTTCTTGTTTTTTGGATATTAAGTCTCACAATTTGCCTCTAGTTGACTCAAATTTTGAATTAATCATTATTTTATATTAACATAATCTTATTATATGTTTTAGATATGTATTTTGACATGAATTATTATATAAACATAACAAAAATGTAGTTTAAATATTACAATTAAGATAAAATATATATTTCCTAAGCCTCGCCTTAAGAGATTAATTAGTTCTTGAATATATATATATATATATATATATATATATATATATATATATATATATATATATATATATATATATATATATATATATATATATATATAGAGAGAGAGAGAGAGGGTGGGAGAGGACGGATCATTTGAAAACTTATAGTTTCCCGAGAACCCGAGTACTAAAGGCGGACCGTAAGATTAAAAAAATTAAGGGATAAGATCTTTTATGGCATTTTTGTAAATAAATTGAAAAATTAAACATGGGAGTATGCTTCTGAAATTAATGTGTAACACCCGGAATAAGTTAACTCGTCAAGTCCAAGCAAGAACTCGACGAGTCGGAGCAAGTTCCGTGTAGCGGATTAAGTGGCCAACTCGGCGACTGGTTTGGGTTAGGAAACCCTAATTTTGGGACTGGTACCCTATTTAAGCATCATATTCTCATTCCCTTAGCCTCATCTTCAGCCCCTAGACCCCAAAACCTCACCCACAAAACCATAGTACATCTTGTGAGTGTTTGATCCACCTTCGTGTATTTTGTGTGCTCTTGAAAAAGAAGAAGAGGAAGAAGGAAGTTGGAGGTTCAAGAAGGAGGAAGTAGATCCATAAGATACGCTCTATTTGCTACATTTCTTGGTAATCAAGTCTTCATCTTGGTTTTTGGTATATTAGATCTCCTTATGGTCTTTTTTGGTAGGTTTTTGGTCCAAGAATGGTTGTCTTTGGGTTTTAGATGTCCCCCAAGGATGATCCTTTCAGATCTGGAAGTATTTAGGGTGATTAAGGCATAAAGGTGCAAGCTTTATGCCATTAGGAAGTCCCATGTAAGCTTAAAGAGATTATTATGGCCTCTTAGAGCCCTAAACGCCATGCAAGGAAGTAAATTCTAGGACTTTACGTTGTTATTGGATGTCTAGAGTCTAGATCTTGAATTCCTTGTTTTGGTTCGGTGTAATAAGGGTTTTGGACCATGGAGTTATGTCTTAGTGAGCTAGGGTTTTGTCTAAACCCATTAAGAAGGACTTAGGATGGGTTAAGCTGGAAACTTTACCCTTAATATGTCATTTCCAGAGTATTTATGAAGTTTGGAGTTCAAATCTGAGGTATAGGGGCTTAATCGTTTAAGATAGTCCAGCAGACTGAGGAGCTCGACGAATCCAAGGAGGGACTCAACGAGTTTAAGTGCATTGTCCCATTTATTGGTTATGAGTGAACTCGATGAGTCACGAGAATGACTTGGCGAGTTGACTTGGTTTTGTCACAAGTCTGGTTAGCCAAGGAACTCAGCGAGTCAGGGACTGACTTGACGAGTTGGTTCGCGATTGCAGGATTCTGAGCTTTTGAACTTGACGAGTTGATGGAGCAACTCGGCGAGTCAAGTCAACCTGGAAGTGTTGAATTTTACCATGGACCGTTGACTTTAACTTTTTCCAGAGTTGACTTAGTTTGACTTCTGGAGGGCATTTTGGGACTAAGTGTTATGTTGGTCTTGGTAGCTCGGGGAGTCGAGTGATCAGCAGTTTGAGGATCTATAAGCTAGCAACGAGGGGTTATTCGCAGGATTCTACAGTCAGCCTGTGAGGTGAGTTTTCTCCAGTAAAAATGAGTCTAAGGCACCAATGTTGGCCCGTTTATGTATGTTAGTGTATATTGGATTTAGATCCAATACCGGGGTTAGCCCAATGCAACTTATATGTTCTGGATTTCAGCTCAATAGCGGGCGAGGCTCGAGGAAGGGTTATATTTTTTTTCGGGCTGCGGTTTGATGTCGGGTGGTACCCGAGGCAGTAGTGTATGTGTAGTTATACTTGTTTTCTTTGTGATACTTGTATGTTCCTGGTAGGGGGATGAGTGTGGGTGGGGGCCCGTATCTCATCACTAGCTGAGTGTGGACGGGGTTCCATATCTCATTAGTTGTGTTAACATGTTTATATGTTATTGTTGTATGTGTGTAGCGGGCGGGGCCTGGTAGAAATAGATCTGTATACCAAGAGGGGCTTGATGCCAGGCGGGGCCTGATGCCAGATTCGTCCGATGCCATGCGGCATCCGATGTAGCGGGCTAGGCCCAATGTTTGCAATATATTATTTTGTATGGTATGTGGTAGATTGGGGAACTCACTAAGCTTTGTGCTTACAGTTTTTAGTTTTGGTTTCAAGTACTTCCGGTAGCGGAGGGAAGAGCTCGGGATGACTGCATGGCAAACACCAAGAAGGTTTAGCTTGGGATGTTTACTCTGATAAAAAGAACATGTTTTGAGATGATACTCTGATTTGATATAATGAGTTATGTTTATGATTGAGAGTTATGGTTTTTATTAATGTTTTAAAATGAAATTTTCGGACCGTACTTTTAGGATGTTACAAGCTGGTATCAGAGCATTGGTTTGAGGGATTTGGGCACACTCTCAGGTGTATTTGAACTCAAACTAAGGACTTAGTATGAAAACTTTCAAACGAAAATCATTTTTATAAAAGAACCATGATAATAGAGAAAAGAACATGGAAAAAAAGAGAAAGGGTTATTAGTGTCTAAGTCCATAACTATTTTGGTATGTACTTGACCCGATGGTACATGGTCCTTTTGGGTTGCCTTCACCAAAGCAACTTGATTGGAGAAATAAATAAAGAGAGAAAGGTTATTATGATTTATTAATATGTTATAAGAATAATATATTAAAGGAGATATCATATTTGTTTAATTAATATTGGTCAATAATTAATTAGGAATTAATTTTGTGATCAAGTGTAATTAATTAAACTAGAGGGGCTGATTTGTAATTATGTGATAGTTACAAAATAAGGTAAGGATTATCTTAAATATATGGTGAACGAATTTGAGGTGATAAGGCCTTACAATTCGACTATGATAAGGATTTAAGGATTATCTTATGGGTTGCTTTGTGGATAAGCAACTAGATAAGGATAATGACTGAAACCCTATCTCTACACCTATATAAACACCCCTTGGCTCATGAATTCGTGTATCCCTTCCCAAGAAGTCCTAAGGACGAATTCTAACCTCTCTCCACTCTCTTTATACCTTCTCCATTTGCTCTTGGTGTTTGTAAGCCATTAGAGGAGTGACACTTGTGACTCTAAGTCTTCCAAAGTCAATTCAAGGTGGGATTAGGATTGTTATTGCTACATAACAATCAAGGTAACATTATAAACTTATTCTCATGTTAATATGATTATTTGAATGCTAGAATTAGGGTTTATAGTCTTGGATTCAAAGAATGTACAATAGAGAAACCTAGATCCAAGCATTAGGGTTTGTATGAGCACATAGGATGTCTTATGCCCAAAACCCATCAAGGGTGTGGTGCATGAAATCAGCCGAGCTCAAGTAAGTTCTCCCAAATTACCCATACATGTTCACTTAGATATGATATGCTTATGAGAAATACATGCTAGATTCGGATTAAGGATCTAGGAAGATGCCTTGTGTGCCTATTGTGTGTATGAGCTTTACAAGTTGCATGTTAGTACTGATTCCTAAATAGGGGATAGAGCAAGTATGATTGAATTATATGGTTAGATATTTCCTTTTTTGTCTGAATGTTACTTGCTTTGTACTTTGTGCGACTTTGAGTGATGGGAGTTAGCCATTAGGTGAATATGCCAAGTCACATGTGATCAGGGTTAAATAATCTCAGAGTGCTGGATTTGGTCCTATTGTGCAGCTCTTGTCTGAGTCTAACCATTGTAAGGACGAGTCCTTTACTCGAAGGATTATCTGAGCCTCGTCATATGTGATGGTATTCAGGTAATGGATAATTAGCATTATGAATATACCTTCAGTAGCTGAGGACTGGTTTTGGGTTGGCGATTACCCAAGGGCAAGCCTAGGATGAGAGTAGTGATGTGAGCAATAGTAGTTGTGAAAGGGACTCGGTGGAGTCAAGGCAATTCTCAAGGAAAGTACGGATAGATGTAGTAGGTAGTATGGGCCCATACTACTGAAAGCAGAGGATCTATACTTGATTCGAGAAGGGCTAAGATAAAAACCGGGGAAGTTTTAGTGAGTGGGTGATCCCTCAGTAGTGGTGAGTATTCTGATGATAGTTACATTATGTTGCAGAATGGTGACGTTGTGTGAGAAACCAGTGGGCGATTCAGGCGCAGGTGAGGGATCATACATGGGGTCAAGAGCCGAGCAGCTCGGGGAGCAGATGAGGGAGTTTATATTTGCTGAGATTACACTCAGTATTCTAGACCAAACTCCTACGATCATTGGTACGGTCAATGAGGGTATATTGGAGATTTTCAATGAGAGGCTAGGAGACTTCTGCGCTAAGATGGTGGCCATGATGGGGGTGCATTCTCTGACATTCAGAGATTTTAGAGCTTGTGGAGCTCCAGATTACCATGGGGCTAGAGACCCCATCGCTAGCAGTAGGTGGTTGGCCGATGTTGCCAACGCTTTTCATATGAGACGGTGTCCCGAGGGGGACAAGGTCCAACTTGCCTCCTGCCTTCTGAAGGACAGAGCACGAGATTGGTGGGAGGAGGTTGGACATGCCATTGGGGATGATGCCGCGTTGGACACGATGACATGGAAGGACTTCTCGACCAGGTTCAGGACAGAGTTTGCACCGGTTATTGAGGTGCAACAGTTAGCACAAGAGCTTCAGGACCTCCAGCAGACTATTGAGATAGTGGCGAAGATCACCGCCAAGCTTAAAGAGGGATCCTTCCTAGTTCCAAAGTATGTGGTGGATAAGGAAATGAAGAAGGCTCGGTACCACAAGATGCTGAGGAGTGACACCGGGCAGTTTGTGAGCTGGTCCAGCTACAAGACACTGGAGGATATGATTACTTGAGCCAGGGAGAGGGAGATTGACTTAGAGACGGACATGAAGAGAAACCCAGTTGAGGTGCAAACATCCACAAGATCAGGAAAGAGGCCCAAGACATCAGATTCTAGATCGAGAGGCCATCATGACCGTAGCCATTGTGGGAAGTGTATATGATTACTCGAGCCATGGAGAGGGAGATTGACTTAGAGACAGACAGGAAGAGAAACCCAGTTGAGGTGAAGACATCCACCGAATTAGGAAAGAGGCCCAAGACATCAGATTCTAGATCAAGAGGTCATCAGGACCGTATCCACTGTGGGAAGTGTAACAAGACGCACGAGGGTGCATGTAGCAGTGGTAGTAGTGGCAATTCTGGTTGTTTCAGGTGCGGTCAAATCGGTTAGTATAGCAGGGATTGTACTGCTACCACCACCCAGGGATCGTACCTGATCCGTTTCCATTGCAGTCAGCGGGGCCACAAGAAGGCCTAGTTTTCGAGTTTGGTTACTATAGGACAGGTGATAGGACTTTCCCCTGCGACTTTGAGGACCACCGACGGCCATCAGGGTTGGGCGGAGGTGCCCGCGGCGAGGAGCAGGGCATCCCAGTTGGTTACAGAGGATACGCGAGCAACCCCTGATGTGGCAGGTGCATATATTTCCCTTTCCTATCAGTTTTTGTTTATGACTTTATTGATATAGTACTGCATCGATGTTGGTATGTATATTTCAGAATATTGTAGTTCCTACTTATGATTAAGTTATATGCCATCTGCATACCTTGGATGTTAGAATAGTGGTTCAAAGACTTTTCCCTTTAGAATAGGTTCTCAGGATGCAGTCACTGTAGCAAGTGTGAGTGGGGCTCGGGAGTTGTTCTTTTAGTCTTCAAAGGTGGTTCAGATTCGGTATTAGTTGTCAGCAGATCGACCATTAAATGGAGAGAAGGATTGGGAATCCTTTCCAAGCTGGGAGTTGTAAGGATCTAGTTGAATCGAAGTGGGGGAGTGCTAACCCAGTAGTTAGGAGCTAAGGTTGGAGTGCAACTTGGATTGAATTCACATCCTTGCTGAGAAGGGAAACAACCAAGGCAACCGTTTGGGTAGAGCAGTGGGGAAATCGGGAGTTTAAGAGACATCCCGACATGGAGTTCATGTATTCACAGTAGTAGAGGACTGGTTTGGGAAACCATGTTGATGGTTTTCTCTATAACACATGCGTTAATCAGGATGTTAGGCTGTGGAGTGCTTGACGTTGGATGTATTCAGGCTGGCAGCCAACAATTAGACAATATGGGAAAGTGTTGTAAGAATGTGGGGTAGTCATAGCATTCATTAGTAGTTTAGTTAGATGAGTATGGGTAGGGGACCGTATCTCCTATTTAGTATAGTGTGGGCGAGGCCCGTATCTCCTATTCAGTCGAATAAAGATCGAGGAAGGATAGTTTTATGAGTTTTAGGATGGAGTTGGTCCTGCACAGCCCTAGAGAGGTGAGACCTGAGGGGGAGGTCACTATGAGACTTAGTTGAGCGAGACCCTTGGGCGAGAACCATGTGATTAAAGCAGCGCAGGTGGGACCTGGTAGAGACCTTAGGGTCAAGATAGATGATCGAGGATTCTAGGATCTATAGAGCCATCAGTGGCAATGTGGATAAAGTAGTTTCGGTAGCTGAAGTTTTATGCATAAGTCGTTAGGAGCGACTGAGAGAGTGATCATTCGTGCAGTAACCGGTGGGAGTACGGTAACCAAGAGGTTGATAGATTAGTTGAGACCAGGGCGGTCCCGATTCATCCGGGAGGCAGATGAGAGGCAGCAAGATCTTTGGATAGAAGCAGTGATATGAAAATTTGTGCAAGGAACAGTTAGTTGATCGAGAGGTTCTACGCCACTCACAACAGGGTTAAATAATCTCATAGTGAAGGGTTTGCCTCTATTACGCAACTCTCGTCTAAATCTAACCATTGCAGGGGTGAGTCTTTTACTCGAAGGATTATCTGATACATTTGCTGGGTTGGGTATTCAGCACCAGGATATAGTAAGAGAAAGCAGTCAGTGAATATCGGTGGTAGTGACCAGCACTGGGAGTAACTGGAGAAGTGGATGCAGCATAAGGTATATTCTTCATAGAAATAAGAGAAGGTTGTTGTGTATGGAAAGTTGCCTTAGGAAAGTTGTGTATCATACAGGAAGAAGGGGTGAACCCCCAGGATGTCTAACATAAGTTCTTGAGGAGTAGCAGAGGGATTGTCGGTTGGATAAGAAGTAGGATCTCAGTATTGTTGGTGATGGGAGTGCTCTCGACGTTTTTATCTCTAAGGATTTGTTTTGTGGAATGACCAGGCAGTTCTCCGAAGGGTGGACCACCGAGGATTGGACCGGAAGGGCGAAATGCTTATTGTGTGTGGTAGTTATAAGCGGCTTATTAGGAAGTTGCCCATTGCGTACTTCGAGGGTGAAGTCCAGTTTAAGTGGGGGAGAGTTGTAACACCCGAAATCCAGGAGGCCAGGTTGGGGAAGGAGAGGCCCTAAGTCAATGAGTCAACTCGTCAAGTCCAAGAAAGAACTCGACGAGTCAGAGCAAGTTCTGTGTCGCAGATTAAGTGGCCAACTTGACGAGTCTGGTATGGGTTGGGAAACCCTAATTTCGAGACTGGTGCCATATTTAATCATCATATTCTCATTCCCTCAGCCTCATCTTCAACTCCCATACCCCAAACCCTCACCCATGAAACCCTAGTGCATCTTGTTAGTTTTTGAGCCACCTTGGTGTGTTTTGAGTGCTCTTGAAGAGGAAGAAGAAGAATGAATGAAGTTGGAGGTTCAAGAAGGAAAAATTAGATCCAGAATATACACTCCGTTTGCTGCATTTCTTGGTAATCAAGTCTTCATCTTGGATTTTGGTTTATTAGAACTCCTTATGGTCCCTTTTTAGATGGTTTTTGGTCCAAGAATGGTTGTCTTTGGGATTTGGACATCCCTCGAGCATGATCCTTGCAGATCTGGAAGTATTTGGGGTGGTTAGGGCATAATGGTGCAAGCTTTATGCTATTAGGAAGTCTCATGCAAGCTTAAAGAGATTATTATGGCCTCTTAGAGCCCTAAAGGCCATGCAAGGAAGTAAATTCCAGGACTTTACGTTGTTATTAGATGTCTAGAGTCAAGATCTTGAATTCCCTATTTTGGTTGGTATAATAAGGGTTTTGGACCATGGAGTTATGTCTTAGTGAGCTAGGGTTTTGTCTAAACTCATTAAGAAGGACATAGGATGGATTAAGCCGGAAACTTTACCCTTAATAAGTTATTTCCAGAGTATTTATGAAGTTTAGAGTTCAGATCTGAGGTATAAGGGCTTAATCCTTTAAGATAGTCCAGCTGACCGAGGAACTCGGTGAGTCCAGGGAGGGACTCGACGATTTTAAGTGAGTTGTCCTGTTTTATGGTTATGGATGAACTCGACGAGTCAGGGGAATAACCCGGTGAGTTGACTTGGTTTTGTCACAAGTCTGGTTAGCTAGGGAACTCAGCGAGTCAGGGGCTGACTTGACTAGTTGGTTCACGATTGCAGGATTCTGAGCTTTTGAACTTGACGAGTTGATGAAGCAACTCGGCGAGTCAAGTCAACTTGGAAGTGTTGAACTTTACCATGGACCGTTGACTTTAACTTTTTCTAGAGTTGACTTAGTTTGACTTCTGGAGGGCATTTTTGGACTAAGTGTTATGTTGGTCTTGGTAGCTCGGGGAGTCGAGTGATCAGCAATTCGAGGATCTAGAAGCTAACAACGAGGGGTTATTTGCAGGATTTTACAGTCAGCCTGTGAGGTGAGTGTTCTCCAGTAAGAACGGGTCTAAGGCACCAATGTTGGCCCGTTCATGTATGTTAGTGTATATCGGATTTAGATTCAATGTTGGGGTTAGCCCGATGCACTTTATATGTTCTAAATTTCAGTTCGATAGCGGGCGAGGCCCGAGGAAAGGTTATATATATATATATATATATATATATATATATATATATATATATATATATATATATATATATATATATATATATTCGGGCTGCGGTTCGATGTCGGGTGGTACCCGAGGCAGTAGTGTATGTGTAGTTATACTTGTTGTCTTTGTGATACTTGTATGTGCCTGGTAGGGGGATGAGTGTGGGTGGGGGCCTGTATCTCATCACTAGCTGATTGTGGATGGGGTTCCATATCTCATTAGTAGTAGAATAGGGGCGGGACCCAAGATAAGCGGGGCCTTGAGACTAGCAGTTATAGCTTAGTGATTGTGTTAGCATGTTTATGTGTTATTGTTGTATGTGTGTAGCGGGTGTGGCCCGAAGACCGGTGGGGCCTGGTAGAATCAGATATGTATATCGAGCGGGGCTCGATGTCAGGCGGGGCCTGATGGCGGATTCGTCCGATGCCAGTCGAGGCCCGATATAGCGGGCTAGGCCCAATGTTTGTAGTATGTAATTATATATGGTATGTGGTAGATTGGGTAACTCACTAAGCTTCGTGCTTACAGTTTTCAGTTTTGGTTTTAGGTACTTCCGTAGTGGAGGGAAGAGCTCGGGATGACTGCATGGCCTACACCAAGAATTTTTAGCCTGGGATGTTTAGTCTAATAAAAAGAACATGTTTTTAGATGATACTCTAATTTGATATAACAAGTTATATTTATGATTGAGAGTTATGGTTTTTATTAATGTTTTATAATGAAATTTTTGGACCGTATTCTTAGGATGTTACATAATCCAAGGGCATTAATGGTAATGAAAAGATTATTCCCCCTAAATCAATTGCTTCCTCTCTCAAATCCCTCGATCGTCTTTGTCTCATAACCATCTTCTGAAATCATTTTCCAACCCATAACCATCTTCTGAAATCTATGGTTTCCTCCATCAATTGTCTCCCCTATTCATTAAATTGAGTAAGGTGAAAACTTTATGCGACTCTTTGAAACCTAGAATCCTTTAAATCTTAATTCTAAGCCATAAAATGCGGTGACTTTTCTATTTAGGTCGTCTCATCATCGATGAGCACACCGTGAGATTAACTTCAGGCTACCGGACGATCTACATCTGGCGTTAGGCCCTTACGACTCACCGTATGAAAACTTAGACGAGTTAGGATTTAAGGAAGATATGTTTTGTACTTATATTCACGTTGAGAAGCTCGGATCCAATTAAATGATGGTGGTGCTCTGGATAATGGTCAGATCAAAAGTGCTCTGGGCGCTCCTCCACCTTTGTCGTGTCGATGCGCCATTCATCATGTCTATGCCATCTCCAGTAAGCTCATTCTCGCCTTTCAATTTCTCAGTTTCTCATCACTCTAGTTTAGCAAAGTTAGCTTTCTATTTTTGTGTTGCTCATCACTCTAGTTTAGCAAAGTTATTTACAAGGTAAAAGGATGTTATAATTGTGTGATATCACAAGTAGATCGATCATATAGGTTTATTGTATATATATTTTTGTGTTTTTTTACGACTTAACCTATTATTAACAGTAATTGTTCGTTTTTATGTAGATAATATGGAAGAATCTAATTTATAATATACAACTTTTATTGTATATATGTTTGGTCACTACGGATATTATCCTTTAGGATTTGATGTGCATTTTATCACCAAATATCTACATGGATACACTTCATTCCAAAATATTTTGAATTCATGGTTCATTAATAGTGCAGATAGATGCTCATTGACTGCACAAATAGTAGCAACAACAACTGAACAGGGGACATAATTAGGGTTCGTTCTATTTTAGAAGCAACCAAGGTGAAAAGCAACATACATATAATTTATGTTCTTTGGTTCTTCAAATGCATTTCATTCCATTGTTTTATACTAATTTCCAACCTTTTAATCATTTTCAATCTTATGGTTTCCAAAGAGGGACATACTTATCATATGGCTCCTAAAATTCTTGTATCTACAAGCTCTTCAAGCTATGTTCATGTTTTCTTTCATTTAAAGTAGTTACAAGGAAGGTTATTAAGGGTATAACAGATGGTGTTTTGGTCAATACAAATCAGGTCTTAGCCTAGATTTCATTACAATATGCTTTTTTATTGACGAATTAATTGAAACTCATTGACCGTGAATCTTGATAGTACAATTTTATAAGTGGTTTATAGATCTTGAAGCAGCAATGAAATTAGAGGTTAGTAGCATGTCTTTCCAATGTTGGTTTCTTGTTTCCCTTTATCTGATTTTTATATTATTTCATTTTCATAGATAAAAGAGAAGTATTAATAATACGTTAACACTTTAACTGAAAGGATACAAACATGTTATAGTGTTCTTCAGCTAGAATGCATAAACTTTTGTTCTAAGTTTTTGTAGTTGACAAGTCAACTTAACCATTGCACTTTCCAGGTTGACGAAACCCTTGATTTGTTCAATGAATTACAAATGCAACATCAAGTAGTGGCAACAAAGACAAAAACCCTTCATGATGCATGTGACTGAATGGTGGTGTCCTGTGTGTTTATAATCACATTTATGTTTCAGTATGCTCTTCGGGAGTTACCATCATCTCTAGTTCCAACATTTTGCTGCAAAGCTTTACTACAAGCATATAGTAAGTTTGATTTATAGCATTTTTACAACACTGAATACATTTATGATATCGCTATCTAAAAGATAACTTATCAATATACTTTAATATGTAAAATTATATAATAATGAGAGAAAGTTTTTTTTAGGAACTATTCGCTCCATAAGAGTCTCTAGCATGTGTGCGGCTATATGTGACACTTTTCCAAAACCAAATCGCCGTCTGTTGCAAAGGTAACTATGGGATTTTAAGGGTAAACTGGTCATTTATTTTAGAAAAAGAAAAAAAAAACCTTATGTATACTCTATTCATACCTACACCACTCTTCTTCTATCGAGTTTCTTTTAAAGTAGGCACAAGGATTGCTATAATTTTGGTACTATTATTACATATTTTATCTACAAAATTAATGAGTTATTGTTTTCTTTAGATATGGAATAATGCAAAGCTATGGGTAGGATTCTTAAAATGTGTTCAACTAACGAAAGCTCAATCTTTTGGGGTTCTACTTCAGGTAATAATAATATGATTCACAATTTTTTGTTTTTGTAAATGATTGATTTGTGAAATGTGAATTTTGTTATTACTTTTTTCTTGCACAACTGGAAATAGCATTGAATCAGTAGTCTGTACTCAAGGGTACCTTGGTTGCCTATGCGAGCCAACCAGACTTAAGATCTTCACTTCCAAGGTTCTCTCTGTAACCATAACTAACTAACCATGTCCGTTGCACTCACTCATAACACTTTGCTTTTTTTTTTTCTTCTAGGTCCGTTCTTATGGTTCTAGGGATTGCACAAGATTATCACAGTGTAAGTCATGTGCAAAGCACTCAGTCTCATTTAGTTTATGATAAATAAATTATTATACGTAGATAAATATCCAGGCTCCTATAAAAATGGTGTTAGGTGTGGACCATCATCATACACCAACACTAAGGATACAGCAGGCAGTGAGGGAAAACCTTCAAAAAAAAAAGGAGTTTCTAATGGCTATGGTTCTCATGAGGTAAATTTACAAAATTATTTTATGTTTTGCATATTTTTTTTCTTCTTCTAGATTATGATTATTAATTTACTAATATTAGTATGTGATGGGAATGCAGAAACATGTATAGGTTCAGAAGTCAAGTTCTGGTTCTTAGTCTTGTTAGTAAGGTGACATTTTCTCTTATTATTTATTTATCCTTATAATTTTTGTAATATTTAATGTTTGGCTTGCTATAGTTTAATAAAAGTTTTTGATTTATGATCAACAAAATTGATTTAATTGTCAGTTATTTAATTTTCGCTACATGTTTTGAAATGGTTGGTGTCATCCTTGGTCTAGATAAAAGTTTTAAAAGAAGTTATTCAAGACTTAAAGTCTATAACTAGTTTCGATCACTAGCTTGTATTTTGAAATATTTTTATATTCTTTAAGGTTTGTTATATTATCTCATTGATTTATATTGTGGAACTGTAGGATCTGTGGAGAGGTTGTCATACACTATATGAGGCAGTAATTTAGAAATTTGGCAATACATACACCATTATGGAGTTTGATTTCTTGAAACCATCGATGTCATGACATTGGAAAACCAAGGTAAAATAATTATCCCATCTGATGCAATTATTTACAATGTGATGATTTAAATCTATCAATTATGCCTTTTTTTAACTTTTTTTATTGGATGATTTACCACTTCTTCATTACTATAATGGTTAACTTGAATTCTTTTTTTTCACAACGTAATAACTTTTGAGCATTTGACTTACATGTGATTCACATGAAAATCACAAGTGATTTACATGTGATTCACATGTAATTCACATATGAATCACATGTAAATCACAAGTGAATTACATGTGATTTACAATCATAAATGAATCCCGTATGAATTAAATGTGATTCAGATGTAAATCACAAGTGAATAACTTGTGGTTGACATGCAAATTACATGTAATTAACATGTAATTCACATATGAATCACATGTAATTCACATGTAAATCACAAATGAAATACTTATGATTCACATGTAATTCACATATGAATCACATGTAAATCACAAATAAATAATGTATGAATTACATTTTATTCACATATGACTTAAATGTGATTCACATGTAAATCACAAGTGAATCACATATGAATTACACGTGATTCATATGTAAATCGGGATAATGACTTAGGAGACCATCAAAGTTTCAAATTTGTTCAAAAAACACCATTCAAGTATTACATGTTCAGAAAACAACATCAAACTAAGACATATGTTCAAACAACACCAACGAAGTATATATTCTTTTCAGAAAACACCATATTTATGGTTTTCAGTAACTTACATGTTTAGCCCTAACTTTTTTTCTTAACTTGGACAGTCCCTAGTGTTTATATTTATTTTTCCTTCGGACCATGATCGAGTTACAAGACTAATTTACCCTTATTAGTTTCATTTAACAATTATTTTTATTACTTGTTAATTATTTATACAATTGATATATTTATAATAAATAATAACATAAATTGTATAAATATTTAATAAATAATAAAAATAATGTTAAATGAAAGTAATAAGGGTATATTAGTCTTTTAAATGGATCAGGGTCCGAAGTTGAAGCAAATTTAAACTAAAGGGATCGTTCGAGTTAAGAAAAAAAAGTTATGGACTAAATATGTAAGTTACCCCAACCATAGAGATGGTGTTTTTTGAACAGTTAATGTACTTTGTTGGTGTTTTTTGAACATATGTCTTAGTTTGATGGTGTTTTTTGAATATGTAATACTTGAATGGTTTTTTTTGAATCACATGTAAATCACACGTGAATCACATATGAATTACATGTGATTCACATGTAATTTACATATGAATCATATGTAATTCACATATGAATCACATGTGATTCACATGTAAATCACAAATGAATCACATTTGAATTACATGTGATTCACATTTAAATCGCATGTAATTCATGTATGAACCTTAAAAGAAACAATAACATGTGAATATCATATTATATAATTACATGTGAATTTTATATGGTATATACATATGTATTTTTGTGAACGTTCTTGCGTTGATCAATTTTTTTAAATATTTTTTTGTAGATTGGAAGATTTTGTGGAAAATATTAAAGAGGTGAAAAGTGATAAATTGAAGAAAAATATGAAAATCTTGACACGGAGACATGAAAATGCTTTGAAAATATATAGCATTTTTTGTTTTTCATATTTTATTTTGTATCATTAAAATACTTGGAATATTGTGTTTATAGATAAGTAAATAAAAATGGTTTTTAATGATGTGCTTATAAATATTATAGTATAAGAAATATGTATATATATACTTGAAAAAATATCCATATATGCAATTAAACGTTAACTTTTTGTTAAAAAAATTATAGTTTTTTTGTTAAATATTCTGGATTTTTTTTAAATATACATATTTTTAAATTTTTATTGTTTTAAAAAATTGCAATTTTTTTCAAAAAAAAATTCATTTTTTTCAAAAAAAAATTCATTTTTTTTTAATTTCATGTTTTCTAAATTTTTTTTTAAAACCTCTATATTTTTAAAATTTTTAAAATTATTATTAAAAACTCCGAAAATTTGATTGATTATGATACTTTTTAGATCTTTTTATTAGTATTTCCAATAACATAAAAATCATATACTAAATAAGATTGGTAAGATGACGATCATTTCCGTAATGAGTTAATTTTGAACTAACATTCCACCTTTATTTCTCGGGTTTTTGGTAAACTATGAGTTCTTAACGGATCTCATATATATATATATATATATATATATATATATATATATATATATATATATATATATATATATATATATATATATATATATATATATATATACATATATATAGGTTTAGGTTCATTTGAAATCATTCTAATTTTGTGACACCGTGAGACCAAATCTAAAAATAATTTTAAAATACAAAATAAATGGAAAAATCCAAAAATTCTTTTTTTAAATATTATTTTCGGAATTTGAATTAACTAAAAAACATATAAAAATATAAAAAAAATAAAAAAAAATAAAAAAAATTCCGTTTTTTTTTTTTTTTTTTTTTTTGAAAAATACGTGAAATATTATAAATAGAATATTATACTGACATATTCTAAAAAATAATCTTAAAATGCAAAATAAATGGAAAAATCTAAAAATTCTTTTTTTAAATATTATTTTCGGAACTTGAATTAACTAAAAAAAATTAAAAAAAAATTCTATTTTTTTTGAAAAATACGTGAAATATCTAAATACAATATTACATTGTACATATTCTAAAAATAATTTTAAAATGCAAAATAAATAGAAAAATCAAAAAAAAAAATTTTTAAATATTATTTTCGGAACATGAATTAACTAAAAAAAATAAAAATAAATAAAAAAATAGAAAAAATAAAAAAATGCGTCTCACGGTCTCACAAAATATAAGTGATCTCAAATGAACCTAACCATATATATATATATATATATATATATATATATATATATATATATATATATATATATATATATATATATATATATATATATATATATATATATATATATATATATATATCAAAAAAATCAAAAATTAAATTAGTAGACATGGTTGAGGTAATGAGATCGTTGATTGAGTTTCTATAAACAAACATTTTGGTCTTCAAAATTATGTAAAAACTTTCTTTATGTCTCTTTCATTACAGTTGGTTGTTTGTTCTTTTTCCTGCAGTTGAATTTACTAAATTTCGGCGTCTATTATTATATCATTTATTTTTCCTTCCTTTTATACATATAACTAAGGTATTGAAATTCTTCTAAATAGAGACGGACCTCATGTCTCTGTCATGAAGGTATTTCTTTATTAAATATATATATATATATATATATATATATATATATATATATATATATATATATATATATATATATATATATATATATATATATATATATATATATATATATATAATTCAAGTTCTTTTATCATCAACCATTGAAACCAGACATTCTATAATATCTAATATAATCAATTCTGATAGAGACCACATATATATTGAGAGAAAGAAAGACATTCTCTAATATCTAATATAATAATCAGGTGTAAAAGACACGTGTTGATTTAAAAAAAATATTAAACATTAAATTAAAATGTAAACAGAAAATATTTTTTAATGTATAACTGTCAAAATTTAATATCATATATATATATATATATATATATATATATATATATATATATATATATATATATATATATATATATATATATATATATATATATGATATTTAATACTTAGATATGTAAGTATGACTTTAATTTTAAAAATTGAAACAAATTAAAAATTGATAAGTAGATAATATTTATTTCAAAAATACCACAAAATAACAAGTGTCAAAACTCATGAGAAATTGACATGTGACAAAAAAAAGCATTCATTTATTAAGGAGGATTCTGATAGAGGACACACACACACACACACACACACATATATATATATATATATATATATATATATATATATATATATATATATATTGAGAGAAAGAAAGAGAAAGGTAAGTTCAATTGAAGTCTCCTTTCTTATTCATATATATATATATATATATATATATATATATATATATATATATATATATATATATATATATATATATATATATATATATATATATATATATATATATATTGAGAATGTTGGTACCATTGCCAATCATTTAACTAACATGTAAATCTTAAAAACATGTAGACCATTTTTTTTATTAAGGGTATGTATGTAAATTAGCCAATTTTTAAGTCTCCTTTCTTATTCGTATTTAGTTTCGGATTTCCTCAAATATTGAATATCAATCCAATTATTCTTTCTTCCTTATTAATAGGAATTCATTAATCTTTATCTTGTTTGAATCGGATATATATCGGAATTCTTTATCAAGATTCTTTCTTTATATAATTCTTTAACAATTTGCAATGTTTTATGCATTTATCGTGAATTTCTATATCTGTACTGCAATTGTTTCATCGGATATTTGTTGTGAAGTTTGACATCTCTATTGCAATTGCATCATCTGATCAGAGTTGATTCAATTTTCAAACAAATCGTTTTTATGCTCTGAAGTGAGACAGATTCGAAATTGATCAGGTTTTTATATGATCTCTATTGCAAATCGATTGATCGCAACATAAATAATTTTCAAGAAGATCATTTGTACGCTCTAAAGTTAGACAAACTGGAAATTCATCAGGTTTTCATATATACGATTTTTTTGTGCTTACTGTTTTAATTTGTTATCGTTCGGTTTCTTTTTTATTTTATAATGAATTTCATTTGTATTAAGAGTGTTTTTGTTGTTTATTACAATTCAATTGGTTTAATATGTCAAATTCGAGTGTTATTTATGGTGATTTGTATTCTTCGATGTGTGAGAGTGAAGAAGTTGTTGAGAACTCATTTATTGAAGGTATCACTTACTGAATTCTTATATGATTTCTAATTTTGGTGATGATCATGTATTTATATATGAAACTATAAATTTGAATAAATTATTGTTTTATTCGTATATGAATAAACATGTGATAATTGTAATTTCGAATTTATTATTATTTTCGTTTTATTCATATGTTAATAAGTACTGTTTTTATTGTATATTTTTCGGATCATATGAATTTCGTGTATTCATATATGATTGTTTTATTCATGCATTAATAAACATTGTTTTTTTATTTATTCATAAGTGAATAAAGAGTGTCTTTGTGTTTATTATTAATTATAATAAAGTGTCATTGGTTTGATTTAGATTTTATAATTTTTTATCAGTGAATCTTTGAGTTTAGTAGATGACTGTGTTAATGTAATTGAAGAACATGTCTATGAGCCAGATGTACCTACTCAACTTATTTCATTTAAAGGTTTAATCTTCAAGTCATTGAAGTTGGCCATCAAAATGCATTCTAAGTATGCTAAAATTCTTGGTTTTGATATGAGACTGAGCACACAAACACGGCTTTATAACCAAATTATAAAGAAGAAACATGTTACATGTAATTGTGGTGACAAACAAAAAAAGAAATATTACGACACATTGGGTACAAGTGGTGTTAAGAGGAAACAAAATTCAAATTCAAGAGTTATTTGTTGTCAAGCAAAGATTATATTTGAATCTGTATACGGAACTCCAATTTATAAAGTTTTTTAGTTTGATAAACGTCAAAACCATCCACTTGAGAAGAGATGTAATTTAAAAAAAAAAAAAAAAAGCGAGACAAGTATCATATTTAGAAAAGAGTTTATAGTGCATGCTTCCACATAAAAAAAATGGTGTCAACTATGGCTCATATGTTGAGGGCAAGTCTAAGAGGTGGGTATGAGTTTTTAAATCACAAAGTAATTCACTATAAAAAGTTAAGGACAGATGCCAACAGGGTTATAAAGATGCCCATTTGATAGTGAACTCAATGAATGACCGTCGAGCTCACTATCCAAATTACTCATTTATGTTTAATTATTAAAATGATGTTTTGGGTTGATGAAATGGAGAAAACATATTGTGATGTTATCTCATTTGATGCGACTTTACAAACAAACAAGTAAATTATTCTATCTACTTTTTTATAGCTTATTCATATATGAATATTTTAGCCTTATGTTTAATATTCAGGATTTAATATTAGAATTATTATAACAATATACTGTAACTCTATTCATACATGAATATTTTTATATTCACTTATTAATAGATCACAATTTTACTTTAATGAACGCGTTTTTTTGTGTTATATGTATCGAATGATTTTTTCTCCATTTACTACTATTGATCATCATAAAAAACCAGTTATTGTTGGAGCGGGGTTGCTAACCAATGAAAGCATTGAGTCATACTCTTGGTGCCTTAAAGCGTTTCTTAAAGCTCATAGGAAAGAACAAACACTAGCTTTAACCGATTAAGATGCAACAATAAAAAAAACTATTGAGAATGTGTTCCTAATTCAAAACACCGATTATGTATGTGGTATATAATGAAAAAATTGAAGAACAATGTGTTATTTTAATATATTTCAAATATGTTATACAATATTAATTATTCATAGATGAATATAGTAAAATTTTCAAATATTAGTATATTTATTATGAATGTTTATTATTATTTTACTTATTAATAATTATTCATTTATGAATAAATATAGAAGTTTTTTTAGTTTTGTTTTAATACAAATGTCAAATGATTTATTTACGAACACAAACTTTAGAAAATAGATTCTTGAAGCTTGTTTGAGATATGAATATGAAACCTGATGTCTTTGAGGTGAAGTGGAGTTTGCTGATGAATGAATTCAAGCTTAAAGACACGAGATGGTTCAAAGAAATGTCTACAAAACATGATTCATGGATACCTGGATATTTTAACGATATTCCAATGTGTGGGTTGATGAAGACTACATCGAGGTCACAAAGTATGAATTTAATTTTTAACACCTACTCAGAAAGTGGGCATTTACTCTTGAATTTCACGATGAATTACGACACTGTCATTCAAAAGCAAAGGAATACTCAATGAGGGTTTGATAAGGCAACAAAGAAAGCATCATATAAAATCGAAACACCTCGAGAAATAGAACTACTAGCATCAATAGTTTATACAAGTACGTTATTTTTTGAGGTGCAAAAGGAAATATATAAAGCAACATTTTTTTGTATATACTCCTATGTTAGTATTGAAGATGGGTGGGAAGTTTGAAGTGTGGAATTCGCAACAACAATCAAAGGGAATTTAAATGTGAATTCAAGGTAATTTAATAGTTTTTTATGAATAATATAATACTTATAAATAACCATGAGAATATTCATATATGAATATTCTGATCATTTTAAAATTATAATATGTTCATATATGAATTGAATTTCTTATATGAATATTTACAATGTTATTAATCATATATGAATATTTATATACGATTATTCATATATGTATATGAATTATTATATATGATTGCAATTATTCATATATGAATACTTATATATGATTGGTCATATATGAGTATTCATATATGAATATGAGTATTTATAAATGATTTACATGTGGAAATTCTATTTAGTTTCCTTTTTATTTTTTTATTATATTTTGCACGAGGTTGAAATAAAAATTGAAGAGAAAGAAATAAATTGCAATTGAGAACATATCAACCGTATGGGTGTTTTATGCAGATATGCTTTCACAATAATGATGAGATGTGTTGTTAAAGAAATTCCTGAAAGGTACAACATGAAAAAAGATGGAGAAAGGATGTGGTATCAAGAAATTATCATTTTAGTTCCCATCAATTCGATTAAGGGGATAGTGAGACTATAAAGCTAGTCAATGATTCATATTGTAGTTTTAAATCAATTTTGGATATTGTAAGAGATGACAAAA
This sequence comes from Lactuca saligna, assembly GCF_052625555.1. Classification (NCBI taxonomy): domain Eukaryota; kingdom Viridiplantae; phylum Streptophyta; class Magnoliopsida; order Asterales; family Asteraceae; genus Lactuca; species Lactuca saligna. Next base: position 254,942,708 of record NC_136424.1, read on the forward strand.
GGAAATTGGCTTCGTTTGTAGAGAAACAACACATTCTATTGAAGAAATTTGAGAGTGATTATACATTTGGTGGATTGAAAAGAAATACAGATGGTGAAGTCGTATGTCGGCTTATGGGTGTTTCAATTCCTATTCCAGAAGAGATTAATATTCATGTTCTCCAAGTTTAAAGCAATAAAGGTTCTGGAATCAAGAAAAGAATTTCAAGTGCATGTGAAACAGCATATGTCAATTCTAAAAAAGAACATAGAATGTGCTCACGATGTGGAGAACGAGTTCCTCACAATTTACGTACATGTCCAGTAAGAATTGCAGTTGCTTAATCAATAAAACACATCTAGGCTTTGTATTTTTTTTTATGTTATTTGGTTATGTTTATTTATAAATATATGCACATAATAATCATAAACACTAATATTCATGTATGAATATTACATTATTCTTGTGTCATTAAGGATTTATCATAATCTATATTTAATTCATTTATATTGATATGGAAAATCAATATGTGAAATAGTTGTTAATTATAAATGAATATATCATTTTTTACTAACTTAATCATAAATGAATGCATCATATTTGTATTCATTTACGATTGAAGTAGTTATTATTTACATATTAAATGTAAATGGATATTTATATTTGTATTCATTTATGAATAAACATAAACAAAATTGAAAACTATCATAAATAAATGCATTATAAATGAATACAAATATGATGTATTAATGATATTTTATTATTAATTTACTAATAAATAAGTTATATTAATATGTGAATTTTGTTAAATTTACATACTATTCCTATCTTAAACATAAATGAATACATCATATTTGTATTCATTTATGATTGAAGAGATTTGGTAATACGCCAATTTGTCCACTATTAGTAGATAAAATGATTTTTTTTCACTTTTGAAGTTTTCCTGTTACTTCCAGTATATTTCGGTAAATTAATTACAAATTTTTTTTTCTAGAATGCCTAAAATTTGTTTGACATCTTATGTTATTATTTATATATTAAAGGTAAATGAATATATCATATTAGTATTCATTTATGAATAACGAGAAATAAAATTGAAAACTATCAGAAACAATCACAATTGTTTATAAATCATTATTATCAACTTCGGAAATATTTGAATATAAAAAACTAATAGAAATAAGCAAACTTGTTTATGTTATATAATCATTGAACACAAAATACTAAAACATGTTCACAAGCATGTCATACACTATTTAAACGATGTTTAAAAATACATAACACCCATTTAAATAAGTTATATTCATATGTGAACTTTGTTAAAATCACATATTATTCCTAACTTAATCATAAATGAATACATCATATTTGTATTCATTTATGATTGAAGATGTTGTTATTTACATATTAAACATAAATGAATATATCATATTAGTATTTATTTATAAATAAACATAAATAAAATTGAAAACTATAAGAAACAAGACAAAATTGCAAAAAGGCCCCTGTAGTATGCATTTTTTGGGGGTTTTAGTCTAAACCCCGACTTTTTTGGATTAGTGGTCCTTTTCGACTAGTTTGTATGTGAAAATGGTCCCTCCGGAAATTGAAATGACTAAATTGCCATCTTCATATATTTTTTTTTTATATTTTTTCTATTTAATTAAATATTTTATTGATAATAAATTGGGGCCCACACCCCATTCTCTCTCTCTCTCTCTCTCTCTCTCTGTCTTCACACACAGATCCATTAGGATCATCTGGAGGCTTAAGATTAACTCATTCATCCTCAATCTTAACTCTTTCAAACTTTCCCAATCTCCAAATTCATGTCTGATAAGCTCTCCAAAACAAACCTTAATCTGCAAACTTCACTTATTGATCGTCGTCGTCCACCATAGTCAGACACCCACCAAAGTTGGACTGTTGCCATTCATCAAAGCTATGATCTTCTCGACTTTGCCAATATCATTTCAACCTCCGCCATAGCTTGACTATCACCACCCAAAGACACATCCTTGCTAACAATAGTCTCACTAGAACGATTCCTGAAGAGCTCACCACTCTTCATGATCTTAAAAAATTAGACCTCGCCAACTGTGATAACCAGACACTTTTACATTGTGAAATTGATCCATATATCTATAATTCACGTGAATTTAGCATCTTTTAGCAAAATATTGGGTCCGTGCGAGTGTTTTAGGCTTAGTATATCATAGATGTGGGCCATAGGAAGGGTTAGGAAGGGTGTTGCATCGAAAAATCTAGCCAAACACACCAAGAGAGGTGTGTGCGGCCGCACACCCAACCGCAAACCCCCTCCAGCCTCACATCCGACCCTATATATAGTATAGGACCCTTTCCATTCACTTTTGGATGCACTCTCTTCCTCTCACTACTTTCTCTCTCTAAAAACATCACCCAAGAACACTTAGCAGGCCTCCAAAATGTGAAGAACATCATCTTTCAGCTTGTTATAGAGGTAAAACACTTGAAACCAAGCCTAAAACTCATAGTGTTCTTCGTGTTCTTCACTCCTTGAAGGAGTGCGGCCGCACACCCTCATCAGGTGGCTGCACACATTCAAAACACCCTCCAAAGTGAGAGTATGGCCACACAATCGACACATAAGACTCAAACAAGGAGTGTACGGCCGCACACCCCTGTGTACGGCCGCACACTCTAGTGTGCAGCCTCACACACAAGTCTGGCCGCATTCTCTAGCCGCACACTCACTTTGATGGTTATACACCCACCCTAATACTCATATTTGTCCTTAAACTTGCATAGATCATTGAGTATAGAACACGGGACGCTTAGTCCTTGTGATTACAAGCCCTTAGGGTGATTTTCCCAACATTTTTAGTCATCAAACACCCTAGCTCTAATGTATATATATGTGTCACCATATGATTAATAGGGGCTACTTGCATTCAGAACATCCGTTGACACTCGACACCCATATCGATAGCACACTTGAACCCTACGTCAAACGGTGAGTTCATACCCCTTAATTAATTCTTCAAATGTTTTTAATTGTTTTTATGGGGGGAATACAAGTCGAATCCAATACATTGCAGAATCAATCACACGTGATTTAAGACTTATTATCAACCTCATTTTCATGAATAGATTGTCTCAAAAACTGATTTTCAATGTTTTCAAACTTTTTATTATTTCCAAATCATATCTACACTAATATATTTATATAAATATGTATTGAAGGACTTAGATTTGATAACTGACCTTATTTCCTGTTCTTGTTTAATTGTGGACTTAGGGTATTAGGTTATCTGTCTGACTGCCATTTAGTACTTAGTTATATATCTTGTATATTTGTGTTAGATATAAAAGTTTTCACTCTTGTTCGATACTCCTAGATATAGTAGACACTCAATCAAGTACTCTATTTAACTATAATAGGTATAGGATTTCCGTTCATTACCGATGTTACTATAATACACATTATGGTCAGTACAATTACAAGACTATATGTACCATACACTATGTGAAAAGAACGCTATATACTATACTAAGCTAAGGTAACACTATCCACTATATGAAGAAACATTATAAACTACGTCAAGAGAACATTACATAGTACACTATGAGAATACTATATACTATACGATAGAAAATACTACAATGGAATGTGATGCATTATTTCTTTATATGACACTTTGCAATGCAACTATGGGGTAACCATCGCTTCCTAGAAGGAGAGCGACCACTATGTGTATAGATCTATACGGGATGGATTTTCCCCCATCCCGACTGCTAGCTACACTCCGAGACTTTTGGCCCAGGGATGACAAACACTATTACACTATTGGTGACCTGGAGGGTCAGCCGTTGTACTACTGTCACTCAGTATGATTTCATACGAGATCACATTCAAACTATAATTAAACACACATCCCGAGGTGCATACAAAATTAATACTATCCGGAGTTTACATTCACTATTACATTTAACCGGCAGGGGCGCTGCTGGGGTGAAACTCTATTCCTTCTCTATAATGAACGAGTTTAAAACTGTATTTTCATTACTGATATATTCACGAGAAGACTATTACCTTTACAAAGAAAGAAACAAACTTACAAATAACCTAGTTTTGGTAAAATACTACTTTTGCTGGAAAATATGGGATTTTCTATGAATCAGACTACTTTCAAATTTTGATAACATCCATTTCACTACAAGATTGTAAATACTTTTATACAAGCAACGACACTAAATACTTATGAACTCACTAGCTTTATGCTGATACTCGTTTTCAAAATAACTTGTATTCTCAGGTCAACAATAAACAGGTACTGGTGCAGCTTTTGGAAGATGGAGCACATATAAGACTCATCTTTTATTTTGTTTATACTTTTGGTGTCTACATAAATGCACAGAACACGCTTGTATTTCAATTATTATATTAATGCAATGGATGTGGTTGCTTGTTTTTACTATTATGCGTTGTTATGATACTGAACATGACGTCCTCCACCCCATAACGTATTCGCCGTTCTCGGTTTTGGGGTGTGACAGATTGGTATCATAGCATTGTTTATAGTGAATCAAGTATATCAACCCATAAAAGATATACGAACTATAAACACTTTGGGACTAAAACACTCTGACCAAGAATATATACTTTTAATACTAAAATATTTAACTAAGTGTATATATATATATATATATATATATATACATCCACGAATACAAAGGGTCAGTATCATAATAGAACATAACAAAAGTAGTAAGATTGTTGAGCAGCACATTTAGGTTTAGAGACATATAGTCACATCTGGGTGGATGTAGCCTGATCAACTACATCTTTCTAGGAGTAACTAGCATGTGCCTAAGAGTGGTTGTGGTGCTGCAACAAGTCTAAAATTTACCAATACTACCACAAGAATTCTAACACGAGAATACTATAAGAGTATTCTGCATCACTATAATTTACATATGTGAGAACTAAAAGCGTCATTATTACGAGAGCAATAGTTGCTAAGTGGATACCCTATGATTACATGTGACTAAGACGTCATAGACTTAGAATCTATGATCTTTGCTTTACTTCCTGTTCCTTGTTTGGTTGTGGATTTAGAGTTAGGGTCGCTTAATTGAAGGTATGTTTCGTTTCGGTCGCATGTAATTAGTATGCACTATGCAGGTATATGTGTAACTAATAATGATCCTATTATAAGTATCTTAGATTAGTACGTGTATTAACTATTCTTCCCCTTTTCTTGCATAGATATCATGGCCGGATTTCATCATGGTGACCCATACTTCCCAAGTCATGACAATGCGGGATGGCTTGAAGAAGATCCCGATGAGGAACATCAAATCCCTTTGGATGACCACCAAGCAAAAGGCTTCTCGAATGAGTCTAACTCCGAACCCGAAGTCAACAACCTACCCCCTGTGGCCCCGGTCCCAAACCCTAACCCCCGTCAGGCCTTCCACGGCCCGACGCCTGCATGGGTGGAATTCATAGAAACGTGGGGTCAGGAGCAAAATCAACCCATGCCCTTCAATGGAGACCGAAGCTTTTACAACACAAGTGAAGGAGGATCAGCGGACAGAGTCTTACCCATCCTAGTCCGAAGAGTTGCCCGCAATGAAATTCAAGGCAAGACAGCCCTCCAGCGTATCGCAGAGGTTGATACAAATAGAGGACTGCAATCACTTCGCACCAGCCTCTTGGAGCATGCTAGTGAGAGGTCTGCAGCAGGCCACGAGGCCTTGCTACGGGCATTCACCGAGACCCAAGCTGAAGTCATAGAACTCCGAGTTCGTCAGAAGGTCTACGAGCGACACCTCCTCGACATGGAATGCCAACTGGATGATCTTCGAGTTCGCCCGAGAAACATCTGCCGGCGCCGATAAAAGATGACTAGCGCATCTTTTCTTTTGACTTAGGGATAGCCTTTAGCATCTGTGTTTGAATGAAACACTTGTCTATATAATATTCTCATCTTTCAGTATGTTATGCAGTCATCTAGACTATCAATCATTTTCCCCTTATGGTTTGATGTAAGGTCTACCGTTAGGCTATTTTTCCAAAACTTATTTACATCAGTAATACCATTAATATTGATAGTTATCTAACCTATTGGGAAAAGTCTATACTCTTATGTCTCCTTACTCGGTATATGACTTTGTCTGACAACATGTATATGGTGGCTTAATTCATAAAACACTCTCATCATACTCACAATTGTTTCTCACTATTGTCGTCATCCTTACAAATTTTCAGCAAAAGATGCCTCCCCGTAAGCGCCCAAACAGAGGCAGACCTGCGGCTCAAACTCCTCCACCACCACCCCCTCCACAGTTCGATTCGGTGATGTTTCAAACGACTGTAACCGCAGCAGTGACTGCAGCTCTGGCTCAAATAAATTCTGGTGATGCAAGTGGTGCTGGAATGGGCGGCAATTCTAGACATAGTGAAGATCATCAACGCACACAAGGATGCACCTATAAGGATTTCATGAACTGCAAACCAACCTTCTTCAATGGGACCGTAGTAATCCTTGCATTATCTCAGTGGTTCGAAAGAATGGAGGCTGTCTTCGACATGTGCTTGTGCCCCGAGGAAAGCAAGATTAAATTTGCTGCTTGCACCTTCACTGAAAGGGCCTTGACATGGTGGAATAGTCATGTTAAATCACTCTCCCTGGTAATAGCCAACGCCATGGGTTAGGACACACTAAAGGACCTATTGATGATAGAGTACTGCCCTAGGGGCGAAGTTCAGAAACTCGAAGAGGAACTCTGGAACCTCAAAATGAAGGGGACCAACATAGTGGCTTATACTGCCAGGTTCTGCGACCTGGTAACTATGTGTCCTAACATGATCCCTTCTGAAAGCAAGAAGATTGAGTGATACATATGGGATTTAGTGCCCCCGTATCGAGGGAACGTTTTATCTTCACGCCCTACGACCTTTGATAGTACCAAGAAAAATTGGCTCAAAGGTTGATTGATCATGAAGTTCCCTCCACCCATCAACAACTACAATGGTTGCCACTGCACCAACCACGTCATCCGACAACAAGAGGAAACAGTGAGACCGGAAGAAGGGCAAGTCAACTTAATCATCATCCAAAACCAACAGACGGTGGCTTTCCATGCTGCCACTACTCCTGCTGCCCCTACACTGGCCAAAACCTATGCTGGAAACCTACCCAAGTGCACAAAGTGCTCTTTCCATCATCACGATCCCTATCGTGAAATGCACTGCACTAACTAGAACTAGAAGGGTCATACCGTTCGGTTTTGCAAGTCTCAACCCAAACCCATCAGCCATGTTCCCAGTACCGGAGTGGGTCAAGCCTGTTATGGCTGTGGAGAGGTCGGACACTTCAAAAGAAACTGCCCGAAAGCTGGGAATGCGGGAGGAACAGGAAGACTACTTGCTATCGGTCACAATGAAGTAGTGGCAGACCCCACAGTAGTCATGGGTACATCCCTTCTTGATAACTCTTATGCTTGTATCCTCTTAAATAGTGGAGCAGAAAGAAGTTTTGTAAACCAAAACTTAAGCACTTACTTAAACAATCCTCACAACCATTAAAAGAAACCTTCATCGTAGAGATGGCTAACGGAAAGATAGAAAGTTCTAACGAGATCTACATAGGTTGTACCCTCACGCTAGATGATCGTTCATTTCCTATCGACCTCATACCAGTATTGATCAAAAGTTTCGACATCATCGTGGGCATGGACTGGTTGAGTCCCCATCGTGCCGATATATTGTTCTTCTACAAAGCCATCCGTCTAAAACTACCGAATAACGAAACTCTGTTAATCTACGGAGACAAACACAACAAGAATCTTCGTATCATTTCAAGTATTCAAGCTCAGAAGTACTTGCGTAAAGAATACCATGCATTTGTTGCACACGTTGTCGACACGAGCCGGAAAATGAAAGATCTAAAATACTTCCCCGTAGTATGCGACTTTCCTGACGTCTTCCCTGAGGAGTTACCAGGTTTACCTCCGCAACATCAAGTCGAGTTCAAGATCGACTTAATTCCAAGAGCTACCCCTTTAGCCAAATCGCCCTATCGTCTAGCGCCTGCTGAGATGCAAGAATTGTCCGGTCACCTAAACGAGTTGCTCAGCAAGGGCTTTATAAGACCGAGTTTCTCACCCTGGGGAGCGCCGGTCTTGTTCGTAAAGAAGAAAGACGGATCGTTTTGTATGTGCATCGATTACAGAGAACTCAACAAACTAACGATTAAAAATCTTTACCCTCTTCCTTGTATAGATAATCTCTTTGACCAACTTCAAGGGGCGAATTACTTCTGCAAGATTGATCTAAGGTCCGGATACCATCAGTTGCGAGTGCTCAAGGAGGATGTTCCGAAAACCGCCTTCCGAACACGTTACGGGCACTATGAGTTCGTAGTGATGCTATTTGGACTGACCAACGTTCCCGCAATATTCATGGACCTAGTGAATAGGGTGTGCCATCTTTACTTGGATCAATTCGTCATCGTCTTCATTGATGACATACTAGTTTACTTTCGAAGTGAGGAGGAGCATAGCGAGCACCTACGACAAGTCTTGGAAACCCTACGATCAGAGAAGCTATACGCGAAGTTCTCTAAGTGCGAATTTTGGATCCGAAAGGCCGAATTCTTAGGCCACATGGTTAGTGAAGAAGGAATGCATGTGGACCCATCCAAGATTAAAGCTATTGAGAGCGGGTAAGCAGCGAAGACGCCTACAGAAAATCGCCAATTCCTAGGTCTCGCTACTACTATCGCAGGTTCATTCAAAATTTCTCCCGAATCGTGAAACCTCTTACAACATTAACCCAGAAGGGTGTGACCTTTGACTGGGGAGAGAAATAGGAGAAGGCATTCCAAACCTTGAAACGTGCTTTATGTATACTATCCCTTCCTGAGGGAACATATGCCTTTGTGGTTTACTGCGATGCGTCCAATCAGGGGCTCGGTTGTGTTCTGATGCAACGAGGTAAGGTCATCACCTACGCTTCAAGACAGCTGAAGACACACGAAGTCAACTACACCACACATGATCTCGAATTAGGAGCGGTTGTGTTCGCTCTAAAGATTTGGAGACACTATCTGTACAGTATAAAGAGCACGATATACACTGATCACAAAAGCCTCCAACACATACTTAACCAGAAAGAGCTCAATATGAGACAACGATGGTGGGTCGAACTACTCAAAGATTACGAATGCGAAATTCAATATTACCCGGGTAAAGCCAATGTAGTAGTAGACGCCCTGACTCGGAAAGAATATTTTGGTCGAAAGGTTAAATCACTGACAATGACTATCCATTCTCACTTATCCGCGCAAATCCGTGAAGCCCAGATGGAAGCCCTAAAACCAGAAAATGTTATAAATGAAACTTTAAGGGGAGTAAATAATAACCTTGAGATCCGAGGAGACGAAGTTTATTGTTTCATGGACCGGATCTGGACCCCAAAGTTCGGTGGTTACAGAGAGGTTTTCATGAATGAAGCTCACAAGACCAGGTACTCCATTCACCCAGGTTCGGACAAGATGTACCTTGATCTCAAGAAGTTATATTGGTGGCCAAACATGAAAGCCGAGATCACTACCTTTGTGGGCAAGTGCCTGACTTGTGCCAAGGTGAAGGTCGAATATCAGAAACCCTCGGGTCTGCTCTAACAATCCGAGATACCTGAGTGGAAATAGGAGATGATTTCTATGGATTTCATTACTAAATTACCCAAATCTCCGAGTGGGTACGATACTATTTGGTTAATTATCAATCTATTGACAAAATCCGCCCATTTCCTGCCAATCAAAGAAAATTTCAAGATGGAAAGGCTCACATGAATCTACATCCAAGAGATTATTTGACTACATGGCGTTCCTATATCTATTATCTTCGATAGGGATAGTAGGTTCACTTCAAGATTCTGGCAATCACTGCAAAGAGCCCTAGGAACAAGGTTGGACATGAGTACAGCCTACCATCCGCAGACCGACAGACAAAGTGAAAGGACTATCCAAACTCTGGAAGACATGCTACGAGCATGTGTGATCGACTTTGGTAAGGCGTGGGATACGCACTTATCCTTGGTCAAGTTTTCCTACAACAACAGTTACCATACGAGCATCAAGGCAGCTCCATTTGAAGTCCTCTACGGCCGAAAGTGCAGATCCCCTTTGTGTTGGGCTGAGGTGGGTGACACCCAGTTAGCTAAAGGATGGATACCTGACAACACTCTCACAGGTCCGGAGATCATTCGAGAAACGACCGAGAAGATTGTTCAAATTCGTGAAAGATTAAAAGCCGCTAGAGACTAACAGAAAAGCTACGCAGACAAATGAAGAAAACCCTTGGAGTTCCAGGTGGGAGACCGAGTCCTTCTGAAAGTCTCACCCTGGAAAGGCACGATATGCTTTGGAAAGCGTGGAAAACTAAATCCAAGATACATAGGGCCTTTCGAAATTCTCGCTAGAATCGGCCCTGTAGCTTACAAACTCAATCTACCTCGGGAGCTTAGTAACATACATCCTACATTCCACGTCTCAAACTTGAAGAAGTGTCTATTCAAAGAGACTCCTGTACTCCCACTCAACGAGATCGAGATCAACGAGAGCCTCAATTTCGTGGAAGAACCGGTGGAGATTATGGATTGAGAGGTTAAACGAACGAAACAAAGTCGCATCCCTATAACGAAGGTTCATTGGAATGCCAAAAGAGGACCGGAGTTCACTTGGGAGCGGAAAGATCAAATGAAAATTAAATACCCCCATCTTTTTACTTAGTTATTTGTAATAACTTAACTGCCTAAACTCTAAATTTCGGGATGAAATTTCCCTAACGGGGGAGAATGTGACAACCTGACACTTTTACATTGTGAAATCGATCCATATATCTATAATTCACATGAATTTAGCATCTTTTAGCAAAATTTTGGGTTCGCACGAGTGTTTTAGGCTTAGTATATCATAGATGTGGGCCATAGGAAGGGTTAGGAAGGCTGTTGCATCAAAAACTCTCACCAAACACACCAAGAGAGATGTGTGTAGCCGCACACTAGTGTGTGCGGCCAGCCAGCCGCACACCCAACCGCAAACCCCCTCTAGCCTCACACCCGACCCTATATATAGTAGAGGACCCTTTCCATTGACTTTTGGCTAAACTCTATTCCTCTCTCTACTTTCTCTCTCTAAAAACTAATGAGTTTTGAGCATTCTAATACTTCCTAAGTGTACATGCAACCCTAATAACCTTGGATCTATGTTTGTCTAATTATCATACAAAGTTTATTCCCAAGGTTATGATCCTATCTAGCATACATGAGGAACAATTTTAACTTGAATAAAAGATAGAACTACATACCTTGTTGTTGATTTTGATCCTTGAAACCTTGTGAGCCTAGCACCCCAAGTGTGATGCCTCAAATGCTTCACACAACACCAAATTCTACGGAGTAAACTTGGAGAGAAAGTATAACACTCTAAAAATTGGCTCTAGCCCTCAAGTATGCATGCATGTAACCGATTTTGGGAGAAACATGAGCTTTATATAGTGTTGACACATCTAGGGTTACACCATGTAAACCCTAATGTGTCATGACTCTTCATTTCCATGACCCATGGGTTTGTAACTCCCATGGAGCCTCCATGGAGCATCCAATGGGTTTAACCCAACTTGATTATCCATGGAGCCTCTTAGCCCACTATACAAGATATGGATGATTTACATAATCAACCCATATGTTTACATAGTTATCTTAATTAATTCTAAATTAATTCATGATCAAACTAATTAAATAATATTACTAATATATTAGAAGTTATAATATATTAATAACCACAAGTATTATTTCTCTCATTTAGTCTATCCAATTGCATGGTGCCATGCAACCCAAATGGACCATGCCAGGTCAGGTCAAGTACCTACCAGAAATAGTTATGGACTTAAACACGTTATCCAATAGTCTCCCACTTGGATAAGTCTAATAACAATAATTGTAATACTTCAGGAACCGATCAGCACTCGTAGCTCTTTTCAAGGTTTCTCGGAACTGAGAAGATGATGGTACGTCATTTTAGATAAGGGATCATATAATCCTCTGTTCTAGATATCAGCCGGACAAATACATGGAAAATGGTCTTACTTATTGTCCAACAGTTTGTTTCCCGATTTTCAATTTGTTTGAGAAAGAACTTAATTGAACACATCAATTTAGTTCTGACCGGGCCCGATACATAGGTCAAAACATAATCATCGAGGGGCCCATATATCATCTTCTAATCCAAGAAGGAACAGATAAACTTCGACTCATATGCTTGTTTTACTACTTGTTAAATTACACACAAACGCACGTTTTATAACATCGAGTTACCAATGCGGTTTCGTACACTCAATGCATAACTAACTCATAGTTAACAAGTCATATATCTAGGTTTGAAGACTTATATGATATTACCATCTCGCAATCACCCGAGATAAATTCCACAAAGTGATACTAGCGAGCGTGGGTTGAATCCAATACTCAGAACTTATGAGCACTCATGAGTGTTAAGGCCATGTCCAACATCTTAGACCTCTACAACCAACTCATGTCAGTCTTACTTCATATCTACTTCCAACATATGACTGACTATGGATAATTTGAATAATATGTAAAACAACATAAATATTCAGGAAGTCAAAACATGCAAAAGAAATAATAGTAAACGATTGACAAGGGATAGCAACACTTTACTCATAAATAAACACACCTTTTATTCATCATCAAATGTCAATTACATTTTACAAATTCAAAATTATCTAACTACTAAGACTAATATCATCCTTCAGCCCTATGCTCCTAGCATGCTAGAGATGCTTAACCCTACTCAGTCCCTTCGTGAGGGGATCTGCCTATTTCTCATTCGATGATACCCTCTTTGCCACGAGGAGTCCTTCTTCTATACGATGTCTGATGAAATGATATTTTCTGTCAATGTGTCTGGATATCCCATGATCCTTTGGTTCCTTTTCTAAGGCAACTGCACTTTCACTATCACAAAAAATCTTTATGGGCTTCGATATAGCAGGTAAAACTCCAAGGTCTCAAATGAAGTTCTTTAGCCACATAGCCTCTTTTTCCGCCTCACTTGCCGCTATATACTCTAATTCGCAAATTGAATCAGCCACTTTCTCCTACTTGGAACTTTTCCAAGAGATTGCTCCTCCGTTTAAGGTAAAGACCCAACTCGATTGAGAGTGGAAATTGTCCCTTTCAGTCCGGAACCCAGCATCACTATACCCTACAACTCTCAAGTCCAACCAAGGGTAAGGACACAGTCCTTAGTCCTCCGCAGGTACTTGAAAATGTTCTTTACCGCTGTCTAGTGAGCCTTACCAGGATTCTCCTGATACCTGCTAACCATGCTTAAAGCAAAGGCTACATCAAGACGAGTACAAGTCATAGCATACATGATCGAGCCTACTGCCAAAGCATAAGGTACCCGACTCATTTCTGCTATCTCATCCTCAGTACTCGGGCTCTGAGTCTTACTCAGTCTAGTGTTACTCTGGATGGGTAACTCTCCTTTCTTGGAATCTTGCATGTTAAATCTCTTCATTACCTTATCTAAGTATGTACTCTGACTAAGTCCAATTAGTCTTTTACTTCGGTCTCTCAAGATCCTTATCCCTAGAATATAGGCAGCTTCTCCTAGGTCCTTCATAGCGAAACACTTCCCAATCCAGGACTTAACTTCCTGCAGAGTTGGGATGTCATTTCCTATGAGTAGTATGCCATCCACATACAACACCAAAAAGCTAACTATACTCCCACTAGCCTTGACATATACACAAGATTCATCTTCACTCCTAGAAAAGCCAAACTCTTTGACCTTCACATCAAAGCAAAGATTCCATCTGCGAGGTGCTTGCTTTAATCCATAGATGGATTTCTCAAGCTTACACACTATATTAGGGTACTCTATGCTGACAAAACCCTTTGGCTGATTCATGTAAACATCCTTAACCAACTTTCCATTAAGGAAAGCAGTTTTGATATCCATTTGCCATATTTCATAGTCATGAAATGCAGCTATGGCTAACAATACCCTAATAGACTTAATTTCGGCTATTAGTGAAAAGGTATCATCATAATCAACTCTTGGAGTTTGTGAATAGCCCTTTGCAACCAGTCGTGCCTTATAAGTGTATACATTACCATCCATGTCGGTCTTCTTCTTGAAGATCCATTTGCATCCAAGCGTCTTACGATATGACACATTGTCAACCAAGTCCCAGACCTGTTGTCATACATGGATTGTATCTCGCTATCCATTGCCTCTTTCCATTTAGCAGACTCGGGGCCTGCCATGGCTTCCACATAGCTGTTAGGTTCATCCAGACTTACGAGTGTCCCGTCACTGATAAGTGTCTCACCTTCCGCAGTAATATGGAAACCATAGTAAATCTCAAGTTCATTCCTAACCCTTGTGGAATGCCTCAGAGGTACAATTGGAGGTATAATAGGAGCAACACGAGGTTCCTCCTCAAGTTGACTGCTAGGGTTTGAGGTTCCTTCACCACTTGACTCTTGAAGTTCTTCAAGGTCAATTAGCCTCCCACTGTCTCCTTGGCTTATGAACTCTCTCTCTCGAAAGACAGCCCTCCTTGCTACAAAGACCACATTCTCACTAGGTCTGTAGAAGAGGTAACCAAAGGATTTTAGTGGGTAGCCGATGAAATACACCTGTCACTTCGAGGTTCGAGTTTGTCATGAGTCTCGCATCTCACGAAAGCCTCGCAACCCCAAACCTTGATGTGGTCTAGACTATGAACTTTTCCAATCCACATCTCGTTAGGTGTTTTGGCAACTTCCTTTGTAGGGACCAGATTAAGGATATGGGTGGCAGTCTCTAAGGAATACCCCCAAAATGAGATTGGTAGTGTAGCTCGACTCATCATGGAACGAACCATGTCCAACAAGGTTCGATTACACCTCTCAGCTACACCATTCAAGTGTGGTGTCCTGGGAGGTGTCAATTGTGAGACAATCCCACATTCCCTTAGATAGTCGAGGAACTCAGTACTAAGATACTCACCACCACGATCAAATCGAAGCATCTTAATGTTCCTGCCCAATTAATTCTCGACTACCTCTTTAAACTCTTTAAACCTTTCAAAAGTCTCTGCCTTATGCTTGATTAAGTAGACATATCCATATCTACTATAATCATCTGTAAAAGTCACATAATAATGATTAGCATCCCTAGTGGCAGTTTTGAAGGGTCCACACACATCTGTGTGTACAAGATCCAACAAACCTTCACCCCTTTCACAAGAACCAGTGAAAGGTGACTTTGTCATTTTTCCAAGTAAGCATGATTCACAATTATCATCTGACTTTAGGTCAAATGATTCCAAAACTCCATCCTTTTGGAGTTGGCCTATGCGTTTCTTGCTTATATGTTCACGATGACAATGCCATAATGATGCTTTATCCAAGTTATTATCATTAGTAGAATCAATACAGAACACATTATTGCCTAACTTATCTACAACAGACACAACTTCATACACACCATCACAATGTAATGCTTTAAAATAAACCACATTATTAAAGAAAGCATTTATTCCACCAATTTCATTATCAAAAGACAAGGTAAAACCTTGTTTATACAAAGCATGAAAGGAAATAACATTTCTTTCCATTTCTGGCGAATAACAATGTTTATTCAAATCTAAAGTAAATCCACTACTAAGCAACGAAGTATAAACTCCAATCTTGGTTATAGGTGAAACTTTCCTATTCCCCATGATCAAGTTTATCTTTTCATGCTCCACATTCTCACTTCTGCTTAGTCCCTGCAATTCATAACAAATATGAATACCGCAACCGGTATCAAGGACCCAAGAGTTACAATAGAGTGAATTATTAGATGAGATAGTGTAAATACCTGCATGGTTGGGTTTAACTTTCCCATCCTTCAAATCTTGCTGGTACTTTGGACAGTTACGCTTCTAGTGCACCTTTTCATGGCAATAGAAGCATTTAGCCTCTTTGGGATTAGAAGAAGGTGTAAAGGAACCTTTCTTCGTTCCGCTAGAAGAGGAGCCATCAAGGGTCTTACCCTTGGTACCCTTCGAAGGGTTCTTTCTCTTCTTCCCTCTAACTTTCCCGATTGCCAGGACAGGTGTTGAGTTTAGGAGTCCCTGAAGTTTTCCAAGTGTAACTTCCTCCTTATTCATGTGGTATGTCATGCGAAATTGATCATTACACGAAGGTAAGGAGTGAAAAATAATATCTATTGCTAACTCCTCAGGGAAGTTCACATTCAACTTCATCAATCGATCCATATACCTTTGCATTTTCTGCATGTGGCTTGTGATGGGTTCACCATCTTTCATTCGGGTTGTGATCATAGAGGAGATGATTTCATATTGCTCTTGACGAGCACCCTGATGGTAGCGGTCCATCAAATCCTGATGCATCTCAAAAGGATAGTAGTCCTCATAGGACTTTTGGAGCTCAGCTGTCATGGTGGCCATCATGATGCATGCCACTTTGGTAGCATCTCTTTCATGAACCTTATATTCAGCAAGCTCCTCAGGAGTAGTAGTTGGCTTAGGCACCTTGAGCTCCTTGTCAAGAACATATTCCTTGTTCTCGTAACAAGTGACCATCCTGATGTTTTTGATCCAGTTAGTAAAGTTGGATCCATCAAAGATGACTCCCCCACAAAGGTTCATGAGAGAGAAGGAGCCAGTAGGGTTAGAGCCAGGAGTAGCATTGTTGGAAGACATCTGAAAGGAAGAAAGTAAGTTTAGTTTAGATATGGGGATAGTCCTTAATAAAACACCCAACTGTAATATTAAGGCTATGATCCAATCACAATATATTATAACCTAGAAGAGGGATGCCGTAATCCAAGTTATAACATATTTGAAAGGTAGGTGAATGGCGATTCACTAATTTCCACCATGAAAATGAAACATAAATTATTAGGTTTTATTTGGCTTTTAGAAATTCCTAGATTCTTTGAGATTCATTGAACTTTTCAATGGCATGTTTCAATCTCGAGTGTGGCCTTCATGTTTTGTGACTGGGATACCGAGGATCACAAAATAAGGTGTGAAGTAACCATGAAAATTACTTGGTACCCTTAATGTTTTTCACTTAATCGTAGTGCCGGTAAACCACATGCGCTCCTTCCAACCTCATGAAAAAACCTTAAGTCACCCTTTTCCTTCCTTGTTAAGTCCAAGTTAGTGTGTCGGTAAACCACACATGCTCCACCAACGACTTAAACAAGGTGCAAAGTGTAATTTCATGGATTAGCACCTTATTCACATTTTTCCTAAAGTAACTAAGATTGGGAATTTATAAAATATTTAGTTACTTTATAATAATCATTATACTTTTAATGAGTATTTTTAAGTCATTGTCCTACCTGTTCGCCTGACGACCCTCCACCAGTCAAGCAAGCGGTGGGTGAGAGTGGACACCCATTAAGTTGCCATTTTATAGGCAACAACCTTATACCCACCTTATAGACTGGCTTCGTGAATGAGGCATACTAGCGTTAAGACGACTTTGATCTTATATATATATATATATATATATATATATATATATATATATATATATATATATATATATATATATATACATATATATATATATATATATGTGCGTATATATATATATTATTACTATTATTATTATTAGCTTATAATATTATAAGTATAAGGGTTGAATTTTAACTTTTTAAAATTCTAAGGGTTGGAACTAAAGTTTAAATCAAGACTTTACTTGTTCCAAAACTTGAGGGCAAGTTTTGTAAACTTTCAAAACTTTTCATTTCTTGTAACTTATGAGTTAATAGAGTATTAAAAATGAAGACTCTTCATTTTTTATAACTCATGTGTTATTTTAATGGTTTTTAACAAAGTGACTTTTGGTTTTCCATAACTTGAGGACAAGTTATGGACTCCATTAAAACACATAATGATCATGATTTAATCTACCACACAGGTTACAAACAATTCCTATGATCATCAAAATATCATAAGAACAAGAACATGAATATGAACACTTTCATGAAAACAAAATTACACTTAAAACTTGTAATTTTGATAATTGTCATTGTAAATGGATTAGCATAAACACTACACCATCTAAAACATGTTTACAAAAACCAAAACAATTTAGGGTAATGTTTCTAGTCCATTTCCAGCAACTAAAATCGAAATTCTGAAAACTGTAGCTTCTACTCGTCGAGTACAAGAACAAACTCTACGAGTAGCTTGAATTTGGTCATGGACTCTTCGAGTCCCCCCATGGACTCGGTGAGTTCATACGAGCAGAAAGAAAAACAATTTTTTTCAACAGCTTGCACAAATAATCAACAAACAAGCCTAGGCTCTAATACCACTGATGGGTTTTGAGCATTCTAACACTTCCTAAGTGTACATGTAACCCTAATAAACTTGGATATATGTTTTTCTAATTATCATGCAAAGTTGATTTCCAAGGTTATGATCCTATCTAGCATACATGGGGAACAATTTTAACTTGAATAAAAGATAGAACAACATACCTTGTTGTTGATTTTGAGCCTTGAAACCTTGTGAGACTAGCACCCCAAGTGTGATGCCCCAAATGCTTCACACAACACCAAATGCTATGGATTAAACTTGGAGAGAAAGTATATCACTCTAAAAATAGGCTCTATCCATCAAGTATGCATGCATGTTACCGGTTTTGGGAGAAACATGAGTTTTATATAGTGTTGACACATCTAGGGTTACACCATGTAAACCCTAATGTGTCATGACTCTTCATTTCCATGACCCATGGGTTTGTAACTTCCATGGAGCCTCCATGGAGCATCCAATGGGTTTAACCCAACTTGATTATCCATGGAGCCTCTTAGCCCACTATACAAGATATGGATGATTTACATAATCAACCCATATGTTTAATTAGTTATCTTAATTAATTCTAAATTAATTCATGATCAAACTAATTAAATAATATTATTAATATATTAGAACTTATAATATATTAATAACCACAAGTGTTATTTCTCTCATTTAGTCTATCCAACTGCATGGTGCCATGCAACCCAAATGGACCATGCCGGGTCGGGTCAAGTACCTACCACAAATAGTTATGGACTTCGACACCTTATCCAACAAAAACATCACCCAAGAACACTTTGAAGGCCTCAAAACCGTCAAACGGTGAGTTCATACCCCTTAATTAACCTTTCAAATGTTTTTAAAATTTTTTTTACGGGGGGGAATACAAGTTGAATCCAATACATTGCAGAATCAATCACACGTGATTTAAGACTTACTATCAAAAGGATTTTTACATTTTTAAAGTATTATGTCAGTAAAATTATGTCAAATCTTTATCAACCTCATTTTCATGAATCAATTGTCTCAAAAAATGATTTTCAATGTTTTCAAACCTTAAATTATTTCTAAATCATATCTACACTAATATATTTATATAAATGAGTATTGAAGGACCTAGAACTGATAACTGACCTTATTTCCTGTTCTTTTTTTATTGTGGACGTAGGGTATTAGGTTATCTATCTGACTATCGTTTAATACTTAGTTATATATCTTGTATATTTGTGTTAGATATAAAAGTTTTCACTCTTGTTCGATACTCCTACATATCGAAGACACTCAATCAAGTACTCTATTTAACTATAATAGGTATAGTTAAGGATTTCCATTCATTACCGATGTTACTATAATACACATTATGGTCAGTAAAATTACAAGACTATATGTACCATACATTATGTGAAAAGAACACTATATACTATACTAAACTAAGGTAACACTATCCACTATATGAAGGAACACTATAAACTACGTCAAGAGAACATTACATAGTACACTATGAGAATACTATATACTATACGAGAGAAAATACTACAATGGAATGTGATGCACGATTTCTCTATACGACACTTTATTATGTAACTGTCGGGTAACCATCGCTTCCTATAAGGAGAGCGACCACTATGTGTATAGATCTATACGGGACGGATTTTCCCCCATCCCGACTACTAGCTACACTTCGAGCCTTTTGGCCCAGGGATGACAAACACTATTACACTATTGGTGACCTGGAGGGTTGGCCGCTGTACTACTATCACTCAGTATGATTTCATACAAGATCACATTCAAACTTTTATTAAACACACATCCCGAGGTGCATACAAAATTAATACTATCCGGAGTTTACATTCACTATTACATTTAACCGGCAGGGGTGCTGCTGGGGTGAAACTCTATTCCTTCTCTATAATGAACGTGTTTAAAACTGTATTTTCATTACTGATATTTTCACGAGAAGACTTTTACCTTTACAAAGAAATGAACTTACATATAACCTAGTTTTGGTAAAATACTACTTTTGCTGGAAAATATGGGATTTTCTATGAATCAAACTAGTTTCAAATTTTGATAATAGCCATTTCACTACAAGATTATAAACAATTTTATACAAGCAACGACACTAAATACTTATGAACTCACCAGCTTTATGCTGATACTCGTTTTCAAAATAACTTGTATTCTCAGGTCAACAATAAATAGGTACTGGTGCAACTTTTGGAAGACGGAGAACATATAAGACCCATCTTTTATTTTGTTTATACTTTTGGTGTCTACATAAATGTACAGAACATGCTTGTATTACAATTATTATATTAATGCAATGGATGTGGTTGCTTGTTTTTACTATTATGAATTGTTATGATACTGAACATGACGTCCTCCACCCCAGAATGTATTCTGTCGTTCTCGGTTTTGGGGTGTGACACCAACAACAATCTATCTAGAAAAATCTCAGTTTTAAAGAGAAAATTGGATCTAAGCACAACTAGGAATGCTATATCAGAAAGGTAATCACCAATTCCATCCTTCTCCTCCCCTTCAACAAAATCATTCTAGGAATACCAAACTCATCAATTCTCAAACCCCCAAATCAATTATAAGAAGAGAAAATCCTGGAGACTTGCAGCTGTTCTAATTCTGAAAATGGAATCCAGGGGACTTTCTTCCTTTAAATGAAAGGATAACGAAAGCTTATCATTCTACAAATAATTTCTGAAGGAAAGTTGCACTTCTAGGAGGTTACTAGAGGGTGTAACAGCGAGTAATTCCAAAAACATGGGACCATGTTTAACTTGTAAGAATGTCAGAAATGGACCTTATTGAACTTTAAGAATAGATGAAGCATTTACAACCAAATTGATACAGAAGAATGAACAACTTGAAGAATTGAAACACTGGGAAAAATCTTTTTGTTCAACTATAGAGATAATAAATGTGGAATTGCAAGAAGCTCTATGGGAACTCTTTTTGTGCTGTTGTAAACAGATGATTTAATTGAAGAAATGAAGATCTAATTTCTTAGATGGATTTTTTCCGGTGTAGGTGCAAACATAACGAGAGAGAGAGAGAGAGAGAGAGAGAGAGAGCCTTCTTATTTTTTTAATTATTAAAATAAATAAATTAGTATTTGATTTAAGAAGAAATGAAAGAAAAATGAAAAATAAATACTCCAATAGTAATACAGTCATTTCACTATTCAGATGGACTAAAAACACAATAAAACTAGCTCAAAAGGACCACGAAGCCAAAAAAGTCAGGGTTTAACCCCAAAAAAATGCATACCAAAGGGACCATTTTTTCAATTTTGTCCATAAACAATTACACTTGTTTATGAATCATTATCATAAACATTAAAAATATTTTAAAATATAAAAAACTAATGAAGTAAGCAAACTTGTTTCTATTACGTAATCATTCAATAGAAAATAATAAAATGAATCACAAGAATTTCATACACTATTTAAACGATGTTGAAAAACACTTAACAAACCATTTAAAACTTGTTAACAAACTTGTATCACAAAAGCATCTTACATGTCCTCCAAAAGCAATCAACTTCATCACAAACTGTTCTCTTATAGCATCGCATTTCATCACAAACAATCATCAATAATCGTTTAACCTTTTTTAATTTGTTTGCATAGCCTTGTATGCAGGAGTGGTATGCACTATGAATTCAACATTTTGATATTTTTGGGCAAGATCCAACACCTTAGGCTACAACATGTTAATTTTACACGTTAACATTTGGTGTGCATACTTTTGCCTGAGCTTGTCTAAAGTAGTTTGTTGAAATGAACTTTCTTTATAAAGACCTGGTTTCCACTTTGAGATTGGTTGTCCCATATATTTCTCCATATGTCTCATTGCAAAGACCCCACAATCAACTTTATTTTTAACTGTTATCCATAACATTACAAGTCATTGTGGTATAATACTTTCTTTTGAGATGGGATTGGCTCTTGGAAGGTTTTTTTCTTTAAAGTATCTCACAGACAAAATTTTCTGATCATTAAGTAAAATAAAAGTTAGATATATAATAAAGTTGTTCTGATACGTTGTTGTGAGTTGGGTGTTTACCAAAGGTTTCAATAGTACTCCATATTTCCTTTAATAATCACCCTCAAATGTACTGTTGTCCAGAATTTCAATTGATGGTTTCTTTAAGTTGAAGACAATCAAAAAAATGTGAGCACTTCTAATAACTGGAAAGAATACCTGTTTATATATATATATATATATATATATATATATATATATATATATAATGGTAAGTATTTTTTTGATTATATATATATATATATATGTGTGTGTGTGTGTGTGTGTGTGTGTGTGTGTGTGTATATATATATATATAACAAGTTAAATTGACATACCATGGCAATATCTTTTATGTTGATGATTTTTTGTACCGATCAGTGTTGTCATGAAAGTTCTCCTTGAATTTTTCATATTTTGTTTCATCAGACAATTCTAAAGATACATAAAATTTCTATAACCAACAAAAATTTAAAGGATTAGTATGTTTTTAATCATAAATGAATACATCATATTGGTATATTAATCATAAGTGAATACTAAACATATTATTTTGATTTGTATATTTATAAATGAATACATTATTTTGTTATAATCATATGTGAATTCCAGTTGCATATACATAATTATCTTAAATGATACTAAATAAATCTAATATTCATAAGCGAATGCATCATATTGGTATATTCAATTATGAATAAATAATAAATTAATGTTAAAACACAAACTTATAGAAACTTCAACTTCCAAGAAAAGTCTGTATGGTGAATTTCGTAAATCTCTTCCCAATTCTTGGTGGTTAAGTAAATCAGCCCAAGCGTCTAAAACTTCTGCGAAAATCTCTGTGTTTCCATATAGACTTTCCATAATTTCTCTTTGTGTTACCTGACTATATTTTGTCTGGAAAACCACATCTCTACGAATATATAATCAAAATGCCATATATTATTATTTATATAATCATCATATATGAATATGTCTATAAAATAAAGTTACTTACGAGGTATTCCCTTGCAAGTTGAACAACCAATCATAGACAATAATCTCCTGATGGTTCAGCTTAGATTTTGTGTCTATTATCCTACATTTGTAAGATGATATGAAAGCATCAACAGGTTTCTTCAGTCTTGATTTATTCAGATTATGCTTTGATGGTCCTACTTCTGTAGCAATTGCTACAGAGATTGGATGTGGATAAATTACATTTTTCTTTGATAATCTTATCACAACCCTCTGATGGTCTTCTTTTATTTGTTTCTTTGTAAGTGATTTTTTCGTGAAGATTCATTAGATTTTTTACTTGAAGTTTTATATGAATCTTAGCTGAGACCTCGACTAAAGCCTGGATAAGTATTATCTTCATTTTTTATTTTTTACCTGCCAAAAGATTTACATAATGTATTACATTAAAATATAAATTTTAATGTAATGTTGTAGGTATAATTAACTAGTGAGTAGTCTATTTACCTCAATCACATGCTTTTTTGTTCTCAACTTCAACCCTTTTTTATCACCTTTAAAATTCAAAACATATATGAATACTAATTCATATAAATAATTGTATGTTAGTTATAACATTTTTTTATATTTTATTCATATATAATTATTGATCATTCCAATCATATATGAATTTTCAAATGTTTTTTCCAAATTGTTACCTCATTCATTTCCTTTTGTCTTCTCGGCTTCTCCTCCTTTTTTTATTTTCATCTTCAAACTTTCCCTTGCCTGAAAGATACACGTCATATATGAATATTCTATCTATATTCAAAATATTTCATTATTTTTTCATTAATGAATATAAATATTTTAATATATTCATTTATAAATTATTAATGCATAGTGTTGGGTCTGTTATGTGTTACGTCTTGGGCTCGTTCCTTAGCCTAGTTTTGTATCCGGATTGGGCTTGTCAATCCGTGATTTAATTATTAGGGTTTTAGTATTTATAGATGCTTGCATGCATTTGGTACGTAGCTGTTTTAGTCGATCATTCATAATGTTTATTGTGGCTATCGAGTGTGACCCTAAAAGCCTCTACAACAGAAGTTCTTCATTGAGCTCTGCTGAGGCGTGAATCTATTAAATCATTCAGCTCATTGTTGGTTCATTCTTTTGTTTGTTATTTTGTTTACATGATTCTGATAAACCTGTGTAAGATCTAAACGATCAAAGAGAATTTTCATCTCATCAATTGGTATCAGAGCAGGAGGCTGTGTAATTCATACACATCTCTTATGTCAAAGAAGTGATTAGGGTTCATTCTGCATTCATTGATATTTATTGAGCCGACATTCCTTAATTGACTGTCTCATTAATTATTAAACTTGCCCTAATATTACGTGTTACAAAGTCTGATCTTATAACAGGTTAAACGATCAAGCATGGACGATTCTCAATTCAATCCCATCAACATCTCTAACAGCATTGGATCAACAAACAAGATCCCAATTCTCTACGTTCAAGACAATGAAGTGTGGACACACCATTTTGAAGATTACGTTATTGGATCGGAAGATAATGGGTATCTGATATGGGAAGCAATCACAGTTGGCCCATTCGCTCATTCAAGCACTTCAAGAATCATTAAAACTCAGAAGGAGGACAATGATCTTTTAAAAGATGTGAAGGACGTCGCTTAGGACGAAAAGGAAAAGTTCCAATGCAACATTAAGGCATTGAGACTAATTCGATTCACCCTTCAATCCGACACGTTTCAATTAGTAAGTTCATGTGGTACAGCAAAGGAAATCTGGGATCAGCTGCGAGAACAGTATTCCATAGATGAAGATCTAGAGCACTCGATTCAGACCCTACTTCTCTCAGAATTTGGAGAGTTCAAGCAGAAGCCAGAGGACGTTGTTACACAAATGTTTGATCGGTTCAATCATCTTCTTAGTAAGATGATCAAACACGATATAGAAAGAAAACTCATCGAACAGAAGGTCACTTTCTTAAATGGCTTAAGACCCGAATGGAGGACGGTTGTGTCGACAGTTAAAGCACACGAGCAGTTTCAGTTATATTCTTTGGTGAAACTTGTGGGGATTCTGAAATCCCAGGAAAAAACTGTGTTGCAAGAGAAGAGCGTGCTCTGAAACTTTAGGTCTTTGGCCCTTCTGTCAAAGGGTAAGAGCGCAACAGAAGAGGAAGAAGATTTGAATCTGGGAGACTACGATCTGACATCTAAAGACTATGCAATGATGGTGTCAAATCCCAAGAGGTTCATCAAGAAGAAGTTTTCTACCAACAAGAACCGAAATTGGCAAGGAAGCTACAACTCTATAAAGGCGAAAGAGGAGCCGAAGGTTGAAGAATCAAAGAAAGAAACGAAAGGTGAAGCTGATTCTGGTGTCAACTGTTTTTACTATGGAGGGAAAAATCACTACGCAAAAGATTGTGTTGAAGAAAATGGCAGAAAAAGATGATGAGAAGGAAGAAGAAGAGAGTCTCCTGAAAATCCTAGAGGAGATCAAAAGGAAGAAAGCTGCTACTAATCCCTCTATGAATGCTCTAATTGTACAGGGTTCGGTAGATGATGATGAATTTGGTGGCGTACATGTGTGGTCGACCGACTCAGAAGATGATGAAGTGAGAAAGCCTTCTCATGGAAAGGCTTATGTGGCGAAGAGTGGTGATGCTAGTGGAAGATGTTTAATTGTGACAGATGTATCCCAGATGAGGGAATACAATACCGATGGTGGAAATGAAGTGACTAAGGAGCTAGAGGATGTGTGCTTTACAACGAAGCCTCTTAGTGTGCAGATAAATGAACTTAATGAACTGATCACGAAGGTACAATCCATTTTTGTTTCATTTAAAATCCTACAAACATCGTATGAAAGAGAATTAAATAACTTGAATTCAAGAATTTCAAATCTAGATAGTTGTTTAACTCAAACACGTGTCACGAATTCTAATCTAACTGACCAAATGAGCAGGGTGTCATCCAAGAGTGAGGAGCAAAGAATGTGGATTGAGTAGAAGGAGTTAGAGCTGGTTAGGTCTAGGGATGAAAATATCTATTTGCAAAGAGACAATCTTAAATTATTAAAACAGAGAAACGTTTTTTGTTTGATTGCAAAAAGACTTTATACTAACATTACACAACTGCATTTGGACTATGAAATAGGCCAAAAAATACATCACATGATTTTGCCCTTTCTTGAGCTAAAGGAGGTTGAAATTGATACTGAAGCATACAATTGTGAAAGTGTTGTATCTTCAGATGATGTAAGTCCCACTTATATGTTTGGTCTGGACAAAATTGAATCATTCATTAAGTCCAAAGACCATAAGGACATGCTCAAAGACCTTTTGGATGAAAATGACAAGTTGAAACTCAGAGCCAAAACCATACAAAAATTTGACTCATTGAGTACCAAATTAAGTTTAGAAAATAAAATTGATGTTGGAAATGCATCTGAACTTAATGAGGACGATGACATGAGTGAAATCTCTGTAGAGGATGAGGTTGACTGTTCAGAGTTTATTAAGAGCGAACCTGAAAACCACAAAAACTTGATTTCTGAAAATTCTGTGGAATTCGCTCGTTTATCCAAAAGTAAGTCTCCAGTCCTTAAAGAAAAAGCCGTTGTTTACCAAAAGGTAAGAACAACTCCCAATCAAGTTTATAAGGTCACATGAGTAACCGAACATCAGACAGCCGAACTCACTGCGCTAGTGAATGAAGATAATGCAGATGGTTGTGATGAGTATTTCTGGTCTGCAATGATAGACAATGCAGATGAAACAGTTGGTTTGTAGGAGCGAACATCATGGAAGGCCAAAGGTAGATACGTGGGAGAACCACTAAATAAACCTACCAACTATGACGCACCCAATACCAGTGGAACAAAAGAGGTTCCAGTGGAATATGTCTCCTCAACAAGCGAAACCTCTTCCATGAAAAGTGAACCTGTTGTTCAGAAGCCGAAATAGAAGGAAAATATTCACAAACAACTGAAACAGGTGAACAATCAAAAGCACCAGAGGAATCTGAGATACAAGAAAAATCTCTCAGAGCGAAAGTAATTTTAGCGCTCCCAAAATCCTCACTACACTCACTTTAATAGAAACTCCAAGCCAAAAGGAGAAGATAATAAGGATAAAAGGAGCTTCGGTCGGTTGGATCAAAAGAACCAAAAGAAGACTTTCGGGCAACAGAAAGTTCAAGACCGAATGAATAGGTTCGGTCCTGATAGCAACAGCAACCGAAAGCCGGGTTTCGGTCCACCAAACAACAACAGACAAAGACATGAGTTCAGTCTATCAAGCTTTTATAGCAGAAGATCCAGTTTCTGTCTAGAAACTCAGAACAAACGAAAAGGCAGTTTCGGCCCATCAACAAATAGCAACCGAAGGTTCGGCTTTAGTCCCTCAAATGATCAAAACCGAAAGGATCATTTCAAACCTCAAGTCAGGAAATATTATCATTTTAAATTCTATTCCTCTAATTCTTCTCATTCTCATTCCTCTTCTAAGCCTAATTCTCGTCCTACACCAAGCTCACAATCGATGAAGGATTTGAAAGAAAAAAGGAAGATTTCCTCAGCATATGAAGACCGAAAGAAAGCTAAAGTCCAAACTCCTTAACCTAATTCCAAAACACTTGAAACTAATCCTAACAAAATCAAAGTGTTTACTATTAAGAAGAAAGATAAAACAACTTTAATAAAACGAACTTATCTTGTTGAAGCTTCTCTTGCTATTCCTGTTTCTGGGAAAGGCTCACAAGGATCCAAGAAACTTTGGGTTCCTAAATCTGCTTAATTTTTACAGGTTATAAGTGACAAGCAGTTCGACGAAGAATGGTACATAGATAGTGGCTGCTCGCATCACATGACAGGAAGAAAGGAAGAACTAAGGGAGTTTCGGTCCCTTCAAAACGGTGGTAACGTCAAGTTTGGTAACAACTCCTATGGAACGATCAAGGGTTATAGGATG
Organism: Lactuca saligna; assembly: GCF_052625555.1. Taxonomy (NCBI): domain Eukaryota; kingdom Viridiplantae; phylum Streptophyta; class Magnoliopsida; order Asterales; family Asteraceae; genus Lactuca; species Lactuca saligna. Next base: position 254,971,076 of record NC_136424.1, read on the forward strand.
ATAACCAATGGAGATTTTACAATCAGGAAGGTGGCTTATGTAGAGGGATTGCAGCATAACCTCATCAGTATGTCTCAACTGGTGGGAGGTACAGGTCTCAAAGTTTCGTTTGATGACGAAGGTTCAGAAATAATAGAGAAAAGGACCAACAAAGTGATTCTCAAGTCAGAACGAAAAGGTGAAATGTTCCCTCTGAATCTCAACCCAATCAAAGAAAAGCCAGCCATATGTCTATTGTCTAAAGCTCATTTAAACGAAATCTGGTTGTGGCACCGAAGGCTCTCGCACCTCAACTTCAAAGACATCGACAAGCTAGTCATCGGTGATCATGGTCGGGGTCTTCCACTGCTCAAGTTCGATCGAGAACATTTATGTGCTGCTTGTGAAATGGGGAAACAAAGTCGCCAAAGTCACCCAACAACCATAAATACAAAAGTTGTTGAACCACTTGAGTTGCTTCACATCGACTTATGTGGTCCATCATCAATTGAGAGTATTGGCCGTAACAAATACATCCTTGTTATTGTTGATGACTTCTCACGGTTTACTTGGGTGTTCTTTCTAAAGCTCAAATATGAGGCAACTCCCAAGCTGAAGATCTTTATCAGTAGGTTGAAGTGCAACTGAGAAAAGTCGTTCGAAACATCAGGAGCGACAATGGACTAGAATTCAAGAACAACGAATTGGAAGATTTATTAGCATAAAAACGCCCAAGTCACAATTTCTCATCCCCCTATACTCCTCAACAGAACATAATTGTCGAAAGGAGAAACTGATCCCTGTGTGTGGCAGCCCGAACCATGCTGAGTTTTGCCTCTCTTCCTCTATATTTATGGGCAGACGCCATTGCTGCAGCTTGCTACACTCAAAACGGGTCTTATCTCAATAAGCGTTTCTCTCTCACCCCCTATGAGATTCTTAACAACAGAAAGCCGAATGTCAAGTTCTTCCATGTGTTCAGCTCGAGCTGCTTCATCTTCAACTCCAAAGAGCATCGCAACAAATTCGATGTCAAAGCTGATGAAGGCATCTTTCTGGGATACTCTCTTACTTGAAAGGCGTATAGGGTTCTGAATAAGCATTCTAAACGTATTGAAGAAATGTATTATGTGACGTTTGATGACAATTATGTAAAGAAGTTAAGTCTACTGAAGGGACAATTGGAGAGATTTTCTCTCAAACCGGTCAGGTCATAGCATCAATCGCCAATCTTTTTCACCAGTTCATGGATTTATTTGATGAACCTGAGAAGGCAATTCATTCTGAAGCTGGGGCTGCAGACAATAAAGTGGATCACCTTAAGAAGATTGTTGAAGATGCAGCCAAACAAATGACAGAAGAAGAACCGATTAGAAACGAACCTCCTCAAAGCAATACTTCAGTCGAGGGGGAGAATCAAGTCTCTTCAGATCAAAATGACTCACAAATCTAGGGGGAGAACCCAATCTTTGACAGACCCGAAAGTCCGGAATGACCCGAAAGCCCGGTTACACCCAAAAGTTTGGAACGACCCGAAAGCACGGTTGCACCCGAAAATCCTATAGCAACTGAAAGTACGGAAGGAACAGAAAGTCCTATAACACCCGAAAGTTCGGAACAGCCCGCAAGCCCAATAGAAGAAGGATTTTTTGGTTCACATCCACACGTTTCATTATCTGTCGAGGGGGAGAATTCTGATATGCTTTATGATGATGATTTACAATCAGAGTTGGAAGAAGAAGTAAATGCTGAGTTGGATCCCTCTTATGATCCAAATTATCCTCCTCTCACCAAATGGACCAGAGATCACCCTGCATCTCAAATAGTGGGTGATGTATTAGAAAAGTTTCTAACTCAATCACAACTAAAAGCGATGCAAACTGCTCTATTCTCCAAAGTAGAATTCCGCATGTTTAATTCATTCATCTCCAAAATAGAGTCGAAGACCGTCAATACTACCCTCGATCATTCTGATTGGGTTCAGGAAATGCAATACGAACTCAATGAGTTCAAAAGAAATAAGGTCCGGAGACTTATTCCAACATCGAAAGATGCCTCAGTTGTCGGTCTCAAATGGGTATTCAGAAACAAACTGGACAAGGAGGGAAATGTGATATGGAATAACGCTCAGCTAGTGGTGAAAGGATATTGTCAGGAAGAAGGAATCGATTACGAAGAGACATTCAATCCAGTTGCAAGATTGGAATCAGTTCGAATATTTCTTGCCTATGCCGCACACAAGAACTTTGAGGTCTACCAGATGGATGTGAAGTTTGCCTTTCTGAATGGCGAACTTGAAGAAACCGTGTACGTGGAGCAACCTCCTGGTTTTGTAAATGAAAAGCATCCAAATCATTGCTACATCTTGGATAAGGCAGTTTATGGTCTGAAAAAAGCTCCTAGGGCCTGGTATGAAACTTTAACTAGGTTTTTAAAGATGTCTAAATTCAAACAAGGTTCGGTTGACCCAACCTTCTTTTGTAAAAAGGAAGGTAACCACCTTATGATTGTTCAAATCTATGTCGACGATATCATCTTCGGCTCCACGAATCCCAGCCTAACAGCTGAATTCAGGAAGTTGATGGAGACTAAATTTGAAATGAGCTCAATGGGTCCGATTAACTTTTTCCTTGATTTAAATATTAGACAGGGACCCGAAGGAATCTTTATCAACCAGGAAGCATACACAAAAACTCTTCTTGCTAAATTCGGCATGATGGGAGACTCAAAGGTCAAAGTCCCTATGGCGTTCGGCAACAAGCTCACACCCTCTTTGTAGAAACCGGCAGTCGACATCATGCTATATCGCCAAATGATTAGTTCCCTAATGTACCTAACAACTAGCATGCCCGATATAATGTTTTCAGTATGCTATTGTTCCAGGTTTCAAGCAAATCCTCGTGAACCACACATGCTGGCAGTGAAGAATATTTTCCGGTATTTGAAACGAACCACCTCTCTCGGTCTCTGGTATCCCTCAAACTCAGGCTTCTTTGTTCAAGGCTACTCCGATGCAGACTTAGGCGGATGTGGTCTAGAACGAAAAAGCACCACAGGAGGCTGCCAATTCCTAGACGGGAAGTTGGTTAGCTGGAAATCGAAGAAACAAACATGTGTTTCTCTATCTACAGCCGAAGCAGAGTAAATTGCAGCTGCATCCTGCACATCACAAGTGATTTAGATCCAAAGCCAACTCCGGGATTATGGACTCAATATGAAAAAGATCCCACTATATTGCGATTCAGAAAGTGAAATTAGGATTTGTCATAACCCAGTACAACATTCCAAGACCAAGCATAACGCACTAAGGTATCACTTTATTAAGGATCATGTGGAAGATGCAAACGTCGAAATTCACTTTGTTCGAACCACTGATCAACTGGCCGACATCTTCACTAAAGCCCTTCCTGAAGCAAGTTTCAATAAAATCCTGCAAGGCCTAGGTATGATGGAATCGGAGTCAGTACCAAAAACACCTTCTCGAAACTAAAAATTGAAAACGAAATGAACCGAACGCTTGGTCTATTTCGGGCGTGGTTCACACAGGAACTGAAATGAACCAAACGATCGGTCTATTTCGGGTTCAGTCCCACTAAACTTGTTTTCGCTTATCTCAAAAAGGTGATGTCTTTGGTTGTATACTTTTGTTTTGTTCCTCTCTTTACTAACATATCAAAATTCAAAATATATTTTCTCTCATTTCTCTTTACTTCTGTTCACGTTAGCGGTTTCTGGAATATTGATGGGGCAGGTATCATTCTCACACTTTATACTAGCTAAGTGTCCCTAGAAGCATGTTGATACATGTTGTCCAAAGCCTCACTTGATTTTGAATAAAGCCTTACTGACTGAGTATATACAAACCTTGTCTTCCCAATTCGGCTGCTAAATTTATTCTAATCATGAGCTACCTTACACTTTTCTCATATGAGTTAAGAGTTTTCTGCTTCGTCACTCTTTTTATAGCAGAGGTACTTTGGTTTCATTACAACACCTCAAACATTTTTCTCCATCATCTTTCGGCTCATACATGTAACCCTTGAGACTCTCATACATAACCACTGAGGTTTATGGTTACACAATCTCTGTGTTTATGATCTTAGCTTTGTGTCACTACGTGCTAAGTGAAACCTAAAATTCAATACCCACAATGCATTGACGGTGAACAATTTAAATTGCTCTAGCTTTCACCCATGATTTAATGAAACCACCCAAGTGGTTGTACCATAAAATCTCTACTTTTCTTTTTGTGTGATTCTTATGAAATTGTTAGATACCATAACATTTCTTCCCTTAGAATCCAGTTTTTTTTTTTAATTTTTTTTTTTTTGAGATTTCATACCAAACATTTCCAACAAGTCACTGAATATAGTCCAAACCTACTTGTTCAACATATCACATCGGTCTCACAGGTACTTCGTTTGGTTTCCGTCTTATGTCAAGATCCGGAATTCTGAACTGAAGTGAAAGCCACCCTTCTAAGCCTCATCAAAAGATGCCTTTCGACACTTCTTAACAAGTGCTTGATCGTAATTCAATGAGAAACCACACAGACACTTTACAGTCTCTCTTGACTTTGAAGGAAGAAATTTGTGCCCGGGATCCACTGTTTCGTCACATATTGACATCACAAATTCCCACGTAGATATAGCTTTATTTCTTTATCTTTGACACTCTATGCACGAAAATCTTTGATTTTCCAAAAGTCTGGTTCGGTTCTCTACCAGCTACTTTCCCTCATGAAGCTTCGGTTATTAATGATGTACTCAACAAGGAAATAATGTGGCTTTTATAAGTCCTTGCTTTTCTTTACTGATGACAACTCATTTAAAAGATAAGATGCTGACTCAGCCAGAAGATTAACGGTTTCAAGAGTGATTTGACGGGCATGCGTGCTAAAAGGAAACAATATTCTCTCTCATGCGTAATCATCAGGGACGCTAACTGTTAATTTTCAATCACATCAAGCGTCGTTCCGAGTTCCGAGAAGATTTGGGAGTGAATCTTTCTCTCTCCTCCATAACCGATATAAAGGGTTCAACCCTGGATGTTTTCCCTCTTCGCTGCAACCCACATTTCTGAAAGCAAACAAAGGTTTTTCTCCCACTGTTCATATTCTTCTTTGAAGCATTCAACAATGGAGGATTCCTCCTCAGTTCATGAAACCTCTTCTCGATCTACCATTCTCCCAATCAGACCTTAGCAAAGCTTGGTCATCGATCTCAACCCAATCTCTTATGATGCCTTTATGTATCCCATAGTGGAGTGTCTCAAATACTCTCCACTAATTCTTGCACTCTCCAAGGTTGAAATCGTGCATATGGAATGTCTCTCGTAGGTTTTCTCCACCGCTCACTACGACAAATATGTTGATCGTATCTACTTCGACATTCTTGACAACAAAACCTCCATCTCAAAGCAGCGATTTTGCTGGCTTCTAGGGTTTGAACCTGAGGAATCGAGGGTTAACCCTGATTTAATCTTTGTAGGTAAACTTTTATCCATGTTTTACAACATGGGTTACACAGAAATCCTTACAACCGTGACGAAATTCAAGAAGTCATACCTTCCTCCTCAATGGAACGCCTTTTTCACGATCTTATTCAAAGGTTTATCTGAGCGGAGTGCAGGTTGTGATGGGGCCAGCCGATTATTCATGACCATTCTTTATGGTCTGTATAATGGGATCAACCTCGATTATAGCTCAGTCCTTTGGCAACAGTTGATTCAAAGCCTCGGCTTTACTTCTCGGCACACTGAAATCTCTTATGCCAGGTTTTGGACGCTCGTCACCAAATGGGCTATGGACAAATATCATGTCCCTACTGTGGCTAATTCTCCTCTTTCCTCGATTGGTGTGTTTCATACCATCAAGATTATTGTAACTAATCCATCCAAATTCATTTTTGTTGGCTCAATTCCAGACTCCATGTATGCCGGTGTATCCAAGGAGAGTCGAATCTTCAAAACCTACAAGGAGTTTCCTCCTTCGGGTTCGAGAGAGTTGACTCCCGAGACGATTCAGTCTATCAATGAAGCAGACAAACCTGCTACCAGGGGCAAGAAACCAGAGAAGGGGAAAATCAAGAAAGGAGCAAAAGGCCCTACTCCTAAGAAGAGAAAGTTAACAAAAGCAACTCAATCACCTCCACCGAAGAAGAAGAAAACATAGCCTAAGCATAAATTTGTTCTTGATTCTTCCTCGAGCGAATCAAAGGATGAAGGTTGAGCATTAGAAGAGTCGATTCGAGGCGACTCTCCTCCACGATCTCCTATACATGAGGTACCTGTTACAAATAAACCTATCTCTTCCCCACCTATCACTATATTTGATTCCATTCCCATCATCACCTCATCTATTTCTATTCCCCCATAACTACCTCTACTCATATTCCACCCACTTCTATTCCTATACTACCACCCATTTTATCTGAAGCCACCAAAACAACAACTACTAGAGTTCGAACCAACGTATCTGATACGGGGGATCGTACTTCAGCACCCGAATATACACCTACACCCGAACCAACTTCAGCACCCGAACCTACTTCCACAACTGGACCATCCACATCACCTTTATCTCCCACTCACTCAGCCGAAACCAAGTCATTTCCAGGAGGGGAAGAGATGACCTTCGATTCCATTTACTACAGCCCCTACCAAGTTCAAAGCGATGATGATGATGATGCTCCTGTCACCAAGAAGCACATCAAGGAACTCCACGAGAAGATTGATAATCTCGTCGCTTCTTCCACTTCCTCAAAGTCCCATATCTCGGAAGCTGCCATTAAGGGGATGGTGGATACTTTCACTAAGGCACACGACGCCTCAATCAACTTCGCTACTGCTATTATCGACAAATCAACAAAGGGTTGTGTTGCGGCGACTGAAAAAAGTCGAAAAACTATTTCAAGATGCTAACATCTTTTTGGAGTCTTTGCAGGGGGCAGCCGAATCAAATGCCACAAAGGTTAGTTCGGTTGTGGAGAAGCTGGCCACTTCCCTAGAAACAGAAAAACAACATTTCGCCAGTCTTCATCAAACCCTCAAAGAAGATAACAAATTATTTCAGTCATTCGTTGAAGATCGTCTGCTCAAGTTCCAACAAACCCTTGCAACGGAATATTCTTCAAGGGATGAGCTTGCCCGCAAAACGTCTAAGCTCCACCTTACAAGTCATCAACTCTCTCAAATAGAGAAGGAGGTTGATTATCTTCGGTCAGAGAAAGCTGTGGTCAAGAGTTGTGTTTCAGATGTCCACGGAGCCCTCTCAAATATAATTGAAGCTCATGATCCGATTCTCAACTACTCGGTGAGGCGAACTCTTGCTGAGAAGCTTGCTCCTGCCATTGCCTTGATTAGCCGAATTGAGGGGCTTCTTGATCAAGTGGATCATCCGAAACAAGGGGGGGGGGGAAGACTTCAAAGGGCAGAGCTCAATCTCAACCTCCTCCTATTTCCAAATCTCAATCTCAACCACTTCCAGTTTCTTCATCAGTTCCACCTAAAGCAACTGTACCAACAACTGGTCTTGCATCAGGTTCGGGTGCTCAAGACAAAGGCAAACAGGTTCTTAATGACAGTGATGGAAGTGAAGACAAAGAAACCATTGCTAACATTCTGAAGAAACATGCCAGGGAGAAGGAACTTGATACGAATGCTCGGATTGCTAGGGAGGCCGAAGCTAATGAAAGGAAGATGAAGGAGGCTCATGATCTCCTTGAAAGTCAAAAAACCTTATTCCTTATTTGGAATCTTGAAGAGCTTGACAAAGAAGCAATCGAGTCCCCCATCATCCTTTGGCTTGAACCCGTGATCTCCTTGGACAGGGTCAATTCGGTTGATTCTCAGTTTGACATTCCCTTGACCCAAAAGGCTTTCATCTTTCATGCATTTCCCACATAGCTGAAGTCCCTCATCCTTACCCGAAGGTTGATAGGGAACTTATCGATTTCTATTTGAGGACTGCTCAACCTCAGTATCAGACGTGGAGTGCACAGAAGATTATCAATGTTCGGGTACTCAAACCGGTTCGGGAGGGTAACTTCACAAATGTCAGATTCAAAGTCTTGAGGGGGTCCGATAAAGCCGAACATGCCATTTCTATCGTTGATCTTTCCAATCTAAATCTTCATGACTGGATCATCTTGCACAACATCCTCCTCACCAATGAAATTGAATATGGGCCAATCATAGATCATTTCAAGAGGATGTTGGTGTGTTACATTTTGGAGGTTGCCAAGTTGGATCAAGAAGTTGCAAGTGTACTCAGAAAGAAGCCCACTATCACTCCAATTGGTTCTGCAAGTGATTTGAATAAAATGCAAATGGGGAAGATTGATCTAAAGCGAAATTCAATCATGTTCACCAGGGCAGAAGGTCAGAAATGTCTATTTGCTTTGGCTGACAAACATCTTTACACCACTTCTTGTTTGGAGCATGTTCTGCGATCATCAATCGATGCAAGCAAAATTCTGAAAGTGATAAGAAATACTTCAACGACATGATCCACTGGTATATTCATTTCCGACAAACTCTTCTCGCCATCATTCCTTGCTTGTTCAAAACCGTGAAGAAAGCTGGTGCCGCAGGTTCAAGTAAGCTGAAGTAAGGTCTCGCCCCAATTGACGCAAAGGGGGAGATTGTTGGGTCTGTTATGTGTTGCGTCTGGGGCTCGTTCCTTAGCCCAGTTTTGTATCCGGATTGAGCTTGTGAATTCGTGATTTAATTATTAGGGTTTTAGTATTTATAGATGCTTGCATGCATCTTGGTACGTAGTTGTTTTATTCGATCATTCATAACGTTTATTGTGGCTATCGATTGTAACCCTAAAAGCCTCTACAGCGGAAGTTCTTCATGGAGCTCTGCTGAGGCGTGAATCTATTGAATCATTCAACTCATTGTTGGTTCATTCTTTTGTTTGTTATTTTGTTTGCATGATTCTGATAAACCTGTGTAAGATCTAAACGATCAAAGAGAATTTTCATCTCATATAACATAACTTATGAACAAGTAATTCCATCTTTTACTTATTAATACATGAAAAGTGTGTTATTCAAAAAATAAATGTAAGAATTATAATATATTTAGTTATGAATAAGTAATGCATATAATTAATTATGAAAAAGTAATACTATCTTTTTTATTTATTCATATATTAGCTTATTTAGTTGTGAATAATGAATCTTATTATATTCACTTATTAATGAATCATCCATTTACTCTATCATCTGCATTTCCTTTCTCAACTTCTCCTCCTTGTTTATCCCCACCTTCATCTTTATTTGGCTTAGTATTTTCAATTTCTACGTGTTTATCTCCACCTCCATCATTTCCTTTTGTCTTCTCAGCTTCTGTTCCTTCTTTTATCTCCATGTTCAGACTTTCCTTGCCTAAATGATATAGAACATATATGAATATTCTATCTTTTTTACTCATTCACATAGTGTCTTCTTCACTTATGAATAAGCAATGTTACTAAAAAGAGAAAATAATACAAATACCCTACGAACTTTCTAGGGTTTACCCATTGAGTCCCTAAAATTTTTTTCGGGCTCTATGGGTCCCTAAACTAGGATATGACCTGCTCTTTTAGTCAATATCAACAATATCCAATTCAGTGACCTTTGCGACAAAAAAAAACTCACATTGTGCCCCTATGAAAAAAAATAAGTTCGGGGATCGATCCGTACAAAAAAAAAATATGCTTTCTTCTAGAGTTGATTCACAATCAATTCGTATCCTCCCGGACCAAATACTCATCAACATTTTATTCAGCCATTATAGCCACCATAACCTACCTTAATCACCATCGAATTAATATCACAACAGCCCATTCCAAACACCCTTATTCCTCCCCTTTGTCTCGTGAAATAAGCCACCATTAGAGCACCAATAACCCACAAAAACTATAGTCATCCACCATAACAATCACCTGCAAATCGAAGAAAAAAAGATATTAACTCTCGTTTTCTCTGTGAACCTAATCAAACCCACACATCCTTCTCAACATCGCATCTATCAAACTTGCAACTCGTAGGGAGAAAGAGAGGTAACTTGTGTGGTTTTGAATAGAAAAGAAGTAAGGAGGGGGGTCAATTCCTTGAAGATCTGAAATCGAATAAAAAAAATATTGAAAGGGGTTTGTGATCGAGAATAGATTAGAAGGGGAAGAGGGTTGTGATCTTCGATGAGTCTGTGTAACGATCGAGGGTGAAGAAGGAAAGAAGAGCAGCGATCGATTTCTTGTGAGGGTACGAATTGAGTATGAATCGACCTTTGAAGAAAATGAGATTTTTTTTGGTACGAATTGATCCCCGAACTTATTTTTCGGCTTTATAGGGGCACAATGTGTGTTTTTTTCCTAAAAGGTCATGGAACCGGCTATTACAGGTTGACAATGACTAAAAGAGTAGGTAATATCCTAGTTTAGTGACCCATAAAGCTCGATGAAAACTTTATGGACTCAACGGGGGAACCCTAGAAAGTTCGTAGGGCATTTGTGTCATTTTCCCTAACAAAAAAATCAATATAAGAATTGTAATATATTCACTTAATAGTGAATCATCCATTTAATTGTATCATCTTCCTTTCCTTTCTCAACTTCTCCTCCTTGTTTTTGTATAACTTTTGAGTTTCCCTTCCCTACAAGATCTATATCATATTATATATTAATTATAACTAATTAATGAATGACTAAATCTATAATACCATTTTTTATTTGTAAATAAATAATAAGTTGATAATAACATTTTATAAGTTAATAGTAACATTTTCTATATTCATTCATTTATGAGTAACAAATACATACCTTGAATAACTTCACTAATTGAAGTATTAGATTTACTTCTAATCATTGGTGGCCCCGGTCAAAATATAATAAAATTTTTTTTTATTGTGTATTAACATTTTTGTTTTATATTTTTATAGAATAAAAGTAAGTCAAAATTTACCTATATAAGTATTATTCAAACTAGTTTTCATTTCAGGGTCATTCCAGATTTCATCTTCTTAACTACTTTAACTTGAAAATCCAATTCCAAGCACATTATCCACAATGTTTTCATCAACTTTATCCAACAAATTTTGATTTGTTTCACTTTTTCAACTGTTATATCAATTATAGGTTGTTTCTTTAGTCCCCTGATTATTTTTCTCTTAATCATTCTCATTTTCATTGATTTCTCGATCATTCTTTGTTCCTTCATTCTCCTCATCATTTCCATCAACCAAATAATCTACTTCAGGTTCAAGTCCATCATTATCATAGTCTTCTTCACCATTTCCTCTTTATCTTCATTCACTTTTTCATTACTTCCTTTTCACCCATAATTAGTGTAAAATTGATACCTTCAAGTGTAGTTTTATTACCTAGAAATTTAAAATTTTATGTGCTTTTAGTTTTATCTTCAACAACTACATTAGTGATATTTCCTTCCAAAATCCTGAAACTTTCATTTTCAAGAAACTTTGTTATTGTATCATAGAGTTCTGAATTCAATTTTTACTTCATCCTCTCAAAACTAATAACCATTTTAGATAATTTTTATTCATATGCCTATGGAATAAAAATAAATATAATTAGAAATTAATATAATAAATCACTAGAATCATATATGATTAACATATTCAAAATAATTACCTCAACAGAATCATCTTCATTTTTATCAAAATCATTATCTTCCAGATCTGTATCTTCTTCAACTTGTTCATTAAAATCTTCACTTAATTCTCCAAGACCATAACTACCTATTTCTTGTTCAAATGTTTCTTGATATCTAATCTTCTTTGAACTCCAATAACAAAATTTTGGATGTTTTTATGTTACTGTTAGAGCTTCCGAGTGGATTTTGTCTACATAGAACAATTGCAAATAAATGATAATTAATTTATATTCATAAATGAATTTTTATAAAATATAATATTATTTATTTGTATTCATATATGAATAAGTAATGTAAAGCATTACATGTGAACAAGTAATACTATCTTTTACTTATTCATATACGAATATGTGTTATTCAATCATGAATAACTAATATTATTAAAAAGCGAATATAAACATTATAATATATTCAGTTATGAATAACTTACCACCAAGAAAATTGAAGATCCAACAAACTAGTGGTTATCCGTGTATGGTATATATATGAGTTCTTCGCACTAATGAGACAATCCAAAGCATAGTTGCACCACTGTATGTTGTTGATATATGTTTTTCTTGAAATATAGCTCAAAGATAATAGGTTACATACTCCCATTGATGTTGACTCCCAAAATGTGTAAACAAAAAGAACTAACAAGTTCAATTTGAAACTAAAATCAGCTTCTGTGGTACGAACAATAATTTTTTGATTACATTCAGTCTAATGATTGCTCCTTCTTAAAATTGTTGCATTCATTAATAATAAGATGTATCATCTTTAGGCCATTGATCCAGTTGTGTAAGTATGGTTCCACCAATTGGAATCCCTAAAATGTCATGAATAGACTATGTTGTTACTTCGGTTCCTTTCCTTCAGCATCTATAACCATTCTTTCAGAATCATATTTTTAAAGAATTTAAAATCCCAGCTTCAGTTGTATATCAATCATTTTCACTCTTAGTAGACTTCCAAAACCCATAGATCTTACACATTCTTTTTATTGTTTGCTCAACCTAAGGATTATAGAGAGTAATGACTCTGGTGTCATCTGTTTTTCATTAAATAAAATTCCTTTACCACGAGCTGTTTCTTTTCTTCTTAATTGGTGACTCCTTTTTCTTTGGCTGCTCTGATGGACGACTACTTTCAAAATCAGAATCCGAATCATGTAGTTGTCACTTTTCAGGAGCTTTTGTTTTTGCTGGACTTTATTTGCTTTGATGCTTTGTTTTCTTTTTTGTTTTTGTTTCTTTTTTTTATAGTAAAGGAAAATATATAATACTTAAATAAGGTGGAAGCATTCATATATAAATAATACAAATATATGACAGGGATATACAAGTTATTCATGTGTGTGTGTGTGTGTGTGTATATATATATATATATATATATATATATATATATATATATATATATATATATATATATATATATATATATATATATATATATATGAGAAGGCTCTTGAGAAAATACAAATAATTTACAAAAACGTGAAAACAAGGAAAATCTATAAGATTGTACCACCTCAACCTTATATTTTGAATAATAATCCATCCAAATTTTGAACTATATAATGATAATCGATGATACATGAGAAATTGTTTCATATTAACAAAACATGTTTTTTAACTTTTTCATTATGAAAACTTGAATTTAAAAGTGGTTAAGGACGTAAAAAAAAATAAAAATAAATAATGGCTGTTTAAACCACCTTTAAATTTATATTACCATAGCACTCTATCATGTAAAATTATTATATTTCTAATAAATTTAATTTCTAAAGTGCATGTGTTTGATTTTCATAAGATAATTTATTTTTTTTCGTAATTTCTCCAAATATTTATGTTTTCGCATTAATCTATATATATATATATATATATATATATATATATATATATATATATATATATATATATATATATATATATAGTTACTCATATATGAATATATGTATTCAATAGTTTTTATTACCATAACACATATCGAGATTGTAGTATTCATATGTGAATAGAACAACAATATAGTAAGGATATACAAGTTATTCATATATGAATATAATAGATATGGTTGGAATTTTATATCTTTGACATTTTACCGCTTCAAACGTGTTTCTCTCATTGTAGTTTATCTTGATTAGAAATATCAATCTTCTTAGATTTATTCATTAATGAGTAGAAAATAAATGAATTTGATATACATTTTACAAAGAAACTATTTTATATTTATAAATAAATAATTTTATATTAAACTTATATTTATGGTATATTTACACTGAATTATGTTAAATTCATATGTGAAAAAAACATATATAACACAGTTTTCTTCTATTCATTTGTGAATAATGTATATCACATGAAATTATTTTCTATTCATATGTGAATATAACATATATAACTTTTTTTATGTTTAGAAGTAAACAAAATAGATCTGTAAAATTGCATTCAAATGTTGTCAATCACATATGAATAGATTTAATCATATCTAAATAGAATACCAATTTTATTTACAGTTTTCCTTCATTTTTGTTTTACGTTTATATATATGTTTGACTGTTGGTGTTGTTTATGTAAGGATAAGTTGTTAATATTAGTAGAAAGTCGGTAAAATCTCAAGTTTATTAGGACAACATAAGAAAAATGTGAAGCAACGTATATATTAAAACAAAAAAGTAATGAACATGTATGAAAAATGAAGAGCAAATGTAAAATCATTTATACATCAACTAATAATTGACGATTATTGCAAAAATTTCAAGTAAATCAACTAATAATGAATTAGGATTATGAAAATGAATGCGGATTACAAAATGCTAAGTAAACAAACTAGTTTGAAGAATGAATAGTGTGAATACAAAATTTTTAGTTGTAAATCAACTAATAATGAATGACGATTACAAAAATTTCAAGTAATCAAGTGATAATTTAAGAAATGATGACAAATCGTTAAAAATCGAAGAAAAAATCGCTAATGATTACCTTTCATCTTCAACAGTGATGAAATGGTTTCATTTAGGTTTTCGTCGGCGGAAATTTTCTTCGATTTACTCTGCGCAAGACTGATTTTAGGGTTTTTGTTCGAACACGATGGTTTAATCATTCTAGAAATGGTGTCATGTTATGGGGAAATGATGATATGTTCGAAGAGGGAAATCATGGTTTTGTTGAATAGATTTGATGTAGGATAAAACTACACAAATGCCCTCGATGGTTTAATATTTTGAATTATTTACAAGTTTACCATTGTGTGTTTATGAGCTTTAAACTAATTAAATGATTGGCTGAGAATGGTTCAACCTTGTTTTTCTTAATTGAACCCTCATATATATATATATATATATATATATATATATATATATATATATATATATATATATATATATATATATATATATATATTGAAATGTTCAATAAAGAACCATTATTAATCAAAGAACCAAGTAATCAAGCTAAAGTGTCAAAATTTAAAAAGATAAACAAAAAAATGAAGTGTCGTAGACTTTTACAATGGAGGCAGATGCAACAGATTATATTAAAACTCACTTCCTTTTCTTTACTTAAATTTTTTTAGACCATGTTTTTTATCGAAAAAAACGAATATACCATTGTTCGTGATTTTTCGTCCTCTTTCCATAGAGATACATATTGATGTACAAAAAATGAACTCTTTTTTTTTCAAAAAACCCACTCCATTTTCTTTGTTTGTTGAAAAATTAAGATATATTTTTTTGTAGAAAAGTTAATGAATATATCAAAATTCATATTTTTTGAACTCTTTAAAATTAGATTCATATTTATGTTAAAATAAAAAAATGGAAATTTTAGTTCAAAATCACATTGTGAACCTGTTCAGATTCACATTGTGAACCTGCTCAGATTCACAGTGTGAATAATAGTAAGTCAAATTCACTATATGGAATATATTTTAATTCATATGTAAATTTCACTAAGTTAATTCGCAAATGATCAAGGAGTTAAAATAGTAAGTGAAATTCACATTGTGAATGTTACAAATTGAAATATTTACCATTTAAATTCACAGTGTGGAACCGATCGAGTTTTTTCACATTGTAAATATTACAAATTGAATTATTTATAGTTTAGATTTGCAGTGTGAATCTGAACTGATCATGTTTTTTTTAATCGGTGTTGCTGTTTATAAATAGAGTACAAAAAATTAATAATTTTTTGAATAATTTGTTTTTTTTATAAAAATAAACTTAAATATTGAAAAAAAATATATATCAAAATGAAGTGAGTTTTTTTGAAAAAAAAAATCATTTTTTATATATCAACATCGATCTTTATAGAAAGAGGACGATAAATCGTGAACAACGGTATATTCTAATGTGGCCTAAAAAAATTAACGAAAAAAATGCGTAGATGACACCAACCGTTAGGGCTGTAAACGAACCAAACGAACACGAACATGGTCTTGTTCATGTTCGTTCGTTTAAGTTAGCCGAACAACAAACGAACACGAACGGATAAATGAACGAGATTTTCTTGTTCATGTTCGTTCGTTTAACAAATTACTTTGTTCATGTTCGTTCATTTATGTTCGTGAACATGCTAAACGAACATAAATGAACAAAGATAAAAAAAAAAAAAAAAAAAAAAAAAAAAAAAAAAAAAAAAAAAAAAAACACAATTTAACATATATGAACATAAACGAACATATAATATAGTAATATAATAAAAAATAATTGAATATAGATGAATATAAATAAACTTAAACGAACAAACATAAACAAACGTAAATGAACATCATAAACGAACGTTCACGAAAATAAATGAACGAACGAGACCATTGTTCATGTTCGTTCATTTAACTAAACGAACGATAATTTTTGTTCATGTTCGTTCATTTATTAAATAAACGAACATAAACGAACTTCCCGCCGAAGAGTTCACGAACGGTTCGCCGAACGTTCAGTTCGTTTACAGCCCTACCAACCGTCCCTCGTACATATGCTAAAAAGCATGTTTACTCCTTATTTTTAAAAATTAACTCGAACTGTCCCTCGTTTTATTTAACCTTACACGCTTCATCCCTGAAAGCCAATTTTGTTGCGAATTTGTCCCGGTCAAGTTTGAAATGACCAAAATACCTTTGTATTTTTATTTTTCAATTAATTTAATGCTTTTATTATAGGTTTCAACTAAAAATTAAAAATTAAATAATAAACGCCTCTTTACTTTCCCTAACCATCCACAATCGCAGAAAACACACACACATCGAATCGATGAGAGGGAAAACGGAGACCTTTAACTCATTGGCCAGTCACTGGCTACCATCATCGCTTCCACTTCTCCAATGAACCTTCCCGACCTCTTTCACTTTATTACTAATCGAGAAAACAAGAAAAAACACACAAGTTGTAGATCGGTGGTTGTGGTCTGAGTTTTTTAGGAGGAGCTTGATGGTGGGTTAACATCTTAACGATGATCGGAAAAGAGAGCGGGATAAGGAGGAAGCATCGGAGTGTTTTTCCATAGGGTAGGACCAATGGGATTTTGATCACTAGGAATTTCCATCGCCAGAAACCTCTGACAACTATCCACATAGTTGCACATATTGTGGCGGTGAAGAAGATGGTGTTCATTCCTCTCAGTCGTCGGCATATCTTTATCATTCCTTTCAGTCATTGTCTCTGAAGTTTTGTTGTGGTCTGAGTTTTTTAGGAGGAGCTTGATGGTGGGTTAACATCTTAACGATGATCGGAAAAGAGAGCGGGATAAGGAGGAAGCATCGGAGTGTTTTTCCATAGGGTAGGACCAATGGGATTTTGATCACTAGGAATTTCCATCGCCAGAAACCTCTGACAACTATCCACATAGTTGCACATATTGTGGCGGTGAAGAAGATGGTGTTCATTCCTCTCAGTCGTCGGCATATCTTTATCATTCCTTTCAGTCATTGTCTCTGAAGTTTTGACGTATGTCGTAGTTCAACAATGTAAGGCATTAATCGAGGAATTTCATGACAGATTTTGGTTGCTTCATTACGAATTTAGGTTTGGGGATTTCATGTCGAAATGATGTTGATTATCGATTTTGGTTTGTTTGGGTTTCAAATTTCATAAAATTAAGATGATTAAATTTGGGTTTGAGTTTGATGGTTTTTTGGTATGATTTTATACTGCTTGATGATCTTGGTGAAGGTAATGTAAGAAGCTTGATGATCTTGGTGAAGGGAATGTAAGAAAAAGGTAGAGGAAGGAGCTGGAAAATAGGAGAAGGAATGGTGAGGATGAATTGTTTTATTTATTTATTTATTTATTTTAATTTAAAACTAATTAAATAAATAAAAGAAAATGATAAAACAAATTATTGGGGGTAAAATAGTAATTTCATGTTAATAGGGACTAAGAGTGCAAGAAAAAAACAAATTTAGTGACGGTCCGAGTGAATTTTCAAAAATAGGGACTAAACATGCTTTCTGGCATATGCATGAGGGACGGATGATGTAATTTACCCAAAAAAAAAAATCTAATGTGTTTGCTTACAATATAAATGTGTACATTTATTTCCTAGGTCGTTGATCATTTTGATTTTTGACGCTTACGATTGGTTGTTTGATTTCTTGTTAATTATGGTTCTCTATTGAACCTCACACACAAATATATATATATATATATATATATATATATATATATATATATATATATATATATATGTGTGTGTGTGTGTGTGTGTGTGTGTGTGTATATATATATACACACAACACACAAACACAAGATGTAAAACTTGTGTATTACACTGGTTGATTAAAAAAAAGAAAATATTAAAATGTAAACAATAAGTATAAGAATACGTGGCTTTTTAATTTTAAAAATTGAAAAAAATAATAAATTGACATGTGGATATTATTTATTTAAAAATATCAAAAAATGACAAATGTCTAAACTCATGAGAGATTGTGGCAAAAAAAACTTAATTTATTAAGGAGAATATATATACATATATATATATATATATATATATATATATATATATATATATATATATATATAAAGAGAGAGAGAGAAAGAGAGAGAGAGAGGATGGTTCAATTCAGAATAAAAAAAGGTTGAGAATAGGGGAATCATTCTCTGCCAATTATTTAATGTGCTTAAAAAATGCACGGTGTCAAATTTGTAAATAATCCAAATACATTAATAAGCGGTGACAAATTTGTCTTGAACTCCATCAATATCTTTGTCTCTAATTTACACATCACCATTACATCTCTCATCCTACCACATAAGCAACCGTGAATCTGGGTTCCAGAATCCACTTGATGGCGATGATCTGGCATCGCCGTTAGATGATACAATTTAGCACTTGATTTAGCACCACCATTGCAGATCCAACTCTGATTAAGGTTATCGTCACCATCTCAGATAATGGCGACCTCAAACTTCATCTTTGTCCTTCTCCGACGACCGCTAATAGAAAATAAGCAACGTTACATGGCTCGATTTCCATGGCAACCACTAGTGTAATGGGAACATAATGTGAAGTTGGAGTAGGAGCATATGACGACGCTGACGA
Source organism: Lactuca saligna (assembly GCF_052625555.1). Lineage (NCBI taxonomy): Eukaryota > Viridiplantae > Streptophyta > Magnoliopsida > Asterales > Asteraceae > Lactuca > Lactuca saligna. The sequence goes on from NC_136424.1 coordinate 254,990,235, forward strand.
TGAAAAACCACCAGATTGTAGCTTCCTACAATAAACAGGACCAACATCTCTAGAGGAACACTCCCCCACCAACCAAAATATCATGTTTTTAACATTTTAAAAAAATTAACTTGTATGCACTCCAACTCTTTGATGAAATACATAAACTAAATAACCAAGTTATATTCACATATGAATATGTTTTCTCACCTGAATTTATATATGATTATTAAAAACACAAAACAAATATGCAAGATTGTATGTTATTCATATGTGAATAACATATAAAATTTATATATATTTGTGAAAAATACCTTGTAATATTTATAAGTGAATATATTCACTAGTAAATATACCTTGTAATATTCATATGTGAATAGACTATGTGATATTCATAAGTGAATATACCATCTAATATTCACAAGTGCATATATTATGTAATATTCACTTGTGATATACCATGTAATACTATGTAATATTCACATATGACATATATCATTTAATATTCATAATACAATATATCATCTAGTATTTACAAGACTATGTTAATATTCACAAGTGAATGCATCATCTAATATTTAAATATGAATATATTATATGCTATATTCATATATTAATGAGAACTTAAATTGAAAAAAAAAAATCATATTTTTTATTAATAAGTGAATAACGAATATACTATAATAAAACTTGATGTATTTTTATTCACTTATGAATAACTATAGCTGAAAAAACAAAAAAAATATTTTATCTTAAAACTATATCAATATTGATGTTTATTTGTAAAGAATAAAAAATCATGATTTTTGGTATATTTAAAATCATTTTTCAATAAAAATAGCTTTTAAAAAAAACGAAAAAAACTATGTTTTTGCATATATTAAGGTAATAATTAGCATAGTTTTAGGAAACATGTTTTGTTAGAAAACACATATCTATTCATTTCTCATTTCCGCTGTTACGATGGATACTTTTACGGAAAAAATAAATGAGTGACTGAGATTGATTCCCTCATTCTTAACCTTTTTTATTTTCTCAATGGAACTTATCTCTCTCTCTCATTCTCTCTCTCTCTCTCTATATATATATATATATATATATATATATATATATATATATATATATATATATATATATATATATATATATATATATGTGACATCCCCAAAATCACGGCCAGAAAAGACCGATTTTGTTTATGCTTTATAAAAATCAGAGTACTTCATTTTATAAAAAGGTTGTGGAATTTGTTCCCAGAAAAACATGGTAAATACGTTATTAAAACATTTTCGAAGAAACGTATTTATTTCATTTTAAAAAGTTTGGGACGTCATCGTTAATACAGGAACATAAGCATAAACAGAACTTACAATTATTCACACTAGTGGTCTACATCTCTTTAAATCTCTCAGTGTAATGTCACTTCATATCAACACCTGTGATATAAATAAACTGAGTGGGTCAGGTTGGGAAACCTGGTGAGCACATAGGGATTTCAATCCCACAATGTTATACCATATATATAGTTTAAAATTCACAAAATATACAATTTCACCATACATATATATAAACAACTCTTATCCCACCCCGTCGATCCTCGCAACGAGGCTATCTATACTCTCGGACCTAAGATTAGTCGTTTTACCTACTCCATACTCTCGGATCAGAAATGAAAGAATTTACCAAATCCATACTCTCGGACTAGGGACGAATGACTAATCCATACTCTCGGATTAAAGATGAATGATTATGCCTAATCCATACTCTCGGACTAGGGACAATAGCTAATCCATACTCTCGGATTAACGACGAATGATTATTCCTAATCCATATTCTCGGACTAGGGACAATGACTATGTCTAATCCATACTCCCGGATAAGTGACATATACTAACTTCTATTCTCTGAGTTTTACTCACTTGTACTCGTAAGAATATACTACCCAATATTCCTCATTTTTAATTTAGGTCTACTCTTTATCCTAAATTATCAAATATAATCAGGTATGTTCTTTAACACGAATTTCAAGCAACATCAATTAACTCGCACATAAACATATAATTAATACTTCAATCAATACTTGTATTAAAATCATGTTCATGAAAGGGACTATGCACTCACCTGAGAAGGTGGTGACTCGGTACTCGGACAGCGCTTCGTTTACTTTAAAATAATTTCCTTCGACGAAACCTAGTATTATCACCAATAGATTTTAGTCTATTATTCGCCGAGACTAATTAATAGTCTAGCTATTATTACTATTATATAAGCGTTAGAAAAATACTTACATAACCCATAATAATAGCCCAAGTATTTTTTATATGTTCTTAATAACGTTAATATAATTAAATAAAAACTATATTAAAAATAGCGTAGGCGTAGCTCACTTACAGCGGGTTTTATAGAAAACCAGGCTTTGCTTGGAGCAGCGTTTCCGAGCTGAAAAGGTCTTCTTCTCGGAGCCGTCGAGCACTCCGGGGCTTCCGCCTCGTGCTAGGGAGGTTCCCTAGGCTTTTCGGGGGATTTCGGGGCTAGAGAGAGGTTCTAGAGAGAGAGTAAAGAGAAGAAAGAATGGGAAAGGTGTGAAGAAAATGAAGGTGGGAGAGGTGGTATTTATAGGGTGAAAATGGCTGAACTTGGTGCCACATGTCACCATCTAGTGGCAAGACTTGGGGAGAAAGCAATGGCCAAGATTGTGCCACATCACCCATTTTCGCACAACACACTTCCGACTTCTAAAATCCGTAACTTTCACATACGACCTCCGTTTTTGACGTTCTTTATATCCACGCGTAGGTAAAAATAATATCTACAACTTTCATTTTGACTCCGTCGGCTAATTCTCGACCGATCTTAAATTTAACAGTACGAGGCGTTTAGACTGTTAAATGGCCGCGAAGAATTCGTAACTCCTTCATACGGACTCCGTTTTCGTCTATCTTTTTACCGTTGAGTTCCTATTAATGAGATCTTCAACTCTCATTTATTTCACGTAAGCCAAAAACCGCTCGAACTAAAATTCGAGTTTCGGGCTGTACACTGCTAAGCCGAATCTTAGAAAAATCATAACTTCCTCATACGAAGTCAGATTTGGGCGTTCTTTTTATCGACGCTCTTAGTTTAACATATTCTACGACTTTTGTTTAGATTGCTAAGGCTAAAAAGTCTTCTATCGTAAATTCACTATTTACGTCTTCCGGTGCCGTGCCGGTTTTGTCGTAAAATTTCGGCGGGCCATAACTTCTTCGTTATAACTCGGATTTCGTCGTTCTATATATGTACGGAAACCTTGTGACATATTCTAAAACTTGGTTAAGACTATTCATTCTAAATAATCTTTTGTCGAAAAGTCATTTTTGACCCCTATTGCCTCTAAATTGACTAGCCCGGATCTGCGGGCGTTACAATTATCTCCCCCTTAGGATGATTACGTCCCGGAATCATCAACGAAACAAGGATCGTATAATGACTCCATACGTCATCTCTTCATCCTAGGTAATAATTATAACTTCTTTATTCCTTCAAGTCTATCTCTTAGACTTATTGACTGTAAGCAGTACCTGATCGTGCACCTGATCTCTACCTCATATTAGACTCCAAATTATGACCTATCATCATGTGATGTACGTTTAGACTCAGGTCTCTTAAATTCTAAAACAGACTAAGCCTTCCTTCATGTTCTAATGTGATATAATCATACCTTAACTTGTAGCATTTCTAGCTACCAACGAGCGCGATACTTCTATTGATCGCTTTGATTTTTAAGCGTTTGGTTTAAGTCGGACGCTATATCAAACTTGGTTCTCTGAACCACGTAACCTACTCATCGTAGTCGGACTCAAGGTGATATGACCACTAGGGTCGGGATAACAACAATCTTCTTAGTCATTACCGAAACAATGGTAACGGCATACTTGAATAAAACGAAATCAATTACTGGCTTCTTGGTAACCTTGTCACTTTCCCTGATCCAAGTGTGAGTCCTGTGCTTCCGGTAGTATAAGCCTCTACTACCATTCACACCTACTCATACTCGTCCCAAGTATTGTCCCGCAGTTTTTCCAAGTCACCATACAAGAAAACCATACAACAACTTAACACATCAGATAACAAAACAAAGGTTTTATATTATTTCTTGAAACTATTACATAGGTGTTCAAGTTCACCCTAGACTATGCCTCTAACGGGCTACATCGTGAGGTACTATCTACACGATTACTCCATAACTCGATCCTCGGATGTCAAGCCTTCACTCTTGAATCCTTGCATTGTCATCTGCTTCGTCAAGGATCATTTGAAATGCTCTCGCCTTTGGCTTTGGTGGCACATTTGGCTTTGTAGCCCCTTCTCTCTTTGGGCAGTCTTGTTTGAAGTGTCCTTCTTCTCCACACTTAAAGCAGACTTCTCTCTTGGTTGTGCATTCGCTGGCGTAATGACCAGTCTTCCCGCATTTAAAGCATGCCGTATATTTAGAGCATTTCCCGATGTGCTTCTTTCTACACTTGTCACACCATTGCGTTCCTTCTTCAAACTTCGAGAATTTTCTCTTCTCACTGGACCTTGAAGATCCTTCAAACTTTCTCTTCTCGCCAACCTCCATCTTGCTGGAGGCTCTTCCCTTGATCATATCTTCGACAGACTTGGCAGCCCAGATAGCTGCCTCTAGAGTAGGTGCTTGACGCACTGGCACCGCGTACTCCCATGGAAGTCCTTTTGCGTACTTGTCGATTTTCGTCAGCTCATCCGGAACAAGACGCAAGGCGAACTCCATCTTTTCTGTGAAGTTGTTGGTGTATTCATCGATTGACATGCTTCCCTTCTTCAGGGTTAGAAACTGGTTCTCTAGCTCAAGCAGGTTTTGAGCTGAGCAGTACTTTCGTTTGAATTGCACCAGAAATTCTGCCCATGTCAGTTGCAGAGGCTCATTAGGGCTCAGAGTCTTCCCCAAGGTATTCCACCAACGTACAGCGCCTCCTCGAAACCGACGCACTGCAAATGTGGTCTGTAGCTTCCCTCTACAACCACATGTCATGAAGGCTAACTCCATCTCCAAGATCCAATCCATGACCCCGATCGGATCCTCCTTTCCAGTGAAAGTCGATGGCTTGCAAGTCAGAAAATCCTTGTACTTGCATCCATTCCTCTCGACCTCGTCATCTTGGTTGTTTTGTCGAACTATTGGTGGGTTGACTTGACCAACAGTCCCACTGTAGTTTCCTTCCTCAGTCTGCCCTTCGTTCAACTCGGGCTGTTCGATCTGAATAGTGGCTTCCTCATGATTTTGCTGGAGCAAACGTCTAGTTTCCTCCATTTGACGATCCAACATCGCTTGGATCATCGCTTGCACTCCGGCCATTGCGACTGGCTCAGTGGCGGCTTCCATCACCGGTATTTGCTCAATCAATGGGGGTTGGTTTCTGTTCCCATTTGCATTCACGTTTTCGCTACGGGTTCTTGCCATCTTCATCTATACACCAAATAAGGTGAATCTAGATCTTTACTTAGGATTGACGGTTAAATCATCCTTATCACTCCGAAACGTTTATATGCTAGTTCTAATATCGTAGTCGTACGTTTAGAATCCTAAACACATAAGGTTTCCAGATCCGGTCGGCAACAGACCATAGATCCGAACAACTAACAGCATATCAGGTACAAGTATTTAGCACATAAAAACATTTTAGGCACAATTCCTAAAATAATCTAGTGCTCACACCTCACAATCATCGCTTAGCATTCTAAGTTTAAGTCTAGAAATAAATCCATATTCCTAGTTCGCTTAAACTAATGCTCTGATACCAACTGTGACATCCCCAAAATCACGGCCAGAAAAGACCGATTTTGTTTATGCTTTATAAAAATCAGAGTACTTCATTTTATAAAAAGGTTGCGGAATTTGTTCCCGGAAAAACATGGTAAATATGTTATTAAAACATTTTCGAAGAAATGAATTTATTTCATTTTAAAACGTTTGGGACGTCATCGTTAATACAGGAACATAAGCATAAACAGAACTTACAATTATTCACACTAGTGGTCTACATCTCTTTAAATCTCTCAGTGTAATGTCACTTCATATCAACACCTGTGATATAAATAAACTGAGTGGGTCAGGTTGGGAAACCTGGTGAGCACATAGGGATTTCAATCCCACAATGTTATACCATATATATAGTTTAAAATTCACAAAATATACAACTTCACCATACATATATATAAACAACTCTTATCCCACCCCGTCGATCCTCGCAACGAGGCTATCCATACTCTCGGACCTAAGATTAGTCGTTTTACCTACTCCATACTCTCGGATCAGAAATGAAAGAATTTACCAAATCCATACTCTCGGACTAGGGACGAATGACTAATCCATACTCTCGGATTAATGATGAATGATTATGCCTAATCCATACTCTCGAACTAGGGACAATAGCTAATCCATACTCTCGGATTAACGACGAATGATTATGCCTAATCCATATTCTCGGACTAGGGACAATGACTATGTCTAATCCATACTCCCGGATAAGTGACATATACTAACTTCTATTCTCTGAGTTTTACTCACTTGTACTTGTAAGAATATACTACCCAATATTCCTCATTTTTAATTTAGGTCTACTCTTTATCCTAAATTATCAAATATAATCAGGTATGTTCTTTAACACGAATTTCAAGCAACATCAATTAACTCGCACATAAACATATAATTAATACTTCAATCAATACTTGTATTAAAATCATGTTCATGAAAGGGACTATGCACTCACCTGAGAAGGTGGTGACTCGGTACTCGGACAGCGCTTCGTTTACTTTAAAATAATTTTCTTCGACGAAACCTAGTATTATCACCAATAGATTTTAATCTATTATTCGCCGAGACTAATTAATAGTCTAGCTATTATTACTATTATATAAGCGTTAGAAAAATACTTACATAACCCATAATAATAGCCCAAGTATTTTTTATATGTTCTTAATAACGTTAATATAATTAAATAAAAACTATATTAAAAATAGCGTAGGCGTAGCTCACTTACATCGGGTTTTATAGCAAACCAGGCTTTGCTTGGAGCAGCGTTTCCGAGCCGAAAAGCTCTTCTTCTCGGAGCCGTCGAGCACTCCGGGGCTTCCGCCTCGTGCTAGGGAGGTTCCCTAGGCTTTTCGGGGGATTTCGGGGCTAGAGAGAGGTTCTAGAGAGAGAGTAAAGAGAAGAAAGAATGGGAAAGGTGTGAAGAAAATGAAGGTGGGAGAGGTGGTATTTATAGGGTGAAAATGGCTGAACTTGGTGCCACATGTCACCATCTAGTGGCAAGACTTGGGGAGAAAGCAATGGCCAAGATTGTGCCACATCACCCATTTTCGCACAACACACTTCCGACTTCGAAAATCCGTAACTTTCACATACGACCTCCGTTTTTGACGTTCTTTATATCCACGCGTAGGTAAAAATAATATCTACAACTTTCATTTTGACTCCGTCGGCTAATTCTCGACCGATCTTAAATTTAACAGTACGAGGCGTTTAGACTGTTAAATGGCCGCGAAGAATTCGTAACTCCTTCATACGGACTCCGTTTTCGTCTATCTTTTTACCGTTGAGTTCCTATTAATGAGATCTTCAACTCTCATTTATTTCACGTAAGCCAAAAACCGCTCGAACTAAAATTCGAGTTTCGGGCTGTACACTGCTAAGCCGAATCTTAGAAAAATCATAACTTCCTCATACGAAGTCAGATTTGGGCGTTCTTTTTATTGACGCTCTTAGTTTAACATATTCTACGACTTTTGTTTAGATTGCTAAGGCTAAAAAGTCTTCTATCGTAAATTCACTATTTACGTCTTCCGGTGCCGCGCCGATTTTGCCGTAAAACTTCGGCGGGCCATAACTTCTTCGTTATAACTCGGATTTCGGCGTTCTATATATGTACGGAAACCTTGTGACATATTCTAAAACTTGGTTAAGACTATTCATTCTAAATAATCTTTTGTCGAAAAGTCATTTTTGACCCCTATTGCCTCTAAATTGACTAGCCCGGATCTGCGGGCGTTACAATATATATATATATATATATATATATATATATATATATATATATATATATATATATATATATATATATATATATATATATATATACCCTAATAAATAAGAATATTTTTATCACTTGTCTTCTTCTAATTCAATATGCCACATGGCTTTTTCTCATTGTTTTCTATTTTTTTTCACATGACATTTTGGGGTTGTTTTGCATTTTAAAAACATTTACTACATATGTAAATAAGGAAAATTAGACAATAAATCATGAATTCATATCAACATTAACATTAATTAGGCAATAAATTAAGAATATTATCTATATTAATTAGAGTTTTTTTCTACTTTCTCTCCCTTAAATGGAAATCCTATGGACTAATTAATATTTTTTGGCATTAAAAACACATAACTCATCTTGGAAGCTTTCACAAATTAATGATTTTGAAAGTTGTAATAAGATTACTAATTTGTAAAACTTATGTTAAAAATAAAATATTTAATTAAAAAATAAAAGGAAAATATCCAACCATATGATATTCAACTAATGTCTTTATATGAAAGTTATTATGGTAATTAATATATTTTTAATCTGGATGCATTTTGTGTATAGACAATAATTTCAGGATAAAAGGAGTAATATAATTTCTTTTTTGTTCTTTTGTTATGGAGTCATTGTATTTTTACTTATATGTACTATTACTCTTTTGTTTGCTCAAAATTTTAAATTATTTTACTGTTTATTGAAATCTCCGTCTTTCAAAAAAAAAGTATAGTACTTTAATTTATATAATCAACATTCATTTATTTGGAAATAATATAGAAAATCATACTTTTATTCCAAGAATATCTTAGACGTATTCATATAAAATGATTATTGTCATATTTCAAAGAAAATAATCTATTAACAATATGTTTTACATTGAAAATAAACAAGAGTGTAACATACACGTTCTGAAATTGTATATTGGTATTATTAAAAGTGAATAAAATTGAGTGTTGAGTTCTAACAAGATGGTTTTTACTGAAAATGAAGTAAAACTACGTTTAGAATCACTCAGAAAATATTGGAAATCTTATGAGATTCCAATTAAAAGCCAAATAGTGAAATTTAGTGAAATTATAAAACTTGAAATAAGTAAAATTTTATTATTTGATGTTGTAGAGAATCTCGTAAGAAACTTGTAGGCGAAAACCTCGTCGAAATCCGAGTTATAACGAAGAAGTTATGACCAACCGAAGATCCGCGACAAAACCGGCACGACGCCGAATGACTTAAAAAGTGAGTTTTTGATAAACTATTTTTTAGCCTTAGTAATCTAAATGAAAGTCGTAGTATTCGTTAAACCGGGAAATTCGATAAAAAGAACGCCAAAATCTGACTTTATACGAGGAAATTATGATTTTTCGAAGTTTCAACTTAGCAGTAGACAGCTAAAAACTCGAATTTTAGATCAAGCAATATTTGACCGATACATCCTAAACAAGAATCAAAGGTCTCGTCATTTGTAGTACAACGGTAAAAAGTCTGACAAAAACGGACGTCGGATGAAGAAGTAATGAATTATTAATGGATTTTCCTATCCCGATCTGTTAAAAATAAAAATATTAAAAATAACTTCAAAAATAGCCGACGAAGTCTAAAAGAAAGTTGTAGAGCATAATTTTAGCTACGCGTACATATATAGAATGTCAAAAACGGAGCTTGTATGAGAATGTTATGGATTTTAGAAGTTCGAGGCTCAAAATCCGAGAATTTCGCATGAATAGTACCAGCCATCGGAGACCCTCGTTGCAGCCACGTCACCTCGCACGAAGCAGGTGCGTCACTGGAGTCGTGGCCTCGCCCCGCAGCGCCACGTGTACAAGCCAAAGACGTGTCCGCCTTGTGTGTCCCTCGCAGCTGCTACCACCGAGCTGCTTCGCATCCGCTTCCGTCCGAGCCTCGCTGGAGCCCTGCGCAGCTGCCGCGTGTCTTCGCTGAGTCACCCTCCTCCGGACCGAGCCTCGCAGATGCGACGTGGCCCTCGCTGCTGATGCCACCGAGCTGCTTCGCTGCCTGCTTCCTTCCTAACCGACTTCGGCCTCGCGCCCTATATAAAGGGAGGTTGCGAGACTTGCCAACTAATTTTGGAAAATTGCCATTTTTGGCCCCTTTTCCCATATTTTATTCATTTTGACTTTCCCCGAAGCCCCGGTTTCAGTTTTAAAGCCCGAAACAAATCCCGAAGCTCCCGAGAAGCCCACAAATTTTATCTTTTCGGTTTTGAAGCCCTACCTTCGCAGAGCCCGGTTTTCAATTAAGCTCCCGGTCTTCAACATAGAAAGTCATATTTAAAGCCGAAGTGCTTTCCAAATTACTATTTTAACCCCCGGTTAACTTAAGGTGAGTTCAATATATAGGAACAATTGTATCTTATGTGTTAAATGTGCTATGTGCTTCTCAGTGTTATTATTCTGAGTTATTTTCCCATGTTATTTTATTCGCTATGTTTATAGCAAATATAATACCTTTGACCATGTGATCAGTGAAAGGACATAGATTCACATCGGTACTGGTACATAGCCTCTGGCCATGTAGTGCATGTCTCCGTAAGAGAATGACTTCTATTCTATGGCATTGGCAGAAAGTTAGATAGGAATGGTATGTAGCCTCCGACCATGTAGAGCATGACTCCGTAAGGGAATGAACTCTATTCTATGGTATTGGCAAATTGTTAAACAGCGCGTGAAAACCTGAAATCTACCGAAATGCTAAACAGGGCGTGAAAACCTGAAATCTATCATATTGATAATCAGAAATTATATGTCTTCTGTGCCATTTGGGCCAAAGTTTTATTGATGCATATCAAGTATTGAAATCGTTATGTCTCATTGAAAAGTATATCTTTGAATAAAGTCTTTGATTGATATGAACGCTTGTCACATGATTTCACATATGTCTTGTTGTTCCTTTTGCTTTTGCCACATTGAAGTATATATAAGGTATAAGATTATATTGTATCTATTTATTGAATTCACTAAGCGTTATCGCTTATACCTCTCAATGTTTAACAATTACAGGTGATGAGTATCCAATATAGTTTTATACTTCTGAAAGATTTAGAATAGTTAATACTATTTCTCTGTATTTTAATGTTCATGTATGTATATGAATAGTAGATTCCTAGGTAGACATGAAATGTAATAAAACTTAGTCGGTTTGTATCCAATCTTTTGTAATCACTTTATCAATATAAAATATTGTTTTAAAATATGCATGTAGCATGTTTTGAGGAAGTAACTTAAGAAATTTTATCTGAAATAGTATGAAAGTTTGGGTCTGTCATAAATACGAAAGTTGGGGTCTTTCAATCATGGTATCAAAGCAATGGTTTAAGTGAACTAAATATCACGGATTGGTATTTAGACTTAAACTAATGGAAGCTCAATATATGAGCTGATTCATAATAAGTATATGGATACAAACCATAGGAAATATTTAAGTGGGGGATTGGGTAGTGATAAACCCTAGTATTCTAAGATATTAAGTTACTTCAGAATTTTAAGAAAATTAGTTTAAGTAAACTAGAAATTTTAAGAATTTCTAAACTTAAACAAGAATTATTAAGTAAAGATGATACGATATATTTTAGGTTGAATACCTAATGGAGGCAGGCACTAGAATATTAAGAGGAGATATGCCTTATATTCTATTATGTAAGAAAGCTTAAGGTCTGTTGCCGACCATGGTTTAGAAAATTTTAAGAATTTTCGTAATAGAATTTTTCTGAGTGATAAAGAGACTTATGATAGTTAACATCGATAAATTTATAAATAAATGATCAGAAGATATTGTAAAATAATAAATATGAATTGTTATCGTAATAAGTGTATAAATACCAATAGAGTGGTAATATACATTTAAAGTATGTTTGATATATAATAACATCTTTGGAAGAAAGATGTGCTTTTGAAACACATTTGGACAAGATAAATGTGTTAGTACAAATCCACGAAGTTGTTCTACAGCTGTTCAGATTGAAAAAGTGATTGTTTAATAGATTCAAAAGAACCGAAGATGGTGACCAGTACTTCGGCAGTATCACAATGAATGTTGTGCAAGATTTAGAAGAATTAAATGAAGATCAAAAGAAATAATAATGAAGTTTTCAGACTCAATAGGCCAAGACTTTGTGATATAAAGTACCATTGTTTGTTAAGCCGACTTTAACATACAAGATTGGGATGGTGAATTGAGTCATTTAGTGGTAAATGGTTAAGCAACTTACTTGTTTAAGTAAGGTAGAATGCTTAATTGAAGAAGAAATACACCCATAGTATCCTATGAGAAGAGATGTTGTAATCAGGAATGACAGAGAACCAAGTTGAAGCTAGTAAAGCTTGCTGAGATGCAGCTAAGATGCTGACTTCTTAGGATAGACTCCTATGAAGTAGACTTAGACTTACTCATATACAAGAATAACGATGTCAAAGAAGAATAACAAAATGAACAAAAGTGCATGATGGATTGCATGAGTTAGAAGATGATGTAGGTAATAGAAGACCGTTTGTCTCCATGCTGCTAAAGTAAATTTTGAAATAGTGTGTCTTGTAGAGTAGACACTACTCAAGAAAGAATTAATATGAAGAAATGGAAGTAAAATTTCTATCGACCTATGGAAAAGAATTAGGATATATTCGAGCATATGCATGAGAAGAATCCTAAAAAGCGAGTATAGGTAATCCAATATATATTTGATAGAAACGTGAAAACCCTAGTTGAGTCTAGGAGAAACTATTGTATGAACACATTCATGTGTAATAAGTTGCTTTGTGAAAACTTTTGAATGGTGACTTGGGAACTGCGAGACAATACTTGGGATGAGTATGAGTAAGTGTGAATAGTAGTAGAGGCCTATACTACTGGAAGCACAGGACTCACACTTGGATAAGGAAAAGTCACAAGGTTACCAAGAAGCTAGTAAATGATTCCATTTTATTCATGTGTGTCGTTACCTTCGATTCGGTAATGACTAAGAAGACAAGTATTGTTCAACTCTTAAAGAATCAAGTCCGATTAGTACAAATCCGCGAAAGGAGTTAATGATGGGTTATAGGCATAAGAACAATCCTATGTGCTCATACAAACCCTAATGCTTGGATCTAGGTTTCTCTATTGTACATGCTTCGAATCCAAGACTAATGAACTTAGATCTAACATATTAGAAACTGAATTAGGGTTTAGATAATTACCTTTGATTGTTATATAGCAATAATAATCAATTCCTTGCTTGGATTGGCTTCAAAAGCTTAGTGCCTCAAGTGTTGCACCTCTAATGGAGTCATAAACACCATATGCAACTTGGATGAAGAGGAGAAGAAGAGAGGCTGCCCAAAAACGACTAGAAACCCTAGAGAATCAGTTGTCCACGTTTTTGGGGCCTAAGGGTCCTTTATATACTTGTGTGGGCTGCTAGGGTTTCAGTCAAAACCCTAATGGACAGCTTAAACGCTAAGCAGCCCATGGAACCTTTTGGACAAGGCTATGGATGAAAATATGATGGGCTTCCATCATAATTTCGTTCACCCCTTATTCCTTTAGCATTCCTTAGCCCAATAACTCAATTATCCAATAACTGCAGTCCAGTCTCCTATATTTAATTAATCTCTTTTAGTCACAAAATTAATTCTTAATTAATTCTTGACTAATATTAATTAAACAACATGATTTCTCCTTTAATATATTATTCTCATAATATATTAATAAATCATATTTAAACCTTTTCTCCTTAAATTATCCTACATATTGCTATGGTGAAGGCAACCCAAAAGGACCATGCTCATAATCGGGTCAAGTACATACCAAAATAGTTATGGACTTAGACACTAATCCAACAGTCTCCCACTTGGATAAGTCTAATAACTATTTTCCGTATGACTTCAGAACCTGATTAGCAATCGTAGCTTTCAAAAGCCGTTGTCAACTCTGATCTTATCAGATAGCGTGTCCTCTAGATAAGGGATTATATGTTCCTCCATTCTCAGGATATCGTATAGACAAAAGACATGAATTTCAATCATTCTCTCTATACTGTTTCCCGACTTCCGATTTATGACGACTGATAACAGACTACAATTAAACACATCAACTTAGTCCCGACTTGGCCAAGCGCTTAGGTGTCATCACTAAATCATCGAGAGGCCCATAGATATCGCTTTTATCCCACTTTGGGTAAAAGGAATGGATAAACTTTGACTCAAATGCTCGCTTGCATTTACTGATCGAATCACACACAACAATAAGTTTTATAACACCAAGTTACTAGTGCGTTTACTTATTATCAATGTGCAACCGACCAACAAATAACAACTCACATGTCTCGGTTTCAAGAATATACAATATTATCGTCTCACTAATCACTCGTGATAAATCCATGAAGTGATCTAAGTGAGCGTGGGTTTAATCCAATACTCTAATCTTATCAAGGCATTCATGAACTTTGCAGCAAACTTGTGCCATGTCTAAACTCTTCAGACAATCTACAGATAGATTCATGACAGTCTTCCTTCATACCTACTCCCAACGTATGACCGACTGTGGATGTTTGAATAACCTAGTTATTCTGGAAGTCAAAACATGCAAACTGAAACATAATAATAATACTTAATCCTATATGGCCCCAAACTTGTGAGAGTAAATAAAACACTTCTATTTATCCACCATATTGATTACTCATTATTATCGTTTAATGTTTCGGATAGTCAACTCATTACTTGAATAACAATTTTCCCATGCTCTAAACATGCACACTTTGTTTCCTATGGTCCATACTTTGTGACATAGATCAATTGAAAACTTTTCCAATGATTCTCATTTCACAATTCCTTAATCCTAATTATTAGTGTAAGAACACAAGGTTCTTGGCTACTATTAGAATATGCTGGATTCTAACATCTTATGCAACGATCCTTTCATAAAGTCATAGCACAAAAGTCACCAAGACTTGGCTAATGAAATCACAAAGTACTTTCTTAGAAGTTGTTACAAGACAATTCCATAGACGTGAAGTCTCATATTCAAAGTACATTCCTTTGAACATCCTTCTTGCATAAAGTTTCTAATCTAGACACAGATTCCCAATATCCAACTCCCAATATGGAAACATTTCCATATTTGCCACATGACAACTCATTCTTAATAGAATCTTATCTATTCATAATAATGTCGATATGGTCCATCCAATACCGTACTCCCAACTACTCACAAGCAACCAATCCTCAGCGAACTTTGGATTGTCCTTTGATAGTTGTTTAATTATTTTAGTCAAAACCAATTCTAGTCCTTTTTCCCTCTTAATGCGTTAGACAGTTGGAAAATTTTAGAATGGTAAAATACTATAGCATTTACAATCGATCCTATAACCAAAGCGTATGGGACACGATGCATAATGTCTTACATAAAGATATGATACTTTACCAATCTTTTGCCATAATATTTTATGTGTCATGTTCTCACAATTCGAACTATGAAGAGGGATGTCGTAATCATAATCGAATTTTAAGAACACACAATGTATCCTTTGACTGAAAATATTAAAATTTCTTAATCTAAGCTTTAGATATTGAAACGGAGTATAATATTCTCTCCCTTAATTATAGCAAAACAACTTTTCAACCCATGCAACTTTGCAAATGGAATCTTTGTTTTTCTATAATTAATATTGCTAACTTGCAATACTCGCCATAATAATCATACAAGCATAACACTTATGTTCCCACTATCATGATGATTATCATATAAGCATAACATTTATGCTCCCACTAGCTTTAACATGTATTCAGAAAAGAAATGAACTTCCAGAAAACAATGCCTATTGAATTTCTGAAATTCATATTTCTAATACCAGATGCTTCGATAAGCCTTTATCTAAGCTTCTTAACCTTATACACCTTTGCCTTAGATAGCTCATATGTGTGTTTAAATAATTCATAGCTTATGTTACTAAGTTCCAAATGTTGAAACTAATTGCCAAATCTCACAATTCGAACTATGGAAAGGGATGCCGTAACCATAATCGAATTTGAGAATACAATTTTCACAATCGCTATCTTCTTAAAATCTCTCTTAGTGAAAGCATTTCCTCACAGTCATTTTCATGAAGGAAGGAATCTTATGACACTTAGATTTTATGGTGTATGAGTTCCTATCCATGTGAATTTGCCAAAACCAAGGTTTGCGACAAATCCAAACTCATGTGGACTGAACTTTCTTAATCTTGATTTCTTGCCCTATGGTAACACGAGTGCCCACCATGTCTTCCAAGTAGTTTAGTAACTTATCCTTATATATCAATGTACTATCCATTGATCAAGTAACTTTGTCTTTATGCATTCAAATGAGAACTCATAGAACTCACATGCACAATTAACTCAATTGGAACGACACAAAAAACAAAATAATGTCAACACGATAGGTTGTAAACCTCAAGTCGTGTGCTAGTGATGATAGGGTTTATTCTTGATTTGTTCTTGAAACCTTTCAAGACCATTAAGACTCCCACTAACTCTTTGACATATAAGATTCTCTTGTCAAGAAACATTTCTTGACAAACCAAATATTCAAGAGTTAGTGTAGTTCTTATCAAGACAAAACACTTCACACAGTTGGTCCTAGTTGGTCTTTGTCTTATCCAAGACAGCACAACTTACCAATTTCAAATGTGCAAGAATAAGAAAACTTTTCCAAATTCCACATTTGATGAGTGTTATAAACCTACTTAAGACTTTTCACTCAATGTCACAATCTTGACTCTAAGACTTGATATTGGAATGAAGTATGATTGACTTATTGATTTAACCATTTCTACAATACTTGATACCTCTTCTTAGACATGCAATTGCACTAAGACTCAATTAGAGGATCTATTGAGACACGACTCTTAATCTTTAAGACTTATCATAAAACACAGTAAACGGTACTCTCCCTTCTTCTTAGAAAAGAGAAACTTTTATCTTTCTGCCTACTTGATTCTTCTTTATTCGTTCTACTATTCATTGAAACTCTTTCTATTAACTTAGAATTACACTTAATCTTATAAGTATAATCATATTTACTAAGCTTTAGTAAATCATGACGAATATCTTTGTCACTCTTGTGGTGGACTTGATCAACGCACAACCTAGTGTACTTGATCTCCTAGTCCTTCAATTGATACTTTGTCAAAGAATTAGTCTAATTTTCCCAAATGTGAAAGTTTTTCATTCATCATACAATACACATTGCGTGATTCCAAGTTTCTGTCCAATTGAAACTTGGGTGATGAGAAACTCTCCTTACATGGTAAACTCTTGACACTTCCACAAATAATACAATTAAGAATCAAATCCATTATTGCTAATAATAGAAACATTCAAACATCAATTTTTCATACATGCCATCGCAAGGATAAATAAATAAGATAAAATCAAAATTCATTTTATTGCGGAAAAAATTTGTCCTTACAATGTAATTCAATTGAAAAACTATGTTATTACATATTTCTTAACAATCTATTCTAACTCCAAGTAGTAGCTCAAGAATCCATTCTTCAAGTAATGCGATCGAAATCCATTAGATTCAGCTCACTTCTTTTCTCAAGCTTCCTCTCTTTTCTTCGATCCTACAAAACATCAAAATGTAATCTTATCACATCATGTATTAAGAATCTAGAATAGGAACTCAAAAGAGTTAGATAATGGATTTTCCCTGTAGTAGAGCCATACGTCTTGACTCTCCCATCTCTTAGATCTTTCAGGTAGTTAGGGCAGCTTCGTCTCCAATGCCCCTTCTCTTGGCAATAAAAGCAAATGGACTCCTTTGGCACAGCACATTAGACAATCACATACTTAGTTCTTTCTGGACTTCCAATGTTGCCAGTGTCCATTGAAGTTTCGGAGTTTGATTCACTAGACAAATTTGCTTGACCAGCACGCCAAATCATTGCTGATTCAGCAGCTATAAGCAAATAGGTGAGATCAATTAGGGTCACGTCGTGGTCCATCATATAGTACTCTCTAACGAACTCACTATATGATTTAGGAAGTGACTGAAGAACCCAGTCAACAGCCAACTCGCTTGAAATCTCGACACCCAACAAGCTTAACCTATCAATGTGTGACTTCATGTCTAAGACGTGTGCACACACAGGTTTCCCATCTTCGTGTTTACTCGCCAAAAGGGATTGAGTGAGCTTGAACTTTTCAAGCCTTTGAACTTTTAGGTCAGGGAGAATAATTGGAGGAGGTGGAGGAAGTGAAGCGTGACTCTCATTTCCTTGATCGTATCTCGGAACGTCATCTTCATTTGGAAAGCTTGTTCCAAAGGATTTGGGAAGACCATTGTAAGATTCAGACATCTACAAAACGGGAGAAAATTCAAGTTATGTTGATTAGAATTCTTGATGTAACACCCAAATGAAACATCAAGCTAGGATCCAACACAATACTGTACAACCTAGAAGAGGGATGCCGTAATCTAGTTGCAGAATATCTGAAGGTAGGTAAATGACGATTTACGAATTTCCACCATGAAAACGAAAAAGAAGTTTAAGTTTTAAATGAATTGAAACTCCTAGATCTTTTGAGATTCATTGAACTTTTCAATGGCATGTTTAATCTTGATTATGCCCTACTATTTGTGAGTGGGATGTCGAGGATCACAAACAAGGTGTGAATAACCATACAAATCATGTGGTGCACCCAATGCTACTATCACCTAATCAATATGCCGGTTAGCCACACACGCTCCATTGATCTATGATAAGCATCGAGACACCCTTCGCCACCAATGTCATCCCCAAATTAGTGTGCCGGTTAACCACACACACTCCACTAACGTTTGACAAGGGTACGAAGTGTAATTCTATGGATTAGCATACAATTTCACATTTTCCCTAAAGTAACTATGATTTAGGAATTTGAAAAAGCATTTAGTCACTTTGTACTTCATTTTACTTATAATGGAAGGTTTCTGTCCTATCCTACCCGTTCGGCTAACGACCCTCCACTAGTCAAGAGTGCGGTGGGTAAGAGTGGATACCCATTCAATCGCCATTTTATAGGCAATTTCCTTAAACACCCCTTATAGACCAGCTTCGTGAATCAGGCCTACTAACGGTAAGACTGACTGTTTACTCATATATATATATATATATATATATATATATATATATATATATATATATATATATAATATTAGACTTTTAATGTTATATATAGTATAGGGTGTATTTTACACTTTTAAAATACTAGGTGGTTTATCTTAGTAAATTATACTTTTAATTTAATTAAATGTAAACCTAAACTTTATGGGTTTATTAAATTACTTTTAATTATACACTTTAATTAATTAATAAAACCATAAGGGTGTGATTTGAACTTTTCAAATTACTAGGGTTTTAGAATTTAACATTTCAAAATTAAAATTTTAAATTCCAAAACTTGAGGGCAAGTTTTGAAACATTTCAAAACATTAGGGATCAAACAACAAATAATTCAAATTAAATAATTAATTTCATAATTATCTATATTTGACCTAATCTTATTTTAGTCATTAGATAATTACCAAATAACTTTAAATAATCCATATTTATCACATAAACAACCAATATTTAAAAGATTTGAAATTATCTATTGTTTTGGCAAGGATAAACATATAATTAAGATAAAATTCGGATTTTAACTTCATAAAACAATTTAAGCATCAAATCCAAGTCAAAACAGCAGCTAAATCCCAAAATACCCTCTGCCTGACGCACTGACTCGCCGAGTCAGACCTGGACCCGCCGAGTAGGGCCAACTCGCCGAGTCCAGATACTGACTCGCCGAGTTGAGTCGGGCAGAGGCAAGAAACTCGATTTTCAGTAAATAATTCAACATAGCATCACATACAACAGAAACCAATCAAGGCTCTGATACCACTGCTGGGTTTTAGGCATAAGAACAATCCTATGTACTCATACAAACCCTAATGCTTGGATCTAGGTTTCTCTATTGTACATGCTTAGAATCCAAGACTAATGAACTTAGATCTAACATATTATAAACTGAATTAGGGTTTAGATAATTATCTTTGATTGTTATATAGCAATAACAATCAATTCCTTGCTTGGATTGGCTTCAAAAGCTTATTGCCTCAAGTGTTGCACCTCTAATGGAGTCACAAACACCATATGCAACTTGGATGAAGAGGAGAAGAAGAGAGGTTGCCCAAAAACGACTAGAAACCCTAGAGAATCAGTTTTCCACGTTTTTGGGGTCTAAGGGGTCCTTTATATACTTGTGTGGGCTGCTAGGGTTTCAGTCAAAACCCTAATGGACAGCTTAAACTCTAAGCAGCCCATGGAACCTTCTGGACAAGGCTATGGATGAAAATATGATGGGCTTCCATCATAATTTCGTTCACCCCTTATTCCTTTAGCATTCCTTAGCCTAATAACTCAATTATCCAATAATTGCAGTCCAGTCCCCTATATTTAATTAATCTCTTTTAGTCACAAAATTAATTCTTAATTAATTCTTGACTAATATTAATTAAACAACATGATTTCTCCTTTAATATATTATTCTCATAATATATTAATAAATCATATTTAAACCTTTTCTCCTTAAATTATCCTACATATTGCTATGGTGAAGGCAACCCAAAAGGACCATGCTCATAATCGGGTCAAGTACATACCACAATAGTTATGGACTTAGACACTAATCCAACAGTTAATTGGTTCAGAGAACCATGTCTTATATAGTGACAAAACTTCAGTGGGAATACTGAAGAAGTAAATGGTCGAGATAATCCATAGAAATATAACAAGCTTTATTAAAGAATTGAGCAATCATTAGCCACATATATGACTTGCTATGTGGTGTTACTGGCCACAAGAAATGTATCCACCCTACTCTTACTAGTCAAATGGCGGGGAGTCAAGTTGTCGTTCAACAATCAAAGAATACTCCAACTAAAAAGGAGGAGGTGTCAAAAGCTAAAAGATGTGTATATCCGAAAGCATGAATTAGGGATACGTGATTCTATTCTTTCTATTCTTAAGCATCCACGTGTTCATCAAACTCTTTTTGTTTTCGCTATTCTATTAGTTCGATTTATTCGATCTGATTCTAATACAAGAGTTTGGATCGTTATGTGTCTTGTGCGAAATAAAATCAAAGGTCATTAGCATATGACCATTCGAGTTGCTGTTATAGCAAAAGTAAAGACCTTATCTTGGGTTTAGTCTATAAACCAAGATGGAATAGGAGTCTGCAATGAGAATTGAGTTTTAACTCAAAGATTAGGATCGAATGTTCAATAGAGAATGAAGAGCGGGTGCAAATTTGAACACCGCTAGTAATTAGGAAGTTTGAAGAATTTGACAATTGTTTGGCAAACTAAAAGTTAAATATCGTACATTTTAGATTACCACAAAGGAAGTAAGTTAAAACTCGAATGTTGTGACTAGTAATTTTCTCATAAACTCTAGATCTACTCACATCTTATTTGATTTCAATGCCTCAGATTCTTTCGTGCCTTATAAATTCGCATATTCTTTTCAAATTACTTGTTACGTAATTGTCCAATAATTTCATATAGATAACATAGGAAATATATCATTCCTTGTTGATAAAGCCTATAGAGTTAGTGTTATAGGAATTGAAAGTTCTAATCTTCCTGCTAACCTAATTCCTATCTTTGATATTATTCTCGACATGGATTGGTTGTTAAAGAACGATGCAGAGCTATTGTGCTACAAAGAGATGATATGCATCCCTATCGAAAGGGAAGATTTTATTTATGTCTGCGGTGAAAATAATAAATTTCTTTCTTAAAAACTCGTAAATTATGTCGAAGGGATATTCTACTTATCCGACTTATACAGTTAATACCTTGAAAGAGGAGAAGAAAACTATGAATGATAACCTTTGGATAATCATCGACCGGCTGATAAAGAGTACATACATTCTCGCCACACGTGAAATGACTCCATTGGAGAAATACGCGTAAGTTACTTAGACGAAATTGTGGCAAGTCATGGTGCGCTACTATAGATTATTTCCGACTGTGATACTCGTTTCACTCCTCACTTTTGGGTGAGAATGAAGCATGAACTAGGATCTCGAGTTGCTCTTAGTACAACTTATCATCCTCAGACCAATGGTCAAAAGAAGAGAGCAATCCAAACAGTAGAAAATATACTGAAGGTATATAAAGTATTGTATGAGCGTAAATGTCATACTCAAATATGTTGGCGTGACGTAAGACGGAAGATCTTTGGAGGATCTGAAATGATTCAAGACATCACTGACAAGATACAAATTTTTCAAGAAAGAATGAAAGCGGCTCAGGATCGATAAATTCCCTATGCAAAAAAAAACAGGAGACGACCCGTAGAATTCCGGGTGGATGATTCAGTAATACTGAAAGTATTTTATGAAAAGGTGTTATACTACTTTGGAAGAAAGAACGGTTGGTAAGAAAGCATACTACTTGGAATTGCTTAAAGATTTGGCAAATATTCATGAAGTGTTTCATGTGAGCTATCTATGTAAAGGTTTAAGCATATATGATGAAATGGTTCTATTATCAGAGGTGAAACTGGATAGTAAGTTAAGTAGAAGAGATCGTAAATGAAAGAACGACTAATCTACATAATAAAGAAGTAGAGTTGGTGATTTTCAAGTAGAAACACCATCAAGACCCAAATTATACTTGGGGAAAATAAGAATAAGATAAGAGCAAAGTATCCCCATTTGTTTTAATCGTTATAATTTCGGGGACGAAATCCTCAAAAGGAGGAGGTATTTGTCACATACACGTTCTGAAATTGTGTATTGTTATTACTAAAAGTGAATAAAATTGAGTGTTGAGTTCTAACAAGATGGTTTTTACTAAAAATGAAGTAAAACTATGTTTAGAATCACTCAGAAAATATTGGAAGTCTTATGAGATTCCAATTAAAAGCCAAATAGTGAAATTTAGTGAAAATATAAAATTTGAAATAAGTAAAATTTTATTATTTTATATTGTAGAGAATCTCTTTAGAATCTTGTAGGCGAAAACCTCGTCGAAATCCGAGTTATAACAAAGAAGTTATGACCAACCGAAGATCTGCGACAAAATAAGCACGGCGCCGAATGACGTAAAAAGTGAGTTTTTAATAAACTACTTTTTAGCCTTAGTAATCTAAATGAAAGTCTTAGTATTCGTTAAACCGAGAAATTCGATAAAAAGAACGCCAAAATCTGACTTCGTATAAGGAAATTATGATTTTTCGAAGTTTCAACTTAGCATTAGACAGCTAAAAACTAGAATTTTAGATCGAGCGATATTTGACCGATACTTCCTAAACGAGAATCGAAGGTCACTTCATTTTTAGTACAATGGTAAAAAGTCTGACAAAAGCAGATGTCGAATGAAGAAGTTATGAATTGTTAACGGATTTTCCTGTCTCGGTCTGTTAAAAATAAAAATATTAAAAATAAATTGAAAATTAGCCGACGAAATCTAAACGAGAGTTGTAGAGCGTAATTTTAGCTACGCATTCATATAAAGAACGTCAAAAACGGAGCTCGTATGCGAATGTTATGGATTTTAGAAATTCGGGGCTCAAAATCCGAGAATTTCACATGAATAGTACCAAACACCGGAGAGCCTCGTCGCAGCCACGTCACCTCGCACGAAGCAGGTGCATCACCGGACTCGTGGCCTCGCCCTGTAGCACCACGTGTACGAGCTGGAGACGTGTCTGCTTTGCATGTCCCTCGCAGCTGCTGCCACCGAGCTGCTTCGCATCTGCTTCCGTCCGAGCCTCGCCGGAGCCCTACGCAGCTGCTGTGTGTGTTCACTGAGTCACCCTCCTCCAGACTGAGCCTCGCAGATGCGACGTGGCCCTCACTGCTGATGCCACCGAGCTGCTTCGCTGCCTGCTTCCTTCCCAACCGACTTCAGCCTCTCGCCCTATATAAAGGGAGGCTGCGAGACTTGCCAACTAATTTTGGAAAACTGCCATTTTTGGCCCCTTTTCCCATATTTTCTTCATTTTGACTTTCCCCGAAGCCTCGGTTTCATTTTTAAAGCCTGGAACACGTTTCGAAGCTCTCGAGAAGCCAGAAAATTTTATCTTTTCGGTTTTGAAGCCCTACCTTCGCAGAGCCCGGTTTTCAATTAAGCTCCCGATTTTCAACATAGAAAGTCATATTTAAAGCCGAAGTGTTGTCCAAATTAGTATTTTAACCCCGGTTAACTTAAGGTGAGTTCAATATATAGGAACAATTGTATCTTATGTGTTATATGTGCTATGTGCTTCTCAGTGTTATTATTCCGAGTTATTTTCCCGTGTTATTTTATTCGCTATGTTTATAGCAAATATAATACCTTTGACCATGTGATCAGTGAAAGGACTTAGATTCACATTGGTACTGGTACATAGCCTCTGGCCATGTAGTGCATGTCTCCGTAAGAGAATGACTTCTATTCTATGGCATTGGCAGAAAGTTAGATAGGAATGGTATGTAGCCTCCGACCATGTAGAGCATGACTCTGTAAGGGAATGAACTCTATTCTATGGTATTGGCAAATTGTTAAACAGCGCGTGAAAACCTGAAATCTACCGAAATGCTAAACAGGGCGTGAAAACCTGAAATCTATCATATTGATAATCAGAAATTATACATCTTCTATTCCATTTGGGCCAAAGCTTTATTGATGCATATCAAGTATTGAAATCGTTATGTCTCATTGAAAAGTATATCTTTGAATAAAGTCTTTGATTGATATGAACGCTTGTCACATGATTTCACATATGTCTTGTTGTTCCTCTTTGCTTTTGCCAAATTGAAGTATATATAAGGCATAAGATTATATTGTATCTATTTATTGAATTCACTAAGCATTATCGCTTATTCCTCTCAATGTTTAACAATTACAGGTGATGAGTATCCAATATAGTTTTATACTGCTGAAAGATTTAGAATAGTTAATACTATTTCTCTGTATTTTAATGTTCATGTATGTATATGAATAGTAGATTCCTAGGTAGACATGAAATGTAATAAAACTTAGTCGGTTTGTATCGAATCTTTTGTAATCACTTTATCAATATAAAATTGTTGTTTTATAAATATGCATGTAGCATGTTTTGAAGAGGTACCTTAAGAGATTTTATCTAAAATAGTATGAAAGTTTGGCTCTTTCATAAATACGAAAGTTGGGGTCTTTTAAAGAGTCAATGACAGTCTCCCTAAAAAGTGGGGTGGTTTTTAAGAAAGTTGTTATTTAAAATAATTCTTTAAAATATGTGAAATTTTTTTATTAGTATTGATCGGAAGTACTTACTTATTTATCATTGTAATCATATTTATTTCAAAATTTTATTTTAAAAATGTTTAATATTTTATATATTTGTATTTAATTTTTTTTAATCAACCCGTGTCATACACGAGTCTCACACACACACACACACACACACACATATATATATATATATATATACATATACATATATATAGGCTTTGGTTATTCTATTTAAAATATCTATTGTGTTATTGTATGCAAAATTGTGGACCAATCAATTATTTAATTTCTAAACGAAAATGATTAATATTTAAATGATATACAATAAATGAAAATGGATGCTCAATTAAAGATAACGGTTGAATAAGAGTATAAGTGTACATTGTTCTCTCCATTAAAATAGGAAACTGAATAAATTGATGAAAACTACCGACATAATCACTATAACATCGCATGCACCTAGATTCCACTACCCTCTGTATCGGAACACAAAATTAAACTATATGTTCTTTACTCGACCAAAAAATCGGTGGATTTTGTGGTGTATGTTATATAAAGTGATCAATTCTTGAATATTAATTACAGAAATTGTGTTGTAATCGTTAGAAGTAAAAGATAACGGTTGAATAGGAGTATAAGTATACAAGGACGAGTTCTTTCAAATCGAAATTTAAGAACACACAAGAAACAACATTGAATCTAGATGAAGACGATGATGATTTCGTCACTCAGCGTATAGGTAATTTTTTTTATAAATATGTTTTTTAAGGAAATCGTTTGAGTACACACCATTCTTTTGGAATTTTCTATAAATTAAGCACTTGCGTGTGGATGATTAGTTAGTTTAAGTAAAAAAGAATGAAATAGTTTTAAAAAAATGTTATTTTTAGATTAGAGTTTTATGAAATTGGGGTTTAAAACTCGATAATTTTTTGTTAAATTTAACTGATATGCGAAACAATCATTCTTCTAGAATTTCAACATAGTTAACATTTTTTCTGTTAGAATTAGTAGTGTTGTTTGTGTTTGATTTTTTTTTAAATGTTGTTAGTTTAGTTTTTAAAAAAAATTCATAAAACTGGGATGTGTTTGATGTTCTTGAAAAAATTTTGAAGGTATTATTTGTAAGTTTTTTTTTATGGTTTTCGTTTTTTTGGAAATATAAATATTTTTTAGTTATAGTTCTAATCCCTTGTTTTTGAAGGTTTACTTTATTTGTATAGAAAGTATGAATCATATTTGCATAGAGTAATATTAAGGTTTTGTGTTTATCTTAATTGAGAATGGTAGTGTTGTTTGTGTTTGAACATATTCTCATAGAATAATAATAAGGTTTTGTGTTTATATTAATTTAGACTGGGAACATGTTCAGTGTGTAGAAATATTATGTTAGAATTTTTTTTTTTTATTGTAATGGTCATAGGAAATGCATTCTTCAAGATTTTGAGCATATTTAAAATACTTTCTTCTAGTGTTGGTAGTGTTGGATGTGTTTGATTTTGTTTAAGAATTCTCAGTTATTTTTTTTTATTTAATCATATTCTCATAGAATAATAGCAAGGTTTTGTGTTTATATTCATTAAAAAATGGGAACATGTTAACTGTGTATAAATAATCTGTTAGAATGCTTTCTGTTTTTATAATGTACATGTTAAGTGTTGGTAGTGTCATATGTGTTTGAACATATTCTTATAGAATAAGGGTAAGGTTTTGTGTTTTTATTAATTGAGAATGGGAACATGTTCAGTGTGTAGAAATATTCTGTTAAAATGATTTTTGTTATTGTAATGTTCATATGAAATGCTTTCTTTAAGATTTTGAACATATTTAAAATACTTTCTTCTACTGTTGGTAGTGTTGGATGTGTTTGATCTTATTTAAGAATTCTTAGTTATTTTTTAATTTAATCCCCTGATTTTGATGGTTTACTTCATCTGTATAGATTATATGAATCATATTCTCATGGAATAACAGCAAGGTTTTGTGTTTATATTCATTAACAATTGGGAACATGTTAACTGTGTATAAATAATATGTTATAATGCTTTCTGTTTTTATATTGTACACGTTAAGTGTTGGTAGTTCTGAAATGTTTATGTTTATATTCATTAAGAATGGGAACATGTTAAGTGTGTATACATAATATGTTAGAATGCTTTCTGTTTTTGTAATGGTGTTCTGAAATGCATTCTTTCAGAATATGTATGTATTTAATATATTTTCTTTATGAAATGCATTCTTCCAGAATATGAAGGAGAATGTGTCAGAAGTGAGCAAATTGATAGAAATATTGTTGGATCAAGAAAAAAAAGAAACAGAAGAAAAAAACTTCAAGATCGGAACATGCAAAGAATAATGTTGAATCTGGAAAATCAGGTAGCATCATTATTGCATGAAATTATTTTATTCATAGAATTTAATTATGAGAATGCTGGTATAACATTAATTATTGTATTCATGTTCTAGTAGATAGTGAGTAATTATGTTTGTGTGATTGAACAGATGTTAACAAAAATATAGAAGAGACAATGCCAAGTGATAACGCAGTTGTTGGAAGGATGAAAAAGAAAGGTTTTGCGAGAAGTACACCTGCTAAGGATTGTAATAAATCCTCCGAAGCAAGTGGTGAAAGGAAAAAACCAAGAAGTCTAAATGTGTTACTTTTGAGGAGTATGAGTGGGTCAAAGAAAAACAATGAAAAGGAAAATTTTGGTGTGCAAATGGAAGAAAAAGAAAATATTGTAAAGAGAAAAAAGGTAGTGAATGATGCACATTCAAAGAAATATACAAAGAGAAAGAAGGGAAAAATAGGGCATGAAAATGTTAATATCAAAACAAAAGAGCAGAAGGTTAGAAAGGTAAGCAAGGACCATCTAGAAGGGTATAGAACACTTGCAACTAGGATGACTCCTAGTAGGATTAGTGCAACTGTCAAAGTAATGTCCCCTGCACAGAAAACTGGGATTGTGTGTATGGGTTTTGGTTCACTTCTGAACATTGGCATGGACACTGCTCCAGAATTACTTAACTACTATTTGTTAGATCACTATGATCCGGATGGTAGCCATCTAGTTCTGGAGAATATGGTCATAACAATTACGAAAGACACAGTGCATGACATGTTGGGTTTACCAAATGAAGGGGAAGACTTCTTGAGCATGACTAGTTGTGAGAAAGATAATCAAGTTCTGCAAGAATGGAAAAGTCAATAGGATAAAAAGGGTTTAATGGGGAAGAATACCTGAAAAGGATCAAAAACACAAAGCAAGACAGTCTTATGTTTTGGCTGAATTTTCAACCCTTTTCATTAATACATTTGTGGAATCAACTTTGAGTGGTACCAATGAAATAAATGTTGTGAATAAGTTAGTCATGGTAAAAGACTTCTCTAAAATAGATTGGTGTAAGTATATTCTAAATTATTTGGTCAGCAGAAAGCAGCTGTGGAGAAGGGATGATAAGACATGGTATTACAGTGCACCTATACTCATTTTGACGGTAATTTTGGTATCTCGATTAGATATATACTTTAATGTATGATAGTATATGTTTAATGATGTAATTGATGAAGTTTTTTTATGTAGCTGGTGTATGTATATAACATGAAGTTTACAGGATTGAAGATAGTTAAGAGGTTACCATTTGTTAGGAATGTTACGGGTGATATTCTTGAAAAAATAGAGAAGATGGAAATTAGTGTTGGGGGGGTTTGGTAGACAGCTACTAGAAAACTTTGAAAATATTGATGGTGATGAAGAAATGGTTGATGGATATGAAATGTCGGATGGGCTAATGAGATTGTATGGGGATGAGGATGTAAGGCTTTTATTCTATTAAAATTTCATGTTAATTAGAATTTAATGTAAATTAGAATTTCATAAACTGATTTTCTAGAATCTACATTGTGTTTTATAATTTCATAAAACTTATTTTACAGAATATTTATACACACTTAACTGATTTAAGTTGTATTATGTGTCACAATGTTAGTGAGGTAATATGTATGTTGAAGATTAATTTGTCAGAACTACTTTTACTGATTTGTTAAATTAAAACTTACAGGCATACATAGTTGTTATAGAGCATAACTATGGAATAATATTGTGCGAGAAGAAGAATATTGAAAAAGCTCTAAAAAATGGAATTGTGAAATTCCCAGACAGCTTGATGTTGAAGGAGTTGTACGAAAAAAAATCAAGAATTGTTCAAGGAAGTGAATAAGGCAGATAATGGAGGAATGAATAGTAATGAAGCTCGTTTTGATGGTCATAGAAAAGAAGGAGATTCAGATGGTGGTAAGGAAGAACAATTCTCTCCAGTTAGAGGATTGGTAGTTAATGGGGGATCTTCATGATGATGGTGGAGGTTTCAGTACACCTAATGTGGAAAAGGTAGTTAATACAGACAATTTAACCTGTTCACAATTCTTGGAGCAACTTGAAGTGTTGGTGACAACAATTAAAATGGCAGATGATGTTGTGTTGGAAAGTTATAAAAAAGATAAAAAATAATAATAATAATAATAATAATAATAATAATAATAATAATAATAATAATAATAATAATAATAATAAAAAAGAGGAAAAGAAATCTTGGAAACAGTTGAAGTATGTGAGGAATATAATGGCAATGGAAAAAGGGGGAAGAGAGAGCAAAAGATACTTGTATATGGAAAATCACATTTTGTTGAAAGGATTGTGAAAATCGGGAACAAGGTAAAGAAGGATGAAATGGCATTATACAATTCAGTTTTTGCATCAAAAAGAGATTATGGGTAAGTTAAATAATATAATTTTTGTTGTTTGATTTTAAAATGTGGTGTTATATGATTGATCATTTTATAATTGTTGATCAGGGAAGAGATATGGAACATTGGGAGCGGTCATGTGTTGCATCAAGGATTCGCATATCATTTTAAAAGCAACACGTTTATTCATGTGATAATGATTGACTGTTGCTCATCATTACTCAACAAAATGGAAGAACTAAGGGATGTAGGATTGGTTTCTAGGATTTTCTTCGACACAAATTTTTTGGTTAGTATTGAATTTAAATTAAGTTCAAGTCCAATAATATGTGTTGTTTTGATTGATTTTCTAATCTGTACAGGCAGAAGAGATATTAGGTGGATCAATGTCATCTGATAGAACTCAAAAATTGTTTGATTCAATGTTGATACTACACCTTAAAAGTCTACCAAAACCGGAAAATCTTAAAGATATTGGACAGGTAATTTAATTAACTATTGTTTTTTTTATCGATTACAACCCTAACATACAAAATTAGCTTATTGTTATAAAATCTGTTTTATGTCAGGTTTTCTTCCCAATAGTTAATAAGAGTAAATATTATCTGATATGCTTTGATCTAAGGGTTCCAACTTACTACATTATAGACCATGTGAACCAAAATGGTGCTGTTGAGGACATCTATGGAACAAAACACGTTCGTGTGGTATGATTCATTTTTATTTTTTATAATATCTAAAAAACACGAGTTTAATAGTGTATTGTTAATTGATTGTATTGTATCACAGAAAAAATGGCTTGGGAACTATTTAAAAACAGGGAATTATCAAAAGTCAACAACTTTCAACAAGATTAAACCTTGTGTAATGAAAATGCCATGGAAAGTAGAGAAAGAAGGATCGGACTGTGGAGTATATATAACACCCAAACTTTTCAAAAAAAATTTACATTTTCAAAAAGACATACTTTCATTCATAAATATTGTAAAAATGTCATTGTATCACATTTCAACCATAGAAACACAACCCAAGATCATAATGCATAAAAACTCCTCATGTGTGTACTGATCATGCCGGCGCCATCTCACGATCCTCACTGGTACCTGAAATAGATAACACAACATTGTAAGCATAAATGCTTAGTGAGTTCCCCAAAATACTGCATATAACACATATTAGCTACTCGAGGCTATAACTTTGTGGACCCTCTGGTCCTAACTCTGTGAACCTTCCGGTTTTAACTCTGTAAACTCTGGAACATACACAACATAAATCACATAGAAATAATCCAGTGCATCACAATCACATAAATAGCATGTAAGATACTCTGTCATATAACTCTAATTACCACTCTAGGTAAAGTATAGTGAGAAGACTCACCTCGGGTAACTCGGTAATCTCGAACTCTGTAAAAATCTGATCTAGCCTCCGCCTAATCATACGAAATAAACACTCTTAATCAATATGTCTCTCAAGGCTAGACTATTCCCTCTCTTAGTACTCTCAGAAGGGTAAAAGACCATTTTACCCCTCTCGTGGCTCAAAGACCCTAAGGTTGACCAAACCCTAAAAGTAAACAAAAGTCAACTCTCCGGGTTACGCTGCGTGTACCAAACATGTACGCTGGGCGTACCCGGCGTCCTCACAGAAATGAGGTAAACTACCCCTTACATCGCGCTTATTGGGATTACGCCTTGCGTAACTCCCAGTTTCAGATTCATTAGCTTTTAGGGTCTTAAACAGTTAAGACACACGTCCAACTTTTAGATTTGACCATCCCTAAGCCTCTTAATCCATATAGTTGGTGACTTTAAGCCTTTGCATGGTTGGACAAGTCAGTAATACCCATAACATTCCGTTTCCAACCCTAAAAAGCTCATAACTCAAGCATGACCCCATAACAACGACCAAGTTGGGATTTTTATAGATCTATAGCACAAATATCACTGAAATGGGACAGATCTAGGTCCATGGAGTCTATTACACTCATAATGTCTCCACCTTGAGGAAGTTTAACCCTAGAAATGGTCCATGCAACATCAAACCAAATAAAGAGGAAAGTTTTGAAGTTTATACCTCTACATGAAGCTCCTTCCTCTGAAGATCCCAGATCCAAACTTGCACTTCAATCCCTAGCCTCCACAATCTCCTCTCCTTCTTCTTCAATAACGCACCAAGGCACTGTTAGCTCCAAAACACTCACACTCAAGCTAAGGACGATGGAAGGCTCTCTTAGGGTTTCAATCTCTGATATGGAGGCTGAGAAATGAGCATTATCATCCCTTATATAGTGCACAAGACAAATATTAGGGTTTGCATTTGGGCCCGCTACGCCCAACGTAACCCTGGGTACGCCGAACGTACCCAGGCGAGTCCGCGTCCAACTTAAGCGCATGAGTACGCGCAGCGTACGCCCAACATACTTGTTTGCTACAAAAATCATTACATTGACTAATCTTGACAACTTACCAAAAGGGAAGGGTTAAATAGCTTTACCTTAGTTTTGGGATGTTACAATTCTCCCCCACTAAAACCAGACTTCGCCCTCGAAGTCTCATGCTGGAAATAACTCCGGATGCTGCTCCCGCATCTCTGACTCCTGCTCCCAAATCAGCTCAGATGCCTTCCAATGTTGCCACTGGACCTGAACCAAAGGCACTTCCTTGTTTCTCAGAATCTTGAACTTCTGGTCCAAGATCGCGATTGGTCTCTCAACATAATTTAGGCTCGCGTCCACCGGGATATCCCCCAATGGTACCACTGCCGACTCGTCGGCTATATATTTCCTCAGCTGAGACACGTGGAAGGTATCATGGATCTGGCTCAGATATGCAAGTAGCTCCAAACGATATGCTACCCTACCCACCCTCGCGATCACCCTAAACGGTCCAATGTACCGAGGCCCCAACTTGCCCCTTTTCCTAAATCTGATCACTCCTTTCCAAGGAGACACTTTTAGGAGTACAAAGTCTCCAACCTGAAACTCAAGCTTGGATCGTCGCCTATCCGCATAACTCTTCTGGTGACTCTGGGCCGTCAGCAACCTCTGTCTAACCTGTTGAATCTGCTCGGTTGTCTAAAGCACTATCTCGGTGCTACCCTACCTCTCCCCAACAGATGGGAGTCCGGAACCTACTCCCATACAACAACTCGAAGGGAGGCATACCAATGCTTGAATGGTGGCTGTTCTTATAAGAAAACTCAACTAAAGGCAGATACATGTCCCAACTCCCTCCAAAGTTCAATACACATGCCCGAAGCATGTCCTCGAGCGTATGAGTTGTCCGCTCACTCTGTGGGTGGTAAGCGATATTGAAATGCAACCTAGTACCCAAATCCTCATGGAACTTCTTCCAGAACCTGGAAGTGAAACATACATCTCGATCTGACACAATCGAGATCGGTACACCATGCCGCGATACCACCTCCCTCACGTACACCTATGCCAGCCTCTCTGCGGAAGAGCTCTCATTGATAGCAAAAAAATGAGCGCTCTTTGTCAGCCGGTCGATGATCACCCAAATTGCATCGACGCCTCTCGCAGTCCTCGGCAATTTGGTGATAAAATCCATGGAAATTTGTTCCCACTTCCACTGGGGAACCTCAATTGGCTGCATCTTTCCATGTGGACATTGGTACTCGGCCTTAACCCTGCGACAGGTCAAGCACCTCTCTACAAACCACGTCACGTCCCTCTTCATACAAGGCCACCAATAGTCTCTTTTCAGGTCGAAATACATCTTAGTGGCCTCAGGATGGATCGAAAACCTCGACTTGTGCGCCTCCTCCATCAAAATGGCATGTGCCCCGCCCTCAAATGGCACCCAAATCCGGATCTGGAAGGTTATAAGCCCCCGATTATCGGCAATGAACTCAGATATCTATCCGATCACCCACTCTCGCTTGCGGTTCTCCGGTCTCATGGCCTCTACGTGGGCCTCCCGAATGGTGTCCAACACCGGAGTCATCACTGTCAACCTCAAACAAACATCTCGTAATGGGGAACCCTCTGCCCTATGACTCAAGGAATTGGCTACCACGTTAGCCTTACTGAGGTGGTATAGGATCTCACACTCATAATCCTTTATCATGTCCAACCATCTCCTCTGACGCATATTCAGGTTGGGCTGATCCATCAGATACTTCAAGCTCTTGTGGTCCATATATATAGTACACTGAAACCCATACAAATAGTGACGCTAGATCTTGAGGGCGAACACCACAACCCCCAAATCCAGGTCGTGGGTAGGATACCTCGTCTCATGAGGCTTCAATTGCCTTGATGCGAATGCTATCACATGACCTCTCTACATTAGCACTGCACCCAGTCCCGATATCGACGCATCACAATATACCACAAAGTCCTCCATTCCCTCCGAAAGGGCCAATACCGGGGCTTCACATAATCTCTGGTGAAGTGTCTCGAATGAGGCCCGCTGCTCTGGACCCCAACTAAATGCTACGCCCTTCTGAGTCAACTTGGTGAGAGGAATCGCAATCTTGGAGAAATCTTTGATAAATATCCGATAATAGCCGGCCAGCCCTAGAAAACTCCTGATCTCTGAGGGGATCTCGGCACCTCCCAACTCATCACCACCTCAATCTTGGGCGGATCGACCAATATCTCGTTCTGGTTGACGAGGTGTCCTAGAAACTGGACCTCTCGTAACCAGAAATCATACTTGGAGAATTTGGCGTAAAGCCTCTCCGATCTCAGAACCCCGAGGATCTCCCTCAAATGCTCCTTCTGTTGCTCTCTCGATCTCGAATACACCAATATATCATCAATGAACACGATTACTGAATGATCCAACATCGGCCTGCACACCCTGTTCATGAGGTCCATGAATGTTGTCGATGCATTGGTGAGCCCAGAAGGCATCACCACGAACTCCTAATGCCCATAGAGAGTCCTGAATGCTGCCTTTTGGATATCCTTATCACACACCCTCATCTGATGATATCCAGACCTCAAATCAATGTTGGAGAACCACGACGCTCCCTGCAACTGATCGAACAACTCGTCGATCCTCGGTAAGGGGTAACGGTTCTTGACCGTCAGCTTGTTCAACTCCCGGTAATCAATGCACATCCAGTGTGAACCATCCTTTTTCTTGACAAAAAGGATCCGCGCTCCCCACGGCAACCTACTCGGCCATATAAACCCCTTTCCCAGCAGCTCTTGAAGCTGCGACAATAACTCCTACATCTCTGGAGGTGCAAGGCGATAGGTGTTGCCCCCGGAACCAAATTGATACGAAACTTCACCTGCCTCTCGGTAGGCACACTCGGAAACTCCTCGGGGAAAACATCCAGGAACTCACGCACTATTGGGACCTCATCGACTGACCTCAGTCTCTCTGCACCTACTCTCGTATCCACCACATAAGCCATAAACCCACTACAGCCCTGCTGTAGACTCTACCTTGCTCTTGCGACTGAACAAAATGTTGACCCAGAACGGGAACCCTCGCCATAAACCATAAGAACTCCCCCACTAGGGTCTCGTATGGTCACCAGTTGTCGCTCGTAGTCGATAACCGCTCAAAATATACTCAACCAGTCCATGCCCACAATGACAAAAACATCTCCCATAAAAATCAGGACCAAATTAATCGCATACTCAATGTCGAAGATCTCGAGTACACATCCTCGAATCACATCCATGGCATACACTGCTCTCTCGTCAGCTATGGAAACTCGCAAGTTCAACTCAATGCCTCTCGGTGAATACTGATGTGCTGACTAAAGGCTAATGAAACGAAAGACCAACTCGCACCCGAGTCAAATAACACCAAAGCAGGCACATAACACACAAGGAAAGTACCTACACATAACATAATATAAACACCATATCTTAAAGCTCATAGTAAATACGTGAAAGAATACATACCAGCCATAACATCGAGCATCGTGCAGACCTCCTCCGCGGTCAACTGAAAAGCTCTCCCTCATGCCTTCGGTGCCTTGGCCTTCACTGGCCGGATCTCGGTAGCTTGAACAGCAGCAGGGGCAGATCCCTGCAGCTGCGGACACTCGGCCTTCCGGTGTCCGGTCTAGTTGCATTGAAAACAGACTGCAAATCCCTTGGGGCAATCCTTGGCCATATGCCCTTCTTTGCCACACTTGTAGCAAGACCCTGCTCTACACACTCCCTCATGACCATTGCCACACTTGCCACAAGTACGAACCTTCTGGTTCCCTGATCTCGAATCGGCGGGCTTGGCTCGCTTGGCTGCCGGCTGGGACTGAGCTGGTCACCGATCCCTCCTTTGAGACTCCGCCTCCTCCCTAACCTGAGTCTCTAGCTCTATCTCCCTCTTCCGAGCATTTTCCTGAAGCTCGGCAAATTTTTGGTATGACGAGTTCACCACGAACTCTCGTATGTCCCTCCTCAGAATACCCAAATACCGACTCATACGTACCTGGTCGGTAGACACGTGCTCAGGGCAGAACATTGCTCTCTCATGGAACATCTTGGTGATCACAGTAACAGACTCAGTACCCTACTTGAGGGTTAGAAACTCCTGGGCCAAATGTTCCCTCTCCACCGGGGGAACGTACTCATCACGAAACATAGCGGTGAACCTCTCCCAGGTCACTGCTGCAAGCTCAGCAGACGAAAAGTGTGTCGTCACAAACTTCCACCAGTCCTTCACTCCCAAGCAAAGCTGGTTCAGCGTGAACCGCACCCTCAGATGCTCTGGACATGAACACGTATAGAAGCATACCATCAAACTCTGGTGTCTTCGTGTTGCTGAACTCCCGTAACAGCAACGAATCGCCACCCTGAGGTCTGGCATCAGCAACAGCTGCGGTAGCTATAGCGGCTGCAGCCTCAGTAACCGCTGCGTATCTCTCATTGAAAGTCTCAATCAGAGTGGTCTTGATAGACCCAAACATCTCTGGAATCTCCACATGGATGGCCGCAGCCACCTCCTCATGGATCATCTGGCGGAGCTCCTCATCGCACACCCCACTAGTCCCTGGTCTGTGGCGTGTCCTAACCATGATATCTCTAAAATACAACATAAAACATATAAGAGACTCACTCGAACATACTCGCACTCGATAACTTGACCCTACTCGTTCCTTGCTACCCAAGGATTCTTACTTGGGCTGTGCACTGCTCCGTTGTCTTTAGTAGTACAGGCCCAATACTACCGTCCACACCACATCAATATTCATCCCAAGTCCTCCTCCTAGGATCCCAAGTCCTAAGTACTCAACTCTCACTATGCATAGTCTACTCTTTATCAGATCTCTCATAGCTCCTCGCTGCTATCTAGTCTCTCTCAAGCATCTAATAGCAAAACCCCTAGGCTAAGGCATCACAAATCAGGGCACTCTAGTCCTAATAAGAATACCTAGCCTATTCTAGCATGCATATCATATCATAACATTTCTCATAACTCATAATGTAAAGGGTATTTTGGGAAATCACCTTTCTGGCGTTGGCTGATCGTACACACTGCTCTGCTTTGCTCTTTCAAAAACTTTTTACTCTTTGAGAAAATTTTGTGAATTTTATTTTGAAAATCTCTCAAATCCTCAGTTTGAGTTCAGATACGCCAAAAGGTGCACCCGAATCCCTCAAACCAAGGCTCTGATACCAACTTGTAACACCTAAAATTTTTAAACAATTTTTACATTTTCAAAAAGCATACTTTCATTCATAAATATTATAAAAATGTCATTATATCACATTTCAACCATAGAAACACAACCCAAGATCATAATGCATAAAACTCCTCATTTGTGTAATGATTATGTCGGCGCCTTCCTGCGATCCACACTGGAACCTGAAACACATAACACAACACTATAAGCATAAATGCTTAGTGAGTTCCCCAAAATACCACATATACCACATATTAGCCACTCGAGGCTATAACTCTATGGACCTTGTAGTCCTAACTCTGCAAACTCTGGAACTTACACAACATAAATCACATAAAAATAATGTAGTGCGTCACAATCATATAAATAACATGCAAGATACTCTGTCATATAACTCTAATTACCACTCTAGGTAAAGTATAGTGAGAAGACTCACCTCGGGTAACTCGGTAATCTCGAACTCTGTAAAAATCTGATCTAGCCTCCGCCTAATCATACAAAATAAACACTCTTAATCAATACATCTCTCAAGGCTAGACTATTCCCTCTCTTAGTACTCTTAGAAGGGTAAAAGACCATTTTACCCCTCTCGTGGCTCAAAGACCCTAAGGTTGACCAAATCCTAAAAGTAAACAAAATTCAACTCTCTGGGTTACGTTGCGCGTACCAAACATGTACGCTGGGCATACCCGGCGTCCTCACAGGAACAGGGTACGCGACCCCTTATGTCGTGCGTAGTAGGATTACGTCCTGCGTAATTTCCAGTTTCAGATTCCTTAGCTTTTGAGGTCTTAAACAGTTAAGACACACGCCCAACTTTTAGATCTGACCATCCATAAGCCTCTTAATTCATAAAGTTGGTGACTTTAAGCCTTTGCATGGTTGGACAAGTCACTAACACCCATAACATTCCATTTCCAACCCTAGAAAGCTCATAACTCAAACATGACCCCATAAGAACGACCAAGTTGGGATTTTTATGGATATATAGCACAAATATCACTGAAATGGGAAAGATCTAGGTCCATGGACTCTATTACACTCATAAAGTCTCCACCTTTGGGACTTTTAACCCTAGAAATGGTCCATGCAACATCAAACCAAATAAAGAGGAAAGTTTTGAACTTTATACCTCTAGATGAAGCTCCTTCCTTTGAAGATCCCAAATCCAAACTTGCACTTCAAGCCCTATCCTCCACAAGCTCCTCTCCTTCTTCACTAACACACCAAGGCACCTGTTAGCTCCAAAAAATCACACTCAAGCTAAGGACGATGGAAGCCACTCTTAGGGTTTCACTCTCCGATATGGAGGCTAAGAAATTAGCCTTAGAATCCTTTATATAGTGCACAAGCCAAATATTACGGTTTGCATCTAGGCCCGCTACACCCAAAGTAACCTTGGGTACGCCCAACGTACCAAGGCGAGTCCGCGTCCAACTTAAGCACATGAGTATGCGCAGCGTACGCCCCAGTATGCCCAGCGTGCTTGTTTGCTACAAAACTCATTCCAGGGAATAATCTTGACAACTTAACAAAAGGGAAGGGTTAAATAGCTTTACCTGAGTTTCGGGATGTTACAGTATATCTATGAGGCATATGGAGTGATATATGGGGGAAAATGAAGGGCGTTGGGATTGCGGTTTTATAGGGAAAAAACATAGTGATGTAGTTGCTTTAATAATCTAAGAATCAAATACATGGGAAGGCTTATGAAATCGGAGTACAACAAGCATAAAAGTATGCTAGAGAAAGATAAATAAGAGTGTGAGAGGCTCGATCCATTGCATAAATTGGCTGTGATGAATGAAGTGAAAGAAATCAGGGAGAAGCAGGGACGTGGAAGGCATCGATTTTAAGATAGGCATTTTATGATGTTAGGATGGTTTGTTTTTAAAGACTATTGTTATTATGTTTGTTTTAAGTCTATGTTTTTAGGAATTAAAGTATGTTATGTTCCTTTATTTTGTTTTAGTATTGTTCGTTTTTGAGGAAATTGTTTATCAATGGTAGGATAGTTTATGTTGAATGACTTTTGGTATAATGGTTTATTTTGTTATAGATATTAGGCTTGTTGAAGTATGTTAATGTGTTCTCGGGAAGCAGATGAATGTGAATGATATTTTTTCTACTAGTTTTATATTTTTTTTTGGTAAAAGATAGTATTTGTTTTCCAAGAATGTAATTATTATATGCATTTGTTGTGGAAGTTTGATACTAGTTAGTGTACACATGAATCTTGGGTAAAAAATGTTATAATTATTTGTACCATATATTGTGGTAGAATTATTATATGCATTTGTTGTGGAATCAAATGTTATAATCTAATAATCAAATACATGTAAGTTTTGTTTTCCAAGAATGTAATTATTATACGCATTTGTTGTGGAAGTTTGATACTAGTTAGTGTACACATTAATCGTGGGTAAAAAATGTTATAATTATTTATAGAATATATTATGGTAGAATTATTATATGCATTTGTTGTGGAATCAAATGTTATAATCTAACAATCAAATATAGTTAAGTTTTGTTTTCTGATAATGTAATTATTATATGCATTTGTTATGGAAGTTTGATACTAGTTGATGTACACTTTAATCATGGGTAAAAAAATATTATAATTATTGGTACCATATATTCTAGTAGAATTAGTATATGCATTTGTTGTGGAATCAAATGTTATAATCTAATAATCAAATACATGTAAGTTTTGTTTTCCAAAAATGTAAGTATTATATGCATTTGTTGTGGAAGTTTGATACTAGTTAGTGTACACATTAATCGTGGGTAAAAAATGTTATAATTATTTGTATAATATATTTTGGTAAAATTATTATATACATTTGTTGTGGAATTAAATGTTATAATCTAAGAATCAAATACAGTTAAGTTTTGTTTTCCGATAATATAATTATTATATGCATTTGTTGTGGAAGTTTGATACTAGTTGGTGTACACTTTAATCGTGGGTAAAAAAATGTTATAATTATTGGTACAATAGATTCTGGAAGAATATATGTAAAGTGGAATGCATGTAACAATGCATGTAAAGTGGAATGCATATAACAATGTATGCTGGTAGAATATATGTAAAGTGGAATGCATATAACAATATATTATGGTAGAATGCATATATCAATATATGTAAAAATCGAAATGGTTGTGAATTTATGAAAGAATATATGTAAAGTTGAATGCGTATAACAATGTATGACAATTATATTAAAGACTATGAAATTTGTAATCAATAAAGTTTTAGCGTAACATAAAATTAAAACAAAAACTACATGTAAAACATACTACTTAGTCACGTTTTTTAAGAGGATAGTTACATTTATCATGGCTAACCAGCTGTTTACATAAAACACACTTTTGCTTAGGCTTCGAACATGCTTTTTACAAAATTTCTTTCTTTGATTTTAATCTCTTACCATGACTGCCAATTTCCTTATTACGAATATCAGATGGGTTATCAATATCGGGAGCATCATTAGTTAATTGTACACCGATAATCTGGTTGTAGAATGATTCTCTTGATGGTATCTCAGGGGCTGGACAATCATCTACAAATTTTTTCTTCAACTTATTCAACTCTTCAAGATATGACTTTAATTTCGATGCATCATGGCTTAAAAATAAAACACAGCGATCTACATTTGAGAAAATTTCAATAACCATCATGTTAGAGTTAGAGTCTAGCAAAGAATTAGAAAAATTCCTTTTAAGCAATTCTGTTGGAACAACATCCCGACGCCACCATCTCATAATGTATTCTTCAGGAATCTGTTCAATACTGTAGTACTTAAATACAAAGAATATGTGCCTACACAAATGACCGATATGTTCAAAATGCATGCAAGGGCATTTGTATGAGCCATCTATTTTTTAGTGTGTAACCTGGAATATGTATGATAAAATAAGAGTTTTAGTTATAAAGTCTTGTTGTTTGATTCAATTAAATAAGTATGCGGTGTTAATGAAATAATGTACCATCTATTGGGTATCCTCTGTAAGAGAATCGTAATGGTATTCCTCAACTTTGTCATCAACAACAGGACTTGATGGTTGCCTTGTTGTTATGTTCTTTTGCTTCTCCAAAATAAGAATGGTCTCAACACCATTATTAGAAGTAACACTCATCTGGAAACAAGTTTTGTCGGAATCAGAAATCTCTTTCTGCACCTGATAGAAAATTTTACGAGTGTTGACTTTTGAAGCATGTGGTTCAATTGGACTAGATGTGATGAATCTAAGAACAGTTGTAGCAGTGTTAAAGTCGTTTACAACTTTATTACACCTTTAACTTTTTATAACACCCTCAAATGTCATCATAAACATTAAAAGATAGGAACCGATAAGGGTGTTGTTCTAAAACGACCAATTTTGGCCTTCCGACAATGAAGTTCTCATAAGGCCAGACATCGGTATGTCCTTGAAGAATGCAGGTACCCAACGTCTAAACAACCCATACATCTCTTGCATCAACTTGTTATTTGAAATGTTAAACTCATGTAAACAAGATTTCCATTCCTTTTCAAAAACATGTGGTTCCAGCTTAGAATTCTAAATTATGGAGTGAAAACGCTTTCGAAAAGCTAAGTTTGTGGCAAG
The DNA here is from genome assembly GCF_052625555.1 of Lactuca saligna. Taxonomy (NCBI): domain Eukaryota; kingdom Viridiplantae; phylum Streptophyta; class Magnoliopsida; order Asterales; family Asteraceae; genus Lactuca; species Lactuca saligna. The sequence goes on from NC_136424.1 coordinate 255,032,532, forward strand.
TTCAGATGTTATCTGAATATATATATATATATATATATATATATATATATATATATATATATATATTCGTATAAAATATATAAATGTGTTAAACAACGAATGAAGGGTATGAATGGTGTATAGATGAATTCTTGCAAAAATTAGTTTTTATTCTATCAGAATACACCTTTTGAATGTAGTTCAGTCATATCAATTGTTCTGAGAAAAATTAAATTCTGATTGAATGATATGTACTAACAAGGTAAACATATTGACATTGTTTTGAATATAAAAATAATATTCACCTTGTTTGGAAGTTTTTCTGTAATATGCCACATACAAAACCTGTGTGTAGACATTGCAAATACTTGATTAACAACCTTGATTAAAGATGGATCTTGATCTGTAAGAACAAGCGTAGGCTGTTTTTTGAATGCTTTCAAAAACGTTGTAAGCAGCCAAGAGTAAGAACTACCATCTTCTCTACTCAAAAGTCGAGCACCAAAAGTCACACATTTCTTATGATTATCTATCCCAGTGAAAGGTACGAAAACCATATCATATCTGTTTTAAAAGATAAAAATTGTTATGCGTTATTGGAAGCAAGAAAACATATGTGAAAACATTGCGGAATGTAAGAATACTTATTCATGTTGTCTGTGGCATCAAGAGAAACAACATCTCCAAAATCATTGTAGTTGTACTTTGAGGTTTCGTCGGCCCAAAAAATAACATTCAATTTTTTCTCAACAACTTTAAAATCAAAAGAAAGACTTGGTATACTTTTTTCCTTTATAGCATCTTCCCTACAAGGAATTTTGCATCCTTGGAACCTATGTAAGAATTGAGATTCTAGTACTGTTCTTGAAATCAGAAACCAACCCACCGCAAATGTTAGAACCACCCTGAAGTCCAGTATACAATCTATGTGCTCTTGAGGCACCAATATTTTGCTTTGACGAATTGTGAATAAAGATCTCTTGTGAATAATCAAGTTTCCTCTTTGTACGGGACAAAAACATATTGTCCTTACCAAACAACTTATGATTGTCTTGTTCGACAAATTGAGCAACAATATGTTTATTAGTACCATGTACTAGAATAAAAACAATTTTGTCTTTGCATTCGCACCTAAATGAGTATTTCCTTCTCTGAATATTATTTTGAGGGTCTAAAGTATCCACATTAGTTGTTCTTGGTTTACCTTCCGATTGCATAGCAACTGTCGTTGTGTTATAATGTCGAATTCAGTGGTTCTAATAGGTCCAAGTCTAACATCAAAGCCTGCTAATGATGCGTAATTGTAGTACATTGATAATGCTGCTCTGTATGAATCAAAAATTGAATTGATTTTAGGTTTGATGTGGTCTGAAACAACGGGAATCCAATAAGATGATCCACCAGGCGAAACATAATCATGTGTAACATGAGATTGTTCTGCATCGTCTATAAGATGATCCACCAGGCGAAATTTTTTTTAAAAAACTATCAAATAATTAATCTATTTTATTAAAAATTTTACTTTTTCATATACTAACCTTTCTGAAAATCAATGTTATCATCGTCTATATTATAATCTGCCTCATTATCATTGAACTCGAGTTCGTTTTCTGCCTCTTTATGACTACTACAATCACCGAAATGATATTCGGAATTTTCATACATCTGATCTTGAATATGTTCTAATGGATGCTCATCTTTGCAAGTGCAAGTAAGGTCATATTGCAAAAAACAATATAAAATATAAACATTATTATTATAAAATACGAAAGTATAAAAACTTATAAAGTAAATTCACCTAAATTTAGATTGCTAGTATCGGATATTTGAAAATCCATATTATGTAGAGAATCATGATCAGCTAACCCGAAATCTTCATAATCATGTGCATAATCCTTAGGATATTCATGTTGATCATGAATATGATCATCACCAGCTGATACTGTATCATCCATAATATAAGTTACAACACGATTGAAGACTAGCTGATTGGAAACACCAAAATAAATTCAATATTATAAACTTCGAGCCAATTGAGTATATATTAACAAATGAGAAAACCGTGTAATTGATATGTAACTAAAAAGGCGTGATATCTGCATTCATTGTTAACAATTATTTAGTTTTTTAAATTTTTATAAACATTGTAAAGATAAGAATCAATAGAAAATCGTATTCTTAATCATGATATTTTAAAATATTTAACATATTCACATTCCTAATATAATAACTTCCATAGATAATACTTCGACAAATCCTGCGTTTTAAATTAGACATTTAATAAATTTATTGAGCAAACTTTAATTTTTTATTTTTTTTTATAATGAGTTTACAAACAACTGATGATTTATTATGGCATAAATGCATATACTAACAAATGAATGTTTATTACAAGAATGTTATTCTATGAGAATATTTGAAACAACATTTACAAAAAAATTATTTCTCACACATTTGTTTTGTATAGTGTCGTACAATTGAACATATACATGCTTATAACACGGTATCATTATACCACATACTTATTATGTAAGAATGTATGGAATAAGAGTATCAATACATTTTTTTCCTCATGTTTGATCTGTACATTGTAATACAACTTAACATTCTATAAGAATTTGATAATAAAAATTCTAACGGAATCTTCGATTAATCATTAAGTAAAAACGAATTTGGGAACACTTATTCTAAACGAATAATAATAATTGTCTATTTGTTTATTCTGTATCTTTGTAATCAACAATTACATTCTAGAACTTTTTATATCTTTCATTCTAACAGAATGTGCACATATCTGTAATCATATGATAAGTAAGAAAATGTATGAAATTTGAATCAAACTCAAAATGAAAATTATTAATATTAATTGAATGAAAACATAAAGTTACAAGGAGAAACCCTATAATTCATGAATTCATATAATTATTATACTGAAATAAAACTCCATACACTCCGAAAAGACTAAATTGAAAACATTATTCGATTCCTAAAATATGTTGACAAAGTAAACATCTACTCTCTCTTGACCCTTGCTTGAGGAGAATTCCTCCTATCATGACCAACACCAAAACAAATCCCACATCTTCTTATTTTCTTCCGACATTGGTGCACTTGACATTGATTGACATTCCGATTATTGTTATCAGAAAAGTTATTGTTGTTATCAATATTATCTTTGTTCTGAAAAAAAAAATATGATATGAATCTAATGAAAGATTATTCTTAACAATGAATATAACAAAATTTATCTACATATGATAAATGATTATTCAACAATATCAAGATAAAAAAGTGATTAATGAACAATACACCTCCATTAACGAAATATCAGAATAAGACTAATGATATGAAGATGATGAAAGATGAATCTACAACCGACTGGAACGTATACGATGATTATAAATATATATAAGTTATTTTCGTTGATAATATCCATATTTAATAACCTTATACATAGTAATTTGATTGATATCAATGACACCTTTATTAACTGGGAAAATATATATTGTATAGTAAGGCCAGACGGAGTGGTTCAGCGGGGAAGGAGCAGGACCGATCCTGCACCTGTGCACACCGTACCGTAGGTGCGGGAAAGGAACCGCGGGAATGGACCGGGGGGGGGGGGGGGGGGGGGGGGGAGAGTCCCGCTCTCTCTCTCTCTTCCAACTATTGGCCATGCAATTTTTTTTTCTTTTTTATACTCAAACGGCTATATAGCCGTTAACATATATATATATATATATATATATATATATATATATATATATATATATATATATATATATATTTATTGTTTTTCTTCTTTTTTCATTTCCTTTTCTTAATCTATAAATACTCACACATTCTATCATTTTTTAAACCATAATCTATATTTCTCTAATTTCTTTATTAAAAATATTACTCAAAATGTCATCATCTTCATCATCCGATTCGACGGCAGCGAAGGAGGTTAAGTTTATCGGTTCCGTCATGGCGAAAACGGTTGCATACTATCAAAACCGACTTGGTGAAACATCACGTGCACGACCTAACCTAAGAAAGTCGTCGTTACATAGAAATCACAAAGCCGGACACGATCGTCTTATAGAAGATTATTTTGCAGATGACGCCCTCTACGCTGTAAAGTTTCGACGTCGGTTCCGGATGAGGAAGGAACTATTTTTACGTATTGTTGGCGATTTGGAAGACCGTTTTCCATATTTCCAATGGAAAATGGATGCAAGGGGAAAAAAGGTTTATCTCCCATTAAAAAATGCACGGCTTCAATTCGTCAGCTAGCATACGGCATAGGCGCAGACAAATGAGACGAGTATTTTAGAATGTCAGAGCGTACCGTGAGGGACTCTGTGTACAAGTTCTGCAAAGCGATTTGTTTGGTTTACGGGCAATGATATTTGCGTAAACCAACTATCAACGATATTCACCAATTGTATATGGTACATGAAGGCAAACATGGATTCCTTTGAATGTTAGGTAGTATCGATTACATGCATTGGAGTTGGTCATTATGCCCCAACGCATGGTGTGGTCAGTACATGAGAGACGACCACAAAGAGCCGACGATTATTCTAGAGGCTATCGCATCACATGATATTTGGATATGGCATGCATTATTTGGTCCAACTGGTGCAAACAAGACATTAACGTGCTAGACCAGTCGCCTGTATTCAACGATATCTACCTTGGAAAGTCACACGATGTACCTTTTTAAGCAAATAGGGTTGCATATAAGCGTGGATACTATCTTACTGACGGTATATATCCTCCTTTGTATGTTTTTATGAAATCGTTTACATGTCCTAACGACCCGAAAATGAAAAAGTTTAAAGAGGCGCAAGAGTCAACTAGGAAGGATGTGGAGCGAGCATTTGGTGTACTTAAGAGACGTTGGCAAGTACTAACGGTCGGGGCAAGGTCATATGAGGTGAAAATGTTACAACACGTAATGTATGCATGTATCATATTGCATAATATGATTCTTGAAGACGAAGGAAGAACGATATGCCCATATAATGAAAAATGAAGTTTTGTCAAATGTTGAAGGAATAGCCGTTGGTACACAAGAGTATAGGGTGAACAGAAGAGAAGTACACAATCGCGACCTTCATCAGACCCTTCGTGCTGATTTGGTGGAGCACATTTATAGGACTCATGTTCAGCCCCCGCAAGAGTTATCTTACGATGATGATTTGTTTGACGAATCAGACGAGGATTCTGATATGTTCGTCGACAGTGAAGATTCCAACGACGAGAGTGATGCTAGGGAGAATGATGCAGATTATCTAGGCGAGGGACGAAGACGATGATTGCGAGTGATGTATCTAGGTTTAAATAAAATTAGGATATTAATTAATAATTTTTACTATGTTGTAGTTTGTTTGATTTTTTTTTTAGGTTTTTTTTTTCTACTTATTTAAATATTAGGGTTAATGTAATTTTTATTTTACTTAATGAAATGTTTTTTATTTTTAATTAAATTTTATGTTTGATATTAATGTAAAAACTAAAAAAAAAAAAAAAAAAAAAAAAAAAAAAAAAAAAAAGGTGAGGGAGGGGCTTCCCTCCCACTCCTTGACTTTTAGGTGAGGGAAAGGAGAGTGAGGGATAGAACAGTATGGCCCACCAAAAATGAAGGAACCATCCCTCCCACTCCTTCCGATCTAATATTACATTAATATCCTTTAAAAATGATTGACCTATATTTATATATACAATAACACAATACATAGACTAAACATTTGAACATCTTTCTCTCTCTTTCTCTCTCTCTCTCTCTCTCTCTATATATATATATATATATATATATATATATATATATATATATATATATATATATATATATATATATATATATATATATATATATATATATATATATAGGGCCGGCTCTATGTTGAACTTTTTTAAGCAAGGGCTTAGGGTCCCCAATTCTAAGGGACCCCATAATATTCTTCAAAGTCCAAAAGTTTAGTCCATTAAAAAATCCAATCCGGTAACCACAAAATAAATGAAGCGGATGAATAAATCAACAATAGTTGCATTCATAAAACTAAAATGAGATTGCATTCTTCTACCGATTTTGATTTTTGCGACATATTAATCTTCCGAGTATAGCAAAAGCCAAAGGGCCCCAAATTTTTGGCTCATTTTGAGCCCCCAAAATGATTGAGCCGCCCATATATATATATATATATATATATAAAGAGAGGAATGTTGTAGTATGACGTGAGAGTGATGCATAAGAACTTCACGTAGAATTTTGACGAAAGAAAGGTGGGAACCAGGCATGGACCGGTTCAATTAATTTCGACAGCTCGTGAGCCAGCTCCTGCTTGAATTACGGCTATCAGCCTTAAAATACACGGTTTCATACAAAACGTGATTTTTCCACCCGTCAATATATACAAAACGTGGGTTATCTTGTGTGTATTGAACAACTTAATATTTTAATGTACGAGTATACGTCAAGGAAAATCCATAAATAAAGAAGTCAATTTAATCCAATTACTGATATAATTGTTTAAGGAGTTTTATACAGCAAATAAATAAATAAATAATAAATAAGATAAAAAAAAATAAAAAATAATACAGAAAAGTTATAATATTTTGAGAACTTTTTTGATAAAATTATATATATATTTTAACAAAAAAATCTCCATTATTTAATTTTATATGGTTATCTGTAATTTCATGTTTAAATAAAAATCAATAACTTTTTGTTAATTTCAACAAAATATAAAAAAAAAAACAGACTTTTCTGTTAAAAAATATTAGGATTTTATTACAAAAATTTCATAAATAATAAAATTTTTTGCAATGGTGATCAAAAACCGAAACGTTAACCGGAAAAAAAAAAAAAAAAAAAAAAAACGAGACCGAAAAACCGAAACCAAACATAAAACCGATGGTTTGGTTTCTACTTTTTCAAAAACCGAGATTTTCGGTTCGGTTTCGATTTTAGGAATTCAAAAACCGAAGAATAACATAACCGCACTGATTGTCAGAACATATTGTGTTCCAAGTTTATGGAATTATTTAAGTTGAGAAATATTTGTATTAGTAACAAAACATGAAACATAAAACGATTTTAAAATAAAGCAGTGAACTAGGAAATGAAAAAGGAAAAAAGAAAATTTTAAATTTTTATATTACTCAAAATTGTTATTATCTTTTTTTCTAAAATAAAAGCAAAGACAAAACGTTTGCCAATGTGAAAAGGATATCACTTTCTTATAAGTATATTTTTAATTTGTAAAATTTAAAAGTATATAAGAGATTTAAAGCTGAAAAGAATACGTATAAAATTTTTTCCTTTGTTTTCTTAGTCCCATATTGTTATAAGTATCAAAAAAGCTGTGTGAAAAGCTTGTGCTTGAAATAGCCTTTATAGTTTAAAACTTTTTTTTTTTTTTTACTAATTTAATATCTAATCGGTTTGGTGATCTCTAACTTGTCTAAGTTTATTTGATTTGGCCTGAGTTGGATTGAATTTTATAACATATATTGCAGTTTGGGGTAAAAAAAATAGACCCGCATTTGGTGTGGTATTGGTTTTAAAAATAAAAAAAAACCGATTACTACACTTTTCGTTTTGGTTTTGATTAGAAACCGTACCAAACGGTACTATGCTCACCCATACTTTTCAGCATAAAACTCATTATTAAAGTGTTTATTGTTTAAATGATTATCAAAAAATATTTTATTTATTAAATAATGTATTTTTTCAAAAAATGATAATACACAGTTAAAAGCGAATAACCAGAAAACTATATTTTCAATTATTAAAAAAAAATAATAATACAAGTGTTTGGAAACTACATTAATTAGCTAAAAATTGTAGTTAAATATAATATAAAGATTTTTTTGTTGGAATGACAAATGCTTTAGGCTGTTAGTTGTGGGCAGCCCCTTGACATTTTTCTGAAGGGTTTTATGAAGGAAACATCCTTCGATAAGAGGATGAAACAAAGAACGTTAATGTAACGATCCAAAATTCATAACTAAAATTTTCATTTTTAAATTCATCAATCTGAACATCACATGTCTCGAAATCATACAAAATACAAACTATTAAGAGTAAGAGAGATCAAAAATGCGGAAAAAACGAGGGGGAGAATGTTGTGGGAAAATACCATTTTACCCATTCCCATACGTAGTTATGGCTGTAAACGAACCGAACGAATACGAACGAGGTTTGTTCATGTTTGATCGTTTAAGTTCGCCGAACAAATAAACGAACATGGACAGATAAACAAATGAGTTTTCTTGTTCATGTTCGTTCGTTTAACAAATTATATTGTTGATGTTCGTTCGTTTATGTTTGTGAACATGCTAAACAAATATAATAAACGAACATGACTCAACTAAGATAAAAAACATAATTGAAGATATATTAACATAAATGAACATATAATACACTAATGTAATCAAACACAATTAGACATATGTGAACATAAAATGAACTTTTATGAACGAACATAAATAAACAACATAAACGAACATTCACGAACATAATTGAACGAATGAGACAATTGTTCATGTTCATCCGTTTAACCAAATGAACGATAATTTGTGTTCATGTTCGTTCGTTTATTAAATACATGAACATAAACGAACTTCTTGTTAAACGCTTCACGAATAGTTCGTTGAACGTTAAGTTCGTTTGCAGCCCTATACGTGGTCAAAGTAATCAAAGCCCAAAACTCCTAATGGCCCAAGGCCTAAAACAAACAATGGGTTTTCTGCGAGTACACCCGATATTCTCCACATTACACCCGACATACACACTACACCCAACGTTCTTAGGTTTATGCACGACGTAAACACCTAATTTCCAAATTCTAAACTATTGTCTTAATCGGTTAAGACTTCACGTCCAAACATTAGATCAAGCCTAATAAAACATCTAAAGCCATAAAGTTGCAACCTTTATGCATTTGCACATCTACAAGGAGCCTAACACCATAATCCTAACTCATTTAACTCTCTAAAGCTCTATAACTCTTGCATGGAAGAGTACTAAGGTCCAAGCTTGCATTTTTATGAACTTAAACAATCTAAAATGCCTGAAAGGTAGCCGAAAACTTTGGAGTATTCCATACTCACAATGATCAAGATCTTGTGACAAAAAGGACATAAATCTAAACTTAATAAAAATCTATCAAAGCAATCAACAAGATCTGAGCTTTATACCTCCTAAAGATGCACTAAGGTGAGAAAAATCTTGATCGAAAGACTTGAGAGCAACAACACCACTCCAAAGGTCTTCCTTCACCACCAAGAATAATAAAAAGTCACAATAAGGCGTCAAATTTTGCACACAAGGATTAGGGTTTCGAGATGGAGGCTAAGAGATATGGAGGTTGGAGTTAAGAAAGGGTTTAAGGCTATAAAGGTCTTTATAAAAATTAGGGTTTCCCTCTGTGTGCGTACGCTCGACGTACAGATTCGTATGCTTGGCATTCATGTAGGAATCTATGTTCGAATCTTTAAGTGCCTACGCCCAGTGTACCCATATCGTACAACCGACCATTTGGACCATTTTTGCAAACTCTTAAGGAATAAATGCTTAAAGTGAAAATACCTGGAAACTGGCATTACAAACCTCTCCCAATTGAATAAGAATTTGTCCACAAAGTTCGTTACTAAAAACAAGTCTAGGTAGTGCTCCCACATCTTGACCTCAGGCTCCCATATCCACTCCGGGTCCTTTTGGTGGTGTCATTTCACCTTCACCAGGTTCACCACCTTATTACACAAAGTCTTATCTGTTGTCTTTTGAGCATTATAACACTCCTATGGTGCACATGCAACACTAAATGCTTTGGATCTATGTTTTCTCTAATTATACATGCATATTTTCAATTTTCCAAAGCATTGTCCTAACTAGCATACATTTGAACAGTTGAATGATACAGCTAGTTAGGTGACATACCTTTATGAAGGACTTGTAGTTCTTGGTCTTTGAAGCTCGAGCACCTCAAGTGTGATGCCTCTGATGGTGCACAAACACCAATATGCAAGAGGAGGCTTAAGAGAATAAGTTACTTCACTCAAAAGTTGGTGCAACCGATTTTGGTTCATGAGGGTTCTATTTATAGTGTTGCAAATGCTACGGTTACACTTTGTAAACCCTAATGCTCCATGATTTTCACATTTTTATGCTCCATGAGTTTAACCTCCATGGACTATCCATGGATTATTGGTTTAGCCCATCTAAATAATCATGGATCATTATCCCACACTATAAGAATCATTGATTTACATAATTAATCCCCATATATTTAATTAGTCTCTTTTGACTACATAATTAATTCCAAATTAATTCTTGATCAATACTAATTAAATAACAATATGATTTCATATTAATACATTATACATGTAATATATCAATAAATCATAAATAACCTTATTTTCAAAAGTCCATCTTATCAAATTGCACTGGTGAAGGCAATCTAAAAGGACCATGCTACAATCGTCAAGTACATCCCATTTATAGTTATGGGCTTCGACACCAAATCCAACAGTCTCTGTCACACCCCGAAACCGAAGGCGGAAACGTTCTGGGGCGGAGGACGTCATGAATATCGCAACGAATGTACATAGTAATCATAGTAAACACAAAAACCTTACATTACATATGAATAATTACATTTGTTTAAAAGCAAAGTGTTACAAGTGTTATACATATGTATATATGAACAAAAGTAAAGACGAGTCTTCTGTATGCTCCGTCTTCTCCAAAAGATCGCGGGTACCTGTCTAATATGCACCTGAGAATACAAGCAGTTTGAAAATCAGCATAAAGCTGGTGAGTTCATAAGAGGTTTGTTTTCTGAAAATGTACAAGTTTCCTTTGGTTTTCAAAAAAAAGTTTGTTATCCAAGAAAATCCCGTATTTTCTTATATGTAAAGTTTAGTTAACTGTTTTGTTACACGATTCTGGTTATGTACAATTGTTATCCCAGGAAAAACTCTTATTTTCCTAGAAGTAAAGTTTAGTTATTGAATCCCAATGTAATGTTTGATTATCTATCATACTTGTTATATTAGCTAGGTATTCTGATATCCTAGTTATGTTACACTTGAATGTACCTAGATGCGTGCATTCGTATTCGTATTCCTATTCTTAATCATATTTATATTCGTATTTTATATTTGTATTCGTATTCATATTTATATTTATATTTATATTCGTATTCGTATTCGTATTCGTATTCGTATTCGCATTCGTATTCGTATTCCTATTCCTACTCCTATTCCTATTCCTATTCCTACTCCTATTCCTATTCCTATTCGTGTTTGTATTCGTATTCGCATTCGCATTCGCATTCACATTTGTATTCGTAGTCGTATTCCTATTCCTATTCCTACTCCTATTGCTATTCGTGTTCGTATTAGTATTCGTATTCGTATTTGCATTATTACTTTCGTATTTGTTATGTTCCTAGTTGTACTTTCGTATTCGTTCTGTTCCTAGCTGTATTTTCGTATCCGTTCTGTTCCTAGTTGCACTTTCTTATTCGTTCTGTTCCTAGCTGTATTTTCGTATTCGTTCTGTTCCTAGTTGTACTTTCTTATTCGTTTTGTTCCTAGCTGTATTTTCGTATTCATTCTGTTCCTAGTTGTACTTTCTTATTCGTTCTGTTTCTAGTTGTACTTTCGTATTCGTATTAGTTCTAATTGATGATTAGTATGAATTATTCGTAGATTACAAAATATAATATAGATTGTGACACTTTTATCAAGAAATCTATGATTAGTCTGAAAGCTAACTCTGTAATTCGAATTATTGGTTAACACAGTTTTCGATATTAAAAACATATAGAATATAAACATTTGAATAGAAATGATAAATTTGAGTACAATATTTCCTTGTACTTTTGCTTGTATTCCCCCCTGAAAACATTTGAAAAAGGGTAGGGGTATGAACTCACCGGACGAGGAGTGTGTCGACTAGGATGCTAAACGTCGGATCGAGGCTGGAAAACGTGCGAGGTTCCTATGTAGTATTAAATGATACACAAATGTATCTAATTAGACTTTAAGTCACTAATTAGATTTGATTTTACACTCCAAGACGCGAAAACAATTCAAATCAAGTGTTTGGATTGAACCGGGTGACATCTAAGGGCGTATAGCGTGGATAATGTGTTTACTCTTCAAGAGTAAACTCCTTATGGAGTTGTCGGCCCTAAGACCAACTCCACATGAGTTCACGACCATGAACTCATGGATGAGGGGTTTTATGGTGCTAAATGGTCAAATATCACTTGTGGAAAGTTGCTAGGATTTAATCTAAGGCATAAGAAGGAGTTAAACTCACATATGGACCATCTAATGGCGTTTACGGTATTAAACTAGGAGTTTACAGCCGTAAACTCTCCCACACACTTTCCTTTGATATTGTGGTGGTCCTAGGTCATTACAAGTGTTTGTAGCCAAATCTACAAGCCATAGATTGAATTTAAGGCACCATTTGACTATGTTATAGGAGTTTACGGCCTAGGAACCCTCCTTGGGGGGGTTGACGGCCATAAGCTCCTATGGGAGTGGTTTTCATTAAGTTTAAGGCGTCTAACTCATTTGTGGTTGTTTCTAGACTTTAATCCAAGGCTATTGGTGTGTTTAACTGGCAATTTAACACCTTAGAAGGATTTTACTAACCATAAATGGGTGTTTACGGACCAAGCATGTTCTTGGGCAGTAAACTCATGTTTACTCCTTAAATGATGAGTTCAAAGTGTTCTAAGTCCCGTTTGGTAAGCCCCTAAGTCATATCTAAGCTCCAAATGTGGTTTGGAAGGGTTTTTGGGCTCCAAAACCCATTTTATATGTGTTCACGTCCCAAGAGTGTTCCAGGGCCGTAAAAACATGTTTATGGTCCTAATCCATGATTCGAACATGAAAATGAAGGCTAAAGATGTTATACTAGGAGCTAGGATAGTTACCTTGATGATTTGGAGCCTTAATTTGATGATTTTGGACTTAGAGTGTTGATTTGAGGAGAGAGGTTAGAGAGAGAGTGAAAAAGCTTCAAATAAGGCTTAATCAACTTTATATATGGTTTGGGTTTGGGACACGATGGAATTCTACCCGATACCGACGTTAAACGGGGCTTTTGGTCGCACCCGATTAAGTTGTTGTAAGCCGGCGGGACCAATTCTAAAAATTTCCAATTTAATAATTTGGGCCATTTAAATGAGTTTTTAGGGAGTTTGGACACTCATGAAATTATAATAAACATATAAATTTAAATAACTTAGCCCAAAAATGAAATCGGAACGACTTGCTATAGACGGGTTTTACGTGCGGGACGGGTTACGGCGATGGAAAAACTTTGGGTTGTCACATTGTCCCCCCGTTAGAGGGAATTTCGTCCCGAAATTCAAACTTTAGATACAATTTATGGATTCGGAAAGAAACACGAATACTTCTACTTTGTTGGATTTTTGCGCTCTCAAGTGAATTCGAGTCCTAGTGTAGCGTTCCAGTGAAGATTTACTGTTGAGATATGACTTTGTTTCGTATGTTAATCTCTCGATCTATGATTTCGATTGGTTCTACCTTCAGGTTTAGACTTTCATTGATTTCGTTCTCATCAAAGGGATTACTAGGGTTTCATCGGGTAGGCACTTCTTAAGGACAGAGACGTGGAATACTGGATGGATGCTGCTAAATCTTGAGGATAGTCGGAGTTTGTAGGCTACGGGATCAATCCTAATGAGGATTTCTAAAAGTTCTATGTACCTTGGGATACGCGTTTCAGAATGTAACGTGCCTTCTTTCTCACCGTTAACTATCTCGATGGTAAACATTTTGGTTACTAGTTGAGGACTATGTTTATGAAGATGTTCAAATGAATAGCTAACGGTTTATCTTTCAATACTAGAATTGAAAAGGATTGCAAGCAGAAGGGTTGTCGAAGAGGAATATACATGTGGCAACGGTGGGATCGACGACTGTATCACCTTGTATTATAGCTAAGACTCTTCCAGTGTTGCCAGTTGTTGCTGCATTAGGGCAGTTTCTCTTATAATGCCCAACTTTACCGCAACCATAACAGGCCTGACTGATGCACGCTCCGGAAGCTTGATTTGTTGGTGTTCTGCAACTTCGCGCAAGGTGACCCTCAAGGCCACAATTTTTTGCATAATTTCACACGACAGGGACCGGGGATGCGGTGGTGGTAACTGCATTGGTTACACCATGGGAGAATACCGGCATATCCGGTGATAGGTGCTTGGGTTGGGAAACCTATGACAGAAACAGCAGCAGTGGTAGTGGCAGCATGGACTGCCACTGTCTGTTGGTTCTTCAAGAGCTCGTGTGAAGGCTGACTCTTCTCTCTTGTCTCCCAAAATTTTCTTTTCTTACTACTTCTCGTTGTCGGCTCAGGAGTGGTGGCTGCTTTCTCTATGTCCTCACTATGGTCGATCAAGATTTGCGCTATGCATTTTGCGCTGTCGTATGTATCTGCCTTCGCAGCTAAAATGTTCCCTTTGGTTGGCTGGGTCAACCGCCAGATGAACCTCTCAACCTTTTTGCTTTCTGGGATAACCATTCCTGGACAAAAAAGTGCTAAGTCGTCAAATGTTGAAGTGTAAGCGTCGATATCGGAACCTTTCATATTCAGGTTCCAGAGTTTATGCTCCAGCTTCTAAATTTCACCTCGAGGGAAATACTCTGCGCACAGAAGTTCCTTCGTAACTTTCCAACCCATAGCAATGGCTACAGGTAGGGTTAGAGATTTGACTCGGCCATTCCACCAAGTCAAAGCTTTATCGGTCAGCGTGTAGGTAGCGAATTTCACTTTGTCGGATTCTGAACAAGCACAGATCTCAAAGATAGATGTGATTTTCTCTAACCACCTAGTTAGGGCAATGACACCTCCTGTGCCATCGAAGAATGTGGGTTTTACGTTCATAAAGTCTTTATAGGAACACTCCTTCCGGTGTCCCTGATTACCTTCCTGGTTTTGGGTTTGGGTACCACCCCCTGAACCACCGGTGTTTATGTGAGACATGGCGGCTGTCACTGCGGCTGCAATAGATGCCTGGAACACGACAGGATCAAATTGAGGAGGAGGTGGTGGCGGAGGAGGATTATTTTTGTTCTTTGAGCTGGGTCTCTTTCTTGGAGACATCTTGATCTATAAAGATCAGGAAAGAGAGGATGGTAAGTCCTCTGAATTGAATCAAGAGATATGATACAAGGGATATCTCATTATGATAGATATAGAATTCTATTAAGCGATAAAGCAGGAAAGAGTTATCAAGCAAATAAGCTATCACTAAAGTAATGATTAAGGAGCAACGCTGGAATGAGGATTTCTATAACGGATTTGGCACGAGAAATACTCCCATAGTATTTCATGTCTCGCTGCAACGACGACTCGTTGTTTGAGTATTGGGTAAGTTTTAGGCATGCCGCACACCACAGTCACTCCCAAGCACATGTTAGCCGTGTCTCGAATGAATATAGTTGGTCAGGCTATATTGATCCTAGACACGACTACATAACTGCCCAGGTTTAACCGCAGCGTACAACACCCCTTTACTTATGTTTTGTTCTACTTGTAGTTACGGATTTCGACGGTTCGGTATACTTGTATACTTTCGAAAATACTTATATTTTGAGGTATACTTTTAGTTCAGAGCACATAGGCCCCTTAGTGTTTATAGTCTTTTACCATGCAAGGTTTGGTATACTAGTTCACTATAAACAAGGGCTCTGATACCAATCTGTCAAACCCCGAAACCGAAGGCGGAAACGTTCCGGGGCGGAGGACATCATGAGTATCACAACCAATGTACATAATAATCATAGTAAACACAAAAACATTACATTACATATGAATGATTACATTTGTTTGAAAGCAATGTGTTACAAGTGTTATACATATGTATATATGAACAAAAGTAAAGATGAGTCTTCTGTATGCTCCGTCTTCTCCAAAAGATCACGGGTACCTATCTAGTATAGACCAGAGAATACAAGCAGTTTGAAAATCAGCATAAAGCTGGTGAGTTCATAAGAGGTTTGTTTTTTGAAAATGTACAAGTTTCCTTTGGTTTTCCAAAAAAGTTTGTTATCCAAGAAAATCCCGTATTTTCTTATATGTAAAGTTTAGTTAACTGTTTTGTTATACAATTCTGGTTATGTACAATTGTTATCGCAGGAAAAACCCTTATTTTCCTAGAAGTAAAGTTTAGTTATTGAATCCCAATGTAATGTTTGATTATCTATCGTACTTGTTATATTAGCTAGGTATTCTGATATCCTAATTATGTTACACTTGAATGTACCTAGATGCGTGCATTCATATTCGTATTCCTATTCTTAATCATATTCATATTCGTATTTTATATTTGTATTTGTATTCATATTTATATTTATATTCATATTCGGTTTCGCATTCGTATTCGTATTCCTATTCCTACTCCTATTTCAAATTCCTATTCGTGTTCGTATTCGTATTCGCATTCGCATTCGCACAATGTAGTCGTATTCCTATTCCTATTCCTACTCATATTCCTATTCGTGTTCGTATTCGTATTCGCATTATTACTTTGGTATTTGTTCTATTCCTAGCTATACTTTCGTGTTCGTTCTGGTCGTACCTGTATTTTCGTATTCGTTCTGTTCCTAGTTGTACTTTCTTATTCGTTCTATTCCTAGCTGTATTTTCGTATTCGTTCAGTTCCTAGTTGTACTTTCTATTTCATTCTGTTCCTAGCTGCATTTTCGTATTCGTTCTGTTCCTAGTTGTACTTTCTTATTCGTTTTGTTCCTAGTTTTACTTTCGTATTCGTATTCGTATTAGTTCTAATTGATGATTAGTATGAATTATTCGTAGATTATGAAATATAATATAGATTGTGACACTTTATCAAGAAATGTATGATTAGTCTGAAAGCTAACTCTGTAATTCGAATGATTGGTTAAAACAGTTTTCGATATTAAAAACATATATAATATAAACATTTGAACAGAAATGATAAATTTGAGTACAAGATTTCCTTGTACTTTTGCTTGTATTCCCCCTGAAAACATTTGAAAAAGGGTAGGGGTATGAACTCACCGGACGAGGAGTGTGTCGACTAGGATGCTAAATGTCGGATCGAGGGTTGAAAACGTGCGAGGTTCCTATGTAATATTAAATGATACACAAATGTATCTAATTAGACTTTAAATCACTAATTAGATTTGATTTTACACTCCAAGACACGAAAACAATTCAAATCAAGTGTTTGGATTGAACCGGGTGACATCTAAGGACGTATATGGCGTGGATAATGTGTTTACTCTTCAAGAGTAAACTCCTTATGGAGTTTTCGGCGGTAAGACTAACTCCACATGAGTTCACGGCCGTGAACTCATGGATGAGGGGTTTTATGGTGCTAAATGGTCAGATATCACTTGTGGAAAGTTGCTAGGATTTAATCTAAGGCATAAGAAGGAGTTAAACTCACATATGGACCATTTAATGGGGTTTATGGTAGTAAACTAGTAGTTTATAGCCGTAAACTCTCCCACACACTTTCCTTTGATGTTTTGGTGGTCCTAGGTCATTACAAGTGTTTGTAGCCAAATCTACAAGCCATAGATTGAATTTATGACACCATTTGACTATGTTATAGGAGTTTACGGCCAAGGAACCCATCCTTGGGGGGGTTGACGGCCGTAAGCTCCTATGGGAGTGGTTTTCATTAAGTTTAAGGCCTCTAACTCGTTTGTGGTTGTTTCTAGACTTTAATCCAAGGCTATTGGTGTGTTTAAATGGCAATTTAACACCTTAGAAGGAGTTTACTACCCATGAATGGGTGTTTACGGCCCAAGCATGTTCTTGGGCAGTAGACTCATGTTCACTCCTTAAATGATGAGTTCAAAGTGTTCTAAGTCCCGTTTGGAAAGCCCCTAAGTCATATCTAAGCTCCAATGTGGTTTGGAAGGGTTTTTGGGCTCCAAAACCCATTTTATATGTGTTCACGGCCCAAGAGTGTTCCAAGGCCGTAAACACATGGTTATGGTCCTAATTCATGATTCGAACACGAAAATGAAGGCTAAAGATGTTATACTAGGAGCTAGGATAGTTACCTTGATGATTTGGATCCTTAATTTGATGATTTTGGACTTAGAGTTTTGGTTTGAGGAGAGAGGTTAGAGAGAGAGTGAAAAAGCTTCAAATAAGGCTTAATCAACTTTATACATGGTTCGGGTTTGGGACACGGTGGAATTCTACCCGATACCGACGTTAAACGGGGTTTTTGGTCGCACCCGATTAAGTTGTCGTAAGCCGGCGGGACCAATTCTAAAAATTTTCAATTTAATATTTTGGGCCATTTACATGAGTTTGTAGGGAGTTTGGACACTCATGAAATTATAATAAACATATAAATTTAAATAACTTAGCCCAAAAATGAAATCGGAACGACTTGCTAAAGACGGGTTTTACGTGCGAGATGGGTTGCGGCGATGGAAAAGCTTCGGGTTGTCACATTATCCCCCCGTTAGAGGGAATTTCGTCCCGAAATTCAAACTTTAGATACAATTTATGGATTCGGAAAGAAACACGAATACTTCTACTTTGTTGGATTTTTGCGCTCTCAAGTGAATTCGAGTCCTAGTGTAGCGTTCCAACGAACATTTACTGTTGATATATGACTTTGTTCCGTACGTTAATCTCTCGATCTATGATTTCGAGTGGTTCTACCTTCAGGTTCAGACTTTCATTGATTTCGGTCTCAACAAAGGGATTACTAGGGTTTCATCGGGTAGGCACTTCTTAAGGACAGAGACGTGGAATACCGGATGGATGCTGCTAAGTCTTGAGGGTAGTCAGAGTTTGTAGGCTACGGGATCAATCCTAATGAGGATTTCTAAAAGTTCTATGTACCTTGGGATACGCGTTTCAAAATGTAACGTGCCTTCTTTCTCACCGTTAACTATCTCGATGGTAAACGTTTCGGTTACTAGGTGAGGACTATATTTATGAAGATGTTCAAATGAATCGCTAACGATTTATCTTTCAATACTAGAATTGAAAAGGATTGCAAGCAGAAGGGTTGTCGAAGAGGAATATACATGTGGAAACGGTGGGATCGGTGACCACATCACCTTGTCTTATAGCTAGGACTCTTCCAGTGTTGCGAGTTGTTGCTGCATTAGGGCAGTTTCTCTTATAATGCCCAACTTTACCGCAACCATAACAGGCCTGACTGATGCACGCTCCGGAAGCTTGATTTGTTGGTGTTCTGCAACTTCGCGC
This sequence comes from Lactuca saligna, assembly GCF_052625555.1. NCBI lineage: Eukaryota > Viridiplantae > Streptophyta > Magnoliopsida > Asterales > Asteraceae > Lactuca > Lactuca saligna. The sequence goes on from NC_136424.1 coordinate 255,051,781, forward strand.
AAGGTGAACCTCATGGCCACAATTTTTGCAAAATTTCACACGACAGGGACCGGGGATGTGGTGGTGGTAACTGCATTGGTTACACCATGGGAGAATACCGGCATATCCGGTGATAGGTGCTTGGGCTGGGAAACCTATGACAAAAACAGTAGTAGGGGTAGTGGCAGGGTGGACTGCCACTGTCTGTTCGTTCTTCGAGAGCTTGTGTGAAGGCTGACTCTTCTCTCTTGTCTCCCAAAATTTTCTTTTCTTACTACTTCTCGTTGTCGGCTCAGGAGTGGTGGCTGCTTTCTCTATGTCCTCACTATGGTCGATCAAGATTTGCGCTACGCATTTTGCGCTGTCGTATGTATCCGGCTTCGCAGCTAAAACGTTCCCTTTGGTTGGCTGGGTCAACCCCCAGATGAACAACTAAATCTTTTTGCTTTCCAGGGTAACCATTCCTGGACAAAGAAGTGCTAAGTCATCAAACCTTGAAGTGTAAGCGTCGATATCAGAACCTTTCATATTCAGGTTCCAGAGTTCATGCTCCAGCTTCTTAATTTCACCCCGAGGGAAATACTCCGCGCGCAGAAGTTCCTTCATAACTTCCCAACCCATAGCATTGGCTACAGGTAGGGTTAGAGATTTAACTCGGCCATTCCACCAAGTCAAAGCTTTATCGGTGAGCGCGCAGGTGGCGAATTTCACCTTGTCAGATTCTGAACAAGCACATATCTCAAAGATAGATTTGATTTTCTCTAACCACCTTGTTAGGGCAATGACACCTCCTGTGCCATCGAAGAATGTGGGTTTTGCATTCATAAAGTCTTTATAGGAACACTCCTTTCGGTGTCCCTGATTATCTTCCTGGTTTTGGGTTTGGGTACCACCCCCTGAACCACCGGTGTTTTTGTGAGACATGGCGGCTGTCACTGCGGCTGCAACAGCTGCCTGGAACATGACAGGATCAAATTGAGGAGGAGGTGGTGGCGGAGGAGGATTATTTGTGTTCTTTGAGCTGGGTCTCTTTCTTGGAGATATCTTGATGTATAAAGATCAGGAAAGAGAGGATGGTAAGTCCTCTGAATTGAATCAAGAGATATGATACAAGGGATATCTCATTATGATAGATATAGAATTCTACTAAGCGTTAAAGTAGGAAAGAGTTATCAAGCAGATAAGCTATCACTAAAGTAATGATTAAGGAGCAACGCTGGAATGAGGATTTCTATAACGGATTTGGATCGAGAAATACTCCCATAGTATTTCATGTCTCGCTGCAATGACAGCTCGTTGTTTGAGTATTGGGTAAGTTTTAGGCATGCCGCACACCACAGTCACTCCCAAGCACATGTTGGCCGTGTCTCGAATGAATATAGTTGGCTAGGCTATATTGATCCTAGACACGACTACATAACTGGCTAGGTTTAACCGCAGCGTACAACACCCATTTACTTATGTTTTGTTCTACTTGTAGTTACGGATTTCGACGGTTGGGTATACTTGTATACTTTCGAAAATTCTTATATTTTGAGGTATACTTTTAGTTTAGAGCACTTAGGCCCCTTAGTGTTTATAGTCTTTTACCATGTAAGGTTTGGTATACTAGTTCACTATAAACAAGGGCTCTGATACCAATCTGTCAAACCCCGAAACCGAAGGCGGAAACGTTCCGGGGCGGAGGACATCATGAGTATCACAACCAATGTACATAGTAATCATAGTAAACAAAAAAACATTACATTACATACGAATGATTACATTTGTTTGAAAGCAATGTGTTACAAGTGTTATACATATGTATATATGAACAAAAGTAAAGACGAGTCTTCTGTATGCTCCTTCTTCTCGAAAAGATCACGGGTACCTGTCTAATATGGACCTAAGAATACAAGCAGTTTGAAAATCAGCATAAAGCTGGTGAGTTCATAAGAGGTTTGTTTTATGAAAATGTACAAGTTTCCTTCGGTTTTCCAAAAAAGTTTGTTATCCAAGAAAATCCCGTATTTTCTTATATGTAAAGTTTAGTTAATTGTTTTGTTATACGATTCTGGTTATGTACAATTGTTATCGCAGGAAAAACCCTTATTTTCCTAGAAGTAAAGTTTAGTTATTGAATCCCAATGTAATGTTTGATTATCTATCATACTTGTTATATTAGCTAGGTATTCTGATATCCTAATTATGTTACACTTGAATGTACCTAGATGTGTGCATTCGTATTCGTATTCCTATTCTTAATCATATTCATATTCGTATTTTATATTTGTATTCGTATTCATATTTATATTTATATCCGTATTCGTATTCGAATTCGTATTCGTATTACTATTCCTACTCCTATTCCAAATTCCTATTCGTGTTCGTATTCGTATTCGCATTCGCATTCGCATTTGTAGTCGTTTTCCTATTCCTATTCCTACTCCTATTCCTATTAGTGTTCGTATTCGTATTCGCATTATTACTTTGGTATTTGTTCTATTCCTAGCTATACTTTCGTATTCGTTCTGTTCCTAGCTGTATTTTCGTATTCGTTCTGCTCCTAGTTGTACTTTCTTATTCGTTCTATTCCTAGCTGTATTTTCGTATTCGTTATGTTCCTAGTTGTACATTCTTATTCATTCTGTTCCTAGTTGTATTTTCGTATTCGTTCTGTTCCTAGTTGTACTTTCTTATTCGTTTTGTTCCTAGTTTTACTTTCGTATTCGTATTCGTATTAGTTCTAATTGATGATTAGTATGTATTATTCGTAGATTATGAAATATAATATAGATTGTGACACTTTATCAAGAAATCTATGATCATTCTGAAAGCTAACTATGTAATTCGAATTATTGGTTAACACAGTTTTTGATATTAAAAACATATTAAATATAAACATTTGAACATAAATGATAAATTTGAGTACAAGATTTCCTTGTACTTTTGCTTGTATTCCCCCTGAAAACATTTGAAAAAGGGTAGGGGTATGAATTCACAGGACGAGGAGTGTATAGACTAGGATGCTAAACGTCGGATCGAGGCTTGAAAATGTGCGACGTTCCTATGTAATATTAAATGATACACAAATGTATCTAATTATACTTTAAATCACTAATTAGATATGATTTTACACTCCAAGACGCGAAAACACTTCAAATCAAGTGATTGGAGTGAACCGGGTGACATTTAAGGATGTATATGGCGTGGATAATGTGTTTACTCTTCAAGAGTAAACTCCTTATGGAGTTGTCGGCCCTAATACCAACTCCACATGACTTCATGGCCGTGAAGTCATGGATGAGGGGTTTTATGGTGCTAAATGGTCAAATATCACTTGTGGAAAGTTGCTAGGATTTAATCTAAGGCATAAGAAGGAGTTAAACTCACATATGGACCATTTAATGGCGTTTATGGTAGTAAACTAGCATTTTACCGCCGTAAACTCTCCTACACACTTTCCTTTGATGTTTTGTTGGTCCTAGGTCATTACAAGTGTTTGTAGCTAAATCTACAAGCCATAGATTAAATTTAAGGCACCATTTGACTATGTTATAGGAGTTTACGTCCTTGGAACCCATCCTTGGGGGGGGTTGATGGCCGTAAGCTCTTATGGGAGTGGTTTTCATTAAGTTTAAGGCCTCTAACTCGTTTGTGGTTGTTTCTAGACTTTAATCCAAGGCTATTGGTGTGTTTAAATGGCAATTTAACACCTTAGAAGGAGTTTACTACCCATGAATGGGTGTTTACGGCCCAAGCATGCTCTTGGGTAGTAAACTCATGTTTACTCCTTAAATGATGAGTTCAAACTGTTATAAGTCCCGTTTGGTAAGCCCCTAAGTCATATCTAAGCTCCAAATGTGGTTTGGAAGGGTTTTTGGGCTCCAAAACCCATTTTATATGTGTTCACGGCCCAAGAGTGTTCCAGGGCCATAAACACATGTTTATGGTCCTAATCCATGATTCGAACATGAAAATGAAGGCTAAAGATGTTATACTAGGAGCTAGGATAGTTACCTTGATGATTTGGAGCCTTAATTTGATGATTTTGGACTTAGAGTGTTGATTTGAGGAGAGAGGTTAGAGAGTGAGAGTGAAAAAGCTTCAAATAAGGCTTAATCAACTTTGTATATGGTTTGGGTTTGGGACACGGTGGAATTCTACCCGATACCGACGTTAAACGGGGCTTTTGGTCGCACCCGATTAAGTTGTCGCAAGCCGGCGGGACCAATTTTAAAAATTTTCAATTTAATAATTTGGGCCGTTTACATGAGTTTCTAGGGAGTTTGGACACTCATTAAATTATAATAAACATATAAATTTAAATAACTTAGCCCAAAAATGAAATCGGAACGAATTGCTAAAGACGGGTTTTAAGGGCGGAACGGGTTACGGCGATGGAAAAACTTCGGGTTGTCACAGTCTCCCACTTGGATAAGTCCAATAACTATAGTTGCCAACGTGACTTCAAGATCAAACTTCGCAATCGTAAGCTATGGGTGAGCATTTGGACCGGACCGGACTGGCTCTTGGACCGGACCGTTATGGAGAATTTTGTGGACCATGGACCGGACCGGATGAGTCGTATCCGTGTTAGGGTCCGGGTCCGAGTTTTCCGATTTTTGGACCCGTTTGGACCGATATAACTTTAATTGCGTAGAGTATAAGTAATCTACATTGATGTATAATATTATAACTTGCAAAATTAATACGTTTTCGTTTCATGCATAACTAATCTACATTGATGTACAATATTATAACTTGCAAAAATTAATTTTCCAAATAAAAACAACTAACATATAAATCAAGTTCACCAACAAAAGTTATACAATTTTAAGACAAACATACAAACGTATTACCGTAACAACAAAAATTATAGTTTAAACTTTAAAATCAATCAAACTAACAAACTTCATAAACTCATAATCTAATCTTCCACTCAAAAGCTGAATCATTTTAGCTTTGATAGCTCTACTTTCAAGGATTGTAACCCAGTGAATATAATACCAAAATAAACCAAATTATAATCTAAATTCATCTACAAACTATAAACTAAATTTTGTAAAAAACTGGAGGTCAATCCGACTTAAAATGAATGAGTTATGGGTGTTTAAAAAACGTCACATATTACAAAATCTTGCTGAAAAGCTGAATTTTTTCAGTTTTGATAGCTCTACTTTAAAGGATTGTAACTCAGTGAATATAATACAAAAATAAATAGAATTATAGTCTAAATTCATCTATAGATTGTAAACTAAATGTTGGAAAAAACCGGAGTTCAATCCGACTTAAAACAAATGAGTTATGGGTGTTTAAAAAACATCACAGATTACAAAATCTTGCTGAAAAGCTGAATTTTTCAGCTTTGATAGCTCTAATTGGAAGGATTGTAACTCAGTGAATATAATATCAAAATAAACAAAATTATAGTCTAAATTCATCTACAAACTGTAAAATAAATGTTGGAAAATACCGGAGCTCAATCCGACTTAAAACGAATGAGTTATAGGTGTTTAAAAAACGTCAAAGATTACATGTCCAACCAATTCTAAACCCAGTAAAAACCGGACCGAACCGAGAAAAAAAACCGGACTGGACCGTATAGAAATTGTAACGACCCAAAAATAACGACTAAAAATTTCTTTAAAAACATTACTAAAACCATATTTATAATACTGTATCATAAGTCATAACATAGTTTTCGAGTATTAATTCAAAACAAATCTCATTATCAGAGTAAAACATTCCCAGGCTAACTGACTATGGTGTGTGCACTGCAATCTCTCCGAGCTCCTCTTTTGAAAACTGAGTACCTGAAACCAAAACTGAAAACCATAAGCACGAAGCTTAGTGAGCTCCCCCAAACTACCACATACCATACAATAACATATAAAGCAAATACTGGGCCTTGCCCACTGCATCGGACCGAGGTCCGGACTAACTGGGGCTCTGCCCCCTGCATCGGACCGAAATTCGGAAACTGATTGGGACCTTGTCCCCTGCATCAGACCGAAGTCCGGACTATCTGGGGCCTTGCCCCCTGCATCGGACCGAAGTCCGGAAGCTAACTGGGACCTTGTCCCCTGCATCGGACCGAAATCCGGATCTAACTGAACATAGCATAGCATAAACATATCAACTAGCATGAACACATATACTGTATATTGCATCGGGCCGTAGCCTGGAACACATAACACATAAATCATGTTTGAGCCATGAAGGCATCAAACATACTAACTACTGCATCAGACCGAAGTCCGGAAACTACTACTAGCTAAATGGAAGGAAACTCACCTGGTACTGCTGAACTTGCTGATAACCCTCTGGCTGCTAACTAACAACCTTCTGAGCCGCTGCTCCTCTAGCTCTTTGAGCTACCAATATCAAAATGATACTTAGTCTGATAGTCCTTCAAAAGTCAACTAAGTCAACTCTGGTCAAAAATCAAAGTCCTGGTCACAGTCAACCTTCCAGGTTGACCCTACTCGCCGAGTCAGTCTACTGACTCGCCGAGTTCATAAGCTCTGAAATCCCTTTCATTCGCGACTCGACTTGCTGAGTCATACCATGGCTCGCTGTGTAACATCCCAAAATATGACCCAAAATTTTTTTTTAATGATTACTAAAAACATCATGTCAATATCATAAAATAAAACTCGTACGTTAATATCTCAAAACCTTAGCAAAGTATCACGAGAAAACTGTATCAAGACTGTATCAAACCACATCTATGGAAAGCTAAAACAACTCCCAGGACAAACTGAAGTTGTGGTGTGTGCGATGCCATCAACCTGAGCTCTTCCCTTTACTTGCAGAAGTACCTGAAACCAAAACTAAAACTGTAAGCACAAAGCTTAGTGAGCTCCCCCAAACTACCATATACCACACAATAACATAATCAGCACATATTGGGCCCTGCCCACTGCATCAGACCAAAATCTGGAAACTGCATCGGACCCAAGTCCGGAAACTAACCAGTGCCTTGCCCTCTGCATCGGACCGAAGTCCGGAAACTGCATCGGACCGAAGTCTTGAACTGACTGGGACCTTGTCCCCTGCATCGGACCAAAGTCCGAAACTAACTGCATCGGACCGAAGTCCGGAAACTATCTGAGTATAACATAGCATAGCATAATATATCAACTAGCATGAACACATAAATTGCATACTACATCGGGTCGTAGCTCGGAACACATAGCACATAAACACTGTCTAAGCCACGAAGGCATCAAACATTCTAACTACTGCATCGGACCGAGGTCTGGAAACTACTACTAATTAAACCGTCTGGCATTATGGCCTTAGACTCGTTCCTACTGGAAGGAAACTCACCTCGTGATGCTGACTGCTGAACTCCTGAATGAGAAATCCCTGACTGCTGCTCCGGCTGCTTCCCAGCTATAATGGGAAATAAATAATAAATCAGAATAGGGATTCCTCTATGGGTAAAATAACCATTTTACCCATACTATGGTGTGGGACACAACATGGCCCAAAACCTCAATTCCTTCTAAGTCCATCTATAGCCCCACTAAAGGCCCACTAATGGCCCAATTTGCTATATTGGGCCTAGAACCCTTTTATTGGGCCTTACTCAAGCCCAATACTAAATCATTGGTCCTTAGCAACTGAATTCTAATGGGCCATAAAGACCTAAGGACCCTAATCCTGAAACCCAGCCCACACCAAGGCCCAACACTCGAAGCCCACACTGGTAGCGTACGCGGGGCGTACACCAAGGTACGTTGCGCGTACTTGCTGCTGGCTTGTACGCGATGCGTACTTCCTTGTACGCCGAACGTACAGCTCTGTTAATCCAACATCTCGTTAAGTGCTTAATAATCCGATCTAGAGGCTACAAATATAGATCTTAAGCTTATTCAACGACTTAAGCCATAAAGTTGCTTACCTGATGGGTTACAAGTCTCATAAAGGCTCAAACTCCCACAATTAACATTCGACTTCCATAAAACCAACTAGATCTCATGCATGGTTCCATATAAGCCACAAAGATTGAAACTTTACTGCTATGGGGACACTTGAGCTTCAAGGATAGCAATCCCAAGCTCCAAAAACGAAGTTGCAAGATAAAGGTCCCTCCTTCGGACCTAAAAGGTCCAAACTTCCAAAAACTCCTAGATCTAAACATAGAAGAGGAAAGTTGGAAGATTTATACCTCTTTTGAATGCCAAATGAAGGAATGATCCCAGATCTATGAGCTCAAGGTGCTCAAGTTCTTCTTCATCCACTTCTCTTTTTATCCTTCTTCACAAAAATAAGTTGAAAGATCAAACACACACAAGCAAGGAGAAAAAGGGGACGAACTAGGGTTTCTCTGGAGTGAATGATAAGTGAGGAGACCAAATGAGAGGCTATAATGGGGTTTAAATATGCCTCAACCCTTAAAATTAGGGTTTGCCACCTGGTCGCGTACGCTGGGCGTACCATAAGGTACGCTGCGCGTACGCTCAGCCTCCCCGCGTTTCATTTAAGCAGTACGTCCAGCGTACAAGGGTGGTTACGCCCCGCGTACGGCTTATGGGCTGCTTACACTTTGACCCAAAATAAAGGTTCACTGAAGAATTAAATAACTTTATACCTCAGAAACGATCGTTACAATTCTCCCCCACTTGAATCAGACTTCGTCCTCGAAGTCTACTACTACTGAATCTGAAAATAACTCTGGGTAATGCTCTTGCATCTCCTCCTCTAATTCCCATGTCCACACTGAACCCTTCCGGTGCTGCCACTGCACCTTCACTAGGTGAATTACCTTGTTCCTCAAGGTCTTTGTCTTCCGGTCCAGAATCACGACTGACCTCTCAATATAATTCAGGATGCTATCAACTTGAATGTCCTCTAAGGGAACAACTGCTGACTCATCCAACAAACACTTCCTCAACTGGGACACATGGAATGTGTTGTGGATCTGGCTAAGCTCTGCCGGAAGATCCAACCGATAAGCAACCCGACCCACCCGGGCCAAAACCCTAAAAGGACCAATGAACCTGTGGCCCAACTTACCCCTCTTCCGAAACCTGATGACACTCTTCCAAGGTGATACCTTCAGGAGGACCATGTCGCCTTCCTGAAACTCCAAGTCTAATTGCCTTCTGTTGGTGTAACTCTACTGCCGACTCTGCGCAGTCTGCAGCCTACTACGTACCTGCTGGATCAACTATGTCATCTTGAGCACCACTTCGGTGCTCCCAATGACACGCTGACCGACCTTGCCCCAACAAATCGGGGTCCTACACTTCCTCCCATATAGCATCTCGAAGGGAGGTAGGTCAATACTCGCATGGTAACTGTTGTTATACGAAAATTCAGCTAACGGAAGATACGTATCCCAACTGCCACCGAAATCTAGGACACATGCCCAAAGCATGTCCTCTAGGGTCTGAATCATCCTCTCGTTGTGTCCATGGTGATATCCTCCCATTTCCACACAGGAATGTCTAATGGTTGCATCTTGCCATGAGGTCTCTGGTGCTCCTCCTTAACCTTCCTGCAGGTCAGACATCTTTCCACATACCAGGCCACATCCCGCTTCATGCAGTGCCACCAATAATCGGGTCTAAGATCTCTTTACATCTTTGTTGCCCCTGGATGGATGGACAATCAAGACTTATGAGCCTCGTCCATCAGCACTTGTCATACTCCACCCCAGTACGGCACCCAGACCCTCCCATGAAGGGTCAACAATCCTCAACTATCATAGTCAAAGGAAGCTACTCGGCCCACGATCCTCTCACACTTCTGCCTCTCCTCCTTGAGGCCCTCGGCCTCTTTATTTCGCTCCAGCAATGGAGTAATCACTGTTATCATCAAACCAATGTCTCTAATCGGGGCTGCTGCTGCCTTGCGGCTCAAGGTGTCGGCCACTACGTTGGCATCACCTCAGCCTCATGTTCAGATTCGGCTGGTCCATGAGGTACCTCAAGCTCTTGTGATCCATGTAAATGGTACGACGGACCCCATAGAGGTAATGTCTCCAAATCTTGAGGGAAAACACCACTGCCCCCAACTGTAAATCATGTGTAGGATAGTTAGCCTTGTGAGGCTTCAACTGTCTCGAGGCGTAAGCTATCACACGACCTCGCTGCATCAACACTGCTCCCATACCTGCGATCGAAGCATCACAATAGACTACAAAATCCTCTACTCCCTCTGGCAGGGTAAGAATCAGTGGCTCGCATAATTTCCACCTAAGGGTCTCGAATGCTGCATGTTGCTCAGGCCCCCAGTGAAACACCACCGACTTCTTAGTCAGTCGGGTGAGCGGTACTGCTATCTTGGAGAAGTCATGGATGAATCTCCTCTAGTACCCTGCTAAACCTAGGAAGCTCCTAATCTCGGATGGAGATCTCAGGACTTCCCACTGCATCACGACCTCTATCTTGGTCGGATCTACCAAAATACCCTTTTGGTTGACAAGATGTCCAAGGAACTGCACCTCGTGCAACCAAAACTCGCACTTGGAGAGCTTTGCCAAAAGTCTCTCCCTCCTCAAAATCTCTAGCACCTCTCTCAGGTGCTCCTCGTGATGCTCCTGAGTCTTGGAATACACCAAGATATCATCTATGAATACTATCGCAGATCGATCCAACATCGGCCGGCACACGCGGTTCATGAGATCCATGAACGCGGATGGAGCGTTGGTGAGCCCAAACGGCATCACCACGAACTCAAAATGACCATACCAGGTCCTGAAAGCAGTCTTCTGCACATCCTCGCCTCTGACTCGCATGTGATGATACCCAGAGCTAAAATTGATCTTGGAAAACCAAGACGCTCCCTGCAGCTGATCAAACAAATCATCTATCCTCGGAAGTGGGTAACGATTCTTCACCATTACCTTATTCAGCTCCCGGTAATCTATACACATACGGTGCGACCCATCTTTTTTCTTCACAAAAAAAATCAGTGCACCCCAAGGCGAACTGCTCGGCCTGATAAAGCCCTTGTCTAGCAGCTCTTGCAGCTACGTAGATAACTCCTGCATCTCTGGGGGAGCCAACCGATACGGTGCTTTGGCTATCGGAGCCGCACCAGGGATCAGGTCAATCCTAAACTCAACCTGCCTCTCAGGAGGTATTCCAGGCAATTCCTCTAGAAATACATCTGGGTAGTCTCGCACTACTGGAACATCATCAACCGTCATCCTGCCCTTCTCCCGAGCATCTATAACATAGGCAACATAACTGACACAACCATGTTGCAAATAGCGCCTTGCCCTCGCTGTTGAACACAAAACTAGTCCACGTTGTGGTCTCTCACCCTGAATCACTAACTCTCCCCTACTGGGAGTGCGAACCCTCACCAACTGTAGCTCACAATCTGTCACCGCCCCATTGGGGCTCAACCAATCCATGCCCACTATGACTTTATTCCCTCGCAAGGGAATAAGAACCAAGTCCACCGGAAACTGCTCATCAAACAACTGTAGAGAACATCCTCTATGTACTCTTGCCACCCTAACGGTCCTGTCAGCTGCTATCTCAACCTCAACTGGACAATCTAGCTCCCCCGGAGGTCTACTAAATCTCTTGCTAAGAGCAAGTGAAACAAACGATCAGGTATCCCCCGAATCGAACAATAGTGTAGCTGATATGCCGTTCACGGAGGACGACCCTATACAAAACATATAACCATAAGAGACAATCAATAATAAATGTATAGGTAAAGAGAAAAATACATACCCGTCACGACGTTAGGAGTCGCTCGCGCCTCCTTTGCTGTCAGTTGAAAAGCCCTACTCTTTGCCACTGGTGTCTCAGTTCAGCTCTGACGACCGTCTGTAATCCTCAAAGTAGTAGGAGCAGGTGCTGACACCTTTCCTGTAGCAGCTAAACTCAGACACTGGGACTTTTATGTCCTCTCTGATTGCAATGGAAGCAAATCAGGTCTGATGCCGTAACGGCGGTAGTAGTGGTTGAACAATCTCTGCTCATATGGCCAGTCCGACTGCACTTGTAGCAGCCGACACTCCCTGCCTTGCACGCCCCATCGTGCAATCTCCCACACTTGCCACACCGAGCGTGGCTCTGCTAACTCCTAGCTCTGTGATCTGAACACTTGGGCTTTTTGCCCGCCCTCCCTGTACCTGGAGCCACCTCCGACTTTCTCTTTCTCTCCATCTCAAGGTCAATCTCTCTCTCTCTCTCTATCTCTGTCTCTCTCTCTCTCTTTCTCTCTCTCTCTCTCTCTCTGGAGTCCTAGCAATCATGTAATCCAGCGTTTACAGCTGAACCAGCTCACAAACTGGTGGATATCACTCAGCAGCATCTCATGATAACGAGCCTTATTCATTTCCTCATGAGCCACGTACTGAGGAACAAGAAGAGCCCTTTCCCTTAACTTGGTGGTAATCTCCACCACTGTCTCTGTAGTCTGGGTAAGATCCTGAAACTCTCTAGCTAACTGTTGCACCTCAATGACCGATGCGAACTCAGCTCTGAACCTGGTAGTAAAACCAATCCATGTCATAGCATCCAAAGCTGCGTCATATCCAATGGCATGACCAACCTCCTCGACCAATCCCGTGCCCTGTCCTTCAGAAGACAGGATGCCAATCTGACCTTGTCCCCCTTGGGACATCTTCTAGTGCGGAAAGAGTTGGCCACATCTGCCAACCATCTGGTACTCGCTATGGGGTCCCGCGCCCCGTGATAATTCGGAGCTCCGCATGCCCGGAACTTCCTAAAAGTAAGTGTGCGCGACCCCATCACAGCCTCCACCTCAGCACAGAAGGTGCTCAACCTCTCGTCCATCAACTCTAAGATACCCTCCTTGATCGAACCGAAGATCACATGAGTCTGCTCAAGTATGGTGCGAGTAATCTCTGAAGAGAGAAACTCCCTAGTCTGCTCATCCAACTGCCCAGCCTCCGGGCCTGATCCTGATCCCCCTCCGGCACCTGAACTGCCGACTGCCGGTCTAGGGCGTAATACCACCATTCTGAAACACAACATAATAAACGTCAGGAACACTGATATATCTCGGGGAATCACTACTACCACAAGTTTCCTGGTCTCATCTCAACTTTGCACGATTTGAGTACGGATCCTCTGCTTTTAGTAGTACGGGCCCATACTACCTTCCACATCTATCCGTACTTTCCTCAAGTATTGCCTTGACCCCACCAAGTCACTAATACTGCTAATAATCTCTGCTACTCCCATGCTAGGCTTGCCCTAGGAAATCTCTGACTCTACCAGATCCAGTCCTCAGCTGCTAAAAGCCACCTTGTAATGCCAATTATCCATCACCTGAATACCATCACATGCGGCGAGGCTTAGATAATCCTTCGAGTAAAAGACTCGTCCCTACAACGGTGAGACTCAAACAAGAGATGCGCAATAGGTCCAAATCTAACACTCTGAAATTATTCAATCCTGTTCACATATGATGTGATGTATTCACCTAAAGACTAACTCCCATCACTCAGAGTCCCGCAAAGCACAAAGCAAGCAGCATTCAGACACAGGAGACTACTCAAGCAATGCTACTCTATTAACAAGAAACTGTACTAGCATACAATGCTAAGCTCCTACTATCAAGCATATCCTAAACAGGCTATCGTTCTACTGTATACTCAAAACTAGCATGCAATTCTCATAAAGCTGACACACATATAGCAAGCACATAAGGCATCCTCCTAGATCCTTAGTCCTATTCTAGCATGCTGTTCTACTGGAACTGAGATAGATAATTGTAATATAACTTGCATGGTAATTTGGGAGTACTTAGTTGAGCTTGGTTGATCGCATGCACCACACCCTTTTCCTTTTATAAAAACTATTCTTCTTTCTAAGTTCTTTTAAGAAATCATTTTTGAAAACAGTTTTATTTTGAAAATCTTTACGGTTTCCTTAGTTTGAGTTCAAACACACTCAGAAGTGTATCTGAATCCCTCAAACCATGGCTCTGATACCAACTTGTAACATCCCGAAATACGAACCAAAATTTTTTGTTTAATAATGACTAAAAACATCATGTCAATATCATAAAATAAAACTCGTACGTCAATATTTCAAAATCTTAGCAAAGTATCACGAGAAAACTGTATCAAGACTGTATCAAACCACATCTATGGAAAGCTAAAACAACTCCCAGGACAAACTTGCAGAAGTACCTTAAACCAAAACTAAAACTGTAAGCACAAAGCTTAGTGAGCTCCCCCAAACTACCATATACCACACAATAACATAATAAGCACTTATTGGGCCCTACCCACTGCATCGGACCGAAATCTCGAAACTGCATCGGACCGAAGTCCAGAAACTAACCAGGGCCTTGCCCTTTGCATTGGACCGAAGTCCGGAAATTGTATCGGACCAAAGTTCGGAACTCACTAGGACCTTGTCCCCTGCATCGGAATGAAGTCCGGAACTGACTGGGACCTTGTCCCCAGCATCGGATAGAAGTCTGGAACTAACTGCATCGGACCAAAGTCCGGAAACTATTTGAGCATAACATAGCATAGCATAACATATCAAGTAGCATGAACACATAAACCGCATACTGCATTGGGTCGTAGCTCGGAACAGAAAACACATAAACACTGTCTGAGCCACGAAGGCGTCAAACATTCTAGCTACTACATTGGACCGAGGTCTGAAAACTACTACTAATTAAACGGGCCGACATTGTAGCCTTAGACTCGTTCCTAGTGGAAGGAAACTCACCTCGTGATGCTGACTGCTGAACTCCTAAATGAGAAATCCCTGACTGCTGCTCCGGCTGCTTCCTAGCTATAATGGGAAATTAATACTAAATCAGAATAGGGATTCCTCTATGGATAAAATGACCATTTTACCCCTACTATGGTGTGGGACACAACATGGCCCAAAACCTCAATTCCTTCTCAGTCCATCTATGGCCCCACTAAAGGCCCACTAATGGCCTAATTTGCTATATTGGCCCTAGAACCCTTTTATTGGGCCTTACTCAAGCCAAATACTAAATCCTTGGTCCTTAGCAACTGAATTCTGATGGGCCATAAAGGCCCAAGGACCCTAAGCCTGAAACCCAGCCCACACTGGTAGCGTACGCAGGGCGTACACCAAGGTACACTGAGCGTACTGGCTGCTGGCTTGTACATGGCGCGTACTTCCTTGTACGCCTAGCGTACAGCTCTATTAAGCCAACATCTCGATAAGTGCTTAATAATCCGATCTAGAAGCTACAAATGCAGATCCTAAGCTAATTCAATGACTTAAGCCATAAAGTTGCTTACCCAATGGCTTACAAGTCTCGTAAAGGCTCAAACTCCTACAATTAACATTCTACTTCCATAAAACCAACTAGATCTCATGCATGGTTCCATATAAACCACAAAGATCGAAACTTTATGACTATGGGGACATTTGAGCTTCAAGGATAGCAATCCCAAGCTCCAAAAATGAAGTTGCAAGATAAAGGTCCCTCCTTTGGACCTAAAAGGTCCAAACTTCCAAAAACTCCTAGATCTAAACTTACAACACGAAAGTTGGAAGCTTTATACTACTTTTGAATGCCAAATGAAGGAATGATCCTAGATATATGAGCTCAAGGTGCTCAAGTTCATCTTCTTCCACTTCTCTTCTTCTCGTTCTTCACAAAAATAAGTTCAAAGATCAAACACACACAAGCAAGGAGCAAAAGGGGACGAACTAGGGTTTCTCTGGAGCGAATGATAAGTGAGGAGGCCAAATGGGAGGCTATAATGGGGTTTAAATATGCCGCAACCCTTAAAATTAGGGTTTGCCACTTGGTCGCGTACGGTTGGCGTACCATAAGGTACGCTGCGCGTACGCTCAGCCTCCCCGCATTTCATTTAAGCAGTACGCCCAACGTACAAGGGGGTTACGCCCCACGTACGGCTTATGGGCTGCTTACACTTCGGCCCAAAATAAAGGTCCACTCACAATATTAATTGAATTATGGTGCAAAAAAAACTAAAGAACTAAATAACTTTGTACCTCAGAAACGATCGTTACACACCGAGTCTACTGATTTTGAGTCCTGACCTGTCCACTCATTGGGTCCCCACTCAACTCACTGATCCGAGTCTTAACTCGAAGGGTTTGGGGTTTCACGACTTGACTCGCCGAGTCCAAGAACAGATTCGCCGAGTCCACGGCAATCTTCAACAGACTCGTCGAGTTGTTCATCAAACTCGTCGAGTTCATCTCCATCTTCATACTACTCGTCAAGTCCACTGAAGGACTCACCGAGTCTATTCAGTCCTTCATATATTCAGAGGCTTTTGAGTCATGCATGGACTCCGAACTATAGATGCACTCTTCTAAATCCTATTCCTTACGTAAAGTGGCAAACTTTACGTGTACCTACGGAGATCTAGGCTCAAAACACTATAAACAAGGGTTTAAGACAATGGGGCTTAACAATCAACCCATAGATTGATGCTTTATGATTCTCTAGACCAAGATACACTTAGATCTGAAGTAGCAACTTCAGATCTGGTCTTCTAACTTGAAATGGTTCTTAAACTTGCCCTAAAAGCCCTAAATCGTGTGATAAAGGTTGATCTATATGCAAAGGAGTGAAGGTAGTGACTCATTACCTTCAAATGCTCTGGAAAATCCCACAAACTCTGGATCTACTGCCAATCCTTGAATCCCCAATGGTTGCCTTCTTCCTTCTTCCTTCAAATCACCCAAAATGGCAAGAAAGCTTGAAGGAGCAACAATGGAGGCTTAGGGTTTCGGGTTATGGACTATAGGGGCCGCACATGAGCCCTAGGGAAGAGAATAAGATGCTTAAATAGGGTACCAAGTGCCGGAGTTAGGGTTTCCCAACCCAGACCAGACTCGCCGAGTCCACTTACCGACTCACCGAGTCGGTCACTTACTTTACACCCGGATCCCGCTCCGACTCGCCGAGTTCCTCCCTGGACTCGACGAGTCAACGCTCTTTAACTTAGGGTTTTTCCTTTCCTTTCTTGACCTTTCTGATTTCTGGTGTTACAACTCTCCCCCACTTAAACTAAACTTCATCCTTGAAGTTCTTAATGGTCAACTGACCTACAATCTAGCTCAACACCCTGCCTGGTGACTTTAACCCTTTTGTCCATCACTCCAGCCACTCGCAGTGCTGGTCACTACTGTTGGTAAATACTGAATTCTTCTCTTTTCCATAATTTCCTTAACGTTACTTCCTCCGACCGTTGCCCCTCATCCGCCTACCGGATGCACTAAGACCTCCCTGGTCCAACTAGTCTGCCGATATCTGAGTTACCGGACTCCCATCAGTCACTACACCCCATCGCAACCTACTAGTTGCTTCCATTGACTTCTGAAGATACTTCGATTATCTATAACTGTTCTACCCACTCTGCCACTCATACTGAATCAATGCTGTTGGAACCAACCTGCTTATCTCTCATCTGATTACTCAACTTCCAATAACTCGAGCCTTCCATCCAGAAAGAAAGGCTACCTGCCTAATTATCCTTGCAGATCACTTATACTTGGCAGAAAACTCAACTGATCCTGCTGAGAGGGACTTGCCATTTCAAATCGACCAACTATACCGTCAGCACTTGCATTCCAACACAAATACTAATACTGGCCATCAAACTGAAACTATCCAAAACACTGAACTATCTGTAGTACTGAACTGCCCGAAGCACTAGACTGGCTAAAACACTAAAATGGTTGAAACACTGAACTGACTGAAACACTGAACTGGCTGAAGCATTGAACTGACTAAAACACTGAAATGGCTGAAGCACTGAACTGACTGAAACACTAAACTGACTACATGACTGCTTCCCACAACATCTCAAGACCTTCCTGATCTCCAATCATTCATCGGTTATCTGCAACACTGAGTTCCAACTCAACTGTGGAGCCCAAGAACTCCTTACTTAGTCGCTCCTATAACTTCTAAACGAAATCCTTCTCTGGAACTAGTTTCCACTAGTCTTCCTGACACTGCGACTCTAACAACCTCCCGATCCAACCGAGCGGGTCCATATGTCGAATCCTGACATCATCAAATCCAAGGCTAAAAATGGTGGCTCCCAAACTAACGGTAGCCCTTAACATACGCAAACCCAAGCGATCCACTACTTCCCTGATCTCATAATTGAGGTGACGATCTATTGCCAAATCTCCGACTTAACCGTAACTGAACCATTTGAGAAATCCAAAATCTAACCTATGGATTCCCATATCCTCACTGCTGCACCCGAACTGGTGGGTACTATTGCTTTCCCGCGTCCAACAACGCGCTCATGCTGCCTACCAATCTGGTAAAGGCCACGGCTACACCGCCGGACTTAAAACTCCATAATACTATCTGACTACTAGTGAATGCTAGGGCTACCCCCGCAGACTTACAACACTCTACTACTATCTGATTGCTAGTGAATGCTACGGCTACCCCCGCAGACTCACAACACTACTACTACTATCTGACTGCTAGTGAATGCTACCCCCGTAGACTTACAACAGTACTACTACTATCTGAGTGCATCAACCTCGACATCTTATATCCTTGATACAATTAGCGGTTCGTCGAGGAATTCTTCGGCTTGGTTCCCAAACCAACCGTCTACTAATCCAGAAACATGAAACTATCATTGGGAAGTTTCCAAAACCCCAACTCCTCAATCCACACAACCCTGCATGCCGACTCTGCCACTGACTACTAACATGAAAGCCTCTCTTGATAATCATTCTCAAGATCCTCATTCTGACTCATTAGAATCCTACAGGCGGTCCTCCAACCTTGAATTTCTAACCATCTACTAACCATCTCGATCATATGGAATCATTGTTGGGAAATTCCTCAAACTCCCAACTCTAAACTTCTCAATCCATCAATCGCGACACTACTATCTTTTCTTCTCAGAGGTCGTGTACTCATTCTGGAATTGCGTGCTCTTTCCCTTGTATACTTGGGGGGTTCTCCCCCACTTGGATCTGTCTAACTCCTTACTGCTCACTAATCGAAAGGATTCCCCAACCTTCCTTCCATTAAAAGAGCGATCTTCTGTCCGCCAACGTTTACCTATATCGGTGGCATATAACTTAACCATAGGTAGGTAATATAATACCCCAACACATATGTTTATTGATATCAATGCAGCAACATAACAATAATATCATGAATACAGTCACGGCATCTGAAGTAACCTGATTTAGAGGGAACGACCTCCAATTCATCATTCTAATCCCAAGGTATGCAAATGGCATATAACTTAACCATAGGTAGGTAATATAATACCCCAACACATATGTTTATTGATATCAATGCAGCAACATAACAATAATATCATGAATAATAATTGACAGGAAGTTAAAAGATACGTACCCCCAACGTCCAGTGCTGCCCGAATCCTTGTTGAAATCATCCGGAATACTCTGCTCCGAGCCGTGGGCGCCCTTGCCGGCCGTTGATGTCTGCTGGTGGTTCTCGAAGTCCTAGGGGCAGGAGCTGGCACCTGCCCTGCAGTATACAAATTCGGGCAGTGGGCCTTCTTGTGGCCCCTCTGACTACACCGAAAACATATCGGATCGATCCCCTGAGCGATGGTAACAATACAACCTCTGCTAAAATGGCCAATCCGGCCGAACTTGAAATATCCAGCATCACCACAACTTCTACGCCTGCACGCACCGTCGTGCGTCCTACCACACTTCCCGCATCGACTGCGGCTCTGATAGTCCCTTGATCTCGAATTCGACCCCTTAGGCCTCTTACCCGAACCTGTGGCTACCTGAGTCTCATCTGTTTTCCTCTTCCTTTCCGACTCTCTGCCCGACTCATGCTCATGCGTTACCTCGTCAACCCCATCCATCGTCTGAACAACTTTTGTCTGATCCTAGAGCTTCGCGATCAACCTACCAGTGACCCATCCAACGATGTTGGGCACCTCCTCACGAATGGCTCACGTAAGCTCCTTGACTATCCAATCATGCACAGGTCTTTCCTGGAGATAGGGTGCCCCGCTCACTCCCGTCCCCTGATGGCAAGAGATAAAAATGAGATCTCCCTCTCTGATGGATCCCTGAACTCCATAAGAATCGGGCTCTAGATGAGCCCCAAACTGCCCTGAAACTCTCCAGGCCCTAAAGGCCTCAAGACGACTGTGCAAAAGCTCCATAATAGCCTCCCTAACTGAACCCAATATCACGGGAGTCCAATCAATGATGTTGCGCATAATCTCTGCAGAAATAACATCTCTCATCTGGTCATCCAACTGTCCGGCTCTAGAGCCTGAGCCAAATCCTTCCCTGGCACCTGAGCAGCCAACTGATATCTCACGCAATGTCACCATGCTGGAAACACATCACAAATCTGATCAATATACATACTGCTGCTGAGGGATCTTTCACACACTTTACTAGTTCCTTGTTTTTGCCTCTGCCCCTCTTGAATCGAGTATGGATCCTCTACTTTCCGTAGTACGGGCCCATACTACCTTCCACATCTATCCGTACTTTCCTCAAGAGTTACCTCAACTCCACCAAGTCCCTTTTCTCTACTGCTAATCTTTGCTACTCTCATCCTAGGCTTGCCCTAGGGAACCTCTGACTCCACCCAAACCAGTCCTCAACTACTGAAGGCCTCCTTGTAACTCCAATTAGCCACCACCTGAATACCATCACATGCAACGAGGCTCGGATAATCCTTCGAGTAAAAGACTCATCCCTACAACGGTTGGACTCAGACAAGAGCTGCACAATAGGGCTAAATCCAGCACTCTGAGATTATTTAACCCTGCTCACATGTGGTGTGATGTATTCACCTAATAGCTAACTCCCATCACTTAGAGTCCCACAAAGCACAAAGCAAGCAACATTCAGACAAAGGAAACATACTCAGGCAAATTATTCTCAAGAAACTGTACTAGCATATGATGTTGAACTCATACTATCAGGCATAACCTGAACAGGATACCCTACTGCTGTCTAATCAATACTAGCATGCAATTCTCATAAGGCTGAAACACATAAGGCATCCTCCTGGATCCTTAGTCCTATACTAGCATACTGTTCTACTGAAACTGAAACTAAGACTGAAATTGAAACTGATAAACATAACTTATATGGGTAATTTGGGAGTACTCACTTGAGCTCGGCTGATTTCATGCACCACACCCTTTTTCTCTTTTCAAGTTATTTTCTTTCTAAATATTCTTTTCGAAAAAGTTTTTCTTTTGAAAACCTTTTCCCGTTTCCTTAGTTTGAGTCCAGACACACTCTCAAGTATGTCCGAATCCCTCAAACCAAGCTTCTGATACCAACTTGTAACGACCCAAAAATCACGACTAAAAATTTCTCTTAAAATTTTACTAAAACCATATTTATAAAACCGTATCAAAAGTCATAACATAGTTTTTGAGTATTAATTCAAAACATAATCTCATTATCAGAGTAAAATATTCCCAGGCTAACTGACTGTGGTGTGTGCACTGCAACCTCTCCGAGCTCCTCTTTTGAAAACTGAGTACCTAAAACCAAAAATGAAAACCGTAAGCACGAAGCTTAGTGAGTTCCCCCAAACTACCACATACCATACAATAACATATAAAGCACATACTGGGCCTTGCTCACTACATCGGACCGAGGTCCAAAGTAACTGGGGCTCTGCCCCCTACATCGGACCGGAATCCGGAAATTGACTGGGACCTTGTCCCCTGCATCGGACCTTGTCCGGACTATCTGGGGCCTTGCCCCCTGCATCTGACCGAAGTCCAGAAACTGACTGGGACCTTGTCCCCTGCATCGGACTGAAGTTCAGACTAACTGCATCAGACCGAAATCCGGATCTAATTGCACATAGCATAGCATAAACATATCAACTAGCATGAACACATATACTGCATACTACATCAGGCCGTATCCCGGAACACATAACGCATAAATCCTATCTGAGCCACGA
The DNA here is from genome assembly GCF_052625555.1 of Lactuca saligna. Classification (NCBI taxonomy): domain Eukaryota; kingdom Viridiplantae; phylum Streptophyta; class Magnoliopsida; order Asterales; family Asteraceae; genus Lactuca; species Lactuca saligna. The sequence continues at coordinate 255,073,642 of NC_136424.1, forward strand.
AGGCATCAAACATACTAACTAATGCATTAGACCGAAGGCTGGAAACTACTACTAGCTAAACGGGCTGGCATTGTGGCCTTAGACCCGTTCCTACTGGAAGGAAACTCACTTGGTATTGCTGCACTTGCTGATAACCCTCTGGCTGCTAACGGACAACCTTCTGATCTGCTGCTCCTCTAGCTCTCTGAGCTACCAATATCAAAATGATACATATTCTAACAGTCCTTCAAAAGTCAACTAAGTCAACTCTAGTCAAAAGTTGAAGTCCTAGTCACAGTCAACCTTCCAGGTTGACCCTACTCGCCGAGTCAGCCTACTGACTCGCCGAGTTCATAAGCTTTGAAATCCCTTTCATTTGCGACTCGACTCGCCGAGTCAGACCATGACTCTCCAAGTCTACTGATTTCGAGTCACGACCTGTCCACTCGCTGGGTCCCCACTCAACTCACTGATCCGAGTCTTAACTCGAAGGGTTTGGGGTTTCGCGACTTAACTCGCCGAGTCCAAGAACAAATTCGCAGAGTCCAAGGCAATCTTCAACAGACTCGCCGAGTTGTTCATCCAACTCGTCGAATTCATCTCCATCTTCATACTACTCGTTGATTCCACTCAAAGGACTCGCCGAGTCTATTCAGTCCTTCATATATTCAGAGGCTTTTGAGTCATGCATGGACTCCGAACTGTAGATCCACTCTTCTAAATCCTATTCCTTACGTAAAGTGGCAAACTTTACGTGTACCTAAGGAGATCTAGGCTCAAAACACTATAAACAAGGGTTTAAGACAATGGGGCTTAACAATCAACCCATAGACTGATGCTTTATGATTCTCTAGACCAGAATACACTTAGATCTGAAGTAGCAACTTCAGATCTGGTCTTCTAACTCGAAATGGTTCTTAAACTTGCCCTAAAAGCCCTAAATCGTGTGATAAAGGTTGATCAATATGCAAAGGAGTGAAGTTAGTGACTCATTACCTTCAAATGCTCTGGAAAATCCCACAAACTCTGGATCTACTGCCAATCCTTGAATCCCCAATGGTTGCCTTCTTCCTTCTTCCTACAAATCACCCAAAATGGCAAGAAAGCTTGAAAGAGCAACAATGGAGGCTTAGGGTTTCGGGTTCTGGACTATAGGGGCCAGAAATGAGCCCTAGGGAAGAGAATAAGATGCTTAAATAGGGTACCAAGTGCCAGAATTAGGATTTCCCAACCCAAACCAGACTCACCGAGTCCACTTTCCGACTCGCCGAGTTGGTCATTTACTTTACACCCGGATCCCGCTCCAACTCGCCGAGTTCCTCCCTGGACTCAACGAGTCAACCCTCTTTAACTTAGGGTTTTTCCTTTCCTTTCTTGACCTTTATGATTTCGGGTGTTACAGAAATCTTAGAATCGAGAACCGGTCCAGGGGTCCAAAAAAACGGTCCGGTCCGGTCCATCGGTCTAAACGCTCACCCCTATCGTAAGCTTTCAAAAGCCACTATCAAATTCTGAACTAGTTAGTGACTCGTCCTTCAGATAAATCATCATATATTCCTCTGTTCTCAAGATATCTATGCAGACAAACACATGGAACATAGTCATACTTATTCTCCGACAATTTGTTTCTCGATTTCCGATTCATTTAACATAGAGCATAACTGAGCACATCAATTTAGTTCTGACTGGGCCCGACACATAGTCAAAATATAATCATAGAGGAGCCCAAGATATCACTTTAATCCTCTTAGGATAAAAGGAACAAATAAACTTCAACATTATATGCTTGGACTAACTACTCATCAAATCATGCACAACGACACATTTTATAACATCAAGTTACTGATGCGTTTTCGTGACATCAATGCACAACCAACTCGTAGTCAACAACTCATATATCTTGGTTTGAAGTCTATATGATATTATCGCCTCACAATTACTCGTGATAAATTCCATGAAGTAATTTAGGTGAGCGTGGGTTGAGCCAATACTCAAATCTTATTTCAGGAGCACTGATGAATGGTGTAGCATACTCTTGTTATGTCTAATTCCTTAGACAATCTACAAGCCAACTCAGGACAGTCTTCTTTCATACTTACTTCCAACGTATGATCGACTATGGATAGTTTGAATAATTATTATTATTCCGAAATTCAAACAATGTAAAGTGAAATAATAGTAAATAAGTGACACAAGACAATAACTTTACTTATAAATAAAACTCCTTTTATTTAATCATAAAATGTTAATTAAAATTTATCAATTACAAGTTTCTATTCATCTAACCACTAAAACTAATATCGTGTGTTAGCTCGATACCCCTTGCATGCTCCAAGTGCCTAACCCTAGTCAGTCCCTTTGTAAGGGGATTTGCTGGGTTGTCATCTAACGATATCCCCATTACCACGATGTTTCCTTCTTCTACTTGATATTTTATGAAGTGGTACTTTCTATCAATATGCCTGGATCTACCATGATCTATCGGTTCCTTGGTTAAGGCAGCCACCCTTCATTATTGTAGAAAATCTCCATAGGCTCCTTTAAGGATGGTATGACTCCATGGTCTCCGATGAATTTTTTCAACCATATCACCTCATTCGATGCTTCGCTTGGTGCAATGTACTCTGATTTGCACGTTGAATCAGCTACATTTTCCTGCTTGGAACTTTTCCATGTCACTACTCCTCTATTTAGGGTAAACACCCAGAACGACTGACAGTGGAAATTATCTCTGTCGATTTGGAAGTTGGCGTCACTATACCCTATTACTCTCAAGTCATCACTACCACCAAGGGTAAGGATCCAGTCCTTAGTCTTCTAGAGGTACTTAAGAATGTTCTTAACTACAGTTCAATGAGCTTTACTAGGATTCCCTTGATATCTGTTGACCATGCTCAAAGCAAAGGCCACATCAGGGCAAGTACAAGTCATAACATACATGATCAAGCTAACTACGAAAGCATATGGTATTCGAATCATCTCTGTTGTCTCAGTCTCTATACTCAGACTCTGAGTCTTGCTCAGTTTGGTATTGCTTTGGATAGGAAGTCACCTTTCTTGGAGTTCTCCATGTTGAAACGTTTCAACACCTTCTCGAAGTAGGTACTCTGACTAAGTTTTATTAGTCTTTTACTTCTGGTTCTCAATATCCTTATCCCTAGTATGTAAGTAGCTTTCCCAAGGTCCTTCATAGCGTAACACTTCCCAATCCATGACTTAACCTCTTACAAGGTTCGGATGTTGTTTTCTATAAGTAGTATGCCATCTACATATAACACCAGAAAGCTAACTATACTCCCACTAGCTTTGACATATACACATGACTCATCTTAGCTTCTTGAAAATCCAAAATCTTTGACTTTTTCCTCAAAAGAACAATTTCATCTGCGAGATGCTTGTTTCAATCGATATATCAATTTTTCAAGCTTGCACACTCTATTAGGGTACTTTTCATAGACAAAACCCTCTGGCTGACTCATGTAAACATCTTCAGCCAACTTTCCATTAAGGAAAGCGGTTTTGACATCCATTTTCCATATTTCCTAATCATATAAGGCATCTATGGCCAACATAACCCTTATAGATTTAATCTTTGCTATTGGTGAAAAGGTTTCATCATAGTCAACTCATGAAGTTTGAGTAACGCCCTTCGCCACCAAGCCCACTTTATATGTGTGTAATTTCCCATCCATGTTTGTCTTCTTCATGAAGATCCATTTCTACCCGGCTGTCTTACGTCCTGGTACATTGTCAACCAAGTTCCAAACTTGATTGTTATACATGGACTGAATCTCGCTGTCCATAGCCTCTTTCGATTTTGCAGACTCGGGGGTCTACCATGGCTTCCTTTTAGTTATTAAGTTCATCCAGATTTATCAGTGTGCTATTGCTAATAAATGCATCACATTATCTACAACAATATGGAAACCATAAAACTCAGGTGGAACTCTAACTCTACTAGAACATCTCAGAGGTACGGACTCGTCAATTGGCTCAACCGGAATTTCCTCCTCGGGTTGATTGCTACTATTTAAGTTTCCTTCACTGCCCAACTCTTGAAGCTCTTCAAGGTTAATTTTCCCCACTATCCTCTTGGCATATGAGTTCTCTCTCATAAAAGACTCATCTCCTTGTGATAAAGACAACATTGTCACTCGGTCTATAGAAGAGATATCCAAAGGAAATCTGTGGTAGCCGATGAAAATACATCGCTCACTCTGAGGTTCGAGCTTGTCACGAGTCTCGCATCTCTCTAAAGTATCGCAACCCCAAACATTGATGTGATCTAACGAGGGAACCTTCCCAGTCCACATCATGTGAGGTGTTTTGGAAACCTTTTTGGTAGGGACTAGATTAAGAATATGGGCGGAAGTCTCTAAGGCATACCCCCATAATGAGATAGGTAATAAAGCTCGACTCATCATGGAACACACCATTTCTAGAAAGGTTCTATTGCGCCTCTCAGCCACACCATTAAGTTTTGGCGGCGTCCTAGGTGGCGTCAACTGTGAAATAATTCCACATTCCTTAAGATAGTCAATGAACTCGATACTAAGATACTCTCCTCCTCGATCGGATCGTAGCATATTTATCTTCTTGCCCAATTGATTCTCCACTTCTTGCTTAAAATCTTTGAATTTTTCAAAGGTTTCTGACTTATGTTTGATTAAGTAGATATAGCCATACCTAGTATAATCATCAGTAAAAGTCACATAGAAGCGGTTAGCATCCCTTGTTGCGGTTCTAAATGGTCCACGCACATCAATGTGTATGAGATACAACAAACCTTCACCCCTTTCACAAGTACTAGTGAAGTGTGACTTGGTCATCTTTCAAAGGAAACAAGACTCACAAGTGTCATCCAACTTTAAGTCGAGTGACTCAAAAACTCCATCCTTTTGGAGTTGGGATATAATCTTCTTGTTGACATCTCCAAGACGACAATGCCACAAGCATGACTTGTCCAAAACATTGGACGAATCAATATTCAACACATTATTTCTTAAGTTATCTACTACCATCACAGTTTCATATATACCATTGCAAGTTAACGCTTCCAAATAAAATACACCATTGTAAAAACTGTTAATAGTACCAACTTCAGTATTAAAATAAAATTTAAGACCTTGTTTATACAAAATATGAAAGAAAATAATATATCTTGCTATATCGGCCGAGTATTAGCATTACTAAGCAATAAATAATAACTCTAATCTTGGTCACATGCGACACTTTCCTATATCCCATGATTAAGTTTATCTTCATGTGCTCTACATCCATACTTCTTTTTAGTCCTTGCAAATCAGAACAAATGTGAAATCCACAACCTATATGAAGGACCCAAGAATTAGCATGTGATGAGTTATTAGATTGAGTAGTGTAAATACCTGTAAAGGAGGGCTTGATCTTCCATTCCTTTATGTACTGCAAGTACTTGGGGCAACTTCATTTCCAGTGCCCTTTTTTTACGGCAATGGAAGCAGTCAGCATCCTTCGGACTGAAAGAGGGAGTAGCATAACCAACTTTGGTCCCACTTGAAGTGGATCCATCAATATACATTCCCTTGAGACTCTTGGAGGGAGCCTTCCTCTTCTTTCTCTTCCCATGTCCGATTGCCAAAACAGGGTAAGAAGTAGTAGTAGTAGGAGTAGACACAACCGACTTGCCTTTCAAGTTGCTTTCTACAGTTCTTGGAAGGCCTTGAAGCTTTCTAAGAGTGGCCTCCTCCTTGTTCATATGGTAGGTCATAAAAAATTGATCATAACAAGAAGGGAATGAGTGTAGAATTATGTCTATGGCCAACTCTTCATCAAAATTGACATTCAATTTTAGCAAGCGGTCCACATATCTTTGCATCTTTTGGAAGTGGGCCATGATGGACTCTCCCTCCTTCATCTTGGTTGTGATCATGGTGGAAATGATCTCATACCTATCCTATCGATCACTTTGATGGTATCTTTCTATCAAATGTTGATACATTTCAAAAGGATTGCAGTACTTATAGGACTTCTGCAGCTCAGCAGTCATGGTAGCATTCATTAGACACGACACATTTATCGTATCCCTCTCATGAGTAGTATGTTCAACGACTTGTTCGGGAGTGGAAATGGTGACATAAATCTCCTTTAGCTCGTTGTCTAGGATATATTCTTTTTCCTAATAATGAATAACCATTCGAATGTTTCGAATCCAAACATTGAAGTTCGAACCATCAAAAATGACCCTCCCACATAGGTTCATGAGGGAGAAAGAGACTGAAGGAATTGGTGTGGAAGCATTACTTGGGATAGACATCTTAAAAAGAAGAAGAACAAAGTTTAGGTTAGATGATAATCCTTAATATTACATCCAATATGAAATACTAAGGTTAGGACCCAACACAATATTCTACAATTATGAAGAGAAATGCCGTAATCCAATTGTAAAATATTTGAAGGTATGTAAACGACGATTTACTAATTTCCACCATGAAAAACGACATAGATTATTAAGTTTTAATTGGATTTGAAATTCCTAGATCCTTTGATATTCATTGAACTTTTCAATGACATGTTTAAATCTCGATTTTTCCCTTCAATTTTGAGACTGGGATGCCTAGGATTACAAACAAGGTGTGAATAACCATGTAAATTAACTTGGTATACCCAATGTTACAATTCACCTAATCAATGTTCCGGTTAACCAGACACGCTCCTTTGATCTACGATTAACAACAAGCTGCCCTTTTCCACACATTGTTAGTCCTTGGTTAGTGTGCCGGCTAACCACACACGCTCCACTAACGACTTAACAAGGTGCAAAGTGTACTTTCATGGATTAGCACCATTTACACATTTTTCTAAAGTAACTAAGATTCGGAATTTAATATAAATTAGTTAATTTATATTTATCATTATACTTTTAATGTAAGAGAATTATTGTCCTATCCTATCCGTTCGGCTAATGACCCTCCACCAGTCAAGGAAGCGGTGGGTGAGAGTGGACACCCATTAAACCATCATTTTACGGGCAGTAACCTTATACCCGTTCATAAACTGGCTTTATAAATGAGCCCTACTAATGGTAAGACTGACTTATCTTATATGTATATATATATATATATATATATATATATATATATATATATATATATATATATATATATATATATATATAAACTTATAATATTATAAAGTATAAGGTTTGAATTTTAACTTTTAAAACTCTAGGGTTTGGAACTAAAGTTTCATTAGTGAGACTTTACAAATCCCAAAACTTGAGGACAAGTTTTGAAACTTGTTAAAACTCTTCATATTCATAACTAAAGAGTTTAATTTGATTTTAATGAAGAGACCTTTTATTTTACATAACTTGAGGACAAGTTAAGGAGATCATTAAAATTCATTTAGATCATTTTCTAACAACTAAAATTATGATATAATTCATGGAGGATCTAACAAACCCATAAAAAATATAATTCTAATTAAACAATTTTCAATCAATTTTGTTTATCATATAAAACAACAATTTTCTCAAAACTTATGACAATTATCTTATGCTTGGGTGAAACTAGCAATACCATATAAAAAACATTTTTAATAAACCAAAATAGTTTGTGGTAGTGTTCCTAATCAAATCCAGACCAAGAAACTCGGAAATCTTCAACCAGAGCCCTTAAATCAAAGAGTGCATGAACTGGACTCATCGAGTTGCTCTTTTAGTGAGTGGACTCGTTGAGTTAGTTCATGGACTCGATGAGTTCATCAGTCAGAGGCTAGAAATTCAACTTTTTCAGATTTGAAATATTAGTGAGCATCAAATATAATAGAAAACAATCCTAGGCTCTGATACCATTGTTAGTTTTTGAGCAGTATAACACTCCTATGGTGCACATGCAACCCTAAATGTTTTTGATCTATCTTTTCTCCAATTACACATGCATATTTTCAATTTTCCAAAGCATTGTCCTAACTAGCACACATTTGAACAATTGAATAATACAACTAGCTAGGTGACATACCTTTATGAATGACTTGTAGTTATTGGCCTTTGAAGCTTGAGCACCTCAAGTGTGATGCCTCTAATGGTTCACAAACACCAATATGCAAGAGGAGGCTTAAGAGAATAAGTTATTTAGCTTATAAGATGGTTCAACCGATTTTGGTTCATGAGGGTTCAACTTATAGTGTTGCAAATGCTACGATTACACTTTGTAAACCCTAATGCTCCATGACTTTTCACATTCTTATGCTCCATAGTTTTAAGTGTGACAACCCAAAATTTTTCATCTAGTACAGTCAAACACTTCATTAAAAGTCAAACTCATTTCGGCTATGTTTTAGCACAATTAGGAGTATATTTGAGCGTTCAGAGCCTTGTACACTTAAGGAATAAGTATTGGGGTTTATCGTGTGAAGTTATAGCTAAAGGAAATGACCTTAAACACCCCTATAAGGAGTTCATGGCCAACACATGGGAGTTTACGGCCGTAAACTCCATGTGGGCCGTAAAATCTTGCTTATATGGTGAAGAGGTAGTCATTTGTTCATTCCACCCTTCCATTTGGCCCAAATCCTCTCAAGTATCATCCCGATCTTCATCCCCGATCTTCAAAACTCGTAAGCTTATTGTCTTAACTAGTTGATATCTTGCATGAACTAGTAATCTTACATGATTTCATCCGTGAAATCATTCCATTTTGTAGATCTTCAAGTTTCACCAAGAACACATACTAGTGTTCTTGGCCAAAACCGACCAATCAAGCTCCTAGATTGTAAGTACTCTTGATCCAACTCATGGTACACTAGGTTTATCTTATTTAGAGCTTAGAAAACATAAGAAATCATGGGATTCAAGGAGTTTACGGCCATGAGATGTTCTTGGGCCGTAAACCCCTTTTAAGTGTGCAAATGACACCCTAACACCTTAGTAAGCTTTGGTTAGTGACATGGAACCTTACACCATTGACCTAAGGACCACAATTCACGAAATGGTACTTCTTACCATGAGTTTACTGTAACATACACATTTTGAAATCGTGTATTTTTAATTATAAAAGAGAATAATATTATGTGAAATTGAGTGTTGAGTTCTAACAGATAGTTTTTACAAGAAATGAAGTAAAACTATGTTTAGAATCACTCATAAAATATTGGAAGTCTTATTAGATTCCAATTAAAAGCCAAATAGTGAAATTTAGCGAAAATATAAAATTTTAAATAAGTAAAATTTTATTATTTGATGATGTAGAGAATCTTGTTAGAAACTTGTAGGCGAAAACCTCGTCGAAATCCGAGTTATAACGAAGAAGTTACGACCAACCGAAGATCCGCGACAAAACCGGCACGGCGCCGAATGACGTAAAAAGTGAGTTTTTGATAAACTACCTTTTACCCTTAGTAATCTCAATGAAAGTCGTAGTACTCGTTAAACTGAGAAATTCGATAAAAAGAACGCCAAAATCTGACTTCGTACGAGGAAGTTATGATTTTTCGAAGTTACAAATTAGCAGTAGACAGCTAAAAACTCGAATTTTAGATCGAACTATATTTTACCGATAGATCCTAAACGAGAATTGAAGGTCTCATCATTTGTAGTACAACGGTAAAAAGTCTGATGAAAACGAATGTCGGATGAAGAAGTTATGAATTTTTAACGGATTTTCTGTCCCGGTCTTTTAAAAATAATAATATTTAAAGAAATCAAAATTAGCCGACGAAGTCTAAACGAAAGTTGTAGACCGTAAATTTAGCTACGCGTTCATATAAAGAACATCAAAAACGGAGCTCGTATGCGAAAGTTATGGATTTTAGATATTCGGGGCTCAAAAACCGAGAAATCTTGCATGAATAGTAATCGGCCACGTCACCTCGCACGAAGCAGGTGCGACCACGGAGACGTGGCCTCGTCTCACGAAGCGCCCCATGTCCAACGTCGATGAGTCATCCGCACAGCATCCGACACGTGTCGCATTCTTCCCGGGTCCGAGCTTCGGTCCAATCGCCTGGTGATGCGTGTGGCCTCGGTGGCAAGCCCTCGCATACGACGCGTGCCATCTCGCATCCGAGCCACCTGGCGCCTTCACTCCTACTAACACCGCGTGTCTTCCTCCCTCGTTGTCACCTAGCTACTGCTGCTGACGCACCCTTCTGATCCAGCCTCGCATCTCGGCCCTATAAAAGGGAGGGCTGCGAGATCTCCCGGGTAATTTCTAAAAATTGCCATTTTTGGCCCATTTTCCATATTTTCTTTATTTTGACTTTTCCCGAAGCCCCGGTATCAATTTTAGCACCCGAAACACGTCCTGAGAAGCCCAAAAATTTTATTTTTTAGATTTTAAAGCCCTACCTTCGCAGAGCCCGGTTTTCAATTAAGCTCCCGGTTTTCAACATAGAAAGTCATATTTAAAACCAAAATGTTGTCCAAATTACTATTTTAACCCCCGGTTAACTTAAGGTGAGTTCAATATATAGGAACAATTGTATGTTATGTGTTATATGTGCTATGTGCTTCTCAGTGTTATTATTCTGAGTTATTCTCCCATGTTATTTTATTCGCTATGTTTATAGCAATTATAATACCTTTGACCATGTGATCAGTGAAAGGACTTAGATTCATATTGGTACTGGTACGTAGCCTCTGGCCATGTAGAGAATGTCTCTCGTAAGAGAATGAATTCTATTCTATGGCATTGGCAGAAGGTTAGATAAGAATGGTATGTAGCCTCTGACCATGTAGAGCATGACTCCGTAAGAGAATGAACTCTATTCTATGGTATTGGCAAATGGTTAGACAGGGCTATAAGCTTGAAATCTACCAAAATGTTAATCAGAAATTATATGTCTTCTGTGCCAATTGGGGAAAAGCTTTATTGAAGCATATCAAGTATTGAAATCGTTATGTCTCATTGAAAAGTATATCTTTGAATAAAGTCTTTGATTGATATGAATGCTTGTCACATGATTTCACATATGTCTTCTTGTTCCCTTCTGCTTTTGTCTTATTGGTATATGTAAGGCATAAGATTATATTGTATCTATTTATTGAATTCACTAAGCGTTATCGCTTATTCCTCTCAATATTTAACAATTACAGGTGATGAGTATTCCAATATAGCTTTATACTGCTGAAAGATTTCGAATAGTTAATAGTATCTCTCTGTATTTTTAATGTTCATGTATGTATATGAATAGTAGATTCCTGGGTAGACATGAAATGTAATAAAACTTAGTCGGTTTGTATCCAATCCTTTGTAATCACTTTATCAATATAAAATATTGTTTTATAAATATGCATGTAGCATGTTCTAAGGAAGTAACTTAAGAAATCTTTTGAAATAGTATGAAAGTTTGGGTCTTTCATAAATACGAAAGTTGGGGTCTTTCAATCATGGTATCAGAGCAATGGTTTAAGTGAACTAAATATCACGGACTGATATTTAGACTTAAACTGTTGGAAGCTCAATATATGAGCTGATTCGTAATAAGTATATGGATACAAACCATAGGAAATATTTAAGTGGGGGATTGGGTAACGATAAACCCTAGTATTCTAAGATATTAAGTTACTTCAGAATATTAAGAAAATTAGTTTAAGTGAACCAGAAATTTTAAGAATTTCTAAACTTAAACAAGAATTATTAAGTAAAGATGATACGATATATTTTAGGTTGAATACCTAATGGAGGCAAGCACTAGAATATTAAGAGGAGATATGCCTTATATTCTATTATGTGCTAAATGATAAATGAATATAGAGAAGATATATGCCTTATATTATATTATGTGCTAAATGATAAATGAATATAGAGAAGAGATATGCCTTATATTCTATTATATGCTAAATGATAAATGAATATAGAGAAGAGATATGCCTTATATTCTATTATGTGAGAAAGCTTAAGGTTTGTTGCCGACAATGGTTTAAAAAAATTTAAGAATTTTCATAATAGAATTTTTCGGAGTGATAAAGAGACGTATGATAGTTGACATCGATAAGTTTATAAATAAACGATCGCGAGATATCGTAAAATAACAAATATGAATTGTTATCGTAATAAGTGTATAATTACCAATAGAGCGATAATATACATTTAAAGTATGTTTGATATATAATAACATCTTTGGAAGAATGATTTGCGTTTGAAACACGTTTGGGCAAGATAAATGTGTTGGTACAAATCCACAAAGTTGTTCTACCGATGTTCAGATTGAAGCAGTGATTCTTTAGAAAGTCGAAAGAACCAAAGATGGCGATCAATACTTCGATAGTATCTCAATTGATGTGGTACAAGATTAGAAGAATTAAATGAAGATCAAAAGAAAGGCTAATGAAGTTTTCAGACTGAGTAGGCCAAGACTTTGTGATATAAGGTTCCATTGTGCGTTAAGCCGACTTTAACATACAAGATTGGGATGGTGAATTGAGTCATTTAGTGGTAAATGGTTAAGCAACTTACTTGTTTAAATAAGGTATAATGCTTAATTGAAGAAGAAATACACCCATAGTATCATATGAGAAGAGATGTTGGAGTCAGGAATGATAGAGAACCAAGTTGAAGCTAGTAAAGCTTGCTGAGATGCAACTAAGATGCAGACTTCTTAGGATAGACTCCGATGAAATAGACTTAGACTTACTCAGACACAAGAATAACGATGTCAAGGAAGAATAATGAAATGAACAAAAGTGCATGATGGATTGCATGAGTTAGAAGATGATGCAGGTAGTAGAAGACCGTTTATCTCCATGCTGCTAAAGTAGATTTTGGAATAGTGTGTCTTGTAGAGTAGACACTACTCAAGAAAGAATTAGTATGAAGAAATGGAAGTAAAATTTCTATCGACCTATGGAAAAGTATTAGGATATATTAAATCGATCATATGCATGAGAAGAATCCTAGAAGGCGAGTATAGGTAATCCAATATATGTTTGATAGAATCGTAAAAACCCTAGTAACTGTTATACGTATTTGTTTGAACGCGTTCTTGTGTAATAAGTTGCTTTGTGAAAACTTTTGAATGGTGACTTGGGAACTGTGAGACAATACTTGGGAAGAGTATGAGTAGGTGTGAATGGTAGTAAAGGCCTATACTACTGGAAGCACAAGACTCACACTTGGATCAAGAAAAGTCACAAGGTTACCAAGAAGCTAGTAAATGATTACGTTTTATTCATGTGTGTCGTTACCTTCATTTCGGTAATGACTAAGAAGATAATTATCGTTCAAATCTTAATGTCATAAAGAATCGAGTCTAATTAGTATAAATTCGCGAAAGGAGTTGATTGGTTCAGAGAACCATGTCTTATATAGTGATAAAACTTCAGTACGAATACTGAAGAAGTAAAAGGTCGAGATAGTCGATAGAAATATAACAATCTTCATTAAAGAATTGAGCAATCATTAGCCAGAGATGAGACTTGCTATGTGGTGTTACTGGCCACAAGAAATGTTTCTGCCCTACTCTTACTAGTCAAATGGCGGGAGGTCAAGTTGCCATTCAACAATCAAAGAATACTCCAACTAAAAAGGAGGAGGTGCCAAAAGTTAAAAGATGTGTAGGTCCGAAAGCACGAATTAGAGATACGTGGTGCTATTCTTTATGTTCCAAAGCATCTATGTATTGATCAAACTCTTTTTGTTTTCGTTATTCTATCAGCTCGATTTATTCGATCTGATTCTAATACAATAGTTTGGATCGTTATGTGTCTTGTGCAAGATAAAATCAAATATCATTAGAATATGACCATTCGAGTTGTTGTTGTAGCAAAAGTAAAGGCCTTATCTTGGGAGCAGGAGTCTGCAATGAGAATTGAGTTTTAACTCAAAGATTAAGATCAAATGTTCAATAGAGAACGAAGAGTGGATGCTAATTTGAACACCGCCAGTAATTAGGAAGTTTGAAGAATTTGACAATCGTTTGGCAAATTAAAAGTTAAATATCGTACATTTAAGATTACCACAAAGGGAGTAAGTTAAAACGACTCCATTGGAGAAATACGCGTAAGTTACTTAGACGAAATTGTGGCAATTCATGGTGCGCCACTATAGATTATTTCCGACTGTGATACTAGTTTCACTCCTCACTTTTGGGTGAGAATGAAACATGAATTAGGATCTCGAGTTGCTCTTAGTACAAATTATCATCCTCAGAAAAATGGTCAAAAGAAGAGATCAATCCAAACATTAGAAAATATACTGAAGGCACATAAAGTAAAGTATGAGCGTAAATGTCATATGTTGGCGTGATGTAAGACGGAAGATCTTTAGAGGATTTGAAATGATTCAAGACATCACTAACAAGTTACAAATTTTCCGAGAAAGAATGAAAGCGGCCCAAGATCGATAAATTCTCTATGCAGAAAAAAGGAGATGACCCGTAGAATTCCGGGTGGATGATTTAGTAATACTGAAGGTATTTCATGAAAAGGCGTTATACTAATTTAGAAGAAAGAACGGTTGGTAAGCAAGCATACTACTTGGAATTGCCTAAAGATTTAACAAATATGCATGAAGTGTTTCATGTGAGCTATCTATGTAAACGTTTAAGCATATATGATGAAATGGTTCTATTATCCGAGGTGATACTGGATAATAAGTTAAGTAGAAGAGATTGTAAACAAAAGAACGACTAGTTTACGTAATAAAGAAATGAAGTTGGTGATTGTCAAGTGGAAGCACCATCGAGGCCCAAATTATACTTGAGAAAAATAAGAATGAAATAAGAGTGAAGTATCCCTAATTGTTTTAATCGTTATGATTTCGGGGACGAAATCCTCAAAAGGAGGAGGTATTTGTAACATACACATTTTGAAATCGTGTATTGTAAATTATAAAAGAGAATAATATTATGTGAAATTGAGTGTTGAATTCTAACGGATAGTTTTTACTAGAAATGAAGTAAAACTATGTTGTAAAAGGCTATTCACAACAAGAAGGAATCGATTATGAAGAAACTTTTTCCCCTGTCGCAAGACTCGAGGCGGTTCGAATATTTCTGTCTTATGCAACTCATAAAGATTTTGATGTTTATCAAATGGACGTGAAATATGAATTTCTTAATGGAGAGCTTGAAGAAATGGTTGATGTGGAACAACCCCCAGGTTTTATTAACGAAGAATTTCCTAATCATGTTTAAATTTTAGATAATGTAGTTTATGGTCTAAAACAAGCAACACGAGCATGGTATGCAACTCTTACATCATTTTTGAAACAATCTAAATTTAAACAAGGATCTCTTGATCCCACACTATTTTGAAAGAAAGTAGGGAATCGTCTTATGCTTGTTCAAATTTATGTTGATGATATTATTTTTGGCTCGACTGACCCTGCTTTGTCTAAAGAATTCGAAGACTTGATGAAAAGCAAGTTTGAAATGAGCATGATGGGAAAAATCAATAATTTCCTTGGATTGAATATTCGTCAAAACAGAGAAGGGATTTTCATCAATTAGGAAAAATATACAAAAAATCTGCTTGCAAAGTTTGGATTGACGAATAGCACAAAGCTTCGTGTACCAATGGAAACGGGCATAAAGCTAACACCATCATTAGACAAACCTGCTGTTGATATAACGTTGTATAGGAGCATGATAGGTTCGTTACTTTATCTTACAACAAGTCGACCTGATATCATGTTTTCTGTGTGTAATTGTGCTAGGTATTAGTCTAATCCATGTGAACCACATCTTACTGGTGTGAAGAGTATTTTTCGTTATCTTAAAGCCACTATTTCGTTAGGATTGTGGTATCCTTCAAAAACAAGATTCTTCGTTCAAGCATACTCAGATGCAGACTTGGGTGGTTGGAATCTTGATCGAAAAAGCACAAGTGGTGGATGTCAATTTCTTGATGGCAAACTAGTCAGTTGGCAGTTGAAAGCAAACATGTGTGTCGATTTCCGCGGCTAAAGCAGAATATGTGGCTGCTGCTGCATGCACTTCGCAAATAATATGGATTCAAAGTCAATTACGTGATTATGCATTTAATATGAAAAAGATTCCATTATATTGTGATTCTCAAAGTGCAATAAGAATTTGTCATAATCCTGTGCAACATTCTAATACTAAACACATAGCTCTTCGTTATCATTTCATTAAAGATCATGTGGAGGATGGAAATACTGAAGTACATTTCGTGAAAACAACTGATTAGTTAGCAGATATTTTCATGAAAGCTTTGGATGAAAAGTCTCTAAAGCTAATAATAGAAGGTCTTGGAATGATCGATGGAAATTCTGTTCCATGTGAAAAAGACGAATAATAAGCAAAAAAGAATGCATCAGAGGCGATGAACAAAGTCATTTAGCATTCAACGGTTACTATTCGTAGTTAACGCTTCGACCGCTTCGAATTCTCATGATTGTCACTGATCTTCAGCGTTGAGTCAGTGGTTACTGTTCATAGTCAACGCTTCGAACGCTTCGAATTCGTACATTTGTTACTCTTCAAAGAATGCCAAATATTCGTTTGTCCCTACAAGCATGTTGCTGCATGTTAACCAAAGCCTCCATGACTCAATGTGTGTGTACGAAAGCCTTAATGAAAATTTTCATACGAAAATTTCTTCCCAATCAGGCTTATATTCACATTAGTCTCTGAGCTACCTTACTCTTCTCACAATGAGTTAAGAGTTTCCTGTTTGGTCCAAAACATAACAAAGGTACTTTTCATGTCTTACACCAATCTTTTTCATCAAAACATTCTTACACGATCGCACATAAAGACGTGTGTCCGAGAGGTCTTTGATCAAACCCATCGAGACCTAGATATACAAAAATTATGTGTTAATGATCTGACATCATGAGTCCGTGATGAAAGTGAAACCCAAACATCTTGAAACTTAAGGAATTGACGGGGAACATTGTTCAAGATATTGACAAACTTTTGTTTCCGTACCAAAATTCGAAACTCCAAATCATATTCATTTCGAATGCGTGGTCTTGATCAAACATTCGAAACCCATGATGTTTGTTACCCAACAAGATCCAAAACACAATTTTTTTTTTCATGAATATGATTTTAGTGTGAGTTTCATTCGAATATCCTTGTCATGAACACATTTTTCAAAGATAACTTGTCACTGACTACACTGGTCAAACAAGCAATTTCTGTTACAATTTATCACCTTATGTTTAGGTTGACATGTAACGAAATTTTAAACCAACCCAAGAATTACTTTTAAAAGAAGCCGTTTGATTCTTATAAAAAAGTAGTCGATTTTACTTCACGGGAACATACACAAGTTGTTGATCATCTCTCTTGATGATTAACGAAGCAACCTTTGCCCAAGGTTTAACTGCCTTCGTGTCAAAATTGCATTTTTGACATCACTACATTCCAAAAAAATTTAATTGTTTCTTGTCTAACCTTTCTTTGGCACACTACACACACGAAATCCTTGGGGTTCTGAGTAATGCCAACTCAGGCTGATGATTTCAAACATCTGGCACATGACTTCTCTTTTCATCCCAAAAGTGAAAGAGCCTTGCCTCCATTCGAAGGGTTCTAATAGTTACTATTCAATAAAGGGGATAGTGACAGGCTGTGTAACCGTGACGTAGGGAATTCAGCTCGGTTTTCTAGGAGATGTGACAGACACTTTTTAACACATGGCTAACTTTCCGTAGAACTAGTCCGATTTTCAAGGTGCCACATCGGATCTCATTAACTGCATCCCGCTTCAAATTCAAATCATACAACATTACATATAAAGGGGGTTCTAGAGTACATTATATGTTTACGCGATCAAATACTCAAAAATTCCCACAATTCTCGGTTCTTCATCTTCTTCAAACCTAAAAATGGCGACTACTTCTCATGTTGATGCTTCCACCGAAGATACATCCTCAGTACCAGTTATGAAGATTTAATCTACTAATTATTATGTAAATGGTGAACTTTCGCAGTGTCCGGAGGAATTCAAGATGCTAATTGTTGCGTTAAAACACTCTGTTTTATCAAAAGCAATGTTCAACTCCTTTTCTGTTCTGTTATCCTGGCTTTCTCAAGCAGGATCTACAGCTACATACAACAAAGCCACTGATTCGATTACCTTTCATTTAATCAATGATAAAATGGTTAGGATTTCCAAGAAACTATTTTGCCAGCTTATTGAAACTCCAAATACACCTCCATTTGTTGAATTTCAATTCTCTCAGATCATTCATGGGTTTAATGAAATGGGATATCAACCCCCATTGTCAAAGATCAGTGACTTTAAGAAGTCTAGTCTTCCAAAAATATGGAATTTTTTGTTTGGAATCTTTTTACGCTGTTTAACCGGAAGAACAGTTGGCTTGGATAAAGGAAGGATGGAGATATATGCCATGGTGGTTGGATTGTATTATGATCTTCATGCCGATTACTCCACACAGCTATGGCAGGAGTTCCAGAAAGGGGTAGAACACACGAATGTTGTTCATGGCATTTCGTGTGCTCGGTACTGGAGTCTGATTTTGCAACATTTCTACAACAAGGAAGGTATTCTGGTCTCCAATGAAGCAGAAAATGTTAGTTTTCAGTCTTACCATTTTCCAAAGGAGGTTGTTGACGATGCTGACAAATTTTCGAGTGTTGCTCGGATTCCCGATGCAATGCTTAAAAGGGTGGATCCTTCGAATCCTATCTTGCAAGCATATTTGAAAACATTCGATTCTTCTATTCCTACGGGAATCTTATTACAACGCGAAGAAAAGAATACCAAGAAGTCGAAGAAAGTTGAGCCTACCTCACCTGAGAAGAAAGCGAAGGGCTCAACACCATCCAAATCACCAAAGAAGAAGCTAGAAAATGTTGTTGTGACAGTCGAAGCAACGAAAGTGATTACACCAATATTGGAAGAGTCACAAGAAAACATGGTTATTCCTTCAAAAAAGGGATGTTTCGAAGAATAAAAATGAAATCCAAGCATAAACGCAAGTCTTCATCTCAGAAACTGCTTTGTAAACCTCAACTTTCTCATCAAGGAGTATTGTTTCGTGAGGTTCCTGTTCCTGTTTCTCCCGCATCCAAGAAACGAGCAGTAGAAGACATGGCGAAACATTTATCCCAACCGAAGAAGAAGAAGACGAAGAAGGCACAGAAGATTGTTTCATCAAGTGAGTCTACAGAAGAGGATGAACGAGTACCAGAAACTCCGAAAATCACCTCTATTCTTACCAGTTCAATTCCAGAGACCACTGTTATAATCACCCCTGAAGTTTCGATTGCCAAGTTAATTTTTGAGGAGGTGAGAACTTCAGGCTTGGGTGAAAATGTTTCGAAGGATGCAGACCAATGTCCATTTATCTCTACTCCTTTTGAATCATTCATTTCTGTTACACCAACATCAACCATTCCTCTTACTTCAACTACTATCTCTCCAACCTTCGTACACATTCTCAATCAACCGATCACTTCCATGGTCTCCTCTCAATCAACTGGTACCCCCAAACCAACTTCACCCACTAAAACAGATCATGAAAGGTTTAGAGGAACATTTGAAGATTTGGAATTTCATGATGATGAAGAAGATTTCCCTGATCATATGCTCGTGACCATGAAACAATACAAAATTTCGAATCAAAAGTTGAACTCCATTATTCAATCTCAAGCTGATCTTGGAGGGGGTTCATCAATTTCTAGTTTGGAGGTTGATTCAATGTTGAAGTTGTGTGAGTCCAGAATAATTTCCAAAGTGTCAGGTATGTTGAAGGCTTCGGAGACAGTGCTTATGGAGAAGATTGATTACTCAGATCAAACAAATGAGCTTCGTCTTAAAACTTAAAGATCTAATTTTCTAGGAGAAGTGAAAGATCTACGAAGCCTAACAAAAGAACGACATGTTCTTTATGTTCAGGAGGTTAAGAAAGTGAGAGAGGATGTAAATTCGAAAATCCAAGAGCTTCATGAAGAAATGAACAAGGAAATTTTATCTTTTCAAGATGTTTATGCATCCTAACATCAGAAGGTCGATATCATATGTGATGCTGTTACTAAATTTGTCAAGATGTATGAAGGTTTGAGTCCACAAATTGCTCAACTCTCCATGTCTGAAACTGAAAATTTTTAAGGAGTGATGAAGCTGTTGAAAGAGTTGAAGGAGATATCCACAAAACCAGTTTCGTCTCCCTTGATCACTCGTGAATTTTTGTCACAAAAAATTGTACAGTTCGAAGCTATTCTAAACAAGAAACTTGCTCAACTCTTTCGCATATCTAGTCTTCTTCCCACAACAACTGCCCCTCCTATTTTCACAGGGGTGCAAGGGGGAGAAAGGAAGTTCATAGAAGAAGAAGCAAAAGTTGTGGGCAAGGTATTCTCTTCGAACATCCCTTCAACGAAGCCAGTGTTTGTGTCTGCTTAACCAATGACTTCAACAATTATTACAACATTGCCAATTACACGAACAATTTCGAAAGGAATTGTTATTGGTAAGCCTTTGGATTCTGGTGGGAGTGGTTCGAAGCCAAACGACTTAACTGAAAAATCTGCTTCGAAAGACAAAGGAAAATCAATTTTAGTTGAAAAATCCAAGGAAGAAAAGAAGGTTGAAGCTGAAGCTGAACTCGAGAGAATAAGGCTTGTTCAAAACATCATGACTCAGAGGGCTGGAGATCCGAAGGGTATGAATAAAGGTGATCCAGCTAAGCATTAGAATTATGAAACAATCGAAGCCTTGGTTGCCTTTAACCACATGTACTCTTTTGATAAGAAGCCAAAACAGAGGTATGTGGTTACAAACACTAATGCTTGACAGTTGGATTTCCATGTTAATGAGATGATGTTCATCATGCCTCAATTCAAAGCATAAGGGAATTTCAAAGAAAAGAATGAAGGAACCCAGATGAAGATTCGATTTCATGCATTTCTTGGTAAAGCACCTGAGGAAGTCTGGTCACTAATCAAGATTAAAAAGGCGATAAGCATTAAGAAAGATGTTCTATTCGAAAATACTGTTCAAAATGTTAAATACATTGTGGCCAAGGAAAATGGTAAAACATGCAAATTCACCATTGTTGACTTTCCTATGATGAACTTGTATGATCTTATAGAAGTTGCATTGCTTCTTAAAGAAAAATCTTTCTCTTATTTCCAAAATACTGATCCTGAAGAATTCAGACTTGGCGTTGCTCACATCAAAATTTTCATTGAAAATTATTATGAGTGCCTTGCACTAACTGATGTGGAGCTGGAAACTACGAAGGGAATGGAAGTTAAAGTTCCAATGGCTCCTTCATTGACTAAGACTGAGTTAAAGAAGTTTTCAGATGGGGAAATATCTTTAAAGCCATTTCGAATTGTTTTTGTTGGGAAGGATAAAGCTGGAAAAGCGAAGAGATTTTTGTTTCAAGCCAGTGAAGTGGAGAGATATTCAACAACTCAATATATGAACTTAATTCTGTTGGGTTATGAGCATTCTAACACTCCTAAGTGTACATGCAACCCTAAATACCTTGGATCTATGTTTTCTCTATTATACATGCAAATATGAATATCCAAGGTATTATCCTAATCTAGCATACAAAACAATCAATAAAACAAGATAGAATACATACCTCTTTGATGTAGAATGTCTTCATGAAGCTTGAGTGCCTAGTGCCCCAAGTGTGACACCTCAAATGGTTCACAATCATCAAAACACTTAGAATAACTTAGAGAGAATTCTACACTTCATGAAATCGGCTAGCCCTCTTCAAGAATAATACTAGTCTCTCTAGTGGCCGATTTTCCTCAAGAATAAGATGCTTATATAGTTATATAATTAGGGTAAACCCTAACTGTCATGACTTTCCATTTCCTTGGATCCATGGGTTCAAATACACCATGGAGCATCCATGGAGCATCATATGGGTTTTGGCCCAACTAGATAATCCATGGAGCATTAGCCCACTATACAAGTATGGATGATTTACACAATCAACCCATATATTTAATTAGTCTTCTTTTGATCACTCAATTAATCCTAGATTAATTCTTGATCAATACTAATCAAATAATCTCATTATTCTTATTATTAATATACTAGAACTTATAATATATTAATAACCATAAGTGTCTTATTTCTCTCATTTAGTCTATCCAAGTGCATGATGGTATGCAACCCAAATGGACCATGCCGGGTCGGGTCAAGTCTTACCAATTATAGTTATGGACTTAGACATTAATCCAACAGTCTCCCACTTGGATAAGTCTAAAACTATTATTGCGTATGACTTCAGGAACCAACTGGCAATCGTAGCTCTCAAAAACTTCTGTCGAACTCTGACCTTGTAGATGAACTCTGATCTTGTCAATGACATGTCCATTAGATAAGGGATCATATATTCCTCCATTCTAGATATCATATGGACTGAGACATGTATTATAATCATTCTCTCTATCCATTTGTTGTTTCCCGATTTCCGATTTATGACGACTGACTAATTGAACAAATCAAATCAGTCCTGGCCCGGTCGAGCACTTCCATTTGTCATCATCAAATCATCGAGGGGCCCACAGATATCGCTTTTATCCCGAAGGTAAAAGGAATGGATAAACTTCGACTCATATGGCTTGTTCTACTACTTGTTGAATCATACACAAAGGCACATTTTATAGCACCGAGTTACCAAATGCAGTTTCGTGCAATCAATGTACAACCAACTCATAGTAACAACTCATATCTCTAGGTTTGAAGAATATAAGATATTATCAACTCATGATCACTCGTGATAAAATCCATGAAGTGATTCCAATGAGCGCGGGTTGAATCCAATACTCAGAACTTATGAGCACTCATGAGTGTTGTAGCCATTTGTCCAACACCTTAGACCTCTACAAGCCAACCCATGACAGTCTTAATTCATATCTACTTCCAACATATGACCGACTGTGGATGGTTTGAATAACTTAGTCATTCCGGAAGAATAACCTAGTTTATTCGGGAAGTCAAAACATGCAAAGTGCAACACAATAATAATTGAATCCAATATGGTCTCAGAACTTATGAATATAAATAAAACACCTTTTATTTATCACCATATGATTACACATTATTCATTGTATACTGTTTCAGCTATCAACACTATTCTTGAATTTAAAACAATAGTTGTCCCATACTCCAAGCATGTACACTATGTTTTCTAAACACTAGTCATGCCATACACCAAGTATGCATACTATGTTTGTCTATGATCTTTACTTTGTGAACTAGATCAATTGAACATAATCTTCAATGATTCTCTTTTCACACTCCCAAATCCTTACTGCAAATGCAAGAATTCCAAATTCATGCCATTTACTGAAATCTGTTAGATTCTAAACTTATATGCATTGATCCTCTTGTAACGATTATGCACAAATTCACAAAGACTTGGCAACAATCATTACAGAGCATTCCAAAGGAGATCAACTCCTTGGAACCATCCTTCTTGCATTAAGTTTCCTTAATCTTACACAGATTGAAAATTCTAACTTTGAAACATTTCCAGATTCCATTTCGACTATCACTTCTGAACAAGAGTTGCCTCCTTACAGATTATGTCAATATGGTCCTTCAAGAATTATCACTATACTTCCAACTGTCCTTGAGCAACCAATCTTTGGTAAACCTTAGATTGTCCTCGACAATTGTTTAATCCTTTTAGTCATATGCAGTTCTAAACCTTTTCCCTTCTTAATGCCCCAGGCATTTGGAAACTTTTAGAAAGGATAAATATAGCACATGTAATCGATCCTATATCCGAAGCATATGGGACACAATTCATGATGTCTCACATAAAGACTAAACCAGTCTTTTGCTATAACATTTCCATTTCTATTTGCCAAGTTCTCATAATTCAGATTATGAAAAGGGATGCCGTAATCATAATTGAATTTTAGAACGCAAATAATGGACCCATATACAGAATTTCCTTATGTTGAGCCATTCCAACATGAAATTCATATATATTCTTGACTAAATGATTAAAACCTCACAATCTAAGCTTATAGATTTGAGATGAAGTATAATTTCCTCTCCCTTAATTATAGCAAAACAACTCTTTCCCAGTTGAAACTTTTGTTTTCTATAATTAACATTGCTAACTGGCAATACTTATCATAATTATCATGCTCCCACTAACATGATGATTATTAGCATAACACTTATGCTCCCACTAGCTTTGACATGTACTCAGAAATCAGCTGGACTTCTAGAAATCAATACTTTATTGACTTTCTTACCAAAGTTCAGATATCTGATACTGGATTGTTTTGATAGAACTTTATCAAAATCATACACCTTCCCTTAGATAGCACACTTGTGTGTCTAAACAATTATGAAGAGGGATGCCGTAATCATAATGGTTAGACCTTTTTGCCACTTCTCACAAGTCCAGGTTAGTGTGCCGGTAAACCACACACGCTCCACTAACGACTTTGAGAATGCAAATATCACAATTGCTATCTAGCTAAAATCTACTTAGTGGAAGTGTTTCCTCACCATCATTTTCATGAATCGGAGAGAAACCTTATGACACTTAGATTTAATGGTGTATGAGTTCTTATCCATGTGAATTGTCATAACCATAGTCACAAGACAAGAATTATGACAAATCCAAGCTCATATGGATTGAACTCAATCTTAACTTCTTGCCACCTGGCAGCTCAAGGGCCTGCCATTGCTTCCAAGTTGTTGTGCAACCAATTGAGAATTCTAAGAACTCATATGCAAAGCCAACTTTGATTGGAATGGGCACAGAATATGTCAACACGATAGGTTATAAACCTCAAGTCGTGTGCTAGTGAGGAACTTCAAGTTTCATTCTTGATTAGTTCTTGAGACTTTCAAGACCTTTAAGACTCCCACTGTCCTCTTGACCTATAAGACTTCCTTGTCAAACATCCAAGAGATAGTGTGGATTCTAATCAAGACAAACACTTCACACAATTGGCCTAAGTTGGTCTTTGTTTTATCCAAAACATCACAACTTACCAATTTCAAATGTACAAGAGTAGAAAACTTTTACTCTTACATTTGTCAAGTGTTTTAAACCTTCTTTAAGACATGTCACTCAAATTACAATCTTGGAGTATGACTCTAAGACTTGTATTGAAACGAAGTATGACTCATCTTCTTGATTTAACCATTTCAACAATTCAAGATCCCTTCTTCTTAGTCATAAGAATGCACTAAGACTTCCTTAGAGAACTAATTTTGATAAGGTTTCTTAATCATTAAGATGATCACAAAACTGATACTAAAGTATTCTCCCATCTTTTCAGATTTGAGAAACTTTTATCTTTCTGCCTAAGTTGATTCTTCTTATTCGCTCTGCCTTACATTGGAACCTTTTCCAATGTCTCAGAGTTACACTTAAGCCTGTAAGTATAATCATATTTACTGAGCTTTAGTAAACTATGACGAATAGTCTTATTAATCTTTTGTGGTGGACTTAATCAGTGCACATGACTATGTACTCAATCCCTTAGTCCATTACTTGACTAACACATCCATGTGAATAAGTAATTAGTCTTAATTTTCCAATACTTGAAAGTTCTCATTCATCATGCTATACACCTTGCATGATTCCAAGTTCCGGTCCAATTGAGACTTGGGTGATGAGAATCTTTCCTTTATTTGATAAATTTAGACATTACCACAAATGAAAGAATCAATTTCATATTTCCACTCTTGCTATTAATGGAATCATATAAGCAACAATTTTTCCTCAAATGCCATTGTAAGGATATTTAGAATAAATAAAATCAAAAATTTCTTTTATTTTAAAACTATGCGGAAAAACTTATCCTTACAACCCATATGAAAACTTGTTGTTATCTATTCCTAAGCAATATCTCATAACTCCTAAGAAGTAGCTCAAGAATCCGATCTTCAAACTACGCGATAGAAATCCATCTACGCGATCAGATTCAACATATTCTTTCTTTAAGTTCCTTTACTTTTCTTTGATTCTTAAAACATTACCATGTGACCCAGTCACATCATGTATCAAGAATCTCAGAATAGAAACTTAACAGAGTTAGATAGTGGACTTTACCTGAAGTAGAGTCAAACTTATTGACTTTAACATCCTTAGGTAAATCTGGCAGCTTCGCAACTAATAACCCTTACTTTGGCAATATAAACATATGGACCCTTTGATAATGGTACACAGGACTATTACAGGCTTAGCCTTTTTCTCTTTACCATTTGGTCAACCTAGTTGACTATGGTCAATCCCTTTCCTTGGGAAGATAATGTTTTTTCTGTATTTCCAGTGTCACCATTGTCAATGTCCATAAAGTTTCAGGAAGTTGATCTTAGCAAATAGATAAAATCATTAAGGGTCTTGTCATAGTCTGTTTCATAGGTGTTCCAAAAGAACTCGCTATGTGACTTAGAAAGTAGTTGAGCCACTAACTTTCTCAAGACTTTGACACCCAACTCTCCCGGCTTGTCAATATGTGACTACATCTCCAAGATGTGATCACACCTAGACCTTGCCTTGCCATTAGGGCTTGAGTGATCTTAAACTTTTCAAGAACTTGTGGGTTAGGGAGAATAATTGGAGGAGGAGAAAGAAGTATGATATCCATGGGACATCATCTTCATTAGGAATGCTTGTTTCAAGAGATTTGGGAAGATCATAAATGTCTAAACCAGACATCTTTTGGGAGATATTCAAGATAGTTGATCTAAAGTCCTTAATATGACACCCAATATGAAATATTAAGGCTAGGACCAACAAACTATTTTATAACTTAGAAGAGGTATGTCGTAATCCAAGCTATAAAACAATTTGAAGGTAGGTGAATGACGATTCACCAATTTCCACCAAGATAAACGAAATGTATTATTAGGTTTTAATTAGATTTGAAACTCCTAGATCTTTTGAGATTCATTGAACTGTTCAATGGCATGTTTCAATCTCGAGTGTACCCTTCAGGTTTTGTGACTGGGATGCCGAGGATCACAAAACAAGGTGTGAAGTAACCATGCAAATTACTTGGTACCCTTAAGTGTTTACCCCTCAATCGATGTGCTGGTTAACCACACACGCTCCATCGATACTATGATAAACATTAAGTTACTGTAACGGTTCAAATTTTCAAATAAATTTTTCATTTAAAACAAAACATCATTATTCTACAAAAGGGTTTATTGCAGAAGTATAAATCTCCAAGATCTTCAACAATGGCAGTGTGTACGTGTCACGCCGGCGCCTTCCCACGGTCATCACTAGTACCTGAAAAACATAAACACAACTAGTAAGCATTAATGCTTAGTGAGTTCCCCAGTATACGACTTACCCACATACGCCTTCCGGCCCGGACCTTTCGGTCCACATAACATTGCCTTCCGGCCCGTAACATAATCGCCTTCCGGCCCATAACATATCGCCTTCCGGCCCGTATTAAATTGCCTTCCGGCCCATAGTATTTTGCCTTCCGGCCCATAATAGAATAAAACATAACACATGTAACATAACGCACATAACACATAAGTCATACATCATACCGTTCTTTCTATCACATAAAGTCTCGCCTTCCGGCCCGTATAAGCATACATCACATATAAGCATACATCACATATAAAGCATCTACCTCTCTAGACATAGCATAAATATAACACATACGACCTTCCGGTCACGCAGTCAAACCCTTCCGGGTGAAGTATAGTGAGAAGACTCACCTCGTAGTATGCAAGCTATAAACCCTTCGAGCTACTCGCACTCGATCCGCTAATCCGCAGGTTCCCTATAATACCACATACCTTTATTAATGCTCTTATCAAACAAGACAACTGACCCTACTAAGTTACATACAGGTCAACGGTCAATCTTGACCGGACTCGTCGAGTGCAAAGGGCAACTCGGCGAGTATAGACACCCCGACTCCACTCGCCGAGTCTAAAGAACGACTCGGCGAGTTCTAGTAGATCTTCAAGCTACTCGCCGAGTCTGAAGAGCAACTCGGCGAGTCCTAGTGAATCTTCAAGCTACTCGCCGAGTCTGAAGAACAACTCGGCGAGTCCTAGCCATGCAGTCAACCCGCTGCCTCCTGTATTTCGCATGATTTCGAAGTATATAGATATGGGGCTTCCTGGACTTTCACATATACTATTACAGGGGTTTTTTAAACACTTGTAACAACACTATAATCTAACAATTCCTTAAATGGGTTTCCTAAACCCTAAATTCGCATACAACGTAAAAGCTACAGATTATGATCCGAAGATTACCTGGAAACGTGTTCCCTGTGTCCCCAACCTCCAGTACTCGACTCCTTGGACTTCCTTTGATCACTACCTTGCCTCTCCTTGTCTAACAATCTCTTCAAGCTTCCTCTAGCCCTCACTCTTGCTCCAGATGCCCACAAACTCCCAAGGTATCTTCAATCGGCCAAAAGACGCGACATGACGGCCATAAGATCATTATATACGATTCAGAATCGAAACGGCTAGGGTTCAGCCGAACAGCGTCGACTCGCCGAGTCCCTATTGGACTCGTCGAGTCCAGTCGCGTATCTGCGACCAAGACCATGGCCCTACTCGGCGAGTCATGCACCCACTCGCCGAGTCCCCTCCTAAATGTGCCCCAAAAATAATTTAAAGAAATACCTGAAATTCCGGGCTGTTACAACTCTCCCCCACTAGAACTAGACTTCGCCCTCGAAGTCTCATTCTGCGAATAACTCCGGATGTTGCTCCCGCATTTCTCTTTCCGGCTCCCACGTCATCTCCGATCCCTTCCGATGTTGCCACTGAACCAACACCAGAGGTATCTCCTTGTTCCGTAGAACCTTGATCTTCCGATCCCTGATAGCTACTGGTCTCTCGGCGTAATTCAGGCTCGCATCCACCTGAATATCTTCTAACGGAACCACTGCTGCTTCATCGGCTATACACTTCCTCAACTGTGATACGTGAAAGGTATTGTGAATTTGACTCAGCTCCGCTGGCAATTCCAACCGATAAGCTACCCGACCTACCCTTGCAATTACCCGGAATGGGCCTATGAACCGGGGCCCCAATTTGCCCCTCTTCCTGAACCGAATCACCCCTTTCCAAGGAGAAACCTTTAGGAGAACGAAGTCGCCGACCTGGAATTCGAGCTCGGACCGGCGTCTGTCCGCATAACTCTTCTGTAGGCTCTGGGCGGTCAATAACCTCTGCCTCACTCGTTGAATCTGTTCGGTCGTCTGAAGTACAATCTCCGTACTGCCCATCACTCTCTGTCCCACTTCTCCCCAGCAAATGGGAGTCCGACACCTCCTACCATACAACAACTCAAAAGGTGGCATACCAATGCTCGAATGATGGCTGTTGTTGTAGGAAAACTCAGCCAACGGCAGATGCGCATCCCAGCTACCCCCGAAGTCTAACACACACGCTCTAAGCATGTCTTCCAATGTCTGAATCGTCCGCTCGCTCTGACCGTCGGTCTGGGGATGGTATGCGGTACTAAAATGCAGTTTAGTACCCAACTCCTCATGGAATCTCTTCCAGAACCTGGAAGTGAAACGTACATCGCGGTCCGAAACAATCGAAATCGGTACCCCGTGCCGAGACACTATCTCTCTCACGTATAACTCTGCCAACTTCTCTGCTGATGAACTTTCGCTAATGGCAAGGAAGTGTGCACTCTTTGTTAGCCTATCCACAATCACCCAAATCGCATCGACTCCCCTGGCAGTTCTCGGCAATTTAGTGATGAAATCCATCGTGATCTGTTCCCACTTCCACTCAGGAATCTCCAAAGGTTGCAACTTACCGTGCGGTCTCTGATGCTCAGCCTTAACCCTACGGCAGGTCAAACACCTCTCAACGAACCAGGCGACGTCTCTCTTCATGCAAGGCCACCAGTACTCCTTTCTCAAATCCAAATACATTTTCGTAGCACCGGGATGGATTGAGAATTTCGACCTGTGTGCCTCCTCCATCAAAGTAACACGCGTACCGCCCACGAATGGTACCCAGATCCGACCCTGAAACGTCATAAGTCTCCATCCATCCATAACGAACTCTGAAATCAACCCGACGACCCGCTCCTGTTTCTGCATCCCAGATTTCACAACCTCGGCCTGTGCCCCACGAATAGCATCTAATATCGGAGTCATCACCGTCAATCTCAAACATACGTCCCGCAAGGGAGTGCTCTCCGTCCTACGACTCAATGCATCGGCTACTACATTAGCCTTGCCTGGGTGGTATAGGATCTCACAGTCATAATCCTTAACCACGTCTAACCATCTCCTCTGACGCATGTTTAGGTTTGGTTGATCCATCAAATACTTCAAACTCTTATGGTCCGTGTATATGGTACAACGAACCCCGTACAGGTAGTGACGCCAAATTTTGAGGGCGAACACTACTGCCCCCAACTCTAAGTCATGCGTGGGATACCTCGCCTCGTGAGTCTTCAGCTGCCTCGATGCATAAGCTATCACATGGCCCCTCTGCATCAACACTGCACCCAGTCCCGAAATCGATGCGTCGCAATATACGACAAAGTCCTCCATCCCTTCCGGAAGAGCTAATACTGGGGCTTCGCACAGTCTCTGACGAAATGTCTCGAAGGAAGTCTGCTGCTCGGGTCCCCATGAAAATGTAACACCCTTCCGGGTCAATCTGGTGAGCGGCACCGCGATCTTGGAGAAGTCCCTAATGAACCTCCGATAGTACCCTGCCAACCCAAGGAAACTCCTGATCTCCGAAGGTGACTTCGGTGCCTCCCAACTCATCACCGCTTCCACCTTGGCCGGATCGACCAATATCCCTGCCTGATTTACAACGTGCCCCAGAAATTGAACCTCCCGCAACCAGAAGTCACATTTGGAGAATTTTGCATATAGCTTCTCCGACCTCAGTACCTCGAGGACCTCCCTCAAATGTCCCTCATGCTGCTCCCTAGACCGCGAATACACCAGAATGTCGTCGATGAATACAATCACAGACCGATCCAGCATCGGCATGCATACCCTGTTCATGAGATCCATGAACACTGCTGGGGCATTGGTGAGCCCAAAAGGCATCACCACGAACTCGTAATGCCCATACCGCGTCCTAAAGGCTGTCTTCTGGACGTCCTCATCCCGCACTCTTACCTGGTGGTACCCTGATCTCAAATCAATCTTGGAAAACCAAGATGCCCCTTGCAACTGATCAAATAGATCATCGATCCTCGGTAACGGATAGCGGTTCTTAACTGTCACCTTGTTCAGCTCCCGGTAATCGATACACATCCGGTGTGAACCATCCTTCTTCTTGACGAACAGAATCGGTGCTCCCCACGGCGAGCTACTTGGCCGAATAAATCCCTTCCCCAACAACTCTTGAAGTTGCGAGGACAATTCTTGCATCTCTGGAGGTGCAAGACGATAAGGCACCTTCGCAATAGGCGCAGCCCCTGGAACTAGATCGATACTAAACTCTACTTGCCTCGCAGGAGGTACTCCCGGCAAATCCTCGGGAAAAACATCTGGGAACTCGCACACCACTGGAACCTCCTTCAGTGTCTTCGGTCTCTCGGAACTCTCCCGCGTATCCATCACATACGCCACAAAACCGTTACATCCCTGCTGTAGGCATTGCCTCGCCCTAGCGGCCGAACAAAAAGCTGATCCCGAACGGGTACCCTCGCCGTATACCATAAGAACTCCCCCACTAGGGTCTCGTATAGTCACCAGCTGACGCTCGCAGTCGATGACAGCGCTGAATCGGCTCAACCAGTCCATGCCTACAATGACACAGACATCCCCCATCGCAATAGGAATGAGGTCAATCGGAAACGCGACCCCGAAGATCTCTAGCACACATCCCCGAAGAACCTCCGTAGCACAAATCACCCTCTCAGCCGCAATAGAAACGCTCAAAGGCCGCCTTAACGGCTCACGACTAATGTCGATGTGCTGACTAAAAGCTAACGATACAAACGATCTACTCGCACCCGAATCAAATAACACTAGAGCAGGCATACAGTTCACAAGGAAAGTACCTACACATACATTAACATAAGCATAGCATTTCGACCTTTAAGTAAATACGTGAATGATAACATACCTGCCACAACATCGGGCGCAGCGCGGACTTCCTCCGCAGTCAGCTGAAAGGCTCTCCCGCGAGCCCTCGGGGCCTCGACCTTCGCCGGTCGGATCTCAGTAGTCCGGGTAGTAGGTGTAGTTCCCTGACGAAGTTGCGGACACTCGGCCTTCCGATGGCCTGTCTGGTTGCAGTGAAAGCAAACCATAAACCCCTTAGGGCAATCCCTGGCAATATGTCCCTCCTTGCCACACTTGTAGCAACCACCAGCTCGACACACCCCCTCGTGACTCTTGCCGCACTTCGCGCAAGTGCGACCCTTCGGACCTCCCATCCTCGAATCAGCGAACTTAGTCCGCTTGGCTGCCGGCTGAGACTGAGCCGGCCGTCGATCCACCTGCCGAGACTCAGCCTCCTCCCTCGCTTGAGTCTCCAACTTGATCTCGCGCTTCCTGGCGTTCGCCTGAAGCTCAGTGAAAGTACGATAGGTGGAGTTTGACACAAACTCCCGGATCTCCCTCTTCAAAACACCCAAATACCGGCTCATCCGCGACTGTTCCGTAGATACCAGCTCGGGGCAGAACATTGCCCTCTCATGAAACTTCCGTGTGATCACTGCCACGGAATCAGTACCATGCTTAAGGGTCAAGAACTCCTGAATCAATCGCTCCCTCTCCACCGGGGGAACGTACTCGTCCCTGAACATCTCCGTAAACCTCTCCCATGTCACCGCCGAAATCTCTGCCTGAGTGAAGTTCGCAGTCACGAACTTCCACCAATCCTTCGCTCCCAGACGGAGCTGGTTCAAGGCGAACCGTACCCTCAAGTGCTCCGGGCATGAGCAAGTATAGAAGCACCCCTCGATGTCGGCGATCCACCTCATAGCTGCAATCGGATCCTGCGTCCCATCAAATTCAGGGGGTTTCGTGTTGCTGAATTCCCTGAATAGCAATGAATCACCCCCTTGCGGCCTAGCAGCAGCCACAGCTGCGGTAGCGGCAGCGACTGCAGCTTCAGTAAGTGCGGCGTACCGCTCCTCAAACTCCTCCATCAGAGTGGTCTTAATAGACCCAAACATCTCCGGGATCTCAGCCCGAACCGCCGCAGCTACCTCTTCCTGAATAATCTGACGAATCTCCTCGTCACTCGCACCGCTCGAACTCGCCCCATTGCGTGTGATGACCATGATGTCTCTGAAATATAACATAAAACCATCAGAGACTCCACCAAGTACAATTGTACTCGATACGCGCCCTACTCAGTCTCCGATTTCCAGGGGTTCTTACTTGGGTCTTCCACCGATCCAGTGTCTTCGGTAGTACGGGCCCAATACTACCGACCACACCGCATCAGTATTCGTCCCAAATCTTCCTCCCCAAATCCCGAATAATGAGTACTCTACCTCTAGTATGCACTATCTACTTGCACGCTACCAAATATCTCATATAAACAATCTCCCTAGACTAAGGCATCACAAAACAGGCAATTCTAGTCCTATCATGTATACCTAGTCTCTAGCATGCATAACAATTCATAATTCAGTGCATAACATAACATTGTAAGGTATTCTGGGGATCTTTACCGTTCGGGCGCTGGCTGCTCGTACACACTGCTCCATCCTTGTTTTACCGCCTTACCATTTATAAAATGTTGTGTCCTTATTATTTAAAAAGGTTTTTCCTCAAATCCCCGGTCTGAGTTCAGTTGCACCCAAAAGTACACCCGAATCCCTCAAACCAAGGCTCTGATACCAATTGTAACGGTTCAAATTTTCAAATAAAATTTTCATTTAAAACAAAACATCATTATTCGACAAAAGGGTTTATTGCAGAAGTATAAATAATAAATCTCCAAGATCTTCAACAATGGCAGTGTGTACGTGTCACGCCGGCGCCTTCCCACGGTCATCACTAGTACCTGAAAAACATAAAAACAACTAGTAAGCACAAATGCTTAGTGAGTTCCCCAGTATACGACTTACCCACATACGCCTTCCGGCCCGGACCTTTCGGTCCACATAACATTGCCTTCCGGCCCGTAACATAATCGCCTTCCGGCCCATAACATATCGCCTTCCGGCCCGTATTAAATTGCCTTCCGGCCCATAATAGAATAAAACATAACACATGTAACATAACGCACATAACACATAAGTCATACATCATACCGTTCTTTCTATCACATAAAGTCTCGCCTTCCGGCCCGTATAAGCATACATCACATATAAGCATACATCACATATAAAGCATCTACCTCTCTAGACATAGCATAAATATAACACATACGACCTTCCGGTCACGCAGTCAAACCCTTCCGGGTGAAGTATAGTGAGAAGACTCACCTCGTAGTATGCAAGCTATAAACCCTTCGAGCTACTCGCACTCGATCCGCTAATCCGCAGGTTCCCTATAATACCACATACCTTTATTAATGCTCTTATCAAACAAGACAACTGACCCTACTAAGTTACATACAGGTCAACGGTCAATCTTGACCGGACTCGTCGAGTGCAAAGGGCAACTCGGCGAGTATAGACACCCCGACTCCACTCGCCGAGTCTAAAGAACGACTCGGCGAGTTCTAGTAGATCTTCAAGCTACTCGCCGAGTCTGAAGAGCAACTCGGCGAGTCCTAGTGAATCTTCAAGCTACTCGCCGAGTCTGAAGAACAACTCGGCGAGTCCTAGCCATGCAGTCAACCCGCTGCCTCCTGTATTTCGCATGATTTCGAAGTATATAGATATGGGGCTTCCTGGACTTTCACATATACTATTACAGGGGTTTTTTAAACACTTGTAACAACACTATAATCTAACAATTCCTTAAATGGGTTTCCTAAACCCTAAATTCGCATACAACGTAAAAGCTACAGATTATGATCCGAAGATTACCTGGAAACGTGTTCCCTGTGTCCCCAACCTCCAGTACTCGACTCCTTGGACTTCCTTTGATCACTACCTTGCCTCTCCTTGTCTAACAATCTCTTCAAGCTTCCTCTAGCCCTCACTCTTGCTCCAGATGCCCACAAACTCCCAAGGTATCTTCAATCGGCCAAAAGACGCGACATGACGGCCATAAGATCATTATATACGATTCAGAATCGAAACGGCTAGGGTTCAGCCGAACAGCGTCGACTCGCCGAGTCCCTATTGGACTCGTCGAGTCCAGTCGCGTATCTGCGACCAAGACCATGGCCCTACTCGGCGAGTCATGCACCCACTCGCCGAGTCCCCTCCTAAATGTGCCCCAAAAATAATTTAAAGAAATACCTGAAATTCCGGGCTGTTACAGTTACCCTTTGCCTACCTTGTTAAATACAAGTTAGTGTGTCGGTTAACCACACACGCTCCACTAACCGACTTAAACAAAGTGCAAAGTGTAATTTCATGGATTAGCACCTTATTCACATTTTCCTAAGTAACTAAGATTGGGTATTATTTAGAGTTTAGTTACTTAGTATTTATCATTAATACTTTTAATGAAGGGAGAATGATAGTCATGTCAAACCCGTTCGGCTAACGACCCTCCACCAGTCAAGCAAGCGGTGGGTGAGAGTGGACACCCATTAAGTTGCCATTTTATAGGCAACAACCTTATACCCACCTTATAGACCGGCTTCGTGAATGAGGCATACTAGCGGTAAGACCGACTTTACTCTTATACATATATATATATATATATATATATATATATATATATATATTATTAACTTATAATATTATAAAGTATAAGGGTTGAATTTTAACTTTTAAAATTCTAAGGGCTAACTTGGAATTAAAGTATTCATAAGAGAAAACTTTACAAATTCCAAAACTTGAGGGCAAGTTTTGAAACTATTCAAAACTAATTAATTCCATAACTTATGTATTTAAAGTAGTTTTAATCCAAAAACTCTTCAAGTTCCATAACTTGAGGACAAATTATGGAAGACTTTAAACTAATAAAGAATTAACTTTTTCTTTATTTTATAACTTATGGAATTAATTAAGGTTACATTATTTTTTTTTATATTTATTTAATGAAGAGACTCTTGGTCCTCCATAACTTGAGGAAAAATTATGAAGTCATAACTCCAATTAATTAGAACTAGACTCTTCATTTTTTTTGTAACCTTTGCCAATTTTATGAGTTTTATGAGTCTTTAATGTGACTCTTCATGTAACTTGAGGACAAGTTACACAAACACATTTTATACTCAACTCTTAGATTAAAATGGATTGAAAACAACTATTTCATTCAACTTTTCTATTAATCTAAGAGACTCATAAGAACAAGATAATTCAAATCAAACCTTTTTTCATGTAATTAGTCTAACCTTTAAACTAATACAAAACATGAATCTATTGACAAGTATCTTTGAAATTGGATTAGCATGAACATTACCACAACAAAAACAAGTTTATAAGTTCAAAAACAACTTAGGGTAATGTTCCTAGTCCATTTCTAGCCAAAAAAAAACTCGAAAATATGTTGTCTGGGGTCCAACTCGTCGAGTGCATGAACACAACTCGGCGAGTTGGATGCATTTTGCCTTGGACTCGTCGAGTCCCTTCATGGACTCAGCGAGTCTGCTGGGCTGACAGCACCAATTTCGATTTTTCAGCTTCTATTGCAGGTATAACAAGAAAACAAGCCTAGGCTCTGATACCACTGTTGGGTTATGAGCATTCTAACACTCCTAAGTGTACATGCAACCCTAAATACCTTGGATCTATGTTTTCTCTATTATACATGCAAATATGAATATCCAAGGTATTATCCTAATCTAGCATACAAAACAATCAATAAAACAAGATAGAATACATACCTCTTTGATGTACAATGTCTTCATGAAGCTTGAGTGCCTAGTGCCCCAAGTGTGACACCTCAAATGGTTCACAATCATCAAAACACTTAGAATAACTTAGAGAGAATTCTACACTTCATGAAATCGGCTAGCCCTCTTCAAGAATAATACTAGTCTCTCTAGTGGCCGATTTTCCTCAAGAATAAGATGCTTATATAGTTATACAATTAGGGTAAACCCTAATTGTCATAACTTTCCATTTCCTTGGATCCATGGGTTCAAATACACCATGGAGCATCCATGGAGCATCATATGGGTTTTGGCCCAACTAGATAATCCATGGAGCATTAGCCTACTATACAAGTATGGATGATTTACACAATCAACCCATATATTTAATTAGTCTTCTTTTGATCTCTCAATTAATCCTAGATTAATTCTTGATCAATACTAATCAAATAATCTCATTATTCTTATTATTAATATACTAGAACTTATAATATATTAATAACCATAAGTGTCTTATTTCTCTCATTTAGTCTATCCAAGTGCATGATGGTATGCAACCCAAATGGACCATGCCGGGTCGAGTCAAGTCTTACTAATTATAGTTATGGACTTAGACATTAATCCAACATATTCTTCGTATGAACCACTGTAAAAAGAATAATGAAGGCGATAATAAGGAATTGAAGAAGATTATTTCTTGGTACACTGAAGTTTGAAGAGTTTTGCTATACTCCATCACTATACTTACAAATTGAAGACTTTGACTTTGATTACAAAGGGGGAGATTGTTAGGATCAAAGTGTTGTAATTGTCGAAGTTTGTATTTAGGGTCTTCAAACATTTTTGTATTTTTATTTTACTAGGGCATAATATTCGAAGCATAATGTTTTAGTCCTTAGTATATTTTTTGTTCAAATCTCGCATACTTACTTTGAATTCACGCTTTAATTCATTCTATACTCGATTCATTGATTCATCATAAACTCCTCAAAGGAGTGTATTAATGCCCTAAACCCTTCCAAGGATTAATCCATAAAGTAGGAATGCTTCTAGGGAACATGTAAAGCTTCAAAGCACAAAATAACCTAAGGTTAGGAGCTTACGGCCGTAAACTCAAGGGTGTACGACCGTAGACTTCTTGTGTGTTGGTGCTTGTGGAGTAAACTCAAGAATGGCGTCCTTTGGAACACTAAAACCACTAGACTTGTCCTACAACAACTTAGATGAAATCCTTAAGGCTTATAACACTTGTGCAAAGTGTTACCATGTTCTAGAGTGTCTTAACTTATATTATTAGAGATAAAGTGCCTAATTAGTTATTTATATTTTGATTATATGATAAATAGGCTCGTTGTGTGT
The DNA here is from genome assembly GCF_052625555.1 of Lactuca saligna. Lineage (NCBI taxonomy): Eukaryota > Viridiplantae > Streptophyta > Magnoliopsida > Asterales > Asteraceae > Lactuca > Lactuca saligna. Next base: position 255,111,731 of record NC_136424.1, read on the forward strand.
GTACAAGTCTCCACTTGTCACCTAGCATTGTAATCCGACACTTCAATCAAATCCACTGATTACACGTGAGTTTATACCCCTTAATCAACGATTTAAATGTTTTTAAATGCTTTATGGGGTGGGGGGGGGGGGGGAATACAAGTTGAATACTTATAGTTATTACATCAATCACATGTGAATAATAAGTACAAAATCAGTGATTTTCTTACTGTTCAAACTGTTTATCAGACTGTATTGCTTCAAAACTATTTTACAAACTCTTTTACTTATCAAATACTTTTACTTAAACTCTTTCATACTTATTATCAAATTCATGTCTATAGATGTATAGTTATATAAGAAATGTTTAGAAGGCTTAGGAAGGCTTGCCCACCCTATTTCCTTTTCGCTGTTGAGATGTGGTCTGGTTGGATATCGGGTACCCGTCTGAAGGTCATTTAAATATTAGTTATATATCATGTGTACATATATAGTCATAAAGGTTCTTCTAGTTCATTCGGTACCCTTGGGTAGCAAGGGTATACTTCCATGTTCATACGTACCAGCTACATCACTAGTAAGTTACCTTAGGGGTAGCACAGGAGGATACTCATACTATTACTAGAACAATGAAACATACAATGAGTTAGTTCATTCATGAGTCGGTTCGATTAGTACTCACAGTACATTACTATACATGCTAGATAAAGAGATAACACACATTATAGCTAGTACACACAGCACATTACTATACATGCTATATAGAGAGAACATACATTACAGCTAGCACATGCAGAACGTTTCAGTACATACAGGCTAGACAGAGAAAGAATACACATTCAGTTAGCACATTCATTTCATATACATTCATGCTGTTATGTCAACCATTGAGTGGGTCATGGCACTTCCTACCATGACCGCTCTTGTATCCCGAATCTCCTTAATTGGGGAGCATATGAGTTTGCGTATAGATCTATACTGGATTGACTATGGTACACCTTGTTGCTCGCTACAGTGGGACTTGCAAGTCTACGGGTGCCAAATGTCATTTCTTATGGCATCTTACATCATCATTTTACTAGAGTCGGTAGCAGGATACAGGTTGATCACATGTTACTTGGAACACCTTTTGTTTTAAGGTAGTTAGTACCACGGTAGTCACTTACTACAAATGCTACGGTACGATATTATTTTTCCCATTACATTCACTTCATGAATATTCACACGAGGCACGGTAATGTAGAAACTATATTTTTGGTTAATGATAGTCATAATTGGGAAAACACACACTCTAACAAGAGACATACACACAGACACGAGATGCCTTGGTAGAAGGCTAAAATTAGTAGGAAACATAGGGTTTTCTAGGAGAGTTCAAACATTATACAAAAGATTATACAAAACATTGTACAAGATATCTTACACAAACATCTTTCAAACGTTTTCATACAAACTCAAACAGTAATATACTTATGATCTCACCAGCATTAAGCTAATACTCGCTTTCAAAATAACTTGTATTCTTAGCTCAACACTAGACAGGTATAGGTGCCAGGCTTCTGAGAAGATGGAGTTTGTTCAAGACTCGTCTTTTATTTTGATATGTAGATTTTTGGTGTCTTTAACTTTGACAGAACACGCATGTATGAAATTATATTATTAATGCAATGGATGATATTGTTGCTTGTTTACTACTATTCATTGTTGTGATACTGTACATGACGTCCTCCACCCTAGAATGTTTCCGCCATTCATGGTTTTGGGGTGTGACAGATTGGTATCAGTGCATTGTTTATAGTGAATTGAGTGTATCAACCCATAAAAGATATACGAACTATAAACACAAGCGGGATTAAAATACTCTGATAAAGATTTTATACTTTTAAATAAAAAAATATTTAATTAAGTAAACGTTCCTGCATTCATACTAAAATCAGTGTCACTAGGACAGAACAAAAGTATTACGATTGTTGGACAGTACACGTAGACTTAGAGACATATGGTCAACCCTGGGAATATGTAGCCTGATCAACTACATTATCCGAGGAGTGACTAGCATGTGCCTAAGGATGGTTGTGAGGTTGCAACAAGTCTAAAAACTTACCAACAATACCACAATGAGAACAATAGAAGACAACATTAAACTTAAAATACTATAGGAGTATTTTGTGTTACTATAATTACTTATCTGAGAACTAAAGGTCTTTATTGGTATGCTCTAGACAAGTATTGGAGTAACTGATAAACATAACCTTATAATTATCTAGTTAGTCCGTCTATTAATTATTTCCTTACCCCATTTCTTGCATAGATATCATGGTTGGATTCCATCATCATGATGACCCGCACTTTCCACCCAACGGCAATGCTGGATGGCTTGAAGCAGAGTCCGATGATGAGCATCAAATCCCTTTGGATGATCATCAAGTAGAAGGCTTCTCGAATGGATCTGACTCCGAGACTAAAGTCAACAACCTACCTCAAGTAGGGTAAGTCCCGAATAACAACCCCTGACCCGCATTTCAAGGACCCACACCCCTGTGGGTAACAAACTTGAATACATAGAGCCAGGAACAGGGCAACCCATTCCCTATAATGGAGATAGAAGTTTCTACAACCTCACTGAGGGAGGTTCTGCTGACAGGGTCCTACCGGTGACAACCTGAAATTTCCATTCTGTATGAACTTTATCAAGTCAATAGAAGTTATAACAGTCACAGTAAATTTTCAGACTTTTCCGTATAAGTTTGAGTATTTCAGGATTTACACTTAAGGAGATATCAGGAGAGTGGATGCACTAGGGTTTTGTGCAACTCTGTTATTCCAAAACTCTATTATATTAGAGTTCATTGCGTGAATAAAAATATTTTCTGCCAAAAATCCCAGGACTATATATATGATTCTTAACCAAATTATTTCATTAGTTACATTTCCAACTAGAGAAAAGCCATTTCTCTCTCACGGATCTTCGGGTTTTCATCCCAAATTGTGAGTACATTTCTCTAGTTGTATTATACAACTTATTAAGTGCTTAATAACATAGAAATCATAACAAAAACAAAAGATTTGAGAGTTTACCGCCCAAGAACACGTTGGGGAGTAAACTCATTTTCAAGGGTTAAACGATGCCTAGTCCTTTCCCCGTGATATGTAACCACCTTAGGCTTGTATCCTAGTGTTGTTAAGACTAGAAATCATCCAAGAACACCAAGATTTAGGTGCTCACGGCCCAAAAAGTTTTTGGACCGTGAACTCCAAATTCAAAGGCCAAAGTGTGCCTTAATCACTCCTAAAGCCTTGGACAATAGCCTTGATTTGCTTCTAGTGAATTAAGGGACTTTAAATCATCAAATGCCCATCCCCATGAGAGATTACGACCATAATCTCTAAGGGAAATGGTCTTTGGGCCGTGAACATCAAGGAAGGGCACCAAAGTGTACCTAAGGCCTTCATTAGCCTTAGATAAATGTCTAGAACCTATCCTACATGAGCATGGGACTTGAAAGCATAAAAACATCCCTCTTCCTATGAGTTTATGGTAGTAAACTCAAAGGGAATTGGCCTTGGGGCCGTAAACTCCTCGAAGGAGTGTATATGTGCCCTAAACCCTTCCAAGGATTAAACCACCAAGTAGAATTGCTTCTAGGGATCATGTAACACTTCAAAACACCAAGTAACAATAAAATTAGGAGTTCACGACCGTAAACTCAAGGGTTTATGACCGTAAACTCCTTGTGTGGGGTTTATTGGAGAGTAAACACATGTATGAGGTTACATGGAACCCTAAACTCACTAGCCTTGTCCCACAACAACTTAGATGCAATCCTTAGGGCTTATAACACCTATATAACTTATATAAAGTGTTTATTATGTTCTAGCATGTCTTAAAATTATCAATTAGTAGTTTAAGACTAATTGGATACATATATGTTGTATTATATGTTAACTAGGGTTATAAAGTGTGTTCAAGACTTCACTTGTCACCTAGCGATCCTACATCTTCAATTCATCCGTACCACTCACTACAGGTGAGTTCATACCCCTAAACCAATGATTTAAATGTTTTAAATGCTTTAGGGGGGGGGCAATACAAGTTAAATACTTATTGTTATTACATCAATCACATGTGATTAATAACTACAAAACCAGTGATTTTTTACTGTTCAGACTGTTTATCAAACCGTATTGTTTAAAACTGTTTTACAAATTCTTTTACTTATCAAATTATTTTACTTAAACTCTTTTATACTTATTATCAATTGCATGTCTATGTATGTATAGTTATATAAGAAATGTTTAAAAGGCTTAGGAAGGCCTGCCCGCGCTATTTCCTTTTCACGCTTGAGATGTGGTCTGGTGGGATATCGGGTATCCGTCCGAAGGTCATATAAATATTAGTTATATATCATGTGTACATATATAGTCATAAAGGTCCTTCCAGTTCATTTAGTACCTTTGGGTAGCAAGGGTATACTTCCATGTTCATACGTACCAGTTACATCACTAGTAAGTTACCATAGGGGTAGCACAGGAGGATACTAATACTATCACTAGAATAATGAAACATACAATGAGTCAGATCATTCATGAGATAGTTCGAGTAGTACTCACAGTACATTACTATACATGCTAGATAAAGAGATAACATACATTACAACTAGTACACACAGTACATTACTATACATGCTAGATAGAGAGAACATACATTACAGCTAGCACATGCAGAACATTTCAGTACACGCAGGCTAGACAAAGAAAGATTACACTTTCAGTTAGCAAATGCATTACATATACCTATATGCAGTTATGTGAACCATTGAGCGGGTCATGGCACTCCCTGCCACGACCGCTCTTGTATCCCGAATCTCCTTAATTGGAGAGCGTATGAGTTTGCGTATAGATCTATACTGGATTGACTATCATACACCTTGTTGCTCGCTACAGTGGAACTTGCAAGTCTACGGCTGCCAAATATCATTTCTTACGGCATTTTACTAGAGTCGGTAGCAGGATACAGGTCGATCACATGTTATTTGGAACACTTTTTGTGTTAAGGTAGATAGTACCACGGTAGTCACTTATTACAAATACTACGGTACGATAATATTTTTCCCATTACATTCACTTCGTGAATATTCACATGATTCACGGTAATGTAGTAACTATATTTTTGGTTAATGATAGTCAGAATTAGGAAACACACACTCTAACAAGAGACATACATACGGACACGAGATGCCTTGGTAGAAGGCTACAGTTAGTAGGAAGCATAGGGTTTTCTAGGAGAGTTCAAACATTATACAAAACATTGTACAATACATCTTACAGAAACAACTTTCAAACGTTTTCATACAAACTCAGACATTAATATACTTATGATCTCACCAGCATTAAGCTGATACTCGCTTTCAAAATAACTTGTATTCTCAGGTAACCACTAGACAGGTACATGTGCCATGCTTTTGAGAAGATGGAGTTCGTTCAAGACTCATCTTTTATTTTGATATGTATATTTTTGGTGTCTATAACTTAGACAGAACACACATGTATGAAATTATATTATTAATGCAATGGATAATGTTGTTGTTTGTTTACTACTATTCATTGTTGTGATACTAAACATGACGTCCTCCGCCCCATAATGTTTCCACCATTCATGGTTTTGGGGTGTGACACTACCTATCATGGTTCGTAGGATTTCTCGGAGTGCTATACTGGGTCAATCAACTATCAATCGAGTCTTGGAGATTGACGCCAACTCTGGCGTTAACATTGTCCGCATTCGCCAACTAGAGCCTGCTCATGAAAGGACTTTGGTTAACAATGCAGCTCTTTGGAGGGAACTCGCTGAAACTCGAGCTGAAGTCAGAGAACTTCGAGCTCAGTAAGCAAGAGCTGATAGGTGTATGAGGGACATAGAACGTCTCGTGTCGGGATCAAGGACTCACTCTGGTAGTTCTCATCGCTGATAGATTCTCATCAACTTCTCTCTTTTGGATATAACCTAGTTATGTAAAACTTTGGTCAAATTCCTTATCTTTGTAAAGCATAGGCCTGTTAGGCCTTGGTTAGGTTGTAATTCTGTCAAAATTTCCCATTTTGATTGATGTAAAGCCTCTTACTATAGGCCGTTTTTCCGAACTTGTTACATCTGTAATCCCAGTAATATTGACAGGTACCTAATCTTATAGGAATTATTATCCAAATGTGATCATCTATTAGTTTTAGATCTACATTCAATTGTATTGTTGGGCTATGAGGAGTTAGTCCATGAGTCATTCTGATAAACTCTTCTATTAAATTATTATCAATGCTTTCATCTTCATAAACTTATAGATCAAAGATGTCACCTCGAAGAAATTCAAGGAGAAACCCTACTAAGGAAACACCACCTCCTCAACCACCTACTCCTTAGTATGACATTATAGCTCTAAATGCTGCCATAGCTGCAGCTGTGGCTTCAGCCATGGCTCAATATCATTCATCAGGTTCCACTAGAGGAGGAACCCCTATTTAGTCTGTTCAAGTTATAGCTCCTGTCACTCGAGAGAGTGCTCCTATAAGGACTTCACGAACTGCAAGCCATTGTCCTTCAAAGGGACTGGCGTAGTCATTGCCCTCTCGCAATGGTTCGAGAAAAGTGAATCGGTTTTCAAAATCTGCCCTTGTCCCGAGGAGAGCAAGGTGAAGTATGCTGCTTGTACCTTCGAAACTAAAGCCCTAACATGGTGGAACGGCCATGTTAAGTCACTATCTCTTATAGTGGCTAATGCTATGGGCTAGAAAACTTTGAAAGACCTCATGATTGAGGAGTACTGCCTGAGGGGCGAGATCCAAAAGCTGGAAGAAGAGCTTTGGAGCTTGACCATGAAGGGCTCCAACGTAGTCGTCTACATCGCCAGGTTCTGTGAACTGGTGGCCCTCTGTCCCAATATGATTCCTTCAAAGGGAAAGAAGATCGAGAGATACATATGGGGACTTGTGCCCCCACACCAGGGAAATGTTTTAGCATCACACCCTACTACATTTGATAGTGCCAAGCGATAGGAACATCGGCTCATAGACCATGGGGTTCGTACCCCGGCCGCAACAACTACCCTGACCATCTTAGAACCTGCAAAAACCGCTGACTCCAAGCCGAAGTTCTGGGATGAAAAGAAGAAAGCAAAGGCTGCCAAAAAGAAGTAGGTCGTGGCAGTGCATGCTGCGATAGCACCTGCCCTTGCTATTCCGGTGAAGCAGTATTCTGGAAGTTTTATCAGTGTCTGCCGAGTGATGCAGTCACTGAACTGCAACAAAAAGTGGCACGTAACCCGTTTCTGTAAAGCTCCGACGAAGCCAATCAACCAAGTCCCCGGTGCTAGAGTGGGCCAAACTTGCTACGGATGTGGCGAGGTAGGCCACTTCAAAAGAAACTCCCCGAAGGCAGGGTTTACCGGTGGAGCGGCAAGAGTTCTGGACATAGGCCATGAGGAAGCGGTTGCGAACCCCACAGAGGTCACTGGTACGTTTCTCCTCGATAACACTTATGCATGCATTCTTTTTGATAGTGGAGCAGAGAGAAGTTTCGTGAACCAAAATTTTGCTCAATTACTTAAGCAAAAATCACGACCACTTAAAGAACCGTTCACTGTAGAAATGGCTAATGGTAAGAAAGAGAGCACTAACATTATATTCGTAGGGTGTACCCTAACATTGGATAACCATTCATTTTCGATCGACATCATGCCTGTCTCAATTAAAAGTTTCGACGTCATTATCGGCATGGATTGGTTGAGTTCTCATCGTGCCGACATCATGTGTTACGAAAAGGTTGTTTGACTAAATCTACCGTCTGGCGAAACCCTAATAGTATAAGGCGATAAAACCGGCACGAACCTTCGTATCATCTCGAGCATTCAAGCTCAGAAATTATTACGAAAGGAATGTCATGAATTCCTTATTCATGTGGTCGATGTGAGCCAAGAAACGAAAGACATTCAAAACATTCCAGTAGTACGCGACTTTCCCAACATCATTCCAAAAGAACTCCCAGGATTACCTCCGCAACGTCAAGTCGAGTTCCATATCGACTTAGTTCCCGGGGCTACCCTCATAGCCAAATTGCCCTATCGTCTAGAACCTGCAGAGATGCAAGAACTTTCCATTCAACTTAACGAATTGCTCAGCAAGGGCTTTATAATACCAAGCTTCTCACCCTGGGGAGCTCCAATCTTGTTCGTCAAGAAGAAATACGGATCGTTTCGTATGTGCATCGACTACAGGGAGCTCAACAAGCTGACTGTCAAAAATCGTTATCCTTTGCCTCAGATCAACGATTTGTTTGACCAACTTCAAGGGGCAAGCTTATTTTCAAAAATCGACTTGAGATCCGGATATCACCAATAACGAGTGCTAGGGGAGGATGTTCCGAAGACAGCCTTTCGAACTCGTTATGGGCACTACAAATTCGTAGTGATGCCGTTCGGATTAACAAACATGCCCACAGTATTCATGGACTTAATGAATCGGGTGTGTCATCCTTACTCGGATCAGTTCGTCATCGTTTTCATTGATGACATACTTATCTACTCTCTTAGTAAGAAGGTGCATAGTCAACATCTGCATCAAGTCCTCGAAGCATTACGGTCAGAGAAGCTCTACGCGAAGTTCTCGAAATGCGAATTTTGGATTCGACGAGTCGAATTCTTGGGGCACGTGGTTAGCGAAGAGGGAATACACGTGGACCCTTCCAAAATCAACGCCATTGAGAACTGGTCAGCACCGAAGACGCCTACAGAAATTCATCAATTTCTAGGCCTCTCTGGCTACTACCGCAGGTTCATTTAGAACTTCTCCCAGATAGCGAAACCTCTTACAACACTGACCTAGAAGGCTGTGGCCTTTGACTGGGAAGAGAAGCAGGAGAGAGCGTTCTGAACACTCAAACGAGCCTTGTGCACCGCACCAGTACTATCCCTCCCTGAATGGATAGAAGACTTCGTAGTCTATTACGATGCATAGAATCAAGGGCTCGGATGTGTTCTGATGCAGCGAGGTAAGGTTATTGCTTATGCCTTGAGATAGCTGAAGACACACGAGGTCAAATACACGACCCACGATCTTGAACTAGGTGCAGTTGTGTTTGCTCTGAAGATCTGGAGACATTACCTATATGGTACGAAGAGCACTACCTTTACGGACCACAAAAGCCTACAACACATTTTCGACCAGAAGGAGCTCAACATGAGACAAAGACGGTGGGTCGAGTTACTTAGTGACTATGAATGCAAAATTCGTTATCATCCGGGTAAAGTCAATGTAGTAGCTGATGCCCTAAGTCGAAAAGAATATTCTGGTCGTAGAGTCAAATCATTTACTATGACTATCCATTCACATTTGTCCACACAAATTAAGGCGGCTCAACTCGACGCTTTGAAGCCTAAAAATGTGGCGGGTGAATCCCTAAGAGGGATGGATAAGAACTTAGAGGTTAAGGGTGGCAGAGCTTATTATTTCATGGACTGGATCTGGACCCTGAAACTAGGTGGTTTCCGAGACCTAGTCATGAAAGAGGCGCAACACTCGTTATTCCGTGCACTCCGGATTAGATAAGATGTATCTGGACCTCAAAAAGTTATACTGGTGGCCTAACATGAAAGCAGAGATTGCTACCTTCGTGAGTAAATGCCTTACTTGCGCCAAGGTCAAGGTCGAATACTAGAAGCCCTCCGGTCTACTACAACAGTCGGAGATACCGGAATGGAAGTGGGAGCGGATTACTATGGATTTCATAACCAAGTTTCCCAAGACAATGGGTGGACTTGATACCATATGGGTCATTGTTGATAGATTGACCAACTCTGCACACTTCCGGCCAATCAAAGAAACAGACAAGATGGAGAAGCTTACAAAAACTTACATTAGGGAGATTATACAACTGCACGGTGTTCCCTTATCCATTATCTCGGACAGAGATAGTAGGTTCACTTTGAGGTTCTGGCAGTCGCTACAAAGTTCCTTAGGAACTAGGTTGGACATGAGTACAGCCTACCATCCACAGACTGACGGGAAAAGTGAGAGAACTATCCAAACCTTGGAAGATATGTTGTGGGCCTGTGTGATCGACTTTGGGAAAGCATGGGATACGCATTTACCCCTTTTCGAATTTTCCAATAACAACAGTTATCACACGAGCATAAAGGCTGCTCCATTTGAGGCCCTCTATGGCCAAAAGTGCAGATCCCCTCTGTGTTGGGCTGAGGTGGGTGATACCTAGTTAGCTAAAGGACAAGTTCCTGACAGCACTCTCACAGATCCGGAGATCATACGGGAAACGACGGCGAAGATCGTTCAGATCCGTGAACGATTGAAAGCCTCCACAAACCGACAGAAAAGCTACGCTGATAAACGTAGGAAACCGTTGGAATTCCAGGTGGGTGAACATGTTCTATTGAAGGTCTCACCATGAAAGGGCTTGATACACTTTGGAAAGCGTGGAAAGTGAAATCCAAGGTACATTGGGCCTTTCAAGATTCTCGCAAGAATCGGCCCTGTAGCTTACAAACTTAACTTACCGCGCGAGCATAGTAACGTACATTCCACCTTCCACGTATCGAACTTGAAAAAGTGTCTATCCAAGAAGACTCTTGTTATTCAACTCGATGAGATCAAGATCAATGAGAGCCTAAACTTAATGGAGGAACCATTAGAGATCATGGATTGAGAGGTCAAGCAAACGAAACAAAGTCGTATCTCAATAGTGAAGTTTCGCTAGAACGCCAAGGAGGACCGGAATTCACTTGGGAATGAGGATCAGATGAAACTGAAATATCCTCATCATTTTACTTTTTTATGTGTAACTACTTAATTGCTTAAATTCTAATTTTGGGAAGAAATTCCTTTTAAGGAGGGGATGATGTGACAACCCGAAATTTCTATTCTGTACAAACAATATCAAGTCAATAGAAGTTAGAACTGTTGCAGTAAATTTTCAGACTTTTGGTACAAGTTTTAGTATTTCAGGATTTACACTAAAAGAGATATCGGGAGAGAGGATGCACTTGGATTTTGTGAAACTCTGTTATTCCAAAACTTCCTGATATTAAAGTTCACTGCCTGAATAAAATATTTTCTGCTAAAAATCCCAGGAGTATATATATGATTCTTAGCCATATTATTTCATTTGTTACATTTTCAACTAGAGAAAAGTCGAATTCTCTCTCACGGATCTTCGGACTTTCAACCCAAAATGTGAGTGCTTCCATCTAGTTGTATTATAGAGATTAATATGTGCTTAATAACATAGAAATCATCTCAAAACAACAAGATTTAAGAGTTTACCGCCCAAGAACATCTTGGACCGTAAACCCTTTTATAAGGGACAAATGAGTGCCTAGTCCTTTCCTCTTGATATGAAACTAGCATAAACTCGTATCTTATTGTATATAGGACTAGAAAACATTCAAACACACTAATAGTAAGGTGTTCACTGCCCAAGAAGTTCTTGGACCGTGAACTCCAAACTCAAGGGTCAAAAGAGGCTTTAAACCCTCCAAAAGCCTTGGACATTATCCTTGATTTACTCCTAGTTAATTTAGGGACTTGAAATCATCAAAAACCCATCCCAAAGAGAGATTACGGCCGTAATCTCTAATGTTTTTGGTCCTTGGGCCGTGAACATCAAAGAAGGGTACAAAAATGTGCTTAAGGCCTTCATTAGCCTTAGATAAATGTCTAAAAATCTATCCTAGATGCGTATGGGACTTGAAGACATAAAAATACCCTTTCCATATGAGTTTACGGCAGTAAACCCAAAAGGAAATGGCCTTGGGGCTGTAAACTCCTCAAAGGAGTGTATTAATGCCCTAAACCCTTCCAAGGATTAATCCATCAAGTAGGAATGCTTCTAGGGAACATGTAAAGCTTCAAAAGCACAAAATAACTGAAGGCTTAGGAGCTTACGGCCGTAAACTGAAGGATTTACGACCGTAAACTCCTTGTGTGTTTGTTCTTGGGGAGTAAACTCAAGAATGGGGTCCTTTGGAACGCTAAAACTACTAGCCTTGTCATACAACAACTTAGATGAAATCCTTAAGGCTTATAACACTTATACAAAGTGTTACCATGTTCTAGAGTGTCTTAACTTATATTATTAGAGATAAAATGCCTAATTAGTTATTTATATATTGATTATATAATAACCAGGCTCGTTGTGTGTGTACAAGTCTCCATTTGTCACCTAGCATCGTAATCCGACACTTCAATCAAATCCACTCACCACAGGTGAGTTCATACCCCTTAATCAATGATTTAAATGTTTTTAAATGCTTTCTGGGGGGTGGGGGGAATACAAGTTGAATACTTTTAGTTATTACGTCACATGTGATTAATAACTACAAAATCAGTGATTTTCTTACTGTTCAAACAGTTTATCAAACTGTATTGCTTCAAAACTGTTTTACAAACACTTTTACTTATCAAATACTTTTACTTAAACTCTATCATACTTATTATCAAATGCATGTCTATGGATGTATAGTTATATAAGAAATGTTTAAAAGGCTTAGGAAAGCCTGCCTGCCCTATTTCCTTTTCGCCATTGAGGTGTGGTCTGGTGGGATATTGGGTACCCGTCCGAAGGTCATTTAAATATTAGTTGTATATCATGTGTACATATATAGTCATGAAGGTTCTTCTAGCACATTCATTTCATATTCATTCATGCAGTTATGTGAACCATTGAGCGGGTCATGGCACTTCCTGCCATGACCGCTCTTGTATCCCGAATCTCCTTAATTGGGGAGCGTATGAGTTTGCGTATAGATCTACACTGGATTGACTATCCTACACCTTGGTGCTCGCAATAGTGGGACTTGCAAGTCTGCGGGTGCCAAATGTCATTTATTACGGCGTCTTACATCTTCGTTTTACTAGAGTTGGTAGCAGGATACAGGTCGATCACGTGTTACGTGGAATACCTTTTGTTTTAAGGTAGTTAGTACCGTGGTAATCACATATTACAAATACTACGGTACGATAGTATTTTTCCATTACATTCACTTCATGAATATTCACACGATGCACGGTAATGTAGAAACTATATTTTTGTTTAATGATAGTCATAATTGGAAAACATACACTCTAACAAGAGACATACACACGAACACGAGATGCCTTGGTAGAAGGCTACAGTTAGTAGGAAGCATAGGGTTTTCTAGGAGAGTTCAAACATTACACAAAACATTGTACAAGACATCTTACAGAAACATCTTTCAAACGTTTTCATACAAACTCAGACAATAATATACTTATGATCTCACCAGCATTAAGCTGATACTCGCTTTCAAAATAACTTGTATTCTCAAGTCACCACTATACAAGTATATGTGCCAGGCTTTTGAGAAGATGGAGTTCGTTCAAGACTCATCTTTTATTTTGATATGTATATTTTTGGGGTCTTTAACTTTGATTGAACACAAATGTATGAAATTATATTATTAATGCAATGGATGATGTTGTTGCTTGTTTACTACTACTTATTGTTGTGATATTGTAGATGGCATCCTCCGCCCCAGAATGTTTCCGCCATTCATGGTTTTGGGGTGTGACATATTTTAAGTTTTCTATGAAATAAATATGGAAAAAAACAACTCATCAATCAACTGTGTAAGACTTTTTTTAAAAATTTGTTTGTTTGTTCTCTCTATAAAATAGAGTTCATTGTTGAACTTGACATATATATATATATATATATATATATATATATATATATATATATATATATATATATATATATATAGGTTCATGTATTCCTACAATCTATTGTGTGTTTGTAAGCACAAATCTGGACCGACAGATGGAATATAATCAATGGTCATGATCTAAGAGTTTATGATATTATAATAGAGTAACATCTACCATATAGTCACACAAATTTCAGCATAAGTGTATTTTGGTCAATTAACCTATATTAAAAAAGGAAATTTTTGGATTTTAAGGGATAGTTATTTCCCTTATTTTTAAAAATCTGAATTTTTTAAATTAGTTCAAATTTAAAAATCCAATTTTATTCTGTCAGAATGATAGAATGTCAACAATAAACTAGTAAATATATTTTCGATTTTATTCTTGTAGCATATAGTTCCAATTCAAATATGTTTGATATTTAATCTGATATATATTTGAGTCTATTCTTGCATAATGAGGTTTCGTTCAATATGTTTTTTATAACTAACATGCTTAAAGAATTATTCAACATATTATTTAAGAATCACTAAAGAATAAGACTATAAAGAATTAAAACATTCATTCGTGTGTATATATATATATATATATATATATATATATATATATATATATATATATATATATATATATATATATATATATATATATATATATATAGTGTTAGGTTTATTTGAGACTACCTATATTTTGTGAGACCGTGAGACGCGTGTTTTTATTTATTTTTATTTTTTTAGTTAATTCAAGTTCCAAAAATAATATTTAAATTATTTTTTTTTGGATTTTTCCATTTATTTTGCATTTTAAAATTATTTTTTGAAATATGTACAGTGTAATATTCTATTAGAATATTTGACGTATTTAAAAAAAAATAAATAAATAAAAAAAAATAAACGTGATTTTTTTTTATTTTTTTTAGTTAATTGAAGTTCCGAATATATATATATATATATATATATATATATATATATATATATATATATATATATATATATATATATATATATAACTAATAATGGTTTTAGGATTACATTTATTCTTAAAGATTAAAACTAAGAATGGTTAGAAAAAATATCAAAATCTAACAAAAACACTAATCATTCTGAAAAAATATTATTGTTAAGTAACACTTTATATGTTTTGGTAGAATGCATTCTGCTATAATACCCTCATTCTCCATGTTTTCTTCATTTTCCACATCAACGGCAGTCTCTTTAAATCTAAATCCACAAAGAAAACATAGTCCAATTTCAAATATTAAAAAATTCACTTTATACGAGAATAAAAACTATAAATTCTGATAAAATGAAGTAGACGTTAAATAATTATAATTTAATCTAATAGAAAAAAATCAAAACATAATTTCTTTTAAAATCTGGAAGAACGCATACAACATTTTAAATTGGCAATTTAGGTTGTAATTCTGACAGAATAATCAGGGCAATGAAGGAGAAAACAAGTCATAGAGAGTTTTTTATCTTGTAGTTTATTCTAAAAGAATAAAACTATAAATTTTGACAGAACATCTTAGACATTACAAAATCTTAATTTATTCTTTTGGGTTGTAACCGTCGAATCACGTGATCCGAAAATAAATTGTATGAAAAAGCTTTTACCTGTTCTACCATTCTGAAGAATTGTTAACTTGTTCAAATCATAACCCTTCCTCAATGTGGATTTCATAATTTTTAATCAGTTACAAGTGTATGAAGTTTAAACTTTTATATTTTAGAATTCAAAAATACTAAAATATCATGACAAGGGCATAATCAACCAATTAATTGCATAGCACCATTTTAAAAGCAAACCTTGTGAGCATTTTAGGTTTCTCAAATAAAAAATAAGAAATAAAATCATGGTCAAGCATTTCATTGAGCAGTTGATGTGCATCACCAAAAAAACAATATGAAATGAAAATGAATTGATGCAATTTGTAGTGACAAAGAACATGGTTTGACATGCGGAATTTAAAGCTTGCACAAATGAACATGGTGATTCGGGTGTTCCAGAGATGTATTGATTGTATATGGTGTTACACAAAAATGATATAGATCTAGACTACATAAATAACACACACTTACACACTCAACTTTTACATCTCTCAAGCACACCTCTACAAGTGGACAAAATCCACCTTATATAGAGGTGTTTACATGTCTCTCTCTCACTCTCACTAACACATGTGTCAAAAGGCTAATACTCCACATGCAAGTGGGTTTTACAAAAGTCAAACATTTACAAAGTCAATCATGAATAACTTTGCACCCTAACATTCTCCCCCTCAAAATTAGAAATGAGTGACCCACTGTCCCACTTCAATTCTTCTAAAGTCAAGCAACTACGCGGTTCGAGCCTCAAAGGTGACACATATCGAAACGAACTTCAATCTTCAATTCTTCCATGATTCTTCAATTTCAGCTCTAGGATGTAAGACCATACAAATCGAGCAACAACGAATAATTAACTCCAAATAATCACCCAAAAGTTGCGCATAAAAACACACCCCAAAAATCTTCAATAAAACCAAATACATTTCGAATACATCACTTCCGAACTTCCAATTGCATCATCTCGTGGCATCAAAACTTCAAGATCACTTCGGTCTTCAAATCCGCGTAATATGAAAAATTCAAGTTCGAATTTCCATATAAAACGTCTCCCCCTTTTTATAATCTAAATTTGATTATAAAACTCCAAGGAAAAAGAACGTGCTCTATTTGGAATTTTTCATGTCAAAACTCGCCCTTCACATGTGACATAAACTTTGTGCTTCAATCCTGAAAATCCAAAAAATAATCAATTTTTAGCTTCGTTTGCGGATCGCCTTTGACAAAATTTCTCAAAAATGGGTAGAAATTTTCAATTTCAAAATTTTGCAATGACCCGTTGCGCCCAAAACAGTAAAATATGCAAAACTCTCCACCTTTTTCAAATATGGGTAAAAAACTTCAATTTACACAAACTGCAGGGGCCGGAAATGCACAATCTTCAATTTTCAGCAAAAACAATCATTTTTCGAATTTTGTGCAAACTACCAAAAATTCGAAGTCTCAGGGACCATTTTCGAAAATTCTGCCATTGTGCTCAAATCATACGAAGATTCCCCAAAATATACGAAGCTCCAAAATTTTTTTGAATTTGGGTGAAAAGTGTCAAACATTCGAAACTTGGGTTAATATTCGAAGTGACAAAAATTTGAAGGTTCAGGGACCATATTCGAAACTTTCCGTTTTCTTTCAATTCATACGAAACGTTGAAGCCTACGAAGAATACGAAACTTTTCTTATGAACAGTAAAAAACTTCGTATGAATTTTCAATAGACCCCCTTCGAATCTAATCTTTTATACGCTTCGTTCAATAACCCAAACAAACACCCTTCGTTATAATCAAAAACCCTTTTACCCTTCGTATCACAGAACCACAGCCTTCGAACATCAAACCAATTTCCCAGTTCATCATTAAGTCTTCGTTTTTTCCAAATCAAACCAAAGAACAAACGAACAGTGACCCTTCGTTCAAACTTCTTGACCCAGTTCTTCGTTCCAATCATCATTATATGAACCCAACATTAGTTCAAACATTCAATCATTCCCTTTGATTCTTAATCCTCATTACCTCCTTCGAACATCAAACCTAAAATCAAAAGTTCCATTTCGTGTTTATCCCCAACCCATCGACTCCAATCAACTTCTCAAAAGCTTTTTCCAGTTTGTTATCAAAACCATCGATTACCAACTTAAAAATAATCAATCATCGATTCCAAATGTTTCGATTGTACATCCTTCCAATTGCAATCAATACTCAAAACTCAGCCTTTGTGAACAACTACTCAACCTCCGATTGTCGACCTTAAGTATCATTCGATTTGACCAAAGAAAATGATAACGAAACACAGTCGACTCTCAATTTCAATTCCAAGTTCTTCATCTCAATCAAAAATCAATATTAAAATAAAAAATTCCACTTCCATTCAATTTCAGGTATGAAAACCTAATTGTGAGACCAACTTGAAATTTAACATATCAACATCATTTTCTAAAGGTAAAGAAATTGGTAATAATTCGATGGTTGAGGACGACATTGGAAAACCCTCTACTTCAAAAATTTTTGACTTTGATGATGTGGAAGTACGACACATTCAGACTTATAGTAGTGATGAGGAGTAGGACGAAGATCAACCTTTGAATGTATGTAAGGAAGAAAAGAAAGTTTTAAATGAAACTTTAATTCCAAGAGTTGTTGTTGACAAAGTGTATGGAGACACTGAAAAGTTTGACAAAGTGATGAGTGATAAAGGAGCACATTTTCTGGAAACTAACACAATTGTATATCCAAATTTTACATGTACTGATAATGTAGTGTTTCCAAATCAAGTCTTCGTTACCACTGGAAATTCAGAGAATATAAAGCCAGAATTCAACAAGTTGGTCGAAGAGGACAACAAACGTTCCACAGACGAAGGTTGCTATGCAAATTAGAATATTGTTGAAAACTACCTCACTAAAAATTTGTATGTGTTTCAGCAACAAAAACAAAAACAAATACGAGTTGTTAAATCTGAAATGGAAAATGAAGTTGTCACAAAAGAAGTTATTAATTCAACTCCAATTGTGAAACTTAATTCAAATGAATTCAAAGAGCTTGTTGATAAGTTTTCGAAAAATCATAAAGTTTCAAAGAGAAAAGCACAAAAGATAATTTTTTGGCAAGTTGTGTCTATGGAAAAAAAATTAACCAAATCTAAAGTTTCAGAAATGAAAAACAATGTTTCAAAATCCAACTCAACGTATGTTGCAAAATCAACGAGTGTTCAACAGAGAATATTCAAAGAAAAACCAAGAAACACATCTTTTCATCAACCAATGAATTTAATAGATACTTTTCCAGTTAATCATATGGTTGAATATGTTTGAAAACCTGAAAACATTCAAAAGTATAAGACTTCACAAAATGTTGTGAATGATCGAAAACTTAACAATGTTCGAAAATCATCGAATACTCAACCATCTTTACATGAAGCTTTCAAATAATCAACAAAATTTACTCCACAAAAGCCAAATTTTCCAAATCCTTTAATCACAAAACCAACAAAAGTTTCAAGCACAAAAGGAATATCAGAAGTTCTTTCAGTGAATTATTGGCTTGAGGGACAAGGAAAAAGGTTTCAGTCTGGAAAATTTACACAAGGACAAATCAAATCAGCCTATGAAAAGTATTTGAATGAGTCCTCAACTGGAAGTTTATCTTCACAAGATTCGAATACTCCAATTCAAAGATGGAAACCAATACACAAAGTAACAAAAACTGAGAAGTCCGAGGTGCAATCTAGTGAAAATCTGAAACTATCGAAAAATTACATTTCAATATCTTTATAAAATGATGTTGATTTAATTGATAAGATCAAAAATCTAGTTCGAACTTGGGCTTTAGGTTCTAAAATTCATTCTTTGTTTCAAGCTAATAACTAAGGACCCAAAAAGCCTTGGGTACCTAAATTTTTTCAATAATTGCAGGTACTTTGGAAAGAGATATACGATAACAAATGGTACATTGATAGTGGTTGCTCTCGTCACATGACTGGAAAGAAGGAAAACTTGTGAGATTTTCGAAGCTTGAAGAATGCTGGAGTGGTTATGTTTGGAAACAATCAAAAGTGTCAAATCAAATGATATGGGAAAATAAAGAATGGTCAATTTACAGTGAATCCGGTTGCTTATGTAGAAGGTCTTCAACACAACTTGATAAGTGTGTCACAACTTGTGGTGGGCACTGGTAATCAAGTACATTTCACCGAAGAAGAAAGTATTATTTCGAATGTCAACAAAAACGATATTTTGCTTAAATCCAAACAAAAAGGTGATATTTTTACATTAGAAATAAATCCAATTGTGGGTAAACCAGCTGTATGTCTACTTTCGAAAGCTACATCAGATCTAAGTTAGCTTTAGCATCGAAGACTTTCTCCTGTCAACTTTCGAAATATCAACAAACTTGTTGTGCAAGATTTGGTAAGAGGTTTACATGTACTTAAATTCGATAATGATTCTTTATGTGCAACTTGTGAAGTTGGAAAACAACATAAGCAAGGTCATCCAATCACAATTGATTCGAAGATAGTTGAACCTCTAGACCTTTTACACATTGATTTGTGTGGACCCTCAACTGTATCTACTCTCAATAAGAAACGATACATTTTAGTAATTGTTGATGATTTTTCAAGATTCACGTGGGTTTATTTTCTCAGGCTTAAATCCGAAGTTGCACAAATCATGATTGACTTTATCAAGAAAATGGAAACGACGCTGAAGAAGACGGTTCAAAACATAAAGAGTGATCATGGAACTGAATTTAAGAATAATGTTCTTGATTCGTTTTTGGTAGATAAAGGAATTTCGCATAATTTTTCATCTCCATATACACCACAACAAAATGGTGTTGTTGAACGAAGAAATAGATCTCTATGCGAAGCCGCAAGAACAATGTCGGCATATGTAAATCTTCCATAATATCTTTGGACTGAAGCTGTATCCACTGCATGTTATACTCAAAACAGATCTTTTCTTCATCACTCCATATGAAATAATCAATAATAGAAAACCTAATGTGAAAATTTTCCATGTTTTTGGACGCAGGTGCTTTATTATGAATCTTAAAGACAACCTTTCGAAATTTCAAGCGAAAGCTGATGAATGGATTTTCCTTGAATATTCGCATAATTCAGTCGCCTATTGAGTACTAAACAAAAGAACACGAAAAGTGGAAGAAACATTCAATCTTACATTTGAAGATTATTATATCAAACAATCTGAAAAACATTTTGAAAATCATCCTATTTTGAAAGAAATTCCTAATGAATCTGAACCTATACAATCATTGGATATTGATTATGATTTGATTTTTGGAATTTCATATCAGGTTCTTGATGCTAAAATTAATGCCAATGACAATCACATACATTAATCAATGAAGTTCAATGATAATTCAATATCACATCATCAACCAATGGACGAAAGTATGCATGTTAATCTAGTAGAGGGGGAGCACTTGGATTTGAACAATATTGTTAAGGGGGAGCATTCTTTCGAGGGGGAGAATGAGAGGGTAAATGCTGATGTTGAGGGGGAGAAAATTGAACAAAATGAAGATTTTCATGATCTTAATGATGCATGTTCAATTTCTGGTTCAGAACATGATGATTTGTATGACGATGCACCTTTGGAATTTGATTCAGCTTATCCACCAATGGAAAAATGGACAAAAGATCATCCGAAGGAGAAAATAATTGGTAATCCACAAGAGGGAGTTTTAACAAGAGCTCAAATTCGTGCGAAGGATGAGGTATTAAATACTCATCAAGAATTTTGCATGTTCAATGTCTTTATCTCTAAAATTGAACAAAAAATAGTTAAGATTGCAATGGAACACTCAGATTGGGTTGTTGCAATACAATCTGAATTGTCGGGTTAAAATGAATTTTCAAAAATAAAAACGACAAAGATAGAAATGGTGTTAGAAACAAAGCCAGGCTTGTTGTTAAGGGATATTCTCAACAAGAAGGAATAGATTACGAAGAAACTTTTTCCCCTGTCACAAGACTTGAGGTTGTTCGTATATTTTTTGGCTTATGCAGCTCATAAAAATTTTGATGTTTATAAAATGGATGTGAAATGTGTATTTTTAAATGGTGAGCTTGAAGAGACTGTATATGTTGAACAACCACCAGGTTTTATTAACGAAGAACATCCTAATCATGTTTATATCTTAGATAAGGCAGTTTATGGTTTGAAACAAGCACCACGAGCATGGTATGCAATATTAACTTCATTTTTGAAGCAATCTAAATTTTAACAAGGATTAGTTAATCCCACATTATTTCAAAAGAAAGTTGGGAATCATCTAATGCTTGTTCAAATTTATGTTGATGATATTATTTTTGGCTCAACTGACCCAGCCTTGTCTAGTGAATTCGAAAATTTGATGAAAAGGAAGTTTGAAATGAGCATGATGGGAAAAATCAATAATTTTCTTTGATTGAATATTCGTCAAAACAGAGAAGGTATTTTTATCAATCAAGAAAAATATACGAAAAATTTGCTAGAGAAGTTTGGATTGACGAATATCACAAAGTTACGAGTTCCTATGGCAACTGGCATCAAGCTGACACATTCTTTAGATAAACCTGCAGTTGAACTAACTCTTTATAGAAGCATGATAGGTTCATTACTTTATCTTACTGCTAGTAGACCTAACATCATGTTTTCTGTATGTAATTGTGCTAGGTATTAGTCAAATCCACGAGAACCACATCTCACTTCTGTAAAGAATATATTTCGTTATCTTAAAGGAACAATTTCACTTGGATTGTGGTATCCTTCAAAAACTAGGTTCTTTGTTCAAGAATATTCAGATGCTGATTTGGGAGGTTGCAGTCTGGATAGAAAAAGCACAAGTGGCGGTTGTCAATTGCAGGATGGCAAATTGGTGAGTTGGCAGTCGAAGAAGCAAACATGTGTCCCGATTTCAACTGTTGAAGCAGAATATGTAGTTGTTGCTGCTTGTACTTCACAAATCATTTGGATTCAAAGCCAATTACGGGATTATGCAATTAATATGAAAAAGATTCCATTATATTGTGATTCTCAAAGTGCTATAAGAATTTGTCATAATCCTGTGCAGCATTCGAAGACTAAGCATATTGCTTTTCGTTATCAATTCATTAAGGATTATGTGGAAGATAGAAATATTGAAGTGCATTTTGTGAAAAAACCACATCAGTTAGCTAATATTTTCACAAAACTATTGGATGAAAAATTGTTCGTGAGAATTTTGGAAGGTCTTGGAATGATCGATGGAAATTCTGTTCCATGCGAAAAAAGGAGACTGATGGTTAGAAAGAATTTGTTCAGAGACACATCATCAAAGAAAAATGTTACTGTTCATAGTCAACTCTTCGAATCCTTCGTATTCATATAATTGTCATTCTCTTGAGTGTTTTAAATTTCGTATGTTTGCCACAAAATACAATTCTAAAAAAAAATCAAAAATACCAAAAAGATTTTTTCTTTTAAATTCAAAAACACAAAAATATTTTTGTTCTATCTTTCTTTTTAGTTGTTTGTTGCAGAATTTCATACTCAATTTCTTGGAACAGTGCTTGCAGTTCTAGGGTCAGGTATTTTTCGCACACATTAACCTAGTTAAGATGTCCCTAGAAGCATGTTGTAGCATGTTGACTAAAGCCTCTAAATGACTCAATGTTCGAAAGCCTTAATAAAATTTCCATACGAAGATTTCTTCCCAATCAGGCTTACATTCACATTAGTTTTCTGAGCTACCTGACTCTTCTCACACGATTTAAGAGTTTACTATTTGGTCCAACATAACAGAGGTACATGTTCTATCTTATACCAATCTATTTCATCTCAAAATTCTTCAACTATAACACACGAAGAAATATGTCCAAGATGTTTCTGATCCAACCAATCGAAACCTAGATATATCACAAATATGTGTTTATCATCAGACATCATGAGACCGTGATGGAAGTGAAACCCAAATCAATTAACCTTTAAGGAATTGATGGGGAACTTTGTTCCAGATTTTAATGAAACATTTGTTTCTGTACGTTTATTCGAAACTCCAAATCATATTCATTTCTTATGAGTGGTCTTGAGCAAAACATTCGAAACCCACGATGTTTGTTACCCAACAGGATCCAAAATACTATTTTTTCTTGAATATGATTTCAGTGTGAGTTTTATCAAAAATCCCATGTTACTTAAAAAAATTTCGAAGCAAACTTGTCACTGACTACACTGGTCAAACAAGTAATTTCTATTACAATTACTCACCTTATGTTTAGGTTGATATGTAACGAAATTCATTAAACCACCCCAAAAGCCTTTTAAAAGAAGCCCTTCGATACTTCTTTACAAGTATTCGATTGTAATTCATGGGAACATACACAAGTTGTTGATTATCTCTCTTGATAATTAACGAAGCAATCTTTGCCCGGGGTTTTAACCGCCTTCGTGTCAAATTGAATTTTTGACATCACTGAATATCCAAAGTTTTTTAAATTGCTTCTCATATTTATTCTTTCACACACGAAACACACGAAATCCTTGAGGTTCGGAGTAACAACAACTCAGGCTGATGATTTCCAGAATCTGGAAAATGACTTTACTTTGAAACCTTAAAGTAAAAGAGCCTTACCTCCATCCAAAGGGTTCTGACGGTTATTATTCTATTAGGGAAAATAGTCCAGCCTGTTTGAGGGGACTGTTCGAATTCTTTGTGGGTTTTGAGGAGACGTGACAATTACTTTATCACGCATGGTTACTTTTTCATCATCATGGCACGACTTTCACGGTGACACATCACAGATCATTAAATGCTTATCCCGCTTTGATTTCAAAATCCAGAGTTACATATAAATGGGGATTCAAGGGTTCATTTTCAGTTTACGCTTTCATATTCCCAAATTTTCTCTGATAAAATCCAAGTCTCAAACCCTAACAATGGTGACTGCTAATCCAGATGCAACTCTGTCTCACACCACAAATGACGTAACCTCATTGCCAATAATGATGATTCGGGGTAAAAACTACCAAGTTGAAGCAAATGTCTCTCTATATCATGAAGAACTAAAGATGCTTGTTGTTTCTCTAAAAAGCTTTGTATTATCTAAAGTCATTTTCAACTCATTCTCTGTTCCTCTTTCATGACTGTCTCAAGCTGGATCAACAACTACTTACTCGAAAGCTTTGGATGCAGTTCTGTTTAATCTAGTGACTGATAAGAAGGTTAGACTCTCAAAGAAGCTATTCTGCCAAGTTCTTGATATCCCTAATTCTCCGCCATATGTCACTTTTACTTTCCCACAAATTGTTCACATGTTCAATGAAATGGGTCATCAACCCCAATTATCCAAGACAAGTGATTTCAAGAAGTGGGGTCTTCCAAGTTTTTTGAATTTTCTATTTGGTATTTTCCTAAGATGTTTAACTGGAAGAACTGTTGCGTTAGACAAGGGGAGAATGGAGGTTTATGCTATGGTCACAGGCTTATATTATGATCTTCAAGTTGATTACTCTACTCAGTTATGGAAAGAGTTCTTGAAGAGTATTGAGAACACAAATGCTCTTCATGGCATTTCGTGTGCCCGATACTGGAGCTTGATTCTACAATATTTCTATGAGAATGAGGGGATTCTGGTTCCTGCAGATGAAGAGAAAGTTTTGTTACATGTGTATAGTTGTCTGAAGGATGAAACTGATGATACTGAAGAGTTTCCAGTTGTTGCTCGGATTCCGGATGCCATGCTTAAAAGAGTTGATCCTACCAACACAGTTCTAGTCACTTACTTGCAAACCATTGATACTTCTGTTAAAACTGGAGTTCTTTTGGCAAGAGAAGAAGATACGAAGACTAAGTGTTCGAAGAAGGATGCTGCTGAATCTTCTGAGAAACAAGTGAAAGAAACTAAATCTACAAAGAGTCAGAAGAAGTTACCGATTACAGAATCCAAGACAAGAAAACTTGAAGTTTTTGTTGTTGATAGTCCATCAACTCAAAAGGAAATCATTCCTTCGAAGACTGGTGTCTTTCGTAGAATCAAGATGAAGTCCAAACATAAGAGTCGATCACCCCTTACAAATGTTCTCTGAAAACCACATGTGTCGCATCAAGTACTTCTCTTTTGTGAGATTCCTATACCTGCTCCACCTCTTCTAAGAAGCGAAGGGCAACTGATATGGTCAAACACATATCAAAGAAGAAGAAGAAAAGTAAGGTCATGATTTCCTCTGAGTCTACTACTGATGAAAATGGAATAATTCCAGAGACTCTAGAAGTCGATCTTCAGAAAGACTTTTCTCATCCTGCACCAACTGTTGTTATACCACCTGAAGATTCGCTTGCCAAGTCAGTTTCTAAGGAAGCACGAACTTCTGACATTTTTGTAAACGTATCTCATACGGATGCAAATGTCATAATGGGTGAGGATGCTTCTCATAAAGGAGTCCAAGGTAAAACTTCGGATGTTACCCCATACATTATTGTTTCTTTACCTCCACAACTCACACCTATAATTCCTACGACATCCACAACTGATACTCCTACCTTTGAAAACATTATCAAACAACCAATTACATCTCTTTTTTCTTCACAATACCACAACTTCACCAATTCAAGATTCTTCTTTTATGGAAACTGAACATGAGTCCGAAGGTTTTGGAGGGACATTTGAAAATCTGGAGTTTGATGAAGAAGAAACTTACTTCCCAGATCACATGCTCATGACAATGAAATAGTTCAAGATATTGAATAAAAAGCTCAATTCAATTCTTCAATCTCAGGCTGATCTTGGGGGAGGAAATTCAGTGACCAGTCTAGAAGTAGATGGTGTGTTAAAGATGCTTGAAGGGAGGATTTCTTCAAAGGTTTCAGGAATGATAAAGGATTCTGAGTCTCGTCTCCTGGAGAAAATTGATCTTTGTGATCATAGTAATGAGATGAGGGTCAATGCTCAGAAATCTACTTTTGAAGGTGACCTGAAAGAATTAAAATTGGTGGCAAAGGAACGACATGTTTTATTTGTTCAAGATGTGAAGAAAGTGAGAGAAGATGTGAATTATAAACTCCAAAATCTTAGACAAGACATGGAGAAAGAGATTGCAAATGTCTGTACGGAATTTGGATCTCTCAATCAAAAGGTGGACATAATCTGTGATGCAGTTACCAAATTTTCCAAGTTGTACGAAAGTCTGAGTCCTCAAATTGCTCAACTTTCTACAACAGAGAACATGAATTTTATGGAGGTTTTCACAATGTTAAAGGAGCTTAAAACCTTATCTTCAACACCTGCGTCGTCTTCTCTGCTATCCTCTGAAGATCTTATCCATAAATTTTCTAAATTCGAAGCCTTTCTTCTTCAACAATTGGCTCCTCTTTCACGTATATCCATCCTTCTTCCCACAATGAATGCCCCACCTGTAAGTACAGGGGTGCAAGGGGGAGAAAGGAAAATCGAAGGTTGGAGGCGAAGATGCGAAAGGTGTTTCTTTCGAAGATCCCAACAACGAAGCCAGTGATAGCAACTTTTGGTCCTATCTCCTCAACAATAGTAACAACTATGCCAATCACAAGACCAATTTCGAAAGGAATTGTGATTGGTAAATCTATTGAGACTGGTGGGAGTGATTCGAAGACAAAAGATGTGATTGAAGAATCAGCTTCGAAGGCAAGGGGAAAGTCAATACTTATTGAAAAATCTAAAGAAGAGAAGAAGGTAGAGGCTGAGGCAGAAGTGGAAAAGATGAGGATGATTCAAAGTATAATGACTCAAAGGGCTAGTGATCCTCCTGGCATGAACAAGGGTGGTCCATCAAAGCACTAAAATTATGAAACAATTGAAGCCAAGGTTGCATTCAATCACATGTATTCGTTTGAAAAAAAGCCAAAATAGAGTTATATTGTCACGAATATGGATGCAAGCCAGTTGGACTTTCCAATTAACGAAATGATGTTCATCAAGCCTCAGTTTAAAGTAGAAAGCAAGTTCAAGGAAAAGGATGAAGGAATGCAAATGAAAATCAGGTTTCATGCGGTTCTTGCGAAGCCAGCTAAAGAAGTATGGTCACTGAGAATGTTAAACAAGGTCATAAGCATAAACAAGGATGTGGTTTTTGAAAACATAGTCCAAAACATGAAGTATGTAGTGACCAGAGCAAATGGGAATGTGTGCGAATTTACAACTGTTGACTTTCCTTTGATGAACTTGTATGATCTTATACAAGTTGCATTATTGCTGAAGGAAATGTCTTTTTCATATCTTCAGAACACAGACACTGATGAGTACAAGCTGGGAGTTACTCACATCAAGATTTTTATTGAAAATTATTATGAATGCTTAGCATTGATGGATGTGGAGTTGGCTACAGCTCAAGGTCTGGAAATTACAACACCCATGGCTCCTTCGAAGACACAAGCAAACTTAAAGAAATATGCTGATGGTGAAATCTGCTTAAAGCCTTTTGGTTTAGTCTTCTCTGGGAAGGACAAGTCAGGAAAATCAAAATGATTTTTGTTCTAGGCGAGTGAGGTCGAAAGATATTCAACTTTGCAATATACGAACTTAATTGTTCGTATGAATCATTGCAAGAAAAATAACGAAGGAGACAATAAGGAACTGAAGAAGATTATCTCAAGGTATATTGAGATACGAAGAGTAATGTTGTACTCCATTCAACTGCTTACAAACTTAAGTCTTCAACTCTGTTTACAAAGGGGGAGAATGTAAGGGTATTTTGATTGTAATGAGTCGAAGCCTTTTGTATACTCTTCGTATGGTCTGTAATATATTTTACTAGGGCATGTTTGATTCAAAGCTTAAGTGTTTAGCCTTAGTATATTTTTTGTACACTTTATGTATCCTATAAATAAGATCGTTTACTAGAGTTAGATAACTGAAACAAAATTGTCTATTCTCTCTATAAAAACCTTTAAAGCGTAACTGAGCTGAAGTGTGACATCCCCAAAATCACGGCCAGAAAAGACCGGTTTTGTTTATACTTTATTTCAAAATCAGAGTTATCTTTTAATAAATGGTTTGCGGAATTTGTCCCAAAACAATAATATGATAAAGATTTATCAAAAGCATTTCCATAGAAATGTATTCATTAAGAGACTCGGGATGTCATGTTCGTACAGATCAAAAGTATAAACAGTACAATATAAGCCTTACTACATTATTTCATATCTACAGGCCTATATCCGTAATCCCTCGTCCAAAACATCACACCTATGCTCATGCGCCACTACCTGTAATACATAAAACTGAGTGGGTCAGGCTTGGGAGCCTGGTGAGCACATAGGGTTTTCAACCCACAATAAATAAGTTTATTAATTTCATCAATCAACAATAACCCGATTACCCGTTCCCGTTATCCTCACTTTACGTCCCTAAACACCTATCATAAGGGACCTAGCCTAAGGATTATCATCGGGACGGACACTACTGCTAAGGGGATTCCTCAGCAATAAATGTCCTAATAGGCAACCATGTGGGGGATGGAGTACACCGGTGAACACATCGTTCACAACACCTACAGGTTGCGAACCTGCTAGTGTTCCACTGGACTGTCTAGAAGAGTCCGTGGTCGTCATCTATACTCCGCTAGATGACTGGATCAACAACAACAACATCGAGGCCTCTCATCATTTTATCACACATCACCTATTACATCTACCCATGTTTTACCCCAACATTTTCGTAGATATAAAATACATATACAGTTTAAATCATTGAAAACATGTATAACAACGTTCATCTAGCATAGATAGCAAGTATTCAGATAATATGCACACATAGCACGTAATTTATATAAAATACTTCATATCTATGTGTAAGTTGAAGGTAACTATGCACTCACCGGAAAAGGTGGTGATTCCGAACTCAGACAGCGCTTCGCTTCTTAAAAAGAATTTTTCTTCGACGAAACCTAGTATTATTACCACTAGAGTTTAGTTTATTATTCGTCGAGACTAATTAATAGTCTAGCTATTATTATTATTATATAAGCGTCAAAAAAAATACTTATATAACCCATAATAATAGCCCAAGTATTTATTATAAGTTCCTAATAACGTTACTATAATTAAATAAAAGTTATATTAAAAATAGCGTAGGCGTAGCTCACTTACAGCGGGTTTTATAGAAAACCGGGCTTTGCTTGGAGCAGCGTTCCCGAGCCGAAAAGCTCTTCTTCTCGGAGCCTTCGAGCACTCCGGGGCTTCCGCCTCGTGCTAGGGAGGTTCCCTAGGCTTTTCGGGGGATTTCGGGGCTAGAGAGAGGTTCTAGAGAGAGAGAGAGAGAGTAAAGAGAAGAAAGAATGGGAAAGGTGTGAAGAAAATGAGGGTGGGAGAGGTGGTATTTATAGGGTGAAATGTGGCTGAACTTGGTGCCACATGTCACCATCTGGTGGCAAGCCTTGGGGAGAAAGCAATGGCCAAGATTGTGCCACATCACCCATTTTCGCACAGCACACTTCCGACTTCTAAAATCCGTAACTTTCACATACGACCTCCGTTTTTGACGTTCTTTATATCCACGCGTAGGTAATAATAAGATCTACAACTTTCATTTTGACACCGTCAGCTAATTCTCGACCGATCTTAAATTTAACAGTACAAGGAGATTATACTGTTAAACGTCTGCGTAAAATTAATAACTTCTACATACGGACTCTGTTTTTGTCTGTCTTTTTACCGTTGATTTCCTATTAATTAGATCTTCAACTCTCATTTATGTTGCGTAAGCCAAAAACCGCTCGAACTAAAATTCGAGTTTCAGGCCGTGCACTGCTAAGCCGAATCTTAGAAAAATCATAACTTCTTCATACGAAGTCAGATTTGGGCGTTCTTTTTATCGATGTTCTTAGTTTAACATATTCTACGACTTTTGTTTAGATTGCTAAGGCTAAAAAGTCTTCTATCGTAAATTCACTATTTACGTTTCCCGGTGTCGTGCCGGTTTTGTCGTAAAACTTCGGCGGGCCATAACTTCTTCTTTATAGCTCGGATTTCGGCATTCTTTATATGCACGGAAACCTTGAGACATATTCTACAAATTTATGTAGAGATATCGGGATTATCTCACACTTTAATTTTGACGCTCATTTTTATTCTTTATTAATTATACATTTATAATTAAATAATAAACACATAAACACACATAATTCACATAATACTCAAATATTTCATATTTATTACTTCTAAAAGAGTTACAATAGTTGACCTAGACTATTACATTGACAAAAATTCTTAGCCCTGAAAACCCGGGCGTTACAATTCTCACCCCCTTAGGATGATTCCGTCCCGGAATCATGCATCAGCAAACAGATGTGGATAGCGACTCATCATGTCATCCTCTGTTTCCCAAGTGAGATTCGGCCCATTCGAATGTTTCCATCAGACTAGCACCAAGTCGACCATGGGTACAGGTAAGGGTTCTAAACTCCCATACGGTTTTTGATGTTGTGCCTTAACCCTCGCACATGTTACGCACTCAGCCACATACTTCGCAACATCGAGCTTCATCGTCGGCCACCAGTAGTAGGGTTTTAGGTCCCTATACATTTTAGTGCTACCGGGATGAATCGAGTACATGGTCTTGTGTGCTTCTTCCATTAGAAGATCTCTTATTCCTCCCGTCTTAGGTACCCAAATTCGATCTTGGAATACCTTCAGTCCTCGACTGTTCGTACCGAACACTAACGTTTTTCCCAAACGTTCTTCCTTTCGGTCATTCTTTTCTAAGGCTTCTTCTTGAGCTTTCCTGATACTTTCCACAATCGTCGAGACGACTTCAATTCTTAACGCTCTTGGCCTTCTTCTTTCAAGATTGACTTTCCGACTGAGAGCATCAGCAACAATATTTGCTTTACCTGGGTGGTAAAGTATCTCACAGTCATAGTCCTTGAGAAGTTCTAGCCAGCGTCGTTGCCTCATGTTCAACTCCTTCTGATTAAAGAGATACTGGAGACTCTTATGATCAGTGAAGAGCTTGCACTTCGTGCCGTAGAGGTAATGCCTCCATATCTTTAAGGCGAATACTACCGCTGCCAACTCCAGATCATGAGTGGGGTAGTTCTTTTCGTGCTCTTTCAATTGTCGAGATGCGTATGCTATCACCTTTTCTCTTTGGGTCAGAACACAACCTAACCCGACTCCAGATGCATCACTATAAACTGTGAAATCTTCGACTCCATCGGGTAGAGAAAGTATCGGCGCTTCACATAACTTCTTCTTTAGCTTCTCGAACGCCTCATCATGTTTCTCACTCCATGTATACGTAGCTCCTTTATGGGTCAAAGCTGTTAATGGAGCAGCTATCAAAGAAAAGCCTTGGATAAATCGTCGGTAATATCCGGCTAATCCTAGAAAGCTTCGAATCTCCGTGGGATTCTTCGGACGTTCCCACTTCATTACAGCTTCGATCTTGGCAGGGTCAACCATTATTCCTTCTTGGTTAACAACATGACCCAAGAATTGGACTTCCCGTATCCAAAAGTCGCATTTGGAGAACTTTGCAAAAAGCTTCTCCTTCTTTAACACCTCCAACACTTCTCGTAGATGCTTGCCATGCTCCTCCTGGCTTTTCGAGTAAATGAGAATGTCGTCGATGAACACTATCACAGATTTATCGAGGAATGGTTTACAAACCCTATTCATCAAATCCATGAATGCTGCGGGAGCATTGGTTAGTCCGAACGACATAACCAAGAACTCGTAGTGTCCATATCTTGTTCTGAATGCAGTCTTCTCAATATCCTGCTCTCTCACCTTCAGCTGATGATATCCTAACCTAAGATCGATCTTTAAGAAGTAGCTCGAACCTTGCAGCTGATCGAATAGATCATCAATCCTCGGTAATGGATACTTGTTCTTCACCGTTGCCTTATTCAACTCTCGGTAGTCTATGCACATCCTCATGCTTCCGTCCTTCTTCTTCACGAATAACACCGGAGCTCCCCAGGGTGATGAACTAGGTCGAATAAAACCGCTATCCAACAGCTCCTGAAGTTGCATCATGAGCTCCTTCATCTCCGTCGGTGCTAATCGGTAAGGTGCCTTTGCTATCGGTGTTGTTCCTGGTAATAAGTCTATACGAAATTCTACTTGCCTATCAGGTGGTAATCCAGGAAGATCTTCGGGAAAGACTTCCGGATAATCGCACACAACCGGTATATTCTGCACCTCTTTCTTTTCTTTCTTAGCATCGATTACGAATGCCAAGTACGATGCACATCCCTTGGACAAACATTTCCTAGCTTTCATCAAGGATATGATTCCAGAACTCACTCTGCGTTTGTCCCCGTACACCATAAATGATTCCTTTCCGGGTGGGTTTATCCTAACTATCTTCTTTCGGCATAATATCTCGGCATCGTTGGCGCTAAGCCAATCCATACCCAAAACGATGTCGAAACCGTTTAACTCTATGGGTAATAGTTCCTCCTGGAATTCGTTTCCGTTTAGGTCAATGACGATGTTCCTAATACGATTACTAACAGGTACGAATTTGCCACTGGCAACTTCTACAATTAGGGCGTTATCAAGTTTTTCTACAGGTAATGCTAATTTCGCACTAAATTTATGCGACACAAAGGAGTAGTTGGCTCCGGAATCAAACAGTATATTTGCAGGCAAACCATTTACAAGAAAGGTACCTGAAGCGACGTCTGCTGCCTCCTTTGCAGCCTCGAGCGTCATCTGGAAGGCTCTCGCCTTCGGCTTTGGTGGTATGTTGGGTCTTCCTGCCTCCTTCTTCTTCGGGCAGTCCTTCAAAATGTGCCCTTCTTCATTACACCCATAACAGGCCTTCTGGTTAAGAGTGCATTCATTGGCATAGTGCCCAGGCTTTCCGCATTTGTAACAAGTGACCCCTCCATCACACTTCCCAGAGTGCTTCTTCTTGCACTTGTCACACCACTTTGCTTCTGATCCTCCTCCTCTCGAACTAGACTTCGAGAATCTACCTTTCTTACCGGACCTCGAGGATCCGTCAAATTTCCGTTTCTCTCCCACTTCCGCTCTCTCCAGACCCTTTTCTCGTATCTGGGTCTCCACATTCTTAGCAGCCCAGATGGCAGCTTTCAAAGTGGTAGTTTGCTTGACCATTGGGCCGAAGTCCGCTGGTAATCCGAGGGCAAATTTGTTAACCTTGGAGAGTTCAGTTGGGACGAGGTGAGGAACAAGCTTCATTTTCTCAGTAAAGCTTGCAGCGTATTCAGTAACGCTCATTCTTCCCTTCTTCAGATTCTGGAATTCGTTGCTAATCTCCAGAAGATCCTGCTCAGAGCAGTATTGCATCTTCAACTGTACCAGAAAATCCTCCCACGACATTTTGCTTGCTTCACCTTTGGGCATTGAATCAGCTAATAGCTTCCACCAGCTTAGTACTCTAGATTTCAATAGAGGAACTGCAAGAGCAGTCTTCTGCCTATTGCTACACTCGCAACTCTCAAACATTGTCTCCATCTCAGAGATCCAGTTCATGACTTCCACCGGCGTCGGGCTTCCGGATAGACTCGGTGGCTTGGATGCCATGAAATCCTTGTATTTGCATCCACGTCCATCATTTCCTCCATCCTGGTGGTTTTGCCTAACTATCGGTGGGTTGGCTTGACCAATAGTCCCACTGTAGTTTCCTTCTTCAGTCTGCCCTTCATTCAACTCGGGCTGTTCGAGCTGAATAGTCGCTTCCTCTCGATTTTGCTGGAGCAAACGCCTGGTTTCCTCCATTTGACGATCCAACATTGCCTGGATCATCGCTTGCACTCCGGCCATCGTTATTGGTCCGGCGGCGGCTTCCACAACTGGTATTTGCTCGATCACGGGGGGTTGGTGTCCGTTCCCATTTGCGTTTACGTTTCCGCTACGGGTCCTTACCATCTTGATCTATATACCGAATAAAGTGGATTTAGATCTTTATTTAGGAGAGACGTTTTAAATCATCCTTATCACTCCGAAACGTTTACATGCTAGTTCTAATATCGTAGTCGTACGTTTAGAATCCTAAACACATAAGGTTCCAGATCCGGTCGGCAACAGACCATAGATCCCGAACAAAATAACAGCATATCATGCATAAAACATTTAGCACATAAAAGCATTTTAGGCACAATTCCTAAAATAAGCTAGTGATCACACCTCACAATCATCGCTTAGCATTCTAAGTTTAAGTCTAGAAATCCTACAAATTCCTAGTTCGCTTAAACTAATGCTCTGATACCAACTGTGACATCCCCAAAATCACGGCCAGAAAAGACCGGTTTTGTTTATACTTTATTTCAAAATCAGAGTTATCTTTTAATAAATGGTTTGCGGAACTTGTCCCAAAACAATAATATGGTAAAGATTTATCAAAAGCATTTCCATAGAAATGTATTCATTAAAAGACTCGGGATGTCATGTTCGTACAGATCAAAAGTATAAATAGTACAATATAAGCCTTACTACATTATTTCATATCTACAGGCCTATATCCGTAATCCCTCGTCCAAAACATCACACCTATGCTCATGCGCCACTACCTGTAATACATAAAACTGAGTGGGTCAGGCTTGGGAGCCTGGTGAGCACATAGGGTTTTCAACCCACAATAAATAAGTTTATTAATTTCATCAATCAACAATAACCCGATTACCCGTTCCCGTTATCCTCACTTTACGTCCCTAAACACCTATCATAAGGGACCTAGCCTAAGGATTATCATCGGGACGGACACTACTGCTAAGGGGATTCCTCAGCAATAAATGTCCTAATAGGCAACCATGTGGGGGATGGAGTACACCGGTGAACACATCGTTCACAACACCTACAGGTTGCGAACCTGCTAGTGTTCCACTGGACTGTCTAGAAGAGTCCGTGGTCGTCATCTATACTCCGCTAGATGACTGGATCAACAACAACAACATCGAGGCCTCTCATCATTTTATCACACATCACCTATTACATCTACCCATGTTTTACCCCAACATTTTCGTAGATATAAAATACATATACAGTTTAAATCATTGAAAACATGTATAACAACGTTCATCTAGCATAGATAGCAAATATTCAGATAATATGCACACATAGCACGTAATTTATATAAAATACTTCATATCTATGTGTAAGTTGAAGGTAACTATGCACTCACCGGAAAAGGTGGTGATTCCGAACTCAGACAGCGCTTCGCTTCTTAAAAAGAATTTTTCTTCGACGAAACCTAGTATTATTACCACTAGAGTTTAGTTTATTATTCGTCGAGACTAATTAATAGTCTAGCTATTATTATTATTATATAAGCGTCAAAACAAATACTTATATAACCCATAATAATAGCCCAAGTATTTATTATAAGTTCCTAATAACGTTACTATAATTAAATAAAAGTTATATTAAAAATAGCGTAGGCGTAGCTCACTTACAGCGGGTTTTATAGAAAACCGGGCTTTGCTTGGAGCAGCGTTCCCGAGCCGAAAAGCTCTTCTTCTCGGAGCCTTCGAGCACTCCGGGGCTTCCGCCTCGTGCTAGGGAGGTTCCCTAGGCTTTTCGGGGGATTTCGGGGCTAGAGAGAGGTTCTAGAGAGAGAGAGAGAGAGTAAAGAGAAGAAAGAATGGGAAAGGTGTGAAGAAAATGAGGGTGGGAGAGGTGGTATTTATAGGGTGAAATGTGGCTGAACTTGGTGCCACATGTCACCATCTGGTGGCAAGCCTTGGGGAGAAAGCAATGGCCAAGATTGTGCCACATCACCCATTTTCGCACAGCACACTTCCGACTTCTAAAATCCGTAACTTTCACATACGACCTCCGTTTTTGACGTTCTTTATATCCACGCGTAGGTAATAATAAGATCTACAACTTTCATTTTGACACCGTCAGCTAATTCTCGACCGATCTTAAATTTAACAGTACAAGGAGATTATACTGTTAAACGTCTGCGTAAAATTAATAACTTCTACATACGGACTCTGTTTTTGTCTGTCTTTTTACCGTTGATTTCCTATTAATGAGATCTTCAACTCTCATTTATGTTGCGTAAGCCAAAAACCGCTCGAACTAAAATTCGAGTTTCAGGCCGTGCACTGCTAAGCCGAATCTTAGAAAAATCATAACTTCTTCATACAAAGTCAGATTTGGGCGTTCTTTTTATCGATGTTCTTAGTTTAACATATTCTACGACTTTTGTTTAGATTGCTAAGGCTAAAAAGTCTTCTATCGTAAATTCACTATTTACGTTTCCCGGTGTCGTGCCGGTTTTGTCGTAAAACTTCGGCGGGCCATAACTTCTTCTTTATAGCTCGGATTTCGGCATTCTTTATATGCACGGAAACCTTGAGACATATTCTACAAATTTATGTAGAGATATCGGGATTATCTCACACTTTAATTTTGACGCTCATTTTTATTCTTTATTAATTATACATTTATAATTAAATAATAAACACATAAACACACATAATTCACATAATACTCAAATATTTCATATTTATTACTTCAAAAAGAGTTACAATAGTTGACCTAGACTATTACATTGACAAAAATGCTTAGCCCTGAAAACCCGGGCGTTACATGAAGTGAAGATATTATTTACATCGTGTGTTCAATTACTGATTGATTCATAAACGTTTACTCTGATTCACTTCTTATTCGATTTCTTGTTCCATCACAATTTATATATATATATATATATATATATATATATATATATATATATATATATATATATATATATATATATATATATATATATAAACCATACATAGCATTAGCTTCAAACAAACACTAATACTGAAACATCCCGAATATATAGTCAAAAAATTTCGTTTTTTATTCATTAAATAAACCATAAATAACATTGTAATGTAATCATCATAAAGCATGTATCAAAATATCAAAGTCTAAAATATCCCAGGCTGAAAACTGTGGTGTGTACCATGCAGTCATCCCGAACTCTTCCCCATGCTACCTGAAGTACCTAAAACCAAAACTGAAAACTGTAAGCACGAAGCTTAGTGAGTCTCCCCAAACTATCACATGTAATACACATAATCATATACTTCAAACATTAGGCCTAGCTCGTTATATCGGGGCCCTCCCGACATCATATGAATCCAGCATCAGGCCCCGCCTGGCATCGAGCCCCACTCTGTATACATATATGTTTCTACTAGGCCCCGCTTGTCTCTGGGCCCCTCCCGCTATACACATGCAAACATATAATCATAATTAAGATAGTACATAACAAGCAAACACATCACTATAACTACTAGTCTCAAGGCCCCGCCTATCTTGAGCCCTGTCCCTTCTCTGCTACAAATGAGATATGAAACCATGTCCACACTTAGCTACTAATGAGATACGGGCCCCTGCCCACACTCATCTCCTACCAGGCACATACAAGTATCACAAAGACAACAAGTATAATTAAGCTTGAATTCCTTCCTCGGATACCACCCACCATCGAACCGCATTTCGGTAACATACATATAAACCTTTCTCGGGCCTCGCCCGACATCGGACAGAAATCTGAAACATATAAACTACATCGGGCTAACCCCAGAATTGGATCTAAATTTGGTATACAATTACATACATAAACGGGTCGACATTGGTGCCTTCGACCCGTTCCTACTGGAGAAAACTCACATTATAAGCTGACATCCTGTTGGTTCTTCTCTGGCTGCTAATTTGAAATTCTCCAAACTGCTCCTCCTTCGGCTCCCCAAGATATCAGTACGAAAATGACACTTATTCCTAAAATGCCCTCAAAAGTCAAACTAAGTCAACCTTAGTCAATGTCAATGGTCAACGTCAATGCTTCGAGTTGACTTAGCTCACGTAGTTGCTCCTTCAACTCACCGAGTTTCTTAAATCAGAATCCTAAAATTGTGATCAAACTCGTCGAGTCAATCCCTGACTCGTCGAATTCCCTGGCTACTCATGGTTGCGTTTTATCGACTCAACTCATCGAGTCACTATTCAGGCTCATCGAGTTCTAGCATGAACAGAAACGTGACAACTCACTTCGACTCTACGAGTCCCTCCATGGACTCATCGACACCCTGAGTCAGTTTGGGCCATCATAACTTATCAAGCCCTCTACACTTCAGATCTACACTCCAAACTCCTTATACACTCTGGAAACACTATTAGAGGGGTAAAGCTTCCAACTTAACCCGTTAATACCTTTCCTACAAGGGTTAAGCTCAAATCCTAAGTCCTTAAGACATAGATTTTTGTCCAAAAGCCATAGTATTTCAAACTAAGGCATACTAACACAGATCCAGGCCTTAGATATAGTTCTCTCTCGTAAAGTCTCTGACTTTTCTTCCATTCATGAAGTTTTGGGGCTTAAAAGGCCATAACAACATCCTTAGGGTTTGCATGGGACTCCAATGGTATCAAGTTTGCACTGTTATGCCTTTACAAATCTTAATGCCTCTAGATCTGAAAGTATAATTGTCACACACCAAAACCAAGAACGGCGAAAACGTTCTGCGGTGGAGGACTTTATGTACAGTATCACAACATAGTATATAATAGTAAAAAAAGTAAACAACATCATCCATTGCATTAAATAGATAATTTTAATACAAGTGTGTTTTGTAGTATATAAGACACCAAAACATAAATCACAATATAAGATGAGTCTTGAATGCGCTCCATCTTCCAAAAAGCTGTCATCGGTACCTATCTACTGATGACCTGAGAATATAAGTTATTTTGAAAGAGTTTATCACCATTAAAGCTGGTGAGTTCATAAGTATTTAGTGTCTATGTTTGTATCAAAATGTTTGAACCATTGTTTGAAGTACAAGTTTGTAAACGTTCGTAGTAAAAGTATGTGAATGTTTGTAAGTGTTTGTAAAAGTTTGTAACCCCTAGAAAATCCTATATTTTCTACTAAAAGTAGCCTTCTACCAAGGCAAAACTCTTTTGTGTGTTTGTTTCTTGTAAAAGTGTGTAAAGTTCCCAAGTATAACTATCATTATCAAAATATAGTTTGTACATTAATGTTTAAGTGAAGTGATCACCAAATAAATGTAAAGGGTAAATTAATGTAGTACTGTAGTGTTGTATTTTAGGAACTACTTTTGTACTATCTACCTTAAAACAGATTTATATCAAGGTATTTTGTGATTAATTGTACCATACTATCGACTGGAAAACACGACAATGTAAGTCATCAAAAGATATGACATTTGGCACCCGAAGACCTGCAGGTCCCATTATCGCTAGCAGCAAGGTGTAGGATAGTCAATCTAGTATAGATCTATATGCAAACTCATGCTCTCCCTCCAGGAGATTCTGATTACAACTCGGGCCATGAAAATGAAGGCATGCTCCAATACAGTGGATCACATTTATGTTATAGTATACTTGTATGTTCTCATCATAGTATCGTTGTATATGTTCTCATCCTATTTTAGTTGTATATGTTTTTATCATAGTATAGTTGTATACGTTCTCATCCTAGTATAGTTGTATATGTTCTCATAATAATAAGTAATGACTCATAAATGAACTGACTCTTGTATGCTTCATTGAACTAGAAGTAGTAAGTAGTATAACTCTAAACTATACCTATTATAGTTTATTAGTAAACTTGTTTTTATGACTGAATGTACTGAACTGAGATAAAAGTATTTATATCTACACATATATACCTAATACGTAACTAAGGATTCAACGACACTCGGACAAACAATTGGGTACTTTCAGACCACAACCAAACAAGGACAAGAAGTAAAGTGGGTTATCTCTCCTAAGTCCTTCAAACCTTATTTATATAACTATATATTCGGTAGATATGGTTTTAACAATATATAAATTTGGAAACTGTAAAAGAAAGGTTTAGCATACAAAAGTAAATTTGATAAAGAGTTTGATATGTAAAATAGTTTGATAGACAGTTTGAAGTCATTTGTTTGGTAAAACAGTTTATAGTATGAAAAATCTGTTGGTATACTAGTTATTAATCACTTGTGACTGATCTAATAACTAACATGGTTCAAATTGTATCCCCCCGCCCCCATAAAGCATTTAAAAACATTTAAAAGCATTTCAAAGGTTGATTAAGGGGTATGAACTCACTTGATTGAAGTGGTTGTTTTGAAGTAGTCCAGAGAACAATTGAGCAGAACTTCGACTAGAGAGAGTTGAAATCTCTGGATTTTCATGGATCTCGGGAGTGTAGGACTTCCTTTGAGACTTGAGTATGAACAACCAGGGCATCGGGAAGGCTTATCGAGGTAATCATGCAAAGTAACGACACTTAGATAGTAAGAGATGAGCACCAAACCCAACACCCTTAAACTTCTATTTATAGGGGCTGATTTGGGATCTCACATCATGAGTTTTGGATTGCTCACGTCGTGAGGCTTAGTCAGCATGATCCTCTTCGACGAGTTAACGTGTCTCACACTCTGGAACCCATCAATCACGAAATCAAGTCGTGAGCATGGTTCCCTCACATCGTGAGGCTGAGTTAGCCTCGGGTTTTGTGTCCCGAACTTGTAAAATCCGTAACTTTTGTGTACGAGCTCCGATTTCAACTTTCTTTATATTCACGCGTAGGTGTGAAAAGGCTCTACAACTCTCGTTAAACTCTGTCGGCAGATTTTGAATTTATTTTTATTATATTATTTTTAACAGATCGGGCCTAGAAAACTCCGTTTAAATCCCATAACTCCTTCATCTGAATTCTATTTTCATCAGACTTTTTACTGTTGTACTCCTATTGTCGGGGTTTTCAACTTTCATTTAGGTTGTGTCGGCTAAAGACCGCTCGGTTTCTATTTCAAGGTTTTAGCTGTCTACTGTTAGGTCAGAAACTTCGAAAATTCATAACTTCCTCATACGAAGTAAGATTTGGGTGTTTTTTTTATGTATGTTCATGGTTTAATGATATCTACGACTTTCATTTAGATACCTAAGGTTAAAAAGTATTTTATTGAAAGTTCTTGTTTTATGCTTAACATCGCTTTACCGGTAGCGTTATGAATCTTAGATTGGTCATAACTCCTTCGTTATAGCTAGGATTTTAGTGTTCTTTATATTTTTTGGAAAACTTATCACGATATCTACCACATAGTGTACCCAAATAGAGCTTTTTGAACATTTCATTTTCGATGATATTATTATTACTCTACAAAGAGGTTACAAGACTCGACTTTTAGTAATTACATTGACCTGAAATAACGGGTTGTCACATCATCCCCCTGTTACAGGGGATTTCGTCCTGAAATTAGAGTTTAAGCAAATAAGTAGTTACATATAACTAAGCAAATAGATGAGGATATTACAGTTTCATCTGATCCTCTCACTCTCAAGTGAATTCAAGTCCTCGCTTGGCGTTCCAGGTAACCTTCACTATCGGGATGCGGCTTGGCTTCGTCTGCTTGACCTCACGGTCCATGATCTCTACAGGTTCTTCCACGAAGTTGAGACTCTCATTGATTTTGATCTCATCGAGTGGAATTACAAGAGTCTCGTCGGACAGACACTTTTTCAAGTTAGAGACATGGAATGTAGAATGTACATTACTAAGCTCGCGGGGTAGGTTGAGTTTGTAAGCTACAAGGCCGATTCTAACGAGAATCTTGAAAGGCCCTATGTATGTTGGATTGAGGTTCCCACGCATTTCGAAGCGTATCAAGCCCTTCCAGGGCGAGACTTTCAAAAGAACGCGGTCTCCCACCTGGAATTCCAAAGGCTTCCTTCGTTTGTCTGCGTAGCTTTTCTGTCGGTCTCTAGAGGCCTTCAATCGTTCACGAATCTAAACGATCTTCTCTGTCGTTTCCCATATGATTTCTGGACCTGTGAGAGTGCTGTCAGGAACTTGTCCTTTAGCTAGCTAGGTGTCACCCACCTCAGCCCAGCATAGAGGGGATCTGCACTTCCGACCATAAAGGGCTTTCAATGGAGCAACTTTGATGCTCGTGTGATAACTGTTATTGTAGGAAAATTCGAAAAGGGGCTAGTGAGTATCCTATGCTTTCCCAAAGTCGATCACATAGGCTCTCAACATATCTTCTAGTGTTTGGATATTCCTCTCACTTTGTCCGTTTGTTTGAGGATGGTAGGCTGTACTCGTGTCCATCCTTGTTCCAAGGGAACTTTGTAGTGACTGTCAGAACCTTGAAGTGAACCTACTATCTCTGTCCGAGATAATGGATATAGGAACACCATACAGTCTTATGATTTCCCTAATGTATGTTCTCGTAAGCTTCTCCATCTTGTCAGTTTCTTTGATAGGCAGGAAGTGTGCAGACTTGGTCAATCTATGGACGATGACCCATATGGTATCAAGTCCACCCGTTGTGTTGGGCAATTTGGTTATGAAATCCATAGTGATGCGCTCCCACTTCCATTATGGAATCTCTGGTTGTTGCAGCAAACTGGAGGGTTTCTGGTATTCGACCTTAATCTTTGCGTAAGTAAGGCATTTACTCACGAAGGTAGCAATCTCTGCTTTCATGTTAGGCCACCAGTATAACTTTTTAAGATCCAGATACATCTTATCTGAACCTGGGTGAACGGAATACCGAGTGTTGTGTGCCACGATCATGACCAAGTCTCGGAGGCCATCGTGCTTTGGTGTCCGGATCCGGTCCATGAAATATAAGGCTCCACCACCCTTAGCTTCTACGTTCTTATCCATCCATCTAAGGGATTCACCCGCCAAGCTTTCAGGTTTCAAGGCTTCAAGTTGAGCCTCCTGAATTTGTGTAGACAAGTGTGACTGGATAGTCATTGTCAATGGTTTGACCCTTCGACCAGAATATT
This sequence comes from Lactuca saligna, assembly GCF_052625555.1. Lineage (NCBI taxonomy): Eukaryota > Viridiplantae > Streptophyta > Magnoliopsida > Asterales > Asteraceae > Lactuca > Lactuca saligna. The sequence goes on from NC_136424.1 coordinate 255,154,779, forward strand.
ATTTCCGACTTAGGGCGTCTGCTACTATGTTGGCTTTACCCGGATGATAACGAATTTCGCATTCGTAGTCATTGAGTAGCTCAACCCACCGTCGTTGTCTTATGTTGAGCTCCTTCTAATCTAATATGTGATGTAAACTCTTGTGGTCTGTAAAGAGCGTGCTTTTTGTACCATACAGATAGTGTCTCCAGATCTTCAGGGCAAACACAACTGTTCCTAGCTCAAGCTCGTGTGTGGTGTAGTTGACTTCGTGTGTCTTCAGTTTTCTTGAGGCATAGGCGATGATCTTACCTCGTTGCATCAGAACACAACCGAGCCCTTGGTTGTTTGCATCGCAGTATACAACGAAGTCTTCTATACCTTCAGGGAGGGATAGTATCGGTGCGGTGCATAAGGCTCGCTTCAGTGTTTGAAACGCTTTTTCTTGTTTCTCTTACCAGTCAAAGGCCACTCCTTTTGGGTCAATATAGTAAGAGGTTTCGCAATCTGGGAGAAGTTCTGTATGAACCTATGGTAGTAGCCAGAGAGACCTAGAAATTGACGAATTTCTATAAACGTCCTCGGTGCTGACCAGTTCTCAATGGCTTTAATTTTGGAAGGGTCGACATGGATTCCCTCTTCGCTAACCATGTGTCCTAAGAATTCGACTCTTCGGATCCAAAATTCACATTTAGAGAACTTTGCATAGAGCTTCTCCGTTCGTAAAGTTGCTAGAACTTGTCGCAGGTGATCGCCATGCTCTTCCTTACTTCGAGAGTAGATCAAAATGCCATCAATGAAGACGATGACGAACTGATCCAAGTAAGGACGAAATACTCTATTCATTAAGTCCATGAAAACTATAGGCGCATTGGTCAATCCGAATGGCATCACCACGAACTCGTAGTGTCTGTAACGAGTTCAGAAGGCTGTCTTTGGAAGATCCTCCTCTAGCACTCGTAACTGGTGATATCCGGACCTTAGATTAGTTTTGGAAAAGTAACCCGCCCCTTGAAGTTGGTCAAATAAATCGTCTATGCGAGGCAGAGGGTAAAGATTTTTTATTGTCGGTTTGTTGAGTTCTCTGTAGTCGATACACAAACGGAATGATCTGTCTTTCTTCTTAACAAACAAGACCAGTGCTCCCCAGGGTGAGAAGCTTGGTCTTATAAAGTCCTTGATGAGCAGTTCGTTAACTTGACCAGATAGTTCCTGCATCTTTGCTGGTGCTAATCGGTAGGGTGATTTGGCTACAGGGGTAGCTCCTGGGACTAGGTCGATTCTGAACTCAACTTGTCGTTGCGTAGGTAATCCTGGTAGTTCTTCAGGAAAGATGTCGGGAAAGTTGCTCACTACTGGAATGTTCTTTAGTTCCTTCGTTTCTAATCTCGTATCGACAACGTGAGCAGAACTTCAATAAAGCATTTAAAAACATTTAAAAGCATTTCAAAGGTTGATTAAGGTGTATGAACTCACTTGATTGAAAGTGGTTGTTTTGAAGTAGTCGAGAGAAGAATTGAGCAGAACTTCGACTAGAGAGAGTTGAAATCTCTTGATTTTCATGGATCTCGGGAGTGTGGGACTTCCTTCCAGACTCGAGTATGAAAAAACAGGGCTTTGGGAAGGCTTATCAAGGTAATCATGCAAAGTAACGGCACTTAGATGGTAAGAGATGAGCACCAAACCCGGCACCCTTAAACTTCTATTTATAGGGACTGATTTGGGGTCTCACGTCGTGAGATTTGGATTGCTCACGTCGTGAGGCTTAGCCAGCATGATCCTCTTCGATGAGTTAACGTGTCTGACACTCTGGAACCCATCAATCACGAACTCAAGTCGTGAGCATGGTTCCCTCACATCGTGAGGCTGAGTCAGCCTCGAGTTTTGTGTCTCAAACTTGTAAAATCCGTAACTTTTGCGTACGAGCTCCGATTTCAACGTTCTTTATATGCACATGTAGGTATGAAAAGGCTCTATAACTCTCTTTTAGAATCCATCGCAAAATTTGAATTTATTTTTATTATATTATTTTTAACATGTCAGGCTTGGAAAAGTCTGTTTAAATCCCATAACTCCTTCATCTGATGTCTATTTTCGTCAGAATTTTTACTGTTGTACTCCTATTTTCGAGGTATTCAACTTTCGTATAGGTTGTGTCGGCTAAAGACTACTCGATTTAAATTTCGAGTTTTTAGTTGTCTACTGCTAAGTCAGAAACTTCGAAAATTCATAACTTCCTCATACGAAGTCAGATTTGGGCATTCTTCTTATGTATGTTCGTGGTTTAACGATATCTACAACTTTTATTTAGATAACTAAGGCTAAAAAGTATTTTATTGCAATTTCTCGTTTTATGCTTAACAACGCTTTATCGGTAGCGTTATGAATCTTAGATTGGTCATAACTCCTTCGTTATAGCTCGGATTTTAGTGTTCTTTATATTTTTTGGAAACCTTATCACAATATCTACCACATGGTGTCGGGTAAAGACCGCTCGATTTCTATTTCAATTTTTTAACTGTCTACTGCTAGGTCAGAAACTTCGAAAATTCATAACTTCCTCATACGAAGTAAGATTTGGACGTTCTTTTTCTGTATGTTCGCAGTTTAATGATATCTACGACTTTCTTTTAGATATCTAAGGCTAAAAGGTACTTTATTGAAATTTCTCGTTTTACGCTTAACAGCGCTTTACCGGTAGTATTATGAATCTTAAATTGGTCATAACTCCTTCGTTATAGCTCGGATTTTAGAATTCTTTATATTTTTTGGAAACCTTATCATGATATCTACCACATAGTGTACCCAAACAGAGCTTTTTGAACATTTCATTTTCGATGAAATTCATATTACTTTAGAAAGAGGTTACACGACTCGACTTTTAGTCATTAGAATGACCTGAAATAATGGGTTGTCACAATAATCAACTTGGGACATCCATGAATCATAAATAATACTTCTTAGACAAAAACCCCACAAAAGTGACCATAAAGTGATCGAAAGAACTACAAGGCAAGTTAGGAGCTTGATTACCAAAAAGTGATGAGAATGGAACGAAATCCCTGGATCTATAACCTTCTCCTTGAACCTTTAAGCTCTTTCTGCTTCTTCTAGGCTTCAAGAACACACAAACCACTCAAGGATGGCTCACATACTCGCAAAATTCTCTATGGTTTTGTGGATTAGGGTTTACGACTTAAATACTGTAAATGGAGCTGATGGAAGGAGAATAAGATGCTTAATAGGGTACAAAGACTCGGATTTAGGGTTTCCCAAACCCAGACCAGCTCGTCGAGTAGGTCCTTCTACCCACATACCAAAACTTGTTCCTACTCGTCGAGTCATCCCCTAGACTCGACGAGTTGCCTTCTTGACTTAGGGTTTTCCTTTCTTTTAATTAGCCTTCTGGATTCTGGGTGTTACAAATATACACATAATATTTCTTGTTACGTCAAGTATTTATGTATAAGAATCCCACAAAAAAAATCATGTAAATGCATCAGTGGATAAAAAACCCCATATGTTTTGTTCTATTCAAATTTGATAATCGAATTTGGATATTGAAAAGGTATAATAAAGACAAGAAACAAAAAAAGTACCATGTACGCCATTGAAATCAATTAGAAACAAAACAAACCCCATATAGGGATGTAGTGACACTCCCATTGGCCTAGCAACATCCCCCATTGCAATCAATCGGAATCAAAGTTCAGAAACATGAAATATCGAGTTCAAATATACCGAAAGTACATAATCGAAAAATGATTAGAAAGTTATTTTCAAAAGAAATTGCAAAATCAGAAATTGAGTTTAAGAACATACCGAGGCTAGAATGTTGGTGTCCAGAGAAATTTATGGATCTATTATGACGATGGATGCCAGAGTCGACGGTGTATCATCCAGATTTCCAGGTATTATATTTTAATTTTTTAATTTGAGTTATGAGGAGGGACTCGGCAAGTTGACACTTAGACTTGCCGAGTAGGATTGCGATTGTTGACTGGATTAATGAACGGACTCAACGAGTCGATGGGTGGACTTGACGAGTCCGCGCTGATGTCAAAAACCCTAAATCTTTGGGTATATGCCCTACTTAAGGGACCTTATAGCCCTCATTTGCGGCTACTAGTCCAGAGAGAAAACCCCTAGAGAGCTTGAGTGAGTTGTGTGTGTGTGTGAGAGAGAGAGAGAGAGAGGGAGGGAGAGAGAGAGAGAGATCTGTATTGATCCCTTTTGTTGTGGTTTTGCAAAGAAGAAGGTATTTCCAGCAATAGAAGGTCAAGGGGATTGTAATTTTGTGGTTCTCAAGCATGGGTCTTCATTATTGGGGTATAAAACCGATCCCTTCCTATGTTTTGTGCAAATCCTTGAATCTAGGGTTTTCTATACCCTCCCTCTTAGTGTTAGATTCTAAATTTGGACCTTTAGAGGTCCAAAGAGCATTATCTATCCAACTTTATGTTGTTCCATGGAGGAAATGAACCTAGGATGCCATTTTAGAAGCCATTTCACCAAAAGAAGCTTTTTATGCGTTGCATGAGTGTCAAGATTTGACATTTACGTGATTATTGGACATGGGGGAGTCAGATCTATAGGTTAGTGAAGCAGATCTGACCTCAGAAGGTCTATTTGGTGATTGTCATGGAAGAAACTCATCGAGTCCATAAGGGGACTAGATGAGTCAAGTCGGGTTGCCCCGTGACTCGTGACCGGATGTAGCGCGTCTAGTGGAAGGTTCACTCGACGAGTCGAGTGAGGTTTAGAAAGATCCAGAGTACACGCTTGGACTTGTCGAGTCACCTATGTGCACTCGACGAGTCTGGTCAAAGTTTGACCGTTGACTTTCGTTGACTTTTAGGGTTGGGTCAACACCTGGACTTTTGGACCATTAGAAGGGTAAAATGGTCTTTTAGCCTTCTGAGAGAACATTGGAACGAACTAGTCTAGCCTGGAGAGCCGTTATTGATTTGAGATTATTGCTTATATGCTTAGGCGGGCTAGGTCATCATTACGAGGTTCAGGGATACCGAGCACGTGAGTTGCTAGACAGCATACGAGGTGAGTCTTCTCACTATACTTTACCTAGAGTGGTAACTATGTGTGACCGAAAGGTCTTATATTTTATGCGGAGTATGTGATATATGTTGCTATGTGATATGTATGTGTTATGCTATGTTGTGAGTACCATGATATGGACCGGCAGGTCAATAGTGTATGGACCAGAAGGTCAAGATGATGAGGACCGGAAGGTTGTACGGGTAGGGCCGGAAGGTCTAAATAGGGTTTGGACAGAAGTCCCCTGAGACACAGGGATCGGAAGATTCCATAGAGTTACGACCTTGAGTGACATATGTGTTGTGTGAGGTATTTTACTCACTAACCATTTATGCTTACAATATTATGTGTTAGGTGTTTCAGATACTCGCAATGGTCATGGGAAGGTGCCGACATGATCCGTACACACTGGCTGGAGATTTGTTTTATGATCTTGGGATATGTTTTTATCGTGATGACATTTGTTAACTTTAGAAATTGAGAATGTTGAATGATTTTTATGTTATTTGAAAAATGAAAAATTGTTTTGAAAATTCACGCTGTTACGGACGGTGGAGAAGGAGAAGGGTGAAATGGCAATAGTGAGATGTTGATGTTGAAGAATAAACAGGTGTGTCGATTGTGTGTAGGGTTTTAAGTTGTATATCCATGATTTAAAGGTTATTAAATAAAAAAATTTATTATTTACCTTAATTAACTATGCCTAAAATTAATAACTTACCATTTTATGATTTATTAATGATTTTATTTTTGCTAAATTTTGATTGGTGCTTACATACATATAATATTTATTTAAAACATATGAATCTCTCTCTCTCTCTCTCTCTCTCTCTCTCTATATATATATATATATATATATATATATATATATATATATATATATATGTGGTTAGGTTATAGTGTTTTTGATAAGTATTTTGTGCATGTATGGTTGATTGTGGACCAATCATTTTAATTATTTTATGTAAGTGATTAATAAATATTATTAAATTAAAGATAACACAAAATTACCATTTAAATTCATTATAAGGGTATTTTAGTCAAGTAAAGTTGTGTTTGGTGCGCGACAGCTACTTGATAATCTAGCTAATTTTTCGAGTTTTTTTAAGTTGTCATGTTTGGTAAGCCAAAAAGTAGCTTAAAAGCTAGCTTTTTAAAACGCTACTTAGAGTAGCTTTTTAGGAGCTTTTTAAAAAATTTCCAAATATATCCCTTCATTAAATATAGAACACATTCTTTTAGAGACCCTTTTATGTCATTTTATATTTTTCAGCTAGCTTTTCAACAAGTTTTACCAAACGTTATATTTATCAGCTAACTTTTCAGCTATTTGCTAGCTTTTTATTTAACAACTAGTTTTTCATCTAGTACGCCAAACATTGTCTAAGACAAATTTAAAAAAGGAAATTTCGAGATATATGGAATAATTAATGCTCTTGATTTAAAAAAAATAATCTTTTTTTTAAGTTAATTCAATTCCAAACGTAATTTGTAAACATAAACCGATTTTATTCTTTCAGAATGCTATTTTGGTTGAATGATATTATGTTATTCTGTCAGCATGGTATTCTATTAGAATATTATTAATGAACCATTTTTTTAAACTTCCAGTTGAATAATAACAACATTCTTATATCTATTCATGGGTGTACGAACTTAAACACAAATTAATACAGATTCGTAAAGAATAACAACCTTATACATTTTAATATAATTACACATAATTGTAACTTTCTGAATCCCAGGTATATTATCCTTTTATTAATTTATTTTGAGATCTATTGAGCAACTCGACGAGTTGGTGCCTCAACTCGTCGAGTAGAGACCGATTGACCACGTGAGTTTGAAAACCGACACGATGAGTCAGAGAGTTGACTCGCCAAGTAGGCACTGTGAGATGAAACCCTAAATCCATGGGTTCGGGGCATATTTAAGGAAACTTATGTCCTCATTTCCGCCTCACCAGCTGCCCAACTCCCCTTGTGTGAAACCCTAATCAGCCATTGAGCTAAAAGAGAGTGTGTGAGCTAATATTGAGTGTTTTGGTGGATCTTTTGGAAGGAAAGGAGTAAGATACAAGCAAGGAACGAGGAGAGACTGTGGGTTCTAGCATTCTTTCACTTAGAGCTTCTGTGGAAGGTAAAAAGCTTCCATCTTTCTCATCTTATTAGTTGGATCTCTTGAGTATAGAAGTCAGGTCTTTTACTACCTTTTTGTTGGGACAATCAGTGCATGGAGTCTATTAGGAGGTCTAGACTTCATATACGGACCTTATAAGGTCCAGAGAGTCTAAAGGTTCCAGCTTTATTCATCCATATAAGAGTTATTGTGCTTACAAACCCTTGTTAGATTTGTATTGGCATTTTAGAGCAAACTATGCCATGCATGAACGTAAAGATTGAAACTTTACGTCACAATCGCACCTTGGGAGCCTAGAGTTAGGGTTTGGAGTGGTAGATCTTCCTTAAAACGTCTGAATGAGAAACTAACTTAAGCGACTCGTCGAGTCAATGAGCCGACTCGACAAGTTAGCTAGGGTTTTCCCCGATGAGACTGGACATGGGTAAGTCGACGAGTTAAATTGGATATTCGCGATATTTCAGAAGAAACAAGGGGACTCGATGAGTCAAATAGATGTACTCGGCGAGTTAGGTCAACATGGACTATTGGCTTGAGTGTTGAATTTTGTTGACTTTAGGGTTTGGTCAAGACATAGATTATGGGGACATTTGAGGGGTAAAATGGTCTTTTACCCATTCCAAGACTTAGAGAGAGAGAGAGAGAGTAACCATTTGTTTATTTAGAGTTTTGAATAGAGTGTTAATTAGAGTTAATTATCCTATGTGTTAGGCGGTGGCTAGTTCGAGATTCCCGTACGAGGTTATTACATGCTTGGTTATGAGGTGGGTCTTCTCGCTATACTTTACCTAGATTGGTAATATTTGTGTGACAAGAAGGTCTTATGTGCTTACTTGAGTTATGTGATATTATGTATGTTGTTTGTTGATATATATGCTATATTCTGTGTTTACTGAGATAGCACCGGAGGGTCCAAAACCGAGTAGTGGGACCGAAGGGTTTCGACCGAGACAAGATCGGAGGGTCCAAACCGAGTTATGAGACCGGAGGTTCCTCACTGAAACACATTAGTTATAGCCATGAGAGGCTTATTATTTATGTACGTGGTATTTTGGGGAACTCACTAAGCTTCGTGCTTACCATGTTGTGTGATATGTGTTTCAGGTACTTCTCAGGACCGCGGAAAGGTGTCGGTGTGATTGTACACACTTATGTTAAGGTTTCTGGGATTTGACTTTTGTTTGTGGATTTATGTTGAAATTTGAGACACTTATAGATTTTATGAAATATAATATATGAGTTTATGTGTTTTAAAAATGAAAATTTTGGTTTAAAATTTTACGGTGCTACAAGTTGGTATCAGAGCCTTCGTTTGATGGATTCGGATGCACCTTCGGGTATGTTTGGACTCAAATTGAGGATTTGAGAAAAAATTTCAAAAGAAATGATTTTTCTAAAACGAGTAAGAGATTCTAAGAGAAAACAAGAAGGAGCAGTGTGTCCAATCAGACAGAGCCCGAACGGTGTTTTCCCAAAATACCCTTAACTATTTACTTTCCGAGATATTTATGAGATCTTTATAAGATATTAGAAATGCATGATAGAGAGTAGGCTAGGTATTTCATATTCTAGGGCTAGAGGTTCCTGATTCGTGATGCCCTAGCGTAGGAGATGCTTTTGATAAGTGTTATTTGTTATCTGCTCTAAGTGTGAGCTGAGCTCTAAGTCAAGAGAAAATCTAGGAAGAGATACCTAGATGAGCATATGAGTAGTCTACTGAGAGAGTAGCCTAATATTTGTGAGAAATAAAGTACTTGTGAATTAGAATCCTAGGAGGGGGACTTTTGATGACTACAGGTGGTATAGAAGGTAGTATTGGGCCCATATTACAGGAAGCACCGGATTTGTATGCAACATAAGTAAGAATTTTTAGGATTCTAAGGAGCAATTAGGGGCGAGTGATCGAGTGTGAGTATACTCGAGCGAGTCTCTGATGATTTTGTCTTGTGTTTCAGAGACATCACGGTGCGTACATGCCACACACTAGGGAGCAGTGGGACTAGCGATGATGAGATTCGCAGGATGATTCATGAGGAGGTGGTTGCAGCCATATAAGAGGAAATTCCAGAGATGCTTAGGTCTATCTAGACCACCCTGATTGAGATGTTTGATGAGCAGTACGCCATTGTTACTGAGGTTGCTGCTGCTACAGCCACCGCAACTATCTTCGCTGCCAGGCCACAGGGAGGTGACTCGTTGTTGTTCTGAGAGTTCAGCAACACGAAGCCACCAATGTTCGATGGCACACAGGATTCGATTGCTTCCGTGAGATAGACCGCTGCTATTGAGGGATGCTTTTATACTTGTTCATGCCCAAAGCATCTGAGAGTCTGGTTCGCCTTGAACCAGCTTCGCTTAGGAGCGAAGGATTGGTGAAGTTTGTGACAACAGATTTATTCATACGGATCATGCTACCGTGACTTGGGAGAGGTTCACCAAGTTTTTTCGAGATGGGTATGTTCCCCAGGTGGAGGTGAGAGTTTGAGAAAGGAGTTTCTGTTTCTCAAGTAGAAGACAGATTCGGTGACTGAGATTATACGGATGTTCCATGTGAGGGTGTTATTTTGACCTGATCACGTGTCTACTGAGCAGGCAAGTGTGAGTCGTTATCTGAGCATAATGAGGAAGGATATACGGGAGTTCGTGGCGAACTCATCATATCGGACATTGGCTGAGCTTCAGACGGATGCCCGGTTCAGGGAGATTGAGCTTGAGTTATAGATGAGAGAGGAAGAGGAGTCTTGCGGGAAGGAGATGAAACCAGTGCAGTCACAGCTGGCATCGAAGCGGGCTAAGCCCGCTGATACGAGGATTAGGGGCTAGAAGGGTCACACTTGTGGTAATTACGGCAAGAGTCACAAGGGATTGTGCCGAGCGGGTATTTGCTACAAATGTAGCTAAGAGGGGCAGATGGTGAAGGATTTCCCCAAGGGGTTTGCAGTCTGCTTTCATTGCAACCAGACCGGCCATCGGAAGGCCGAGTGCCCCCGCTTCTTTAGGGATCAACACAAGAATCTACACCTACTGCTATATGAGCTACAGAGAGTCGGTCAGCGAAGGTGAAGACACCGAGGGTTCGTGGGAGAGCCCTTCCAGCTGATAGCGGAGGTGGTCCGCGCAGGACCAGACGTTGTGGATGGTATGTATTATTTATTTATATTCTTTTGAGATATGTTATGCTTATATTATGTTGTGTGTAGGTACTTTTCTTGTGATTTTTGTACCTTCTTTGGTGTTATTTGACTCGGGTGCGAGTTAATCCTTCGTGTCCTTAGCTTTTAGTCATCACATCAGTATCCGACGTGAGGTGTTGAGTCAACCTCTGAGAGTTTCTATAACCAACGAGCATGCGGTTTTTGCTACTAATGTGATTTGGGGGTGTGTACTAGAGATCTTTGGTGTTGAGTTCCCGATAGACATGGTACCGATCGCGATGGGTGATGTATGTGTCATAGTGGGCATGGACTAGTTGAGTCTATTTAGATTTGTGATCGACTGTGAGCAATAGTTAGTGACTATACGAAACCCTAGCGGGAGAGTGCTTACGGTGTATGGAGAGGGTACTAGATCTAGATCAGCTTTCTATTCTACTGACAGCGCAAGATAGAGTCTACAGTAGGGTTGTATGGGATTTTTGGCGTATGTTATGGATACGTGGGTTTCCACAGAGAGGCTGAGTTCTATCGCTGAAGTGACGATAGTATGTGGGTTTATAGATATTTTTCCGAGGAATTTCCAGGTTTGCCTCCCGCGTGGCAGGTAGAGTTCCGGATCGATTTAGTTCTAGGAGTGGCGCCTATTGCCAAGGCACCTTATCACCTTGCAACGCCAGAGATGCAGGAGTTATCCTCACAACTCTAGGAGCTACTAGGGAAGGGTTTTATCAGGTCGAGTATCTCGTCGTGTGGAGCACCGATCCTTTTTGTCAAGAAAAAGGATGATTCACACCAGATGTGCATTATTTATTAGGAGTTGAACAAGCTGATGGTCAAGAACCGTTATCCACTACCGAGGATCGACGATCTATTCAATCAGTTGCAGCGGGCGTCTTGGTTTTCCAAGCTTGATTTGAGGTCTGGATATCATCATATGAGAGTCTGGGAGGAGGATATTTAGAAGACATCATTTAGGACTTGTTATGGGCACTATGAGTTTGTGCTGATGCCTTTTGGGCTCACCAACGCACCGACAACATTCATGGACCTCATGAACCGGGTGTGCAAGCCTATGTTGTATCGATTGGTGATCATGTTCATCGATGGTATTTTGGTGTATTCGAGATCCAGAGATTGGCATAAGGAGCATCTTAGAGACATTCTTGGGGTATTGAGGACAGAGAGGCTTTATGCCAAATTCTCCACGTGTGATTTCTGGTTACGAGAGATCCAGTTCCTTAGGGACATCTCGTAAACCAGAATGGGATATTGGTTGATCCAGAAAAGGTTGAGGCAGTTATGAGATGGGAGGTTTCGAGCTCCCCGACCGAGTTCAAGAGTTTTTTGGGTTTAGCCGGCTACTATTGGAGATTTATTAGAGATTTCTCCAAGATTGTTGTCCCTCTCAATAGGCTGACCCGGAAGGGTGTTACTTTTACTTGGGGTTCCGAGCAGCAGACCTCATTTGAGACTCTTCACTAGAGATTATGCGAAGCCCCGGTGTTACCTCATTTGAAGCCTCATGAGACGAGGTATCCCACCCACGATCTAGAGTTGGGGATGGTGGTGTTCACCCTCAGTATCTTGCATCACTATCTGTATTGAATCCGGTGTGCCATATACACAGACCATAAGAGCCTGAAGTACCTCATGGATCATCCCAACTTGAATATGAGGCAGAGGAGGTGGTTAGATGTAGTGAAGGACTATAACTGTGAGATCTTATATCATCCGGGCAAGGCTAATGTGGGAGCCGACGCCCTGATCCGTAGAGAAGCGAGTGCTCCGATCAGAGATGCGTGTATGAGGATGATGGTGATGACGCTGGTCTTAGATACTATTCGAGAGGCCTAGGTGGAGGACGTGAGACCGGAGAACCGCAAGAGATAGCGGGTGATTGGGCTGGCGTCTGAGTTTGAGACGGATAGTCGTGGGATTATGACTTTCCAAGGGAGGATTTAGGTGCCCTATATGGGTGGAGCCCAGTGTATACTGATGGAGGAGGCACATAGATCGACATTCTCGATCCATCAAGGGGCCACTAAGATGTATTTGGACCTAAAGAGAGATTATTGGTGGCCCTGTATAAAGAGGGATGTGCCATGGGTCGTTAATAGGTGCTTGACCTGTCATCGGGTTAAGGCAGAACACCAACGTCCACATGGTTCGTTACAGCCTTTAGAGATTCCCCAGTGGAAGTGGGAAGTGATCACGATGGATTTTATCACCAAGCTACCGAGGACCGCGCATGGGGTTGACGCGATATGGGTGATTATGGACCAGCTGATGAAGAGTGCTCACTTATTCACTATCAGTGAGAGCTATTTTGCCAAGAGACTAGCTGAAATATATGTGAGAGAAGTGGTAGCACGGTATGGAGTGCCGATGTAACAACCCGAAGTTGTTCATCACCGAAACCCATTTCGTCCGAAAAACCTGGATATAGCGGTTTGTTTCGATCTCGTTTTTGGGCTGAGTTATTTAAACTTATATGTTTATTATAATCTCATGAGTGCTCAAATCCCTTAAAAACTCATGAGCATGGCCCAAAATAATTAAATTGAAAATTTCTAAATTTTATCCCGCCGGATTACGATAGCTTAATCGGGTGCAACCAAAAGCCCCGTTTAACATCGGTATCGGGTAGAATTCCACCATGTCCCGAACTTAGGACCTATTTAAGGCTCAAAAGACTTCATTTGAATCCTTTCCTCTCTCTCACTACTCTCTCTCTAACCTCTCTCCTCTAACTCAAGATTAAGGTCTAAAAACATCAAATTCAAGCCCCAAATCTTCAAGGTAACCACCCTAACTCCTAGTATAGCATCTTAGACCTTCAAATTCGAGTTCAAAACATGGAATAGGACCAAAATCATGTGTTTATGGCCCTGGAACACCCTTGGGCCGTGAACACATATAAAATGGGTTTTTGAGCCTTGAAACCCTTCCAATCGACCTTTGGGGCTTAGACATGACTTAGGGGCTTACCAAAATGGACTTAGAACACCTTGAACATCAATTTAGAGGAGTATACATGAGTTTACTGCCCAAGAACATGCTTGGGTCGTAAACTCATGTGCATGGAGAGTAAACTCCTTCTAAGGTGTTAAATTGCCACTTACACACCTCCTAAGCCTTGAACAAAAATCTAGAAGCAACCATGAACAACTTAGAAGCCTAAATCATAAAGAAATCATCCCCCTTAGGAGTTCACGGCCATGAGAGGGGGTCATGGGCTGTATCATCCAAAATTTATGTCAAAAGACACCCTTAATTCCATACAAGGCTTGTAGAATTATTTGGAATCACATATGATTAATTATGGACCAATAAAACAAGGATTTAGTGTGAATGCGAGTTTACAGCCATAAACTCCTAGTTTACTGCCATAAACTCCAATAAATGGTCCATATGTGTGATAAATCCATTCCAATGCCCTAGATGTGATCCTAGCTAATTTATCCAATTGATTCAAAGCCATTTTGCACCATAAAACACCCCACCATGAGTTTACGGCCGTAAACTCATGGGTAATGGGACTTAGGGCCAAAAACTCTAGTATGAGTTTACTCTTGAAGAGTAAAATCCATATCCAAGCCTTATGTGTCCTCAAATGCCACCCGGGTCCCTCCAAACGCTTGTAACGGAGTGTTTTCACGATTAGAAGTGTTTGCCCTTAGCTATTAAATTATTCAAGTCCTAATTAGATACAAATGTGTATCTTTTCATAAAACATAGGAATCTTGTGCGTTTTCAAACCCAGAACTGACGTTTAGGATCCAAACCAACGCGTTCCTTAACTGGTGAGTTCATACCCCTACCCTTTTACAATGTTTTTCAAATGTTTTCAGGGGGGAATACAAGCAAAAGTACAAGGAAATCTTGTACTTAAACTTATTATTTTCCATTCAAATGTTTCATATTTTGAATACTTTTAATACCGAAAATCATACTAACCAATTGTTTGAATTGCAAAGTGAATTGTCAAACTAATTGTTGATTCCTTTGATAGATTTTTTAAAATAAGTTTCATATTATGTTTTGTATAAGGAATCATATTAATCATATTAAAATTAATACGAATATAACTAATAGGATAGAACGAATACGAATACGAATACGAATATAACTAATAGGATAGAACGAATATGAATACGAATACGAATATAACTAATAGGATAAAATGAATATGAATACGAATAGAATTAGAAATAGGACTAGGAATACGAATACGAATATGAAATAATGCCTTTGGATGACAGCAAGACTTCGAATATACAGCTTGTGTACCCCTTGGGTGTCATCAGAGTTTCGAAACTCTGTCGGTTACTAGCACATTGAAATCTAAACTACGAATTAAGTATAAAAAGTACAACTAAACACTTAGGGAAATATGGGATTTTCCTGGAATAACGTAACAACTCGTAAACAAATTAAGTAACGAAATGATAACTAAACTATTTTTACATAAGAAAATATGGGATTTTGTTGGATAACAACTTTTTCAGAAACTAAAAATGGAACTCATTCTTTCCAAAACAAAACCGCTTATGAACTCACCAGCTTTATGCTGATTTTCAAACTGCTTGTATTCTTAGGTCAGCATTAGACAGGTACATCGCCACCTTTTGGAGAAGACGGAGTGTTAGAAGACGCGTCTTTGTTTTTGTTCATATGATATATGTATAATACACTTGTATAACTTTTCTTTCAAACAGATGTAAACAATTCTATTTAATGTAATGTTTTGTGTTTACTGTGTTACTATGTACATTGGATTTGATACTCAACGTGGAGTCCGCCCCGGAAATGTTTCCGCCTTTGGTTTTTGGGGTGTGACAGATTGGTATCAGAGCCCTTGTTTATAGTGAACTAGTATACCAAACCTTGCATGGTATAAGACTATAAACATTAAGGGGCCTAAGTGCTCTGAACTAAAAGTATACCTCAACTATAAGTATTTTCAAAAGTATACAAGTATACCTAACCATCGAGATCCGTAACTACAAGTAGAACAAAACATAAGTAAATGGGTGTTGTATGTTGCGGTTAAACCTGGGCAGTTATGTAGTCGTGTCTAGGATCAATATAGCCTGGCCAACTATATTCATTCGAGACACAGTCAACATGTGCTTGGGAGTGACTGTGGTGTACGACATGCCTAAAACTTACCCAATACCCAAACAGTGAATCGTTGTTGCAGCGAGACATGAAATACTATGGGAGTATTTCTCGAACCAATTTTTTGTATAAATCTTTATCCAAGCGTTGCTCCTCAATCATTCCTTTAGCGAAAATTTATCTGTTTTGATAATTCATTCCTGCTTTATCGCTTAATAGAATTCTATGTCTGTCGTAAAAAGATATCCCTTGTATCATATCTCTTGATTCAATTCGGAGCACTTACCATCCTCTCTTTCTTGATCTTATTAGATCAAGATGCCTCCAAGAAAGAGACCCAGCTCAAAGGCCAACAACAAACCTCCTCCGCCACACCTTCTCTTGAAATCGATCTGGTAACCCTCCAGACAGTTTTTACTCAGGCAGTAGCAGCAGCCATATCGCAAATGAACCCTGGTAGTTCGGGAGGTGGTCCCCAACCTCTAAACCAAGAAGGTAGCCAGGGACACCGAAAGGAGTGTTCCTATAAAGATTTTATGAATGCAAAACCCACATTCTTCGATGGAACAGGAGGTGTCATTGCTCTAACTCGGTGGTTAGAGAAGATCGAATCCATCTTCGAGATCCGTGCTTGTTTAGAATTCGACAAGGTGAAATTTGCCGCCTGCACTCTCACCAATAAAGGTCTGACTTGGTGGAATGGCCGAGTCAAATGCTTAACTCTACCTGTAGCCAATGCTATGGGTTGGGAAGTTATGAAGGAACTTCTACACGCAGAGTATTGCCCTCGGGGTGAAATTCAGAAGCTGGAGCATGAACTCTGGAACGTGAAGATGAAGGGTTCCGATATCGCCGCCTACACATCCATATTTGATGACTTAGCGCTTCTCTATCCGGGATTGGTTACCCCGGAGAGTAAAAAGATTGAGAGGTTTATCTGGGGATTAACCCAGCCAACCAAAGGGAATGTTATAGCCGTGAATCCGGATACCTATCACAGTGCCAAATACCTAGCGCAAACCCTGATCAACCACAATGACGAACAAGAAGAAGCAGCCACCACTCCTGAGCCAATAGAGAAGAATGGAGAGAAAAGAAAGTTTTCGAAAAAGAAAAAGAAGAGTCAGTCTTCCCTAGAGCCCTCGAAGAAACATCAGATAGTGGCAGTCCCCGATCCCACTACCCCCGTTGTTGTTTCTGTTGTTGGTTCCTCAGCCCAAGGACCTATCATCGGGTATGCCGGTATCCTACCATGGTGTAACCAGTGCAGTTACCACCATCGTATCCCTGGCCCTTGTCGTGCAAAGTTTTGTAAAAGTTGTGGCCAGGAAGGTCACCTCGCGCGAAGCTGCAGAGCACCAACCCAAACAACTAGTCAAGCTTCTGGAACTGGTATCGGTCGGACTTGTTACAGTTGTGGAGACTTTGGACATTACAAACGAAATTGCCCTAAGGCAGTAACAGCTGGAAACACCAGGAGAGCCTTAACTGTGGGAGAAGAAAGGACAACCGTCGACCCCACCGTTGCCACAGGTATATTTCCTCTCGGTGAATTTTATGCCTGTGATCCTTTTCGATTCTAATGCTGAAAGAAATTTGCGAACTATCCATTCAAACACCTTTCTAAACTTAGTCCTTCGCTAAAAATAGAAAATGTGTACCGTCGAGTGGTTAGAAAGTGAGAAGAGAATGCTAACGTCATACCCATAATCGTGTCCTCGATCCGGACGATTATTCTGTTTCATTCGATTAAATGGTGAGATTTTCATGAAAGGCTTTGATGCGATCATTGGTGTGGAATGACTGAGTCTCATTCATGCTGTTATTCTTGAATCGTCCGTATAAATCTTCCCTTTGACCCGACTATCATGATCTTCGGAATCAAACCTGAATCCAACCTTCGCATCATTTCGTGCATCAAGTCTTAAAAAGGATTTCCCATGCACTCCTCGTACGTGTGGTCATTGGGAAACGGGAAGTCTGCAACTTTTTCCTTAATGTCTTTCCCAAGAATTTCCCGAGAACTCCTTCCGAACGTTTAGTCAAATCTCGCATCGACCTAATCCCTAGAACTACTTCATAGCCAAACCTCCATGAGGATGATGTGTCCAAGACAACGACCAAGGCTTGATATGATCACTACGAGTTAGTAGTGCCCTTCGTTCAAACCATTTTCCCTAGTCGTGTAGATGAATAAAGCAGTCATACCCGTGGACCTTTCCAAAAACTAAGTCGATATGGAATTAGTCGGCACCGGAGATACCCATAGAAGCACATCAATTCTTGGGTTCCGTTGACTATTATCGCAAACCCACCCAAAAATTTCTTCTAGAACCATCAGACCCCTAACTACTCCGATACATGAAGATGTACCTTCGTGTTGGAGCTTGTGATCGATTAAAGGCCTTATCCCAGAAGAGCATAATATGCTTTGGGAAGCGCGAAATACTTCGCCCGTAATACACCGGACTTTTCGAAATCCCCGCCAGAATCAGAACCGTGAACTACAAACTTCGACTATCTCAAGGGCATAGCAGTATTCATTCTGTCGTCCACGTCTCGAATCCTTAGAAACGCCTATCCAACGATACCTTAGTAATCCCTTCGATGAGACCAAAATCAGTGAAAGTTTGAGCCTCCATGGAAGAACAAGTTGAGATCATGGATGGAGAGATCAAATGTACGAAACAAAACTGCATCCCGATAGTGAGGGTTCGCTAGAATGTCAAGCGGAGACCCGATCCCACTTGGAAGCGTGAAGACCCAAAGCAGTAGCTTCATCCACATCTCTTTTCATTTCATGATATGTATCTTAATCTTTGAATTTCGGGACGAAATTCCCTCTAACGGGGGGATAATGTAACAACCCGAAGTTGTTCATCGTGAAAACCCATTTCGTCCGAAAAACCCGGATAAAGCGGTTCGTTCCGATCTCGTTTTTGGGCTGACTTATTTAAACTTCTATGTTTATTATAATCTCATGAGTGTTCAAATCCCTTAAAAACTCATGAACATGGCCCAAAATAATTAAATTGAAAATTTCTAAATTTTACCTCGTCGGATTACGATAGCTTAATCGGGTGCAACCAAAAGCCCCGTTTAACATCGGTATCGGGTAGAATTCCACCGTGTCCCGAACTTAGGACCTATTTAAGGCTTAAAAGACTTCATTTGAAGCCTTTCCTCTCTCTCACTACTCTCTCTCTAACCTCTCTCCTCTAACTCAAGATTAAGGTCTAAAAACATCAAATTCAAGCCCCAAATCTTCAAGGTAACCACCCTAACTCCTAGTATAGCATCTTAGACCTTCAAATTTCAGTTCAAAACATGGAATAGGACCAAAATCATGTGTTTACGGCCCTGGAACACCCTTGGGTCGTGAACACATATAAAATGGGTTTTTGAGCCTTGAAACCCTTCCAATCGATCTTTGGGTCTTAGATATGACTTAGGGCTTACCAAAATGGACTTAGAACACCTTGAACATCAATTTAGAGGATTAAACATGAGTTTACTACCCAAGAACATGCTTGGTCCATAAACTCATTTGCATGGAGAGTAAACTCCTTCTAAGGTGTTAAATTGCCACTTACACACCTCCTAAGCCTTGAACAAAAATCTAGAAGCAACCATGAACAACTTAGAAGCCTAAATCATAAAGAAATCATCCCCCTAAGGAGTTCACGGCCATGAGAGGGGGTCATGGCCGTAAACTCCTAAATTTATGTCAAAAGACACCCTTAATTCCATACAAGGCTTGTAGAATTATTTGGAATCACATATGATTAATTATGGACCAATAAAACAAGGATTTAGTGTGAATGCACGTTTACAGCCATAAACTCCAAGTTTACTGCTGTAAACTCCAATAAATGGTCCATATGTGGGATAAATCCATTCCAATGCCCTAGATGTGATCCTAGCTAATTTATCCAATTGATTCAAAGCCATTTTGCACCATAAAACACCCCACCATGAGTGTACAGCCGTAAACTCATGGGTAATGGGACTTAGGGCCGAAAACTCTAGTATGAGTTTACTCTTGAAGAGTAAAATCCATATCCAAGCCTTATGTGTCCTCAAATGCCACCCGCGTCCCTCCAAACGCTTGTAAAGGAGTGTTTTCGCGATTAGAAGTGTTTGTCCTTAGCTATTAAATTATTCAAGTCCTAATTAGATACAAATGTGTATCTTTTCATAAAACATAGGAATCTTGTGCGTTTGCAAACCCATAACTGACGTTTAGGATCCAAGCCAACACGTTCCTCAACCGGTGAGTTCATACCCCTACCCTTTTACAATGCTTTTCAAATGTTTTTAGGGGGGAATACAAGCAAAAGTACAAGGAAATCTTGTACTTAAACTTATTATTTTCTGTTCAAATGTTTCATATTTTGAATACGTTTAATACTGAAAATCATACTAACCAATTGTTCGAATTGCAGAGTGAATTGTCAAACTAATTGTAGATTCCTTTGATATATGTTTTAAAATAAGTTTCATATTATGTTTTGTATAAGGAATCATATTAATCATAAACTAAAATTAATACAAATATAACTAATAGGATAGAATGAATACGAATACGAATACGAATATAACTAATAGGATAGAACGAATACGAATACGAATACGAATATAACTAATAGGATAGAACGAATACGAATAGGATTACGAATAGGACTAGGAATACAAATACGAATACGAAATAATGCCTTTTGATGACACCAAGACTTCGAATATACAGCTTGTGTACCCCTTGGGAGTCACCAGAGTTTCGAAATTAATTTGACAGTACGCCTCTGGACATCGATTGTGGACAGAGTTTCGAAAATACATCTAAGGTACCCTTTTGGAAATCACCAGAACTTCGAAAACACTGTTAATGTACGCTTCTGAGTGAATCCAAATATTCGAAAATACCTCTAAGTATAGCAGATAATCAACAATCGAATGTACGGATAACTAAGATATCAGATTACTTAACTAATACTATAAGTAAGGTAGTTACTAGCACATTGAAATCTAAACTACGAATTAAGTATAAAAAGGACAGCTAAGCACTTAGGAAAATATGGGATTTTCCTGGAATAACGTAACAACTCGTAAACGAATTAAGTAACGAAATGATAAGTAAACTATTTTTACATTAGAAAATATGGGATTTTCTTGGATAACATCTTTTTCAGAAACTGAAAAGGGAACTCATTCTTTTCAAAAGAAAACCGCTTATGAACTCACCAGCTTTATGCTGATTTTCAAACTGCTTGTATTCTAAGGTCAGCATTAGACAGGTACATCGCCAACTTTTGGAGAAGACAGAGCGTTAGAAGACTCGTCTTTGTTTTTGTTCATATGATATATGTATAATACACTTGTATAACTTTTCTTTCAAACAGATGTAAACAATTCTATGTAATGTAATGTTTTGTGTTTACTGTGTTACTATGTAACTTCGATTTGATACTCAATGTGGAGTCCGCCCCGGAAATGTTTCCGCCTTCAGTTTTCGGGTTGTGACAGCCGACCTCGATAGTTTCAAATCGAGACGTGCGTTTTACTTCCAGATTCTAGATGAAATATCATGAGGAGTTGGGTACCCGTTTTCATTTTAGTACCACATACCATCCATAGACAGACGGGCAGAGCGAGCGGGCGATTAAGACATTGGAGGACATGTTGTGTGCATGTGTTATGGACATCAGAGAAAGTTGGGACACCTATCTGCCCTTGGCTGAGATTTCTAACAACAACAACAACCATCATTCGAGTATTGGTATGCTTCTTTGAGCTTCTATATGGGAGGAGGTGTCGTACTCCCATCTGTTGGGAACAGGTAGGACAGAGAGTGATGGGTAGCAATGATATAGTGCTCAAGACGACTGAGCAGATTCAGTAGGTCATGAAGAGGCTACTGATATCCCATAGTCACCAAAAGAGTTATGCAGACATGCAATGATCCTAGCTAGAGTTCCATGTAGGAGATGTCACATCCCCGAACCAGACGGCGGAAACGTCTAGGGGGTTGAACGTGACTTCATTGTTGTAGTATCATTACAGAGTATGTAATTGAAACATAACATCATCATCATTACACATGTAATATAACAACATTCATTGTTTGCATCGATTATTGTATTTGAATATTACATGCCAATATAGTCAAAGTATGATGAAACAAAATATAACAGAATATCCATTAGTTTGTTTCGTTCATCCTGCTTCAACGGTTTCCTGAGAATACAAGTTAATTTAAAAAGGTCAACATTAAAATGTTGGTGAGTTCATAAGCATGTTTGTGAAAATGATTTGTATAACTTTGAAACCACCAGAAAATCCTATATTTTCTGCAAATTGTTTAGTATGTTTGTGTCAGATCTTGTATTAATGCATGTATGTTATTGTTTATTTGACTAAAAGGTTAAAGAGAATGTTCCCAGAAAACCCGATGTTGTCTATAAAAGAGAAAGTTGTCATACCAACCCCCGAGGGTGAGTACCAGTACGAGAATCTTTCCGAGTAATCCAAGAGAAAGGAGAATGGTCTTTCGTAAACTTCATAACGTTAATACCTCTAAGTGAGTCGTCATAACCATACTAAATAATGACAATTTCGCCTATCTTGGTGTTATTGGATGCCGGTTTTGATTATAAGGTTTTCATCACCCTAGACTGAGTAAGTCTAAGTATAGCGAACAGCTCAGTTGTGAGGTGTCATCCCCATATAGATCTATACACAAATCTCCGCTCTCCCTCCAAGAGACTCTGGTTATAACTACAGGCTACGATCATACACTTAATAGGCGCCAACCGACAAAACTCACTAGATCCTTAATCTAATTTACGCGAAGAAAAGTATAAACTCATTCCAGGCCGAACCATGTAAGTGAACCACTAAGGCATCACTAAACATGTAAATCATTTTAAGGCCCGATTGGAATAAGATTATATAACATGGGCCTGAAATACATATGAAATGACAACTAAGTCCCATTTCACATGTAAGGTATTTACAGGCCCAAATAGCACACAAATAGTATCCAAGGTTCGTCGTACATGTTAATGGGTCAATGAGGCCCAATAAACATGTAAATAGTATACAGGACCTATCACACGTAAAAATGGGCCACTAAGGCCCAATAACCTAGAAAATAATCAAATTAATCCGTTTGTTGGTTTCTCATTGGTTTTGGTTGAAGTACTCACTAAAATAGCATAAAAGCTCACTTTTTGTAAAATGACGTTCTTGGCCAAATAAGCCAAAAATTTACAATTAAAGCCCAATTTTTGTAAGAATAATGCTTTAGTCTCCATTTTTTTCAAAGCTTGCGTTCATGAATAGTTTGTGGTAAAAATAACATTTTAAACCCATTTTTGGCTTGATTTTTGTGAAAACACATATTTTTCTGGTTTTGGGCTTTTCTGACCTAGTTGTTGGAAAATTCGTAGAAAAATCATCGTAAGTAAAAATTTGGATCCGTAAATTCTGGAAGTTTGGAAATTGTGTCTACTTTGTTCATCATTTATCTCATAATTTTTAATGGCTTCTAATAAGTGTGAAATTTCTCACCCTCACAGGCTGGTCTGAAATTATTTCAAATATGATAGGCAGTTTTGTAAAATTCACCAAAAATTGTAGAAAAATCATATGAAAATGTGAGAGTAGTCATTTTAAAGGTATAAACCTGAAAATTTTTCATGTAAAACAGCTTTGAAAAATATTATCATTAAGTTGGTCAAAACAGTTCGAGATTGGACCCAATCTTTTCTGTCAAGGGTTGTTTTATGAGTATAGTTTATAGATCTTTAAATACAACACTCATTTTTTCTATTTAAAGTGTGTAAATCCCAGATCTACAAGGTTACATGTATTATATGTGATAAATAACGCACTTATCTAAAAGTTGTCATAAAGATCCAAGTGGTAAACTCCATATTCTTAACATATTCTTAGATTTATGAAGTAAGCAACACATAATCACCAAATGATTCAAGAAAACACACATAATCATGCATATACACATAGATCTACACAAAGAAACTTGTATTCTCCCCCAAAAATAAGTAAAAATAAAAAAGAAGGGGGTATGAACTCTCCTTGGGGTGATGGATCGGTTTTTGGTGAAGAAGTGGAAGAAGATTTTGATCCTAGCAAGCTTTCTTGAGTAGATCCTGAACTTAGATGGTTCTAAGAACATGATCCACAAATATATGGATGTAAGAGGAGATCTTTGAAGAGATAAAGAATTTAAATCAGAGATCAGAACAAAGACTTACCAAATATTATGATCTAGGTGAAGATCCTCTTGAAACTACACACCAAACTCGAGATTTTTTATGGAAGAAGAAAGAGATTTTATGAGTGTGTTTGAGAGACTTTTTGAAACAAAATGGAGGTGGTGAGAGGGTTTGGCTGAGAGTATGGAGAGAAGAGAGAGAGAGATCATAATCTTGTTATTTGTGAGGTAATGCCTAGTCTTGAAGCATGAGATTTTTCCATGGTTATATGGTGGTTAAACATGAGGTGTCACATATATGTTTAATCTTCATTCATCCTTTCTTTCCCTTTTTTCTATCTAAGGTCGAGAATTGGGCTAGAGAGGTAAAAAAATTACTTTAGGCCCAATCTTGGTCTTTGTTTGGAATCACAAGGCCCACTAATTTCTTTTCGGCTCATAGGGCTCTTAAGGTGGTTTACGACCCAATATGACTTAAAAGAATGGGTTTATGGCCCATTAGGTCTAATTTGATTATTTATGGCCCAACAAGGCCCATTAGAGATAAAATGAATCATGTTAGGTTCAAAATAGTCGAATTGAAGGCTTATTGGCCCATTAGGCCCAATAAGAAAATCCTAGTCCAATATAAACTTGAATCGGGATTTTTTTTTATGGTTGTAAACTCATAATTAACTATTTGAAGTACTTTGTATAGAGTTTCGAACTTCACTAATGAGTCTTGATGGAATTTTTCGTCATTGAATGTGCACCGTACGTATTATCCAGTTAAGGCTACAAGGATTATCATAGTTAATGTTTACATGAGCATAGAATTTCCTAGCTAAATTCCCAGTTGTGACATCATCCCCCCATTAGAGGGAATTTCATCCCGAAATTATTTCGAAAGATATGATCATGAATGAGAGATTAGGTGAGGGTATTCTTTCTTTTATCTGGTCCTTGCGTTCCAATGTGAATTCTGGTCCACGCTTAGCGTTCCATCGAATTTTCACAATTGGAATGCGACTTTGTTTAGTACACTTCACTTCCCTGTCCATAACTTCGACCGATTCTTTGACGAACCAAAGATTCTTGTTTATCCCGATCTCTTCCAAAGGAATGACAAGAGTTTCTTCTGCTAAGAACTCTTTCAAATTCGAGACGTGGAACACGGGGTGTACATTACTAAGCTCCGAAGGCAGCTACAGCTTATAGGCTATCGGACCAATTTGGGCGAGAAACTCGAACGGTCCGATGTATCACGAGTTCAGTTTTCCCTGTTACTTAAATTGGATCATTCCTTTCCAAGGAGAGTCCTTTAATAACACGCGATCCCCGACTTGACATTCTAATGGCTTATGCCACTTGTCAGCATAGCTCTTTTGTCGGTCTCGCGATGCTTGAAGTCGAGCTTTGATTTAGGATTATCTTCTTTGTCGTTTCACGAATGGCTTCTGATCCCGTGAGAGTACTGGAGAGTGATCTGCATTTTCGACCATAAAGAGCCTCGAAAAAGAGCATACTTGATGCTCGTGCGATAGTTGTTATTGTGTGAGAATTCATTCAAGGGTAACTAGGTCCCATGACTTGTGGAATTCAAACACCCAGACTCGGAGCAAGACTTCGAGTGGTTGAATGGTCCATTCGCTTTGGCTATTGATTTGAGGGTAGTAAGCAATGCTCATGACTAGTTTTATTCTCGTAGCCTTCCGAAGTGACTGTCAAAATCTTGAAGTAAATCCATTATCCCGATCTAAGATAATAGATGTTGGTTCTTCATGGAGTCTCACGATCTCGTTGATGCAGATTCATGTTAATATTTCTTTCTTCTTTGATTCCTTTAATGGCAGGAAATGAGCAGATTTAGTTGACCTATCAATTATGACCCAGATTGTGCTCAATCCAACTCTTGTAATAATAAGCTTTGTCTTTTTCACTTTGAGAGTTTATCCAGTCTACGCAGTGCTTCCTTCGCGATATTCTTTGGCTTCGACACCTCCAAATCCAGTCATAGGTGTTGACAGTGTTTGTTTTTGTTTCGTGAGCCGTCAAGTATGATATCGATGCAAATAATTAAAAAGGATGACTAGGAATGGTTGGGAAAACTCGGTTTGAAGGGTCCATGAATACTGTGGGAGCATTCGTTAGACCTAAGGGTATCACAACGAGTTTGAAATGGTCGCGACGAGTTTGGAAAGCAGTTTTTGGAATGTCCTCTTCTCGGACTCGAAGTTGATGATAACCGGTTCTTAGATCTATTTTAGAGAAGCAACTAGCTCCTTGGGGCTGGTCAAATAAGTCGTCCGTCCGAGGGAGTGGGTATCGATTTTTTTATAGTGAGCTTATTTAATTTCCTAAAATTGATACACCTTCTGAAGGATCCGACTTCTTGAAGAACAAGATCGGAGTTCTCCAGGGTGAAAAGCTTGGTCTGATGAATCCATTGCGCAACAATTCTTCTCAATTGATTGGATAACTTCTGAATTTTTGGTGGGAGCTATCCTATAGGATGATTTGGCAATTGATGTGGTTCCCGATATGAGGTTGATTCGAAATTTGACCTGTTACTCTGGGATATTCCCAGAAGTTCTTCGGGAAATACATCCGGAAAATCGCATGCTACTGGAATACCATGTACGCTTACTTTTTCCTTGGTCTTGTCCACAACATGAGTGAGGAAAATGTCGTTCTTCTGGTGTAGGCACTTCTGTGCCTTGATGCACAAGATAAGACGAGGATTGGTGCCATGTTTATCACCATAGATTATTAGAGTTTCATGATTGAGGAGTTGAAGGCAAACGGCCTTCTCGTGACACATAGTATCAGCATGGTGGGGGCTTAACCCAACCATGCCGATTATGATATCAAAACTCCTAATATTTACTGGCATTGAATTTTTTTGAAATGAACGGTTGTTTAGTGTTAAGGTGTACCCTACATAAATATCCTAGGTTGATTCAGTTTTTCCCATTAGCCATCTCCACCGTGAAGGCTTCGTTTAGTTTCTGGGTTGTTGTTTTAGTAAGTGCTTGAATTTGTTACTACCGAAGCCTCGCTCAGCTCTTCTATCGAGTGAGATGCAAGAGAAAGGGTTGTTAAGTGGGAACATACCAGTAACAACCATTGGATCTTGGACTTCTTCGCCTTGACCAAAGGTCAGGACCCCTCCTGATCCTTCTGCTCCTTGATTGTTAGCCTTGGTGAAATTGCACCTGAAGTGACCGGTTCCTCCACACCCATAGCAAGTGTGACTGGTCTCATCGTTGGTGTTGTTGTTAAGGTTGATTTTTTTGTTGTTGTTTTTGTTTGGCTGACGATTCTGTTGTTGATAAGTTCTACAGTATTTGGTGGTGTGATTCTTTTGGTTGCATTTCTTACAATGCAGCTCCCCGCAGGCTCCCTTATGATGGAAATTGCACTGGTTGCATTTTGGAAGGCTTCCAACATATGGTCTTGCTGATGTTGGTGTAATAGGGGTCATGGGCGCATGAACAGCAACAACATGTTGCTTCTTTGAGGGCCCTTGTGAGTGTTTTGGAGCTTTGGAAGTGATTTAGAGAAGGAAATTTGTATACCAAGAGGCTAGCATCAAGGAAATCCGTGTGGATCCAGAGTCTACTTCAGTTTAGGCACATTTTGGAGGTAACCAGCTGATTACCTTGATCTTTTCCCTTCTAGAATCTTTCTTGTGAAAAGTTTAGGGCTTCTTTAGCTTATTTATGAAGGGATTATTGTGTGGGAGCTATATCTGAAGTTGTAACTTCAGATCTGAACCTCACATGGGTCCTAAGTTCATAAAGTTCCCAGTATTGTCATGAAAGAACCCTTCCTTATGAGCAAAGCTTCATTCCAATCTTGGATTCAGATTTTGAGGTACACAAATATGTAAAGGTAGCAACTTTACATTGCTAATGCACTCTAGGGTCCTTGATCTACTGTTTGGATCGGAGGAATAGTTTAGAATCGCTTGATCATGTGAGTATTCGTATAGACTCGGCGAGTCTAGGAGATGACTCAGTGAGTTGGGTAGCATTTTTATCCAAAATGGTCCTACGTGGACTCAGCGAGTCTGGGAGATGACTCAGTGAGTCAGTTTGGGTGTCCAAGCACTGGGTCGTGTATTGAATCGGCGATTCAATTAGAAACTCGGTGAGTTGAGTCAAGTATATACTTGGATAAGGTGCTGAAGAGATTCAGCATGCAAGATTCCAAGAAAGGAGAGTTACCCATCCAGAGTAGCACTAGACTGAGTAAGACTCAGATCCCGAGTACTGAGGATGACATAGCAGAAATGAGTCGGGTACCTTATGCTTCAGCAATAGGCTCGATCATGTATGCTATGACCTGTACTCATCCTGATGTAGCCTTTGCTTTAAGCATGGTTAGCAGGTATCAGGGGAATCCTGGTAAGGCTCACTGGACAGCAGTAAAGAACATTCTCAAGTACTTGCAGAGTACTAAGGACTGGGTCCTTACCCTTGGTGGGAGTGATGACTTGAGAGTTGTAAGGTATAGTGATGCTAGCTTCCAAACTGATAGAGATAATTTCCACTCTCAGTCGAGCTGGGTCTTTACCATAAACGGAGGAGCAATCTCTTGGAAAAGTTCCAAGCAGGAGACAGTGGCTGATTCAACTTGCGAATCAAAGTATATAGCGGCAAGCGTGGCGGCAAAAGAGGCTATGTGGCTAAAGAACTTCATTGGAGACCTTGGAGTTGTACCAGCTATATCGAATCCTATAGAGATTTTCTATGAAAGTGAAAGTGCAGTTGCCTTAGCAAAGGAACCAAGGGATCATGGGAGATCCAGACACATTGACAGAAAATATCAGTTCATCAGACATCGTATAGAAGAAGGGCTCCTCATGGCAAAGAGGGTATTATCGTATGAGAACCCGACAGATCCCCTCACGAAGGGACTGGGTAGGGTTAAGCATCTCCAGCATGCTAGGAGCATAGGGCTGAAGGATGATATTAGTCTTAGTAGTTAGATAATTTTGAAATTTGTAAAATGTAATTGACATTTGATGATGAATAAAGTTGTGTTTATTTATGAGTAAAGTGTTGCTATCCCTTGTCAATCGTTTACTATTATTTCTTTTGCATGTTTTGACTTCCAGAATATTTATGTTGTTTTACATATTATTCAAATTATCCACAGTCAGTCATATGTTGGAAGTAGATATGAAGTAACACTGTCATGAGTTGGTTGTAGAGGTCTAAGATGTCGGACATGGCCTCATCATTCATGAGTGCTCATAAGTTCTGAGAATAGGATTCAACCCACGCTCGCTGGTATCACTTCAGGGAATTTATTTCGAGTGATTACGAGACGGTAATATCATATAAGTCTTCAAACCTAGAGATATGACCTGTTAACTATGAGTTAGCTATGCATTGAACGTGCGAAACCGCATTGGTAACTCGATGTTATAAAACGTGCGTTTGTGTGTAATTTAACAAGGAGTAGAATAAGCAAATGAGTCGAAGTTTATCTGTTCCTTATTGGATTAGAAGCTGATATATGGACCCCTCGATGATTTTCTTTTGACCTATGTACCAAGCCCGGTCAGAACTAAGTTGATGTGTTCAATTAAGTTTTATGTCAAACAAATCGGAAATCGAGAAACAAACTGTTGGACAATAAGTAAGACCATGTTCCATGTGTTTGTCCGTCTGATATCTAAGAACAGAGGATTATATCATCCCTTATCTAAAATGGCATACCATCATCTACTCAGTTCTGAGAAACCTTGAAAAGAGCTATGATTGTTGATCGGTTCCTGAAGTATGACAGTTATAGTTATTAAACCTGTCCAAGTGGGAGACTGTTGGATAAGGTGTCTAAGTCCATAACTATTTCTGGTATGTACTTGACCCGACCCGGCATGGTCCATTTGGATTGCATGGCACCATGCCATTGGATAGACTAAATGAGAGAAATAACACTTGTGGTTTATTAATATATTATAAGTTCTAATATATTAATAATATTATTTAATTAGTTTGCTCAAAAAATAATTTAGAATTAATTAAGTGATCAAAAGATCACTAATTACATATATGGGTTGATTATGTAAATCATCCATATCTTGTATAGTGGGGTAAGATGCTCCATGGATAATCAAGTTGGGTTAAACCCATTGGATGCTCCATGGAGGCTCCATGGGAGTTATAAACCCATATGTCATGGAAATGAAGAGTCATGACACACTAGGGTTTACATGGTGTAACCCTAGATGTGTCAACACTATATAAAGCTCATGTTTCTCCCAAAATCGGCTACACAGGCATACTTGAGGGCTAGAGCTGATTTTTAGAGTGTTATACTTTCTCTCCAAGTTTACTCCATAGCATGTGGTGTTGTGTGAAGCATTTGAGGCATCACACTTGGGGTGCTAGGCTCACAAGGTTTCAAGGATCAAAAACAACAACAATGTATGTAGTTCTATCTTTTATTTAAGTTAAAATTGTTCCCCGTGTATGCTAGATAGGATCATAACCTTGGAAATCAACTTTGCATGATAATTAGACAAACATAGATCCAAGGTTATTAGGGTTGCATGTACACTTAGGAAGTGTTAGAATGCTCAAAAAGCATCAGATACTTGGGACAAATATGGGTAGGTGTGGAAGGTATTATGGGCCAGTACTATTGAAAGCACCGGACCCATACGCATAGCAAGGAAGTCGCAACCCTAGAGTTTGTGGGAATCGGTATCCCGATATTATGTTGCTTATCTGACGCCTTTGGTATATTTTCAGTATGGTAGTGACGAGACATTTTGTGACAACTGTCAATTCAGGTCATTCTTGGACTCATGCATCTTTATAATAACCATTCATGCACACATGCCATGACCTAGTAGTATAAATTAGGTCAAAAATCTTGCATAAACTAGGATCCAACTAAGGTCTAGGACTAATATACTTGATACTTACAATTCTAGTAAGTTGCTTAGCTACAATAGGAAATGCCAATACTATAATTAGAATAAGCTTCAAACTTTGTTATAATTGAAATAGGGTATAAAACTCTAAAAATAAATTAAAACACTCTAATTATACTTCAACATGTTGTTGAATACCAAACAATGTTCCAAAAACCCTAAAGAGCCAAAAATCCAAAGTTATAAAATATAAAGCTTAAAAACTTTATAAAATTTGGCTATAAACTTCCTAGTATCAAATTATATTAATCAAATTATGGATTATACCAATGAACTAGAAATATAAATTACAAGTATTAATCATAAATTATTTGTTGAAAACAAGATTTTTAAATAAATCAAATTGCTTAATAAACATTTTATAAAAATGAATGTTTTTATATAAAATATGGGAGGGAAGTTTATAAAGTTTAAAATTTAGGAGAGAGGAGGCCAAAAGGCATGCAAAAACCGGCCATCACCTCTCCCCATGCCCTCTCTCTTCCCCAAAACACAATCATCAAGCCTAAACCCTTACTCCACCTCTTCCACTTCACTCTCTCACTTCACTCTCTTCTTCCTTCTCTCTAAACTCACGAAAATCCTCTCAATCCTCTGCAAAATTTCCAGATTTTGAATCCCTTGAAGTGTTCTTACTTCTCTCAAGATCAAAACCAAGGTAAACAACAACATCTTCTTCCATAGTTTCATGGTTAAACCTCTTTTTCTTCTTAGTCTTCTCTACTTTTCGGATTCTATGCCTTTCCATGGCTAGAAATCTTTATTCTCCCCTTGTGGTTTGTAGATTCTCACCATAACACAATGCATGTGTTAAAGATGGTGAAAATCCGGGATCAAACCCATGCAAGGAGTGGAAAAGAAGCACATATGATCATGTGACATCAAAACATAATATTTCATGTTCTTCTCCATTTCTTGTGTGTTCATGCATGAACGAAAGCATTAAACCATTTCTAGTACATCTTGGATGCTCATTCATTCCATGCATGTGTTAGAAATCGGGCCTTACCAAGGACATGCATGATGTTCTTATTGAAATACCCTAAAAATGCACACAAGCAAACATGCAATCTGCCAGATTATTTTGTTCGACTTTGAACAGTCATAACTCAGTCATTTTTTAACCAAATCATGATATTCTTTTTGTATTGGTTAGTTCCACGAGTTAACTTTCAAACCCAACTGGTCTTACTGTAAAATATTAAATATCCGATTTTTGGCAGATTTTACAAAAAGGTTGCGCATACAGCTCTTTTTCTGTGATCACTATTTTTATCTTGCTTAAACAATGGTCTTAAACCCAACCATAAATCTTAGGAAAAATACCTTAGAAACTTAACATATCTAGTGAGTTATGGTTGAAATTTCGTGGCTTAAAACCTCACTGAATGGGCTACAAAAATTCATGAACCTCAGCCACATCTACACTTCATGCATTATTGCATGCAACTTTTCTTAAATTGTTTGGAATCATTACCCTCATTTCTCTTCTGAATACATTCTTAACATTTTTACTTTTGAAAGCCCTTGCATGCATGAGATAATCTGGAAAATTTCAAGAGCTTTTGTTATTTATTTGATTTATTAGAATTATTGCTAAAACCAAGGGCATAAATCATATAAAATACTTCCAGAGGTCAATAAATCCTAAATAAATTCATGGATGATACTTATGGGGAATAATGACCCCTCACCAAATTTCAGCAATTTTTGTTACTGTTTCATATGATTTCTAATTTTCTTTTATTTAGGACATGATAAATTACAAAACCACTTTTTAGGATGTGAAAATTTTATCTAACAATTTTCGCATACCTTACTTGTGATGGGTGACTCAAGAAAATAATTTCAAGATTTTTCATCATGTCTAGCTATTTTTCCCAATTTTTGGTAATTATAATGGCTTAAAAATGGGAAAAATAGTTCTGATTATCCAAAATTCATGAAAATTTGCCAGGATATCATATTATATAGTAGGAGGTTACATAAAAATTTTGAATATTTTTCTCCACTGTAAACTATTTTTCCCTTATTTTCTAAAGTTAATTGCACTAAAATTCACTTAAATATACATAAATACCCAAAACCAGTTTATACATTATGAAAACCACTTTTGATATTTTTCCCAAGATATTTATACTGTAAATGATGTTACAAAAATTTATGGTAATTTATTTTAACTGTTTAATAATATTTCTTTAATTAATGACTATTTAAAGAAATAAAACAAGGAAAAATACAAATAACCACTGAAAAATATATTTTATATTTTTCCCAGCCTATTTATGTATAATAACAATTAAATAAAAAGTTTGGGTAATTTTGGAAACTGTTTACTATTTATTTCAATTTTTATTGAAATAAATGCTCAAAAATTATAAAATATAATTAAACAGCTTGGAAATCCATTTTTATAATTTTCCCAGCTTAGTGTTGTGTATTAACAGTTAAATAAAAAGTTTGAGAATTTTTATCCCTCGAATACTATTTTTCGTGAATTTATGTTGTTATTGAGACTTAAAATTTGGAAAATTAACCTTCCAAGGTTGTAATTAATCGCACGACTTGTAAAATTTCAATACATCAGAAAAAGTGTAACAAAATGATATAAATCCAATA
Source organism: Lactuca saligna (assembly GCF_052625555.1). Classification (NCBI taxonomy): domain Eukaryota; kingdom Viridiplantae; phylum Streptophyta; class Magnoliopsida; order Asterales; family Asteraceae; genus Lactuca; species Lactuca saligna. The sequence continues at coordinate 255,188,014 of NC_136424.1, forward strand.
CTAAAACATAAATTGGCATTTCCCTATATGTAGAGTTTAGTATATTAGCATTAGATATCGACATGGAAACTCACTAGTGCGTGTGTTTGGTGTCGTAGGATCCCGGTAGTAAGACGTTGGTGCATCCCGAAGTACCGCTTGTGTCTACACAAAACATCGTGAGTATTCACGCACTCCCCTATTTTCGTTTTTTATGTTTTGGGGTGGAAAAGCATGTCCAGAAAAACTATTGTTTGCATGTTGTACTTAAATTGAATTGTATCAAACATGATTGCTATTGTATTGCTATGTTTCTTTATGTATGTCTATGCAACACGGAACATGAGAACTTATCGTACAAAGGCCCTTCCCTTATCTCTAACCATTAACTCTTTGAGCCAATGGTCGTTATGGATAGCGCTATTAGGAATTGACAACTCCTCACTCGCCCGAATCGCTGGAGTGCATGATACCATATTCATCTATGGAACGATAAGCATAGATCTCGATAGGGCTTCAGTCATAGGTTTGGTTGAGACTCATTGTTTGCTCATACACATACAAACTCGTTTCTCGTTATAGCAATAAACTTGTATTCATTAATAGCAATCAACTTGTTTATCATTGAAGCAATGTACTTGTATTTACGAAAAGCCTTATTGTACGCTCGATTTTATAAACTTGTGATACTCACCAACTATTTTCATAGTTGACGCTCGTTTTACATGCTTTTTCAGGAAATAATTAGTAAGTGGATGTAAAGATTCATCATCATAGAGCATGCTGCATCGTGTTGAAGCTATTATGAAGCTATATTTTGAACAATGTTATTTTGAAAAACTTGTATTTTGTTCTTTTGAAGCTATGGGTTGTAAACTTTTAAATACTGCTATGGTGATGTATCTTTATCTTTTGCAATGAAACCGTTATCGCTGTCATACCTTGCGTTTCCGCTTTAGCGGGGTGTGACAGAAGTGGTATCAGAGCTAAAGTTATAGAGAACATCGGTTTTTCTTTAAGAAAACACAACCTATAACTAAAACTTACAAAGAAATTCCTTTTACATCAAACATATTACAAGTATAATTAGGTTGGGAGTTGTATTATTGGACCTTGATTAAACATAGCCTGATCACCTATGTTTAATTAAGAAAAGATTTATACAAAGCTTGAGCTAATTATAATGGGAATATGTTCAACAAAAATATTTGAGAAAACCTTATTTAAAAATTTCAAAAGGTTAATTTTGGTGTGTGTAAGCATTGCATATTATAGGCATGCATTGTCATTTATTTCATATCTCATTGAAACTATGTCACAGTCCACTATGTCAAGATCGTCATCTTCCCGCGCTACCGCCTCAGCCGATGAATCCGGCTACGTCACTGTTATCCCTCGACGTAATCCCCCCGCCTCGATAGAAGAAGACCCATCAGAGGATACGGAAGATACTGGGAACTCGGTGGAGATCAGCAATGACAACGCCCCGAGTCAACGACGCGAGGCATCACCGACATCGGTGTTGCCACAGCCACCGCTCTATGGACTTCGCATTCGGAGGACAGCGAGGAAGAGTGTCCCCATTCCAGGAAGGATACCCGCCAGCACAGCAGGACATGGCACGGCAGGACCTAGCGGGGTAGGACCCAGCGATGCAGGACCAAGAGCATCCTCACCTCAGCAAGTCATAGGGATACCTGTCCGACAGCCAGGTATGACCCCGGAGGAGTCCCGGAGATTGCAGTCGATAGCAGCAGGCCTACGTCACAGTCTCGCTGCGATAGCTGGGCATCGAGAAGTTTTGGATGAAGTTTTAGCAGGAATGGAAATCCTGTATCAGCATTCGATGGAGACTGCTAACACTGCTAGTGCTGCTAGACGAGAGGCAGGTCATGCGATGACAGCATATTATGTGTTTGGTGGGCTGTTCCTGATTGTGGTGTTGATGCTTCTTGTTGGGATAGCGATTGGCTTTTGGTTCTGATTTCAGTATTTTGTTTTATTTTGTTTTGAAATGAAAACCCATGTTGGGTGTCTTTTGGGAAAAATATTTAAAACTTTATTTTGAGATTGACGTATTGGTTTGGCTTTAAGATTATTTCAAATGGTAATGAAAATTTTTATTTTATGTTTGAAAACTTTTACTATGAGGTCAAACCCTAAAATTTATTTGGTAAATGGTTGAATAAAAGAGATTTTTCTTTTCTCTCCTTTCTCAAATCTATATGCATAGTATTAATGCAACCCATTAATTTGACAACACTTACGGTTTTCAAAATGGTAGTGAAATACACATTATACATTATTTTATGTATTTATACGTATTTCTTCTCCTGTGTCATAGAACCATGTCAGGAAGGCCTAATCGCGGGCGCCCACAGAACGAAACGCCCGATGTTGCTCAAATGGTAGCACAACAACTCATGCAAGCAATCCCAAACATTGTCACTCAAGTAACTGCAGGACTTAATGCTAACCAAGGAAGTAGTGGAGGAAACCGGGGAAACAATGAAAGAGAATGCAACTACAAGTCCTTTATGGCCTGTAAACCTAAGGAGTTCCATGGAAAGGAAGGTGCGGTTGGGTTACTGAAATGGATTGACAGCATGGAGTCGGTCCTTCATATTAGCAAATGCCTCGAGCGCAACAAAGTTGAGTATGCATCTTGCCTATTCCAAGATAGGGCATTAACCTGGTGGAATACTCTAGTGCAAACCCGAGGCCGTACAGCAGCATATCAGCTAACTTGGGAAGACCTAAAGAAGCTGCTGATAGAGGAGTATTGTCCCAAGGATGAACTTCAGAAACTTGAATATGAATTCTGGAACCATTCTATGGTTGGAACACAAATAGAGAAGTACACAGTCCGATTTCATGAACTAGCAAAACTAGTACCTCACATGGTTACTCCTGAGGAGAAACGGATAGATCGTTACATCTGGGGTCTGGCACCAGAGATTCGGGGAATGGTTACCTCAGCAAACCCAACTACCATTCAAAGTGCAGTAAGCCTAGCAAATCGACTAACCAATGATGTGATAAGGATGGGAGCATCAGCAAAGGAAAGCTCTAGTAGCAAGAGGAAGCCAATAAATCAGGGAGAGAAGAAGTATGGAGGCAAGTCAGGGAGGGAGCAGAAAGTCTCAAGAAACTTTATGGTAAGAGCCCAGGAGCAAGAACCAGTGAAAACTCAAGGACAAGAAGTGCAGGAGCGAAAGCAGTACTCAGGGCCGCTTCCGAAGTGCAATAAGTGTAACTTCCATCACAAGGGAGCTTGCCCGGTGTGCCAAAACTGTAAGCAAACAGGCCATTACTCGAAGTATTGTAAGGTGAATAAGGAGGGAAAAAGGACATGTTACGAGTGCGGGAGTATTGATCATCTCCGTAGAGCATGTCCTAAACTGAACAATGGACCTGGTAACCATGGACAAGGCCAAGCCAGGCAAAACTTTCAAGGAAATCAAGTTAGACAACCAAGAGGTGTAGCCTTTGTGATTGGTGCAGAAGAAGCTCGTCAGAACCCTGAAGTGATAACAGGTACGTTCCTCCTGAACAACCACTTTGCATCAGTAATATTCGATGCGGGAGCAGATAGGAGTTTTGTTTCTTTAGCATTTAGACCGTTAATTGGCTTGAAATCGGTAAAGATGAGGATTGCATATGCTATTGAACTTGCTGATGGGTATGAAATTAGGGCTAGTGATATAATTCCTGGTTGTACTCTGAATTTAGCTGATAAACTCTTTAGCATTGACCTAATTCCTATAGAGCTAGGTAGTTTTGATGTGATAGTAGGGATGGATTGGTTATCCAAAAATAGAGCAGACATTGGTTGTTATGAGAAAGTCATCAGAGTGCCTCTCCCTAATGGAGAAACCCTTATCATACACGGTGAGAAGCCAGGAAGAAGTTTAAACATAGTATCAAGCGTGAAGGTTCACAAGTACCTGAAGAGGAATTGTATTGCATTCATGGCCCACGTGCTAGAAAGAGAACTAGAAGCTAAGCAACTCAAGGAGATTCCGGTGGTTCAAAACTATCCCGAAGTATTTCCGGAGGAATTGCCCGGTCTACCCCCTTATAGACAGGTCGAATTTCGGATAGACTTAGTTCCCGGAGCGGCACCGGTAGCAAAAGCACCATATCGCCTTGCACCATCCGAGATGCAAGAACTATCCGGACAACTTCAAGAACTTCTAGACAAAGGGTTTATTCGACCAAGTTCTTCACCTTGGGGAGCCCCAGTGTTATTCGTCAAAAAGAAATATGGTTCGTTCCGAATGTGCATTGATTACAGAGAATTGAACAAGTTGACAATCAAGAATCGATATCCCCTCCCTAGAATAGATGACTTGTTCGATCAGTTGCAGGGCGCTTCCTACTTCTCAAAAATCGACCTTCGGTCAGGGTATCATCAGCTAAGAATTCACGAAGAGGACATTCACAAGACAGCGTTTAGAACCCGTTATGGACATTATGAATTCTTAGTCATGCCTTTTGGACTAACGAACGCACCCGCTGTATTCATGGATTTGATGAATAGGGTCTGTAGACCATACCTAGACAGGTTTATAATTGTCTTTATCGATGACATACTTGTTTACTCGCGGACCAAAGAAGATCACAATAGACATCTAAAGCTAGTGTTGGAGCTGTTGAAGGAACAAAAATTGTATGCCAAGTTCACTAAGTGTGAATTTTGGATTCGGGAAGTACATTTTCTTGGTCATGTGATCGGTGAAAGAGGAATCCATGTAGATCCAGCTAAGATAGAGGCAATCAAGAAATGGGAGGCCCCCAAAACCCCGACAGAAATACGACAATTCCTAGGATTAGCTGGGTACTACAGACGCTTCATTGAGAATTTCTCTAGGATTGCTCAACCATTAACATCTTTGACCCAAAAGGATAGAAAATTTCTCTGGGAAGAGAAACACGAAGAGGCGTTTCAAATCCTGAAAAACAAGCTGTGCAATGCACCAATTCTGGCTTTACTAGAAGGATCAGAGAACTTTGTGGTGTATTGTGATGCGTCTCATCAAGGATTAGGATGTGTGATAATGCAAAAAGATAGGGTCATTGCATATGCTTCCAGACAACTCAAACCGCACGAGAAGAATTATACCACCCATGATCTAGAACTAGGAGCAATAGTTTTCGCCCTTAAGATATGGAGGCATTATTTGTACGGAACCAAATGCACCATTTATACCGATCACAAAAGCCTTCAGCATATCCTGGATCAGAAAATGTTAAACATGCGGCAGAGAAGATGGGTAGAGTTGTTTAGTGATTATGATTGTGAGATACGATACCACCCAGGAAAGGCTAACGTAGTAGCCGACGCTCTTAGTAGGAAAGTAAGAGTGAAACCTTCCCGTGTGAGAGCTTTGGGAATGGTAATTCAGACAAGCTTGAAATCTCAAATCATTAATGCCCAGGAGAAAGCGTTATGCAAGGAAAATCTTCCAGGCGAAACTTTACATGGTTTGGAAGAAAGATTTGAAACCAAACCTGATGGAGTTCGTTATTTTAAAGACAGGGTCTGGATTCCAAGGGTTAACAACCTGAGAGACATGGTATTAGAAGAGTCTCATCGATCTAAATACTCCATCCACCCTGGAGCAGATAAGATGTACAAGGATCTTAAAGAGTACTATTGGTGGCCTGGAATGAAAAAGGATATTGCCTTGTACGTCGGGAAGTGTTTGACATGCTCAATAGTCAAAGCTGAACATCAGAAACCTTCCGGGTTGTTGCAACAACCTGAAATTCCCCAATGGAAATGGGAGCAAATATCTATGGATTTCGTTACCAAACTCCCTAGAACTGCTAGAGGTCACGACTCAATTTGGGTCATAGTGGATCAACTGACGAAATCCGCTCACTTTCTCCCTATTCGAGAAGATTTCAAGATGGAAAAATTGGCCCAAATCTACATCGACAAAATTGTTTCTCTGCATGGTGTACCCCTATCTATCATTTCTGATAGAGATAGTCGTTTTACATCTCGATTTTGGTGGATGTTACAGAGGGCACTAGGAACCAAGATAGATTTGAGCACAGCTTACCACCCTCAGACAGATGGGCAAACAGAGAGAACAATACAAACATTGGAAGACATGCTACGAGCGTGTGTCATTGAGTTCAAAGGAAATTGGGATACTCATTTGCCCCTAATTGAGTTTTCCTACAATAACAGTTACCACACGAGTATCCAATGTGCTCCATATGAAGCATTGTATGGACGCAAGTGTCGTTCGCCCTTATGCTGGACAGAAATCGGTGACAGACAGTTGACTAGAGTCGAACTTATCCAGGAAACATCTGACAAGATTACTATCATCAAAGATAAGCTTAAAGCTGCTAGAGATCGTCAGAAAAGTTATGCGGATAATCGTCGAAAACCATTAGAATTCCAAGTAGGAGACAAGGTACTTTTAAAAGTGTCGCCTTGGAAAGGGCTTGTGCGTTTTGGTAAGAAAGGAAAACTAAGCCCGAGATATGTTGGACCCTTTGAAATCCTTGAAAGGATTGGTCCGGTAGCGTATAAACTCCAATTGCCCCAAGAGTTAAGCGCCATTCACGACACATTCCACGTCTCCATCCTTAAGAAATGTCTAGCCGACGAAACATTAATAGTACCCCTGGAGGAAATTAAGATCAATGATAAGCTGAGCTTCGTTGAGGAACCGATAGAAATCCTTGACAAGGAGGTAAAACAACTTAAGCGGAGTAAGATCCCGATTGTGAAAGTTCGATGGAACTCAAAACGCGGGCCGGAGTACACCTGGGAGCGCGAGGATTACATAAAGGAAAAGTATCCGCAACTATTCCCATGCGATGACAAGCGATGATATAGAATGAATTTCGGGACGAAATTCTTTTTAAGTGGGGGATACTGTGACAACTGTCAATTCAGGTCATTCTTGGACTCATGCATCTTTATAATAACCATTCATGCACAACATGCCATGACCTAGTAGTATAAATTAGGTCAAAAATCTTGCATAAACTAGGATCCAACTAAGGTCTAGGACTAATATACTTGATACTTACAATTCTAGTAAGTTGCTTAGCTACAATAGGAAATGCCAATACTATAATTAGAATAAGCTTCAAACTTTGTTATAATTGAAATAGGGTATAAAACTCTAAAAATAAATTAAAACACTCTAATTATACTTCAACATGTTGTTGAATACCAAACAATGTTCCAAAAACCCTAAAGAGCCAAAAATCCAAAGTTATAAAATATAAAGCTTAAAAACTTTATAAAATTTGGCTATAAACTTCCTAGTATCAAATTATATTAATCAAATTATGGATTATACCAATGAACTAGAAATATAAATTACAAGTATTAATCATAAATTATTTGTTGAAAACAAGATTTTTAAATAAATCAAATTGCTTAATAAACATTTTATAAAAATGAATGTTTTTATATAAAATATGGGAGGGAAGTTTATAAAGTTTAAAATTTAGGAGAGAGGAGGCCAAAAGGCATGCAAAAACCGGCCATCACCTCTCCCCATGCCCTCTCTCTTCCCCAAAACACAATCATCAAGCCTAAACCCTTACTCCACCTCTTCCACTTCACTCTCTCACTTCACTCTCTTCTTCCTTCTCTCTAAACTCACGAAAATCCTCTCAATCCTCTGCAAAATTTCCAGATTTTGAATCCCTTGAAGTGTTCTTACTTCTCTCAAGATCAAAACCAAGGTAAACAACAACATCTTCTTCCATAGTTTCATGGTTAAACCTCTTTTTCTTCTTAGTCTTCTCTACTTTTCGGATTCTATGCCTTTCCATGGCTAGAAATCTTTATTCTCCCCTTGTGGTTTGTAGATTCTCACCATAACACAATGCATGTGTTAAAGATGGTGAAAATCCGGGATCAAACCCATGCAAGGAGTGGAAAAGAAGCACATATGATCATGTGACATCAAAACATAATATTTCATGTTCTTCTCCATTTCTTGTGTGTTCATGCATGAACGAAAGCATTAAACCATTTCTAGTACATCTTGGATGCTCATTCATTCCATGCATGTGTTAGAAATCGGGCCTTACCAAGGACATGCATGATGTTCTTATTGAAATACCCTAAAAATGCACACAAGCAAACATGCAATCTGCCAGATTATTTTGTTCGACTTTGAACAGTCATAACTCAGTCATTTTTTAACCAAATCATGATATTCTTTTTGTATTGGTTAGTTCCACGAGTTAACTTTCAAACCCAACTGGTCTTACTGTAAAATATTAAATATCCGATTTTTGGCAGATTTTACAAAAAGGTTGCGCATACAGCTCTTTTTCTGTGATCACTATTTTTATCTTGCTTAAACAATGGTCTTAAACCCAACCATAAATCTTAGGAAAAATACCTTAGAAACTTAACATATCTAGTGAGTTATGGTTGAAATTTCGTGGCTTAAAACCTCACTGAATGGGCTACAAAAATTCATGAACCTCAGCCACATCTACACTTCATGCATTATTGCATGCAACTTTTCTTAAATTGTTTGGAATCATTACCCTCATTTCTCTTCTGAATACATTCTTAACATTTTTACTTTTGAAAGCCCTTGCATGCATGAGATAATCTGGAAAATTTCAAGAGCTTTTGTTATTTATTTGATTTATTAGAATTATTGCTAAAACCAAGGGCATAAATCATATAAAATACTTCCAGAGGTCAATAAATCCTAAATAAATTCATGGATGATACTTATGGGGAATAATGACCCCTCACCAAATTTCAGCAATTTTTGTTACTGTTTCATATGATTTCTAATTTTCTTTTATTTAGGACATGATAAATTACAAAACCACTTTTTAGGATGTGAAAATTTTATCTAACAATTTTCGCATACCTTACTTGTGATGGGTGACTCAAGAAAATAATTTCAAGATTTTTCATCATGTCTAGCTATTTTTCCCAATTTTTGGTAATTATAATGGCTTAAAAATGGGAAAAATAGTTCTGATTATCCAAAATTCATGAAAATTTGCCAGGATATCATATTATATAGTAGGAGGTTACATAAAAATTTTGAATATTTTTCTCCACTGTAAACTATTTTTCCCTTATTTTCTAAAGTTAATTGCACTAAAATTCACTTAAATATACATAAATACCCAAAACCAGTTTATACATTATGAAAACCACTTTTGATATTTTTCCCAAGATATTTATACTGTAAATGATGTTACAAAAATTTATGGTAATTTATTTTAACTGTTTAATAATATTTCTTTAATTAATGACTATTTAAAGAAATAAAACAAGGAAAAATACAAATAACCACTGAAAAATATATTTTATATTTTTCCCAGCCTATTTATGTATAATAACAATTAAATAAAAAGTTTGGGTAATTTTGGAAACTGTTTACTATTTATTTCAATTTTTATTGAAATAAATGCTCAAAAATTATAAAATATAATTAAACAGCTTGGAAATCCATTTTTATAATTTTCCCAGCTTAGTGTTGTGTATTAACAGTTAAATAAAAAGTTTGAGAATTTTTATCCCTCGAATACTATTTTTCGTGAATTTATGTTGTTATTGAGACTTAAAATTTGGAAAGTTAACCTTCCAAGGTTGTAATTAATCGCACGACTTGTAAAATTTCAATACATCAGAAAAAGTGTAACAAAATGATATAAATCCAATACTAAAACATAAATTGGCATTTCCCTATATGTAGAGTTTAGTATATTAGCATTAGATATCGACATGGAAACTCACTAGTGCGTGTGTTTGGTGTCGTAGGATCCCGGTAGTAAGACGTTGGTGCATCCCGAAGTACCGCTTGTGTCTACACAAAACATCGTGAGTATTCACGCACTCCCCTATTTTCGTTTTTTATGTTTTGGGGTGGAAAAGCATGTCCAGAAAAACTATTGTTTGCATGTTGTACTTAAATTGAATTGTATCAAACATGATTGCTATTGTATTGCTATGTTTCTTTATGTATGTCTATGCAACACGGAACATGAGAACTTATCGTACAAAGGCCCTTCCCTTATCTCTAACCATTAACTCTTTGAGCCAATGGTCGTTATGGATAGCGCTATTAGGAATTGACAACTCCTCACTCGCCCGAATCGCTGGAGTGCATGATACCATATTCATCTATGGAACGATAAGCATAGATCTCGATAGGGCTTCAGTCATAGGTTTGGTTGAGACTCATTGTTTGCTCATACACATACAAACTCGTTTCTCGTTATAGCAATAAACTTGTATTCATTAATAGCAATCAACTTGTTTATCATTGAAGCAATGTACTTATATTTACGAAAAGCCTTATTGTACGCTCGATTTTATAAACTTGTGATACTCACCAACTATTTTCATAGTTGACGCTCGTTTTACATGCTTTTTCAGGAAATAATTAGTAAGTGGATGTAAAGATTCATCATCATAGAGCATGCTGCATCGTGTTGAAGCTATTATGAAGCTATATTTTGAACAATGTTATTTTGAAAAACTTGTATTTTGTTCTTTTGAAGCTATGGGTTGTAAACTTTTAAATACTGCTATGGTGATGTATCTTTATCTTTTGCAATGAAACCGTTATCGCTGTCATACCTTGCGTTTCCGCTTTAGCGGGGTGTGACACATTTTGCAACTGGATTCGGGTCAGGATCAGGATCAAAAGACGGAGGTCAGGGTGTGCCCGTAGTACCTGAGTCGGTGGTGCAGATAGGGACTGAGGAGTTAGATGCCACGATTCGGGAGATCCTGCATGATAAGGTTGCCACGTTGCTTCGACCGTAACTACAAGAGATGTTTGGGTTGATTAAAACCGCTATGGTCGAGTACTTTGATTAGTGTTATGCAGCCTTAGCATAGACAGCTATCGCTGCAACCACATCAGCTGTAACTGCGGCAGGGGGTGGAGGAGGAGCCAGTGGGGCTTTTCAGTAGCGGGACTTCGATAATACAAAGCCCTCGATATTTGATGGTACTCAAGATGCGATCAAGGCTATGAGTTGGTTATCTGACGTGGAGGGTTGTTTCTTCACGTGCTCATGTCCTACTGACCAGAAGGTCAGGTGCGCCATGAACCTGCTGAGGCTTGGGGACAAGGACTGGTGGAGACTGACGATTGGGTCGTAGATTGATGATCATAGAGCTGCTATTATTTGGTAGTGGTTCAGGGATATGTTATGTGCTCGCTATGTTCCACGTGTGGAGCGAGAGCGGCTTGCTCAGGAGTTTTTAACTTTAAAGCAGGATGGAGAGTCAGTGATGGACATCACGCGCATGTTCACAAAGAGGGATATGTTTTGTCCGGAGTTTGCCTCTGAGCAGTCTCAGATGACTCGTTATCTGAGCATGCTCAAGACTAATATCCGTCAGTTTGTTGCCACGCAACGTTGTGATACTCTTCTGGATCTTCAGGAAGCCGCTAGGCGGCGTGAGTTGGAGTTAGAGTTACAATTGAAGAAGAAGCATCAGGTTCCGGCACAGTCTCAGCCGGCACCGAAGTGGTCTAAGACCGCTGATTCTAGGATCGGGGGTCAGCAAATCCGCACTGGTAAAAAGTGCGGCATAGGTTATTCAGGGGTTTGTTGAGCAGGTTGTGAGTGCCACAAATGTGGCAAGGAGGGGCACTATGCCAGGGACTGTTGCCAGTCCACCCCTCCAACAGATATGAGGATATGTTATCATTGTCATCAGATTCGTCATGTGAAAACCAATTGTACGCAACTCACCGCCAAACCGGCGCAGGTTTCCACACTAGCTACTTTGAGGATTGCAGAGGGGAGTCCGGTCAAGGCAGAGCCTCCGAAGGCTCTGGGCCATGCTTTCCAGCTCACGGGCGAGGAGGCCAAGGCAGCACCGGATGTGGTTACTGGTATGTTTCTATCTCTTATTTCAGTCATTATATGTGTGCTATGCTTATCTGTTATACCTATATTTAGGTACGTTTTTAGTAAACTCCTTGCCTGCATTGGTTTTATTTGAATCGGGGGTGATTTGGTCGTTCGTATCTCAGACTTTCAGTAGGGGGTTCAGTGTGCCAGTAAGTGAGCTTGAGTGTCCGTTGTGAGTTTCTATCACCAACGAACACAGGGTTTCTACTTCTTCGGTCTACCGGGGATGTGAGTTGGAGATTTTTGGGGTATCCTTCCCGAAAGATTTGATTCCTAATGTGCACAAAAGTACCCACTAATTTTAATATTTATAACCCAACAAACTTAAACCAACTATGCACTTATAGGCAGTGTACCTAGTCAGATTACAGTATAGCTAGGGTAAGTCGGATGTCGATCAGAGGGAACAGTGTTACTAATTAATCTACTTGCTATCAAATTAACCTAATTATTAACAAGTTTAGAAAGGTTTTTATCTGATTTTACAAGATCAGACGAACTTAACAGAAATTCAGTCAATTAAGTAAAAACACTCTTGTCTAGTTCGAATCCACTTCATCCTTATGGCTAGTTAATAATTATGGATTATAAAGTTGGTTGTAATTGTATTAGTAATTTAAGTCTAACTTTACCAATAATTAATTAATTCATGTCAAATTATGCATGGTCACACACAATTAAGCACAGAGCAAATTATGAATATGAATATGCTATGTAAGAATTATTATGCAAACGCAATTATAGTCACAATCCACGTTCTCTAACACAGCTAAGTTTATTTACTCTAATTACTAACTAAGATTGGTCAATCCTAGCTCTAATAATTTAATGTTCACTAAATCATTAGGTAAACAAGTTCATGCAGTTAATGGTCACTAAGCTACACATAACATGGAATCAAGCAACTAGAGAAACAACCACAAGCATTCTAGGTAACTATAAATCCAACACAAGCAATTCACCAACTTAATAAAGCCATAAAAATTAAGCTATTCATAAGTTGGAAGCTTCATCTAGCTAGAAAAGAGTAGCTAGATTCAGTTGCTCATAATAGCAACTAACACACTAACACAAATCAAAGTATATTGAAACATGTTCCTAAGTAACAAATAAGTAACCTAAATTATAGACCTTCACTCTTTTAGTGTTGAAAGCTTCTTTTCAGTACTTTTCTTCTGCTCAAAATCACCTTCTAGAATCCCTTTCTCTGGCCAACAAAAGTCTCTATTCATCATAACCAAGATTGTTTAAATATCCTCAAAAATACCGCGCCACGTCATGGCTATCTCGGCCACATCGTGATACCCAAGTAATCCGTATCGGGAAGGACTCTTTCTTTACGCGATCTTTATCTTCTAGAATACCCATGCCACATCGTGGACATCCATGCCACGTCATGGGTTCAGTAATTTTCGTGGATTTATTCATCTCTTGTGTTTCGAGTCTCACATGTTCTATAAATTGTCTCCTTTGGTCCCTCTCTTCGAAAATACTTCTAATTGACTTAAAATAACAATTTAAGGTCATAAGTATCATTATTCTAAACATATTATCAACTTATTAATAAAAATGTACTTAGATATTGACTAAAAATAGGTATAAATATGGCAATATCAAAATACCCCACACTTAGGCTTTGCTTGCCCTCAAGCAAATCTAAACTTAACCCTTTATTACTAACATTACATAGGACAATCCGATTCCAGCTCAGCCATTATGCCAAGACCTCAACGCATGCATTTGTGTCTAAAATTTTCCTAAAGTACCCCCCCATACTTTAAATACTCACAATCTTCATAAACACTCGCCCACTTCTTCCGAACAATGTTCATTTTATGCATCCCTCCGAATCCATCCTCAGAAAACCTCCTAACCTCAAGGTATTTTTAGTTGAGCAACCCAAGCATACATAATCTAGACAATTACAGTTTATGATACCACTATGGAGTTCTTTTGAATTTCTTCACTTTCTTGACAATTTGATCTTTGATTTCTTTGAATTCACACCTTGTTTGATTTGATTTCTGGTATCTTCAACTTTTTGAATTTCTTGGAATTTTGGTTTTTTGTTCTTTGTGCTTTGACTTTGATGCTCCAAAAATTCTTCAAACTTTTTCTTGTAATTCTCTCTCTCTTTTTTTTTAACATGTAACTAACTTTTTTCACTCAAATCCTACATGCTTAAGCAGGGGCGCTCAACATCAACCTTTATTGGTTAAAGATAATAATTTTCCTGGATACATTTCTAGTACAAGATGCTAAACATATTGCATCCCTCAAACCAAGCGAGGTTATGTTTTTGTTCCATGATTTCACTAAAATAAGGGAGGCCACAAATGCACTATAACGTGTATTGGCTCAACTAAACATTTGAACTTTTATCGGATCATCCCAGCAACTACAGTTCAAATTATTATTACTAGATTTAATTATTAAAAGATTTCAATTTTCAAATTCCATAGTAATTTACTTTTTCTACCCCTACCCAACACTTATTTCATACAATGCCCTCATTGTATGCATAGAATAAATCAAAATTAAGAAAAAGGGAGAAAAAGGAACAGACTCCCCTAGGATATTGGTGTGAGGATCTCCAAAAGCGTGGAAAACGTGCATCTCGAACACAGACCTCACGAAAATATAAAGTTAGTGTAGAACTGGATGAATAAGTAGATAAACCACGAACATGACTCGAAATTTTAATTCTTCAAAGTGGGTACAAATATGTAGAGAAATGTGGGAAAGTATGAAATGATTCACGTCGTGGTAGAAAATACCACATCGTGATCATAGATCAAAACGTGAATAGAAGGCTCTTTCAATTCTCCAAATTGGATGAAAGCCACGACGTGGTGTAAGAAACCCACATCATGGAAACTGAACGTTAGAATAAAAAATGCTTCATTGCTGTATTCATCCTAGCAGCTTGACCAGTGTCTAAATGGGTTAAGACTCTTCTATGTATATATCATTCCCAACTGTAACCTCTCTCCCTCTAACGTACCCCGCACTTGTCTTGGATTGTGGGTTCCGACTCATGACTTTAACCTTCCTTGACTCGACTAGACAAACACATCTCTTGACTTAGCCTTATGTGCTTCTGAAAATTCCAATGCTTATCTGAAAAATGGAACAACCCAAAAGAAATAAAAGAGTAACATCATAGGTTAACAAAGTCTTACATCACAAACCAAAGCCAAACATAAAAATAAATAAATAAATAAATAAATAAATAAATAAATAAATAAAAATAAAAAAAAAACTACTTAAAACAAAAGAAAAGAAACTAAATAGAAAAGAAAATCAATCATCATCTCCTTGTCCCTGTGCTCCACTCGGTCCTGCCCCCATCATTCTACGGATTCCAAAGCTCCTCCCATGTTGGAAAATAAGGATAATGTGGTGGCATAGAAGGTGGTCGTCTCACACCCAAAATGTGAATAAATACCCTCAGTAAGCTGGGTATTATAAATAGCATGCCCCCAAAGGTTATCCAAATAAGTTCCCACCTGACTCTGAAAAGGTTCGGTGGGTACTCCTTGTAATTGTTGTGGAGCATCACGCTCTCTCTATCTCCCCTCTAGCTCGAACATTTCTTCGCCTCGGTCTGGCCGGTGGTTGCTCTGGTTGTGCCTCCTCCTGCTCTTCATCTACTGGCGGTATAACAAAATCGCCCCCGACATTCACCACTACCCGCATAACTCCCAAAACTTGAATGGTTAAATCAGCGTCTGGGAATCAGGTAAGATTCCTCACCAAGTCGTGAGTGAAAATGTGATACAACCGAGCAAGGTGAGTAACCAAATGTCCTCCCGTAATTGGACTCCCGGTCCTAGAACTGGTTGCTTTCTTCCCCATGAACCTTGCCAACATATATGGTAAATCACAGCAAACCCCAGGGGTAATAAGACTCCACAGATAGAACAAATTCTGAATAGGAACTTTATCGCCATGATGCTTGTGATTTATAGAAAAAGTGATAAGACGATGTAGAAATCGGAAAATAGGATTCCGAATTTGTGACTCACTAGAGTCACAAGTATTATACTCATGGTTGGAAATACTCCACCAGAACTGGACATCCATAATACCGGGATAAAAATCCTGAACACACCCATGTAGAAATGGTATGAAGAACGGAGATTTAGTCTCCACCTCCGTATAAAGTCCAATTCACCAAGAAAACTACCAAAGACTACACTCCATATAAACACCGCCCAACCGGAACACAAGTGCCCGGTTGTAAGTAAAGTCAATGGTGCGTTCCTCGAAGCATACGGTAGAGAAAAACTCCACCGATAACTCCCGGTACATGGGTTCTTGAATCGCGAACAAGTTCCTCCACCCATGACAAATGAAAGAAAAATGATCCCCTTTGTATGCTTTTGTCCAATATCGTTCTAGCTCAGCAACCATTCTGACACCACCGAGCCATCCCCAATCAACAATCGGAGCTATCGCAAATTCTCTGTTGTACAACCATCCCAACCGATTTTCATATGTAGTCAATAATGGTCGGGGAATGTTTTGTGGAAACCGATATAAGGGATGAATACTCACCACATCAATCGAATTTTCATCCTGTGGAACAGCCCTTCGAGGTCCCATTTCTGCAAATAAAATTAAACCAAAGCAGCAAACACCCAAAGCATTAAAAAAATAACCTGTTTGCCCAGAAGTCACGACGTGGCCAAGCACGCCACGTCGTGGACCGCAATCGGGACGTGGGTCTGGATCGGTCACTCTATATACGATTTTAACCAAAAACAATACTTGGGGTTTGTTCCTATTGTTATCCAAAGGACAGGCAACCTAAAATCAACAACTAATTTCAACCAATTTCGTGAATCTCATTATTCACATAAACCCTGACCATGAAAATGTAAAAATTGTAAGTAATAACTACAATTAATGGATAGAATACATACCAAATTGAGTTAGAAGATAAGAAAATGTGAAGGATTTGGAAGACAAATTAAGAAATCGGCTGTGGGGACCTTGTTTCCGTGCATGAGGCAGCAAGCAAATGGGGAATGTGCGGTCAAAGGGTTTAATAAATGGTCCCCCCCCCCCCCCCCCCGTGACTTTTTAAAGGCCACATCGTGGACTGTGAAAGATTATAATCTGTTAAAAACAATTTCTTCATCTTATCCCTGTAATTGCTCTTTAACCACGACGTGGCATTGACAAGCCACGACATGGATTACATCTGATCTCAAAAAATGAGTTAAATAACAAATTTTTTAATTAACTACTTTGTATTTGATTTATTAATTAAAGCTCCCCACAGCTAATTCTTACTAAGTATCAGTTATTAGATGATGAGTTGATATCTTTCCTAAGTAAAACTCAAAAATTAAAAGAAAAGAAAATGCAAACCAATCTCGGGTTGCCTCCCGAGAAGCACTTCTTTTTCTTGGAATCTTGAGCTGGACTCCATGCCTCCTACGTTGAAGCTTCTGAAGAGTTCATCCCCAGCTGGACCTTTTGTTCCTTGAAACGCCTCTTGTAAGCTTGAACTCATCTTTTATATGCCTTCTTTGAATTCTCCTTTTTAGCTTTGACCTCTTCTTAATCAAGCTTGTGTTTGATCCCTTTTATTTCCCCCATGCACTCTGTAGCATCATTCTCCTCTTTCACTATCACCCTTGAAGTAACCTCCTCTTCATCACTTATCATCTCATCTTCCTCGCTTACCCAAGAAGGTGTACTCTTGTAAGCAATGACTTCAACCAAATATGGAACAGATGCTCTTGGTTTTGTTCTTTTAGCTTGATGAACTGTCTTGATCTCTTCCTCCATGAGCTTTTCTAGTTCTTCTAGTTCATTATCTTCATTGATTGTGAACACCTCTTCTTGAACATGATTCCTTTGGAAGCCATCTTCTATCCCAAAAACTTCTTTCTCATCTCCAACCCTCAAGGTGAAATTAGACTCGCGAATATCAACAAGAGCTCAAGCAGTGTTAAGCAATGGACAAACAAGGATAATTGGAACATCAGGGTCTTCCTTCATATCCAACACTACAAAATCTATTGGAAAAATATATTTCCCAATTTTAACCAAAATATCCTCCACGATGCCCCGGGGTTGTGTCACTGAACGGTTCACCATGTGAATAGTCATTCTTGTAGCCTTCATCTTCTAAATTTCTAACTTGTGATAAAATGAATAAGGCATCAAATTAATGCTAGCCCCAGATTGGCTAAAGCATTAACCTTCATTTCGTTACCAAATTCACACAGAAGACTGAGGCGTCCAGGATCCCCCATCTTCTCAGGTATCTCTCCTAACACAGCTTTTGAGCTTTGCTCACTTAGAATCACCTTAGAATATTTCTTTAATTGGTTATGGATGTATATCAAATCTTGCGGTAATTTTTGATACTTGGGAATTTTGGATAAGGACTCGACAAACGGAGTATTAATCGGGATACCCTTCACGTGCTTAACAAACTATATATGCTCTCTTTTCAGTGAACTAAGGTCAATTCAAGAAGGAAACGGCAAAGGCGGTTGATAAACCGAACCAACTTCAAAAATTTTCTGTTCCTGACAGGCCCACGTCGTGAACTGGTATGGTTCACATCGTGAATTCTGATATTCAGCAGCATCTTGATTTTCGAGCTTAGGCTTCTTCAACTTTGGATCGGGCTGCTGTTGTTCTTCTTCTAGTGCCTCTAAGAACTCAGAGATGGTCTCTTCTTCAGTATCTATGGCCATTACATGAGATTGGGTCTTCATTTCAGGATTTTTCGGGGACAACTTCTCATGAACCAGAGTGGCTAGTTAACCAAGTTGTACTTCAAGGTTATTGAGGGAGGCTTGATGATTCTTTAGTAAAGCTTGTTGTTCATTAATAGCAGAATCAGTAGCATCGTGTCTCTTTTTCGAGGCTTCCATAAACTTCATCAACATGGTCTCTAGATCGGGTTTCTTCTCGGCTGGTGGTTGCTCCTTTTGATAGAAGTCTTGACATGTTTGCTTGTACTTCTCTTCTTTTTGTTTCTTATACTCTTCATATGGCAGCCACTCCTTCTTTGGTTTCCTCCAATCTTCATCAATCTTATCCCCACTCGAGTAGCACACTTGAGCTTTTCTGTTCCCAAACTCATCTAAATTGCAATCCTTTGTCAAGTGCGGACCACTACACCTCTCGCAACCCACTCTTATGGCATGAATTGAGTGGTCCATTTGTGTCAACCTCCGGTCCATATTATTTAGCATAGCCCTCATGGCTGCTATTTCTTCAGTTTGGGCTCCTCCTCTGCCTTTAATTCCTTCCTGCCTAGGGTTGTGGTATTCGCGAGAGTGTTTCACGAATTCTTCAATTAATTCCTTGAATTCTCCTGGATTTTTACTTGTAAGTGGTCCTTGAGAACCAAGGAGTTGTCTTGTCATCACGTTTACCCCATCATAAAATATTGATACCTCATGTTGAATGTTAAGGTCACGTTGAGGACAATTCCTTAACAACCCTTTGTAACGGTCCCAAGCTTCGTAAAGTGACTCTCTAGGGTTTTGATCAAAATTGGCTATTGCCTTTTTGAGTTTAGCAATCTTGGGTGGTGGACCGTATTGATCTAAAAGCTGCTCACGCATTTAAGCCCAAGTAGTTACAGTACCGGGTGAATGTACTTTTAACCAATCCTTAACAGCTCCTTTAAAGGTAACGGGGAGCATCCTTAGCAAAATGGAGTCCCTATTAATAATTGGGACATTGAAGTAATCGGCAATGTTATTTACTTCATCTAAGTGTTTGAATGCATCCTCGTGATCCTTTCCATAGAATGGGATATCCTTTAGTGCGGAAAGGATATGTCCCTTTAGCTCGAAGGTGGCGGTGGCAGGGATTGCAGGTTGTACTAAGCCTAGACCAACATCTTCTCGAATTCTTTTTATGTAAGCTCCCATGGACATTTCCTCAATATTTTCCATGTCGTGCCTTGGCTCGTTCTCGGGTTCGCTCGTATGTTCTTCAAATTCGGGTTCGGTATCGTACTCGGATTCGGTTTGGAAGGGTATTTGATCCAAGTGTTCAAACTTGCTTTTGCTCTTCAAGGATGAACTTGACTCCCCAGTCTTCTTCCCTGATTTCTTTGAAAACACTGCTTTGAATTCTTGTAAGGGCGTCTTCTTCTTGTTAATTGCAGACTCAGGATCTTCAAGTGGTGGCACCAAAGGTGTGTTTCAGCCTCTGGTCATGAACTCCTGCAGATTAACTAAATAAACAAAACGTAAAACTGAACTAAAATAGACAAATAAACTAAAAACTAAGGGAAACTGAAATTCACAGTTCTCACGTCGTGAATCTAAAAATTCACGTCGTGAGTTCTAAAAAAAAATTAAAAAGCAGATAAAAAATTTGGAAAACAAAAAATAAAAACTAAAACTAAAACTTTTGCTGGAAAATTAACTTTTTGAAGGTTTTACCCACAAAAAGGATCGCTTAACCTACAGCAAATAAACTAAACCATTCCCCGGAAATAGCGCCAAAAACTTGATGTGCACGAAAGTACCCACTAATTTTAATATTTATAACCTAACATACTTAAACTAACTATGCACTTATAGGCAGTGTACCTAGTCAGATTACAGTATAGCTTGGGTAAGTCGGGTGTCGATGACAGGGAACGGTGTTACTAATTAATCTACTTGCTATCACATTAACCTAATTATTAACAAGTTTAGAAAGGTTTTTATCTGATTTTACAAGATCAGACGAACTTAACACAAATTCAGTCAATTAAGTAAAAACACTCTTGTCTAGTTCGAATCCACTTCATCCTTATGGCTAGTTAATAATTATGGATTATCAAGTTGGTTGTAATTGTATTAGTAATTTAAGTCTAACTTTACCAATAATTAATTAATTCATGTCAAATTATGCATGGTCACACACAATTAAACACAGAGCTAATTATGAATATGAATATGCTATGTAAGAATTATTATGCAAACGCAATTATAGTCACAATCCACGTTCTCTAACACAACTAAGTTTATTTACTCTAATTACTAACTAAGATTGGTCAATCCTAGCTCTAATAATTTAATGTTCACTAAATCATTAGGTAAACAAGTTCATGCAGTTAATGGTCACTAAGCTACACAGAACATGGAATCAAGCAACTAGAGAAACAACCACAAGCATGCTAGGTAACTATAAATCCAACACAAGCAATTCACCAACTAAATAAATCCATAAAAATTAAGTTATTCATAAGTTGGAAGCTTCATCTAGCTTAACAAAAGTAGCTAGATTCAACTGCTCATAATAGCAACTAACACACTAACACAAATCAAAGTATATTGAAACATGTTCCTAAGTAACAAATAAGTAACCTAAATTATAGACCTTCACTCTTTTGGTGTTGAAAGCTTCTTTCCAGGACTTTTCTTCTGCTCAAAATCGCCTTCTGGAATCCATTCCTCTGACCAACAAAAGTCTCTATTCATCATAACCAAGATTGCTTAAATATCCTCAAAAATACTGCGCCACGTCGTGGCTATCTCGGCCACGTCGTGATCCCCAAGCAATCCGTATCGGGTAAGGACTCTTTCTTTACGCAATATTTATTTTCTAGAATACCCATGCCACATCGTGGGTTCAGATTTGTGGATTTATTCATCTCTTGTGTTCCAAGTCTCCCATGTTCTATAAATTGTCGCTATTGGTCCCTCTCTTCGAAAATACTTCTAATTGACTGAAAATAACAATTTAAGGTCATAAGTATCATTATTCTAAACATATTATTAACTTATTAATAAAAATGTACTTAGATATTGCCTAAAAATAGGTATAAATATGGCAATATCAATTCCTATTCCCATGGGGGGAGCATGTGTGATTGTGGGGATGGATTGGCTCAACCGTTTTGGGGCCATGATAGATTGCGCAAGGCAGCAGGTTGTAGTTTGAACCCCAAGTGAGGGAGAACTGGTGGTATATGGTGAGGGCACCTGAGTAGGATCAGGGTTTTCTTCAGCAGCCATGGCTCGGCAGTATATTCAGCACGGGTGCTCCGGTTACTTAGCGTATGTGGTGGATACACGGGTCAAGGACCAGACTTCAGTTTCAGAGGTCCCAGTGGTTAGAGAATTTGCTAGCGTGTTTCCGGATGAGTTACTCGGTGTGCCTCTAGAGAGGCAGGTTGAGTTTAGGATTGATCTTGTGCCGAGTGCAACCCCTATTTCTAAGGCGTCGTACAGATTGACACCGCCAGAGATGCAAGAGTTGTAGGAGCCGTTGGGTAAGCCATTTATTCGCCTGAGTAGTTCTCCATGGGGAGCACCGATACTTTTCATCAGGAAGAAGGACGGTTCGCACCGGATGTACATCAATTATAGGGAGTTGAACAAGTTAACAGTGAAAAACTGTTATCCACTCCCAAGGATAGATGATCTCTTCGATCAGTTGCAAGGTGCATCTGGGTTTTCCAAGATCGATTTGAGATCCGAATATCACCAGGTAAGGGTGAGAGCAGAAGACGTGGAGAAGACTGTGTTGTGGACTCCTTATGGTCATTACGAGTTCGTGGTGATGTCGTTTGGGCTCACCAATGCGCCAGCAGTGTTTATGGATCTGATGAACTGAGTCTGTAGGCCGATGCTCGATCGCTCGGTTATTGTATTAATAGATGATATCTTGGTGTATTCCAAGACCAGGGATCAGCATGAAGAGCACCTGCGGGAGTTATTAGGAGTTTTGAGGCAATAACGACTTTATGCTAAGTTCTCGAAGTATGAGTTTTGGTTGCGAGAGGTCCTGTTTCTTGGACACCTCATTAATCAGGAAGGGATTTTGGTCAATCCGTCCAAAATCGAGGCGGTTATGCAGTTGGAGATTCCGAAATCTCCTTCAGATATCAGAAGCTTCTTGGGATTGGCAGGGTACTACCGGAGGTTTATACATGATTTTTCCAAGATTGCAATACCTCTCACTCGTCTGACGGGGAAGGGGTGAATTTCCGGTGGGACCCTGAGCAGTAGAGGGTATTTGAGACACTCAGGTAGCAATTTTGTGAAGCTCTAGTGTTGACCCTCCCTGAAGGAGTTGAAGACTTCGTAGTATTCTATGATGTGTCCATGACAAGGTTGGGAGCAGTCCTCACGTAGAGGGGACGGGTGATTGCATATGCATCGCGGCAGTTGAAGCCGCATGAGACTAGGTATCCTACTCATGATTTGGACTTGGGGGCGGTGGATTTTTCCCTCAAGATATGGAGGCATTATCTATATGGGGTCCATTGTACCATATATACAGATCACAAGAGTTTGAGGCACATCATCGACCAGCACAACCTGAACATGAGGCAGCACAGGTGGCTGGATGTAGACAAAGACTATGATTGTGAGATCCTTTACCACCCTGGTAAAACGAATGTGGTGGCGGACACTTTGAGCCGCAAGGTAGTGGCTTCTTCCACCCCAACGAGATGTATAAGGATAGCCATGGATCCTATGATTGTGAGTTTGATCAGGGATGCACAAGTTGAGGGTATGAGACCATAGAATTGGAAGAAGGAAAGGATTAAGGGTGAAAGCACCCGATTTGTGCAGGATGGATGGGGATTGAAGACCCGTTATGGTTGTGTATGGGTCCCGATGTCTGAGGGACTCAAACATACAGTTTTGGAGGACGCTCATAAGTCTCATTTCTCCACTCACCCAGGGGCCACCAAGATATTCAGAGACCTGAGTTTAAATTACTGGTGGCCGTGTATGAAGCGAGAAATTGATGGGTATGTCGAGAGGTGCTTGACTTGTAGGTTGGTCAAGGCCGAGCATTAAAGACCGCATGGTCTGCTACAGCCTTTGGAGATTCCAATGTGGAAATGGGAGCAAATCTAAATGGATTTCATTACTAAGTTGCCGAAGACTGGGAAGGGATTTGATGCTATATGGGTTATTGTTGATCGATTGACCAAGAGTGCTCACTTGTTGGCTGTTCGGGAAAGTTCTTCAGCTGAGAAATTGGTCCATGTGTATCTCCGGGAGATCGTTGCCCGGCATAGGGTACCAGTTTCCATTGTTTTTGACCAGGATGTCAGGTTTACTTCCCGGTTCTGGCAGAAGTTCCACGAGGAACAGGGCACGCGGCTACACTTTAGTACAGCATTTCATCCTCAGACCGATAGGTAGAGTGAGCAGACCTTTCAGATCCTCGAGGATATGTTGCGCGCATATGTCATTTATTTTGGAGGGAGTTGGGATTCCCACCTACCTCTTGCATAATTTGATTACAACAACATCTATCATTCCAGTATTGGCGCCCCGCCTTTTGAGTTGTTGTATGGTCGGAGATGTAGAACCCCAATATGTTGGGGTGACGTTGGACATAGGGTAATAAGTCTGATGGAGGTAGTTTTTCAGACTACTGAAAATATTCATCAAATCAGACAACGACTGCAGACCGCTCAGAGTCGGTATAGTTAGATCTTGAACTTGTTCCATGCTATAGCACCTAGTGATGTCTGTCCTAACATCGTATATGTAAACGTACTCATGTAATAATCATGTAAATGTACTCATGAAGATGTACTCATGTAAGTGTATATATGTAAATGTATTCATGTAAATGTACTGCAATGCTCTACGTGTGCTAGCTGTAATGTGTGTTCTCTCTCTATCTAGCATGTATAGTAATGTATTGTGTGTACTGGCTGTAATGTATGCTCTCTCTATCTAGCAAGTATTGACTCATGAATGAACTGACTCATTTTATAATATCACATTCTAGTAATAGTTCCAGTATCTTCCTAAACTACCCATATGGTAGCCTACTAGTAATCTAACTGGTACGTAAGAACATGGATGTATACCCTTGCTACCCAAGGGCATTGGATGAACTGGAAGGACCTTTATAACTATATATGTACATATGATATATAACTAATATTTAAACAACCTTCATACGGATACCCGATGTCCCACCAGACCACATCTCAAGCGCGAAATGGAAATAGGGTGGATAGCCTTCCTAAGTCTTTTAAACATTTCTTACATATAGGCATGAAATTTATAATATAAAAGCATAAAATAAGTTTTGTAAAACCTTTGAACATAATTAATATCTAAGAAAATATCGATTTGATGTCAATCTATAAAACAGGTTGGAAACATGGGTTTGATAAAACAGTTAAGTATAAAGAAACATTTGTTTGAAACACGATTGTAAATGAGTTTGAAATGAAACATACATAGTAAAATGAACATTTTAATAAGGAGTTTTAAACATATAAAACGTTTATGAAAATCATGTGAAGAAACTGTTTGGTAAAACGGCTAATGAGTAGCAAATCATTTAAATGCTGTTTACTAATAGCATATGATTGATATAGTAACTAACATGATTCTACTTGTATTCCCCCCCCCCCCCCCATAAAACATTTAAAATTAAAACATTGATTAAGGGGTATGAACTCACCTGTTGTGGGTGATACGGATGAACCAAAGAGGTAGGACTGCTAGGTGTCAAGTGAAGTCTTGAACACACTCTATGATCCTAGTTAACATATAATATCACATATATGTAACAAATGAGTCTATAAACAACTAATAAACATGTCAAGACACCCTAGGACATGCTAAACACCTTTATCAAGTGTTATTAACCTCTAGGATTGCATCTAAGTGTTTGTAGGGGAAGCTATTGTGTGTAGGGCTCAAGGAAAGCTCCACCATGAGGTTCACGGCCCTAATGATCCTAATAAATAAGTTTACGGCCGTAAAATCATGAGTTTATGGTTGTAAGCTCATACTTATGTTACCATTTGATGATTGATGCTCTATAAGGCCCTAAGAAGCATTTATACTCAATTGCTTGGTTTATGGAAGAGTTTCGGGCATTGTATAACTCCTTTTAGGAGTTCACGGCCCTGGGACAAAATCGCATGGAGATTACGGCTGTAATCTCCCTTGGAAGGGTGTTTGTGGTGTTTTCAAGTCCCTAATTTAACTAGGAACTAAACTAGGCTAGTGTATAAGGCTTTAGAAGAGTTTACAGTACCATTTGGCCCTATTTATTGGAGTTCATGGCCCTGGAACTTCTTGGGCCGTGAACACCTTACTCATTGTGTTCTAATGGTGTTTGCTAGTCCTAAACACATTATGGTACTTGTCTAAACCATTATCTTGGCTTAAAGAAGGCTCTGAGGGTGTTTTTGTTGGATTAATGTCTAAGTCCATAACTATAATTGGTAAGACTTGACCTGACCCGGCATGGTCCATTTGGGTTGCATACCATCATGCACTTGGATAGACTATAATGAGAGAAATAAGACTCTTATGGTTATTAATATATTATAAGTTCTAGTATATTAATAATAAGAATAATAAGATTATTTAATTAGTATTGATCAAGAATTAATCTAGGATTAATTAAGTGATCAAAAGAAGACTAATTAAATATATGGGTTGATTGTGTAAATCATCCATACTTATATAGTGGGCTAATGCTCCATGGATAATCAAGTTGGGCTAAAACCCATAGGATGCTCCATGGTGTATTTGAACCCATGGATCCAAGGAAATGGAAAGCCATGACAATTAAGGATTTACCCTAATTGTAACATTATATAAAGATATTATTCTTGACAAAATCGGCCACTAGGATCACACTAGAAAGTGAAGAAAAGGGCTAGCCGATTTCATGAAGTGTAGAACTCTCTCAAGTTATTCTAAGTGTTTTGGTGATTGTGATTCCATTTGAGGCTTCCACACTATTGGGGCTAGGCACTCAAGCTTCATGAAGACTTTCTACATCAAAGAGGTATGTATTCTATCTTGTTACACTCATTGTTTTGTATGCTAGATTAGGATAATACCTTGGATGTTCTTATTTGCATGTATAATAGAGAAAACATAGATCCAAGGTATTTAGGGTTGCATGTACACTTAGGAGTGTTAGAATGCTCAAAACCCAACAGTGGTATCAGAACCTAGGCTTATTTTCTTGTTATACCTGCAATAGAAGCTGAAAAAATGAATTTGTTGCTGTCTGATCATCAGACTCAACGAGTCCATCAGGAGACTCGGCGAGTCCATGCCTAAATTGTGATCAATTCGATCCAACTCGCCGAGTTGGTTCATGCACTCGACGAGTTGGACCCCCAGACAACATATTTTCGAGGTTTTTGGCTAGAAATGGACTAGGAACATTACCCTATGTTGTTTTTGAACTTATAAACTTGTTTTTTAATGTGGTAATGTTCATGCTAATCCATTTCCAAAGATAATTGTCAATAGATTCATGTTTTGTATTAGTTTAAGGTCTAGACTAATTACATGAAAAAGTTTGATTTGAATTATCTTGTTCTTATGAGTTGCTTAGATTAATAGAAAAGTTAATTGAAATAGTTGTTTTCAATCCATTTTAATCTAAGAGTTGAGTATAAAATGTGTTTGTGTAACTTGTCCTCAAGTTACATGAAGAGTCACATTAAAGACTCATAAAACTCATAAAAGTTGGTAATGGTTACAAAATGAAGAGTCTTGTGTCATTGAATATTTTTTTTATGACTCCATAACTTGTCCTCAAGTTATGGAAGTTCAAGAGTCACTTCATTAAAGAGTAAAAGTGTAACCTTAATTAATTCCATAAGTTATAAAAATAAAGAAAAGTTAATTCTTTTATTAGTTTACAGTCTTCCATAAGTTATGGAACTTGAAGAGTTTTTGGATTTAAACTACTTTAAACACATAAGTTATGGAATTAATTAGTTTTTTTGAATAGTTTCAAAACTTGCCCTCAAGTTTTGGAATTTGAAAAGTTTTCTCTTATGAAGACTTTAATTCCAAGTTAGCCCTTAAAATTTTAAAGAGTTAAAATTCAACACTTATACTATTTATAACATTAATGGTTAATTATTATATATATGTATGAGAACAAGTCGTTTTACCGTTAGTAGGCCTCATTCACGAAACCGGTCTATAAGGTGGGTATAAGGTTGTTGCCTATAAAATGGCGACTTAATGGGTGTATACTCTCACCCACTGCTTGCTTGACTGGTGGAGGGTCGTTAGCCGAACGGGTAGGACAATGACTTTAAATTCTCATTAAAAGTATAATGATTATTATAAAGTAACTAAATGTTTTATTTAATTCCCAATCTTAGTTACTTTAGGAAAAATGTGAATTTGGTGCTAGCCCATGGAATTCACACTTTGTACCTTACCAAGTCGTTGGTGGAGCGTGTGTGGTTAACTGGCACACTAACTTGGACTAGTAAGGACCACAAAGGGTGACTTAATGTTTGTCATAGATCAATGGAGTGTGTGTGGTTAGCCGGCACATTGATTAGGTGATAATATTAATGGGTACCAAGTGAATTGGTATGGTTATTCACACCTTGTTTTGTGATCCTCGGCATCCCAGTCACAAAATTTGAGAGGGCACGCTCGAGATTGAAACATGCCATTGAAAAAGTTCAATGAATCTCAAAAGATCTAGGAATTTCAAATCCAATTAAAACCTAATAAATTATTTTGTTTTTCATGGTGGAAATTAGTGAATCGTCATTCGCCTACCTTCAAATATTTTATAGCTTGGATTACGACATCCCTCTTCCAAATTATAAAATATTGCGTTGGGTCCTAGCCTTAATATTTCTTATTGGGTGTTATATTAAGGATTTTGAATCAACTAACTTGATTTTCTCCCATTATAGATGTCTGGTTCAGACAACTATGATCTTCCCAAATCTCTTGAAGATGGTGTCCCTCAACACCATGCTTCACTTCCTCCACCTCCTCCATTTATTCTCCCAAACCCACAAGGTTAAAGTCACTCAATCCCTATTGGCAAGCATAGTCTATGTGTGCTCACATCTTGGAGATAAAGTCACATATTGACAAGCCGGGAGAGTTGGGTTTCAAAGTCTCGTGAAAGTTGGATGTTAAATCGCTTTCTTAGTAACATAGTGAGTCTCTTTGGGACTACTATGAGACAGACTATGACATGACCCTTAATGATGTTATCTATTTTCTTGGTGTTGTGGAATCAGCAATGATTAGGTGCACCCGTAAAGCAAATTTGATTAAAAGAACAACTTCCCAAGTCTTAAATGGACATTGACAAAGGTAGCATTGGATATCGAGAAAAGCATTTCTCTTCCCAATGGAAAGGGATCGGCCATAGTCAACTCGGTTGACCAAATGGTAAAGAGAAAGGCTAAGTCTGAGATAGTCTCATGTGC
The DNA here is from genome assembly GCF_052625555.1 of Lactuca saligna. Classification (NCBI taxonomy): domain Eukaryota; kingdom Viridiplantae; phylum Streptophyta; class Magnoliopsida; order Asterales; family Asteraceae; genus Lactuca; species Lactuca saligna. Next base: position 255,217,088 of record NC_136424.1, read on the forward strand.
CATTACCAAAGGGTCCATGTGCGACATCCCCATTTTTACGGCCAGAAAAGACCGATTTTGTTTATGCTTTATAAAAATCAGAGTACTTCTTTTAATAAAAATGTTGCGGAATTTGTTCCCAGAAAAATATGATAAATACGTTATTAAAACATTTTCGAAGAAACTTATTTTATTCATTTCAAAATGTTTGGGATGTCATCGTTAATACAGAAACATAAGCATAAACAGAACTTACATTTATTTACACTAGTGATCTACATCTCTTTAAATCTCTCAGTGTAAAGTGACTTCATATCAACACCTGTGATATAAATAAACTGAGTGGGTCAGGTTGGGAAACCTAGTGAGTACATAGGTTTTTCAACCCACAATAATATAATTATTATGTTTAAACAATCAAACAATCAACCCAATTACCCATCCCCATTATCTTCTTTAGTCTTAAGGATCTACCCTAAGAATCAGCTATTCCTCGTTTATTTATTCCTAAGGATCATCCTAAGGAATCGACACGAAGTCCATCATTACCAAGGCTTATAGAATATATCTGGTGAACACGTAGTCTGAAACATCTGGTAAACACTTAGTTCAAAAGTAACTAGTGAACACACTTAGTTCAAAATACCTAGTGAACACACTCAGTTCAAAGATACGTAGTGAACACACTCAGTTCAAAATACCTAATGATCACCTAGTTAAAAAACACCTACAGGTTACGAGCTTACGAGCGTTCCATTGAACCATCTAGTATCGCCCATGGTCTTCATCTATACTCCACTAGATGACTAGATCACTGACAACATCGTGTTATCACAAAACAACTATTTCATCTACCCATGTTTTACCCAACACATTTTGTAGATATAAAATACATATACAGTTTAAATCATTTAAAACATGTATAAAAATCTTTCACCCAACATAGATAGCAAGTATTCAGACAATATGCACACACAACACGTAATTTATATTAAAATACTTCATATCTATGTGTAAGATGAAAGTAACTATGCACTCACAACACGTAAATTATATAATAAATACTTCATATCTATGTGTAAGATGAAAGGGATCATGCACTCACCTGAGTAGGTGGTGACTCAGCACTCGGACAGCGCTTCGATACTCTCAAAATATATTCCTTCGATAAAACCTAGTACCAATACCACTAGGGTTTAGTCTAACGATAACCATAACTAATTAATAGTCTAGCTATTATTATTATTATTATATAAGCGTTAAATAACACTCAATATAACTCATAATAATAGCCCAAATAATTATTTTCAGGTTCTAATAATGTTACTATAATTAATTAGAAGCTATTTTAAAACTAGCGTAGGCGTAGCTCACTTACAACGGGTTTTTCGCAAAACCGGGCTTCGCTGGAGCAGCGTTTCCCGAGCCGAAAGGCTCTTTTCTCGGGACTCCGAGAGCCTCGGGGCTTCCTTCGGGTGCTAGGGGGTTTACCTAGGCTTTAGGGAGGGTTTGGGAGGCTAGAGAGAGAAACTAGAGAGAGAAAGAATGTTGGAGAGGTGTGAAGAGAAGTGAATGCCCGGCACCTCTATTTATAGGAGGCCTGACTGGTGGACTCGCCGAGTCTGAGTCATGACTCATCAATTTGGTCCATGTGGTGGCCTTCTGGTGGTGCCACGTGTCCAATTCTGGTGGTGCCACGTCACCCCTATCGCGTATCAGCCCTCAAACTTAGAAAAATCAGAACTTTCGCATACGAGCTCCGTTTTCGACGTTCTTTATATCCACGCGTAGGTAAAATCAAGATCTACAACTTTCGTTTAGACTCCGTCGGCTAATTCTCGACCAATCTCAAATTTAACAGTAGGAGGCGTTTAGACTGTTAAATGACCGCGAAGAGTTCATAACTCCTTCATACGGACTCCGTTTTCGTCTGTCTTTTTACCGTTGAGTTCCTATTAATGAGATCTTCAACTCTCATTTAGGTCGCGTAAGCCAAAGACCGCTCGAACTAAAATTCGAGTTTCGGGTTGTACACTGCTAAGCCGAATCTTAGAAAAATCATAACTTCCTCATACGAAGTCAGATTTGGGCGTTCTTTTTTATCGATGTTCTTAGTTTAACATATTCTACGACTTTCTTTTAGATCACTAAGGCTAAAAAGTCCTCCATCGTAAATTCACTATTTACGTCTCCCGGTGCCGTGCCGGTTTTGCCGTAAAACTTCGGCGGACCATAACTTCTTCGTTATAGCTCGGATTTCGACATTCTTTATATGTACAGAAACCTTGAGACATATTCCACAACTTGGTTAAGATTATTTATTCTAAATAATCTTTTATCGAAAAGTCGTTTTCGACCCCTATTGCCTCTAATTTGACTAGCCCGGATCTACGGGCGTTACAATTATCTCCCCCTTAGGATGATTACGTCCCGGAATCATCAACGAAACAGGGTCGTATAATGATTCCATACGTTATCTCTTCAACCTAGGTAATAATTATAACTTCTACATTCCTTCAAGTCTATCTCCTAGACTCGTTGACTGCAAGTAGTACTCGATCGTGCACCTGCTCTCTACCTAAGGTCAGACTCCAAATTATGACCTTCGAGTAAAAAAAAATCTAGATCCTTACTGGATACGAACTTGAGATGATTTCTCTTATTACTACTATAGATCGATGTGTCATATTCTAATGACCTATCATCGTATGTTGCTACACTTACACTTAGGTCTCTTAGTGTTAAATTCTAAAACAGACTATGCCTTCCTTCATGTTCTAATGTGATATAATCACACTTTAACATGTAGAATTTCTAGCCACCAACTTCTTCAACAACGAGCGTGATACCTCTATTGATCGCCTTGATTTTAATCGTTTGGTTTAAGTCGGACGTTATATCAAACTTGGTTCTCTAAACCACGTAACCTACTCATCGTAGTCGGACTCAATGTGATATGACCACTAGGGTCGGAATATCAACAATCTTTTTAGTCATTACCGAAACAATGGTAACGACATACTTGAATAAAACGAAATCAATTACTAGTTTCTTGGTAACCTTGTGACTTTTCCTGATCCAAGTGTGAGTCATGTGCTTCCGGTAGTATATGCATCTACTACCTTTCACACCTACTCATACTCGTCCCAAGTATTGTCTCGCAGTTTTCCCAAGTTATTATCACCAAACAATTTTTAACACATAAAAATGTGTCCAAACAATCACAAAATTTTCCCTAGACTCTACTAGGACTTCTTGTATGCGTATCTTCAATCATCAATTTTGCTTTAGCTCGGTGGAAATACCATACGATGGGTCAACTTCATGAATTACTCCAATTATTCCATCATCTTGCCAATCGAAGGTGTACATCGGACGTACTGTACTCCTCTAAACGTACTGCATGACATATTCTAAAGGCAAGATGCCACTCTTATGATATCTTTCGATAGGTGTCATTCACTATCGTAAGCCTTTTCATTTCCTCCACTTACTCAATTCTCTATGAGTCCTTATCATGACATTCTATTCTCCGAAGCAAGCGTTTGGTGTATCGAGACGAGAATATAGATAGAGGAAGAATTAGACGCGTATTCCTCCTTATTACTCCAAAAAGTTACATGCCAGTTCTAATATCGTAATTAAACGTTTAGAAACCTGAGCACATAAAATTTCCAGATCCGGTCGGCAACAGACCATAGATCTGATCATATGATGCATATCATAAATCATTTAGCACATAAAAGCATGTTAGGAATTTTCCTTAAATAAGCTAGTGCTTGTGTCTATTCAGGTGTATTACCTAAATTTTATTAAACACACTTCTCACAATTATTGCTTACCATTCTAAGTTTAAGTCTAGAAATAAATCCATATTCCTAGTTCGCTTAAACTAATGCTCTGATACCAACTGTGACATCCCCATTTTTACGGCCAGAAAAGACCGATTTTGTTTATGCTTTATAAAAATCAGAGTACTTCTTTTAATAAAAATGTTGCGGAATTTGTTCCCAGAAAAATATGATAAATACGTTATTAAAACATTTTCGAAGAAACGTATTTTATTCATTTCAAATTGTTTGGGATGTCATCGTTAATACAGAAACATAAGCATAAACAGAACTTACATTTATTTACACTAGTGATCTACATCTCTTTAAATCTCTCAGTGTAAAGTGACTTCATATCAACACCTGTGATATAAATAAACTGAGTGGGTCAGGTTGGGAAACCTGGTGAGTACATAGGTTTTTCAACCCACAATAATATAATTATTATGTTTAAACAATCAAACAATCAACCCAATTACCCATCCCCATTATCTTCTTTAGTCTTAAGGATCTACCCTAAGAATCAGCTATTCCTCGTTTATTTATTCCTAAGGATCATCTTAAGGAATCGACACGAAGTCCATCATTACCAAGGCTTATAGAATATATCTGGTGAACACGTAGTCTGAAACATCTGGTAAACACTTAGTTCAAAAGTAACTAGTGAACACACTTAGTTCAAAATACCTAGTGAACACACTCAGTTCAAAGATACGTAGTGAACACACTCATTTCAAAATACCTAATGAGCACTTAGTTCAAAAACACCTACAGGTTACGAGCTTACTAGCGTTCCATCGGACCATCTAGTATCGCCCATGGTCTTCATCTATACTCCACTAGATGACTGGATCACTGACAACATCGTGTTATCACAAAACAACTATTTCATCTACCCATGTTTTACCCAACACATTTTGTAGATATAAAATACATATACAGTTTAAATCATTTAAAACATGTATAAAAATCTTTCACCCAACATAGATAGCAAGTATTCAAACAATATGCACACACAACACGTAATTTATATTAAAATACTTCATATCTATGTGTAAGATGAAAGTAACTATGCACTCACAACACGTAAATTATATAATAAATACTTCATATCTATGTGTAAGATGAAAGGGACCATGCACTCACCTGAGTAGGTGGTGACTCAGCACTTGGACAGCGCTTCGATACTCTCAAAACAAATTCCTTCGATAAAACCTAGTACCAATACCACTAGGGTTTAGTCTAACGATAACCATGACTAATTAATAGTCTAGCTATTATTATTATTATATAAGTGTTAAATAACACTCAATATAACTCATAATAATAGCCCAAATAATTATTTTCAGGTCCTAATAATGTTACTATAATTAATTAGAAGCTATATTAAAACTAGCGTAGGCGTAGCTCACTTACAACGGGTTTTTCGCAAAACCGGGCTTCGCTGGAGCAGCGTTTCCCGAGCCGAAAGGCTCTTTTCTCGGGACTCTGGGAGCCTCGGGGCTTCCTTCGGGTGCTAGGGGGTTTACCTAGGCTTTAGGGAGGGTTTGGGAGGCTAGGGAGAGAAACTAGAGAGAGAAAGAATGTTGGAGAGGTGTGAAGAGAAGTGAATGCCCGGCACCTCTATTTATAGGAGGCCTGACTAGTGGACTCGCCGAGTCTGAGTCATGACTCGTCGAGTTGGTCCATGTGGTGGCCTTCTGGTGGTGCCACGTGTCCAATTCTGGTGGTGCCACGTCACCCCCTATCGCGTATCAGCCCTCAAACTTAGAAAAATCAGAACTTTCGCATACGAGCTCCGTTTTCGACGTTCTTTATATCCACGCATAGGTAAAATAAAGATCTACAACTTTCGTTTAGACTCTGTCGGCTAATTCTCGACCGATCTCAAATTTAACAGTAGGAGGCGTTTAGACTGTTAAATGACCGCGAAGAGTTCATAACTCCTTCATACGGACTCCGTTTTCGTCTGTCTTTTTACCGTTGAGTTCCTATTAATGAGATCTTCACCTCTCATTTAGGTTGCGTAAGCCAAAGACCGCTCGAACTAAAATTCGAGTTTCGGGTTGTACACTGCTAAGCCGAATCTTAGAAAAATCATAACTTCTTCATACGAAGTCAGATTTGGGCGTTCTTTTTTATCGATGTTCTTAGTTTAACATATTCTACGACTTTTGTTTAGATCACTAAGGCTAAAAAGTCCTCCATCGTAAATTCACTATTTACGTCTCCCGGTGCCGTGCCGGTTTTGCCGTAAAACTTCGGCGGGCCATAACTTCTTCTTTATAGCTCGGATTTCAACATTCTTTATATGTCCGGAAACCTTGAGACATATTCCACAACTTGGTTAAGATTATTTATCTAAATAATCTTTTATCGAAAAGTCGTTTTCGACCCCTATTGCCTCTAATTTGACTAGCCCGGATCTACGGGCGTTACACCATGTGTTTTGTTGCTAAAGGAAGGGGCATTGGTTGCGAAGCTGCCATATTCACTTGAAAGGTCATAAGGTTGATCAAGTCAAAAAGTTTGACTCTACTTCGGGTAAAGTCCACTGTCTAACTCTATTAAGTTCCTATTTAGAGATTCATATTACATAATGTGAATGGGTCACATGCTGATGTTTTAAGAATCAAAAAGAAAAGATAGGAAGCTTAAAGTAAGTATATGTTGATTCTGATTGCGAAGGTGGGTTTCGATCGCATGGTTCAGTAATCAAAATTTTGAGCTGTTGCTTAAGAGTTATAATATATTGCTTATGAATAGATAACAACAAGGTTTTCATGTGGATTGTAAGGATAAGTTTTTCCGCAAAAGTTTTAAAATAAAAGAAAAAAAGGGGTTTTAATTTTATTTATTTTAAAAATATCCTTACAATGACATCTGTGGAAAATTGTTGCTTATATGTTTCCAGTAATAGCAATATTGGAAAGTGGATTTGATTCTTTCATTTGTGGTAGTGTCTGAATTTACCAAATGAAGAAAGTTTTCATCACCCAAGTTTCAATTGGACAGAAACTTGGAATCATACAAGTTGTATTGTATGATGAATGAGAAATTTTCATCTTTGAAAAATTAAGACTAATTCTTTGATCACATGTATATGTGAGTCAATTGAAGGACTAAGGAATTAGGTACACTGGGTGTGCACTAGTCAAGGTCCACCACAAAGATTGATTTGTCATGATTTACTAAAGATTAGTAAATATGATTATACTTATAAGGTTAAGTATAATTCTGTAACAATGGAAAGGTTCCAATGTATGGCAGAGCGAATAAGAAGAATCAAAATTAGGCAGAAAGATAAAAGTTTCTCAAATCTGAAAGGATGAGAGAGTACTTTAGTACCGTATTTCATGATCATCTTAATGATTATGAAACCATATCACAAATTCATACTCTAAGGACGTCTTAGTGCATTGTTATGGCTAAGAAGAGAGGTCATGAATTGTTGGATTGGTTAAAATCAAGAAGATGAGTCATACTTCGTTCCAAAACAATTCTTAGAGTCTTACTCCAAGATTGTAACCTTGAGTGACATAAAGTAAGGTTTAAAACACTTATCAAATGTAGTGTGAAATGTTTCTACTCTTGTACATTTGAGATTGGTAAGTTGTGATGTCTTGGATGAGACAAAGACCAACTAAGACCAATTGTGTGAAGTGTTAGTCTTGATAAGAATCCGCACTATCCCTTGAATATTTGTTTTGTCAAGGAATGGTTCTTGACTGGGGAAACTTATATGTCAAGGGGACAGTGGGAGCCTTAAAGATCCTGAAAGAGTTTCAAGATTTAATCAAGAGTAAAACCTGTAATTTATCACTAGCACACGACTTAAGGTTTGCAAACCTATCGTGTTGACATAATTCTTAATTCTATACCTACTTCAAATAAGTTGAATTTGCATGTGAGTTATCAGAGTTCAACTTGGAAGCATTGGTGGGCCTTGTGCTACCAAGGTGACAAGAAACTAAGATTGAACAAGTTTAATCCATGTAAGGCTGAATTGGTCACTAACCTTATCTTGTGATTATGGTTTTGACAAATTCGCATGGATAGGAACTCATACACTATAAAATCTAAGTTTCATAAGGTTTCTCTCCGATTCATGAAAATGATGGTGAGGAAACGCTTTCACTAAGTAGATTTTACGTAGATAGCAATTGTGTTATTTGCATTTTGAAAAGTCGTTAGTGGATCACGTGTGGTTAACCGGCACGCTAACATGGACTTGTGAGAAATGGCAAATGCCTAAGCAATTGAGACTATGATTACGGCATCCCTTTTCATAGTTCTGAAAATTGTTTAGACACACATGTGGGCTATCTAAGAAAGGATGTATGAATCTAAATTTCAAAAGTCCAGCAGATTTCTGAAAATATGTCAGAGCTAGTGGGAGCATAAGTGTTATGCTGATAATCATCATGTTAGTGGGAGCATGATTATTATGATTAGTATTGCAAGCTAGCAATGTTAATTATAGAAAACAAAGTTTCAATCCGTGAAGTTGCAGGGGTTGAAAAGTTGTTTTGCTATAATTAAGGGAGAGGAAATTATACTTCATTTCAATTCTAAAGCTTAGATTGAGATTTTAATCATCTTTAGTCAAGAATATATATGAATTTTGTGTTGGAATGGTTCAACTTGAAGAAATTCTATATATATTGCATTTTCAAAATCCGATTATGATTACGGCATCCCTCTTCATAGTTAAATTTTGAAAAACATGGAAAATAAAAAATATTGTAGCAAAACACTGGTCTAGTATCATGTCTTTATGTCAAACATCATGAATCGTGTCCCATATGCTTCGGATATAGGATCGATTTCACGTGCTATAATATTCATCCTTTCTAAATTTTCCAAATGCTTAAGTCATTTAGAAGGGAATAGTCTAGAACTGGATATGACTAAAGTGATTAAGCAATTGTCGAGGACAATCTAAGGTTTACCAAAGATTGGTTTCTCAAGGACAATTGGAAGTATAGTGATAATTCTGGAAGGACCATATTGACATAATCTGTAAGGAGGCAACTCTTGTTCAGAAGTGATAGTCAAAATGGGATCTGGAAATGTTTCAAAGTTAGAAATTATTCAATCTGTGTAAGATTAGGAACCTTAATGCAAGAAGGATGTTTCCAAGGAGCTGATCTCCTTTGGAATGCTCTGTAATGGTTGTTGTCAAGTCTTTCTGACTTCGTGCATAATCATTACAAGAGGATCAATGCATATAAGTTTAGAATCTAACAGATTTCAGTAAATGACATGAATTTGGAATACTTGCATTTGCAGTAAGGATTTAGGAGTGTGAAAAGAGAATCATTGAAGTTGTGTTCAATGGATCTAGTTTGCAAAGAAAAAGATCATAGACAAACATAGTATGCATACTTGGTGTGTGGCATGACTAGTGTTTAGAAAACATAGTGTACATGCTTGAAGCATGGGACAACTATTGTTTTAAATTCAAGAATAAAGTTGATAGCTGAAACAATATACAATGAATAATGTCTAATCATATGGTGATAAATAAAAGGTGTTTTATTTATATTCATAAGTTCTGAGACCATATTGGATTAAATTATTATTGTGTTTCACTTTGCATGTTTTGACTTCCCGAATAAACTAGGTTATTCTTCCGGAATGACTAAGTTATTCAAACCATCCACAATCGGTCATATGTTGGAAGTAGATATGAATTAAGACTGTCATGAGTTGGCTTGTAGAGGTCTAAGGTGTTGGACAAAGGGCTACAACACTCATGAGTGCTCATAAGTTCTGAGTATTGGATTCAACCCGCGCTCATTGGAATCACTTCATGGATTTTATCACGAGTGATCATGAGACGATAATATTTTATATTCTTCACACCTAGAGATATGAGTTGTTACTATGAGTTGATAGTACATTGATTGCACGAAAACGCATTTGGTAACTCGATGCTATAAAACGTGCCTTTGTGTATGATTCAACAAGTAGTAAAACAAGCCATATGAGTCGAATTTTATCCATTCCTTTTACCTTCATGATAAAAGCGATATATGTGGGCCCCTCGATGATTTGATGATGACAAATGGAAGTGCTCGGCCGGGCCAGGACTGATTTGATTTGTTCAATTAGTCAGTCGTCATAAATCGGAAATCAGAAAACAACAAATGGACAGAGAGAATGATTATAATCCATGTCTCAGTCCATATGATATCTAGAATGGAGGAATATATGATCCCTTATCTAATGGACAAGTCATTGACAAGGTCAGAGTTCATCTACAAGGTCAGAGTTCGACAGAAGCTTTTGAGAGCTACGATTGCTAGTTGGTTCCTGAAGTCATACGCAATAATAGTTTTAGACTTATCCAAGTGGGAGACTGTTGGATTAATGTCTAAGTCCATAACTATAATTGGTAAGACTTGACCCAACCGGCATGGTCCATTTGGGTTGCATACCATCATGCACTTGGATAGACTATAATAAGAGAAATAAGACACTTATGGTTATTAATATATTATAAGTTCTATTATATTAATAATAAGAATAATAAGATTATTTAATTAGTATTGATCAAGAATTAATCTAGGATTAATTAAGTGATCAAAAGAAGACTAATTAAATATATGGGTTGATTGTGTAAATCATCCATACTTATATAGTGGGCTAATGCTCCATGGATATTGTAACGCCTGTGTTTCTGGGCTTGCCATTTTTAGCAATGTGATAGTCTAGGTTAACCTTTGTAACCCGTTTTGAAATAATGGAAGTGTATTATTTGAGTATTATGTGTTTTGTGCTTAATTGCTTAATTATATGGTTTAATTTAATTAAGAATAAAAATAATCATCAAAATGAAATGTTAGATAAAGCCTATATTTATGGATAATGTTGTAGTAGTTGAAACGAGGTTTCCGAATACATAAAGAATTCCGAAATCCGAGTTATAACGAAGAAGTTATGACCTTTCGAAGTTTCGCGACAGAACCGGCACGACCCAGCACAACCCAGCGCGATGTAAATAGTGAATTTTAGGTAGATATATATCTATGCTTAGTGATCTAAATGATAATTGAAGATCTCATCGATAGTAGTGCAACGACGGAAAGACGGATGGAATCGGAGTTCAGATGAAGGAGTTATGAATTTCGAACGGAGTTTTCCTGTCCCGGCCTACTAGAAATAATATATAAGTAATATACTTATAATATATTAAAAATAAAGTCAAAATTAGCCAATGGAGTCTAAACGAGAGTTGTAGATCATAATCTCACCTTCGCAGCGATATAAAGAACGTCGAAAACTGAGTTCGTATGAGAACGTTATGAATTTCTGAAGTTCGGGGCGCCAAAAACCCCAAAACTGTCAGAGACCACGACGTGGCAAGCAGTGCCACGACGTGGAAAGTGTCCTGAAACCTCCGGGAGGCCCCCAGATGCAAATGCAACTTGGGATGACGCATGCAGTGACGACCAAGCCCACGACGTGGCAAGGGCTAAATTTGCCCTATAAATAGATTTGAAGGGCCAGCCATTTAGGGTTGCTATTTTCTCTCTTCTCTCTCCCATTTTGCATCGATTTGCGTGCCAAAAGTACCCTGAAGCCCCGGTAATATTCCCGAGTCCCGAAGCTATTCCCGAGATCCCAAAGATCCCGAGAAGTGCGGTTTCCGAGCCGAAGCTCTACCTGCGAGAAGTTCGATTTTTGTAGAGATCTTCCAGATCTGCAGAGGATTACTACTTTTGCAAGTCGTAGTGCTGTCCAATCATCTTCTGATCAAGTGAGTGTATACTACCTTTCCTAAACACAATAATAACACAAGTATGGTTTGAGTGTATTAAGTATATTGTTGTTTATATGTGTGAGTGCATTGTTACTTTCTCCTAACGTATAATTATGAAGTATTTTGTACGAGATGCGTGTTATGTGCATATTTTGTTGTTATGTGTGTGAATGTATATTCACTTTCTTCTATCTTACAAATATGATTATTTCTATATGAAATACGTGTTATGTGTGTGTGCCTCATCTGTTATATGGAAAATGTATTGATCAAGAATGCTATACAGGTTTTGAAAATATGTATAAAAATGTATGTTTTTATCTACTAATATGTTGGGTAGAACATGGGTAGATAGTTGGTGTGTAATAAACAGATGAGAGGCCTCGTTGTTGTTTTGATCCAGTCATCTAGCGGAATTTAGATGACGACCACGGACTTTTCTAGATAGTCCAGTGCAACGCTAGCAGGCTCATAACCTGTAGGTGTTAATGAACTTGGGTGTTCATTCGCTGTATTCCATCCCCCTCATGGTTGCCTTATTTGACTTATATTGCTGAGGAACCCCCGCAGCATGTGTTGTCACCCCGATGAAAATATTCTTAGATTAGGTCCCTTGTGTTAGTTATTTTAGGGACGTAAAGTGAGAATAACGGGAATGGGTAACTGGGTTATTGTTGGTTGATAATAATTAATTTAATTATTAATTGTGGGTTGAAAACCCTATATGCTCACCAGGCTCCCAAGCCTGACCCACTCAGTTTTATTTGTATTACAGGAAGTGGCGCAAGGGCGTAAGATGGATGAACCATCAAGTTGTTTTGTTTACAAGTCTGTATATGTATATATTTCTTGAATGAATTGTAATGTTTTCGTTTATGCTTATTGGTCTATATCGGAACATGACACCCCGAGTTTTGATTATATAATGAAAAATACATTTCTTTTATGAAATGCTTTGGTAAACATTGTTTTATCATGTTTTGTTTTTGGGAACAAATTCTGCAACGCTTTCAAATCAAAAGGATTTACTCTGAATTTATTTTAAAAGTATAAATGAAAATCGGTCTTTTCTGGCCGAGATTTTGGGGATGTCAGAGGTGGTATCAGAGCATTAGTTTAAGCGAACTAGGAATTTTTAGGATTTCTAGACTTAAACTTAGAATGCTAAGTGAAATTTTTAGATGTATGTCTGTTATATTTTAGACACGAGCACTAGTTTATTTTTGGAAAGTTGCCTAAAATGCTTTATGTGCTAAATGTTATATGTTGCCATATATGATATTATTTGTTCAGATCTATGGTCTGTTGCCGACCGGATCTAGAAACTTTATGTGTGTAGGATTCTAAGCGTACGTCTACAATATTAGAACTAGTATGTAAATGTTTCGGAGTGATAAGGATGATTTGAAAATCTATCGTGAATAAGGATCTAATTTCACCTTCTTCGGTGTGTAGATCAAAAATGGTGAGAACAAGAAGTGGAGTTGGAAATGCTGATGAAAACAGGAATCAACCACCAGTGATTGAACAAAGACCTGTTGTAGCAGCAGCACCTGAGCCAATAACCATGGCTGGTGTGCAAATGATGATTCAAACAATGTTGGATCGTCGGATGGATGAAACTAGACGGTTGCTTCAACAGAATCGTGAAGAACTGTCAATTCGTGTGGAAGAGCCTGAATTAAATGAAGGACACTCGGAAGGTGGAAACTTCAGTGGATCAGTTGGTCAAGCCAACCCACCGATAGTTAGGCGAGACCACCATGATGGAAGGAATGATGGAATGGGATGCAAGTACAAGGACTTTCTAACTTGCAAACCATAGACCTTCAATGGAAAAGAGGACCCGATAGGAGTGATGGATTGGATCTCTGAAATGGAGTTAGCCTTCATGACTTGTGGCTGTAGAGGCAAGTTGCAGACCATCTATGTAGTGCGTCAATTCCGAGGTGGAGCCGTTCGTTGGTGGAACACTCTAGGGAAGACTTTAAGCCCAAATGAGCCACTGCAATTGTCATGGGCAAAATTCTTGATGAAGTTCAAGCGCAAGTTCTGCTCGGCTCAAAATCTGTTAGAATTGGAGAACAAGTTTCTGACACTAACGAAAGGCAGCATGTCAGTTGATGAATACACCAATAACTCCACCGATAAGATGGATTTTACCTTGCGTATCGTTCCAGACGAGCTGACGAAGGTGGACCGGTATGCGAAGGGACTCCCATGGGAGTACGAGGTGCCAGTACGTCAGGCACATACTTTAGAGGCAGCTATCTGAGCTGCCAAGTCTGTTGAGAACATGATAAAGGGGAGAACCACCAACAAGGTTGAGGTTGGTGAGAAGAGGAAGTTTGAGGGAACATCTGGTTCCGGTAAGAAAAGCAAATTTTCGAAATCTGATTCGAAAAGGTTTGGTAGGGGAAAAGGAGGAGAAGCGAAGTGGTGTGATAAGTGTAAGAAAAAGCACTTTGGGAAATGTAGCGAGGATGTAACCTGCTACAAGTGTGGGAAGGTTGGACATTTTGCCAATGAATGTCCGAACAACAAAAGGATGTGTTTTGGTTGTAATGAAGAGGGGCACATTTTGAAAGATTGTCCGAAGAAGAAGGAGGCAGCTAAGCCCAACATTCCACCAAAGCCGAAGGCGAGAGCATTCCAGATGACACTGGAAGCTGCTAAGGATGAAGCTGATGTCACTTCAAGTACCTTTCTCGTTAACAATTTGCCTGCCCAAATTTTATTTGATTCTGGAGCCAACTACTCCTTTATATCGCATGAATTTGGTAGAAAACTAGCTTTGCCTGTTGATAGACTAGATGATGCTTTATTAGTCGAAGTTGCTAGTGGAAAGTTTGTACCTGTTAGCCATCGTATGAAAAACATCTTAATTGACTTGAATGGGAATAAGTTCCGCGAGGAATTATTACCTATCAAACTTAATGGTTTCGACATCGTGTTGGGAATGGATTGACTTAGCGCCAATGATGCCGAAATTTTATGCAAGAAGAAGATAGTTAAAGTGAACCCGCCTGGGAAGGAATCGTTTATGGTGTATGGGGACAAATGCCGAGTGAATTTTGGAATCATTTCCCTATTGAAATCCAGAAAGTGTTTGACAAAGGGATGTACATCATATTTAGCATTCGTGATTGATGCTAAGAAGGGGAAGAAGGTGATGCGGAGTATTCCAGTGGTGTGTGATTATCCGGAAGTATTTCCCGAAGATCTTCCTGGATTACCTCCTCATAGACAAGTGGAGTTCAGAATTGACTTGTTACCAGGAACCATGCCAATAGCAAAAGCACCTTATCGATTAGCACCAACGGAGATGAAGGAGCTGATGATACAACTTCAGGAGTTGTTGGACAAAGGTTTCATTAGACCTAGTTCATCACCCTGGGGAGCTCCAGTGTTATTCGTGAAGAAGAAGGATGGAAGTATGAGAATGTGCATTGATTACAGAGAGCTGAATAAGGCAACAATAAAGAATAGATATCCGTTGCCGAGGATTGATGACCTATTTGATCAATTGCAAGGTTCGAGCTATTTCTCGAAGATCGATCTAAGGTCAGGATATCATCAACTAAAAGTAAGAGAGCAAGATATCGAGAAGACCGCATTCAGAACTAGATATGGACACTATGAGTTCTTGGTTATGTCGTTTGGACTAACCAATGCTCCGGCAGCATTCATGGATTTAATGAATAGGGTTTGTAATCAGTTCCTTGATAAATCCGTGATAGTGTTCATAGACGACATTTTGATTTACTCAAAAAGCCAGGAGGAGCATGGCAGACACTTGCGAGAAGTGTTAGAAGTCTTGAAGAAGGAGAAGTTGTATGCTAAGTTCTCCAAATGTGATTTTTGGATTCGTGAAGTCCAATTCTTGGGTCACGTGGTGAACCAAGAAGGGATAATGGTTGATCCAGCGAAGATCGAAGCTGTGATGAAGTGGGAACAACCGAAAATTCCCACGGAGATCCGAAGCTTTTTAGGATTAGCCGGATATTACCGAAGGTTTATCCAAGGCTTTTCTTCGATTGCTACTCCATTGACAGCTTTGACCCACAAAGGAGCTACTTATGCTTGGAGTGAGAAGCATAAAGAAGCATTCGAGAAGCTAAAAAAGAAGCTATGCGAGGCACCAATACTTTCTTTACCCGATGGAGTTGAAGATTTCGTTGTTTATAGCGATGCGTCTGGGGTTGGATTGGGTTGTGTTTTGACCCAAAGAGAAAAGGTGATAGCATATGCGTCTCGACAGCTTAAGGAGCATGAAAAGAATTACCCGACTCATGATTTGGAGTTGGCAGCGGTAGTTTTTGCTCTGAAAATATGGAGGCATTACCTCTATGGCACGAAGTGCAAACTTTTCACTGATCATAAGAGTCTCCAATACCTCTTTAATCAGAAGGAATTGAATATGAGGCAACGACGCTGGCTAGAATTACTCAAGGACTACGACTGTGAGATACTTTACCATCCCGGTAAAGCTAATGTAGTTACTGATGCTCTCAGTCGGAAAGTCAATCTTGAAAGGAAAAGGCCAAGAGCGTTGAGAATTGAAGTTGTCTCGACTAGTTTAGAAAGTATAAAGAAAGCTCAAAGCAAAGCTTCTGAGAAGAATGACCGGAAACAGGAACGTTTCGGAAAAACGTTGGTGTTTGGTACAAACGGTCATGGATTGAAGGTGTTCCAAGATCGGATTTGGATACCTAAGACAGGAGGAGTCAGAGATCTTCTGATGGAAGACGCTCACAAGACCATGTACTCGATTCATCCCGGTAGCACTAAAATGTATAGGGACCTGAAACCCTACTACTGGTGGCCGACGATGAAGCTTGATGTTGCAAAGTATGTGGCCGAGTGTGTGACTTGTGCGAGAGTCAAGACACAACACCAGAAACCGTATGGGAGTTTAGAACCTTTACCTGTGCCTATGGGTAAGTGGGAAGGCATTGCTATGGATTTTGTCACTAAACTACCCAGAACAAAGAATGGTCACAACATGATTTGGGTGGTCGTTGATCGATTCACTAAGAGTGCGCATTTCATAGCAGCCAGGGAGAAATGGTCTATGGAAAAGCTTGTGAATTCTTATGTGAAGGAAATTGTGAGACTTCACGGTGTTCCGCTAACAATTGTGTCGGATTGTGATAGTCGTTTCACCTCAAGGTTTTGGAAATGTCTACAAGAAGAAATGGGTACCAAGTTATGTTTAAGTACAGCTTACCATCCGCATACTGATGGTCAGAGTGAAAGAACGATACAAACACTTGAAGATATGCTGAGAGCATGTACCTTGGAATTCCTAGGTAATTGGGATGAACAATTACCATTGGTAGAATTTTCCTATAACAATAGTTTTCACTCGAGCATTAATATGGCATCTTACCAAGCTTTGTACGAACAAAAGTGTCGTACGCCGTCTTGTTGGCTTGAGGCTAGGGAAAAGCAGTTTATGGGACCGGAGATGGTTCATCAAACTGCTGAAAAGTTGAAAATAATTAGGGAAAGAATGTTAGCGGCTCAGCATCGTCAAAAGAGTTATGTTGACAAAAAGCGAAGACCGGTGACTTTTGAAGTTGGGGATTCGGTTTTGCTTAAAGTCTCGCCGTGGAAGGGACTTATAAGATTTGGTAAAAGGGGAAAGTTGAGTCCAAGGTTTATTGGACCGTTTAAAGTTCTTCAGAGGATTGGGAACCAAGCTTACAAGCTCGAACTACCCGAAGAACTGAATGGAATTCATAACACTTTTCATGTGTGTTATTTATGAAAGTTCACGGGGGAAGTTCCCGACATGATTCCACTTTCGGAGTTGAGAATCGATGAGAACAAAAGGTTGATTGAAGAACCAGAGGTAATTGTTGACTGAAAGACTAAGAAGTTGCGACGCAAGATGGTCGAGTTAGTGCTTGTCCGATGGAAACGCACGAATGGGCCGAATCTCACCTGGGAGACGGAGAGTGACATGATGGGTCGCTATCCGCATTTGTTTGTTGAGGTGTGATTCCGGGGACGGAATCATTCTAAGGTGGGGAGAATTGTAACACCTGTGTTTTTGGGCTTTCCATTTTTAGCAATGTGATAGTCTAGGTTAACCTTTGTAACCCGTTTTGAAATAATGGAAGTGTATTATTTGAGTATTATGTGTTTTGTGCTTAATTGCTTAATTATGTGGTTTAATTTAATTAAGAATAAAAATAATCATCAAAATGAAATGTTAGATAAATCCTATATTTATAGATAATGTTGTAGTAGTTGAAACGAGGTTTCCGAATATATAAAGAATGCCGAAATCCGAGTTATAACGAAGAAGTTATAACCTTTCGAAGTTTCGCAACAGAACCGGCACGACCCAGCGCGACCCAGCGCGATGTAAATAGTGAATTTAAGGTAGATAGATATCTATCCTTAGTTATCTAAATGATAATTGAAGATCTCATCAATAGTAGTGCAACGACGGAAAGATGGACGAAATCGGAGTTCAGATGAAGGAGTTATGAATTTCGAACGGAGTTTTCCTGTCCCGGCCTACTAAAAATAATATATAAGTAATATACTTATAATATATTAAAAATATAGTCAAAATTAGCCAATGGAGTCTAAACAAGAGTTGTAGATCATAATCTCACCTTCGCGGCGATATAAAGAACGTCGAAAACTGAGTTCGTATGCAAACGTTATGAATTTCTGAAGTTCGGGGCGCGAAACCCCAAAACTGTCAGAGACCACGACGTGGCAAGCAGTGCCACGACGTGGCAAGTGTCCTGAAACCTCCGGGAGGCACCCAGATGCAACTTGGGATGACGCATGCAGTGACGACCAAGCCCACGACGTGGGAAAAGGTTGCCGCGACGTGGCAAGGGCCAAATTTGCCCTATAAATAGATTTGAAGGGCCAGCCATTTATTCTCTCTCCCGTTTTGCATCGATTTGCGTGCCAGAAGTACCCCGAAGCCCCGGTAATATTCCCGAGTCCCGAAGCTATTCCCGAGATCCCAAAGATCCCGAGAAGTGCGGTTTCCGAGCCGAAGCTCTGCCCGCGAGAAGTTCGATTTTTGTAGAGATCTTCCAGATCTGCTGAGGATTACTACTTTTGCAAGTCGTAGTGCTGTCCGATCATCTTCTGATCAAGTGAGTGTATACTACCTTTCCTAAACACAATAATAACACAAGTATGGTTTGAGTGTATTAAGTATATTGTTGTTTATATGTGTGAGTGCATTGTTACTTTCTCCTAACGTATAATTATGAAGTATTTTGTACGAGATGCGTGTTATGTGCATATTTTGTTGTTATGTGTGTGAATGTATATTCACTTTCTTCTATCTTACAGATATGATTATTTCTATATGAAATACGTGTTATGTGTGTGTGCCTCATCTGTTATATGGAAAATGTATTGATCAAGAATGCTATACAGGTTTTGAAAATATGTATAAAAATGTATGTTTTTATCTACTAATATGTTGGGTAGAACATGGGTAGATAGTTGGTGTGTAATAAACAGATGAGAGGCCTCGTTGTTGTTTTGATCCAGTCATCTAGCAGAATTTAGATGACGACCACGGACTTTTCTAGATAGTCCAGTGCAACGCTAGCAGGCTCATAACATGTAGGTGTTAATGAACTTGGGTGTTCATTCGATGTATTCCATCCCCCTCATGGTTGCCTTATTTGACTTATATTGCTGAGGAACCCCCGCAGCATGTGTTGTCACCCCGATGAAAATATTCTTAGATTAGGTCCCTTGTGTTAGTTATTTTAGGGACGTAAAGTGAGAATAACGGGAATGGGTAACTGGGTTATTGTTGGTTGATAATAATTAATTTAATTATTAATTGTGGGTTGAAAACCCTATATGCTCACCAGGCTCCCAAGCCTGACCCAGTCAGTTTTATTTGTATTACAGGAAGTGGCGCAAGGGCGTAAGATGGATGAACCATCAAGTTGTTTTGTTTACAAGTCTGTATATGTATATATTTGTTGAATGAATTGTAATGTTTTCGGTTATGCTTATTGGTCTATATCGGAACATGACACCCCGAGTTTTGATTATATAATGAAAAATACATTTCTTTTATGAAATGCTTTGGTAAACATTGTTTTATCATGTTTTTTTTTGGGAACAAATTCCGCAAGTCTTTCAAATCAAAAGGATTTACTCTGAATTTATTTTAAAAGCATAAATGAAAATCGGTCTTTTCTGGCCGAGATTTTGGGGATGTCACAGATAATCAAGTTGGGCTAAAACCCATAGGATGGTCCATGGATGCTCCATGGTGTATTTGAACCCATGGATCCAAGGAAATGGAAAGCCATGACAATTAAGGATTTACGCTAGTTGTAACACTATATAAAGATATTATTCTTGACAAAATCGGCCACTAGGATCACACTAGAAAGTGAAGAAAAGGGCTAGCCGATTTCATGAAGTGTAGAACTCTCTCAAGTTATTCTAAGTGTTTTGGTGATTGTGATTCCATTTGAGGCTTCCACACTATTGGGGCTAGGCACTCAAGCTTCATGAAGACTTTCTACATCAAAGAGGTATGTATTCTATCTTGTTACACTCATTGTTTTGTATGCTAGATTAGGATAATACCTTGGATGTTCTTATTTGCATGTATAATAGAGCAAACATAGATCCAAGGTATTTAGGGTTGCATGTACACTTAGGAGTGTTAGAATGCTCAAAACCCAACAGTTTTGCCACCTAAAAATGGAGTTCACGGCCCAAGAACATCCTTGGCCGTGAACTCACTTCTAGCCTTTGTTTCTTAATGATTTTGTGGTCTAAACATGTCATGGTAGTTCCTAGGTTGAGTTCCAAGGCTTGGAGGGACATTGGGCACACTTTGGCCCTTATAAAAGAGTTTACTCCCCAAGGTGTTCTTGGGCGGTAAACTCTCATATCTTAGTGTTTTCCAATGATTTCTAGTGTATTAAGCATATAAGAAGCTTTAAAACAAAACTAGATAGAAGTACTCACTTTCTGGAACGAAAGTCCGAAGATCCTTAAGAGAGAATTCAGCTTTTCTCTAGTTGGAAATGTAACTAATGAATAAATATGGTTCAGAATTCTATATATAGTCCTTGGATTTTTGGCAGAAAATATTTTATTCCCGAAATGAACTCTAATATCGTAGATTTTTGGAATAACAGTGTTGCACAAAACCCTAGTGCATCCACTCTCCTGATATCTCCTTAAGTGTAAATGCTGAAATACTCAAACTTATACTCAAAAGTCTGGAAATTCTCTGTAACTGTTCTAACTTCTATTGACTTGATATGGTTTGTACATAATGGAAATTTTGGGTTGTTACAACACACCCGACGAGCGGTCCAGATAGACTGTGGTCCCTGCATGATGGTCCAGTCATACTGAAGGCTCAGGAAAAATCTAAATAAACTGGAGGCCTTGCAAGGCAGTCCAGTCATGCTAAAGGTCAAGTATGCATGTTGCTATTATCTGTTATTGACATGGTATTATCGGTTTAGTATTGGTATTTTGGGGGTATATCACGAAGCTCTCAGGCTTACAGTTTCAGTTTATTGTTTCACGTACATCAGGAGATCGTGGAAAGGCAAAGGCGTGACCGTACCGCTCCTCATCCTTGTAACACCGTAAAATTTAAGACAATTTTTCGCATTTTAAAAAACATTTTCCAAACACATTTATTAACAAAATCTCATTGTATCATATCTTCGTTTCACAAAGCATTTCCCAAGATCAAAATACATAAAATCCCATGCGTGTGTACGAATCATGCTGGCGCCTTCCCGCGATCATCATTGGTTCCTGAAACACATAACACATAACACTGTAAGCATAAAGCTTAGTGAGTTCCCCAAGATATCATACATAACACACACTATCCACTCGAGGCTATAACTTTGTGGACCCTCTGGTCCTAGCTCTATGAACCTTCCGGTTCTAACTCTGATATACTCTGACATACACATGGTATAAATCACATAGAAATAATGCAGTGCAACACAACAAATAAATAGCATACAATAACTCTATCACATAACTCTAATTACCACTCAAGGAAAAGTATAGTGAGAAGACTCACCTCAGATGTCTCGGTAAATCTCTGACTCGGTAGAAATACGATCTAGCCTCCGCCTAATCACATAAAGCAATACTCTCATAAATATAACTCTCGGGACTAGACTCAACCCTCTCTTGGTACCCTCAGAAGGGTAAAAGACCATTTTACCCCTCTTTTGGTTCAAAATCCCTCATTGTTGACCAAACCCTAAAAGTCAACCAAAGTCAACGGTCAAACTTTGACCCAACTCGTCGAGTGCACTTGGGCAACTCGGCGAGTCTACACGTGTCCACTAACTCTCTAGTCTCGTTTGGCATGTCGAGTCCCTCCCCTTGCTCGACGAGTCACACCTGACATGAATCACGGGGCCACCCTGACTCAACTCGCCGAGTCTTAAGATCGACTCGGCGAGTTCCGCCTTGAACTCCAGTCCTCTAATCCCTCTCTGACTCACTGAGTTATTCCCCAAACTCAGCGAGTCTACTCACTGAGTGATTTATGGGAAACCCTAACCCTACTCGCCGAGTCTAGCCTTGGACTCGGCGAGTTCATGCCATGCACAAACTCAATTGACCTCCTGAGGTCAGATCT
Source organism: Lactuca saligna (assembly GCF_052625555.1). NCBI lineage: Eukaryota > Viridiplantae > Streptophyta > Magnoliopsida > Asterales > Asteraceae > Lactuca > Lactuca saligna. The sequence goes on from NC_136424.1 coordinate 255,239,313, forward strand.
GTTCCTTAGATCTAACCTTCCCAAGCCTGGTAAACACGTAAATCTCGAATCTTGACACTCATGGGACGTCTAGGAGGTTTCACTTGGTGATTTAGCCCCAAAAATAACATCTTAAGCTCAACACCTCTATAGCTCAACATAAAGCAAGCTGAGATAAGCTCTTTAGACCACTATGGGTCTAGATCCGAAATCTCAAAGTGAATAAGGGCCAGGTTCTCACAATTTCTTCCATTAAAGGACATGAAAACTCTACATCTATGGATTCCTTTAACACAACAGATAAAAGGGCGATATAGTACCTCAAAGATGAAGTCTTTAGCTCGAAATCCATAGATGCACCACCTCCTTGGTCTCCTCTAAGCTGGAAACACCACCTTCTTGCAAGAAACAACCACAAAGATCAAGAAATGGCTCATTTCCTCTCACAATCGCTCTACCTCTTTTAGGGTTTCTCTCTGGGGTTTGGTAGCCGCAAATGACGGCCCTAAGGGCCTTTAAATAGGTCCCTAACCTGGGAAATTAGGGTTTCATTAAACTGCGTGGACTCGCCGAGTCCACTCATGGACTCGCCAAGTCCAGTCATGAACCCGAATGAGAATCCGTGACCCTACTCGGCGAGTCTAAGCACCAACTCGCCGAATCCCTCCACAAACTCCAAAATAAATGAATAAAATAATATACCTGGGAATCCGGATGTTACAATCCTAATGATTTTGTTTCTGGGACACTCTGATGAATAATATTTTGAAAACAATTTGTATAATACTATTTGGTTTTAATAAATCCAAAACTTTGTAAATACAAAAAGCCAAAAATATCATTATTGGATTTCATTAATTATTTAGTATAAGCTTAAACGGGTTAACACGTATATATGAGAAATTAAATATCACCCTACCTTTGGTTCTTATCTTTCTACATATATGAAATGATGACATGTGTTATATTTATATAAGATTAGTGACATTTTAATACACTTGTCATCATTTCAAATAGGTAGTAAGATATGTAGGAATAAAAGTGGGAGGATATTTAATTTTTCCATATATATATATATATATATATATATATATATATATATATATATATATATATATATATATATATATATATATATATATACATATATATATGTTGGATATTATTCTTTTTATATATCAGCTCAGATACCGATTTCTTGGAAATATAACAATCTGATCACCACAACAAAAGGCTCGGTTACCAGTTACTGTGTGACAGATATATCAGTTTAAGATATAAGATAGATAGATATATATATATATATATATATATATATATATATATATATATATATATAAAGAATAATAATTGCGGAATAAGTATAAATATGAAAGCTGTAAATGACTGAAAGCTATAATAATATAAATGACTGTATTTAAATGACGTAAAGCTATAAATAATATAAATGACTGTATTTAAATGATATAAAGCTATAAATAATATAAATGACTATATTTAAATGACATAAAGCTATAATAAAGTATATAAATATATAAATATATATCAAGTAGGTTCGTCAATAAATTGACTGAACTGGACTTATGGAGCGACTGGTCGATATTTGTTCTTTGAATGGACTGGTCGATATTGGGACTCTTGGAGCGACTGGTCGATATTTGTTCTTTGAATGGACTGGTCGATATTGGGACTCTTGGAGCGACTGGTCGATATTTGTTCAAAGATCAATCCGGCATTGGATAAGTAACAAAAAGTTCATTTAAAGCTCGATTTTATGTAAAACAAGTGTTTACAAAAGGGTACAAAATACATGGGTTTATGTATTTGTAGTTGAGGTATTTTTGGGTAAAAACACGCACACGGGTCGTGTAAGATAAGACACAAGTGACACGGGTTCGTGTAGGAGGGTTTTAGAGGGTTTTCTTGATGAATGATGCTGACACGGGGCGTGTTGATTTAGCCTTGCTGAACACGGGGCGTGTTCATGATGCTGATGCTGACACGGGGCGTGTTGATTTAGCCTTGCTGAACACGGGGCGTGTTGAGGTTCAGAAGTATGAAGAAGGCAATCAGAGGGCAACACGGGGCGTGTTGATTTTGCCTTGGTTTTTAACACGGGGCGTGTTCGTGTCAGAGTCAATTTCGGGATTTTTGTGGTAAGTTTTGTTTGTGATGTTTTGGCTAGGGTAATGGTGTTATGGTGTTTTGAGGATGTTTTCAAGGTTGTTTAGAGGTTGGAAGGAGGTTGATATAAGGTGGTAAAGGTGGTGAAATTTCTATGAAGATGATGATGAATAGTGATGGGTTTTGTGGTTGATCTTGATGCAGAAGGTTTTGGGTTGTTTCATGGTTGTGTTTTGGTGTTTTGATGTAAGGAAAGTGTTTGGTGGTGTATGATGTGATGATCAAAGGTTGTGAAGATGAAAAACCTTTAGTTTCAATGAAGAAGATGAAGATGGTTGATGGTGTTCTTCATTTCATTGTTGATGATCTTGGTGTTCTTCATTTAGCTTCTTGTTTGATCTTGGTGTTCTTCATTTAGCTCCAGGGATTTGTCTTTGTTCTTGAGGAAGATGAAGATTTGTGATGTTCTTGGGAGTGTTTGTAGTTTGTAGAAGTGTTACAATATTACAAAATGAACACACACACACACACACTACATACTCACGTATACATATATGCATTGAAACAAATATCTTCATCTAGTGTACTTAAGTTTAAGTGATAGAGTATGGCTGGTCATGCAAGTTGATGTAGAGTACTAGGAGCAAAAAACGTGGGAAGCGTTTTGCTTCTTCATCTTTGACTTTTCTTGACTTTTCAATTTGTAGACTATTCAACACATATACATATCTATTTATATAATACATATATATATATATAACACATACATATATATAATACATATATATACATACGTATATATATATATATATATATATATATATATATATATATATATATATTGGTGAAACGTTTTAGTCACACAGCTAATTTTCTCGTCTATGCGCGTGCTTTTGTATTTTCCGTTTTGATCACACATTCATGCAACCTGAAATAATATATAATATTTGTTAGATTGTATAAAAACAGTTCATCTTATTTCAGTTATGGTCACATACAAGGTTACATAAGAACATTTTTCAACAATTTCCCCCTATGTGATCATTGCTGAAATAAGGACAGGTATGATATAATCATATTGACAGTTTAACTTTTGAAGATTCGAGATAAAAGATTTGTCAATAGATAAGATATATATAAAACACCAACAATTGATTTGAAATTTTGTGACTTGGTTTAACATATCTTATGTAAAAGATTTTCATAAATTTGTTTCCGAATCAAAGTCTCGGGTTCGGTTATCAAAGGGTAGCCATATATGTATCTAAAGAAATTTCTTAAGATTTTATAGCATTATTAATGACGACAAGTGGTTTAACAGGTTGATTCAGATGAACGCTCATAGGTATAGCTCACACTTCACTTGGGTGTTTGGTTGTTCTGGAAGCAGAACAAGTTAATGATCACTAAAAACGAGTGATATCTCTCTCTGACGATTCACACTCATATTGGAGGTGTTCAACTATGCTTTTCCCGAAAGGTCACTTAGTCTCATTATTAGATAATCAATCACATAAGACTGGTTTCGGCATTACTCAGTGGGTTTCTTCATTCATACCATTTAAGTTCACTCTCTCTCCATCGGGAAATACATGTAGAGGGGTGTAGCAATTTTCATAGTGCAGTTTGCAACTAAGAATCTTCAGTGATGAAGGCTACAGTATCCCGGGAAATCCATTGTTGTTGCAGCTTTTTCTTTGATGGTATCCTTTTTGTTGATCAATATCTATTTGTTGTAAAAGGATATTTTGTTTTAGCATCGAGAATTTGCTACATTTGAGAAAATTGGGATTTTTGAGAGTATCTATGTTGCGGGATTAAGATATCCCTTTTTGTGAAAAATGGTTAAAAACAGATCACGAGATCTTTTGATGTTTGCTTTGAAATAACCATTTGGTTGAACTTTGTTTGAAAATACCAAATGTAGAGTTTTTTTTGTTTTGCTTGGTATTTCTTCGGTGAATGATTTAGCTTTCTTGTTGATTCTTCTTTATCTTGTTTCGTCTTTTTTGTTGATGGATCACGGGATCTCAAGACTTCATTTTTGGTTGGCTTATATCTAGGTAGGGATTAGTGGCATAAAAGACAGTTTGTCTAGTATGTAAGAAATGAATGTATCGTCGCTGGTCATTTTGATATCTAAGCAAAAATGAAACCGTGACAAGGTAGAATCGGATATACCTTATAAGCAAAAGTGACACACCTAAGCTCACAAGAAATGAATTCCACAATGATTCAGATTGATGAGGCACAAATTCTCACATGGGTTTTTGTTTTCATCTGAACCTCCTAACCTTATGTCCCTTTTTAAAATCATCAATAATGAAATAAAATTGAAGGAAATAAAGTTATGTACATTATGAAAAGTAGGAGATTTGAACCTTCACTCCAATTGAGAATCAATATGACTTAAAATCTTCATCGAGCATAAGCATCTGAAAATTAAGTCAAAAGACGATTAATCACAAGATTCTATAAAAGCTTATTACGACAAGTCTTTTATTATATTTTTGAAGATTTGTTTTTCTGAATGTTTTTGGAAATATTGGTTATTTCAATGTTTTTGGTTTTTTTGAAAAGAAAGCAGTTTTCAAATGTTTTTGAATTTTCTTTTTGAATGAAAGTAAACACACTTTTGTACAAACAAAAAGTAAAAGTTTAAGGATGGATGTTATCTGGATTTAACATTCCTAGACGGCCTAGGAAGTATTGAAACTTCGTTTCATCGAGAGCCTTAGTGAAGACATCGGCAATTTGATCTTCGGAGTTGATGAAGTGTAGTTCGATATGACCCTTTTGAATGTTGTCTTTGATAAAGTGATATCGAATGTCAATGTGCTTTGTCATGGAATGGAGAACGGGATTGTGAGAAATGGCAATTGCACTGGTTGAGTCACAAAAATATGGGAATTTGTGAGATTTTGAAGCCATAGTCACGCAATTGAGTTTGCATCCATATGACTTGTGAACAACAACTGGCGGCCGCGACATATTCAGCTTCTGCAGTTGATGTGGACACACAAGTCTGTTTCTTTGAAGTCCAACTCACTAGTCTACCTCCTAGGAATTGACAGCTACCAGATGTACTCTTCCTATCTAGCTTGCATCCTCCGTAGTCTGAGTCGGTGAAAGCGTTCAGCTGAAAATCGGATTTAGCTGGATACCAAAGGCCGAGTTTGGGAGTGCCTTTAAGGTATTTGAAGATGCGTTTCACAGCAACTACATGGGATTCCATAGGATTTGCTTGGTATCTAGCACAAACACATGTAGAAAACATGATGTCAGGTCTGCTGGCAATGAGGTACAAGAGTGATCCGATCATTCCACGATATCTTTTCTGGTCAACGGGTTTGCCATTTAAGTCTGCATCAATTTTGTATCCAAAAGCCATTGGGGTTTTTGCGGTATTGGATTTTTCCATTAAAAATCGAGTGAGTAGATTTTTGACATAATTCTCTTGGTTGATGAAAATGCCATCAGTTGACTGTTTGATTTGATGTCCGAGAAAAGTAGTCATCTCCCCAATCATGCTCATTTCAAATTTGCTCTTCATTAGATCTGCAAACTTAACACTTAAAGATTCATCAGTAGAACCGAAAATAATGTCATCAACATATATTTGTACGATTAACAGATGTTTATTAAAGATTTTACGAAATAGGGTTTGATCAATTGAACCTCTTTTAAAACCTGATTCTTCGAGAAAGGTTGACAACGTGGCATACCAAGCTCGAGGTGCTTGTTTCAAGCCGTAGATAGCTTTCTGCAATTTAAAGCTGTGATCTGGAAATTTGGGATCTTTGAAACCTGGTGGTTGTTGGATGTATACTTCACGATCTATCTCTCCATGTAGGAATGCACATTTAACATCCATTTGGAATACTTTGAAATTCTTATGTGCAACATATGCAAGAAAGATGCGAATTGCTTCAATTCGGGCAACTGGAGCATATGTTTCATCGTAGTCGATTCTCTCTTGTTGTGAATATCCTTTGACTACAAGACGTGCCTTGTTTCGACAAATGATTCCTTGATCATCAGTCTTGTTTCTGTATACCCATCTTGAACCTATAACAGTAACATCGGGTGGAGTAGGAACAAGATTCCATACGTCGTTTCTTTCAAATTATGCTAGCTCTTCTTGCATAGCTTTTACCCAATCTGGATCTTTTATAGTAGAATGTATGGTTTTGGGTCAGTCGTGGATAAGAAGGCTCCAAATAAACATTCATTTGTGGATGCGCCTCTAGTCTGAATGCCTAAGTGGGGATCTCCGATGATTTGGTCTTTTGGATGATTTCTGGTCCACTTTATTAAGCGATTCTCTTCCGCTATAATAATTGCAGTTTCAGTATCCCATTGTTCTTCTCCGAGTGTTTCATCTTGGAATAGGTTTGAAGGTTCCCCCATAAATGATGCATCGGGATTGATTTGGCTATTTGGGGATGGGGTGTTTAAAGGAGGATTTGGTGTTTGTTCCAAAGAGGAAGTATGTGTTGGTGGTTCCCCCTCAAATTGATTTGCATCATTTTGGTTTGTTTGTGGAATTACTTCACTGGGTGTTCCTGTAGGGTCAATTAAAGTAGTTAGAAGTTCAGAATTGTAAGCGGTTTTTGGTTGTTCAAAAAGCAGATCAAGATCGATTTCAATGTCTATGTCAGGAGAAGGTGTTTGTTGAATTGGATTTTGAAAAATATTTTCAATCATTTTTGAACCAAAATGTTCACGATCCAATTTCCTAACATAAAATTCATCGAAATGAACATCGGTACTTTCTTCAATTACTCTAGTACGTTTATTCAGTACTCGATAAGCAGCTGAAGAAAAAGAGTAACCAAGGAAAATTCCTTCGTCCAACCTTGATTCAAATTTTGAAAGGTGATCTTTATTATTCTTTATGAAGCATCGACAACCGAAAATATGAAAAAATTTGATGTTTGGTTTTCGGTTGTTAATGACTTCATATGGTGTTTTATGAAGATGTTTATGGATTAAGGAACGATTTTGAGTATAGCAAGCTGTGGCTATTGCTTCTGCCCAGAAGTATTGTGGCAGATCAGCGAAGATAAGCATTGATCTTGCAGCTTCACATAGAGTTCGGTTCCTTCTTTCGACAACACCGTTCTGTTGTGGAGTGTATGGGGCTGAGAAGTTGTGTTCAATTCCTTTGTCTTTGAGAAATGAATCTAGAGTATTGTTTTAGAACTCTGAACCATTATCACTTCGGATTCTTCGAACAGGTCGTTTCAGCTTCAGCTCAATTTGTTTGATGAAGTTGATCATCTCTTCAGGTGCTTCTGATTTTAGTCTTAAGAAAAAGACCCAAGTAAAGCGCGAGAAACCATCAACGACAACAAGAATGTACTTTTTCCCTTGTATGGTTTGTGTTTTGGCAGGGCCACAAAGGTCTATGTGCAACAACTCTAGTGGTTCGGATACACTAGATTCTGAGATGCTTTTGTGAGTGGATTTGGAAAGTTTTCCTTTTTCACATGCGGCACAAAGGGTTTCGTTATCAAGCTTCAGAAGTGGTAGCCCTCGAACAAGATCATCGCCGATTAATTTGTTGATGTACCCAAAGTTTAGATGGGAAAGGCAGCGGTGGCATAACCAACTAATATCTGCTGGGGCTTTAGATAGCAGACATATATCGGGTTTACCAAAGATAAGATCCATGTCAAGTGGATACATATTTCCGGCACGGTCAGAATCAACTATAACATCTTTGGTTTTGGCATCCATGATCAAGCTTCGTTCTTTGGTGAAAAGAACTTCAAGATTGTTATCACACAGTTGAGAAACACTGATGAGGTTGTGTTTCAGGTCATCGATGAAGGCAACTTTCTTTATGGTAAAATTACCATTTGTTATGTTTCCATAACCTTTGATTTTTTCTTTCATGTTGTTGCCGAAGGTAACATCTTGATTGGTTTGTATAGGTTTGAAGTCACGTAAGTAGTTCCGGTTTCCTGTCATATGCTTGGAGCAACCACTATCAATATACCATGTATCATCATTAGGTTCTCCAGCATTAAGTACCTGCAATCAGACAAGAAGTTTAGGTACCCAAATCTGAATGGATCCTGGTTTGTTAGTTGTTATTTTGGGTGCTTTTCTTAATGAATTTCTTTTATCATTTGACTTCACATTATTGTAATGGTTTGGTTTATAACGATGGAATGGTTGAGGTTTGATTTTATCTATCAATTTTACCCAAAATGTGATTTGTTTTTGAAAACCTGTGGGTTGATAAGATCTGTGATTTGGTGAAAGATATCCTAGATGTGAAGGTTTGTTTGAAAAGTTTTCTTCATATCTAGGATGTGATGGGCGATTTTGAAAAGCTTTTTGATGATGATGGTTTGAAACTTTCTGATGTGATGGTTTTTGAAAGTTCCTTGAATGATTAAAAGTAATACCTTGAAAACAGTTTTCAAAAGGTTTTTGAAAAGATTTTGGTTTTTGTTTGGAAACCTGTTTATGAGGTATGACGTAGGGTTTAACTGGTTTCTTTGGTTGTTTTTCAAAAATGTTTGGCTTGATTAGTGGGGTTTTGTTGACTTGAATGGATTTTTTGCTTGTTTGTTGTTTCTTGGAGTATTTTTGTCCCAGACTAGTTTTTCCAACAATTAATGAAGTCATTGTAGGAAAAACAGTTGGTATAGAAGTACTACCATCCTCATAAGAGGAATTTTCTCCATTCAAAAAGTTTTTGAGTTTAGTGGTTCCATCGGTATGTTTGATTTGGTGAGTTAAAGAACTTGCAGAGTCTGTTTCAGAATTTACAACTCTTTTGAAAGACTTTTTGGAAACACTTAAAGCAGTATCATCTGGACTACAGTTGATAACTGTTTCTTCATCTGAATCTTCCTCATTAACAGATGTGAAAAGATTAGGTAGAGTAGATTCATAGTTTTCACAATTCTTCATGTTTTCCTGTTTTGCTTGTTCAATTTCAAAGGATTCTCTTCCAATTCCTGGTCTATAATTCGTATTAATTTTTCCAGTTCCCAAGGTGTTTGCCTTGGTGAAAATATCATCACTTAGCTTTCTGGCAACTTTGATAGAATCCATATTCCATATCAGTCTTTTATTCTCGGTTTCAAGAGAATTGATTTGTTTTAAAGAATCAATCAACTTTTCATTTAAAACATTGTATTTGTCAGTTGATTCTTGAAAGTCTTGTTTCAATGGAAGGATTTCCATTTCTAAAACATCTTTTATTTCAGAAGAAATGACTGACTGATTTTTTAGTTCCAAATCCCTTTTCTGAATTAGGGTCTGATTTAATTGTTCCAAGACGTGATTATAATCTTCTAATTTTCTTTCAACGTCTCTTTCCAATTTGCTTTTCGTTCTTGTTGATTCTCCAAATTTGAGTTGCAAGGTTTGTAACTCAGATTTGCAAATATCATAATTGACCATTGTGTCATGATATGTTTTGAGATCAACTTCCAGACTAGTCTCAATTTTGGTTATGTGGGACTCAAAAATTGTTTTGGAAAAACCAAGTTCAGAGATCATAGACCATACCTGTTCTATGACGTTTGGAGCTCTTGAAGGTATTTCAACACCAGCTACGAAGCAGAAGTTTGATTGTGTTGGTTCGTGTTCAGCTTCGTCATCAGAAGTTGGCCAGTATTCCACACTTGGTTCATGGATTGCCATCAATGCTCTTTGCATTTCTTGGTTTTCCAGTTTCTTCAATTCATCAGCTCTTTGAGCATAGTATGCTGAGTCTTTGATTTTGGTTTTGTTTTTGGCTCGACATTCTCTGGCATAGTGATTTGTTCCTTTGCAGTTGTGACAAATGATCACTTCTTCATCACTATCATCCTTTTGACTTTTAATCGGAAGTCTTTTAGGTGTTTGACTTTGGGTTTGTTGGGAAGGTTGAGAATGGTTTTGTTGGAATCCAAAATTTTGGTTGTTTTGAAAACCATTGTTTTGATTGTTGTAACCTTGATTTTGGAAACCTCTGTTTTGATTTTGAAAACTGTTGTTTGGATTGTGATTATGACCTGAGTTGGGATCGTTTTGAACTCCGTGGTTTTGAAAACCTTGGTTTGAGTTATTTTGGAAAGAAGGTTTTTGAGAATTTTGTCCAAAGTAAGGTCTAGGTTGAAAACCTGAGTTGTTTTGACCAAAAGATGGTCTTGGTTGAAAACTTGAGTTATTTTGTCCAAAAGATGGTCTTGGTTGAAAATTTGGTCTAAAATTTGATTGACCATGATTTGGGATAAATCTCTGGAGATTTGTGTTTGCAACCAACGCACACAGTTGTTGATAATCTGCTTCATCATTTGAATCAAACTGGAAGGCTTGGTTTTGAAAAGATGTAGTCCGATTAAAATGATTAAAGTTTTGATCATTGAAAGGTGTTTGGTTTTGAGAAGTTGTGGACACAAGTGCAAGTGGTCCTCCAAAAGCTCCAGTGGTTGGTGGGTCAATCGAGGATTCATACGATTGAAGTTCTCCATACAAGTTGTACAAAGTTTCAGTATGAATAGTTGGATTTCCCTGAATAATGAGTTTAACCATTTTCCAGCTTTCGAAAAGATTGTTTAAAAACTTGAGATTTATCTCGTGTTGTGTCTTTTTGATACCCAAATTGTTCATTTTAACCATACTCAGATTGAACCTATCATGAGCATCATGGATGGTTTCTGATGAAAGCATTTTGAAATTATCGAATTCATTCAAAAGAGATGTTCTTTTGTTTCCGATAATTCTTTTATTTCCACAAAAACGATTTTTCAAATTCTCCCAAATTTGATTTGCGGTTAACAGTATAATGTCATCCATTTGACGTAGAATACTGTGAGGTATTCCAGAAACAAGATCCTTTTTGGCTTGGAGTTCCAACTTTTTTGTAATTTCAATTGGAGTGACTTGATTTGTAGCAAGAGTAGCTATATTTTCTGGAGTAACAAATGTTCCTTCTACACACTTCCAGACATCTTCATTTATAGCATTAAGATGAAGATTCATACGGCCAACCCACGAATTATACTCTTCAGGAATAAGTATGGGTGCCCGTGAACCAGATCCTAAGCTATTTGCAATGGAGACAGAGTTCATGTTGGAGTAATTTGCCAAAGACATTTTTTTTGAAAGGATTTTGCACAAGTGATATTAAAATGAAATTTTTAAAGAAAAGCTTATGGAAGGTTTATAAACGCTATAACCAAAAGTTTTTCGACAAAAATTTCAAGGTAAATCACACAAGCTCTGATACCAATTGTTAGATATTATTCCTTTTATATATCATCTCAGATACCGATTTGTTGGAAATATAACAATCTGATCACCACAACAAAAGGCTCGGTTACCAGTTACTGTGTGACAGATATATTAGTTTAAGATATAAGATAGATATATATATATATATATATATATATATATATATATATATATATATATATACATATATATATATATATATATATATATATATATATATATATATATATATATACATATATATATATATATATATATATATATATAAAGAATAATAATTGCGGAATAAGTATAAATATGAAAGTTGTAAATGACTGAAAGCTATAATAATATAAATGACTGTATTTAAATGACGTAAAGCTATAAATAATATAAATGACTATATTTAAATGACATAAAGCTATAAATAATATAAATGACTATATTTAAATGACATAAAGCTATAATAAAGTATATAAATATATATCAAGTAGGTTCGTCAATAAATTGACTGAACTGGACTTATGGAGCGACTGGTCGATATTTGTTCTTTGAATGGACTGGTCGATATTGGGACTCTTGGAGCGACTGGTCGATATTTGTTCAAAGATCAATCCGGCATTGGATAAGTAACAAAAAGTTCATTTAAAGCTCGATTTTATGTAAAACAAGTGTTTACAAAAGGGTACAAAATACATGGGTTTATGTATTTGTAGTTGAGGTATTTTTGGGTAAAAACATGCACACGGGTCGTGTAAGATAAGACACAAGTGACACGGGTCGTGTAGGAGGGTTTTAGAGGGTTTTCTTGATGAATGATGCTAACACGGGACGTGTTGATTTAGCCTTGCTGAACACGGGGCGTGTTCATGATGCTGATGCTGACACGGGGCGTGTTGATTTAGCCTTGCTGAACACGGGGCGTGTTGAGGTTCAGAAGTATGAAGAAGGCAATCAGAGGGCAACACGGGGCGTGTTGATTTTGCCTTGGTTTTTAACACGGGGCGTGTTCGTGTCAGAGTCAATTTCGGGATTTTTGTGGTAAGTTTTGTTTGTGATGTTTTGGCTAGGGTAATGGTGTTATGGTGTTTTGAGGATGTTTTCAAGGTTGTTTAGAGGTTGTAAGGAGGTTGATATAAGGTGGTAAAGGTGGTGAAATTTCTATGAAGATGATGATGAATAGTGATGGGTTTTGTGGTTGATCTTGATGCAGAAGGTTTTGGGTTGTTTCATGGTTGTGTTTTGGTGTTTTGATGTAAGGAAAGTGTTTGGTGGTGTATGATGTGATGATCAAAGGTAGTGAAGATGAAAAACCTTTAGTTTCAATGAAGAAGATGAAGATGGTTGATGGTGTTCTTCATTTCATTGTTGATGATCTTGGTGTTCTTCATTTAGCTTCTTGTTTGATCTTGGTGTTCTTCATTTAGCTCCAGGGATTTGTCTTTGTTCTTGAGGAAGATGAAGATTTGTGATGTTCTTGGGAGTGTTTGTAGTTTGTAGAAGTGTTACAATATTACAAAATGAACACACACACACACACTACATACTCACGTATACATATATGCATTGAAACAAATATCTTCATCTAGTGTACTTAAGTTTAAGTGATAGAGTATGGCTGGTCATGCAAGTTGATGTAGAGTACTAGGAGCAAAAAACGTGGGAAGGGTTTTGCTTCTTCATCTTTGACTTTTCTTGACTTTTCAATTTGTAGACTATTCAACACATATACATATCTATTTATATAATACATATATATATAACACATACATATATATAATACATATATATACATACGTATATATATATATATATATATATATATATATATATATATATATATATTGGTGAAACTTTTTAGTCACACAGCTAATTTTCTCGTCTATGCGCGTGCTTTCGTATTTTCCGTTTTGATCACACATTCATGCAACCTGAAATAACTGATAATATTTGTTAGATTGTATAAAAACAGTTCATCTTATTTCAGTTATGGTCACATACAAGGTTACATAAGAACATTTTTCAACAATATATATATATATATATATATATATATATATATATATATATATATATATATATATATATATATATATATATATATATATGGAAAAGTGAATATACACTTAAAGGTATATATATTTAGATACCCAAATCCACCATAATATAATACGTCGTTTTGTTTAATATATTCATTATAATGTTCTTAAAATTCAACTCTTAACTTGATTTGCTTTCAAGATTTTCAAATTTTCACTATTATTTTCCTCTTACATCACATCTTTTTGTCGACACTTACTAGACTATATATATATATATATATATATATATATATATATATATATATATATATATATATATATATATATATATATATTATTGTTGAAAATGAAAATTATGTAATAGAAAGATAAATATAAAATTTATAAAAATCCCAAAAGTAAATTAAATTAGAAGTTGAATTATAAGAACATTTGAGTATATATATATATATATATATATATATATATATATATATATATATATATATATATATATATATTGTTGGATTAGTGTCTAAGTACATAACTATTTTGGTATGTACTTGATCCGATGGTGCATGGTCCTTTTGGGTTGCCTTCACCAAAGCAACTTGATAGGATGAATTATGGAGAGAGAGGATTAAATATGATTTATTAATATATTATGAGAATAATATATTAAAGGAGAAATCATATTGTTTAACTAATATTAGTCAAAAATTAATAAGAATTAAATTTGTGGCTAAAAGACATTAATTACACTTAAGCGACTAGAACTGTCAATTGTGTGATAGTTGAATATTGGGCTAATGGACTCCATATTAAAGGTGTGGATGAATTCTATAGGGAAACCCATTAGAAATCATCCAAAGGCCTTTAAGAAAGGGGTTCATGGGTTGCTTAGGGCCTAAGCATCCAAATTAGGGTTTCCTTGTTAGATAACCCTAATAGCCTCACTATTTAAGGAACCCTTATGGCCCAAAAACGTGGTGAACTTGTTGTCACACCCCGAAAACCGAAGGCGGAAACATTTACGGGGTGGACTCCACGTTGAGTATCAAATCCAATGCACATAGTAAGTAAAGTAAAACAACCATTACATTACATAAAGAAAAGTTTTACAATTGTTTCAAAAGTAAAGTTTGTACAGTTGTGATACATAGCATATATATATATATATATATATATATATATATATATATATATATATATATATATATATATATATATATATATATAAACAAAATGACATGGGTCTTCTGGGTACTCCGTCTTCAAGCAAAAAGGATCTTCGGGTACCTGTTCTAATGCTGACCTGAGAACACAAGCGGTTTGAAAATCAGCATAACGCTGGTGAGTTCATAAGCAATTTTGTTTGTGAAATTGTTCAAGTTTCCTTTCTGTTTCTGAAATGTTACGCACACCAAGAAAATCCCATATTTTCTTAATAAAGGTTGGTTATCGTTTGTCAACATGTAAAGTAAAGTTGTACATTGAAAAGCATGTTTTCTCTTGTAAAGATGTATAGTTAAGTTATCTGGATTGACATACTGTTCTGGTTATGTACCAATGTATTCCCAGGAAAGTCCGATACTTTCCTGATTTGTATGTTATCAATTGTAAAAGATGTAAAGTAAGGTTATCTGATTTGTTACCCTTTCTGGTTATGTAATGTTTTCCCCAGGAAAGTCCCGTACTTTCCTGAATGTTGGTTACCATATGTAAATGATGTATTCTTGTTAGACCTGGTTATGTACAAGGTTTCCCAGGAAAGTCCCATACTTTCCTGAATGTTAGTTACTATATGTAAAATATGTTTTCTGAATACGTGGTTATGTTCAATGTTTTCCCAGGAAAGTCCCATACTTTCCTGAATGTTGGTTTCCAATGTGAAAGATGTATACTAGGGAACTGGTTATTTTGTGAATTATATAAGGTTGTTCATTATTACCATAAGTAAATCTATTTTATCCTAATTGCGAGTTCCATAACCATACAATGGACTAAACCTGTGGCAATAAGTAGTCCACATACTTTTAACTTTCATCACCCTTGAACCGATTCGGTTCGGCTGTAGCTAGCAGCCAGGTGTGGGGTAGTCAGCCCCGTATAGATCTATACACTCAAGTCACGCTCTCTAAATCCCAGAGATTCTGGTTATGGGTGTAGTCCTCCACTCGCGTATCTCTGTGGAGTGTTCGCCGAGGACGTGTCTCCAATCATACAGGATTAACAAATTTACTAGTAATAATATGATAGTCCTTCACTCGTGTATATATGTGGAGTGTTACCGAGGACAAAACAGTGTACAAGTATTATGTTCAAATGTTCTGATACCATGCTTTTATTTGATAAAATGTGGAAAACCATTTGTGAAATATATGTAAAACATAGCAGTTTAAAACCCATTTCACAAATATATGTTACATGATCTGCATATTCAAGCGGTTATCAGTTGTAGTACTCAGTGTTAAAAGCATACAAAATGTGAAATACACATATGAAAACATGTTTTTGAGTACAAGTAATCCCTTGTACTTTGCTTGTGTTCCCACCCCCCCTGAAAACAGTGAAAACAGTGAAAAAGGGTAGGGGTATGAACTCACCGGACTCGGAAATGCGACGGTTTCGGACACTAGACGTTGGTTTGGGGCTTGATTACTCACGATGTCCCTATGTAAAATGTAATATTGTCCATATATATCTAATTAGATTTAAAATCACTAATTATATGGAACATTACACTCCAACGAGGTTAAACACCTCAAAACAAGCGTTTGGAGTGACCCGGGTGACATCTCCGGACGTGTAATGGCACTGGGGACTTGGGATTTGAGTTTACTCCCCAAGAGTAAACATTTAAGGGAGTTTACAGCCACAAAACACACACATACATGAGTTTACGACCGTAAACTCATGTTGGTGTGATTTTGAGTGTTTAATGGCTTATTTGGACATGGGATTTGTTGGAATGAATTTCTAAAATGCCTTGGAATGGATTAAATGAAATTATACCACTTAAAAGGGAGTTACGGCCCTAAACTTGGAGTTTATGGCCATAAACTCTACTATGGTCAAGGATAATTGATTTGAGGTATAAGGGACAATCACATGTGATTCTAGTTAATTTTCCAAGCCTTGTTATGGATTTAGGGCACCATTTAACACACTTATAGGAGTTTACGGCCCAGGAGATGTTCTATGCCGTAAACTCACATATGTAGGGTATTTGATATGTTTAAGGTCCCCAAACTATTTTTAGATGGTTCTAGGATTTACCACAAGGCTATTGGTTAAGTTTCAAGGCATTTTAACATGTAACAATGAGTTTATCCCCATGTTTGAGGAGTTTACAGCCCAAGCACATGCCTTGGCCGTAAACTCTTGTTTTTCCCTTAAAATGTATGTTTAATGTGTTCCAAGTCCAGGTTTGCAAGCCTCAAGGTCATATCTAAGTCCCAAATATGATTTGGAAGGGTTAAATGTCTCAAAAACCCCTTTATTGTGTGTTTACGGCCCAAGCTTATTCCTTGGCCGTAAACACATGTTCCAGGTTCTAAATCTCACTTTGAACTCGGATTTGAAGGCCTAAGAGGTTGAATAACAAGCTAGGAAGGTTACCTCTATGATTTGGAGCCTTAATTCTTTGATTTTGGACCTTAATTTAGAGTGAGGAGAGAGGTTAGAGAGAGAGTAGTGAGATGAAGCCAAAAGCTTCAAATGAAGGCTTAGAACACTTTATATAGAGTCTAAGTTTTGGACACGGTGGAATTCTACCCGATACCGGCGTTAGGCGAGGCTTTTGGTCATACCCGATTGAGTTGCCGTAACCCGATACGGTAAATTCTAGAAATATTCTGATCACTAATATGGGGTGTTAAAATGATTTCTAAATGTATTAAGACACCCATTAAGTCATTTTAGATACTTACAAGTTAATGACTTAATTAAACAAGAAAATCGAAATCGAATTTGGAAACGACGATTGGTTGCTTGAATTGAACTACAAAAGAGTTACAAGAACTGGTACGGAAATTTCGGGTTGTTACACTTGTTCTCTAGGGTTTCCACACGTTTTGGGTAGCCTCCTTCTCTTCTCCTCTTCATCCTCTTGCTCTTGTTGTTTGTGAGCCATTAGAGGAGTGACATTTGTGACTCTAAGCTTTCTAAAGTCATTACAAGGAGGATTTGGGATTTTTATTGCTATATAACAATCAAGGTAATATCTTAAACCCATTATTATGTTAATATTGATTATCATATGCTAGAATTAGGGTTTATAGTCTTGGATGAATTGTCTATACAATAGAGAAACCTAGATAAAAGCATTAGGGTTTGTATGAGCACATAGGATGTTCTTATGGATAAAACCCATGAGTGGTATCTGAGCCTAGATTGGTTTCTATTGTATTGATGCCTAGTATATTCATTCTTGTTGCAAAATCGATTTTTTGTCCCCCTAACTGATGAACTCGGCGAGTTCCAATGTGGACTCGGCGAGTTCGAGCGTCAGTTAGGCGATTTTCGGGATTTTCTACCTATTTTGACTTAGGATAATTGCCATAATTGTTTAAAATTAATAAAATTCGAATTTTGTTAATCCCTTATGATTATCCTTGTCAAAATAAAAGATTTTGGTCATCTAGTTAGATAATTGTTACCTTATTTGATAAATGTTAAGTTATGGAAATTATTTGATCATTATCTTGCAAGAATTTGAACTAGATCTAATTAGATAACCACCAATTATAGTTAATTGCCTTATTTGAATTATGTGATCTAGAATATTCTTGAGAAAGTTTGAAAAGTTTCAATTTTTCCCCTTTAGATTTTATAGTGTAAATTTGAACTCAAAAGTTTTGTTTTGAAATTTAAATAGTTGAAACCCTAATGTTTTGAAATGTTTCAAAAAACTTGCCCTCAAGTTTTGGAATTTAAAAGTTGATTAAAAGTTTAATTTAGGAATGTTAAATTCTAAAACCCTAGTATTGTTTTGAAAAGTTCAAATCACGCCCTTATGGTTTTATTAATTAATTAAAGTGTATAATTAAAAGAGATTTAGTAAATCCATAAGGTTTTGGTGTAAGATTTAATTAAAATTAAAATTATAATTATTAAATTAGACCACCTAGTATTTTTAAAAGTGTAAAATACACCCTATACTATATATAACGTTAAAAGTCTAACATTATATATATGTATGAGTAAAAGTCAATCTTACCTTCAGTAGGCCTCATTCACGAAGCTGGTCTATAAGGGGTGTTTAAGGAAATTGCCTATAAAATGTCGATTGAATGGGTATCCACTCTTATCCACCGCACTCTTGACTAAGTGGAGGGTCGTTAGCTGAACGGGTAGGATAGGACAAAACCTTCCATTATAAGTATAATGAAGTACAAAAGTAACTAAATGTTTTTACAAATTCCCATTCTTAGTTACCTTAGGTAAAAGTGAATTGACGCAATTCCATGAAATTACACTTTGTGCCCTTGCGAAGACATTAGTGGAGCGTGTGTGGTTTACCGGCACACTAAATGGTTCTAAGCAAAGGTAGCAAAGGGTGACTCAATGTTTGTCATAGTTTGGTGGAGCGTGTGTGGTTTACCGGCACATCGAATAGGTGATCATAACATGTGAGGGTACCATGTAAGTTTGCATGGTTATTCACACCCACTTTGTGATCCTCGGTATCCCAGTCACAAACTAGAAGGGCATATCGAGATTTGAACATACCATTGAAAAGTTCAATGAATCTCAAAGGATCTAGGAGTTTTCATAGATTTAAAACATAAATTTCTTTTTCATTTTTCATGGTGGAAAATTAGTGAATCGTCATTCACTTACCTTCAAATATTCTGCAACTAGATTACAGCATCCCTTTTCTAGGTTGTAGCGTATTGTGTTGGGTCCTAGCCTTAATATCTCATTTGGGTGATTTATTAAGGACACAATCTATCAACTAACTTGAATTTATGTTTTCTCCCATTTTGTAGATGTCAAACTTTGACAACTATGGTCTTCCCAAATCCCGTGGAACAAGCTTTCCACATGTCACACCCCCGAACCAGGCGGCGGAAACGTCCGGGGGCTGTCGTGACTCAATTGAATACCATCACAATGAATATACATGAAACATAACATTATACATCACCAACATTTGGAATGACACAACTGGTAGCGTTTACATCCATTACATTGTTCCAAAACATTACATTCTCATAAATAATTGTTCGATACTAAATTAAACCACAGCAAAACGTCATAGAGTACAATTCATCCTTCACTTTATCTGTTACCTGAGAATACAAGTATTTTGAAAAACGTCAACATATGAAATGTTGGTGAGTTCATAAGTAATGTTTGAAATCCAATGTTTGTAATGTGTTGAAAAACCACTAGAAAATCCGATATTTTCTGAAAATAGTATAGTCAAAAAGGTGTGAAGATCCATAGGTATGCTTGTTTGTTTCTATACTTGTAAAAATTGTTCATTTAAAATTGTGTGCATTCCGAATCCATATGTATTAAAATACCCTAGGAAAACCCGATGTTTTCCTAATTCTTTGAATTACATGAATGTACATTGAAACAATTGCAACGCGTGAAATTATCAGTACCAGGCGACGTTGGATTATTTTTGAGCATGATTATTTGCTACAAACACACGTTACACAAACGACTAGTCTATAGCAATACTAACGATCCCGTAGGCGTCGTCCGTACTAATCAAGTTATCCAACCGCCCTGACTACGTGTAGTCCTACACCCAAAGAGAACGAGGACACGAAGGCCTCGATGACTCCATTAGCCGGTTGGGGATAAAAAGGTACGAGGGGTCCCAGACCCGCCTCGCATAAAAAAGTAGACTCTACTAGCAAGACCACAGGACCCTTGGGGACCAGTAGTATACAAGCCATTGAAAGTCCTTTTACGTTATGTCGGATCGGTAAAACCCAACACTTCGTAAGATAGAGGTCTTCGGGCCTTAAAATCAGGTCATTGGGCTAGCTAGGCTCAACAAACAAGATTTTACACTTTTGGGGCCCAAAGATGGTGCGTAGATGTCTGTGCACACTCGAATGTATAATGAATTCCCAATCGTTATTTGTATGAATCGTAGTGTTGTAGTATCATAGTGTCGTCGTGTTAGTAGTTTCGGATTTTTATTGGTTCGAGACCGAACCAATTCGTTTAACAACGACTTTTGGTGTTGTAATGTATTGTATTTCGTCGATAGTTGTGGTACCATCATTTGGTCAAATTGCATGTATTGAATTAGCCTTGAAAATTTTCTGTTTTCAGCCCCTCCTTGTTTGTAAAATTTACTTTTTCAACCCTTTATTTAAATACTTTCTGGTTTGGTCCTTAAATCAATTTTCTTGACATTTTAACACCAAAAATTATTGAAATAAATATTTTCCAGCATATTTTTCATAGAAAACAGCTTAAGTCCTTGAATTTCAGTTTTCTCGGTTATAACCCTTCTTTTTCGAAAGTTTGACAATTTTGGCCCAAATTGTAAAAATTTTGCAACTTTGGTCCTTTTTAAATTTAAAAAGCATTTTAAACCTTTGAAAAGGACTTGGATCACTTATAGTCCACTGTTTTACAGAAAAACACAGTTTTGGCCCTCCAAAACAGAAAATTTCGCATAATGGGCCTCATTGGGCCAAAAATGTCATTTTTAGCCCATTAAGCTTGAAATTTATGTTTTTAATCCTCTAAATGAGTATATTTCCAGAAATTGTTTTATTGAAACTGTTTTGACACAGTTCATCCATCAGAATTCGTGATTGGTCAATTTAGGCCCTCAAATTTTTGTATTTTTCACATTTTAGGTCCAAAAATTATGTTTTTAGTCCAAAGAAATTATTACTAAACCACTTAGCTATTTTTCTAGAGACACTTAGCATGTAGAAATATAGTAGAGGCTAAAATCATTTAACATAAGGTAAATCTCGGTTTTGAGGAGTTTTATGGCTAAATCCAACATTATAACTCACAAAAGCACACATATAAGCATGGAAATCATACAAAGCATACAAAACACATATAGATCTACACTTTCACTTGTATCCCCCCCCCCCCCCCCCCCCAAAAAAAAAAAAACTTATAAAAACAGAAAATAGGGGGTATGAAGCTCACCTTGAGTTGTAGTTTCGGTTTTGAAGAGAGAAAAGAAGAAAATTTCGATCCTAGCAAGTCTCTTTGGTAGATCTCAAGTTTAGTGACTTCTTAGATGATGTGTTTATGGGAAAAACCTCCTTGAAAAGCTCTTGATTCTCGAAACTTTTGAAGAAGGAGGAAGGAGATGTCCTTCAAGACTTAGAGAGAATGAAATGGATTTTTGTGAGTGTGTGTGTGTGTGTTGTGTTCGGCCGAGAGCAAGAAGAGAGAGGAGAGGAGGTGACCTTTGAAGTGCTATGCATGGAGATATGGGATGAGTTGCATGGATATCCAAAAGGCAATAATGAAGTGACAAGACAAAGTCAACTCTCATCTTATCCTTGAGTTTGGGCCTTGGGCCGAGATTTTTGGAAGGAAAAAGGGAAAATTTGGGCTTTAATGCCCACAAGCCCATGTGTATATTAAGTTGGGTGAGTTTTAACCTAAAAAAATTATAATATGATTCTTACACTTTGTTGGGCTAGTTTAGGTTAATCGTGGTTCAAAATTTTGAATTTATTTCATTCTTGGCCCAATATAGCCCAAAATGTTGAAACAAATAGATGTGGGTCCAATTAGAGCCCATTTAAGAGTTCTAAACCCAAGATAGTCAAATTGGAAGTTTATTGGTCCATTAGGCCCAATAAGGAAGTTCTAGTCCAAAATGGACCTAAATAAGAACTTCTAGGGTTTCCAATTGCTTGTTGACTATTTGTAATGCTTGTATGGTGTATTTGATTGAAATTTTGTTGTCGCAATCATAGGTGTTACACATGTTCTTAAGCTTTTGATTCACTTTAGCTTGAGTGTATAGTTTACAAGACACAAAATTTCCAGTTGTGACATCATCCCCCCGTTAGAGGGAATTTCGTCCCGAAATTCTGTTTGAAAGCTAGATTTGAGAATGCTAGAATAGGTGAGGGTACTTTCGCTTCATTTGATCTTCGCTTTCCCAAGTGAATTCTGGCCCACGCTTTGCGTTCCACCGTACCTTCACGATCGGGATGCGGCTCTGTTTATTACGCTTCACCTCCCTGTCCATGATTTCGATTGGTTCTTCGACGAACAGGAGATTCTCATTGATTTCGATTTCGTCAAGAGGAATGACAAGGGTTTCGTCTGATAGGCACTTCTTTAGGTTAGAGACATGAAACACGGGGTGTACACCGTTTAGCTCTGCGGGTAGTTGCAGTCTGTATGCTACTGGACCAATTCGGGCGACGATTTTGAAAGGTCCAATGTATCGTGGATTTAGTTTTCCCCGCTTCCCAAAACGAATGACTCCTTTCCAGGGCGAGACTTTTAACAGTACTCGATCACCGACCTGAAATTCTAAGGGCTTTCGGCGTTTATCAGCGTAGCTCTTTTGTCGGTCACGCGATGCTTGCAATCGAGCTCTGATTTGAATGATCTTTTCCGTGGTTTCACGGATGATCTCCGGTCCCGTTAGTGCTTTGTCCGACATGTGTGTTTTTGCTAGCTGGGTGTCACCTACTTCAACCCAACATAACGGTGATCTACATTTACGCCTGTATAGTGCTTCGAAAGGAGCCACCTTAATGCTCGAATGGTAACTATTGTTGTATGAGAATTCGATTAAGGGTAGGTGGGTGTCCCAAGACTTTCCAAAGTCTATCATGCATGCGCGGAGCATATCTTCGAGCGTTTGGATGGTTCGCTCGCTTTGACCATCCGTTTGTGGATGATAAGCGGTGCTCATATCGAGGTTTGTTCCCATCGCCTTATGGAGTGATTGCCAAAATCGGGATGTGAACCTACTATCCCTATCCGAGATGATAGATGTTGGTATTCCGTGGAGTCTCACGATCTCTCGAATGTATAAACGCGTCAATCTCTCCATCTTGCACGATTCTTTAATTGGCAGGAAATTGGTAGATTTCGTCAGTCGGTCAATTATTACCCATATGGTGTCTAATCCATCTGACGTTTTGGGTAGCTTGGTCACGAAATCCATAGAAATCCCTTCCCATTTCCACTCAGGGATTTCCGGTTGCTGTAACAATCCTGAGGGTTTTTGGTATTCCACCTTTACTTTGGCGCACGTAAGGCACTTACTGACGTAGGTCGCGATTTTCGCCTTCATGTTAGGCCACCAATAGTGTTGTTTAATATCCAAATACATCTTATCGGAACCGGGATGAATGGAGTATCGCGTCTTGTGGGCTTCCTTCATGACAACATCTCTGAACCCTCCAAATTTAGGGACCCAAATACGGTTCATGAAATAGTATACTCCATTCTCCTTTGCCTCCAGGTTCTTTTCCATTCCGTGCAATGCTTCGCTTGCTCTATTTTCCGGCTTCATGGCTTCTGACTGAGCTACTGCAATTCGAGTGGCCAGGTGCGATTGAATGGTTATCAAGAGAGTTTTTGTACAACGATTAGAGTACTCCTTCCGACTTAAGGCATCAGCTACCACGTTGGCCTTGCTTGGGTGGTACTTAATCTCACACTCATAATCGTTTAACAATTCAACCCATCTTCGTTGCCTCATGTTCAACTCCTTTTGGTTTAAGATGTGTTGGAGACTCTTGTGATCCGTGAAGACGGTGCACTTTGTACCGTAAAGGTAATGCCTCCAAATCTTTAGGGCAAAGACTACAGCTCCCAACTCTAGGTCATGGGTCGTGTAGTTTACTTCATGCGTTTTTAATTGGTGGGATGCATAGGCTATCACTCTCCCACGTTGCATGAGAACTCAACCTAAGCCCTGATTTGACGCGTCGCAGTAGACTACAAAATCTTCCGTTCCTTCAGGCAGAGATAGTACAGGTGCGCTACAGAGAGCTTGTTTCAAGGTTCGAAACGCAATCTCTTGCTTGTCTGTCCATTTGAATGGTACGCCCTTTTGCGTAAGCGAGGTAAGTGGCTTGGCGATCTTAGAGAAGTTTTGAATGAATCTCCTATAGTAGCCTGCTAATCCCAAGAATTGACGAATTTCTGTGGGCGTTGTCGGGATTGCCCATCCTTCTACAGCTTTGACCTTAGAGGGATCCACATGGATTCCATCTTGGCTGACTACATGACCTAGGAAATTCACACTTCGCAGCCAGAACTCACACTTAGAGAGTTTGGCGTAAAGTTTTTCTGATCGCAGAGTTTCTAAGACTTATCGGAGATGTTGGCCATGCTCTTCCTTGCTTCGAGAATAGACGAGGATGTCATTGATAAAAACAATGACAAAGTTGTCGAGGAACGGTCGGCAGATTCGATTCATTAGGTCCATAAATACGGCAGGAGCATTCGTTAGACCAAAGAGCATTACGACAAATTCATAATGTCCGTAGCGAGTTCGGAAAGCGGTTTTTGGAATATCCTCTTCCCGGACTTTGAGTTGGTGGTATCCGGACCGTAGATCTATTTTAGAAAAATAACTAGCTCCTTGGAGCTGGTCAAATAGATCATCGATTCGTGGGAGTGGGTAGCGGTTCTTGATTGTGAGTTTATTTAATTCTCTGTAATCGATGCACATTCTAAAAGATCTGTCTTTCTTTTTGACAAAGAGAACCGGAGCTCCCCATGGCGAGTAACTAGGTCGAATAAATCCCTTGTCCAAAAGTTCGCTGAGTTGGCTGGATAATTCCTGCATCTCGGCAGGAGCCAGCCGGTAGGGTGATTTAGTGAGAGGAGTTGCTCCTGCAATAAGGTCGATTCGAAACTCAACATGTCTCTCTGGGGGTACTCCCGGGAGATCTTCAGGAAACACGTCCGGAAATTCACATGCTATGGGAATGTCTCGAACGTTAATCTCCTCCTTGGTTTTATCCACCACGTGAGCCAGGAACGCCAGATTGTTCCTTATTAGATATTTATGTGCCTTGATGCACGAAACGAGGCGAAGGTTTATGCTAGATTTGTCTCCGTAAATTACTAGGGTTTCGTGATTTGGGAGACGAAGACGAACGGCCTTCTCATGGCACATAATTTCGGCATGGTGGGGGATTAACCAGTCCATGCCGATGATCACATCGAAACTCCTAATTGACACTGGCATTAGATCTATTCGAAAGATGTGTTGATTAAGAGTTAGGGTACATCCGGTGTAGATTTCCCCAGTGGATTCGGTTTTCCTATTGGCCATTTCCACCGTATAGGTTTCATTTAGCTTTTGGGGTAGTTGTTTTAATAAATGCTTAAACTTATTGCTTACGAAGCTTCGCTCCGCTCCGGTGTCAAATAAGATGCTTGCATAAGCGTGGTTTAAGGGAAACGTACCGGTAACAACAGAGGGGTCTTGAATGGCCTCACCCTGACCCATGGTCAACATCCTTCCTGTTCCTCCATTTCTTAAATTGTTGTTGTTAGGATAGTCTCAGAGGATGTGTCCAGTCTTCCCACATCCGAAGCAGGTGTGGCTAGGCCCTGCGTTATTGCCGCTGGCATGGGTGTTGTTGTTGTTGCGATGGTTGTTGTTGTTGGTTCCCTGATTTTGGTTCTGGGGAGGGTAAGCCTTGCAGTACTTTGCAGTGTGTCCCCTTCGGTTGCAACTGGTGCACTGAAAATCCTTGCATTCTCCATAGTGATGGAAACCGCACTTGTTGCATTTGGGAAGATTACCGGAATAAGGTCTGGAAGCATTTGAAGTGGCTGAGGTTGGAGCATGTGGTGCGGCTGGAACCGGTGTGGTAACAGCATTAACCGCCACTATCTGCTGCTTCTTGGAGGTGTCGGGGCCCTGGCGCCCCTTCCTCTTATTGTTCTTTCCCCTCTTGCCATCACTTTCCTTCATCTTCTCAGTCTCCACTGGCTTCTCTCCCTTCTTGTTGTTATGGTCATACAACCTTTTTGCCAATCTTTTCGCACTGTCAAATGTTTCGGGGTTTGCAGCTATCACATTCCCTTGAATTGGTGATGTGAGTCCCCAGATGAATCGCTCAATCTTCTTTCCTTCCGAGGTGATCATACCCGGGCACAGCAGAGATAGTTCGCTAAATCTCGATATGTAGGCATCGATATCCGCGTTCTGCACAGTGAGGTTCCATAGCTCTTGCTCCATCTTCTGTATTTCTCCTCGTGGGCAGTACTCAGCCATTAACATTTCTTTCATCTCTGTCCACGGCATAGAGTTGGCTACAGGGAGCGTCATGGATTCTACATGTCCGTTCCACCAGGTGAGCGCTTGATCCACAAAAGTGCAGGCCGCGAACTTCACCTTCATGTGCTCAGGGCAGTCGCATATCTTGAATACCGACTCCACCTTTTCGATCCATCGCTTCAGAGTGATCACCCCTCCAGTGCCATTAAAAGTTCGTGGTTTGGCGTTTGTGAAGTCCTTGTAGGTACATGTCTTGGTGGGTCCTTGATTCATTCCGTTGTTCGAACTTCCGGCTCCTTGCCCATTGACTCCTCCATTGTTCCCTTGTTGAATTTGCGCAATCGCTGTAGTGACTGCTGCAGATACAGCTGCCTGGAAAGCAGCTGAGTCAACTTCAGGTGGGGTTGGTCCTGGGTTTCCGCGAGCAGGTCGGAGAGGCATCTTTCTGTCACAATACGGAAAGATGTTGAGGGTATGTTGTTTCTGTGTGGTCGTGATCCTACTGACTAGGTGCATGGTACGAACTTAAACACTACTACCATTGACCAATCAATAATAATTTCTCAACACATAGCAATTTGTAATATCGTAACAAAACACGTAAAAAAATTTATTAATATTATCCGCATTTGATACATGAAAATTTTGCTCGTAAGAGCATACATGAGTGATACTAGTTCGACAGCATAACGACTCTATGAGTAGTGTAGTCACTTAAACATAGAGTCGGAGTACATAGCATATTTCCTAACGACCTACTAAGATAAGTCTATCCCTAACCGCGATGAGCTGCGTCCGGAGGTGGTGCCGAGGAAGTGGATGCTCCCTGAAGACGAGCCACCAGCGTTCTGCGTCCCGGAGTCGAGACTCCCACCGAACCTGCCTCATGTGAAACTCTTGAAGGACGTCACGCGTCTCCTGCTCCGCACGCTCGACCCTAGTCCTTAACTGGCGCACCTGATCAGCAGTGTCCTGGGCAAGGTCGCCCGTATTCCGCAACCGTTTCACCATGACTGGAAGGGCTCGATCAGCCGGTCCTCCGTCCCTCAGGTCAAAGAACTCGCGTGACATGCCGTACGGGGGTCGTTGTCCCTGCTGTCTGCTCCATCTCCAAAGATCAATACCCCAGGGCGGTGTAGGACCAGTGGGGCCTACGCGATAGGTAGGCACTCTGATCGGGTAAGGGGGGTTGATGACTTCGGACTCCGCATCCGAATCACCCCCTTCACTATCATCAGCATCCTCCTCGAGGCTTCCTTCATCTTCCTCTGATCCGGCAGGCTCGCCATCAACTTCGGCCTCCGGTTCCCCGTCAGATTCCTCTTCGGGGTCTTCCTCGGGCTCCTCCTCTAGCCATCCGTTGTTCCCCTGGTTAGGGAAGTAGGGGTCTCCAGGGTGGTGAAAACCAGCCATGCGGTCTGCGAGAGTGCGTAATTATGCTAACGTTATTCCTAGGATGCTACAATTATCGCATAGATCAAGTAGGCGTTCTCTTTTCGGTGGTAGGGGTATAGTTTTAGATTCCCTAGAAATCCCGATCTCATCAGGACGTGTGTTAGTTTTACTTTGGAGAGAATGTAGTTGATCAGGCTACATTCACTCCTTGGTATCACTAAGAACAGTCCCGAATCAACCGAGACACTAGTATTACTTTTTGTTTGGTTCGTCGTTATGTTCTTATTCCTAGTGCAAGCAAGGGTGTTTTATTTACATGTTTTGTTCAGAGTTATGTTAGTCCCTCTTTTTGGTTTATAGTTGCATATCCATGTGTGGCTAGATATGCTAGTTCACTATAAACAAAGCTCTGATACCAACCTGTCCACCCCCGAACCAGGCGGCGGAAACGTCCGGGGGCTGTCGTGACTCAATTGAATACCATCACAATGAATATACATGAAACATAACATTATACATCACCAACATTTGGAATGACACAACTGGTAGCGTTTACATCCATTACATTGTTCCAAAACATTACATTCTCAAAAATAATTGTTCGATACTAAATTAAACCACAGCAAAACGTCATAGAGTACAATTCATCCTTCACTTTATCTGTTACCTGAGAATACAAGTATTTTGAAAAACGTCAACATATGAAATGTTGGTGAGTTCATAAGTAATGTTTGAAATCCAATGTTTGTAATGTGTTGAAAAACCACCAGAAAATCCGATATTTTCTGAAAATAGTATAGTCAAAAAGGTGTGAAGATCCATAGGTATGCTTGTTTGTTTCTATACTTGTAAAAATTGTTCATTTAAAATTGTGTGCATTCCGAATCCGTATGTATTAAAATACCCTAGGAAAACCCGATGTTTTCCTAATTCTTTGAATTACATGAATGTACATTGAAACAATTGCAACGCGTGAAATTATCAGTACCAGGCGACGTTGGATTATTTTTGAGCATGATTATTTGCTACAAACACACGTTACACAAACGACTAGTCTATAGCAATACTAACGATCCCGTAGGCATCGTCCGTACTAATCACGTTATCCAACCGCCCTGACTACGTGTAGTCCCACACCCGAAGAGAACGAGGACACGAAGGCCTCGATGACTCCATTAGCCGGTTGGGGATAAAAAGGTACGAGGGGTCCCAGACCCGCCTCGCATAAAAAAGTAGACTCTACTAGCAATACCACAGGACCCTTGGGGACCAGTAGTATACAAGCCATTGAAAGTCCTTTTACATTATGTCGGATCGGTAAAACCCAACACTTCGTAAGATAGAGGTCTTCGGGCCTTAAGATCAGGTCATTGGGCTAGCTAGGCTCAACAAACAAGATTTTACACTTTTGGGGCCCAAAGATGGTGCGTAGACGTCTGTGCACACTCGCATGTATAATGAATTCCCAATCGTTATTTGTATGAATCGTAGTGTTGTAGTATCATAGTGTCGTCGTGTTAGTAGTTTCGGAATTGGTTCGAGACCGAACCAATTCGTTTAACAACGACTTTTGGTGTTGTAATGTATTGTATTTCGTCGATAGTTGTGGTGCCATCATTTGGTCAAATTGCATGTATTGAATTAGCCTTGAAAATTTTCTGTTTTCAGCCCCTCCTTGTTTGTAAAATTTACTTTTTCAACCCTTTATTTAAATACTTTCTGGTTTGGTCCTTAAATCAATTTTCTTGACATTTTAACACCAAAAATTATTGAAATAAATATTTTCCAGCATATTTTTCATAGAAAACAGCTTAAGTCCTTGAATTTCAGTTTTCTCGGTTATAACCCTTCTTTTTCGAAAGTTTGACAATTTTGGCCCAAATTGTAAAAATTTTGCAACTTTGGTCCTTTTTAAATTTAAAAAGCATTTTAAACCTTTGAAAAGGACTTGGATCACTTATAGTCCACTGTTTTACAGAAAAACACAGTTTTGGCCCTCCAAAACAGAAAATTTCGCATAATGGGCCTCATTGGGCCAAAAATGTCATTTTTAGCCCATTAAGCTTGAAATTTATGTTTTTAATCCTCTAAATGAGTATATTTCCAGAAATTGTTTTATTGAAACTGTTTTGACACAGTTCATCCATCAGAATTCGTGATTGGTCAATTTAGGCCCTCAAATTTTTGTATTTTTCACATTTTAGGTCCAAAAATTGTGTTTTTAGTCCAAAGAAATTATTACTAAACCACTTAGCTATTTTTCTAGAGACACTTAGCATGTAGAAATATAGTAGAGGCTAAAATCATTTAACATAAGGTAAATCTCGGTTTTGAGGAGTTTTATGGCTAAATCCAACATTATAACTCACAAAAGCACACATATAAGCATGGAAATCATACAAAGCATACAAAACACATATAGATCTACACTTTCACTTGTATCCCCCCCCCCCCAAAAAAAAAAAAACTCATAAAAACAGAAAATAGGGGGTATGAAGCTCACCTTGAGTTGTAGTTTTGGTTTTGAAGAGAGAAAAGAAGAAAATTTCGATCCTAGCAAGTCTCCTTGGTAGATCTCGAGTTTAGTGACTTTTTAGATGATGTGTTTGTGGGAAAAAACCTCCTTGAAAAGCTCTTGATTCTCGAAACTTTTGAAGAAGGAGGAAGGAGATGTCCTTCAAGACTTAGAGAGAATGAAATGGATTTTTGTGAGTGTGTGTGTGTTGTGTTCGGCCGAGAGCAAGAAGAGAGAGGAGAGGAGGTGACCTTTGAAGTGCTATGCATGGAGATATGGGATGAGTTGCATGGATATCCAAAAGGCAATAATGAAGTGGCAAGACAAAGTCAACTCTCATCTTATCCTTGGGTTTGGGCCTTGGGCCGAGATTTTTGGAAGGAAAAAGGGAAAATTTGGGCTTTAATGCCCACAAGCCCATGTGTATATTAAGTTGGGTGAGTTTTAACCTAAAAAAATTATGATATGATTCTTACACTTTGTTTGGCTAGTTTAGGTTAATCATGGTTCAAAATTTTGAATTTATTTCATTCTAGGCCCAATATAGCCTAAAATGTTGAAACAAATAGATGTGGGCCCAATTAGAGCCCATTTAAGAGTTCTAAACCCAAGATAGTCAAATTGGAAGTTTATTGGTCCATTAGGCCCAATAAGGAAGTTATAGTCCAAAATGGACCTAAATAAGAACTTCTAGGGTTTCCAATTGCTTGTTGACTATTTGTAATGCTTGTATGGTGTATTTGATTGAAATTTTGTTGTCGCAATCATAGGTGTTACACATGTTCTTAAGCTTTTGATTCACTTTAGCTTGAGTGTATAGTTTACAAGACACAAAATTTCCAGTTGTGACACCACATGAAGATGATATTCCACGATTCGATCGAGAAACAAGAAATCATGCTTCACTTCCTCCTCCTCCTCCTCCCGTTGTTCTCCCTAACCCACAAGATCGAAGAATTGAAAGGTTCAATGTCACTAAAGCCCTATTGGAAATGAAACATGAAGATGGTAAAATAGTGTGTGCCCACGTTCTACGAATGAAATCACACATTAATAGGTTGAAAATGTTGGGTGTGTCATTCCCGGATAAGTTGGCTTTATACTGGGTTCTGCAGTCACTTCCCGAATCATATAATGAGTTCAAAAGAAAGTATTATATGATGGATCATGACGAAAACCTCATTGACCTAACTTACATGCTCATTGCTGCTGAATCAGAAACGATTTGGCAAAGCAATGGAGCGTATTTGTTGGGAAAGTCAACCAACCATGCTTCCAAGGACGTTCTAGGAGAACCGGCCTGCGTTTTCTGCCAAGAGAAAGGGCATTGGATACAAGTCTGCCCTAACAGTCTGAAGAGTCCAGAAGATGGGAGAGTCAAAGAGTATGGCTATGCTTCAGGTAAAATCCACTATTTAACTCCATTAAATTCCTATTCGTTGATTCTTAATACATAATGTGATGAGATTACATTTAAATGTTTTGCACGATCAGTGAAAATAGAGGAAGCTTGATGGAAAAGCAAAATGATTCTAATCACGAAGAAATGGATCTCGATCGCATGGATTTGAAGATTAGATTTTGAGCTTAGAGAGTTATGATATAGTTGTTAAGAATATTTAATTACATAGTTTTTCAGTTGATTTTGCATTGTAAGGACAAATGTTTTCCGCTGCTTTATGAATAAAATAAATTTTGATTTGACTCAATTGTTTATTTATTTATTTCCTTGCAATAAAATCATTATGAAAAATTGATGTTTGTATATTTCTACAACAAATGGATGTGATTCTTAATTATGATGATTGTGGAAATGTCAAGAATTTACCAAATAGGGAGAGTTTCTCGTCGCCCAAGTTTCAATTGGACAGAAATTTAGAATCACGCAACTTGGTTGCATGATGAATGAGAAATTTCATATTTGGAAATTAGACTAATTTGTTGACAAGTGTCAAGTGGAGGACTAGGAGATCGAGTACACAAAGTTATGTGTTGATCAAGTCCATCACAAGAGTAACAAGACATTCGTCATGGTTTACTAAAGGTTTAGTAAATATGATTATACTTACAAGATTAAGTGTAATTCTGAAGTGATTGAATAAGGTCTAAATCAATAGTAGAACGAATAAGAAGAATCAAGTAGGCAGAAAGATAAAAGTTTCTCTATTCTAAGAAGAAGGGAGAGTACCTTTTATGCTTTATGATAGGTCTTAATGATTAAGAACCATATCTCAATTGATCCTATAAATGAATCTTTGTGCAATTGTATGTCTAAGAAAGAGGAATCGGGAATTGAAGAAATGGTTAAATCAAGAAGTCAATCATACTTCATTCCAAAACAAGTCTTAGAGTTAAGATTGTGACATTGAGTGACAAGTCTTAAAAAGGTTTATAACATTCATCAAATATAGAACTTGGAAAAAGGTTTTCTTATTTGAAATTGGTAAGTTGTGATGTCTTGGATAAGACAAAGACCAACTAGGACCAATTTTATGAAGTGTTTTGTCTTGATAAAAGCTACACTAACTCTTGAATATTTGTTTGTCAAGAAATGTTTATTGACAAGAGAATATTATATGTCAAGGATTCAGTGGGAGTCTTAATGGTCTTGAAAAGTTTCAAGAACTAACCAAGAATAAACCTTATCGATCATCACTAGCACACAAGTTGAGGTTTTGACATTATCTTGTTTTTGTGTCGTTCCAATTGAGTTAATTATGCATGTGAGCCCTATGAGTTCTCATTTGAGTGCGTAAAAGGCAAGGACCTTAATCAATGAAAGGTATATTGATTGGAAAGGGTGAGCTTCTTAACTACTTGGAAGACATCGTGGGCAGCCGTGTTACCATAAGGCAAGAGATCAAGATTAAGAAAACTCGGTCCATATGAGTTTGAATTTGTCATAAACTTTGGTTTTAACAAATTCACATGGATATGAATATATACACCATTAAAATCGAAGTTTCATAAGATTTACTCCTTCATTAAAATGACTGTGAGAAAATGCTTGTATTCTCAAATTTGATTATGGTTACGGTATCCCTTTCCATGATTCGAATTGTGAGATTTGGAAATTAGTCTTAATTGTGTTAAGACACACACATGAACTATCTAAGGAAAAGGTGTATAAGTTTATAAAGCCTTGATAAAATATTATCAAAGCATTGAGTATTAGAAATATGAACTTAAAGAAATTCAATAAGCATTGTTTTTCTGAAAGTTAAGCTGTTTCTGAATACATGTCAAAGCTAGTGGGAGCATAAGTGTTATGTTTATAATAACCATCGTGATAGTGGGAGCATAAATGTTATGTCTGTATGATTATTAAGGAAAGTATTGCAAGTTAGCAATATTAATTATCGAAAACAAGAGTTATACTTTACAAAGTCGTAAGGATCGAATAGTTGTTTTCTATAATTAAGGGAGAGAATATTATGCTTCATTTCAAATCTAAAGGTTTAGGTTGTGGAATGTTAATAAATTTAGTCATGGATACAGAGTGTGTTCTTAAATTTCGATTATGATTATGGCATTCCTCTTCATAAAGTTCGAATTATGAGAACGTAGCACATAAAATATTATGATAGAAGATTGATAAAGTATCAAATCTTTATGTAAGACATTATGCATCGTGTTCCATACGCTTCGAGTATAGGATTGATTACAAATGCCATAATATTTGACCATTCTAAATTTTCCAAATGTCCAAGACATTTAGAGGGAAAAGGACAAGAATCGGTTTTGACTAAGACAATTAAACAACTATCAAAGGACGATCCAAAGCTGGCTGAGGATTGGTCGCTTGTGAGTAGTTGGAAGTATGATATTGGATGGAGCATATCGACATTATTATGAATAGATAATATTCTATTAAGAATGAGTTATGATATGGTAAGTATGGAAAGGTTTCCGTATTAGGAGTTAGATATTGAGAATCTATGTCTAGATTAGAAACTTTATGCAAAAGGATGTTCAAAGAAATGTACTTTGAGTGAGAGACATCACATCTATGGAATTGTCTTGTAACAATCTCTGATAGAGGGCTCTGTAATTTCATTGGCAATAGTCATTGCGACCTTTGTGCAGTGACATTACAAAAGGATCATTGCATAAAGTTTTAGAATCTAACATATTCTATAAGTGACAAGAATTTGATATTCTATCACTTGTGGAAAGGATTAGGAGTTGTGCAATCAGTAGGATTGGAAATGTGTTCATTTGATCTATTTCACAAAAGTAAGGACCATAGGTAAACATTGTGTGCATGCTAAGAGCATGGGACAAGTGTAATAATTCAAGTAAGAAGTTGATTACCCAAAACGACAAATAATGAGTAATCGATATGGTGATAAATAAAAGGTGTTTTTATTTATACTCAAAGGGTTGAGGCCATATGGGATTAGTATTATTCTTGTGTTTCACTTTGCATGTTTTGACTTCCTGAATAATTTAATTGGTTAAGAACCATCAAATTATTCAAACGGGCCACAGTCGTTCATATGTTGGAAGTAGATATGAAAGAAGGTTGTCGTGAATTGGTGTGTGGATTGTCTAAAGAGTATTAGACATAAGCAAATGTTTCCTGCAACGTTCATGAGTGCTTATGAATATGATTTGAGCATTGGATTAAACCCACGCTCACTTGGATCACTTCATGAATTTTATCACGAGTGATGGGTGAGACGATAATATCTTATATTCTTGAAACCGAGATGTGTGAGTTGTATCTTGCGAGTCGGTTGCACATTGATAATATGTAAACGCACTAGTAACTTGGTGTTATAAAGCATATTTGTTGTGTGTGATTTGGTGAGTAAGTACAAGTGAGCATTAAGTCAAAGTTTATCCGTTCCTTTTATCCAAAGTAGGATAAAAGCGATATATGTGGACCCCTCGATGATTTAGTGATGGCACCTAAGCGCTTGGCCAAGTCAGGACTAAATTGATGTGTTCAATTGTAGTCTGTTGTCAGTCGTCATAAATCAGAATTCTGGAAACAGCACAAAGACAAAGAGAATGATTTAAATCCATGTCTCAGTCTATACGATATCTAGAATGAAGGAGTATATGATCCCTTATCTAAAGGACACGCGTATCTGATAAGATCAGAGTTGACAGCGGCTTTGGAAAGCTACGATTGCAGATCAGGATCTGAAGTCATACGCGGAATAGTTATTAGACTTATCCAAGTGGGAGACTGTTGGATTAGTGTCTAAGTCCATAACTACTTTGGTATGTACTTGATCCGATGGTGCATGGTCC